>NC_136428.1:283437397-285837397 GCF_052849685.1 Lactuca virosa
TAAAACATTCCATGTTATGAAACCTATCTTTCCAAAACTCAAAGCACAGTATTGCAATCTGAAAGCACTCCTTCGGTGTCAGGAATCTAGAGAGACTCTCCTTTATATCATGAGCTGTGCTCATAACCGTCTTCCCATAGATTATAGGCATAAAGATCGATTTCACTATCTTTCTATCGAGCACCTCGATAAGGGTTTCAGAGAGATTTCTATCTTCTACTTTTTTCACTATATAAATTTGCAGTTCATTTAGGATAGATATATAAATATCTTCTATTTCACCTTTAGGAGATTGAATTAGATTCGTCTTCCTCGCCATCCATTCATCCAGCAAGAAATAAGACATGATTTGATACGCACTGGCTGAAGCATCTTGGGTAATAGGTATGCGCATAATAGATTCTAAATTACAATAATAGACAGGTAGAAAACTAGATAAGAACTGAAAGGGATGTTTAGCCTTAACAGCATGCTTGATAAAACACTTCGCACTATCCGAATCCGATAGTATGAAATCTCTTCGGGAGACACAATCCTCCAGCATTAGTGCGGTGGTTTTGTCCTTAAACCAACTCAATGCACCCTTGTCAGACTTGAAGGACTGAAATTGGAAGCATGTAGCAACTACTGCAACCCTGTAGTCTAACTCTTGTGATTCCACAAATTGGATCAGGCTTTTAGAAAAATCACGCTCGTGGAAGTGTAAGACTCCACAACGGTAGATTCTACCCCAGAAATCCAGAAAGGCTGGTAAATAAAATGAATAACCTTCGTACGCTAACGCCAAGTCAAATATCATTTTCTCATAACGAGCACACTGAATATCTATTTGTAATGTTTGTAACAACTCATTGAACGTAAAGTTCTCTTTTATATACGCATCGCTCATGTATAATGAACGAAGTTTTCCTGATACTTCCAGTATATTTATATATCCCACAAACTCAGGCGTGAGCAATCCAAAGTCTTCAAAGTGACTTTGGTGTGTTATTAAATATAAAAGCCATTCTTTATTTATTTGAAAAGCCTGACTTTGCAGACAGTTCATTATTTCGCAGAGCTTCTTGGGATTATTAAGCTCTATATATATAAATTCCGCGGGTTACTTGAACTTAAAAGCCTGTAACGATCATACATTTCACTTGTAGGGCTACTTAGGTAACCACCTGTTAGATCTGACAGACTTACTGCTTTTTCTGTAGTACATTTCCAGTCTAAGGGTGGGAACACCATTGGCAAGCTAAGCTTTATTGGTAATAATGAGATATCAAATTTGCAATACACAAATAGTGTTTTTTGAAGATAATACGATTTATTTTTATTCAAAATACGAGTTGATCCGCTACTTTCTTCAGCTAACGCTATCAGGCCCCTTAAATCCATTAACTCAACTAAAGCTGCTCCAATAGGGTACTTTTTCGATAACCCGGATTTCTTCTTACCTTGTTCATCAACACTTTCCTCCTTATCCTCAAATAAGTTCATACTCACAGCACCCATTAATTTACGCTTTATGATTGTCTTAGCATGGCAACGAGTATGACCCTCCAATTGCTCCACCAAGGATGCAACACGGATCATGCTATTAGCATCTGCCGAGGAAAATAGCACACAAAGCACATGAACTATCAGTGCCTCTAGCGTATATTGACCAAATAAACCCACCAAGAACTGATCTGACTCTCTGCTAAGCCTCGAGCGAAGAAAATCCTTCGCACTCTCTTTTTCAGGATCGATCAGTATCTTTAGAATGTCACTTGTTGAACTAAAGATATTTTGTTCATCGAACTGCATTGTCATATTTTCTATTCTTAACTGAAGATCATACAATTCCTTTGGATCAGCCACCACACGGTTTCCTTCACCTCTATGTGCCTTTCTGAACATATCTAGTTCAAAGATGACACCCTCATTATACCGTTTGTTCGCGCTCTTTTCAGAACAATCTTTATTAAAGACTTGACCCCTAGCATAAGTATAAAACTCGTTCCAGAAATTATAGAATTTCTCACGTTTAACCAGACAATCATCCTTTTTCGGGAAGACATGACTATGAATCCATTGCATCATAATAAATTATTCATTTTTCAATTAGAAGAGTAATACTCGGGATTTTCTCTCTGCTTATGCCGCTAGCTTTTCCTTGAAGCCCCCGTAGGAATGACCAACTTTATCGATAGGCTTCCCTTATACTTAAGGACTTGAATAATCTCGATTCCGTAGGACAGATTATCGATAGACTTAAAAACTCTTATACTTAACGAAAAATCTCGATTCTGTAGGATAGATTTTCGATTTCGTAGGACATAAGAGTATATGAGGTGCCTTTACCCATAGAAATACTAGACTCAACCCAGACCATGAGAGGAACAAGGCACAGAGCCATGTTTATTCGGCCTTGGGACAGGTATTATGGGATTTTACCCGACGAGGGCTGCCTTTACCCTGATCCAGTATTTCTCCCCTAGAAAATGGTTTAGGATAACCTCCAGGGGACAGACAGCGGTATTACTCTAAAGACCCAGGGAGGGCTAGGGTGACTTTTTTCTTTACTCAAAAGCCTGTTCAAGCCTTCTTTAATGGTTAGACTCTAGCCTCTAATAAAGATCGAGATAAGGGCATTTCTTTGAGAAAGTATAGGAGAAGCTTGATGCTTCAGATCCAACCCCGACAACTCAAACTTGTTTTTTGGCTAGCAAGAAATAGGCACTTGTTCTTACCTATCTAAACTCTATTTTGGCTTGCTATAAGATTAGTACTGGTTCTTACCATCAATCTCTTTCCTATCTAGAATGATGGGTACATCAATTCTTGTTGATCACATTCATGGGGGAGAAGCACTGAAGGCTCTAGTCCGGGGGTTTCTTCTTCTTCGATTCAAGCAAGTCGACTATAAGGTGAATCGATGACCTGACTGAAGCCATTCCTAGCCACCATTACTTTCGAAAGAGTCTGTCTTTACTTTACCAGCTTCTCTAAGATATCAATCACTAAACTAAACAAAGTAGCAAAAATCATAAGAGAAGAAAAGTTCACAGAAGGTTGAGAAGTAGTACGCCCAGTTCACCAGGTTCTACCACTGTAGGGCCAAATCATAGTCAAAAGAGGAGTTTGATCTTAGCTCAGAAGGAACGCTAGCTGTATGCTTAACACATGCAAGTCGAACGTTGTTTTCGGGGAGCTGGGCAGAAGGAAAAGAGGCTCCTAGCTAAAGGTAGCTTGTCTCGCCCAGGAGGTGAGAAGAGTTGAGAACAAAGTGGCGAACAGGTGCGTAACGCGTGGGAATCTACCGAACAGTTCGGGCCAAATCCTGAAGAAAGCTAAAAAGCGCTGTTTGATGAGCCTGCGTAGTATTAGGTAGTTGGTCAGGTAAAGGCTGACCAAGCCAATGATGTTTAGCTGGTCTTTTCGAACGAAGATCTTCGAGAACTCATATTGGATCGGGAATCAAAAAGGGACAAAAGTAAAGTATAAGCGCATATGGCACGAAAAGGAAATCCAATTTCGGTAAGACTTGGTCTGAATCGTAGTTCAGATTCAAGTCGGTTAAGCGGGGGTGGCCGCGGAAGAATTAAATTATTGTTCCAGTTAAGCGCCAGACGGGCGTGCATTCCATTTTTAGTTCCCATAAGTCTTCTTATTTTTTTTATTTTCTTTGCCTCCAAATGGGGGCGCACTCATTCTTTTTTGATTTTTTCTCTAGGGTGGCCGGCTTCCTCGGAGTGAAGGCCGTTTCAGTACTGTTTTTAAAAATGGGCTGCCCCTTCGGTCCTCTCGACCGGTCTATCACATACTATCACATAATCATGATCTGTCTAGCATAGCTGGGTACTAATCTACCCCTTCGGCCCTATCGGACGGTAACGTGGGGACTATCTCCCCCTACTACTACCACATAATATCATATCATGCTAGCACATAAAACATAACAGGTAGCAGCAAACCTAAATGAATATCACAAAGACAATCATCTAACATACAACACCTACTAGTGGGCCGGCATTGTGGTCGTAGACCCACTGCTACTGGAAGGTAACTCACCTCAATGCCGCGTAGTGTCTGCACTGATCTCGATGTGGAAATCAACTCTCTCCGACTCCTCAATCCCGACACGACAACTCTTCCAAGTTATCAACTCATAGTCATACTCATAACCCTTACAAGGGTCAACCCAATCCCAATCAATGTCCAAGTCAAATCCATGGTCAAAGTCAACTTTGGTCAAAGTCAACATCTGGTTGACTCGACTCGCTGAGTTGGCCCGCCAACTCGTCGAGTCCCGATAACCGCAAAATGTCATCAACCCGTCCCGACCCGTCAAGTCTAGCAAGAGCTCGACGAGTTTGCCTTCAACAACACATCGGACAATCTTCAACCGACTCGGCGAGTTCGTTCTTGAAATCGCCGAGTTCATCTTCATCCATAAGAAGATGTTCAGTCTATGACTCGCCGAGTTCCTCTTCAACTCGCCAAGTCCGTCTTCATAAGTTGGGAGATTGCCTTGGACTCGCTGAGTCTGTTCATACACTCGTCGAGTCCCATGGTTCCCAGGTCCAAAACAAACCCCTATCAGGCTGAGTGTTCCTTCCACTCAACCAAAATCATTTCCAGAAGACGTTTTGGGGAAAAAGCGTCCCGACTCGCTGAGTCACCCAAGTGACTCGCCGAGTCCCTCTTTGTCCAAAGCTATACAGTCGATTTCAGTGGGACTTAAAGCATCCCAATCATAGATCTGACCTCCTAGGGTCCCTTTCATATGTAAAGCTACGAACTTGATGTCCATGCATGGGGTTTTTGGCTCAAAAGGCTATAAAATGGGGTTTATATGATGCATGGGCTTCCCACGGCCATAAAGTTGGCACCTTTATGCCATGGGAACCCTCAATGGTTCCAAATCTGAAGCACAAACCCACATATACAAGCAAATCTGAGCATAGCCTCTCAAAAGCTTAGAAAAGGTAGAAAATAGCCCCAAAACAAGATCTAGGAAAGGTCACCGGTCGAGAGGACCGAAGGGGTAGGTCGGGCACCCAGATATGCCTGACAGTATGTATGTCATGTGTAGTATGGTATGTGGTATGATGGAGGAACTCACTAAGCTTCGTGCTTATAGTTTTCAGTTTTGTTTCTGGTACCTCTTCAGTGAAGGGGAAGGAGTCGGCGCGATAGCGGCACATCACACACACATAGGATTTCCGCACTATCAGATTTATGGGGATTGTACTCTGACATTGTTACTATTTTTATGATATGATTTTGAGACATGAGATTATGGTTTTATGAAATGAAATGACTCAATTATGTTTTCTTATAAATGTTTTCTAAATTGTTATATAAAAAATGAAATTTTTGGTCTTGAAATTTGGGATGTTACAAGTTGGTATTAGAGCCTTAGTTTGAGGGGTTCGGGTACACTCTCGGGTGTGTCTGAACTCAAACTGGGGACGTGGTATGAAAATTTTCAAAAAGAAAATCATTTTACGAAAAGAAGTTTGAAAAGAGAAAAAGGAACTTTGAAAAAGAACAAGATGTGTGATGTGCGCGACCGGCCGAGCTCAAGTAAGTTTTTCCCCAAGATACCCATACATGTTATGTTATGATATGATATGATATGATTATGAGAACCGCGTGCTAGATTAGCGCTAGAGGATCTAGGAAAGATGCCTTATATGCCTACTGTATATATATATGAGAACAACATGCAAGATTAGGGCTAAGGATCTAGGAAGATGCCTGATATTCCTGCTATATGTGTTTTTGAGCTGCAAGATGTTAAAGATTAGTCAGTTATATGATAGCTTGGATAGAGTATGATTGGATTGGGTTACTCAATGTCCGAATGCTGTTGCTTTGTGCTTCGGGAGTCCTAGTTATCTTTAGCTAACTAGTAAACGAATACGTTAAGTTACATATTGCGAGGACGAAATAATTTCAGAAGGTTAGGTCTAGCCTTACTACGCAGCTCTTGTTTGAGTCCGACCGTTGTAGGGTAGGACCTTTCATTCGAAGAATTATCTGGTCTTAGTAATATGTAATGGTATTCACAAGCTAGTTAGGTAAAGGTAGCAGGGGTTCCTTATGCAGCTGATGGCGGAGAGTAGGTCGGAGAGTTATCCTAGGGTAAGCCTAGGATGAGATTAGCAAAGAGTGAAACAGTAGTAGAAGGGACTTGGTGAAGTACCAACAATCCTTGAGGAAAGTACGGATAGATGTGGAAGGTAGTATGGGCCCGTACTACTGAAAGTAGAGGATCCGTACTCTAGTCAAGGAGGGCCGAGATAGAACCAGGAAACTTGTAGAGTGTATGAGACCTCCCGAGGTTTATGTATGATTCTAACAGTTACGTGTTATGTTTCAGAATGGTGATGACCACACCTCACGGAGGAGGAGGTTCAGGGACAGGATCCAGTTCAGGATCGGGCTCGGGGGCAGGTTCCGAGCCAGTGGACGAGGGATTACGCAAGTTTATCGCATCTGATATCACGAGAGGTATCCTTGAGTCGACCCCGGTGATTTTCGGGTCGATTGAGGAAGGGATCATTGAGTTGATGGAGGATCGCCTCCGGGCATTCAGGAGCGATATGACATTCAATCAGTCAGGATCACGCACACTGTCCTTCAAGGACTTCAGGAGCAGTGGTGCGCCGGATTTCCATGGGGCTAAGGATCCCATTGCAGCCAGGAGATGGATTGCAGGCATTGAGTATGCACAGTTGACGAGCTTCTGCCCTGAGGGGTCAAAGGTGCGATATGTCGCAGGTTGTTTGAGAGACCGGGCCAGGGATTGGTGGGAGTCGGTTGGTGAATCGTTGGGAGCCTCGGCGATTGAGGCTATGACTTGGTCGGACTTTGTGACCAGGTTCAGGTCTGAGTTTACACCAGCTGTGGTGCTTCAACAGCTGGCCAGGGAGTTTCTTGATATGAGGCAGACGACGAAGTAAATGGCGGAGATTACCGCCAAGTTCCGGGAGAGGGCATTTTTGGTGCCCCAGTATGCAGGAGATGAGGAGATGCGGAAAACCCGCTATCATGATATGTTGAGGGCAGACATCCGAGAGCATGTCAGCTTCTCGGCATGCCCGACCCTGGATTCCATGATTGCCAGGGCGAGGGAGAGGGAGATAGACTTAGAGCACCTTAGGAAGAGGAAAGCGGAGGAGGGACATGTTACTGTGGCTTCGGGGAAGAAGCCCAAGGGATCCGACTCTAGGTCGAAGGGCCAGCAGGGCCGGGGCCGCTGTGGAAAGTGTGGCAAGACTCATGAGGGGGTTTTTCGGTTTGGATCATCGAGCTGCTACAAGTGCGGAAAGTCGGGGCACTTCAGCAGGGATTGTACCGCCCCTGCACCCACCTTCCAGACATCAGAGTTGTTGTGCTTCCACTGCAACCAACGAGGCTATAAAAAGGCCAATTTCCCTCAGCTGACAGCAGCAGCGCCAGTGAAGGCGCCAGCTCCAGCGACCCTGCGGATCACTGATGGTCGGCAGGGCAAGACAGAGGCTCCAGTGGTGAGGAGCCGAGCCTTCCAGTTGACTACCGAGGAGGCTCGCGCCGCACCCGATGTGGTGACGGGTATGATTTCTTCTCCCTAGCTTTTACTTTATGTTGCTTATGATATTGATGTGCCATGTGATATGTCTTGTTTAGGATCGTTCCATGTGAACGGTATCCCAGTTCAGGTGCTGTTTGATTCGGGTGCTACCCGATCATTTGTCTCTCTTGCGCTTAGCAAGAGGTTCCCAAAGTCTTCGGGCATGTTGGATTGCCCTCTAGAGGTCGAGATTGCGAACGATTGATCGGTGCGAGCATCAAAGGTTTTCAGGGATTGTGTTTTGAGATTGTCCGAGGAGCGCTACCTGGTAGACTTGATTCCCATACCTTTGCGGGGGAACAAGGTTATTATAGGCATGGATTGGCTAAGCCCCAATGGGGCGATGATCGACTGCGCGCAGCAGTTGGTTCGGATCAGGACCCCAAGTGGGGGAGAGCTGGTGATTGAGGGTAAGAGGCCACAACGCGGACCAGCGCTATGTTCAGCAGCGAGGGCTAGGCGCTACCTTCAGCAGGGCTGTGCTGGGTATGTCGCCTATGTTATGGATACCCGAGAGCCGGGTAAGGCGACGGTGAGCGATGTTCTGGTGGTGCGAGATTACGCGGACGTATTCCCAGAGGAGCTGCCTAAGATAACTCCAGAGCGACAGGTGGAGTTCAGGATCGACCTAGTCCCTGGTGCGGCTCCGATAGCCAAGGCACCATATCGGTTGGCTCCTCCCGAGATGCAGGAGTTGTCTACACAGCTGCAGGAGCTGTTAGACAAGGGATTTATCAGGCCGAGTAGTTCACATTGGGGAGCCCCGATCCTGTTTGTCAAAAAGAAGGACGGGTCGCATCGCATGTGCATAGATTACCGGGAGTTGAACAAGGTAACGGTGAAGAAATGTTACCCACTCCCGAGGATAAATGACTTGTTCGACCAGCTTCAGGGAGAATCTTGGTTTTCCAAGATAGACTTGCGGTCAGGCTACCATCAGATGAGGGTCAGGGATGAGGATATACAGAAGACTGTTTTCCGGACTCGCTATGGCGACTGCAAGTTCGTGGTGATGCCCTTCAGGCTCACTAATGCTCCTGCCGCATTCATGGACCTCATAAACCGCGTGTGCAGACCAATGCTAGATCGGTCTGTGATAGTTTTAATTGATGACATCTTGGTTTACTCCAAGATGCAGGAGCAGCATGAGGAGCATCTGCGAGAGGTATTGGATACCTTGAGGAGGGAGAGCTTGTATGCCAAGCTATCCAAGTGCGAGTTCTGGTTGCGCGAGGTGCAGTTTCTTGGGCACCTTGTCAACCAGAATAGGATATTGGTTGACCCGGCCAAGGTGGAGGCCGTGATGAGATGGAAGGTTCCGAAGTCTGCATCTGAGATTCGGAGTTTCCTCGGATTGGCAGGCTATTATCAGAGATTCATTCAGGACTTCTCCAAGAAGGCAGCGCCGATCAGGGGCATCTGCATGAGGATGACCGTGGTGACTCCGCTTTTGGAGCAGATCCAAGAGGCCAGCTGGAGGCCATGAAGGAGGAACATCGGAAGAGCGAGCGTATTGTGGGTCAGGCTTCTTCCTTCGACTACGACAGCCGAGGGTTATTGACACTACATCATAGGGTATGGGTTCCCTATCATGGGGGTGTGTGCCAGGTTCTGATGGAGGAGGCGCACAAATCCCGATTCTCGATTCATCCCGGGGCGATGAAGATGTATAGAGATCTTCGACCCGATTACTTGTGGCCCTGCATGAAGCGGAACGTCGCCTGGTACGTGGAGCGGTGCTTGACCTGCAGGAAGGTCAAGGCCGAGCACCAGAGGCCACACGGCAAGATGCAGCCGCTAGACATTCCCATGTGGAAATGGGAAGATATTACTATGGATTCCTTCACCAAACTTCCCAGGACTGCACGTGGAGTGGATTCGATTTGGGTCATCGTGGATCGGTTGACCAAGAGTGCCCACTCTCTACCGATCCAAGAGAGCATCTCGGCCAAGAAGTTGGCCGATATCTACGTCCGAGAGGTAGTAAATCGGCACGGAGTGCCAGTTTCGGTGATTTCGGACCGAGACGTACGGTTTACTTCCAGGTTCTGGAAGAAGTTTCACGACGAGTTGGGTACCCGTCTGCACTTCAGCACAACATTCCACCCTCAGACGGATGGTCAGAGTGAGCGGACTATCGAGACTTTGGAGGATATGTTGTGGGCATGCGTTCTAGACTTCGGTGGTAGCTGGGACACCTACCTTCCATTAGCTGAGTTCTCCTACAACAACAGCTATCACGTGAGTATCGATCGTCCTCCCTTCGAGATGTTGTACGGGAGGAAGTGTAGGACCCCGATATGTTGGGGCGAAGTCGGTCAGAGGGTCATGGGGAGCACCGAAGTGGTGCTCAAGACGACAGAGAGGATTCAGCAGGTTAGGAGTAGGCTTCAGACTGCTCAGAGTCGGCAGAAAATTTACAACGACAAGCGCCGATCAGACCTAGAGTTCCAGGTTGGGGATATGGTCCTCCTGAAGGTGTTTCCTTGGAAAGGCCTCATCTGATTCAGGAAGCGGGGCAAGATGGGCCCCAGGTACATTGGACCTTTCAAGGTGGTAGCTCGGGTGGGCAAGGTGGCGTATAGGTTGGACCTGCCAGCAGAACTCAGTCAGATTCATAGTACGTTTCACGTCTCCCAGTTACGGAAGTGCCTGGTGGACGACTTGGCAGTGGTGCCCTTGGAGGATATTCAGGTGGATGACAACCTGAATTACATCGAGCGGCCAGTAGCGATCCTCGACAGGAAGTCGAAGGACCTGAGGAATAAGAGGGTGGAGCTGGTGAAGGTGCAATGGAAGCACCGCAAGGGGTCGGAATGGACTTGGGAGCTAGAGGAAGAGATGAAGGAGC
Source organism: Lactuca virosa (assembly GCF_052849685.1). NCBI lineage: Eukaryota > Viridiplantae > Streptophyta > Magnoliopsida > Asterales > Asteraceae > Lactuca > Lactuca virosa. The sequence goes on from NC_136428.1 coordinate 283,447,840, forward strand.
ACTACCCCGAGCTTTTTCCAGATTCAGCAGCAGACTTTGAGGACGAAGTCTAAAATACGTCAGGGAGATTTGTATCACCTGATTCTTGGTATGTATTTAATTTCATGAAATGTTGCAGTTTACTCTGGGACTCAGCAAGTTGGAGGCTCAACTCGTCTAGTAGACTCGACTGACGATCGGGGGTTTAAGTGACCTACTCGACGAGTCGGAAGACCGACTCGACGAGTAGGAGCTGCCTGGACAAAACCCTAATGTTTAGGGTTTGCACCCTATTTAAACACTTTATCTCGTCCCAACCCAGGCTCCATCACCCTCCCAACTCAGAGAAACCCTAGTTTGAAACCCTAAACCATTTTTGAGTGATTTTGTGCTCTTCTATGCTTTTTCTGTGTGTTTGAAGTTGAAGGAGAAGAAGAGAGCTTGAGAGATCAAGAGGAAGCTAGAAGATCCAAAGGTTTTGCTTCATTCTCAGTCCATTCAAGGTAAAAAGCTTGAACCTTGACCATCTATCTCCTAGATCTTGTTTTGGGGCTATTTTCTACCTTTTCTAAGCTTTTGAGAGGCTATGCTCAGATTTGCTTGTATATGTGGGTTTGTGATTCAGATCTGGAACCATTGAGGGTTCCCATGGCATAAAGGTGCCAACTTTATGGCCGTGGGAAGCCCATGCATCATATAAACCCCCTTTTATAGCCTTTTGAGCCAAAAACCCCATGCATGGACATCAAGTTCGTAGCTTTACGTATGAAAGGGACCCTAGGAGGTCAGATCTATGATCGGGATGCTTTAAGTCCCACTGAAATCGACTGCATAGCTTTGTACAAAGAGGGACTCGGCGAGTCACTTGGGTGACTCGGCGAGTCAGGACGCTTTTTCCCCAAAACGTCTTCTGGAAATGATTTTGGTTGAGTGGAAGGAACACTCAGCCTGATAGGGGTTTGTTTTGGACCTGGGAACCATGGGACTCGATGAGTGTATGAACAGACTCGGCGAGTCCAAGGCAATCTCCCAACTTATGAAGATGGACTCGGCGAGTTCAAGAGGAACTCGGCGAGTCATAGACTGAACATCTTCTTATGGATGAAGATGAACTCGGCGAGTTCAAGAACGAACTCGGCGAGTCGGTTGAAGATTGTCCGATGTGTTGTTGAAGGCGAACTCGTCGAGCTCTTGCTAGACTCGACGGGTAGGGACGGGTTTATGACATTTTGTGGTTATGGGGACTCGACGAGTTGGCAGGCCAACTCGGCGAGTCGAGTCAACCAGATGTTGACTTTGACCAAAGTTGACTTTGACCATGGATTTGACTTGGACATTGATTGGGATTGGGTTGACCATTGTAAGGGTTATGAGTATGAGTATGAGTTGATAACTTGGAAGAGTTGTCGTGTAGGGATTGAGGAGTCGGAGAGAGTCGATTTGCACATCGAGATCAGTGCAGACACTACGCGGCATTGAGGTGAGTTACCTTCCAGTAGCAGTAGGTCTACGACCACAATGTCGGCCCACTAGTAGGTGTTGTATGTTAGATGATTGTCTTTGTGATATTCATCTAGGTTTGCTGCTACCTGTTATGTTTTATGTGCTAGCATGATATGATATTATGTGGTAGTAGTAGGGGGAGATAGTCCCCACGTTACCGTCCGATAGGGCTGAAGGGGTAGATTAGTACCCAGCTATGCTAGACAGATCATGATTATGTGATAGTATGTGATAGACCGGTCGAGAGGACCGAAGGGGTAGGCCAGCACCTAGATATGCTAGGAAAGGTCACCGGTCGAGAGGACCGAAGGGGTAGGCCATCACCTAGATATGCTAGGCAAGGTCACCGGTCGAGAGGACTGAAGGGGTAGGTCGGTCACCCATATATGCCTGACAGTATGTATGTCATGTGTAGTATGGTATGTGGTATGATGGGGGAACTCACTAAGCTTCATGCTTACAGTTTTCATTTTTGTTTCAGGTACCTCTTCAGCGAAGGGGAAGGAGCCGGCGCGGTAGCGGCATATCACACACACGTAGGATTTCCGTACTATGAGATTTATTGGGATTGTACTATGACATTGTTACTATTTTTATGATAAGATTTTGAGACATGAGATTATGGTTTTATGAAATGAAATGACTCATTTATATTTTCTAAATTGTTATATCAAAAATGAAATTTTTGGTCTTGAAATTTGGGATGTTACATAGTCCGTTTGTTCCATAAACTATACCTATTATAGTTTATAAGTTGGTTTCCGTGTTATAACCTGATCTTTGTAAAATAGTTCCTTTGTTCCATAGACTATACCTATTATAGTTTTTAAGTTGTAAATTTAACATTATTCATATTTCGCGTGTTTAATAAATTTCACGTTTAAATGCATATTAACGGTATGAAAACATGATAAGTAAATTATATTTATAAACACAAGATTTCTTGTGTTTTACATGTATTCCCTCCCCCCCCAAAAAAAAACATTGAAAAAAGCTTGGAAAAATATGGGGGTATGAACTCACCTTGGTTTGGTTTGGTGGACGATTTGGAATAAGTAGAACAAGATTTCGAGCTTGGCAATTGATTAGGGTGGATGAACTTCTAAGAATGATTATTATCCTAACAATATCAACACACAAATATGTGTGTAAAAATAGTGGAACTAACATATAATCATATATAAACACTAGGGTATTATGAAAACACTTACCAAAGATACCTAGGGAGGAACTTGGGGCTTAATTCCTTTGATACTTGGGAATAGTTTTCTGGAGAGAAAAAGGAACTTAACAGAGAGTATAATGAAGAAATGGTGAGGCTTTATGAGGTTTATCTTGTTTAATAAGATGGATGGTATTGATGTGAAGTTTACTTGGATATATGAAGGGTAATGCTTAGATATTTGGAGGGTAATTAGTGGTTTACTGGGATTGCCTTGGAAATCGGTGAAATCACATCTTAAAGTCGACTTTCCCTTGTCTTATTCATCTCCTAGGCCGTAAACCATAAGGTATCCTAGTGTGTTTTCGGCCTTAGTGGCCTTTTATGGAGTTTTCGGCCAACTATGCCCCATTAAAGTAGTTTACGGCCAAGCATTGATTCACTAAGGGTGTTTACGGCCAAGGGATGGCCCATTAGGGGTGTTTACGGCCCAATTGGTTTGGGTTTTCGGCCAAGATGGGCTTAGGCCATGTGTTCACGGTTCTATGTGATTCAAAGGTTCTAAAATTCGAAATCCTTAAGTAATATACAATAATATGCTTTTAAACTTATCATATTGACTTGTGTTGACTCCATTTGACTCTTTAAGGCTTGTTGACTTCATTTGCATTTCAAGGGTTCATTACAACTTGGCTTTCAAAGGTGTATTAATATATATGAACTTGTATAAGCATGCTCTCTTGGCTTTCTATGTTCTATTGTAACAAGGTTACAATGTGAATCTACTGGTACGTGGTTGAAGTTTAGACCTAGTTTGCTCTAGAATTTTTCAGGTTGTCACAAAAATTGTTTATTTTCCCCATCATACTCATTTCAAATTGGCTTTTCATCAGATTTTCAAATTCTTTTGACAAAACAAGGTCAGTAGAGCAAACAAATAATATCATCGACATAAATTTGAACAAGCATAAGATGATTTCCAACTTTTTTTCGAAAGAGAGTGGGATCAACTGATCCTTATTTAAATTTTGATTTCTTTAAAAAATTGGTAAGAGTTGCATACCAGGCTCTTGGTGCTTGTTTTAACCCATAGACAGCTTTATCTAAGATATAACAATGATTAGGGTATTTTTCGTTAATAAAACCTGGAGGTTGTTCAACATACACCGTCTCTTCGAGTTCAACGTTGAGAAACGCACACTTGACATCCATCTGATAGACATCAAAATCCTTGTGTGCTGCATAGGCTAAAAATATTCGAACTGCCTCGAGTCTTGCGGCAGGGGAGAAGGTTTCCTCATAGTCTATACCTTCTTGTTGCGATTAACCTTTAACTACAAGCCTAGCCTTATTTCGAACAACGTTGCCTTCTTTATCAGTTTTATTTTTAAAAATCCATTTTAATCCAATCACTGACACATCTTTTGGTTTAGGAACTAGATGCCAAACTTTATTTCTTTCAAATTCAGCCAACTCATATTGCATAGAAACAATCCAATTAGGATCTTCCATAGCAATCTTGACTGTTTTTGGTTCTATTTTCGAAATAAAGACATTGAACATGCAAAATTCTTGATTAACATTTAATACCTCATTTTTAGCACGATGTTGAGCACTGGTCAAAACTCCATCTTGAGGATTACCAAGAACTTGTTCCTTTAGATGACTTCGTGTCCATTTTTCTAATGGTGGATATGCAGGATCAAACTCTAATGGTGCATCTTCGAAGGTTTCATCATTCTTTGAACCTGCAATAGACACATTATCCATTATATCATGAAAAATTTCAGTTTGATTAATTGAAATATTTGGTTGATTTTCATTTTGCTCCCCCTAGACAAAATTATTTTCTTGATGCCCCCCCTCGACATCAGCATCCATTCTCCTTCTCTCCCCCTGGAAAGTATGCTCCCCCTCAACATGAGTATTAGAATTCAAGTGCTCCCCCTCCACTTGATCAGTTTGTAGAACTGGCAGACTTTCATTATTAACTGGAGAATTTGTTGTCGAGTGTACATCTGCAATATCCTGACTAATTGTCGAATCATCAGTATGCTTAGATGCTTCAGAAACTCGATTATCATCAGCATGAAGTTCCACATCAATAGCCTTGTCAGGAACACCAAATATTAAATCATAATTAAAATCTAAAAAATTTACACTTTGAGATTCATCATTTGATTCATTAAGAATTGGGTTTTGTTTGAAAGATTTTTCAACTCTTTTAACATGATAGTCATTAAAAGTAAGGTTGAACGTTTCTTCAATTTTGTGTGTTCGTTTATTCAACACCCTGTATGCAACCGAATTGTGTGAATAGCCCAAAAATATTCCTTCATCAACCTTAGACTGAAATTTCGAAAGATTATCCTTGAGATTCATTAGCAAACACTTGCACCCAAAAACATGAAAAAATTTCACATTAGGTTTTCGGTTATTTATGATTTCATATGGAGTGATGTTGAAACGACGATGAATAAACGATCTGTTTTGAGTAAAACATGCAGTTGAGACTGCTTCAGCCCAAAAATATTGAGGAAGATTCGCACATGTTAGCATTGTTCTTGCCGCTTCGCAGAGTGAACGATTTCGCCTTTCGACAACACCATTCTGTTGAGGCATGTACGACGAAGAAAAATTATGTGAAATTCCTTTGTCTGTTAAGAATGAATCAAGAACATTGTTCTTAGATTCTGAGCCATTATCACTCTTGATCTTTCGAACCTTTTTCTTTAAACTTGTTTCAATGTGTTTGATAAAGTTGATCATTGCTTGAGCAGTTTCAGATTTTAACCTGAGAAAATATACCCAAGTAAACCGTGAAAAACCATCAACAATAACCAAAATGTACCGTTTCTTGTTGAGTGTTTCAACAATCGATGGTCCACAAAGATCAATATGAAGAAGTTCCAGTGGTTCAACAATCTTCGAATCAATTACAATTGGATGACCTTGTCTATGTTGCTTTCCTTGATCACAAGCTGCACATAAAGTATCATTATCAAACTTTAAAACAGGTAAACCACGAACAAGATCATTTACCACCAACTTATTGAGATTTCGAAAGTTCAAATGAGAGAGTCTTCGATGCCACAACCAGATGACATATGATGATGCATTCGAAAGTAAGCATACTGTAAGGCCCTAAAAACTAGGATACGAACTAGTGATCAAACAAATAACAATCAAACAAGATTAGAATGGAGTAGAAGAAGATTAAACCAAGCTTTGCACACGTTTATATCAAAGAAACGTCAGATACAACATGGACACACACATAGACCATAAAATCTATGATTCATCAACAACCAACTGACAGACTCTGACAACCCCTTTATATAGGGGAAAGGCTGGCCGTAAACAGACTTTTGGCCGTAAACACTTCCAAACAACTCTATTACATGACAAAAGACCCATTAAGACCTAAACATCATATAGCCTAGCCCAAACCATAAACTAGACCCTTCAATCTCCCCCTTGGTTTGAGGCTAGCTTTGACTTAGTCCTTTTCAACAAAAAGCAAGAATAAATAAAAAAAACGAAAAAAAAATGTGAAATAAGATTTCAGCAATATATAATCAATATTTTAGCAAGAAAAAAAGAAAAATAAGAGGTTGGAAGAGGTAGGAAGAGGCAAAACAAGTGCTACGCAAAGAAGAACACGCGTAGAGGTTTTTTAATCCGAAGACTTCTGAAAAACAAACAGCTGCGAGATGAAAAGTGCTGCGCCGCGCAGCAATAAGAGGTCTGAAGAGGTTTTTTCCAAAAAACAAACAGCACCTTACTCTTTGTAAAAGCTAACGCTTCCCATTATCGCCGGAACCATCGTCGACCTCCCTCGCCATTCATCACCGCACCATCCTTCGTCACCGCCATCGCACACCTCCCTTAAGAAACCCTAGATCTGTACTTATCTATCGGTCCACCTATTGTTGCAGATTCGTCCAATCTTTGACAAACCGGTTTTGATTTTGCAGAGCCGACAAACTGGTTCTGAATTTGGTTGCCGATTTCATCTTCATCATTGGAGATATGGTTACAGATGAACGAATGGGTATTTGGGAGCATGTTGGTGGAATTGATGTCTCCGGTTCATTGTGATATTATGCCATTTTTAACTTGAAGACATCTTAAGTACGTTTACAAGACAATTCCTGGCTATCAGACTGATTTCGGATTATTGCGAGAGGAAATGGGAACGAGAACAAACTTCTACAAGAACCCTTCTTTTACATATAACAAAGATTTCGACCTCAACTCAGTTCTTCAAAATCTAAAAGCTTATAATGCTGCCACCGGAAATCCAACTCCGCCGGATGATGAATCGGCTTCCAGCAAGGGAAAAGGCCCTTACAATCTAACCGTTGCAAGCGGCGGAGGATTTCACCTTCCATGGCTAAAAGACACGAAATTGAAGAAAGTGATGGACCCATGTCTCACCATGATTATATTCAGAAAATTAGGAAAGAAGCTAATTCGATTGAAGCCTTTGAGGAATTAACTAATAAAGTGTTGGAGGGTGAGGGTGAGGGTTCGGCCTCTGGTGGAAGATTGGTGTTGGGGTGATGCAAGTAGTGATTTCTCAGAAAGAGAAGAAACCAAGGATCCTCTTCCTGAAAGTGTTGGAAATATAAACAGTGGCAATGACGTAATAAAAGAAAGAAGGTTACAACGGTTTCCTATTCCTGGAGAGCCTGTATGTGTGGTGTGTGGCAAATATGGGGAATATATATGTGATGAGACTGATGATGATATCTGCAACATGGATTGTAAAGCTGAGCTTTTGGACAATCTAAAAAATTCTCGGGGGCCTCCAACTCCAAGCAACCAAATATTAGTCAAGGGACCTAAATTTCAATTGCAAGTTTCTGAAACTGACACTAGGGATTTCAACCGTCATCGCTGGTCAACAAAGATATCTATTCTATCTTCATATCAATGTTGGAAATGTAAAAAAGCCGGTCATCTTGCTGAAGATTGTTTAGTCATCATGGAATCAAATCCTCAATCTTTATCCTCTGCTCATCAGGCATCAAGTGTTATACCTAAGGATCTTCTTGAACTATATAAAAGATGCCACAAAATTGGGAAGAAATACACAGGGGCCGGATGTAATGCCTATAATAGTTTGTCTAGTTTGGGGGCGTGCCTTGATTGTAAAATAACATTATGTGATAGTGGAGGGCACGTGGTGGAGCATATCCAAACACACCCTTCCCATACCAAGTACTACTCTTCCAAGCTCAACCGTCTTGTTAAATGCTGTAAATCAAGTTGTAAGGTGACTGATATAAAGGATCTTCTTGCTTGTCACTTTTGCTTCGACAAAGCATTCGACAAGTTTTATGACATGCACAACGCAACCTGGAAAGTAGCATGAATTTCTATCATCGCTGGCTCCATTTGTTGTGAAGATCACTTTGCTTGGCATCGGATGAATTGCTTGAATGCGGGTGTGGAAGATAGTGCCTATATTTTTAAAAAAGCACAACATGCACATGGGGAGTCAGAAGCGATCTCAGTTGAGTGATTTCATATTCTAAAACCATGCATTCATGTTCAGGAATGAAATGGTGTGGATCTTGTAATATTTTAGAGAAAGAATTAATTGAAAGAGAGAATTTTGATACTCTTATTATTTTGGATCCAAATCAAATATTGAACACCTAGCTAGTCCTTAATTTTAAATGTTGATTGATTCTCTTATAAAAAAAACGTCAGGTACAACTTGGACACATACATAGACCATAAACTCTATGATTCAACAACAACCAACTGACAGACTCTGACAAGCCCTTTATATAGGGGAAAGGCTGGCCGTAAACAGGTTTACGGCCGTAAACAGACTTTTGGCCGTAAACACTTCCAAACAACTCTGTTACATGATAAAAGACCCATTAAGACCTAAACATCAGATAGCCTAGCCCAAACCATAAACTAGACCCTTCAATCTCCCCCTTGGTTTGAGGCTAGCTTTGACTTAGTCCTTTTCAACGATAAGCACATCGGAGCCCCCCATCGCGCCACTCCACATCTCTTTTGTGACGATCTCTACAACCATTGACGTGTATTCTTTAGCAGCACTCTCGAAGATCTCTTCAGCCACTTTGATCTGATGTTGTGCCAAATGATGAATATCCCACTTTCCGAATTGAAGTAGATCTCTTTTGTCGAACAGGCGAAAGCAACCATCTTGAAACTTAATGATAGCAGTCGCAGTGGTTTCATCATACATCCAGTAAAGTATATTCGTAAGAGATCCATCACATAAGTTCTGCAACACAGGAATCTGCCTAACTTGGTTGGTCGGTGGCCACATCACAGTATGGAAAGGCTGATTTATCTTGGGATCCAGTATGTCAGGGAATCTTTTAATGATGGACTCAACAGTCTTCATGTTAGGAAATCCCTTCTTTACTTGGTTCTCCAAATAAAGCTTGAAATGAGTTGCCCGTGGATCACCTGATGGATTTGCAAATGGAGCACTGGATAGTTCTGAAAGATCAACCCTTGTCCATGAACTGAAATCATGGAAGTCTTTGTAATACTCCACGTTTGAGCTTTTGCGTCTCACTATCCACATGTTTATCCTGTCATGAAAACCCCATGAGACAATTCCTGATCTATCACCGTACTTGTGTCCAAATCTTTTCTTTTTAAGATCAGTGACGGTGACTTTGGGTTGATCTCCAGGAGCGTTCTGATCTGAGCTCTTCTTGAACAATAGTTGCTTTTTCTTGGTGGATGCTGCTAATTTGGCGTGTTTTAGTACAACAACGTTGGGTGTTTGAACTGGTTCTTTTTCAAAACGATCAACGATCCGAGTTCTTCTTTCAGTGGGCGGGTCAACAGGGAGATCTTGAGATGACTGACCAACATTGAATTCTTGAACGGATGATTTGAACTTGTCGCCAAGTTCCTCTGTCAGTTTCTTCTTGAAGTCAAAGTAGCATGCAGTTATGGTTCCCAGGTGTGTTTGCAGATCAGAGATTTGCTTTGATTTCATAGTCTTATCTGCTTCAAGATCTGCAACACGAATGTTAAGCTGAGGTTTTTCGGCTTCAAGACCAACTACACGAATATCAAGCTCAATGTTTTTCTGGTTTAGCACGCCGATCTCCTTTCTAAGTTCGTGCATGGTGGAATCATCCTCTCCTGAGTGGCTTTCCTCTATAGAAATTCCTTTAGCGTGGGAGGAAGGCACTGAGCTTTGTTGTTGGGCCAGATGCATAGCAAGCCTCTCAGAGGCATCATCATAAAAAGACCTAGGAGGAGATGATCCCGGGGGAGCTGATGTAACACCAACTTCAAAAATGGTGCTTGGTCCTTCTTGGGATGGTACAGATGAATCAGCAGCAAAAGTAGTTGTTAGAGTAGTTATTGGTTGAGTCAGATGGCCTTGAGATTGTTCTGGAATGAATACTCCCTGCCTCGGATCACGTCTTCTCCTTTTCAACGGAGACTGGGAGGTCTGAGTCGTCAACGGTTTACTCACAGATGCCTCAATAGTAGGAATAACATCCTCAAGGGGAGGAATCCCTGAAGTTGTCTCCATAGGTGTTGTAGTGTCAGCCATTTGGTTGGAAGTAGGAGGCGTTGTTTCAAGAACATCTTCTGTATCCCTTATCTCCGTTGCTGGATGAGCAACATCACGAATATTGTTAAAAAACGAGTCAAGGTCTTCATTGGACAAGAGGTTATCATTGCCTCCAAAATTCAAGGAAATGTCATCCTTGTCAAAACCTGAAAGATCAATATCATTAAACGAATCATCATCATCTCCTTCATTTTCAGTTGCATCCTCCATCGTTCCCTCATTGTAGTCACTCTCAACATGCACAGATTGCAAGTTATGCTCTTCAGCCACTACAACAACAGGTGTAACTACATTATCTTCGTGATCTGATACAGGAATAACATCTTCTTCGGAAATGACATCGTCTTCGGAAGTTACGCGGTCTGACGACTCAGATGCCTCGCTTGAATCGGCAAACATACCAAACTTCACTAAGGGATACTTTCCTTGAAAAGTAACTTTTCCCCTTCGGGTTTGTTTGATTAGCCCGACAGTGTTTGGCCCAAGAGACTTCATGTCTAGAGTTTCTCCTTCTTTAACCATCGCATAAAATTGCTCGTTGATGGACACTTGAATGAACCTTGGATACATCAAGAACTTGTCCCTTGTTTTTCCTTTAATGTTTAGAGTCAGCTCGTCAAGGATGAACTTTGAGAAGTTAAAGTCAAATCCAGCAGCAAGGGCAACAATGGCTCCTGTGTTTCTTAATGAAATTTCATCCGCGCCAGATTTTCTTCCTGATATGCAGCTCACAAAGACATGAGCTATGAACCTCCAGTAAGGTGGTAGCAGCTTCTTCATTGTCGGAGGAAAGTCGCCTTCATAGCCCATCTTGTTGAAAAGTTCCTGAACTTGATCGGTTTCAATCTTAGTAGGGAAGGTAGACTGATCGTCGATTTTCAGAACGACCCTGATGAATTGTTCTGTTATGATGATTTTGCAACCCTTTACAGTAGCTTCAACAGATACAGATCCATCTTCTCCTTTCTTTACGTCAACTGACCTCCAGAATTCTTTAATTATGCCTTGATAAATTGCTGGATTCACAGTAAGAGCAGTGGTCAGGCAACATTCCCTTAATCCATGTATCATTGACTTGAACTCTCCATGAGCAACATGAGGATCAGCCAAAAGAATTGCCAAGTTGTGACTGTCAGCGAATTTTAGATCTGCCATTTCAACCTGTACAAACCAAGACAAATGAGAAAACAATTTATTTAAACATTTAAAATTGATGTTTTACTCATGTTGCAGTTTAATTAGGCTCTTAAGTGAAACAAATGAAGAAAAATCAAATTTTGTTGACCAAAAGTGAGTTTACGGTCAAGGGGTCAATGGCCATAAACAGTCAATAACTGTGAACAGCCCATTGACCATAAACAGTCAATGGCCGTAAATAGTCATGGCCGTAAACATCTGGCCGTAAGCTCCTGGCCGTAAGCTCTGGCCGTAAGCTCATGGCCGTAAACTCCGAAAACGATTTTTCTTCGATTACACCCTCAATACAGGTCGATTCGATGCGAGAATGGCATTATGAGGATCGAAAATAGCATACCTTCAGATTCAAATGATCAATTTCACGAAAAATCATGAAAAGTTTTTAGAGAGAGAGAGAGAGAGAAAATCGCTGTTTACGGCCGAGAGGAACAAGATGAGGAGGTAAAGAGTTTTCGGCTGGAACTAAAACCTTATATACTTGGACCAAGATCTATGGGCTGCAACCCATAATGCTTTAAAAATAAAGTCCAATACCCAAAAATTTTCAAAATAAAACATTTTGAGGACTAAAAATAAAATAAAAATAAAATGAAACAAATTTTAAAAATCAAACTAAAATAATATTATTATTTTTAAATTTGTTCTTAATATTTGAATAAATTGAAAATAAAATAAAAATAAAAAATAAAAATAAAAATAATAAAATAAAAAATAAAACAAATTAAAATTGAAATTAAAATGAATTAACACTAATTTCATCTCAACTAACGCTAATAATATTTTTGTGATATTGGGATCAAAGTTGTTAGACAGCCTTAATCCGCTTATCGATATTTCTACCTTCATGTCCATGTCTGGTCGATCGCCGGTATTGTGGTCCACTTAAGCACGAAAAAATTGTGACAAATTTTTGGACATGCTATAAGTGACAAGGCATTTTGATCCTATGTTCCTAGATAAACTTCCTAAGGACCATTCAGCTGACGACGACCAAGGATATTGTTGTTCACCTAAATTGAGTAGCGAGATCTTTAGACAACCTATAAATGTTCAATTTTAGTTGTACTAGAACGTGTTTCCCGCTTCCTGATATACCCCAATAATCAAGGACTTCCAGAATACTCCTTACTTCAGATGAGCAGACAATTATTAAGGAAGATGTCAGATTTAGAATGCATATGTTGTACGGTCAGGTCGGATCTCTTCCAATCACGCAAAGAGTGAAACATATGAATAACTAGAGTTTAGAGGGATGGAGAAGAAGAATGATGCATATGTTGTGTACCAGGTCGGATGTATTTCAATCACGCAATGGATACAACATATGACTAACAGACAGAAAGAATTGCATAGATAGAAGATGCAGAGAGACAGAGTTGCATATGTTGTAGTCTAGGTCGGATCTTTCGATCACACAGAGGAGGTAACATATAACTGACAGTAAGAAAGAAAGAAAATAACTTTCTACAGACCTAATTTATCGGAATTCCCCAGTTGCCCCGTCAATACCGGAATTAAGGACAAAGTCCGCACATCGAGGAAAAGTTAATCCACAGTTCTAGATACAGATTATTTAATGTATCCGCAGATTCCCATGTATATCTCTCTGCTCAACCTACCCAAGCGTCGAATTGTCAGGCTAAATGGAACTATCTAGGTCAAGATTTGTCAGGTCTCTAGATTCCTTAAGTTCATCTATGCCTAGTCAAGTCCATTTTAAATCTTTCGTGCCTACCAGCACATCGAACACAGAGCTTAGACAATTCAACTTTGGTACCTTACACAGATTCAGATTGCATGTTATCACATGATTATATCACTTCCCAACACATCACCTACAAACAAAAACTATCAGCAACATATTTTTTGATTTTTTGATTTTTTAATGTTTTTGGATTTTTTTAATTTTCTAATTTTTGTTTGGTTTTTGTTTAATTTCTCCCCCTAAAGTTGTGCATGGTGAGAATCAAATTAAAATGCGCAAATTTAAACTAACCTAAAGCAAAAACTAGTCCTCAAAACGTATCATTTTCAAAAAGCTCACAAGCACATCGAATCGAGCTTTGTTAAACGGCTTTGTGAACAGATCCGCCACATTATTAGTAGTGGGAACCTATTCCAACCGAATGAGCGAACGCTCATAACAATCTCTGATGAAATGCACTTTGATATCGATGTGCTTGGTTTTCAAGTGTTGGACTGGATTTTTAGCAATCTGAATTGCAGCCTCATTATCACAAAAAATAGGGGTTTCTAGATAGTTCAAACCGTAATCCAACAGCTGATGTTGGATCCAGATAACTTGAGAACAACAAGCAGAGGCAGCAACATATTCTGCTTCTGCTGTTGAGGTTGAGACGGTGTGCTATTTTTTGCACTGCCACGACACCAGACGATCATCGAGAAATTGACATCCTCCTGAAGTTGATTTCTTGTCAAGCTCACAGCCTCCATAATTACTGTCAGCAAAAACATATAAATAAAATTTTGAATTTTTCGGATACCAAAGACCCAGGTTTGGGTTGCCTTTGAGATACCTAAAGATTCTTTTGACAGCAATAAGATGTGAAAGTTTAGGATTGGACTGATATCGAGCGCATTGACAAACTGCAAACATGATATCTGGTCTGCTTGCAGTTAGATACATCAACGAGCCGATCATTGATCTGTATTCAGTCTGATCTACGGGTTCGCCATCAGTATCCGGAGTCAGCAGGGTTCTTTCGGCCATCGGTGTTAGTGCAGGTTTAGCGTCTCGGAACCCGAACTTCTCCAGCATATCCTCCACATACTTGGCTTGATGGAGCAGGATTCCGGTTGACTTATGTTGGACCTGAATCCCCAAAAAACATGGTCATTTCACCCAACGAACTCATCTCAAACCTCTTTTTCATAACGCCTTCAAACTCCTTGCATAGTTGCGGACTTGTAGACCTGAAGATAATGTCGTCAACATAGATCTGAACTAGAATCAGATAATTATCCACATGCTTGATGAACAAGGTTTGATCGATAGTGCCACGAGAATATCCATGCTCGAGCAAGTACTTGTAGACATGATTGGAAAACTTCGAGTTAACAAACCCAAGGGGTTGATAAACGTAGATTTCTTCCTTCACCACGCCATACAAGAAGGCTATCTTGACATCCATCTGGTAAACCGTGAAGTTCATGTAGGAAGAGTATGCCTTGAAGATACGGATAGCCTCCAAGCGAGCCACCGTAGGATAAACCTCGGTGTAGTCAAGACCCTCGATCTGTCTAAACCCATGAACCACCAATCTAGCCTTATTGCGCACTATGACTCTGGAATCATCCTGCTTATTGCGATATACCCAGCGTGTGTCAAGAGACTTTTTGCCCTTAGGTAGTTCAACCAGCGTCCAAACCCCGAGCTTTTCAAATTGATTTAACTCTTCGTGCATAGCATCTACCCAGCTGGGCTCATTCAAAGCCATTTCAACATTCTTTGGCTCAATTTGAGAGATAAAGCAAGAATAGAGACATGTATTAACATCTCCACTCTGACTTCTTTTTCTAACACCATCACCCAGCTGGCCAATGACATTTTCGATCGGATGATCGCGTTGAATACGTGAAGGTATCTCCTGGCTGATGTCATTGATTGAAACGGGAAGATTGTGAATGTTGATAACTCCATCATTTGCCGAATGATCCACTACAGACGAACCTGTCTCGTTAGAAGGATCTTCCACAAACTCATTAGCAATTTGCTCAGGAAAGAGAAGTTCCATAAAAGTTTGAGTAGCAGCGGAAGCATCTCTGCACATGAACTCTCTTTCAACAGGAGGTTGAGGTGTGGGATCAGCATCTGGAGCGTGTTGTTGACTTTTAGATTCTGGATAAGTAATTGGAACAGATGACTCCAACGTAGGAATTGCAGAAGACACTATCGACGGTCTGTAAACAACTTCTTCATCTTCTTCTTCAGGTACAATCTTCGAACCAGAAGTAGAACCAAATAAACTATCTGAACATACATTGAACGATTTGAACAAAGATGTTTAATCAAACAGCCAATCAGGATCCACTCTAGCATCCATTTCATTCTCCTCCAACCGACACACCTCGAAGGATTCTACGATTTGCTTTGTTCTTTTGTTGTAGACCCTGTACGCAGTGCGAGCAGCATACCCCACAAAATAGCATTCATCAGCTTTGGCATTGAACTTCGGGTTGGACTCCAGGTGAAGAAGGGTACAAGGGCATCCAAATACGCGGAAGTGACTGACAGATGGCTTGTGACCATATAGAATTTCGTACGGAGTCTTCATCTGAGCTTTGTTGATCTGAACACGATTTTGAACATAACATGCTGTGTTGATCGCCTCAGCCCAAAAGAAAACTGGAAACTTTGAGTCATACAACATCGTCCTTGCCGCGTCTTGCAATGTTCGATTCCTCCGTTCAGCAACACCGTTTTGTTGAGGCGTGTGAACGGGACTATATTGATGCACGATTCCCTTTTCTGCACAAAAGTGATCAAGAACCGCATTCTTGAATTCTGTTCCATTATCAGTTCGAAGCGCCCTCACTCGGTTATTGGTTTGGTTCTCTATCGATACGATGAACTTCTTAATCAGATCAGATACCCCAGCTTTGTTGGATAAGAAGAAGACCCACGTGAAATGCGAGAAGTCATCGATCACAACTAGACAATATGAATTTCTGTTGATGCTTAGGACATTGACCGGACCAAATGAATCCATATGCAATAACTGGAGCACCTGGATGATTGAATTGACCTGTTTTGGCAGGTGTGGTTTTCTGTGATGCTTTCCCTAGGCACATGACACACACTTTTCGAAAGTAATGAAGTCTCTGACAGGTAGGCCACACACCATGTCATTTTTAGGAAGACGATTCAGATTCTTAGTGTTCGCATGACCGAGTCATCGGTGCCACAGCATAGCATTTTGTTCTGAGACTTTTGAAAAGAGGCAGGTCACTTGTTCAGGAATGTTGCTATTCATGTCGATTATGTATGCATTTCCATCCCGCTTTGATTTAACAAGAATCCACTCATCCGGGATGACAATGCCTGGCTTCAGAATCAGACATTCCTTATCAGTGAAGTGAGTTGAATAACCCTTGTCACAAATCTGGGAGACGCTCAACAGGCTATACTTTAACTTGGGAGCATAGTTGACGTTCTCGAAACTCAGCACTCCATTTGACACAGTTCATTTCTGAGTGATTTTTCTGCCTTCTCCGCCTGCAAAGGAAACAAATCCCCTATTAAAAGTTTGAATGTCGTTCAACTGGGAGATGTCTTCTGTCATATGCCGGGAGCAGCCGTGGTCGACATACCAAGGTCTGACGACATTCCTCCGCAACTGTCCCTGCAAAATGAGCGGGATCATTTAGATTTGGGGACCCAGGTTATTACTTTCCTGGGTTGACCCTTTACGATCACAGATTTATCTTTTGAACTTTTTGAATTTGAATCATCATTTAAAACACTTTTAGAGGATGACGATGATTGGTTGGAAGTTAATTTGGGCACCCACTGGTATTTAGTGTTTTTAAAAAACACGGGTGATTTTGAAACATATTTCCTTCCTGTTTGCTTTGGGCATTTGGATTTTCTACCAGAAGTGGTTGAAGATCCAGATCCGCTCTTTGACGAAACCGACCTCGACTTAGCCTTGTTCGATTTTGGCAAACTATTTGTGACTTTATTATTGAAAACCTGTTTGTTCTTTTGAAAAACTGCCTATTTCTTGTTTTGATTAGCCTTCCAATCATCATCTCGAGGACTTTCTAGTTAAAGACCTTCCTCGAGACTCGTTCTCTCCTCTTTGAGACGAAAAATGCACAAATGCCCTATTAGGACAATTCCTGGCGATGTGACTGGCAGTACCACAGTTAAAACAAATTTGCTTATTATTATTGTAACTGGTACTGCCTTTGTCTGATTTACTTTCTTTACGGCTAGGAAAATGTATACTTTACTTTTCTAGGAAAATGTATTTTTATGTCTAGGACCGTAAACAGCTTGGTGTTTACAGCTGTATATATGTTTACGGTTGTGTTTACGGTCGTAAACAAGTTTACGGTCGTAAACCCATTCACGGCCCATGTCCATCATATAAATAGATATTAGGTGGGTGAGGAGTGGTGGATGAACAAGAGATAAGGAGAGCATATTGTAGAGAGAGAAACTAGAGAGAAGAATAGTGTGTGTGTGAATCTCTTGTATTTGGATCTTCATTCTAATCAATTCATACAAGATTCATCATATTCTTCTTCTCCTTCTTCTTCATTAGATCTGGCATCATCCGTTTGATTGGGATTCCGCACCATCAAACGGATCTGATTGATACACAAGCAGATTGGGGACCTACAATTGGTATCAGAGCAAATCAAGTGTCAAATCATCTTACAATCAAGTTCACGGTCAAAGGATCTTAGTTTCGTCATTGTTCGAGGCCTGATTTGGTGTCTTCGTAGCAAAAGGGGATCAGATATGCTAAGAATTCGTGTTTTCGTCAAAATCTGGGCATTTACGGTCAAGAGTTCACGGCCGTAAACTCCTATTCACGGCCGTAAACTAGCAATCTTCAATAACCGTATACTGTGTATCTTCAGAAACCGTAAAAAGGAAATCTTCAAAGACCGTAAACTACCGACCGTAAACTACCAACCGTAAACTCCTCAACCGTAAACTACCGACCGTAAACTACCAACCGTAATCAGCCAACCGTAAACTTGTTTACGGTCGTAATCTTGTGACCGTAAACTAGATTTTTGGTGTTTTAGTTTTTTTTAAAGTCATTTTCAATTTAAAAAAAACAACAACAAAAACAAAAAAAAAAAACAAAAATGGATTCTCAAAGCCCAACAATTCATCATGAATTGGATTCAATCATGGGAACAACCACTCGCATTCCACGCTTGTTATCTACAGAAGGGTTCCCAGAATGGAAATACTGGATCGAGAAATACATCAAGATGAAAGACTTTAAGGTTTGGCGAAGCATTCTCAGAGGACCAGTCAGAATCACTACTACTCTTGCGAATGGACAAATAATTGACAAAGTGTATGCTGATTACACTGATGAAGACTTCGAAAAGGTTGAAGAACAGGAAAGGGCGTTGCCTACTTTAACTATGGCTTTATCTCATGATATTGCTCAAGGATTTAGAGAGTATGATTCAGCCAAGGCATTGTGGGAAGCTTTAACTGAAGTTTATGAGGGTAATGAAGACATGAAACAGAGTCGCCAAGACATGTTAAGACAGAAATTTAATATGTTTAATTATGTTCTTGGAGAAACTCTAGAAGCCCAGTTGCAAAGTTTTACCACACTCACCACTGAAATGAGTTCAGCTGGGATTTATGTGACTAAGTCTGAGATAAACAAAAAGCTTCTGAATTCACTTCCGAAGGCTTGGGATATGAACGTGGCTGTCATCAAAAAGACGAAAGATCTCAATCGTATCAGTCTTGCTGAAACTATGGCAATCATCAAAGCCTGTGATCTTGATGATAAGCAAAGAGAGATCAATCATGTGAATTCCTAATCGACTGCAAATCTTGGGATTTCTTCAAATAATGCCTTTTCATCTTTTACCTCCTCTCCAAGTCAAGCTTTTGCCGTTCAACAACCTCAGAATCAAACCTTTGTTGCTCCATCAGCTACACCATTTGTTGCTTCATCATCTATGTCTCATCCACAAAGTCAGTCTTTTGTTATTCCACAAGCTGTTTCCTCCTCTAAAGCACCAGTTATGGTTCCTACTCCCAATCCCAAAGAAAGCGATGAAAACTTAGCTATTGCCACTGGACTTGTCAATTGCTACAATGCTTTTGTAGCTGGAGAGCTTCCACCTCAACTCTCATTTGCTTATATGGATCAAATTCATCCAGAAGATGTGGAAGAAATGGATATTACTTGGCATATAGCAATGGCAGTGTTCAGGGCAAAGCAATTTGCAAAGAAGACGGGAAAGAACAACTGGGGGATGAAGGCTGACAAGAAGGTTGGGTTTAACAAGGTCAAGCTTCGATGTTACAATTGCCATGAGCTAGGTCATTTTGCTCGTGAGTGTCCAAAGCCATACAGAAGGGTAAGCAATGATAGAATAATGGTTCCAGTGGGAAATAGTCGTGGAAGTGCTGCTATCAACAGTGAGACTGCTAATCTGGCAGTGGTTGCTCAGTCATTTGACTGGGAGGACCAGATTCAAGCACTGAATATTTCAGGACCTGAGAGTGCTCACTTTGCTCAAATCGATGATGCTCCAGAAGAGAAAGCTGAGGTTGATCCTGAAGAAGAGATGATGGAGTTGCATTTTGCCTTTATGGCATCTTCTACTCCAGAACCTGAGAAGAAAGAGGTAAGTCGATCTTCCTGTTCTCATACATGCATTGATAATGTCAAAATTTTACTTGAGCATATAGAATTATTTCGTAGAGAGAACAAGCACCAAAAATATGAAGGGTATCAACTTAGGAAAGGACAGAAACCTCTAAAAGCTCAATTAGAAGCAAAAACAAATGATTTTAGAAAACTTTAGGAAGAGTATAGAAATAAGTGTGCAAATTATAGATATGTGACTGAACAACTTGCTGAGTTAACTGCTGAGCTTGACACGTTGAAAAACAAATTTGAAAATGCAGATTTTAATTTCAGAAAATTTGATGTGTCAAGTGAAGTAGTTGCGTCCATGATAGAACATAATTTGCAATTCAAAAATAACCAGCAAAAGGGTTTAGGATATGATAAAGTGCCTCCTCCTTTTAATCACACCTATCAGTATAACCCTTTGACAAAAGAGGAAATGGACAGAGAGCCATTTCTTAAATATGGATTTGTGTCAGGAGGTAGTATTAATGTTGAAAATACTAATTTTTCTACTTCCCATGCAGATCAATCTTTAAGTCAATCAAAGCAAGAAGCTGAAGGATGTGTTTTTGAAAATAAAAATGTTTCTGAACCTGCTGTTTCTATTTCTAATGATAACACTTTTGTTTCTAATGTTAAAATAAATGATGTATCTTGTGATGATTATGCATCACAAAATGATAATTCAAACTTTTTCGATATATTTGATGTATTGTTTGACAATACCGATGTTTCTGTTTCAAGCACATCCACTTCACCAATCACACAACATGGTTCACCCTCATCAATCACACAATTTGATTCTTACACATGTTCTTGTGGGAAAAGTAAGGGTGTCAGTAAAGAAAGTAAATCAGACAAAGGAGTACCAGTTACAATAATAATAAACAAATTTGTTTTAACTGTGGTACTGCCGGTCACATCGCTAGGAATTGTCCTAATAGGGCATTTGTGCATTTTTCGTCTCAAAGAGGAGAGAACGAGTCTCGAGGAAGGTCTTTAACTAGAAAGTCCTCGAGATCTCGCCCTCGAGATGATGATTGGAAGGCTAATCAAAACAAGAAATGTGCAGTTTTTCAAAAGAACAAACACGTTTTCAATGATAAAGTCACAAATAGTTTGCGAAAATCGAACAAGGCTAAGCCGAGGTCGGTTTCGTCAAAGAGCGGATCTGGATCTTCAACCACTTCTGGTAGAAAATCCAAATGCCCAAAGCAAACGGGAAGTGATATAAACTTGGTGATAACAGGCAGCCTAAACATGTGTAAGGGACTGAATCTGAATTGTCTAGACTCTGTGTTCAATGGGCTAGTAGGCACGAAAGATTTAAAATGGACTTGACTAGGCACATATGTACTTAAGGAATCTAAAGACTTGACAAATTCTGACCTAGATAGATCCGTTTAGCCTGACAATACGACACCCAGATAGGTTGAGTAGGGAGATATACATGAGAATCCACCGGTCACACTAAAGTAATCCGTATCTAGAACCGTGGTTTAACTCTTCCTCGATATACGAACTATGTCCTTAATTCCGGTACTGATGGGGCGACTGGGGAATTCCGATAAAGTAGGTATGTAGGAAATTATTTTCTTGCTTTCTTTATGTTAGTCATACGTTGCCTCCTCTGCGTGATTGAAATCCATCCGACCTGGACTGCAACATATGCAATTCTATTTCTCTGCATCTTCTATCTATGCAATTCTTCCTGTCTGTTAGTCATATGCTGTCTCCTTTACGTGATTGAAATATATTCGACCTGGTACACAACATATGCACCATTCTACTTCTCTATCCCTCTAAATCTGGTTAGTCATATGTTTCACCCTCTGTGAGATTGGAAGAGATCTGACCTGGGTGTATAGCATATGCATTCTAAATCTGACTTCTCTCATAATAATTGTCTGCTCACCTAAAGTAAGGAGTACTTTGGAAGTTCCTGATTATTGGGGTATGTCAGGAAGCGGGAAACATGTTCTAGTACATTTAAAATTGAACAATCACTAGGTTGTCTGTAGATCTCGCTGCTCAATTTAGGTGGACAACATTATATTTGGTCGTCGTCAGCTGAATGGTCCTTTAGGAATATTATCTAGGAACATAGGATCACATTGTCTTGTCACTTGTAGTATGTCCTAATTTTGTCACAATCTCTCGTGTTTAAGTGGACCACAATACCGGCGATTGACCAGATCTATTCATGAAGGGAGAGGTACTGATAAACGGATAAAGGCTGTCTAAAAACTTTGATCCCAAATCACTCTTAAAGTTAGCTATTATTTTTGTTTTTTTTGTTAAATTTGTTCATAGTTTTCTTCTAATTTAAAAATTAGGGGGAGAATTAAAAATTTTAAAAAACAGACAAAAATCAGAAAATTAAAAAAAAATAAAAAAAATAGTGTTATTTCTGTTTTATTTTTTTCAGAAAATATGAAAACTCCAAAAATATTGTGTGCTAAGTTTTATTTTAGTTTTGTTTCTATTTTTAGCTTTGTCTGTCTTGAAAAGTGAATACAGATATAGATGAGACTCGTGGAGACTGTATCAATAATTTCTGAGCCAAGACTTCATCCGTGAGTGTCGAAGAATTTTCATTCAAAGTAGCAAGAAATGAAGTCTATTCTTTCAACATTCAATCCTTCAACCCCAGAAGCAAGGTCAAGTTGCTCTTGAAGATTATGTGACAAGATGCATTGAAGCCTCCTCAATCAATTTGCTGTTATCTTGTACCTGCAAAAGTGATCCAGAAGATTAGATTTCTCTATTGTTCTCTCTGAAGATTCTCCAGCTGAAAGCGCTATTTTTCAAGAATCTTTTCAAGAAGCCTCCTCACCCAATGTGCGTTCAAAGCCAAATCCTGAAGAAAAGCCCAACCGCTCAAGATGAAGTCCTTCATTGAAGATTCATCAAGTTCATCTTGAAGTTGTGAAGAATTTGAAGATTAATGCTGAAGCCAAGCTCCCAATGAAGATTAACAAGCAAAGCCAGCTACACTTTAGGGGGAGTTTGTTGGGTCAATTAGAAAAGAAAGCTATAAACCAAGGGGGAGATTGTTGGGTCAAAAATATGGTTTATACTTTACTTTTCTAGGAAAATGTATTTTTATGTCTAGGACCGTAAACAGCTTCGTGTTTAAGGCTGTATATGTGTTTACGGCCGTCAACAGGTTTATGGCCGTAAACCCATTCACGACCCATGTCCATCATATAAATAGATGTTAGGTGGGTGAGGAGTGGTGGATGAACAAGAGAGAAGGAGAGCATATTGTAGAGAGAGAAACTAGAGAGAAGAATAGTGTGTGTGTGAAGCTCTTGTATCTGGATCTTCATTCTAATCAATTCATACAAGATTCATCATATTCTTCTTCTCATTCTTCTTCATTAGATCTGGCATCATCCGTTTGATTGGGATTCCGCACCATCAAACGGATCTGATTGATACACAAGCAGATTGGGGACTTACAGATACCGAGGGAACACCAACAATGGGTTTTATGTAGAGAGTGAACATATCGCCTTTTCGTTTGGATTTGAGCAATACTTCTTTTGTGTCAATGTTCGAAATGAAACTTCCTTCTTCATTAAACACCACTTGATTACCCGTTCCCACAACTAGTTGCGAATACCTAATCAAGTTTTGTTGAAGACCTTCGACATACGCCACCCTATTCACCGTAAATTTTTCATTCGTTACTTTTCCATAACCTTAGACATGACATTTGTAATTGTTGCCAAACTTTACTACTCCAGCATTATCTAGACTTCAATAATCACGCAAGTTTTTTTTTTTTCCAGTCATGTGACGAGAGCAACCACTATCAATGTACCATTTGTCATCATATTGCTCGTCACACAAAACCTGCAATCAATGAAAGAATTTAGGTCCCCAGGGTTGTTTGGGTCCTTGGTGATAACATTGGAAAACACTGTGAAATGAAGATCCTAAGATCCAATTACAAACTTTGGATTTGAGACTATCAATTAAGTCCACTTCATTAGTTAAAGGCATAGAAATGTAATCATTCATAGATTTAGAGTTTCCATAAACTTTCGCCTTTTTCTTCTCAGAACATTTCTCATTCTCCTTTGTTTTCGAAATTGGCTTCCACCGTTTTCCTGTTTGTTGCGAATCTTTAGAAGACGAACTTCCATTCGAAGATTCATTCAAATACTTTTCATAGGCTTCCTTGATTTGTTGTTGGGAAAACTTTGTTGATTGAAATGATTTTCCATTTCCTTCAAGCCAATGATTAATGTTTTTCACATATGAATTTCCTTTTATATATGAAACTTTGGAAAATTGTTTCACAGGAGGATTTGAAAATTTTGGTTGTTTTGGTGTGAAATTCACTTTTCTTTTAGTATTGACTTCATCAAACTTTTGAGGTGAAACTTTTTGTGAATAAACATGATTTTGATAATTCTTCGAATTATTTGAAAATCGACTTTGTTTTGAAAAATGATTTTGTGAAAATCTTGTGGGATGATTTGTATGTGAATTCCTTGTTGATTGTTTATTAGTTTGAAAACTTGATTTTGACTCTTGATAGTTAGATTTCAAAAACTGATTTTGTGTTTTATTTTGAGACAAGACTTGTTTAGTTAGAGCGGGATTTTTCTTGTTATCAAAATTATTTGAAAAAGATGTTTGAACTGATTTAGTCGTTTCTTGTTCAGATGGTTTATTTGACAAATTAATTGATTTCTTCGAGACTCAACAACTTGCCAAAACATTTTCTTGCTTGCTTGTTTCTTTTTGAAATTACATTTTCTTTCGAAATCGTTTCAATTTGTGTGACAACCCGAAATTTCTATTCTGTACAACCATTCACTTCAATAGGAGTCAAAACTGTTTCTGCTAGTTTTCAAGCTTTTTGGAATAAGTTTGAGTATTTTAAGATTAGTACTTCATGAGATAACAGGAGAGAGGATGCCTTAGGGTTTATTGTGCAACAATATTATTCCAAAACTCCAAGAGTTTGGAGTTTACGGCCTAAACAAAGGTGTTTACGGCCGTAAACCCTAAAAGAGGGTATAAATATGACACTTAGTCATTATTTATCACTTTTCACAAATTCAAGATCCAAAACTCAATTCTCTCTCAAGTATCATCGACTTTTCTTCTTGATCTTCAACATTGTAAGTGTTTCTAGCCCTAAAAAGTTGATATCTTACTTAATCTAGTGATCTAACATGATTCCATCCGTGAAATCATTCCAAAAGTGTAGATCTTCAAGTTTCACCAAGAACACCAAGAACACACACTAGTGTTCTTAGACTTTTAGTACCTTTTCAAGCTTCTACCTAGTAAGTACTTCTATCCTAGAGTATTATAGAGCTTGTTACACTTCTAAACATCAAGAAAACACCCAAGAAACCAAGGATCAAGGGTGTTTACGGTCCAAGACGTTCTTGGACCGTAAACCCCAAAAAGGGTGCCAAAGTGTGCCCTAGTCCCTTCTAAGCCTTGGAAACTAGCCTAGATCCATTCCTTGATGTGCTTAGTACTTGAAAACGTCATAAAACCATAAAACATTTGGGTTTACGGCCGTAAACCCAAAGGGAAATGGTCCAAGGACCGTAAACTCCTAAAAGGAGTGAAATGGTGCCCTAATCTCTTCCTAAGGCTTAAACATGAAGTAGGAATGCTTCTTGTGATCTTTAAGGCTTCAAAACACAAGAGGGTCAAAGAAACATGAGTTTACGGCCGTAAACTCATGGGTTTACGACCGTAAACTCAATGAGTTATGGTCACAAAACCGTAAACTCAAATAAAGGGTTCCCTTGAACCCTAAACTCAATAGCAATGTCCTACAACACTTAGATGCAATCCTTAGGACTTATAGCACTTAAATAAGGTGTTTTTCATGTCCTAGGATGTCTTAACTTTGTTAATTAGTTGTTTAAAGACTAATTGGATACATATATGTGATATTATATGTTAACTAGGATCATCGTGTGTGTACAAGTCTTCACTTGACACCTAGCATCCTATACATTCCGTTCGTCCAAACCACTCACTACAGGTGAGTTCATACCCCTTAATTAACCTTTTAAATGTTTTTAAATGCTTTTATGGGGGGGGGGGGGGGAATACAAGTTGAACTATTATAGTTATTATATCAATCACATGTGATTAATAACTACCAAACAAGTGGATTTCTTACTTTTCAAACTGTGTTATCAAACTATTTTAGTACAAACTATTTTACAAACTCTTTTACATATCAAATACTTTTATTAAACTCTTTTAACTTATATTCTGTGTATCTATATGGATATAATTATATAAGTAGGATTGAAAGGACTTAGGACTGATATCTCACCTTACTTCCTGTTCCTTGTTTGGTTGTGGACTTAGGGTATTCAGGTTATTTGTCCGAAGGTCGTTTGAATCCTAGTTATATATCATGTATATGTGTATAGATATAAAAGGTTATTTCTTTCATTCAGTTCAATGCCTTTAGGTAGCAAAGGTATACAAACATGTTCATATACACAAACAACATTACTAGTAAACTATAATAGGTATAGTTTAGGAAGATACTATTACTAGAACAATGAAACATACAATGAGTCAGTTCATTCATGAGTAATACATAGTGATGAGAAACAAACATAATACATAGTGATGAGAAACAAACATAATACATAGTGATGAGAAACAAACATAATACATAGTGATGAGAAACAAACATAATACATATTGATGAGAAACAAACATAATACATAGTGATGAGAAACAAACATAATACACAGTGATAAGAAACAAAACATACAAGCTAGACAGAGAAAGAACACACAATACAGCTAGCACATACATATACATTACCTACAGTTATGTGAGCCACTTAACGGGGGCATGGCACTACCTGTCATGACCCGTTTTGTATCCAGAATCTCCTTAAATGGGGAGCGTATGAGTTTGTGTATGGATCTATACTGGATTGACTATCCTACACCTTGCTGCTCGCTACAATGGGACTTGCAAGTCTACGGGTGCCAAACGTCATTTCTTACGACGTCTTACATCGTCGTTTTTCTATTGAGTCGGTAGCAGGATACAGGCCGATCACATGGTACTTTAAATAACAATTAGTTTAAAGTAATTAGTACAGCAGTAGTTACTTAATACAACACTACAGTACTATATCATTTTCCCTTTACATTACTTTGTGATATTCACACAATAAACAATAATGTAGAAACTATATTTTGGTTAATGATAGTCAGTTTTGGGAAAATACATACTCTTACAAGAGACACACACACAGACACTAGATGCCTTGATAGAAGGCTACTTTTAGTAGGAAACATAGGGTTTTCTAGGAGAGTTCAAACAATTACAAACTTTTACAAAACTTATACATTACATACTTACAAACACTTTCATACAAATACAGACACTAATATACTTATGATCTCACCCGCTTTAAAGCTGATAAACTCTTTCAAAATAACTTGTATTCTCAGGTCACCAGTAGACAGGTACCCGTGCCAGGTTTTGAGAAGATGGAGCTCGTTCAAGACTCATATTTTATTTTCATGTATATTTTTGGTGTCTATATAACTTGACAGAACACACTTGTATGAAATTATATTATTAATGCAATGGATGATGTTGTTGCTTGTTTACTACTTTGCATTGTTGTGATACTGTACATGACGTCCTCCACCCCCGAACGTTTCCGCCGTTCCGGTTTTGGGGTGTGACAGATTGGTATCAGAGCATTGTTTATAGTGAATCGAGTGTATCAACCCATAAAAGATATACAAACTATAAACACAACGGGATTAAAATACTCTGATAAAGAGTTTATACTTTTAAATAATAAAATATTTAACTAAGTATACATACCTGCATTCATACTAAAATCAGTGTCACTAGGACAGAACAAAAGTATTACGATTGTTGGACAGCACAAGTAGACTTAGAGACATATGGTCAACCCTGGGAAGACGTAGCCTGATCAACTACATTATCCGTGGAGTGATTAGCATGTGCCTAAGTGTGGTTGTGAGGTTGCAACAAGTCTAAAAACTTACCAACACTACTACAACGAGAACAGTAGAACATAACATAAACTTAAAATACTATAGGAGTATTTTGTGTGTCTATTAATTACTTATCTGAGAACTAAAAAGGTCTTTATTGGGATGTCAATAGTTGCCGGGTGGATACATTAAGGTTATAGGTAACTAGGATGGCATAGACTTAGAATCTGTGATATTTGCTCTACTTCCTGTTCCTTGTTTGGTAGTGGGCTTAGAGTTAGGGTCACTTATTCGAAGGTCTATCCTGTCTAGGTTACCTATGACTGGTATGCACTACGCAAATGTTGGAGTAACTGATAAAGATCATCTTAAAATTATCTAGTTAGTTCGTCTATTAATTATTTCCTTATCCCTTTTCTCGCGTAGATATAATGGCTGGATTCCATCTTCCCGGAGACCCGTACTATCCCAACCACGGCAATGCAGGATGGCTGGGAGAAGACCCAGAAGATGATCACCCAATCCCTTTGGATGATCACGAAGCTAAAGGCTTTTCTGATGGTTCTGACTCAGAGCCTGAAGTCAACAACCTACCCCCAGCTGCTCAAGACCCAAACCTGAACTCTCGTCCAACATTTCAAGGACGCACACCTCTGTGGCCCACAAACTTGAACAGATGGAGTCAGGAACAGGGTCAACCCATACCCTACAATGGAGACAGAAGCTTCTACAACCTCACCGAGGGAGGTTCAGCTGACAGGGTCCTACCCATAATGGTCCGTAGGATTGCACGGAACACCGAGCAAGGTCGAGCAGCTATCGACCGAGTCGTGGAGATTGACGCCAACTATGGCGTTAATACAGTCCGCATTCGCTAACTAGAGTCTGCTTATGAAAGGACTCAAGTCCGCAATGCAGTTCTACAGAGGGAACTTGCTGAAACCCAAGCTGAAGTCAGGGAACTTCAAGCTCAGCAAGCAAGATCTGATAGGCGCGTGAGAGACATAGAACGCCTTCTGTCCGATTCAAGAACTCACTCTAGTAGTTCTCGTCGCCGATAGAGTCTTATCGACTTCTCTTTTGGATATAACCTAGTTTGTGTAAAAACTCTAGTCTAATTTCCTATCTTTGTAAATCTTAGACCCGTTAGGTCTTGATTAGGTAGTAGTCTGTCAAAATTTTCCATCTTGGTTGATGTAAGACCTACTTCTAGGTCATTTTTCCCGAACTCATTACATCTGTAATTCCAGTATTATTGACAGATATCTAATCGTAGGGAAATCAATATCCAATTGCTATCATCTGTTAGTACTAGATCTTCATTCAATCATACTATTCAATCGTGCTATTCAATTGTGCTGTTGGGCTATGGAGAGTTAGTCCATGAGTCATTCTTATCTACTTCCTATTAAATTCTTATCAATATCTTCACCTTTCTAAACTTATAGTTAAAAGATGACTCCATGTAAATCGACAAGACGCGATCCTCCCGCACCAGCACCACCTGCTCCTCAATTCTACACGGCAGCCCTGAATGCTGCTGTAGCTGCGGCTGTGGCTACAGCCATGGCACAATATCATTCTTCTGGTTCCACTGGAGGAGGAACCCCTGTCCTATCTACTCATGGTGAAATCCCTGTGCGCTCCAGAGAGTGCTCCTACAAGGACTTCACAAACTGCAAACCATTGTCCTTCAAAGGGACTGGCGGAGTCATTGCCCTCTCGCAATGGTTCGAGAAGACCGAATCGGTTTTCGAGATCTGCTCCTGTCCAAAAGGGAGCAAGGTCAAGTTTGGTGCTTGCACCTTTGAGTCAAAATCCCTAACATGGTGGAATAGCCATGTCAAGTCACTATCCCTTATAGTGGCAAATGTTATGGGCTGGGAAGCTCTAAGAGAGCTAATGGTTGAGGATTACTGGCAGAGGGGCGAAATCCAAAAGCTAGAGGAAGAACTATGGAGCCTAACCATGAAGGGCGCCAACATAGTCTCCTACAGCACCAGGTTCTGTGAACTGGTGGCCCTCTGTCCCAACATGGTTCATACATAGGGGAAGAAGATTGAAAGATACATATGGGGGCTGCTGCCTCCATTCCAAGGAAATGTTTTGGCTTCAAACCCCACTACATTTGATAGTGCCAAGCGATTGGCACAGCGGCTCATAGACCATGGGGTTCGTACCCCGGCCGCAACAACGACCCTGGCCATCTCAGAACCCGTCAGAACCGCCGATTCCAAGCGGAAGTTTTGGGATGACAAGAGAAAGACAAAGGCTGCCAAAAAGCAGCAGGTCGTGGCAGTTCATGCTGCGATAGCACCTGCCGCTGCTGCTCCGGTAAAGCAGTACACTGGAACTTTGCCTAAGTGCAACAAATGCAACTTCCACCACATAGGAGCCTTCCGGGAAATGTAGTGTTTGAACTGCAACAAGAAGGGGCACACTGTCCGTTTCTGCAAAGCTCCTGCGAGGCCAATCACCCAAGTCCCCGGTGCTGGTGTGAACCAAACTTGCTACGGTTGTGGCGAGGTGGGCCACTACAAAAGGAACTGCACGAAGGCAGGGAATGCCGGTGGAGTGCCAAGAGTTCTGGCCATAGGCCATGAGGAAGCGGTTGCCGACCCCACAGTGGTCACTGGTACGTTTCTCCTCGATAACTCTTATGCATGCATACTGTTTGATAGTGGAGCGGAGAGGAGCTTCGTGAATCAAAAATTTGCTCATTTACTTAAGCAAAAATCACGAGCACTTAAAGAACCGTTCACGGTAGAAATGGCTAATGGAAAGACAGAGAGCACTAGCAGTATATTCATAGGGTGTACCCTAACACTAGATAGCCATCCATTTTCGATCGACCTCATGCCGGTCTCCATTAAAAGTTTCGACGTCATTATCGGCATGGATTGGTTGAGTCTTCATCGTGACGACATCATGTGTTACGAAAAGGTTGTACGCCTTAATCTGCCGTCTGGCGAAACTCTAGTAGTTTATAGCGACAAACCCGCCACGAACCTTCGTATCATCTCGAGTATTCAAGCTCAAAAATTCTTGCGAAAGGAATGTCGTGCATTCCTTGCTCATGTGGTCGACGTGAGTCAAGAAACGAAAGACATTCAGAACATTCCAGTAGTACGCGACTTTCCCGACATCTTTCCAGAAGAACTCCCAGGATTACCTCCACAACGTCAAGTCGAGTTTCGAATCGATTTAGTTCCAGGGGCTACTCCCGTAGCCAAATCGCCCTATCGTCTAGCACCTGCAGAGATGCAAGAACTGTCCTGTCAAATTAACGAACTGCTCAGCAAGGGCTTTATAAGACCAAGCTTCTCACCCTGGGGAGCTCCAGTCTTGTTCGTCAAGAAGAAAGACGGATCGTTTCGTATGTGCATCGACTACAAGGAGCTCAACAAACTGACCATCAAAAATCGTTATCCTTTGCCTCGGATTGACGATTTATTCGATCAACTTCAAGGGGCGAACTTCTTTTCAAAAATCGACTTAAGGTCCGGATATCACCAACTACGAGTGCTAGGGGAGGATGTTCCGAAGACAGCCTTCCGAACTCGTTATGGGCACTACGAATTCGTAGTGATGCCGTTCGGATTAACAAACACGCTCGCAGTACTCATGGACTTAATGAATAGGGTGTGTCGTCCTTACTTGGATCAGTTCGTCATCGTCTTCATCGATGACATACTTATCTACTCTCGTAGTGAGGAGGAACATAGTCAACATCTGCGACTAGTCTTAGAAACCCTGCGTGCGGAGAAGCTTTATGCGAAGTTCTCGAAATGCGAATTTTGGATCCGAAGAGTCGAATTCTTAGGGAACGTGGTTAGCGAAGAGGGAATACACGTGGACCCATCCAAAATCAAAGCCATTGAGAGCTGGTCAGCACCGAAGACGCCTACAGAAATTCGTCAATTTCTAGGCCTCGCTGGCTACTATCGCAGGTTCATTCAGAACTTCTCCCACATTGCGAAACCTCTTACGACACTGACCCAGAAGGGCGTGGCCTTTGACTGGGAAGAGAAGCAGGAAAGAGCGTTCCAAACGCTCAAAAGAGCCTTGCCCACCGCACCAATACTATCCCTCCCCGAAGGGATAGAAGACTTCATTGTCTATTGCGATGCGTCGAATCAAGGGCTCGGATGTGTTCTGATGCAGCGAGGTAAGGTCATCGCCTATGCCTCGAGACAGCTAAAGACACATGAGGTCAACTACACTACCCACGATCTTGAACTAGGAGCAGTTGTGTTTGCTCTGAAGATCTGGAGACACTACCTGTACGGTACAAAGAGCACAATCTTTACAGACCATAAGAGCCCACAACACATATTCGACCAGAAAGAGCTCAACATGAGACAACGATGGTGGGTCGAGCTACTCAGTGATTACGAATGCGAAATTCGTTATCATCCGGGTAAAGCCAACATAGTAGCTGACGCCCTAAGTCGGAAAGAATATTCTGGTAGTAGAGTCAAATCATTGACTATGACTATCCATTCACACTTGTCCACGCAAATTAAGGAGGCTCAGCTCGACGCTTTGAAACCTGAAAATGTGGCGGGTGAATTCCTGAGAGGGATGGATAAGAACTTGGAGGTTAAGGGTGGCGGAGCTTATTTTCTCATGGATCGGATCTGGACCCCGAAACGCGGTGCTTTCAGAGACTTGGTCATGAACGAGGTGCACAACACTCGTTATTCCGTCCACCCGGGTTCAGATAAGATGTATCTGGATCTTAAAAAGCTATACTGGTGGCCTAACATGAAAGCATAGATTTTTACCTTCGTGAGTAAATGCCTTACTTGCGCAAAGGTCAAGGTCGAATACCAGAAACCCTCCGGTCTACTACAACAGCCAGAGATACCGGAATGGAAGTGGGAGCGGATTACTATGGACTTCATAACCAAGTTGCCCAAGACAACGGTGGACTTGATACCATATGGGTCATCGTAGACAGATTGACCAAGTCCGCACACTTCCTGCCTATCAAGGAAACAGACAAGATGGAGAAGCTTACAAGAACTTACATTAGGGAGATTGTACGACTGCACGGTGTTCCCATATCCATTATCTCAGACAGAGAGAGTAGATTCACTTCGAGGTTCTGGCAGTCGTTACAGAGTTCCCTAGGAACTTGGCTGGACATGAGTACAACCTACCATCCACAGACAGATGGGAAAAGTGAGAGGACTATCCAAACCTTGGAAGATATGTTGCGAGCCTGTGTGATCGACTTTGGGAAAGCATAGGATACTCATTTACCCCTCGTCGAATTTTCCTACAACAACAGTTATCACACGAGCATAAACGCTGCTCCATTCGAGGCACTCTATGGCCGAAAGTGCATATCCCCTCTGTCCTGGGCTGAGGTGGGTGATGCCCAGTTAGCTAAAGGACGAGTTCCTGAAAGCACTCTCACGGGTCCAGAGATCATACGGGAAACGACAGAGAAGATCGTTCAGATTCGTGAACGATTGAAAGCCTCTAGAGACCGACAGAAAAGCTACGCTTATAGACGAAGGAAACCGTTGGAATTCCAGGTGGGCGACCGTGTTCTATTGAAGGTCTCACCCTGGAAGGGCTTGATACGCTTCGGAAAGCGTGGAAAGCTAAATCCAAGGTACATAGGGCCTTTCGAGATTCTCGCAAGAATCGGCCCTGTAGCTTACAAACTTAACTTACCACGCGAACTCAGTAACGTTCATTCTACTTTCCACGTCTCAAACTTGAAAAAGTGTCTGTCCGACGAGACTCTTGTAATCCCACTCGACGAGATCGAGATCAACGAGAGCCTCAACTTCGTGGAAGAACCAGTAGAGATCATGGACCGGGAGGTCAAGCAAACGAAACAAAGTCGTATCCCGATAGTGAAGGTTCGCTGGAACGCCAAGCGAGGACCTGAATTCACTTGGGAGCGAGAGGATCAGATGAAACTGAAATATCCTCTTCTTTTTACTTAGTTATTTGTAACTACTTATTTGCTTAAACTCTAATTTCGGGACGAAATTCCTTTTAACGGGGGGATGATGTGACAACCCGTAATTTCTATTCTGTACAACCATTCACTTCAATAGGAGTCAAAACTGTTTCTGCTAATTTTCAAGCTTTTTGGAATAAGTTTGAGTATTTTAAGATTAGTACTTCAGGAGATAACAGGAAAGAGGATGCCCTAGGGTTTATTGTGCAACAATATTATTCCAAAACTCCAAGAGTTTGGAGTTTACGGCCTAAACAAAGGTGTTTACGGCCGTAAACCCTAAAAGAGGGTATAAATATGACACTTAGTCATTATTTATCACTTTTCACAAATTCAAGATCCAAAACTCAATTCTCTCTCAAGTATCATCGACTTTTCTTCTTGATCTTCAACATTGTAAGTGTTTCTAGCCCTAAAAAGTTGATATCTTACTTAATCTAGTGATCTAACATGATTCCATCCGTGAAATCATTCCAAAAGTGTAGATCTTCAAGTTTCACCAAGAACACCAAGAACACACACTAGTGTTCTTGGACTTTTAGCACCTTTTCAAGCTTCTACCTAGTAAGCACTTCTATCCTAGAGTATTATAGAGCTTGTTACACTTCTAAACATCAAGAAAACACCCAAGAAACCAAGGATCAAGGGTGTTTACGGTCCAAGATGTTCTTGGACCGTAAACCCCAAAAAGGGTGCCAAAGTGTTCCCTAGTCCCTTCTAAGCCTTGGAAACTAGCCTAGATCCATTCCTTGATGTGCTTAGTACTTGAAAACATCATAAAACCATAAACCATTTGGATTTACGGTCGTAAACCCAAAGGGAAATGGTCCAAGGACCGTAAACTCCTAAAAGGAGTGAAATGGTGCCCTAATCTCTTCCTAAGGCTTAAACATGAAGTAGGAATGCTTCTTGTGATCTTTATAGCTTCAAAACAGAAGAAGGTCAAAGAAACATGAGTTTACGGCCGTAAACTCATGGGTTTACGACCGTAAACTCAATGAGTTATGGTCACAAAACCGTAAACTCAAATAAAGGGTTCCCTTGAACCCTAAACTCAGTAGCAATGTCCTACAACACTTAGATGCAATCCTTAGGACTTATAGCACTTAAATAAGGTGTTTTTCATGTCCTAGGATGTCTTAACTTTGTTAATTAGTTGTTTAAAGACAAATTGGATACATATATGTGATATTATATGTTAACTAGGATCATCGTGTGTGTACAAGTCTTCACTTGACACCTAGCATCCTATACATTCCGTTCATCCAAACCACTCACTACAGGTGAGTTCATACCCCTTCATTAACCTTTTAAATGTTTTTAAATGCTTTTATGGGGGGGGGGGGAATACAAGTTGAACTATTATAGTTATTATATCAATCACATGTGATTAATAACTACCAAACAAGTGGATTTCTTACTTTTCAAACTGTGTTATCAAACTGTTTTACTTCAAACTGTTTTACAAACTCTTTTACATATCAAATACTTTTATTAAACTCTTTTAACTTATATTCTGTGTATCTATATGGATATAATTATATAAGTAGGATTGAAAGGACTTAGGACTGATAGCTCACCTTACTTCTTGTTCCTTGTTTGGTTGTGGACTTAGGGTATTCGGGTTATTTGTCCGAAGGTCCTTTGAATCCTAGTTATATATCATGTATATGTGTATAGATATAAAAGGTTATTTCTTTCATTCAGTTCAATGCCTTTGGGTAGCAAAGGTATACAAACATGTTCATATACACAAACAACATTACTAGTAAACTATAATAGGTATAGTTTAGGAAGATACTATTACTAGAACAATGAAACATACAATGAGTCAGTTCATTCATGAGTAATACATAGTGATGAGAAACAAACATAATACATAGTGATGAGAAACAAACATAATACATAGTGATGAGAAACAAACATAATACATAGTGATGAGAAACAAACATAATACATATTGATGAGAAACAAACATAATACATAGTGATGAGAAACAAACATAATACACAGTGATGAGAAACAAAACATACAAGCTAGACAGAGAAAGAACACACAATACAGCTAGCACATACATATACATATATATATATATATATATATATATATATATATATATATATATATATATATATATATATATATATATACATTACCTACAATTATGTGAGCCACTTAACGGGGGCATGACACTACCTGTCATGACCCGTTTTGTATCCAGAATCTCCTTAAATGGGGAGCGTATGAGTTTGTGTATAGATCTATACTGGATTGACTATCCTACACCTTGCTGCTCACTACAATGGGACTTGCAAGTCTACGGGTGCCAAACGTCATTTCTTACGATGTCTTACATCGTCGTTTTTCTATTGAGTCGGTAGCAGGATACAGGCCGATCACATGGTACTTTAAAATAACAATTAGTTTAAAGTAATTAGTACAGCAGTAGTTACTTAATACAATACTACAGTACTATATCGTTTTCCCTTTACATTACTTTGTGATATTCACACAATAAACAATAATGTAGAAACTATATTTTGGTTAATGATAGTCAGTTTTGGGAAAATACATACTCTTACAAGAGACACACACACAAACACTAGATGCCTTGGTAGAAGGCTACTTTTAGTAGGAAACTTAGGGTTTTCTAGGAGAGTTCAAACAATTACAAACTTTTACAAAACTTATACATTACAGACTTACAAACACTTTCATACAAATACAGACACTAATATACTTATGATCTCACCAGCTTTAAAGCTGATAAACTCTTTCAAAATAACTTGTATTCTCAGGTCACCAGTAGACAGGTACCCGTGCCAGGTTTTGAGAAGATGGAGCTCGTTCAAGACTCATCTTTTATTTTCATGTATATTTTTGGTGTCTATATAACTTGACAGAACACACTTGTATGAAATTATATTATTAATGCAATGGATGATGTTGTTGCTTGTTTACTACTTTGCATTGTTGTGATACTGTACATGACGTCCTCCACCCCCGAACGTTTCCGCCGTTCCGGTTTTGGGGTGTGACAATTTGTTCCTTAAACTCTTGAGAATTAAGCTTTATATGTTTATAAACATTTTCAACTTGTTTTGGAGTCTTATTTGAAATTTGAGATTTTTCAACCCATTTTCGTTGTGATTTTTGTCTTTGAAAGATGTAAGAATTCTTTGTGAGATTATTTTCGACAGTGCTTTGATTTGCCAAAAATCCATCTTTCGACGCTTTCTTGTTATCCTCTTCAACCAAGTTATTGAATTCAGGTTTTATTTTATCACAATGTCCTATAGTGACAAAAACCTGATTCGGAAAGATAAGATCATCTGTACACTTAAATTTTGGATACACAACTGTATTCGTTTCCAGATAATGCAAACTTTTTTCTTTCATTATCTTGTCGAACTTCTCAGTTTCATCAAAGACTTGATCAACAACAACTCTTGGAATTTCCTTTGGAACATCATCTTGTTTTGTGGTTTCTTTCGACACATCCTCATCATCATCACTATCTGTTTGACTATCTTCGACAGTCACATGGTCAAGATCATGAACTTTTGAAGTTAAGGGTTCAGTTGTGTCAACTTTAACCTTAGAATCATCACATTTTGCTTTGCCTTTAGCCATTGATGTGACATTAATGACGGACAACTGAGAACAATCGATAACTTCCTCCTACCCAATTTCACCAGAATCATCTTCGATATCAGCAAAATTAGATTGAGAGTTAGATTTTGATTTCTCAATTCTTTTCAAAATCTTCATTTGTTCATTTTTGGTCAAAGTATCATTTACAATTTTGACTAATTCATCAGCACTCAAACATTCTTCAATTTTAACAATACCATAAGCATATCTATTATCTGGCACTCTATCAAATTCAACAATAGTTGTTCACAATCATAGGAAATATAGTCAATTTTATCCCTTTCGAATTCCAAAAAGGGTAAAAGTTTCCTATGTTGCTCCTTGCTAATATCAGATGAATGATGTAGTGCTGTTAATTTTCCATACAATCTTTTTGCAGAGTTACAATATATGTTTCATTGTTTCAACAACAATTTAACATCTGCACTCAATCTATCCCTCTCACACATCAGATTCATTATTTGCATATCTAAGTACTCTATTTTATTTTCTTCGAATCCAAAATCTTCTGTGTTTCTAGTAATTGAGTACTAGACTAGTTAGCCTCATTGCTAGCAGAAATAACCTGATTGTTGACATAAGTAATGACATCATCAAATTCAGTTAACACATAATTATAAGCACTTGAAGGAATATTAAAGGATTAAAGTAGAGAACGTACCTTCGAAGTCATTGGTGCATTGTCCCCAGATGTCGAAACAAAACAACTACCACTGATTTTTTCTTCTTTTTCCTCCTCATACTTCGCGAACATGGCTCCATGTGTTGGATTTCTCATTTCTTCATTATCTGAGCCTGAAGACCATATTTGGTACTTTCCCTCATCTTCATCATCTCCTCTAGCAACTAGTGACAATCCCTTTGACTTTTCCTTTACTTCTTCCAATTGTTTTTAATAATATGCTTCATCATTAACCTTATTCTTCTTTTCTTCTTTCTTGCGCAACATACAGTCTATCACCATATGATTAGCGCCATTGCAATAATGACAATCAACTCCCGAATTCCCTTTAAGATTTTTCTCTTGTTTCGTCTCTTCTCCCTTCACATATTTCTTCTCAAACTTCTTCTCTTCATTTACCTTCCCAGAGTGGTTTCATTTTGCTTCCCCCGTTTTTGACTTCACATTGAAAGGCTTCTTTAGAACTTCATTACTCTATTGTTCGAGTAAAAAGCTACCGCTTCGTCATCAGATTTAACAATAAGACCTTCATTATCCGAGCTTTCATTCTCAGTACCATGCTTCTCAGTTTCTTTTATTGACAAATTCGATACCAGTGCTAATGGACCGCCCAGATTGATCATTGACTCTTCTGTTATTTCATTTACTTCAGCTTCGTGAGCTTTTAGCACATTGTACAGATCATTGAGAGTGTAGGAATCGAAGCTCTATTGAGTTTTTAGCATCAAACTCACATTCCTCCACTCCTTTCGAAGTCCGATTATAAAAGTGAGATTGAACTCTATAGTTGTTCTGGTGATGCCATACACATTGAACTTATAGATAAGCTCATTCAGACGGTCATGGAACAATTCAATAGATTCTCCATCTTTTTGTTTGAACTCTCTAAATTCAACCAGATACTGCTTCTGAACTAATTTTACTCTTCTCGCTACCCTAATATTTCTCTTTCAGCGTGTTCCAGATTTCTTTTGATGTTTTGCATCTTCATGCATAATTGTACACAACTGGAGGAAGAGCTCCACGAAGTTCTCTCATACATCTTTTCTCGTTTTTGAGTAGCCTTGCAGTTTGATCAGCAACATCAGCATTAGTTGCAGAAGTACCAACACTTTGAACAAAAGAAGGAGGATGAACATCATCAGTAATGCACTTCCAAAGTTCTTCATCAATTCCGTTTAAGTAATCCTCCATACGATCCGCCCATTGATCGTAGTAGTCTGGAATAAGCATCGGAATTTAGGTTGAAGAACCAAGCAGATGAGAATAAGACGACATCGTATTCATGTTGAAATTCTCCATGGATGTACGGACAAAATTTCAGAAAAGCTTTATGAATTTAAAGATTTACGGAAGAATTTGACAGAAAACAAAATTCGATAAATCGATTAAGCAAACTAATCGCAGAATCGAATCGCAACTGAAGATCTATGAAGATTTTCAAACTCAAAAGTGCGAAAACTTTTGAATCTAGAACTAGACTCAAAATACTTTTGACACGAATGAAAATCAGATCATTGCAGAATGATTCCTACTCTGATACCAAATGTAGTTGTTGTGTAATCGAGTACGAAATACAGAATCAGAGTAATATGAGAATGATGAACACAAGAAGTAAATATAATCTGTATGGCTCAATTATGCTTTCAAAAGAGTACAGAGTACATAGACAATTACAATGAAGTTCTTATCTAACTCTAGTACTGATCACCTATTTATAGGGAACAGAAACCATACAAAAAATATAAGGGCGATAACATGAAAAACTGCGACACTAAAGCACCCTTATAATAAAGTTACAAACGAAGGAAACTATCCTTTAGGCCTTCGACACCTCACAACTAACTTCGACATCAACAAAAACCACATCCTGTATCCAGGACCCAAGAACTAGCATGCGATGAGTTATTAGATTGAATATTATAAATATATGCGAAGGTGGGCTTTATCTTCCCATCCTTGATATGTTGTAGATACTTCGGGCAGCTTCATTTCCAATGCCCTTTGTCGTGATAGTGAAAGCACTCTGCATCTTTTGGATCAGATGAAGATCAGTAGAACCACCTTTTCCTTTGGACCCATTTGAAGAGGATCTATCATGAGACTTTCCCTTGTGATTCTTAGAGGGAGCTTTCCTCTTCTTCCCCTTCCAATCTCCAATAACCAAGACTGGGGCAGCAGCAGTATGAGTGGTTATGGCAACTTTGCCTTTCAACCCACTTTCAGCAGTTCTTAACAACCCTTGAAGTTTGCTCAAGGTGACTTCCTCCTTGTTTATATGATAAGTCATATTGAGTTGATCATAACAGGGAGGCAAAGAGTGGAGAATGATATCAATCGCAATCTCTTTTTCAAAGTTGACATTCAACTTGAGAAAACAATCTGCATACCTTTGCATTCTTTGCAAGTGGCTCGTGATGGACTCTCCATCTTTCATCTTCGTCGTTATCAACGAGGCGACAATCTCGTACCTTTCTTGATGCGCACTTTGATGGTAATTTTCCATCAATTCTTGGCACATCTCATAAGGCCAGTAGTCCTCGTAGAACTACTGCACCTCAGGAGTCACAGTGGCTACCATTATACACGACACCTTTGTCGCGTCCTTTTCGTGAGCCCTATACTCAACTATTTCTTCAGCGGAAGCTTTAATTTCATCTATCTCTTTGAGCTTTTCATCGAGTACGTATTCTTTTTCCTCGTATCAGAGAGCCATGCGGATGTTACAGATCCAATCATTGAAATTGGACCCATCAAAAGTGACCCTCCCATAAATGTTCAAAAGAGAAAAGGAGCTTGAGGGGTTTGAGCTAGAAGCGTTGTTTGAGCCAGACATCTGAAAAATAAAAGAGACAACGTTTTGATTAGGTAAACAATCCCTAATATAACACCCAAATGAAATATTAAGGCTAGGACCCAACACTATAATTCACAATTCGGAAGAGGGATGCCGTAATCCAATTGCAAATTATATGAAGGTAGGTAAATGACAATTTACCAATTCAACCACGAAAAAAGAAATGATACATTAGGTTTTAAATGAAATGAAATTCCTAGATTCTTTTGAGATTCATTGAAATTTTCAATGGCATGTTTAATCTCGATTATGCCATTCAAGTTTGTGACTGTGATACCGAGGATCACAAACAATGTGTGAATAACCATGCAAATTAGCTTGGTACTCTCGAGTCATTTACCACCTAATCAATGTGCAGGTTAACCACACACGCTCCATTGATCTATGATAATTCTCGAGCTACCCTTTGCCACCCTTGCTACCCCAAGTTAGTGTGCCGGTTAACCACACACGCTCCACTAACGACTTGGACAAGGTGCAAAGTGCAATTTCATGGAATAGCATCATTTTCACATTTTTCCTAAAGTAACTAAGATTGGGAATTTACAAAAAAACATTTAGTTACTTTATAATAATCATTATACTTATTAATGAGGAATTAATGTCTTATCCTACCCGTCCGGCTAACGACCCTCCACTAGTCAAGAGTGCGGTGGGTAAGAGTGGATACCCAATGGCGGTCATTTTACAGACCGCTTCCTTAAACACCCATTATAGACCAGCTTCGTGAATGAGACCTACTAACGGTAAGACTGACTCATCTTATACATATTCATAAATATTAATCTTTTAATATTATAATAGTATAAGGGTTGTATTTTAAACTTTTAAAATAATAGGGTTTTAGAATTTGATATTTCAAAATTAAAACTTTTAATCAAATTTTAAATTCCAAAACTTGAGGGCAAGTATTGAAACTTTTTAAAACTTCTAGATAAATTTTAAATAATTTAAATTAATCATATAAGTTTATCTTTATCAAAATTTGACCTAACCCAGTTTAATTGGTAAGATAAATACAAATCAAATTTTACAAATAATTAATTTATAACATAATCTTGTAATTATCTTAAAATTTGACCATTATCTTTCAACTAGATGAGGATAATCATTACCATAATAGAAAATTCAAATTTTATTAGTCAAAACAATTTATGGTAATTATCCAAATCTAAATTAGGCCAAAAATCTGAAAAATCTGCCATTTGACGAACCAACTCGTCGAGTCAGGGCATTAACTCGTCGAGTTCCTTCATAGGACTCGTCGAGTCCACCAGTCAGAGGCCAAAAATCGAATATTTTCCATATTTGAAAACAACACAATTGCATCATACAACAGAAAAACACTCTAATCTCTGATACCACTGATGGGTTTTGAGCACTACAACATTCCTAGGATGTACATGCAATCCTAATGCTTTGGATCTAGGTTTTTCTCAAGTTATACATGCAAATTATTATCCAAAGCATAAACCCTTGTCTAGCATAAAATTTTCGAAGATTATAACTAAAACAAAGTTAGATGAATACCATTTCCCTGTAGCTTGCAGATCTTGACCTTCAAGAGCTTAGTGCCTCAGTTGTTGCACCTCTAATGAATCACAAACACCAAGTAGCAATTGGAAGAATATGAGAGAGGTAATGGAGGCTCTAAAATCAGCTATGGTTCTTTTGCTTAGTGCATTGGCCGATTTCAAGGAGCCAAGGGGTTCCTTATATAGCTGAGCTGCTAGGGTTTCAGGTAAAACCCTAATCTGATTTCTTAAGCCTTAAGCAGTCCAGCAGATCCTTCCAGAAGGCCCCCTTTGGACGAAATCTATGTGGCCTACACTTAGAATTTCGTCCACCCCTTACTACGGATCCATAAGCCCAACTTGCAACTATCATATAATTGCAACATCAGTCTTCGTAATTTAATCAGTCTCTTTCGATCACCAAATTAATTCCAAATTAATTTCTGATCAATACTAATTAAATAATATGATTTCTCAATTAATATATTATTCTTATAATATATTAATATATCACAATTAACCTCTTTCTTCATAATTCATCCTATCAAATTACTATGGTGAAGGCAACCCAAAAGGACTATTCTACTATCGGGTCAAGTACATACCAATTATAGTTATGGGCTTAGACACATAATCTAACACGAACCCCAAGTGGGGAGAACTGGTTATTTATGAAGAGGGTACCAGGATTAGGTCAACATTTTGTTCTGCTGCCAGGGCTCGGTAGTACATTCAGCATGGTTGTATGGGTTATCTTGCGTGTGTGGTTGACACTTGAGCTGGGAAGCAGGTCTCAGTTTTAGATG
Source organism: Lactuca virosa (assembly GCF_052849685.1). NCBI lineage: Eukaryota > Viridiplantae > Streptophyta > Magnoliopsida > Asterales > Asteraceae > Lactuca > Lactuca virosa. Next base: position 283,491,143 of record NC_136428.1, read on the forward strand.
TGTTGATTGTTAGAAAGTTCGTTGATGTGTTCCCGGAGGAGTTGCCCGGCGTGCCTCTCGAGAGGCAGGTTGAGTTCAGGATTGATTTGGTTCCCGGTGAGGCTTCGATTACCAAGGCATCGTACCGATTAGCACCGTGTGAGATGCATGAGTTGTCCTCACAGCTTCAGGAGCTGTTGGGCATGCAATTTAATAAACCGAGCAGTTTTCCGTGGGGAGCATCGATTTTGTTCGTTGAGAAAAAGGATGGTTCACACCGAATGTGAATTAAAAATCGGGAGTTGAACAAGTTGACGGTGAAGAACCGTTATCCCCTTCCACGGATTGACAACCTCTTGAATCAGTTGTAGGGTGCATATTGGTTCTAAAAGATCGATTTGAAGTCGGGGTATTGTAACATCCCGAAATTTTAGTACATCTATTGAACCCTTTCTATTTACCAAACTGTCAAGTTTAGCCCCTAAGTGAAAAGTGTTGCAAACGAGTACGCTGGGCGTACTGAAGAGTACGTTGCGTGTACTCATGCGCTTATTATGGACGCGGACTCAATTAGGTACGCTGGGCGTACCAAAGTTACGCTGGGCGTAACTGGCTCAGATGCAAAACCCTAAATGAGACTTGAGGACTATAAAAGGAATACAATGGTCCTTACCCCAGCCACCATATTACAGAGAGTGAAACCCTAAGAGAGCAAAAACCCGTTATAAGCTTATGTGTGTGTTCTTAAGCTTGAAAGTGTCATTTTGTGATGGTGAAGAAGAAGAGGAGGCCATGGTGGAAGCTAGAAGTTAGAGGGCAAGCTTAGATCCGAGTTCTATAGAGGTTGGAGCTTCACCTGGAGGTAAAAAGCTCAAAGCTTTCCTTGTCATCTTTGATTTGTGCTTTATAGACCCATTTTTAGGGTTTTTGGTCCCAAGGTGGAGACTTTATGAGCAAAGGGTCTCCATAAGCTTAGATCTGCCCTATTCCAGTGTAATATGTCTTGTAGGTTCATAAAAATCCAATCTTGGACGTTGAGATTAAGTCATGCATGAGATTAGGGCTTAATGGGAAAAGAGGATATATGTTTGAAGTGATTGGTGACCTTTACAGCCAGGCAAGGGCTTAAAGGTTCCAACTTTATGACTTAAGGGGCAGTAGGGAGCTTAGATCTGAGTTATGAGCCTAGGTCTTAATCTTTTCAGACAAAAAATGAAGAAAGTAGGAAACTGGTACTTACGTTGGGCGTAATCCCAGTACGCGTCGCGTAAGGGTTTGAGACCCTGATTCTGGATCGCCGGAGTACGCCCCGCGTACAAGAGCCGGTACGCGCCGCGTACTGCCCCCTGTTGACTTTTGTTGACTTTTTGGGTTTTAGTCAACATTTGGACTTTTGGGTCAAGGAGGGGTAAAATGGTCTTTTACCCTTCTGTGGGATTGTAGAAAGGGATTTAATCAAGCCTTTGAGAGCCATTATTTATTTGAGGATATTGTTTATGTGATTAGGCGGGGGCTAGATCCGTATATCCGTGTGCGAGATTATCCGAGTTACCCGAGGTGAGTATTCTCACTATACATTACCTAGAGTGGTATTTATGTGTAGACCGGAGGGTCTTGTATGCTATGTGTATATATGAGATTATGTGCATTGTGTTATATGTATGCTATGTGTTGAACAGACCGGGCCGGAGGGCCCAACGATATAGACCGGGTCGAAGGAACCAACGATATAGACCGGACCGAAGGGTCCAACGATACAGACTGGACCAAAGGTTCCGACGAGCTATGACCGGACCAGAGGGTCCAACGAGCTAGGGGACTGGAGGGTCCCGCTGAGACACATCGACCGGAGGGTCGTACTGTAGCCTCGAGTGGCGTATGTGTTGTACGTGGTATTTTGGAGAACTCACTAAGCATTTATGCTTACCGTGTTATGTGATATGTGTTTCAGGTACCAGCGAGAGTCGCGGGAAGGCGCCTGCATGATTTGTACACACTGGCAGAAGATTAAGTGTTGAGATTCTGGGATATGTTTTATGGTGATGACATTGATATATGAGATTTTGAGAATATTATATGAGTTTTATTATGTTTGAAAAATGAAAAATTGTTTTAAAAATTTACGTCGTTACAAGTTGGTATCAGAGTCTTGGTTTGAGGGATTCGGATGCACCTTCGGGCGTATCTGAACTCAAACTGAGGATTTGAGGAAATTTTCATAAAAGAAACAATTTTTCTAAAAGAGAAAGATTTTTGAGAAAATCAGAACGGAGCAGTGTGTACGATCAGCCAGCGCCCGAACGGTGATTTCCCAAAATACCCTTACATTATGTGCTATGTGTTGGATATAGTGTCTAAGTCCATAACTTTATTTGGTATGTACTTGACCCGACCTGGCATGGTCCATTTGGGTTGCATGTCATTGCAATACTTGGATAGACTAAATGAGAGAATAAGGCACTTATGATTATTAATATATTATAAGTTCTAATATATTAATAATAGTATTATTTAATTAGTATTGATCAAGTATTAATCTAGTGATCAAAGTGAGACTAATTAAATATATAGGGTTGATTATGACAATCATCAATTCTTTTATGGTGGATTAATGATCCATGGTTTATGGGTTTGGTTATAACCATATGGAGCTCCATGGATAGTCTATGGGAGTTACAAACCCATGGGTCATGAGAAATCAAGAGTCATGACAATTAAGGGCATTCATGTGTAAACCCTAATTGTGGCAACACTATAAAAGGAACCCTATGGCTAGCAAAATCGTGACCTAGTGTTACTAGAGAGGGCATAACCGATTTTGAGTGCTAGAAGTATTCTCTCAAGTTATTCCAAGTCTTGTGGTGTTGTGTGAATCATTTGAGGCACAACATTTGGGGTGCTAGGCTCACAAAGTCTTGAAGGAATCCAAGCAACAACAAGGTATGTATTTATACTAGTTTTTTATGTTTTATGTAATCCCCATGCCATGCTAGTTAGGAAATAACCTTGAAAAAGAAATTTGCATGTATATAGAGAAAACATAGATTCAAGGTTATTAGGGTTGCATGTACACTTAGGAAGTGTTAGAATGCTTAAAAACCCATCAGTGGTATCAGAGCCTAGGATTTTTTTCTGTATACTTGATGCAAAACTGCTTAAAAAATCGAAAATTCTGCACTCTGACGACTGGACTCGCCGAGTCCATGGGGAGGACTCGCCGAGTCCATGAACAAATTCATCCTACTCGACGAGTAGAATAATGCACTCGGCGAGTAGGAGCGTGCTGGGCAGTTTTTTCGAGTTTTGTTGCTGGAAATGGATTAAGATCATTATCCCAATCTGTTTTGGACTTGTAAAATCTGTTTTTCAAAATGATAATGATTATGTTAACCCATTTTACATGACTTTTATCAATTTTCAAGTATTGTATATGTTTATATGATTTTCTTGAAATTGCTTGACATGAATTTGTGTTCATATGAGTTTAGAAGATCATAGGAATTATGTGTAACCTCCATGTGTGTTTAATTCATGATCTTAATGGCATTGATGGTGTCCATAACTTGTCCTCAAGTTATGGATAACCAAAAGTCACTTCTTTAAATTGTGATTAAAGAACTAAAGAGGTTTCATAAAATGAAGAGTCTTCATTTTTATGAACCATTAAAACTCATAAGTTACAAATTGAAGAGACTTGGAATAGTTTCAAATCTTGCCCTCAAGTTTTGGAATTTGAAAAGTCTTACACTTTAATACTTTAATTCCAAATTAAACCTTAGATTTTTAAAAAGTTTAAAAATCAACACTTATACTATTATTATAATTTTATTATATAGATATGTATAAGAATATGTCATTCTTACCGTTAGTAGGCCTCATTCACGAAGCCGGTCTATAAGGGGGGTATAAGGTTGTTGCCTATAAAATGGTGACTTAATGGGTGTCCACTCTCACCCACCGCTTCCTTGATCGGTGGAGGGTCGTTTAGCCGAACGGGTAGGATACGACTTTAAATACTCGTTAAAAGTATAATGAATTATAAAGTAACTATACATTATAAATTCCCAATCTTAGTTACTTTAGGAAAATGTGAAATTGGTGCTAGCCCATAAAATTACACTTTGTACCTTACCAAGTCGTTAGTGGAGCGTGTGTGGTTAACCGACACACTAACATGGACTAGTAAGAGTCGCAAAGGGTAACTTGACTTTATTATAGATCGGTGGAGCGTGTGTGGTTAACCGGCACATCGATTAGGTAATATTTTTGAGGGTACCAAGTCAATTTGTATGGTTATTCACAACTTGTTTGTGATCCTCGGCATCCCAGTCACAAACTTGAGAGGGCACAATCGAGATTCAAACATGCCATTGAAAAGTTCAATGTATCTCAAAAGATCTAGGAGTTTCAAAACCAATAAAACCTAATAATAAAATATTTCGTTCTTATGGTGGAAATTGGTAAATCGTCATTTACCTACCTTCAAATATTTTATAGTATGGATTACGGCATCCCTCTTCCAACTATAAATAGTTTGTTGGATCCTAGCCTTAATATTTCATTTGGGTGAATTATTAAGGATTCCTAATCTAATGAAACTTGTCTTTCTTTCCTTTCAGATGTCTTCCAACAATGCTTCCGGCTCAAACCCAACAGGCTCCTTTTCCCTTATGAACTTGTGTGGTAAGGTCATCTTTGATGGATCCAATTTCAATGAGTGGATCAGAAACATCAGAATGATTACCCGCTATGAGGACAAAGAATATGTCCTCGATAGGGAGCTTAAGGTTGTGAGTGAAGCCACTGCTACTCCTGAAGAGTTTGCGGAGTTTGTTGCACATGAAAAGGATGCTACTAAAGTAGCATGCATCATGATGGTCACCATGACTCCTGAACTTCAAAAATCCTATGAAGATTTCTACCCCTATGAGATGCACCTGGATCTGATGGAAAGGTACCATCAGAGCGCGCGTCAGGAGAGGTATGAAATCATCTCCTCCATGATAACCGCAAGGATGAAGGATGGTGAACCCATCACCGGTCACTTGCAGAAGATGCAAAGGTTTATTGACCGATTGCTGAAGCTAAATGTTGACTTTCCTGAGGAAATGGCGATTGACATCATTCTCCATTCCTTACCTCCAAGTTATGATCAGTTTCATATGACTTCAAGGAGGAAGTCACACTTAGCAAACTTCAAGGACTCTTAAGGACAGCTGAAATTGGCCTTAAGGGTAAAGCGGTTGCTACTTCTACTCCTTCAACAGCCCCTGTTCTGGCTATTGGGCAGGGAAAGGGTAAGAAGAGGAAAAGCCCTTCGAAGGGTACCAAGGGTAAGACTCTTGATGGTTCCTCTTCAAGTGGGACAAAGAAAGGTCTCATTACTCCTTCTTCAAACCCAAAGGAAGCACAGTGCTTCTATTGCCAGGATAAGGGACACTTTAAGCGAAGCTGCCCTAAATATCTGCAAGATGTAAAGGATGGGAAAGTTAAACCCACCCATGCAGGTATTTACACAATATTGTCTAATAACTCATCTAATGCTAATTCTTGGGTGCTTGATACAGGTTGTGGTATTCACATTTGTACTGATTTGCAGGCACTAAGAAGAAGTGAGCAAGTGGAGCACGGGAAGATAAACTTAGTCATGGGCAATAGGAAAGCATCACCTGTTACCAAGATAGGAGTTTATTCTTTATTGCTTAATAATGGGTTAATGTTAGATTTGAATAAGTGTTGTTACTCGCCCGAAATGGCGAGAAATATTGTTTCTTTTCATGGCTTGTACAAACAAGGTTTTTCATTTTCATTTGATAATAAAAATGGTGCTATTAATGTTTATTACAATGATGTATTTTACTTTAAAGCATTACCTTTTGATGGTGTATATGAAGCTGTGAATGTTGTAGACAATCTAGGAAATAATGTGTTGTATATTGATTCTTCAGATAGCTTGGATAAAGCATCCTTGTGGCATTGTCATCTTGGACATGTTAACAAGAAGCGCATAGGCCAACTCCAAAAGGCTCGAGTCTTGGAATCATTTGACCTCAAGTCAGATGATAGTTGCGAGTCTTGTTTGCTTGGAAAAATGACAAAGTCACCCTTCACAGGTACTTGTGATAGGGGTGAAGGTTTGTTGGACCTTGTACACACGGATGTGTGTGGGCCCTTCAGAGTTGCTACAAGGGATGCTAATCGCTATTATGTGACTTTTACTGATGATTACAGTAGATATGGATGTATTTACTTAATCAAGCATAAGTCAGAAACCTTTGAAAAGTTCAAAGAGTTTAAGCAGGAAGTGGAGAATCAATTGGGCAGGAACATCAAGATGCTCCGATCCGATCGGGGAGGAGAGTATCTTAGCATTGAGTTCCTTGACTATCTTAAGGAATGTGGGATTGTCTCACAATTGACACCTCCCAGAACACCACAGTTGAATGGTGTAGCTGAGAGGCGCAATCGAACCTTGCTCGATATGGTTCGTTCCATGATGAGTCGAGCTTCGTTACCAATCTCTTTCTGGGGGTATGCCTTAGAGACTGCCGCCCATATCCTTAATCTAGTCCCTACTAAAAAGGTTGCCAAAACACCTCACGAGATGTGGACTGGGAAAGTTCCGAATTTGGACCACATCAAGATTTGGGGTTGTGAAGCTTTCGTGAGGCGTGAGACTCATGATAAGCTTGAACCTCGAAGTGAGAGGTGTATTTTCATCGGCTACCCATAGAGATCCTTTGGTTACCTCTTCTACAGACCCAGTGATAATGTGGTCTTTGTAGCAAGAAGAGGAGTCTTTCGTGAGAGAGAATTCATAAGCCAAGGGGACAGTGGGAGGCAAATTGACCTTGAAGAGCTTCAAGAGTCAAGTGGTGAAGGAACCTCAAATGCTATCGACCAACCTGAGGAGGACACTCCTGTTGATCCGATAGATGAGTCTGTACCTCCAAGACGTTCCACTAGGGTGAGGAACTCACCTGATTTTTATTATGGTTATCACATCACCAGTGAAGGTGATACATTTATTAGTGATAGTACACTAATATATTTGGATGAACCTAATAATTACAGGGAAGCCATGGCAGGCCATGAGTCTGCTAAATGGAAGGAGGCTATGGACAGCGAGATTCAGTCCATGTATGACAATCAAGTTTGGAACTTGGTTGACAATGTACCAGGTCGTAAGACAGTTGGGTGCAAATGGATCTTCAAGAAGAAGACCGACATGGATGGGAAGGTACATACTTACAAAGCGCGACTGGTTGTGAAGGGCTTTACTCAAACTCCGAGAGTTGACTATGATGAGACCTTCTCACCAGTAGCTAAGATTAAGTCTATTAGAGTATTGTTAGCCATAGCTACATTTCATGATTATGAAATATGGCAAATGAATGTCAAAACCGCTTTCCTTAATGGAAAATTGGCTGAGGATGTTTACATGGCTCAACCAGAGGGTTTTGTCGATACAAGATACCCTAATAGAGTGTGTAAGCTTGATAAATCCATTTATGGATTGAAACAAGCATCTCGCAGATGGAATCTTTTCTTTGATGAGAAAGTCAAAGAGTTTGGCTTTTCTAGGAGTGAGGATGAGTCTTGTGTGTATGTCAGGGCTAGTGGGAGCATAGTTAGCTTCTTGGTGTTGTATGTGGATGACATACTTCTCATAGGAAACGACGTCCCAACCTTGCAGGAGGTTAAGTCCTGGCTTGGGAAGTGTTTCGCTATGAAGGACCTTGGGGAAGCTGCCTATATCCTAGGGATAAGGATATTGAGAGATAGGAGTAAGAGACTAATTGGACTTAGTCAAAGTACTTACTTGGATAAGGTGCTGAAGAGGTTCAGTATGCAAGATTCCAAGAAAGGAGAATTACCAATCCAGAGTAATGCCAAGCTGAGTAAAACTCAAAGTCCGAGTACAGAGGCTGAGATAGCTGAAATGAGTCATATACCATATGCTTCCGCTGTGGGCTCGATCATGTATGCTATGACTTGTACTCGCCCTGATGTGGCCTTTGCTTTGAGCATGGTCAGTAGATATCAAGGGAACCCTGGCAAGGCACACTGGACAGCGGTAAAGAACATTCTCAAGTATCTGCGGAGGACTAAGGATTGGGTCCTTACCCTCGGAGGCAGTGATGACTTGAGAGTGGAAGGATATAGCGATGCTAGCTTCCAGACTGATAGGGATAATTTCCGCTCTCAGTCAGGCTGGGTCTTTATCCTAAATGGAGGGGCAATTACTTGGAAAAGTTCCAAGCAGGAGACAGTAGCTGATTCTACTTGTGAATCAGAGTACATAGCAGCAAGTGAAGCCGCTAAGGAGGCAATATGGCTAAAGAACTTCATCGGAGACCTTGGAGTTGTACCAGCTATAAAGGAGCCAATGGAAATTTTCTGTGACAGCGAAAGTGCGGTTGCTTTGGCTGAGGAACCAAGAGATCACGGGAGATCTAGGCACATTGACAGAAAATACCATTTCATCAGACATCGAATAGAAGAAGGACTCCTCGTGGCTAAGAGGGTATCATCAGATGAGAACCCGGCAGATCCCCTCACGAAGGGACTGAGCAGGGTTAAGGATTTACAGCATGCGAGGCGCATTGGGCTGAAGGATGATAAATAATTAGATTCCTGAAACTTGTAAAATGTAATTGACATTTGATGATAAATAAAAGTTGTTATTTCTTTATGAGTAAGGTGTTACTATCTTGTGTTGATTGTTTACTATGTTTCAATTTTGCATGTTTTTACTTCCAGAATAATTATGTTATTATTCAAACCATCCACAGTCAGTCAAACTTTGGAAGTAAGTATTGATTTAAGACTGTCATGAATTTGGCTTGTATGATTTGTCTAAAAGTGCTTTGGACAATGCAATGGTTGCTACAACATTCATGAGTACTCATAAGGGCTGAGTATTGGATCCAACCCACGCTCACTTGCATCACTTCATGGAATTTATCTCGAGTGATCGTGAGACGGTAATATCATATAAATCTTCAAACCTAGAGATATGAGTTGTTGACTATGAGTTGGTTATTCATTGATTGCACGAAAACGCATTGGTAACTCGATGTCATAAAACGTGCCTTTGTGAATAATTCAACAAGTAGTTAGTACAAGCATATCAGTCGAAGTTTATCTGTTCCTTCTAGAAATAGAAGCGATATCTGGGCCCCTCGATGATTTGGTTTTGACCTATGTACCGGGCCCGGTCAGAACCTAATTGATGTGTTCAATTTAGTTCTATGTCGAAACAAATCAGAGATCAAGAAACAAATGTTGGACAATAAGTAAGACCATGTTCCATGTGTTTGTCCGGCTGATATCATGAGAACAGAGGATTATATGATCACTTATCTTAAATGGCGTATCATCATCATCTCAGTTCCGAGAGACTTTGAAAGAGCTACGATTGCTAGTCGGATTTTGAAGTCATATTTGCAAATATAGTTATTAGACTTATCCAAGTGGGAGACTGTTGGATATAGTGTCTAAGTCCATAACTTTATTTGGTATATACTTGACCCGACCCGACATGGTACATTTGGGTTGCATGGCATTGCAATACTTGGATAGACTAAATGAGAGAATAAGGCACTTATGATTATTAATATATTATAAGTTCTAATATATTAATAATAGTATTATTTAATTAGTATTGATCAAGTATTAATCTAGTATTAATCTAGTGATCAAAGTGAGACTAATTAAATATATAGGGTTGATTATGACAATCATCAATTCTTTTATGGTGGATTAATGATCCATGGTTTATGGGTTTGGTTATAACCATATGGAGGTCCATGGATAGTCTATGGGAGTTACAAACCCATGGGTCATGAGAAATCAAGAGTCATGACAATTAAGGGCATTCATGTGTAAACCCTAATTGTGGCAACACTATAAAAGGAACCCTATGGCTAGCAAAATCGTGACCTAGTGTTACTAGAGAGGGCATAACCGATTTTGAGTGCTAGAAGTATTCTCTCAAGTTATTCCAAGTCTTGTGGTGTTGTGTGAAGCATTTGAGGCACAACATTTGGGGTGCTAGGCTCACAAATTCTTGAAGGAATCCAAGAAACAACAAGGTATGTATTTCTACTAGTTTTTTATGTTTTATGTAATCCCCATGCCATGCTAGTTAGGAAATAACCTTGAAAAAGAAATTTGCATGTATATAGAGAAAACATAGATTCGAGGTTATTAGGGTTGCATGTACACTTAGGAAGTGTTAGAATGCTTAAAAACCCATCACTATGAGATATTATGTGATATGTTATGCATGCTAGAGATAGGCTAGGTATTTCATATTTTAGGACTAGAGTGGCCTGATCTGTGATGCCTTAGCCTAGGAGTTGCTGTTATATGCGATGTGCCTTCGAGTATGTGCTGAGTATGAGTATCCAACAGGAATCCTTTTAGAGAGGGATCTGAGTAGGGGAGTAATCTAGGGGAGATACCAAGATAAGCACGTGTAGAGTCTACAGAGAGAGTAGACAGACGGCCGCATAGGGCGGAGTTGCATGAGTTCGGTGATATCCTCCTAGTATGAGGAGAGCAAGTGGGATCATGACCTGAAGAGGTTTTATGTGCTAGTGGAGACTATTCGATGCACGAATGCTGCTTGCTTTGTGCTTTGTGGGACTCTCGATGATGGGAGTCAGCTACTAAGTGAATATGACGATATTCAGGAGGTAGATGGCTGGCATCATTAGGAGTTTTTCAGCAGCTGATGGCGGAGAAGTGTGAGGACCTAGGAAGAGCCTAGGGGGTGATCATAGTCGGATGAGTGCGCTGACAGAGTAGAGCATTTCGCTGGAAAGCGAGCACACGTAAAGAGATTTATAATCGAGAAGGTTGAGCAGCTACTTAGGAACTCTGGGATGGTTCGTGTGGAAAGTATGGGTAGATGTGGCAGGTAGTATGGGCCCGTACTACTGAAAGCATAGGACCCATACTCGATGCAGGGGGCATACCGGAGGATTCTAAGTAGCTAATTGAGAAGTGATGTCATGGTTCGAGTACCATGATTGGTAGCAGATTGAGAAGTGATGTCATGGTTCGAGTACCATGATTGGTAGCAGATTGAGAAGTGATGTCATGGTTCGAGTACCATGATTGGTAGCAGATTGAGAAGTGATGTCATGGTTCGAGTACCATGATTGGTAGCAGATTGAGAAGTGATGTCATGGTTCGAGTACCATGATTGGTAGGAGATGGAGAAGTGATGTCATGGTTCGAGTACCATGATTGGTAGCAGATTGAGAAGTGATGTCATGGTTCGACTACCATGATTGGTAGCAGATTGAGAAGTGATGTCATGGTTCGAGTACCATGATTGGTAGCAGATTGAGAAGTGATGTCATGGTTCGAGTACCATGATTTGTAGCAGGTCGAGAGGTGATTTCATGGTTCGAGTACCATGATTTGTAGCAGATCGAGAGGTGATGTCATGGTTCGAGTACCATGATTCGTAGTGGATTGAGAAGAGGTAACGTGGTTCGGGTATCATGATTCATAGCAGATCGAGAGGTGGCCACATGGTTCGAGTACCATGACCCGTGGCGGTTAGTGTTACTGGTTCTACCAGTTATTCCATTGTGATTATCTAAACTGAGATCAGATGTGAAAGAATAGGGGGGACGGAGGGCCATGATGAACGAGCATCCCTTAAAAGGGAAATCGGGTTAGCTCCAAGCGAGTGTTGGTGAGATGCCAGTTGGAGTCGCAAGACTCAGGGATGAGTAGAGATGGTGCGTTATGGGAGAATACGGTCTGGGCTGAGCAACCAGCCGATGGTGGAGATGTCATTTTCTGTGACCTGAGTGGTGCTATTTCCGTTCCTGTGGGAAACATGATAGGTATTGAGATTTTCGGTTTCCAAAGTTGGGGGCGAGCCCTATGGGGTAGCTTTGGTTACGATCTTTCATCAGAGTATTTGGGCAGTATGTCTGCCGAGAGGTGATGTTAGAGCCTGAGCAGGTTGTCAGCGGGGACTGAGATGGTTAAGGACAAAGATACACCCTATTTGAGCATAGTAGGGCATGTATTAGCTGCAGCGGCAGACGATCAAGAAGAGGACATTGGGGCGGTGTCTCTTATTGTCTATGATGAGTATCGAGTGTGGTAATGGGGACTCCACTCTTACTACAACCCACGTGATGGAACGTTGGTTGAAGAGTTGAGGATGAGGAATATGTTAGTTCGTTATTTTCAGACTGAGAGTCAGGGTTACGACTGGACAGTTGAGATGTCTGGGAGTGGGATGGTACGAGTTTCTGAATGACTAGAGGTAGTCATGATGAGAAGTTTATGAGGATTTCATCGGAGATTCGTGGAATTTAGGATTGCTTGACTTCCATCGGGAGGTCATCGAGCATTGTATATCACCTTCCAAGAGTAGGTGCGATATTATTGGTAAAAACAGTATGTGGGTTAGATTGTTGACGGACCAATTGGTGATGGTTCGAACCCTGAGTGGGGGAGAATCGGGTACTTATGAGGAGATCGTAGACTTGTTCAAGAGCGGTTAGAGAACTGGATAGAGAGGCCTGCGGTGCGGATTCCTGAGACTAGGGTTATTGTTGGTCAAGGAGAGATGCAGAGTGAGATAGTTCATGTGGTACGTGTTTGAGAAAGGATGAGTGTCCCCACGGCAAGTGGCCGTTGGTCGGGGACCTGGTGGTGGTTAGGAATCCTTCAAGGTTAAAATGGTGAATTCGAGGTGGTTGGCTTGTGAGGTTAGTTCGGCATTTGAGAGTTTCTGGTTCAGAGTATGGGCTATTATATGCAGTATGGGAAGGAAAGAAGTTGATTGAGCGATCAACTTCAGGGTTGTTATGAGTATTCTTGCATGAGTTTTGAGCAATAGAGGAGGAAGTTTCGGATTGTCATCTTCGTGTTCTGAGTCGTCGGCAATTGCTCCGTGTTTTAATTTGGGAGATGGAATATTCCGGGGTATCCGAGTTTAATGTCCTAAATCTCGGATTATTTTGAGTTTGAGTTTGAGATGACAAGTGGTGTATCATGGGTGTCTATGGTTTCGGTGGGGGCCCTTCAGCTATTTGACATCAAATGGATTTATTTGAGAATGTGAATTGCAGCGAGAAAAAGAGGTTTTTGTCACGACGGTGGTCGTCCGAAGTAGTGATTCTTAGCCTGGATGGGTGTGTGTGTACCTATCTATGCTGGGCCGCAAAGCATGAGTTAATGATCGCAGTGTGATGTCAACCTGAGGATGAGATTGTGAAGTGGTAAGAGTAAGTGCGGTAAGACTGCGGGGAGCTGCAGTTTCAATAAGTCAGTGCAGAGAGGTTGTGGTGATGCTACGGGGAGCAGTAGTACTCACTATTCAGTGAGAGGTTGTGGTGATGTTACGGGGAGCCGTAGTACTCACTGTTCAGTGGGAGGTTGTGGTGATACTACGGGGAGCCGTAGTACTCACTATTCAGTGAGAGGTTGCGGTGATGCTACGAGGAGCCGTAGTACTCACTATTCAGTGAGAGGTTGTGGTGATGCTACGGGGAGCCGTAGTACTCACTATTCAATGAGAGGTTGTGGTGATGCTACGGGGAGCCGTAGTATTCACTATTTAGTGAGAGGTCGTCGTGATACTGCGGGGAGCCACAATACCCACTGGTCAGCAAGAGAATGTTGTGATGAAGTGCTCTCTAATCAGAGCTTGACTCAGAAGAGTTTTAGGCTTGCGTAGCCCTAGTATTTGAGTTTGTGGAAGCCTGGGGTCGAACCAGGGGCGAGACTGGGGTCTCCATGATTGTCAGAAGTCATTATATTCTGATTTGAGTGGTGGTTTTCATGACCAAAAGGAAGTGGATCAGTGAGGTACGTGTGGGTTGCGGGTCATGGGTCGCGAGTTGAGTGTTCGTTGGGATGACTGGTTCCAATTTTGTGCCAGACCAGAACTCTCGAGTTGAGTTTGATTCTAGTGGTGTATTGAGTAGATGGAATGAGATGCCGGATTCAGAGATGAATTCCATATTGTGGGGTATGTGAAATGGAGCTGAGGCTTATGGTTATTTTCATGTCTGAGGACACTTCTGAACGAGCATGATTATTTTCTTTTGTCTGAAGGCAGAATGTTGAGAATTCACTGTTCGGATGGGTTAGTATAGCTGTTTAGTGGATGAGCCATGGTGGGATGTGAACCCTCCCGTTCCTTGGGGCGTCATCCAGATTATTTGGTACATTGGTATGAATAATTAATAACCGATTGTTGAATTTTGTCTTGTGAGAACCAGAGGAGCAGTGAGTTATCAGGGTTTGATGTTCGAGGGGCAATTATCATGGTGATAACATGAGTGGGCGGTCTGACGGCGGGCCATGCCACTAGAATTTCCCGAATTTGGGAAAGTCGGAAAGGGGTATCTTAGCGGCAGAAGAGTCGGTTTGGGTTCCAGAGTTGGGAGTTCCTGTTTGGACTCAGGCGTCCATGGAAAGGTAGTGGCGAGATATGAGGTCTTTTCAGTGGTGCTTCTCGAGTTAGGTTCGAGCTATGTGTGGTCAAGAAGCGATTTCGAGGGCGAAATCTATTTAAGTGGGGGAGAATTGTAACATCCCGAAATTTAAGTACATCTATTGAACCCGTTCTATTTACCAAACTGTCAAGTTTAGCCCCTAAGTGAAAAGTGTTGCAAACGAGTACGCTGGGCGTACTGAATAGTATCCTGCGCGTACTCATGCGCTTATTATGGACGCGGACTCAATTAGGTACGCTGGGCGTACCAAAGTTACGCTGGGCGTAACTGGCTCAGATGCAAAACCCTAAATGAGACTTGAGGACTATAAAAGGAATGATATGGTCCTTACCCCAGCCACCATATTACAGAGAGTGAAACCCTAAGAGAGAAAAAACCCGTTATAAGCTTATGTGTGTGTTCTTAAGCTTGAAAGTGTCATTTTGTGATGGTGAAGAAGAATAGGAGGCCATTGTGGAAGCTAGAAGTTAGAGGGCAAGCTTAGATCCGAGTTCTATAGAGGTTGGAGCTTCACCTGGAGGTAAAAAGCTCAAAGCTTTCGTTGTCATCTTTGATTTGTGCTTTATGGACCCATTTTTAGGGTTTTTGGTCCCAAGGTGGAGACTTTATGAGCAAAGGGTCTCCATAAGCTTAGATCTGCCCTATTCCAGTGTAATATGTGTTGTAGGTTCATAAAAATCCAATCTTGGACGTTGAGATTAAGTCATGCATGAGATTAGGGCTTAATGGGAAAAGAGGATATATGTTTGAAGTGATTGGTGACCTTTACAGCCAGGCAAGGGCTTAAAGGTTCCGACTTTATGACTTAAGGGGCAGTAGGGAGCTTAGATCTGAGTTATAAGCCTAGGTCTTAATCTTTTCAGACCAAATATGAAGAAAGTAGGAAACTAGAACTTACGCTGGGCGTAATCCCAGTACGCGCCGCGTAAGGGTTTGAGACCCCGATTCTGGATCGCCGGAGTACGCCCCGCGTACAAGAGCCGGTACGCGCCGCGTACTGCCCCCTGTTGACTTTTGTTGACTTTTAGGGTTTTAGTCAACATTTGGACTTTTGGGTCAAGGAGGGGTAAAATGGTCTTTTACCCTTCTGTGGGATTGTAGAAAGGGATTTAATCTAGCCTTTGAGAGCCATTATTTATTTGAGGATATTGTTTATGTGATTAGGCGGGGGCTAGATCCATATATCCGTGTGCGAGATTATCCGAGTTACCCAAGGTGAGTATTCTCACTATACATTACCTAGAGTGGTATTTATGTGTAGACCGGAGGGTCTTGTATGCTATGTGTATATATGAGATTATGTGCATTGTGTTATATGTATGCTATGTGTTGAACAGACCGGGCCAGAGGGCCCAACGATATAGACCGGGTCGGAGGAACCAACATTATAGACCGGACCGAAGGGTCCAACAACACAGACTGGACCGAAAGGTCCCACGAGCTATGACTGGACCAGAGGGTCCAACGAGCTACGGGACTGGAGGGTCCCGCTGAGACACATCGATCGGAGGGTCGTACTGTAGCCTCAAGTGGCGTATGTGTTGTACGTGGTATTTTGGGGAACTCACTAAGCATTTATACTTACCATGTTATGTGATATGTGTGTTTCAGGTACCAGCGAGAGTCGCAGGAAGGCGCCGGCATGATTTGTACACACTGGCAGAAGATTAAGTGTTGAGATTCTGGGATATGTTTTATGGTGATGACATTGATATATGAGATTTTGAGAATATTATATGAGTTTTATTATGTTTGAAAAATTAAAAATTGTTTTAAAAATTTACGTCGTTACAGGTATCATCAAATGCGGGTTAGAGAGGAGGACGTGCAGAAGACCGCATTTTGGACTCGTTATGGTCATTACGAGTTCGTGGTGATGCCATTTAGGTTCACCAATGTGCCTACGGTATTTATGGATTTGATGAATCAGGTGTGTAGGTCAATGCTCGATTGATCAGTCATTGTCTTCATTGATGATATCTTGGTGTATTCCAAGACCAGAGAGCAGCATGAGGATCACCTTTGAGAACTCCTGGGAGTTTTGAGGCGAGAATGGTTGTATGAAAAGTTCTCAAAGTGTGAATTTTGGTTACGAGAGGTCCCCTTCTTGGGGAATCTCGTTAACCAGAATGGGATTTTGGTCGATTCGGCCAAGATTGAGGCCGTGATGAAGTGGGAGTTTCCGAAGTGTCCTATGGAGATATGGAGTTTCTTGGGTTTAGCAGGATATTGTCGGAGATTTATTCACGAATCCTCCAAGATTTTTGTACCCCTCACTCGTCTGACGAGGAAGGGCGTGGATTTCCACTGGGGCCCTATCTAACATGCGACATTCGAGACTTTGAGGCACAAGTTATGTGAGGACCAAGTGTTGATTCTCCCTGAGGGTGTTAAGGATTTTGTGGTATTTTGTGATGCATCAATCACTGGTTTGGGAGCAGTGCTTATGCAACGTAGGAGAGTTATTGCTTATGCTTCTCGGCAGCTGAAGACGCATGAGGTCCATTATCATACTCACGATTTGGAGTTGGGAGCAGTGGTGTTTGCTCTCAATATTTGGCGGCATTACTTGTATGGGGTCTGTTGTACTATTTAAACGGACCACAAGAGTTTGATATATCTTATGGATCATCTGAATCTAAGCATGAGACAATACAGATAGCTTGACGTGGTCAAGGATTATGATTGATTCTTTATCACCCCGAGAAAGCGAATCTAGTCGTTGATGCTTGAGTCGAAAAACAGCTAGCTCTACTATTGAGAGCCTATGTATGAGGATATCGATTGATTCTTTGCTTCTCGATATGATTAAAGAGGCTCAGGCCAAGGGAGTCTAAAAGGAGAATTGGAAACAAGAAAGTCTCAAGGGTGAGATTGATAGGTTTGTTACTGACAGTCATGGATTATTAACCCGGTATGGACAGGTTTGGGAGCCAGATTTAGGTGGGATCAGGCAGACTGTGCTGGAGGAGGCACACAAGTCCAGGTTTTCGATACACTCCAGAGCCACCAAGATGTATCAGGATTTGAGGCTTAGTTATTGGTGGTTGTGCATGAAGAGGGAGATAGCATGTTATGTCGAGAGGTGCTTGACATGTTGGATGGTCAAGGCTGAGCACCAGAGGTCGCATGGCAAGTTGCAGCCATTGGAGGTTCCCATGTGGAAATGGGAACATATTACTATGGATTTCATCATCAAGTTACCGCTGAAGACTAAGGGATTCGACGTGATATGGGTTATCGTGGACCGGCTGACCAAGAGCGCCCACTTTCTAGCCATTCGAGAGAGTTCTTCGGTCGAGAATATGGTCGATTTATATATGTGTGAGATTCTTGCTAGGCATAGTATTCCACTGTCCATTGTATCTGATCAATATGTTCAGTTTACATATCGTTTTTGGCAGAAGTTCCATGAGGAATTGGGTACGAGATTGCATCTTAGCACGGCTTATCATCCGTAGACTGACGGTCAGAGTGAGCGGACCATTCAGAAACTTGAGAACATGTTAAGAGCCTATGTCATAGACTTCGGTGGGAGTTGGGACTCCTACCTTCCCCTGGTTTAGTTTTCTTACAACAACAATTATCACTCCAATATTGGCGCGCCGCCATTCGATCTTCTCTGTGGGAGGAAGTGTTGTACCCCAGTTTGTTGGGGAGAGGATGGTCATAGAGTCATGGGAAGGACCGAGGTAGTCCTTCAGATGACGTAGCTTATTCAGCAGAGACAGAGAATGCAGACAGCTCAGAGTCGGCAGTAGAGTTATGCCGACAAGCGTCGATATGAGTTGGAGTTTCAAGTTGGTGACATGGTTTTACTGAAGGTATCTCCCTGGAAGGGTGTAATACGCTTCGGGAAGAGGAGAAAGTTGGAGCCCCGATATATTGGGCCATTTCGAGTGATCGCTAGGGTTAGCAAGATATCTTGCAGACTGGATTTACCTGAGGAGCTCAGTCAGATTCACAACACATTACACGTGTCTCAGCTTCAGAAGTGTGTGGATGATGATTCAGCGGTTGTTCCAATGGATGACATTCAGGTTGATGATCGCCTGAACTACGTTGTGAGAGCACTGACGATTTTAGATCAAAAGACGAAGGCCTTGCGCAATAAGGTGATGTACTTGGTCAACGTTTAATGGCAGCATTGGAAGGGTTTCGAATGGACGTGTGAACCTGAGTCGCAGATGCGGGAGCATTACCCTGAGTTGTTCACAATAGCGGACTTCAAGGATGAAGTCTAGTTCAAGTGAGGAAGAATTGTAAGATCTTGACATTGAGGTATTTTCCTTTTAAACCCTAAGTGTAAGAATTTATTCATTTTAGACCCTAGATGATAATTAATTGCAAAACTGGGCCAAAATGGCATTTTCGTAAATTATGGGAGTTGGGTGCAAACGCTGGGAGTTACCTGGGAATGCTAGCCGTAAGTGGCCAGAGTGCAAATCCTAATTTTTAGGGTTTGGACCCTATTTAAACATCCTTAAGTCCCAAACCTGTCTTCTTTCATCAACCTCCAACCCATTTTTGTCCCCAAGCAAACCCTAATCCATTCTTAGAGCATTCTTGAGCTTTTGTGTGTGTTTTGGTAACCTTGAAGGAGAAAGGAAGAAGAGAAGATCATCTTAGAGGAGTGGGACTCTTTGGATGCAGAATAGCAATAACATTTGGCATCATTTGGAGGTAAAAAGCTTTGAACTTGATGAAGCTATGCTTAGATCTAAGTTAGCCATGAAGTTTGTGTTCTTTTGGTCCCATTAGTTTGGTATTTTAGGTATGAGCTACTCCAATCCATTCAAGATATCCTTTTAGACTTTTGTGGGGTGTGTAGAAGCATAAAAATGTGGTCTGATCACTATTTCCCTTCCATGCATGGGTTACAAGGTCTTAATAGGTTAAGTAGTTGGGGGGTTTTTGTATTTGGTCACTTAATAGCCATGCAAGACCATAAAGTTGGAAACTTTATGGTTAAGGACGTCATTTTAGGGGTAGATCTGGATTATGGACAAAAAAGCTTAAGGATTAAGCTCTTAATGTAAAGGAAAGAACTTAGACGCAAACGTTGGGCGTTCCCCAGGAGCGATGGGTGTTCGAGGTCAACCATCCCAATTTCTAGCCAAGATTTTGTATGCCAATCATAAAAGCTGAGTACGCTGGGCATACTCAGCTGTGTTGACCAAGTTTGACTTTTTGACTTTGACATGTTTTGACCAAGTTTGACCTAAGTGTATTTTGGGTATTTTGAGTGGTAATTGAGACTGAATATTATTTGATGATTAGGTTATCGTTTGAGTTGATATTCGAAGCTGTGACCTGCTCAACGATCTTTTTCATACTGAGAGGTGAGTTTTCCTCACTTACTTGCGGGCCAAAGGCACCAAGGTCGGCCCATTGGTCTAATCTCCTATTATATTTTTTCATTGAGGATATGTTGAGTATGTGGTAGATCTGTATTATTATATGATAGTTGATGATGAAAGATCTAGTATGCTCAAGAGTCATATTAAAGTGATATTGCTAAATAACATATGATACTAATGGGTCACACTAACAACAACTTGATACAATTGATTATTTATTAGAAATTGATTTTAATAAATATTCAATAAATCTCTTATAATTAAATTGGAAATTATTTATTTCATGGAAATAATAAATTCCATTAGCAAGTAACTTAATATATATCATATGGTATGATTTATAAGTCATGTTCAACCTTTTGGAGTAGTTGGTTGAACTAGTTGAATCCTTTTGTCTTTTTCCTAAAAGAAAAGGTTTATATTTTATAAAAGATTTTATAAAAGTTTGACTTTCTTTCTTCTTCGTTATACAATTTTCGAGATATGCATAAAAAGAAGAAGTGTATGACTTGTCTAATCATGCTTTAAAGGCATGGGAGACATGCTTATGACAATGGGGACAAGTTTGGTTAAAGTGCTAAGGACTAATGGTTAATACCTTTACTTTTTACATATAAATATGAGGCTTGCATTCTTGAAAGAGTGATCATTTTTTCTTCTCTTCTCCATGGCCGAGAGCTCTCTAGGAGACTCTCCCTCTCTTCTTTGCTTTGAGTTATTGAAGATTACTTGCATATCTTTTCCTCTCTTGCTGATTGTACACACTGCTCCAACTCGTTTTTCTCTTAAAAACTCTTTCTCATTTTCGAAAAATCATTCATTTTGAAATTTTTTCTCAAATCGTCAATTTGAGTCCAGACACACCCGAAGGTATATCCGAATCCCTCAAACCAAGGATCTGATACCAACTTGTAACACCGTATATTTTCAAACAAAATTTCCATTTTAAATCTTATCAATTTCATTAACACAACCATAAAATCCCAAATATCGAGTTATCCAAAAACACATGTTCATTAATTGTTTAGACACAATACATGATCCACAAAATATAAACTCCATCTCAAGTGTGTGTACAATCAAGCCGGCGCCTTCCCGCGATCCTGAGAAGTACCTGAAACACATATCACATAACACGGTAAGCACGAAGCTTAGTGAGTTCCCCAAAATACCATACATAACTCATTAGCCTCTCATGGATATACTAAAATTAGACCCTCTGGTCAATGTGTCTCAGTGGGACCCTCCGGTCCCACAACTCGGGTGGACCCTCCAGTCCGGTATCTCAGTGAAGACCCTCCGGTCTCACAACTCGGTTTGGACCCTCCGGTCCTAACTCAATAAGGCACAGAAATAATACACATCATAAATCACAAAGAAATAATGCATGATATCACAATACTCAATATAAGCACATAAGACCCTCTGGTCACACAAAGGTTACCACTCTAGGTAAGTATAGTGAGAAGACTCACCTCGTAAAAAAATCAGATAATTTCGAACTCAAATCACCGGTCTAGCCTCCGCCTAACACATACGTTAATTATCTCTAATAAATAACGACTCTCAAAGAAGCTAGACTAAACCCTTCTACAAACTCACAAAAGGACAAAAGACCACTTTACCCTTCCATGGCCTAAATAGTCCACAAATTGACCAAACCCAAAAAGTCAACTAAAAGTTAACGACAGCGTGTACGCTGCGCGTACCAGCCGTCTACGCTGGGCGTACTCCTTCGCCATGCACGCATCGGGGACTCTCGACTCTACGCTGCGCGTACTCGGATTACGCTCAGCGTACGTCCCAGTTTTGTTCTTTCTACTCATTTGGTCTTAATCCGTTAAGACCTTAGCTCAAATCTCAAATCTGGACTCCCTAAAGGTTCATACTCCATAAAGTCTGTGACTTTAAGCCTTTGCATGGCTGAAAAAGTCACAAACACCAAAACTCTCACTCTCTATTCTCAAAATTGCTCCTATCTCATGCATGGGGTGGTTTTTGACGTCCAAGACTCCATGTTTATGAAACCACTCCATTAAAACACTCAAAGGGACATCTATTAGGCTCTGGAGTTCCAACAACTCATAAAGCTTCAAGCTTTGGGACCTAAAACCCTAAAATGGACCACATAAAGCACAAATTAAAAAGGATAAGAAAGCTTTGAGCTTTATACCTCTAACTGAAGCTCCAACCACAGATAAGCTCAGATCCAAAGCCTGGAATCCTACTCCTTCCTCTTCATAGCTCCTTCTTCACTCCAAATAAACCACAAGACCACTTAATAGCTCACAAATGGACACACAAGCTCAAGGGACAAGAAATTAGGGTTTGAGGGTTGAGGTCTGGGAATGGTGGCCATAAATGAGGCCATCATGTTCTTTATATAGGGACACACCATTAATTAGGGTTTTCACTCTGGTCCTAGTACGCCCAATGTACCCTCTGGTACGCCCAGCGTACTAGGTGGCTTCCGCGTCAAAAACATGCATATAAGTACGTTGAGCGTACACACGCGTACGCCCCGCGTACTCACTTACCACCTTTTCTCTAATAAAGGGCCAAACTTGACAATTACCAAAAGAACAAGGGTTGATGAGGTATACCCGATTTAGGGATGTTACAATTCTCCCCGACTAGAATCGTACTTCGCCCTCGAAGTCATATCCTGGAAATAACTCAAGGTACAGCTCGCGCATCTCGGACTCCGGCTCCCAAGTCCACTCAGACCCCCTCGATGTTGCCACTGGACCTGAACCAGTGGAACCTCTTTATTCCTCAAGACCTTCACCTTCATATCTATGATCGCTATCGGCCTCTCAATGTAATTCAAGACTCGCATCAATCTGAATGTCCTCTAACGGTACCACTACCGTCTCGTCGGCTACATACTTCCTCAATTGAGACACGCGGAAGGTGTTATGTATCTGGCTTAATTCTGCAGGTAGCTCCAGCCGATAAGCTACATTCCCCACTCTGGCAGTCACTCTAACAGGGCCAGTATATCTGGGACCCAACTTTTCCCGCTTCCTGAATCGGATCACCCCTTTCCACGTGGATGCCATCAGGAGGACATAATCTCTGACCTGGAACTCTAACTCGGATCGTCGCCGGTCTGCGTAACTCTTCTGGCGACTCTAGGCCGTCAGTAACCTCTGTCTGACCTGCTGAATCTGCTTAGTCGTCTTGAGCACTATCTCAGTGCTACCCATCACTCTCTGCCCTACCTCTCCCCAACAGATGGGAGTCCGACACCTCATCCCATATAAGAGCTCAAAGGGAAGCATACCAATACTGGAATGGTGGTTGTTTTTATAAGAAAACTCAGCCAAGGGCAAATAGGTGTCCCAACTTCCTCCGAAGTCCATAACACATGCATGCAACATGTTCTCAAGCGTCTGAATCGTCTGCTCACTCTGCCAATCTGGGTGTGGGTGGTATGCGGTACTAAAGTGCAATCGGGTACCCAACTCCTCATGGAACTTATTCCAGAACCTAGAAGTAAAACGAACATCCCGATCTGACACTATCGATGTCGGAACTCCATGCCGTGCCACCACCTCTCTCACATAAATCTAAGTCTTTTTCTCTGTAGAAGAGCTCTCACTGCTAGCAAGGAAGTGAGCACTCTTCGTCAACCGGTCCACAATCACCCATATCGCATCGACACCTCGCGCGGTTCTCGGTAGCTTGGTGATAAAATCCATGGAAATCTGTTCCAACTTCCACTGGGTAACCTCTAAGGGTTGCAATAAACAATGCGAACGCTGGTGCTATGCCTTAACCCGACGACAGTTTAAACACCTCTCAACAACCCATGCCACTTCCCTCTTCATACAGGGCCACTAGTAATATTTCTTTAGATCCAGATACATCTTAGTGGCTCCCGGATGGATCGAGAATCTCGATCTATGTGCCTCCTCCATCAGTATACGCCGAGCTCCACCCGTATATGTCAACCAAATCCGCCCACGGAAAGTCATTAGCCCCCGACTATCCGTCTCAAACTCTGAAACCTGCCCAATCACCCGCTCCCTCTTGCGGTTCTCTGGTCTCACGGCCTCCACCTGGGCCTCTCAAATGGTATCTAAGACTGGAGTCGTCACTGTCATCCTCATACACACATCTCGGATCGGAGCACTCTCTACTCTGCGGCTCAAGGCATCGGCTACCACATTAGCCTTGCCCAGGTGATATAAGATCTCACAGTCGTAGTCTTTCACAACATCTAACCACCTCCTCTGTCTCATATTCAGGTTGGGCATATCCATGAGGTACTTCAGACTCTTGTGGTCCGTATATATGGTACACCAAACTCCATACAGATAGTGACGCCAGATCTAGAGGGTGAACACCACCGCCCCCAACTCCAAATCGTGGGTGGGATACCTCGTCTCATGAGGCTTCAACTGCCTCGATGCATATGCAATCACGTGTCCCCTCTGCATCAACACCGCTCCCATCCCTGATATAGAGGCATCACAGTAAACTACGAAATCCTCCACTCTCTCGTGAAGGGCTAACACCGGGGCTTTGCATAATCTCTGGAGAAGAGTCTCAAATGAGGCCTGCTGCTCGGGCCCCCAAGTAAAAGTAACACCCTTCCGGGTCAATCTGGTGGGAGGAACAGAAATCTTGGAGAAGTCTCTGATAAATCTCCGATAGTAACCGGACAAACCCAGAAAACTCCTGATCTCGGACGGGGATCTCGGCACCTCCCATCTCATAACTGCCTCAATCTTGGCCGTGTCGACCAATATCCCATTCTGGTTAACGAGATGTCCCAGGAACTGGACCTCTCATAGCCAGAAATCGCACTTGGAGAATTTGGCATAAAGATTCTCTGACATATGTAAGTCCCACAAACGCAAACCAACCAGTGATCAAAACACAATCAAGATGCAATAACAGAAAGAATTAGAAGAAGTAGAAGCAAAGAAGTTCCAACTGTGCACACGTTCTATTCAGCCGTAAACGTCAAGTACACTCAAAACACACACACACACGTCTGACTGATCAACTATGACTCTGACACAGTCTGACACTACTTATAGGACACGGCCAACCGCAAACGGGTTCACGGCCATGAATATGTTCACGACCGTGAACACCTTACAACCATGAACACCAGCCACAAACACCTAAACACATGAACAAACCCTAATCAAGACCTATACAAGATAAATGCCTAGCCCAAACCATCTAAATGTGACCTAACAGTCTCCCCCTTGGTTTGAGCTAGCATAAGTTCTTCTCGATCAGCAGCACGTTCGACTTTCCCATTGCCCCAACCACATTTGCTTTTCAATAATTGTAGCGACCATGCTTGTAAACTCTTTGGCAGCCGGCTCCAGAAGCTCAGATTTGCAGACAATTTGATGGCGATCCAAAGTGTGTATATCCTGTTCTCTGAACCTTAGGAGATCCTTCGCGTCAACAAGACGGTGGACACCATGTGGAAACTTGATCACTGATGTGGCTGTGGCCTCATTGAATACCCAAAATTCCATATTCTCCAAAGATCCATCTTGATAGTATTGGACAATAGGAATCTTTTTCGTCTGTTTAGTTGGAGGCCACATCACTATCTTCATAGGCTCATTGGTTCTGGGATCGAGCACGTCCTTGTCTGTCCTCACAAATGAATTTGCGGTTTTCAGCCCAACAAACTGTCTTTTGACCTGATTCTCTAAGAACAGCTTGAAAGCAGTAGCCTGAGGATCCTGGGACGAGTTATGAAATGGAGCTTCTGAGAGTTCAGTGAGATCGACTTTCGTTCAAGAACAAATGTCATTCTTATCTTTGTAGTACTCCGGATCACCAATTCGTCTTTTCACCACCCATAACTTTAGTTTGTCTTGATACCCCCACATTCTGATTCCTGATCGGTTGCCATACTTATCACTGAACCGCCTTTTCTCGAGATCAGTCAACGTTAATTTGGGCTGGTCTCCACGAATATTTTCATCGGAATTCTTCATGAAGAGCCATTGTGCTTTCTTTTTAGGAGCAGACGGTTTCTGAGCTCTTTTGATTGTAACTCGAGGGTTGGCTTGAGCAGGCTCCTTTTCGAAACGATCAACAATCTATGTGGTTCTGACAGGTGGCGGATCTACAAGCTGATCATGCTGGAATGACTGGGCAGGGGGGTTGGGAAAAACCTCGGTTGCATTAAATCCTTCAACAGAGGATTTGAATTTGTTACCAAATTCTGTTGCCAACTTGTTCTTTAAGTCGAAATAGTAAGCGGTCAATGCTCCAAGGTGGGTTTGCAAGTCAGTGATCTGTTTTGAATTTTGAGAATTATCTTCTTCAACCTCGTAAACTCGGATGTCGAGGTTTCCAATCAAAACGTCTTTTTCAATAAGTGTCTGCTTCAATAAACCGATCTCCGACTTGCGTTCTTTAATAGATGGGTCCGCATCTCCGACTTGAGCTCTGGATGCTTAATGTTGAAGATCATTTGTAAGAATCTTGGGAACATTAAAAATTTATCTCTTTTCTTTTCTTCCACATTCCCAGCCATCTCGTTTAGAATGTACTTTGAGTAGTTGAAGTTGAGACCCGTAGCGAGTGCAACAATGGCACCCGTGTTGAGTAGAGAGATTTCGTCAGCCCCGGTTTTCCATCCAGAGATGCAGCTCACAAACACATGAGCTAGGAACCTCCAATAAGGTGGCAATAGCTTTTTGATTATTGGAGGAAACACCCCTTCATAGCCCATACGTTCAATGATCTCCTCCGTTTGTTCCATTGCGATCTCGGTTGGAAACCCTAGTTGGTCATCAATCTGCAATACTTCACGAATGATTTCCTCCGTCACTATGATCTTCTTTCCATTGACATTCGATTCTACGGAGACTTCATCATCTTCTCCTCTGAGCACAACAACTTTGCTACAGAACTGCTTTATCAATCCTTGGTAAATGACTGGACTTGATGATGGGGAAAAAGCGAGGCATCATCTCTTCAGTCCATGAACCATGGACTTAAAGTCACTGTGTGCAGCTGGTGGATCAACCAAAAGGATCGAAAGGTTATGGATGTCTGCAAACATCAAATCAGCCATTGTTGACCTACACTAACCGAGCCAAGTGAGAAAACAAGAGATTTAAAACATTAAAAACAAGTTTTCTCATTTATCAATTAGTTAGGCTTTAAATTTGATTGAATCAAAGAAAGGAAAAATCGAGTTTATGTCCAAAATAGGGTTCACGGCCACACACAGGTTCACGGACGTGAACGCTTCATTGGCCATGAACGCTTGAACGGCCGTGAACGGTTCATCAGTTGCCGAAAATTGATTTTACTTTAATAAACCCAATAAACACGGTCGATTCTCGTTAAGTTTAGCATGAATGGAGTCGCCTTGGGTGTACCTACAAGATGCAGCAAGCAATTTCGGTTGAAAAAGAAGATGAGATGACGAATCGAGGAAAGCTATAGAGAGAGAATCTGATGAGGGTTCACAGCCATGATCAACAAATGAGCGTGAAAAGGTTAACGGCCGTGAATACTGCTATATATACATGGACCCTCATTCACGGCTCAAAGCCCATGCATAGCAAACCCAAAATGCTTCAAATCCAAAACCCAATACTTCAAATTTAATTAAAAATAAAACATTTTGAGGATTTTTAAAAAAATAAAAATAAAATAAAATAAAATAAAATCTTAAACATTTAAACTAAACTAATTTTGACTAAATTTTTAATTTTTCAATTTTTATAAATAAAAAAAATAAAAAAAAACAAAATATCACTAAATTCTTTTTACCAATGCAGATAATCCTTTTGTGATTTTTGGGATCAAAGTTCTGGGACAACCTTGATCTGTTTTTCAGCACTTCCACCTTCGTGAGTAGATCTGGTCAATCGCTGATATTGTGGTTCACTTAAACACAAAAGATTGTGACAATTAAGGACATACTACAGGTGACAAGACATTTGACCCTATGATCCTAAATAGTATTCCTAAAAGACCATTCAACTGACGACGACCAAGGATATTGTTGTCCACCTAAATTTAGCAGCGAGATCTACAGACAACCTATTAAATGTTTAATTTTAGATATACTAGAACATGTTTCCCGCTTCCTGATATACCCCAATAATCAAGGACTTCCAAAATACTCCTTACTTTAGATAAGCATACAATTATTATGGGAGAAGTTAGATTTAGAATGCATAAGTTGTACACCCAGGTCGGATCTCTTCCAATCACGCAGAGGGATAAACATATGACTAACCAAAGTTAGAGGGGTTGAGAAGTAGAATGGTGCATATGCTGTGTACCAGGTCGGATAATTCAATCACGCAAAGGAGACAACATATGGCTAACAGATAGAAATAATTGCATAGATAAGAAGATGTAGAGAAATAGAATTGCATATGTTGCAGTCCAGGTCGGATCTTTCGATCACGCAGAGGAGGCAACATATGACTGACAGAAAGAAAGCAAGAAAATATACTGCTACATATCTACTTTATCGGAATTCCCCAGTAGCCCCGTCAGTGTCGGAATTAAGGACATGAGTCCGTACATCGAGGAATAGTTAAGCCACAGTTCTAGATACAGATTATTTAGTGAATCCCGCAAGTTCCCATGTATATCTCCCTACTTAACCTATTCGAGCGTCGTATTGTCAGGCTAAACGGAACTATCTAAGTCAATGATTGTCAAGTCTTTTCTTAGTGTCCGTCTATACCTAGTCTGGTCCATTTAAATCTTTCGTGCCTACCAGCGCATCGAACACAGAGTCTAGATCAGTTCAGCGTTGGTACCTTACACTAATAAAGATTGCCTGTTATCACTGAGTTGATATCACTTCCCAACACATCAACTGCAGACAGACTAACATGAGATACTATTTTTGGATTTTTGATATTTTCTAATTTTTTTTTGTTTTGTTTTTGAGATTTTATAATTTTTTTGTTTTGTTTTTGTTTATTTCTCCCCCTAAATTTGTGCATGGGGGAGAATGAAAATGAAATGTGCAAATTTAAACTACCTAAAAACAAAAATTAGTCCTCAAAACGTAACATTTTTAGAAAACCAACCAGCACATCAAATCGAGCTTTGTTAAACGGTTTTGTGAACAGATCCGCCACATTATTAGCAGTGGGAACCTGTTCTAACTGAATGAGCGAGTGCTCATAACATTCTCTGATAAAATGAACTTTGATGTCGATGTGCTTGGTTTTGGAATGCTGGACAGGATTTTTAGCAATTTGAATTGCCGCTTCGTTATCACAGAATATTGGGGTTTCTAGAAAGTTCAAACCGTAGTCCATAAAATGATATGTGAGACATTCAACAAGCTATACTTTAACTCGGGAGCATGATTGACGTTCTCAAAGCTCAGCACTCCATTTGCGACAGTTCCTCTCTTTGTGATCTTTCCTCCATCTCCTCCCGCGAAGGAAACATAGCCCCATTAAAAGTCTGAATGACATGCAGTTGGGAGATGTCTCCAGTCATGTGCCTGGAACAACCACTGTCGACGTACCAGGGTCTGATGACATTCCTCTGCAGCTGTTCCTGCACAGTGTGCAGGATCATTTAGATTTAGGAACCTAGGTCATAACAACACTGGGTTTTTCTTTTTTAGCAGCGAATTTTCCTTTTTCAATTTTTGAATATGATTTATCACCAGATGCACAAGCAGAAGATTGAGATGATTGGACATTTAGATTCTTGGGCACCAATTGGTAGTTAGGTTTAGAAACTTTTACAGGTGATTTGGAAACAATTTTCTTTTGTTTTGATCGTTTGGGTTTCCGTCTATTATTAGCCGAAGACGCACACGAAGACTTTGACGAATCCGATCTTGGCTTAGCCACGTTCGGTTTCGTGAAAGTACCTGTTGTATTTGCAAGAAAAACCCGTTCATTCCTTTTAAGCTCAGCTCGTTTATTGTCATTATTAACATTCCAATCATCAACACGAGAACGAGGTCTCGGGAATTTTCTCATGAGATATATTCCTCGTGACTCGTTCTTTCTTCTATATGCATGAAAAGGAACAAATGCTCGATTTGGACAATTGCGTACGATGTGTCCAACAGTTCCATAGTTAAAACATGTCTGCTTTTTAGCATAAGAACTAGTACCGCTCTTCTCTGGTTTATTTTTCTTATCAACTCCCTTACTCTTTCCACATGTACAAGTGCATGATTCAGGTTGTGTGACAGGTGTAGGTGCAGTGGGTGTGCTAGTAACAGAAACATCATAATTATTAGACACATCACCACAAGCAACATCTGAAGCATCGGAATTAGACACAGAATCATCACCAATCAAATCATCAGTTTTAGAAACAAGAACAATATTGTCTGAAACAGAAACATCATTATTCAAAACAGAATTATTATGAGCACTAGTTTCTACAGACTCCTGCTTTCCTTGACTTAGAGATGAATCTGCATGGGAAGTAGAAACGTTAGTATCTATTTCCCTAGCACTACTTTATGTGACCTGTGCAGTTGGTTTACCATACACCATAAATGGTTCTCGGTCTATCTCCTCATGAGTCAATGGTTTAGCAGTATAATTGTGATTGAATGGGGGAGGGACACTCTCATATCCTATACCTACTTGTTTCTTATAAGGTTCACGGTCAGTTCACGGTCCAATGAGTTGATCACGGTCAAGCAATGAATCACGGTCAAAAGATGATCACGGTGAATGAGTATGAATGGTTCACGGTCAACTGAAGAACACGATCAATGAAGATGAATGGTTCATGGCCGTACACATAGATCACGACCGTAAACACTTCAAACAGTGAACCGCAAACAACCAGAAATTGTTGGGAACAGATGATTTTGATGCTGATTTTGATTCCTTTTGCCTTGAACTTCACGATCTAATGCAGAAACTTCGTAAATAAGCTTTAAACAGTCACGTAATTGAAGATTACTCCAGCCAAGAACACTTCTTGAATGATTTTGACACCGGATTGGCTCTGATACAAATTGTAAGTCCCACAAACACGAACCAACAAGTGATCAAAACACAATCAAGATGCAATAACAGAAAGAATTAGAAGAAGTAGAAGAAAATAAATTCCAACTATGCATACGTTCTATTCAGTCGTAAACGTCAAGTACACTCGGAACACACACACACACACGTCTGACTGATCAACTATGACTCTGACACAGTCTGACACTATTTATAGGACACGACCAACCACAAACGGGTTGTAACATCTCAAGTTCAGAAGCAAGAAGTTGAACGGTGCTAAGTGAAAATAAAGGAAGGGACTCGGCGAGTAGGTCTCTTGACTCGCCGAGTCGAAACGGGTTCGTGGCTCGGGGTTAAGTGGCCTGACTCGGCGAGTCGGCGGCTGGACTCGACGAGTCAGTGCTGGTCGAGGAAAAACCCTAATCTTCGGGGTTGCACCCTATTTAAAGGACTTAATGTCCTCCCCTCAGCTCCCTTAGCCCCCTTTGAGACACAGAAACCCTAGAATCGTGAGTGAGAGCCATTGGAAGCAAATTAGATCATTGTTAAGTGTTTTGTGAAGAGATCTTGAAGATCAAGAAGCTTGGATCAAGGAGATTTGTGGAGATTCAGATTACTCTTCAGCAGGAGGTCGTTTTTGGAGGTAATGAATCGTTATCCTTAGCTTTCCCCTTTCTAGATCCATTTTCATGGAAGTTTTCGGGCTTGTTTGGAGATGATATGATGAGATCTTGGTGTATAAGTTAGATCTGGAGTTGAAACTCCAGATCTGAGCTCTATTTGGATCAAAGATGCAGAAAGCCCTTTTGGTTGCTATGCAAAAGCCTTTCCCCAAGAGTTAAGTCCCTTTCTAGCTTGGTTTTTGGTATTATGGGGCAAGAAGCACATAAAGGTAGCAACTTTATGTTTCTAATGGACTCTAGAGACCCTGATCTATTGTTTGGAGCAAAGCAGCAGCTCTGTGTCTCGAGATTTTAGGAATGCACGTATGGACTCGACGAGTCTGGGAGATGACTCGGCGAGTCGGGCTAGAGATCAGACTTTGAGTCACGTAGTAACTCGGCGAGTCGCATGGGTGACTCGGCGAGTCTTATGATGATGAGCATGGACTCGACGAGTTGGAAGAACAACCCGGCGAGTCTATTGAAGATTGTCGTGGACTCGGCGAGTCTGTTCTTGGACTCGGCGAGTCTGGTCGCAGAACCCCTAACCCCTTTTGGTTAAGACGCAGATCAGTGAGTCGAGGGGTGACTCAGTGAGTTGGACAGGATGGGACTCGGAGATCGTTGGACTCGACGAGTCTTGGGGTGACTCGGCGAGTAGACTCGGGTTATGGGAATTTCTGAGTATAGGGACTCGACGAGTCGACGGGTCGACTCGGCGAGTAGAGTCAGTCAGGGAGGTTGACTTTGACTGAGGACTTTGACTTTGGCCAAGAGTTGACCAGTTTGACTTCCAAGGGTATTTTGGTAATTTTGGTATTTATGGAATTGGTTCTTTGGTAGTGTTCGGTGGTGGAGTTCGTGTCGGTGATCGTAGCAGCTGATCTTATCCTTTCAGTCGGCAATTGCGAGGTGAGTTATCCTCTCTATATCGACAGGGTCTATGGCACCAAGGCCGGCCCTTTATCGGATGGAAATCTGGGTATTGTTTGTTATGTTATTGTTTTGCTAGATCTATATCCTGGTATTTAGGATGGTGTTATGTTAGTGACATGGTTAAGGTCGGTACCCGGGATATAGGGTAATGTTATGCTATGTGATCTGTTAAACTGTTTGTCTGGTTGAGGATTGTTATGTGATTGATTGTTTTATGTGCACATAGTTGTTTGACGGGGGTTGGGTTGAGGCGGGTCCTGCTTTGTGCTGAAGGCCAACATACCCAGGGCGGACCGGATATTCCGAAGGCCCGGCGAGCGGTCCGGATAGGCTGAAGGTCCCAAGAGGGCGTACCAGACGTGCCGAGGCTCGGGGAGTGGACCAGGCCGACTGAAGGCCCAGTGCGGGCAGACCAGTTATACTGTAGACTTAGAGAGTGGACCAGGTGGATTGAAGGCCCGGTGCGGGCGGACCCATCACACTGTAGACTCGACGTACATGGCTAGACTCGGAGGGTAGACCAGGTGGACTGAAGGCCCGGTGCGGGCGGACCAGTCACACAGTAGACCCGATGTGCATGGTTGTTCTATTTATGATATGTTATGAGTGTGATATGTGTGGTTGGTATTTTGGGGGTAACTCACTAAGCTTTCGGGCTTACAGTTTCAGTATATTGTTTCAGGTACTTCAGGAGATCGTGGCAAGGCGAAGGCGTGATCGTACCGCTCCTCATGTTTTATGATTTATATGATATGGTTC
Organism: Lactuca virosa; assembly: GCF_052849685.1. Classification (NCBI taxonomy): domain Eukaryota; kingdom Viridiplantae; phylum Streptophyta; class Magnoliopsida; order Asterales; family Asteraceae; genus Lactuca; species Lactuca virosa. The sequence goes on from NC_136428.1 coordinate 283,524,307, forward strand.
TGGGGGATACTCTGATGTTTAAACTATTTTGAAAACGAGTTGTATGAACGTAATGGTTTTTGAATGATTAAAACGTTTTAATTTGGCTCAAATTTTATGGGTGTTACAAGTTGGTATCAGAGCCTTGGTTTGAGTGAATTGGAGGAACATTCGTGTGAATCCAGTCTCAAATCAAGGAGGGATTTTCAAAATGGTTTTCAAAAGGTTTTCGAAATAAGTAAAGGAGGATGCAGAGGGTACGATCAGCCAGAGCCAGTAAGTAGACCCCAAATACCATATAAGTTATTTGATATTGTGATATGTTAGAACAACATGCTAGTACTAGGCTAGGGATCTTCAGGAATTGCATGATAGAATTGCCTGATTATGTGATGCCTATTAGCCTAGGGTTTTCCTTATTTGAGATATGCAGCTTTTCCTCTAGGAGTGAGGATTAAGCAGGTGTGTGTATATGGTTAGAGTGTTGTGGTGATACTTGAGACAAATATGGGTAGGTGTGGAAGGTAGTATGGGCCTGTACTACTGAAAGCACAGGACCCATACGCGTATCAAGGAAGTCAAAACTCTCTAGGGTATCGGTTATGAGATAGTCCCCGGGTGATTATGAGATGTGTCTAAGGGTCTCGTTGGTGTATTGCAGTATGGCGATTACGAGGCGTTTCGGGGCAGGATCCGGTTCGGGATCAGGATCGGGAGAGGGTGGTCAGGATGGGTCAGTACCACCCGAGGTCATTGGTCAGATGAGTACGGACGAGTTGGATGCCAGGATTCGTGAGATCCTGCATGATGAGGTTGCTGCTATGTTCCGGGCCGAGTTGCCGGAAATGTTTGGGTCGATCAAGACTGCCATGGTTGAGTACTTTGATGAGCACTATGCAGCTCTTGCGGAGGCAGCTGCCGCGGCAGCTACAGCGGCTGTAGCAGTGGCAAGGGGAGGAACCGGTCGAGGCTTTCAGTATCGGGACTTCGATAATACGAAGCCCCCTACTTTCGATGGAGTTCAGGATCCGATCGTTGCTATGAGGTGGTTGTCAGACGTGGAGGGATGTTTCTTCACGTGTTCATGCCCTGCTGATCAGAGGATGAGGTGTACTCTGAACCTTTTGAAGCTCGAAGCGAAGGATTCGTGGAGGTTGACTACGGGATCTTATTCTGACGCGCAGCGGGCTGCGGTTACGTGGGATCAGTTCCGGGAAATGTTCAGTACCCGTTATGTTCCACGGGTTGAGAGAGAGAGGTTGGCTCAGGAGTTCCTGGAGCTGAATCAGGATTCAGAGTCGGTGACGGAGATCACCAGGATGTTTACTGAGAGAGCGATGTTTTGCCCAGAGTTTGCTTCAGAGCAGGCTCAGATGTCCCGATATCTGAGTATGCTCAACAGGGACATCAGGCAGTTTGTGTCCACGCAAAGGTGTGATACCTTGTTAGAGCTGCAGGAGGCCGCCAGGCGGCGGGAGTTAGAGATTGAGTTGGAGTTGCGAGAGCAGAGGCAGGCCCCAGTGCGGTCGCAGCCGGCGCCGAAACGGTTCAAAACCATTGACTCCAGGATTGGGAGTCAGAGCAGCCACACTTGCGAAAAGTGTGGGAAGGGTCATACTGGAGTTTGTAGGTCCGGTGGTGCGTGCCGCAAGTGCGGAAGAGAGGGGCATTATGCGAGGGATTGTCGTTAGTCAGCCCCGGTGTAGGATATGAGGATTTGTTATCATTGCCATCAGGTTGGACACTTGAGGGCCAACTGCCCACAGTTTGCTACAGGAACGGTGCAGGCTCTAGCACCGGCCACTTTGAGGATTACTGGCAGGGGTCAGGGTGGAGCGGAGCCTCCGAGGGCTCAGGGACGCGCTTTTCAGCTTACAGCAGAGGAGGTCAGGGCAGAGCCGGATGCAGCTGCGGGTATGTTTCCTTTTTGATATCTTGTTACCTTGTTGATTGTGTAGTATTGTAAATCTGTCTGCATTGTTCCGCATGTTTCATAGTATGATTGAGGATCTTAGTAGTTAGGAGTTGTAGTTAGTGTTCAGGAGGATTCTTGGTCGAAAGATAAGGTATATGATCTCGTTGCTTGGAATAGCGACTGCGTTGCGAGGAGTGTTCAGTTGAGATTCGAACTTCCTTGGAGTTCAGGTGTGCGATGGCGGAAGGGTTATACGGTGAAGGTTACTCACTCCCAAGGGAGTCAGTTCATGGATAAGAGGGAATATATGGAGTAAGGGCGTTTGAGCCATGCCGGTTTTGGGAACGGTGGTTAGTAGTCGATGCACTAAGTGGGGGAGAATTGGAAAATTCTCCGGTGGAACAACATGCATCTAGGGATGGTTAGCTGTTGGATTTCAGCGTTGTGCTAGCCGAGAATGTGGAGATAGACACGTAGGGCAGGGAACAGACCATGGTTTTCAGAGAAAGTGATTGATTGTTGAGAGGCCTGGGATCAGGCCGGGGTAAAAGATTCATAGAATTGATGTGGACTTCGGAACCCCTAGAGGGCTAGAACAGACTGCATGGGAGGGATTCCCGGAAGGAATGGTTCAGGGTGATGTGCGACGGCATTTGAGCGGTCCGGATAGACTGAAGGCCAGGAGGCGTACCAGTCAGGCCGAAGGCTCGGGGAACGGTCCAGACAGGCTGAAGGCCCAGGAGGGCGGTCCAGACATGCTGAAGGTTCTGAGAGTGGTCCAGATAGGCTGAAGGCCTTGGGAAGGCGGTCCAGTCATGCTGAAGACTCTGTATGTGTTCATGGATCGATAGGAGGAGAATGAGTGAATAAGTCACCATGCAATAGTAATCGATATGGTCTGGCCCCAAGTATTGATCATGATGATGGAGTCGGCCGGAGGTTTAGGGAACGGTCCAGACATGCTGAAGGCTCTGAGAGTGGTCCAGATAGGTTGAAGGCCTGGTAGGGTGGTCCAGTCATGCTGAAGACTCTGTATGTGTTAGTGGATCGGTAGAGTGGAGTTTATCTCACTGGAACTTATAAGTGTAGTTATGGTTGTGGAGTAGACTTCCTGGAAAGGAAAGGTATGTAACTCTGGAAGGAGTGTAGGTCCTCTGAAAGGGAGGCAGTGGAGTAAATGGATGATCGAAAGTGCTTCAGTTATTAGTAGTAAGCACTAGGAGTGTACCAGATATATGGAAGCACATACGGGTTGGATGCCCGTTGAGGTTGTGGCAATGTTGGATGGTGCGGAGGCATGTTTTCGGTCTCCTTGGAAGAGGAGGAGGATAGTGGTTCCAGATCGGGGAATGGGACAGAGGAAGGTGATTCAGCAGGATAACAGACTCGGGAGCAGTCTGGACCGGTACTGAGGACTTCATAAGGATATTACAGTCGGAGGTCAAGGACCTAGAGATCGCGATAGGGAAGCGTGGGTGGATTGCACTCCATTGTGTCGAACCGAAGGGTTCGAGGGTGACGCAAGGACAAGGTCCTTAGTTCCGAGTATGTTGTAGGCTTGGGTTATGTATGTGGAGGTATTCCAACCTAGGGTATTCCATCATGAGGATTCGTTCCAGGTTGCTAGTTGTCAGGGTTATCGCCAATCTTGGGCGAAGGAAGATGAATTAGTGTCTTGGCGGAGCTCAGTGGGTGTTGTGGTATCCAGTTTTTGCAGGTTGCGAATGAATGCGTAAGACGGAAGTAAGGTAGTGTCTTCAGGTGGCACTTAGTTGATGAGTGTTGTCATCAGAGAAAAGAAGCCGATGGCCGGCTTGAAGCAGTTGATCAGGACCCTGCAAGGGAAGAGATGGATTTTAGGGATTCGATAGCAGTGATTGAAGGAATCTGTGTCGGTTTGAGATCAATGGATGCATTGTGGGAGTATCATCCGGATGTTCGTGTTGCCGCAGGCTTCGAGGGCGAAACCTAATTTAAGTGGGGGAGAATTGTAACATTCCAAGTTCGGAAGCATGAAGTTGAAGGGTGCTAAGTGAAAATAAAGGAAGGGACTCGGCGAGTAGGTCTCTTGACTCGCCGAGTCGAAGCGGGTGCGTGGCACGGGGTTAAGTGGCCTGACTCAGCGAGTCGGCGGCTGGATTCGACGAGACAATGTTGGTCGAGGAAAAACCCTAATCTTCGGGGTTGCACCCTATTTAAAGGACTTAATGTCCTCCCCTCAGCTCCCTTAGCCCCCTTTGAGACCCAGAAACCCTAGAATCGTGAGTGAGAGCCATTGGAAGCAAATTGGAGCATTGTTAAGTGTTTTGTGAAGAGATCTTGAAGATCAAGAAGCTTGGATCAAGGAGATTTGTGGAGATTCAGATTACTCTTCAGCAGGAGGTCGTTTTGGAGGTAATGAATCGTTATCCTTGGCTTTCTCCTTTCTAGATCCATTTTCATGGAAGTTTTAGGGCTTGTTTGGAGATGATATGATGAGATCGTGGTGTATAAGTTAGATCTGGAGTTGAAACTCCAGATCTGAGCTCTATTTGGATCAAAGATGCAGAAAGCCCTTTTGGTTGCTATGCAAAAGCCTTTCCCCAAGAGTTAAGTCCCTTTCTAGCTTGGTTTTTGGTATTATGGGGCAAGAAGCACGTAAAGGTAGCAACTTTATGTTGCTAATGGACTCTAGAGACCCCGATCTATTGTTTGGAGCAAAGGAGCAGCTCTGTGTCTCGAGATTTTGAGAATGCACGTATGGACTCGACGAGTCTGGGAGATGACTCGGCGAGTCGGGCTAGAGATCAGACTTTGAGTCACGTAGTAACTCGGCGAGTCGCATGGGTGACTCGGCGAGTCTTATGATGATGAGCTTGGACTCGACGAGTTGGAAGAACAACCCGGCGAGTCTATTAAAGATTGTCGTGGACTCGGCGAGTCTGTTCTTGGACTCGGCGAGTCTGGTCGCAGAACCCCTAACCCCTTTTGGTTAAGACGTAGATCAGTGAGTCGAGGGGTGACTTAGTGAGTTGGACAGGATGGGACTCGGAGATCGTTGGACTCGACGAGTCATGGGGTGACTCAGCGAGTAGACTCGGGTTATGGGAATTTCTGAGTATAGGGACTCGACGAGTCGACGGGTTGACTCGGCGAGTAGAGTCAGTCAGGGAGGTTGACTTTGACTGAGGACTTTGACTTTAGCCAAGAGTTGACCAGTTTGATTTCCAAGGGTATTTTGGTGATTTTGGTATTTATGGAATTGGTTCTTTGGTAGTGTTCGGTGGTGGAGTTCGTGTCGGTGATCGGAGCAGCTGATCTTATCCTTTCAGTCGGCAATTGCGAGGTGAGTTATCCTCTCTATATCGACAGGGTCTACGGCACCAAGGCCGGCCCTTTATCGGATGGAAATCCGGGTATTGTTTGTTATGTTATTGTTTTGCTAGATCTGCATCCTGGTATTTAGGATGGTATTATGTTAGTGACTTGGTTAAGGTCGGTACCCGGGATATAGGGTAATGTTATGCTAGTGACCGGTTAGGTCGGAATCCTGGTTAGGATGTTGATATGTTATGTGATCTATTAGACTGTTTGTCTGGTTGAGGATTGTTATGTGATTGATTGTTTTATGTGCACATGGTTGTTTGACGGGGGTTGGGTTGAGGCGGGTCCTGCTTTGTGCTGAAGGCCAACATACCCAGGGCGGACCGGATATTCCGAAGGCCCGGCGAGCGGTCCGGATAGGCTGAAGGTCCCAAGAGGGCGTACCAGACGTGCCGAGGCTCGGGGAGTGGACCAGGCCGACTGAAGGCCCGGTGCGGGCGGACCAGTCATACTGTAGACTCAGAGAGTGGACCAGGTGGATTGAAGGCTCGGTGCGGGCAGACCAATCACAGTGTAGACTCGACGTACATGGCTAGACTCGGAGGGTGGACCAGGTGGACTGAAGGCCCGGTGCGGGCGGACCAGTCACACAGTAGACCCGATGTGCATGGTTGTTCTATTTATGATATGTTATGAGTGTGATATGTGTGGTTAGTATTTTGAGGGTAACTCACTAAGATTTCGGGCTTACAGTTTCAGTGTATTGTTTCAGGTACTTCAGGAGATCGTGGCAAGGCGAAGGCGTGATCGTACCGCTCCTCATGTTTTATGATTTATATGATATGGTTATGTGGGATACTCTGATGTTTAAACTATTTTGAAAACGAGTTGTATGAACGTAATGGTTTTGGAATGATTAAAATGTTTTAATTTGGCTCAAATTTTATGGGTGTTACACAGGTTCACGGCCGTGAACACCTTACAACCGTGAACACCAGCCGCAAACACCTAAACACATGACCAAACCCTAATCAAGACCTATACCAGATAAATGCCTAGCCCAAACCATCTAAATGTGACCTAACAGCCTCAATACTCCAACAATCTCTCTAAGATGCTCCTTGTGCTTCTCTCTGTACCTCGAGTACACCAGAATATCGTCGATGAACACGATCACCGATCGATCCAACATGGACCTGCACACCCGGTTTATGAGGCCAATGAACGCTGCCGGTGCGTTGGTGAGCCCGAAAGGCATCACCACAAACTCGAAGTGCCCATAACGAGTCCTAAAAGCCGTCTTCAGGATATCCTCCCCACAAACTCTCATCTAATGATATCCATATCTCAAATCAATCTTGGAAAACCAAGACGCCCCCTACAACTGATCGAACAAATCGTCGATCCTCGAAAGTGGATAACGGTTCTTGACCGTCAGTTTGTTCAACTCCTGGTAATCAATACACATCTGGTGTGAATCGTCCTTTTTCTTGACAAAAAGTATCGGTGCTCCCCACGATGAGCTACTCGGTCTGATGAAACCTTTTCCCAACAGCTCCTGGAGCTGTGAGGATAACTCCTGCATCTCTGGTGGCGCAAGGCGATAAGGTGCCTTGGCAATAGGTGTCGTGCCCGGAACCAAATCAATCTGAAACTCTACTTGCCTCTCGAGAGTCACACCTGACAACTCCTCGGGAAAAACATCCGGAAACTCGCACACTATCGGAACCTCGGAGATAGAACTCGGCCCCTCTGTAGAAACCCGTGTATCCATCACGTACACCAAAGAGCCCATACATCCATGATGTAGCACTCCTCCACTAGGGTCTCGTATAGTCACCAACTGACGATCGCAGTCGATCACAACTCCAAAATGGCTCAACTAATCAATGCCCACGATGACACACACATCACCCATCGCTATCGGCACCAGATCTATCGGGAACTCGGCACCAAAAATCTCTAACACACATCCTCAGAATACATCAATAGTAAAAACCGCATTCTCATCGGCTATAGAAACCCTCAGAAGTCGACTCAACGCCTCACGTCGGATACTGATGTGACGACTAAAAGCTAAAGACACGAAGGATCGACTCGCACCCGAGTCAGATAACACCAAAGCAGGTACAGAACTCACAAGAAAAGTACCTACATGCAACACGGTATAAGCAAAAGAAATATCAAAATAACAGGAATAAGGAAATACATACCAGCCACGACATCAGGTGTTGCGCGGACCTCCTCCGCTGTCAGCCGAAAAGCTCTCCCACGAGCCTTCGGCGCCTCGACCTTTGCTGTTCGACTGTCAGTAGCTCGCAAAGCAGTAGGAGCTGAACCCTGGGTTGATCCCTGAATGAGTTGAGGGCACTCGGCCTTCCAATGGCCGGTCTGTTGCAGTGAAAGCAAACTGCAAACCCCTTGGGGCAATCCCTCGCCAGGGCCCCTCCTTGCCACATTTGTAGCAAATCCCTACCCGACACGATCCCTCATGACTCTTGCCACACTTGCCACACGAGCGACCCTTCTGGCCCCCAACTCTCATATCAGCGGGCTTTGCCTGCTTCGTCGCCGCTGCGACTGCACTGGTCTCCGGTCTCTCCCCTGAGACTCCCCCTCCTCCCTAGCCTGTAACTCCAGCTCAATCTCCCTGCGCCTGGCATTGGTCTGAAGCTCAGCCAATGTCCGATATGACGAGTTCGCCAAAAACTCTCGTATATCCCTCCTCAGTATGCTCAGATATCGGCTCACACGTGCCTGTTCGGTAGACATGTGCTTAGGGCAAAACAGCGCCCTCTCATGGAACATCCTCGAAATCTCGGTCACGGTCTCTGTCTTCTGCTTGAGAGACAGAAAATCATGGGCTAACCGTTCCCTCTCCACCTAGGGAACATACTCATCTCGGAACAGCTATGTAAACCTCTCCCATGTCACTATAGCAGGCTCTATAGGAGTAAAGCTGGGAGTCACAAACTTCCACTAGTCCTTCGCTCCCAAGCGAAGCTGGTTCAGTGCAAACCGAACTCTCAAGTGCTCAGGGCATGAACACGTGTAAACACATCCCTCACTGTCAGAGATCCATCTCATAGCAGCAATCGGGTCCTGTGTCCCATCAAACTCTGGTGGCTTTGTGTTGCTGAACTCCCGGAACAACAACGAGACACCTCCCTGTGGTCTCGAAGCAGCTAGGGCTGCGGTGGCTGCGGCAGCAGCAGCCTCAGTAACAACCGCATAGCGCTCATCGGAAGTCTCAATCAACGTGGTCTTAATAGACCCAAACATCTCCGGTATCGCCTCTCGGATAGTTGCGCCCACCTCAGCATGGATGATCCTGCAGATCTCCTCGTCACTGGTACCACTGGTGCCCTCGGGGTTGTGGCGTGTACCCACCATAATGCCTCTGAAACACAAGACGAAAATAATCAGAAACTCATTCGAGCATACTCACACTCGAATTCCCGCCCCTACACGCTCCTTAGTATCCAAAGGATTCTTACTTGGGTTGCATACAGATCTGGTATCTCAGTAGTACGGGCCCAATACTACCTTCCACACCAATCTGTAGTCATCCCAAGTCCTCCTCCTAGGATCCTAATTCACAGTACTCTATCCCTCAAGAATATCAAACTACTCTCTTGGTAGATTCCTCTATGCTTATCTAGGTATCTCTCCTAGATCACTCAACTCTCTCTAAAAGATTCATGCTCTGTATCTCCTACTCAGTCCACACATAGCAAATAACAGATAAGATCACTCAGCAGCATACCCTAGGCTAAGGCATCATGAATCATGCAACTCTAGCCCTGAATATGAAATACGTAGCCTATCCTCTAGCATTCATCCCTAACATCTCATAAATATCTCATAACTCAAATAAATAAGGGTATTTTGGGAAATCACCGTTTGGGCTCTGGCTGATTGTACACACTGCTCCAACTCGTTTTTCTCTTAAAAACTCTTTCTCATTTTCGAAAAATCATTCATTTTGAATTTTTTTTCTCAAATCCTCAATTTGAGTCCAGACACACTCGAAGGTATATCCGAATCCCTCAAACCAAGGCTCTGATATCAACTTGTAACACCGTAAATTTTCAAACAAAAATTTCATTTTAAATCACATCAATTTCATTAACACAACCATAAAATCCCAAATATCGAGTTATCCAAAAACACATGTTCATTAATTGTTTAAACACAATCCAGGATCCACAAAATATAAACTCCATCTCAAGTGTGTCTACAATCAAGCCGGTGCTTTCCCGCGATCCTGAGAAGTACCTGAAACACATATCATATAACATGGTAAGCACGAAGCTTAGTAAGTTCCCCAAAATACCACACATAACTCATTAGCCTCTCATGGCTATACTCAAATAAGACCCTCCGGTCAATGTGTCTCAGTGGGACCCTCCAGTCCCACAACTCGGGTTGACCCTCCAGTCTGGTATCTCAGTGAAGACCTTTCGGTCTCACAACTCGGTTTGGACCCTCCGGTCCTAACTCAATAAGGCACAAAAATAATACACAACATAAATCACAAAGAATTAATGCAGGATATCACAATACTCAATATAAGCACATAAGACCCTCCGGTCACACAGAGGTTACCACTCTAAGTAAGTATAGTGAGAAGACTCACCTCGTAAGAAATCGGATAACCTCGAACTCAAATCACCGGTCTAGCCTCCGCCTAACACATACGATAATTATCTCTAATTAATAACGACTCTCAAAGAAGCTAGACTAAACCCTTCTACAAACTCACAGAAGGATAAAAGACCATTTTACCCTTCCATGGCCTTAATAGTCCACAAATTGACCAAACCCTAAAAGTCAACGGACGCGTGTATGCTGCGCGTATCCGCCCTCTACGCTGGGCGTACTTCTTCGCCATGCACGCATCGGGGATTCTCCACCCTACGCTACGCGTATTGGGATTACGCTCAACGTATGTCCTAGTTTTGTCTTAATCCGTTATCGGGGATTCTCGACCCTACTCATTTGGTCTTAATCCGTTAAGACCTTAGCTCAAATCTCATATCTGGACTCCCTAAAGGCTCATACTCCATAAAGTCTATGACTTTAAGCCTTTGCATGGCTGAAAAAGTCACAAACACCAAAACTCTCACTCTTTATACTCAAAAATGCTCCTATCTCATGCACGGGGTGGTTTTTGACGTCCAAGACTCCAATTTTATGAAACCACTCCATTAAAACACTCAAAGGGACATATATTAGGCTCTGGAGTTCCAACAACTCATAAATGTTCAAGCTTTGGGACCTAAAACCCTAAAATGGACCACATAAAGCACAAATCAAAAAGGATAAGAAAGCTTTGAGCTTTATACCTCTAACTGAAGCTCCAACCACAGATAAGCTCAGATCCAAAGCCTGGACTGCTACTCCTTCCTCGCCAAAGCTCCTTCTTCACTCCAAAGAAACCACAAGAACACTTAATAGCTCACAAATGGACACACAAGCTCAATGGACGAGAAATTAGGGTTTGAGAGGGTTGAGGTCTGGGAATGGTGGCCAGAAATGAGGTCATCATGTTCTTTATATAGTGACACATCCTTAATTAGGGTTTTCACTCTGGGCCTAGTACGCCCAGCGTAACCTCTGGTACGCCCAACGTACTAGGTGGCTTCCGCGTCAAAAACACGCATATGAGTACCCTGAGCGTACACACGCGTACGCCCCACGTACTCACTTACCACCTTTTCCTTAATAAAGGGCCAAACTTGACAATTACCAAAAGAACAAGGGTTGATGAGGTATACACAATTTAAGGATGTTACATCTCGGGTCAAGTACATACCAATTATAGTTATGGGCTTAGACACCTAATCCAACAGATAAGTAGTAAAATCATCCCATAGAATTGAAGCATAATCCACCTTCAAGTTAATATAAAGGCCAACTAAGACAAAGTATAACTGTTTCGTAGCTTTATACAATCCATATTTTCTTCCTGTCAAACACCAAATAATAATACCAAAGAAATAGCTGCACGGGGATGGTAATTTTGACTTCTTAAAATCACAGATCAGCTTAATCATCGGTGTGTAGCCCATTTCATTCAATATGGCTAATACTTGATCAGTAGTCAGAGTAACAAAAGAAGAATCCACCTCCAATTTAAGAATTTATGCAAACTATTTCTTCCTCAAAGTTTTCTTCCCTTTGGTTTCCATTTGAAACGTAATTACGTCCTTGGACTTGTAGAATTAAATCATTAATACATTGAACCAACATCTGCAAACCTTCAGGATATTGAATGACATCTAAATTGAACCACAAATTGTTCGATTGAATCTTTAATTATGGAATCGAACTATCTTCATCTGCAGTAGAAAGCATATCAACATGCACCATGGATTAATTTGAACGAATTGATTTTGCTAAAGCAAAGAGGAATTAAGGGTCTTTGAGAATAATCTACATAGAATGAAGTGAAATAGAAAACAGTCATTTGCGTTGCTTTATATGTTGGAAAAGAAGCGTCAAATTTGAATTTGAATCGGTAGCCACTAGATGAATGGCATGTGAAAGGTAGGTAGTTGATGAGACACCATCTTTATCTAACACATATAAAAATAATAATTGATTTCCTTTGAAATAAGACAAAGCAACAAGTAGGCTAACATCGTCATAACACCGGTCACTTCTGTAACTTAATCAAACGTCAAACATCAAATTTTCTTTCACAATAAAAACAAGGTAAAGTAGGGTTTCATCACAATTATGGTATTAATAATTGGAATCATAAACCAGAATGTATAAAATCTTGGCTCAGGTTGGTTGTACTTGATACCTCGAGGATTTTATGTGCAAGAGGGTGCCAATGAAAAAGATAAAACCAAACAAAAATTATAGGAATTTGTGATATCAAAAATAATTTTTGATATAAAAGCAACATGATCCCGAGAAAAGATTATCTTCCTTCAGTATCAAGAGAGATATTGAAGTGTTAATGTGGTTTCCCATTGAATTACAATCGATAATTTGTTGAGAAGTAACAAAGGGCCTCATTTTCTAGGTATCAAATGTAGTCTTGTTCTCAAACATATATTCAACTTAACATAAGTGTAGTGATATGAATGAAAATCCTTGAGTGATCAGTGTAATCAAATTCAAGTAATCTTTGATAAGGATTAAGTGACAAAATTTTTGAAAGTGTTCAGTCGGAAATCTCATAATACAAAAAGAATAAAATATGGACCTATTTGGAAGAAAATATTTTGAATAAATTGATTTCATTACGGTCTCGCAATAAAATTTATTATGATATTTTGAACATTGAATTAAGGGATAGTGAAACATAAAAAGTTACTTAGTCAATTCTTTGGTAAAAACTAGAACAACAAATGTTCACCGTCAATTCTTTGTGGGTTAGATTGGTGTCTCACAAAAATCATGGGTAGAATGATTTAAGATTATAAACACAAACTTTAAAAAACCTAACCTTAAATTGGTTTATATTCAAAACATGTAGGGGTTTTATGTGGAATAATGAAGTAGATATGAAAGAAAGAATAAGGTAAGGTTTTGCGAGTTTAGCCAAAATCATGGTAAAAATGACTTCAAGATCACTAACACAAAATGTTCTTTAACCATAAACCCAAGTTGTTTTTACTTGAATTATAGTGGATAAAGTGAAAGTGTGATAAAATATGGAACAAAGAAATTATGGAATGAAGTGGCATTGTGAAACATGAGAAGTTTCTCTGTTAATTGATTGGCTACAAACTGGAATACCAAAGTATTCTCCATCAATTCCTTAATAGAAAGAAAATTTACAAAAATAAAGAAATCTTTTTGATATTTTTTATTTAGAGAAAATGAAAAAAAGAAAGAAAATCTTTTTGGTAATTTTATTTGAAGAAAATAACAAAAATAAGGAAAATCTTTTCGGAATTTTTTATTTAGAGAAAATAATAGAAATAAAGAAAATCTTTTGGAAATTTTTGATTTAGAGGATATAAAAAAAAATTACCATTATCGAATGTGAAGCATATCGAAGTCTAGATAATGAACTGTAACTTCGAAATTGACGAAGTGATATCTGAATGACATAATGCAATATCGAATGCAAAGCATATCAAAGTCCCGACAATGAATAATAATTTCGATATTGATAATTAGAAATTTTAAATTGATTTTGGAGCATAGGAAGCTTCCATCGTAGCCAACCCATTTAACATCCTCAAAAATGATTTTCATCAAGAGCTTTTGTAAATATATATGCAAGTAGATCTTTCATTTGAACAAAGTGGACTTCGATATTGCCTTCTTCAATGTGATCTTTGATAAAGTGATAGTGAAGAGCAATGTACATGTTGAACTCAATTATGACATATTCGAATTGCACTTTGAGAATCAGAGGACAACAAAATCTTCTTCATATTGATGTCATAGTTATGAAGTTGACTTTGAATCCATATGACTCGAGAAGTACATGTAACATAATCAGCCTCTGTTGTAGATATCGAAACACAGGTTAGTTTCTTTGATTGCAACTCACTAGCTTCCCATCAAGAAATTGACAACCACCAGTTGTGCTTTTTCTATCTAACTCACAACTACCCAAATCAACATATGAATATGCTTGAATGAAAAATCATGTGTTTTCAGGATACAAAGACCAAGTGTTGGAGTTCGATGAAGATATCAAAAGATATTCTTCACAGTTGTGAGATGTGGCTACCTTGGATTGGCATGATACGTAGCATAATTACACACCGAAAACATGATATCATGTAACACCCACAGATTCAAGCTAGTCAATTAAGATATAATAAGCGTTAAAAATGACTTTTTGATAGAAGATTATTTAGGTTAATTAATCTTAACCAAAGTTATAGTATATGTGACAAGGATTATGTATATATAAAGAACTTTAGAATCCGACTTCATATGAAGAAATTATGTTTCTTCAATGTTTCGCGATTAAACCGGCATGGCTCTATGTATCGTGGAAAGTGATATTTTGATAAATTTCTTTTTAGCCTAAGTCATATAAACAAAATTCATAATAGTCGTAAAGCCGAGAGTGTGCAAATAAATAATGCCCAATTCTGACTCCGTGAGAGGAAGTTATGATTTTTAAAAGTTTCAGACTAGTAGTATGCGACACAGAAACTGAAATTAAAAACGGTTGGTTATTAAGAAAAGTAATCTAAACAATAAACAAAGATCTCATTAATAGGAGTCCGTCAATATAAAGACAGTCGCGAACAGATATCGTATGAGTGAGTTATGAATTTTTAACGGACATTAACCGTCTCGTGTGTTAAAGACATAACTACAAAAATAAATTCAAAATTAGCTGACGAAGTCCAAATAAAAGTTGTAGATCTCGTCGATAGCTAGGTGTGGATATAAAACGCATCGAAAACAAAAATCGTATGAAGATTTTATAAAAATTCGCACGCAGTCGCACGCACATAAAAGAGGTGCGGCGCGCTTCTTACATGCCATAAGATTATGACATGTGTCACATTGAGATTGCGCCACGTCATCATTCGACAACTTGTGCGGTGTGCCCAGAGAAGGTGCACGGTGCACACCTACTTTTTTAGTATATAAATAGCAGCAAAATATCATATCGTTTCCACACCTTTCCTCTCTCTCTCTCTCTCTCTCTCTCTCTCTTTCGAGTTTCTATTAATATTAGCCCCATTTCCCTTAGTTTTTAGTCTTCGGCGAAGCCCTGCGGTGTCAGATAGGTAGGCGGCAGTTAGAAGCTCTCAGGTCAGAGTTCTGCCTGCTTAGTTCCCAGTTTTAATCAAAAAGCTTTGTAAGTTAAGTTACACTTATTTTATTCAAGTGTAACTTTTAATTATAGTCATAGTCGTTAATATGAACTTAGAGAGAGAGAGGGAGATAAATAGATAGATAAATAGAGAGAGATAAAGGGAGAATAAAAGAGAGAAAGTAAGAGAAAATGAAATTGGTGCTTTTTATGAGAAATAAAGAGAAAAGAAAGAAAGAGAGACAAAAATATATTTGTGATTTTATGAAAACTATATAAATAAAACACCATAGGGGTATTTTTTTTACCAAACACCCATATATACACTTGATTTCTTTCTTCTCTAAATCTGTGGGAATTCAGATCTTTAGTCAGTTTTCCTCATCCGAATAATAGTCAGATTTTTGCGGTGCACTTGTGGATTGAAGTTTTTCCTTCAATTTGTTGTATCGCATGTGGTAATTAAAGTTAATATATTTAGCAGTTTTGGAATTTCTTTTGTTAGAGTTATCGACTTGCAATAATTTAATAGAACTTTGATAAATGATTTTTCTGTCATGCAAATATTCTTAAAGATGTAAAATTATTAAATTATAGATAAAAACAAGTATAACTAGTAATATATATAGATAAGACTTGGAAGTGAGATTATGCTTTTTCCCTGCCATAAGTTTGATACAAACTTACATTTATGATAGAGCTTTATGTTTGGTTTATTTGTTCTTTCATTCACTTATAAATAGTAGATTGTTGAACTAAAAAATATTATTTAACTTAGGAGGATATCGATGTTCTTGTAATGTTATTTATTTTTATAAATCTTTAATCTGAAATTATTTAAGTATCCAATTTGAAAATTTGAATTTCTTAGTATTATATAAAATTTATAAGAAATAGTTATTTCATTTTAGTTATTAGTAGTTTATAATGTACAATAGTTGATATACACAATGGTTACAACGAAGATAAACAAGTAGCATTGGTGTGTGTGAGACACTACAAAATCCATAAAATAAAACAAAAAAATCTTCAAAAAGTGTTGTATGTATTCTATTAGCTAATATATCTCTTTTTTTTATCATATATAGCTAAAGTAAAAAAAACAATTCGGTGTGGTTGTCCATGTCTATATATCTACCCAAAGAATTTTTAAACATCGGTAATAATATATATATTGAAGTTTCTTAGCTAAAAAGTAATGAAAGACATGGCCATTCTAAATGTTATGAAGATACAATTAAAAGACTTAAAAACATTATTGACCAAGAAATGTTCTTTTAACCTCAAGGGGTTATTATTACCTAGTTTTCATATATATATATATATATATATATATATATATATATATATATATATATATATATATATATATATAGAGAGAGAGAGAGAGAGAGAGAGAGAGAAGGAAAGATAGATAAAGAGAAATGAAAAGGCGACATAGTAAGAGAGAAAAAAATGTGTTTACTATGAGAAACAAATAGAGAGAAAAAGAAAGAGAAATAAGAGAGACAAATATATTTGTGGTATTTATGAAAACTATATAATAAAAGCCTATTTAGGGTTTTTTTTTACAAACACCCATATATACACTTGATTTAAGTCTTGTCAAAATCTACGGGAGTTCAGATTTTTAATTGGTTTCTGTCATCCGAATAATAGTCAACTTTTTTGCATTGCACTTGTGGATTGAATTTTGTTTCTTCAATTTGAAGTACCGCATGTGGTAATTAAAGGTAAGATATGTAGCAGTTTTGGAATTTCTTTTGTTAGAAGTTAACACCTTGCAAGAATTCAATATAACTTTGATAAATGATTTTTTTATCACTCAAATGTTTTCAAAGATGTAAAATTATTAAATTATAGATAAAAAGAAGTATAACTAGTTAGACATATGAGGCTTGGATGTGGGATTATGTTTTTCCCTACAATAAGTTAGATATAAACGTACATTCATTATAGAGCTTTATGTTTGGTTTATTTGTTCTTTCATTCACTTATAACTAGTAGACAATTGAACTAAAAAATATTATTTAACTTAAGAGAAGATTAGTTATCTTGTAATGTCATTAATTTATATAAATCTTTGATATGTAATTACTAAATATCCAATTTGTAAATTTGAATTTCTTAGTATTATATAAATTTTATAAGTATTTATTTCATATTAATTATTATTAGTTTATAATGTACAATATTTGATTCGGCATAATTAATTTATAATCCATTCAAACTAATAATTTGTAGATTAAAGTTCGCTATTTTCATATTAACAACATCTCATCAAAGTCATATCATATACACAATCGTTATAACGAAGCTGAACAAGTTGCATGCGGGTGTGTACGTGACTACAAAATCCATCGAAAATATCTTCTTAAAGTGTTGTATGCTTTCTATTAGCTAATATACCTCCTTTTTTTTATCATATATAGCTAAAGTAAAATAAGAAATTCACGGTGTGGTGGTCTATTTCTATATATCCACCCAAAGAATAACTTAAACATCATTAATTATATACGGAAGTTTCTTAGCTAAAAAAGGAAGAAAGAATGGTTATTCTAAATGCTTATGAAAATATTGTTAAGAGACTTAAAAACATGGTTGAAAAAGAAGCCTTCTTTTAACCTTAAGAGGTTTTTATTACCTTGTTTTTATAAAATGCACAATCTTTTTTCCATCATCTTCTCTATTTATAACTCTTTCTTTCTTTTTTTTTCTTTATATATATATATATATATATATATATATATATATATATATATATATATATATATATATATATATATATATATATATAAAGAGAGAGAGAGAGTGTGTGAGAGAGAGAGAAAGAAAGAAAGAGACATAAAGAGAGAATAAGAGAGAAAATAAATTTCATATATATATATATATATATATATATATATATATATATATATATATATATATATATAGAGAGAGAGAGAGAGAAAGTAGTGAGTGGACATTTCTATATATCAACCCAAAGAATGTTTTAAAAATAGTGGTGGTCCATTTCTATATATCAACCCAAAGTGTAACATCCCGACTCCTAGGTATAATTTTAAATTAATTTACATTCATAATGTCAGAGCAACTCGACGAGTTGGATGCCCCAACTCGCCGAGTAGAGGAGTTAATGGCCGTGTGATTTTTAGAATCTACTCGACGAGTTGGAGGACCCCAACTCGACGACTAGGTGCTGAGTGAGAAAACCCTAATTTTCAGGGTTTGTGTCCTATTTAAAGGACCTTAAGCATTCATTTCCGCCTCCCTTATCACCCTAACACTCTGTGAGAAACCCTAATCGAGCTATAACTGAATGGTTTTGAGCATTCTAACACTCATATGGTGTACATGCAACCCTAGAAACATTGGATCTATGTTTTATCTATGATACATGCAAAATTGTTTTTCCAAGGTTCATAATCCTATCTAGCATACATGGGGAACTTTTGAACATAAAAGTTAGCTAGAAAACATACCTTGTAGTAGTTTGGATTCCTTGAAAACTTTGTGAGCCTAGCACCTCAAGTGTGATGCCTCAAATGTCTCACACAACACCAAATGCACTTGGAATAAACTTGAGATAAATGTCACACTACTTGAAATCGGCTAGCCCTCTTCTTTATTGCTTAAGTGCCGATTTTGGTGAACATATGGATCCTTATATAGTGTGTTACAATTAGGGTTACACCATCTAAACCCTAATTGTCATGACCTTTCATTTCCATGACCCATTGGTTCTATAACCACCATGGAGCATCCATGGAGCATCCTATGGGTTTTAGCCCAACTTGATAATCCATGGAGCATTAGCCCACTATACAAGTATGAGTGATTTACACAATCAACCCATATATTTAATTAGTCTTCTTTTGAGCACTTAATTAATTCCAAATTAATTCTTGATCAATACTAATTAAATAATATTATTAATATATTAGAACTTATAATATATTAATAAACCATAAGTGTTATTTCTCTCATTTTAGTCTATCCAAATAAATGATGTCATGCAATCAAAATGGACCATGCCAAACCGGGTCAAGTATATACCAGAAATAGTTATGGACTTAGACACCTTATCCAACAGTCTCCCACTTGGATAAGTCTATTAACTATAACCACAAGTATGACTTCAGGAACCGATCAGCAATGGTAGATCATTCAAGGTCTCTCGGAACTGAGATGATAATGATACTCCATTTAAGATAAGTGATCATATAATTCTCTGTTCTAGATATCAGCCGGACAAATACATGGAACAATGTCTTACTTATTGTCCAGCAGTTTGTTTCCCGATTTCCGATTTGTTTGACATAGAACTTAATTGAACACATCAACTTAGTTATGACCGGGCCCGGTACATGGGTCAACACAAAATCATTGAGGGGCCCAGATATCGCTTCTAATCCAAGAAGGAACAGATAAACTTCGACTCATATGCTTGTTCTACTACTTGTTGAATCATACACAAAGGCACGTTTTATAACATCGAGTTACCAATGCGTTTTCATACAATCAATGCATAACCAACTCATAGGCAACAAGTCATATCTCTAGGTTTGAAGACTTATATGATATTACCGTCTCGCGATCACTCGAGATAAATTCCATGAAGTGATACTAGCGAGCGTGGGTTGAATCCAATACTCAGAACTTATGAGCACTCATGAGTGTTGTAGCCATGTCCAACATCTTAGACCTCTACAACCAACTCATGACACTCTTGATTCATACCTACTTCCAACATATGACCAACTGTGGAGAATTCGAATAATATGATATACCAAACATAATTATTCTGGAAGTCAAAACATGCAAAATGAAACGATAGTAAACGATTGACAAAAGATAGCAACACTTTACTCATAAATAAATAGAACTTTTATTCGTCATCAAATGTCAATTACACTTTACACATTTCAAAACTATCTAACTACTAAAACTAATATCATCCTTCAGCCCTATGCGCCTTGCACGCTGGAGATGCTTAGCCCTGCCCAGTTCCTTCGTGAGGGGATCTGCCAGGTTCTCAGCCGATGATACCCTCTTTGCCACGAGGAGTCCTTCTTCTATTCGATGTCTGATGAAATGATATTTTCTGTTGATGTGTCTGGATCTCCCGTGATCCCTTGGTTCCTTGGCTAAGGCAACTGCACTTTTACTATCACATAAAATCTCTATGGGCTCCTTTATAGCTGGTGTAACCCCAAGGTCTCCAATGAAGTTCTTTAGCCATATAGCCTCCTTTGCTGCCTCGCTTGCCGCTATATACTCTGATTCGCAAGTTGAATCAGCCACTGTCTCCTGTTTGGAACTTTTCCAAGAAATTGCTCCTCTGTTTAAGGTAAAGACCCAGCCTGACTGAGAGTGGAAATTGTCCCTATTAGTCTGAAAGCTAGCATCACTATACCCTAATACTCTCAAGTCATCACTCCCACCGAGGGTAAGGAACCAGTCCTTAGTCCTCCGCAGGTACTTGAGAAAGTTCTTTACTGCAGTCCAGTGAGCCTTGCCAGGGTTCCCCTGATATCTGCTGACCATGCTCAGTGCAAAGGTCACATCAGGACGAGTACAAGTCATAGCATACATGATCGAGCCTACAGCGGAAGCATAAGGTACTCGACTCATCTCAGCTATCTCAGCCTCTGTACTCGGGCTCTGAGTCTTACTCAGTATGGCGTTACCCTGGATCGGTAACTCTCCTTTCTTGGAATTCTACATGCTGAATCTATTCAGCACCTTATCCAAGTAGGTACTCTGACTAAGTCCAATTAGTCTTTTACTCCTGTCTCTCAGAATCCTTATCCCTAGGATATAGGCAGCTTCTCCAAGGTCCTTCATAGCGAAACACTTCCCATGCCAAGACTTAACTTCCTGCAGAGTTGGGATGTCATTTCCTATGAGTAGTATGTCATCCATATACAATACCAAAAAACTGACTATACTCCCACAAGATTCATCTTCACTCCTCGAAAAGCCAAACTCTTTGACCTTCTCATGTAAACATCCTCAGCCAACTTTCCATTAAGGAAACCGGTTTTGACATCCATTTTCCATATTTCATAGTCATGAAATACAGCAATGGCTAGCATAACCCTAATAGACTTAATCTTGGCTACTGGTGAAAAGGTCTCATCACAATCAACTCCCGGAGTTTGAGAAAAACCCTTTGCAACCAGTCGCACCTTATAAGTGTGTACATTACCATCCATGTCGGTCTTCTTCTTGAAGATACATTTGCACCCAACTGTCTTATGACCTGGTACATTGTCAACCAAGTTCCAAACTTGATTTTCATACATGGACTGTATCTCGCTGTCCATAGCCTCTTTCCATTTAGCAGCCTCAGGGCCTGCCATGGCTTCCGTATAGCTGTTAGGTTCATTCAGACTTACCAGTGTGCTATCACTGATAAGTGTATCACCTTCCGCAGTAATATGGAAACCATAGTAATGCTCAGGTGCATTCCTAACTCTCGTGGAACGCCTCAGAGGTACAGACTCTTCTGTCGGATCAACAGTAGTTTCCTCCTCAGGTTGATTGCTAGGGTTTGAGGTTCCTTCACCACTTGACTCTTGAATTTCTTCAAGGTCAATTTGCCTCCCACTGTTTCCTTGGCTTATGAATTCTCTCTCTCGAACGACTCCTCTCCTTGCTACAAATACCACATTATCACTGGGTCTCTAGAAGAGGTAACTAAAGGATCTCTGTGGGTAGCCGATGAAAATACACCTCTCACTTCGAGGTTCGAGCTTATCGTGAGACCCACGCCTCACAAATACACCTCTCACTTCTTTGTAGGGACTAGATTAAGGATATGGGCGACAGTCTCTAAGGCATACCCCCAAAATGAGATTGGTAGCGAAGCTCGACTCATCATGGAACGAACCATATCCAACAAGGTTCGATTGCGCCTCTCAGCCACACCATTCAACTGCGGTGTCCTGGGAGGTGTCAATTGTGAGATAATCCCACATTCCTTAAGATAGTCAAGGAACTCTGTACTAAGATACTCACCACCTTGATCGGATCGAAGCATCTTAATGTTCCTACCCAATTGATTCTCTACTTCCTGTTTGAACTCTTTGAATCTTTCAAAGGTCTCTGACTTATGATTGATTAAGTAGAAATATCCATATCTACTAAAATCATCAGTAAAAGTCACATTATAACGATTAGCATCCCTTGTGGCAGTTTTGAAGGGTCCACACACATCAGTGTGTACAAGATCCAACAAACCTTCACCCTTAGCACATGTACCAGTGAAGGGTGACTTTGTCATTTTCCCAAGCAAACAAGATTCACAACTATTATCTGATTTTAGGTCAAATGACTCCAAGACTCCATCCTTTTGGAGTTGGCCTATGTGTTTCTTGCTTACATGTCCAAGACGACAATGCCATAATGATGCTTTATCCAACTTATTATTAGAAGAATCAATACACAACACATTATTTCCTAGATTGTCTACAAACGACACAGCTTCATACACACCATCACAAGGTAATGCTTTAAAATAAAGAATATTATTAAAGAAAGCATAAATACCACCACTATCATTATCAAATGAAAAGGTAAAACCTTGTTTGTACAAAGCATGAAAGGAAATAATATTTCTTTCCATTTCAGGCGAATAACAACATTTATTCAAATCTAATGTTAACCAACTACTTAGCAATAAAGAATAAACTCCAACCTTGGTGACAGGTGTAACTTTCCAATTTCCCATGATCAAGTTTATCTTCCCATGCTCCACATTCTCACTTCTTCTTAGTCCCTGCAAATCACAACATATGTGAATACCCCAACCTGTATCAAGGACCCAAGAATTAGAATAGGGTGAGTTATTAGACAATATAGTGTAAATACCTGCATTGTTAGGTTTTACTTTCCCATCCTTAACATCTTGCTGGTACTTTAGGCAGTTTCGCTTCCAGTGCTACTTTTCATGACAATAGAAGCATTCAACCTCTTTAGGGTTAGCAGAAGGAGTGACGAAACCTTTCTTGGTTCCACTTGAAGAGGAGCCATCAAGAGGCTTGCCCTTGGTACCCTTCGAAGGGCTCTTCCTATTCTTACCTTTGCCTTGCCCGATTGCCAAGACAGGGGCCGCGGTAGGAGTAGGAGTAGTAACAACCGACTTACCTTTAAGACCACTTTCCGCGGTCTTCAAAAGTCCTTGAAGTTTGCTGAGTGTAACTTCCTCCTTGTTCATGTGGTATGTCATGCAGAATTGATCATAACACGAAGGTAAGGAGTGCAAAATAATATCTATTTCCAACTCCTCTGGGAAGTTCACATTCAGTTTCAGCAAACGGTCCACATACCTTTGCATTTTCTGCATGTGGCCCGTGATGGTTTCACCATCCTTGATCCTGGTTGTTATCATGGAGGAGATGATCTCATGTCGCTCTTGACAAGCACTCTGATGGTAGCGGTCCATCAAATCCTGGTGCGTCTCAAAAGGATAGTAGTCCTCATAGGACTTTTGGAGCTCGGCTGTCATAGTGGCCAACATGATGCATGCAACTTTGGTAGCATCTCTTTCATGGGTCTGATATTCAGCGACCTCCTCAGGAGTAGCAGTCGGCTCGAGTTCTTTAAGCTCCTTGTCGAGGACATATTCCTTGTCCTCATAGCGAGTGACCATTCTGATGTTCCTAATCCAATCCATAAAGTTGGATCCATCAAATATGACTCTCCCACAAAGGTTCATGAGAGAGAAGGAGCATGTAGGGTTTAAGCCAGAAGCAGCATTGTTGGAAGACATCTGAAAAGAAGAAAGACAAGTTTAGATTAGATATAGAGATAGTCCTTAATAAAACACCCAAATGTAATAGTAAGGCTAGGACCCAACACAATATTTTATAACTTAGAAGTGGGATGTCGTAATCCAAGCTATAAAATATTTGAAGGTAGGTGAATGACGATTCACCAATTTCCACCATGAAAAACGAAATAAATTATTAGGTTTTAATTGGATTTTGAAACTCCTAGATTCTTTGAGATTCATTGAACTTTTCAATGGTATGTTTCAATCTCGAGTGAGCCCTGGTTTTGTGACTGGGATGTCGAGGATCACAAAACAAGGTGTGAAGTAACCATGCAAATTACTTGGTACCCTCAATATTTACACCTCAATCGATATGCCGGTTAACCATACGCGCTCCATCGATACTATGATAAATATTAAGTTACCCTTTACCTACCTTGTTAAGTCCAGGTTAGTGTGTCGGTTAACCACACACGCTCCACTAACGACTTAATCAAAGTGCAAAGTGTAATTGTATGGGATAGCACCTTATTCACATTTTCCTAAAGTAACTAAGATTGGGAATTTATAAAAAAATTTAGTTACTTTATTTTTCATCATACTTTTAATGAAGATTTATAAGTCCTTGTCCTACCCGTTCGGCTAACGACCCTCCACCAGTAAAGGAAGCGGTGGGTAAGAGTGGACACCCATTAAGCTGCAATTTTATAGGCAACAACCTTATACACCCCCTTATAGACCGACTTCGTGAATGAGGCCTACTAACGGTAAGACGACTTGTTCTTATATATATATATATATATATATATATATATATATATATATATATATATATATATATATATATATATATATATATATATATATATATATATTATTAAACTTATAATATTATAAAGTATAAGGGTTGAATTTTAACTTTTAAAATTCTAGGTATTGGAACTAAAGTATTTAAAGTGACCTTACATGTTCCTAAACTTTAGGGCAAGTTTTGTAACTTTACAAAACTTTTCATCTTTCATAACTTATGAGTTAATGGATTAATAAAATGAGAGACTTTTCATTTTATGTAACCTATGTGTTTAATAATGAACTTGAAAAGAATGACTTTTGGTAATCCATAACTTGAGGACAAATTATGGATTCCATTAAAACACATAATGATCAAGAATTAAACTAACAAGCAAGTTACAAATAATTCCTATGATCTTCTAAACTCATAAGTTCATGAACATGCATATCAACAATTTCAAGAATCATAAATAAACCATATAAAACTTGAAATTTTGATAATAACCTTTGAAATTGGATTAGCATAATCATTACCACATCAAAAACAGGTTTTAAGGTTCAAAAAACAGTTTAGGGTAATGATCCTCATCCAATACCAAGCAAAACCCCGAAATTCTGCATACAGGGGCATCACCACGTCGTGGTAAATACTGACACGTCGTGGTGAGCAGTAAAATGCAAAAAATGTAGAATTTCAACTTTTGTAAAAACATGTAGCATCAAGTATCAAGCAAAACAACCATAGGCTCTGATACCACTGAAGGGTTTTGAGCATTCTAACACTCCTATGGTGTACATGCAACCCTACAAACCTTGGATCTATGTTTTATCTATGATACATGCAAAATTGCTTTTCCAAGGTTCATAATCCTATCTAGCATACATGGGGAACTTTTGAACATAAAAGTTAGCTAGAAAACATACCTTGTAGTAGTTTGGATTCCTTGAAAACTTTGTGAGCCTAGCACCTCAAGTGTGATGCCTCAAATGTCTCACACAACACCAAATGCACTTGGAATAAACTTGAGATAAATGTCACACTACTTGAAATCGGCTAGCCCTCTTCTTTATTGCTTAAGTGCCGATTTTGGTGAACATATGGATCCTTATATAGTGTGTTACAATTAGGGTTACACCATCTAAACCCTAATTGTCATGACCTTTCATTTCCATGGCCCATTGGTTCTATAACCACCATGGAGCATCCATGGAGCATCCTATGGGTTTTAGCCCAACTTGATAATCCATGGAGCATTAGCCCACTATACAAGTATGAGTGATTTACACAATCAACCCATATATTTAATTAGTCTTCTTTTAATCACTTAATTAACTCCAAATTAATTCTTGATCAATACTAATTAAATAATATTATTAATATATTAAAACTTATAATATATTAATAAACCATAAGTGTTATTTCTCTCATTTTAGTCTATCCAAATGCATGATGCCATGCAACCCAAATGGACCATGCCAAACCGGGTCAAGTACATACCAGAAATAGTTATGGACTTAGACACCTTATCCAATAATAACCTTGTGTGAGAGAAATAGAGGCTAATATTCTGTGTTTTAGTGTATTTTTGGAGGAAAGTTGAGGAGCAAAAGGCTTGAGATGAGAGGGAGCTTTTGGATCAGGTGTTCATTCATTCCAAGCTTCTGTTTGAAGGTAAAAAGTCACCACCTTGCTTATTGTTTGATTAGATCTCGTTTCTAGGGAGTTTAGGGCCTTTTTCCATCCTTCTTTGAGTTCTAGAGTGTTTTTGTCTTGCCATGGAGATTAGACTTCTGATCTATACCATATGTAGTCCCTTGAGCCCAAAGATCCAAACATTATCAAGCTGGTGGCAAGTTTTTATGCATTAAACCCTATATGGAGCTTGTTTTGGCGTTTTGAGCCCTAGATGCCATGCATGGACATAAAGCTTGCAGCTTTACATGGTATTTCAGCTTTGGGAGGCTAGATCTAGAGTTTGGGACATTATTTCTGCTTAGAATTGTCTGAATGAGAATTGGTCTAGAGGGAATCAACGAGTGCATGAGCCAACTCGACGAGTCAGCTAGGGTTTTCCCCGATGGACTGGACGCGCTATAACTCGGTGAGTTGAGTTGGATTTTCTCGATACTTCAGAGGAAGCGAAGAAACTCGACGAGTCGCATAGATGCACTCGACGAGTTTAGTCAACATGGACTGTTGACTTGAGCGTTGACTTTCGTTGACTTTTAGGGTTTGGTCAACTATGGACCTTGGAGACCATGGAGGGGTAAAATGGTCTTTTCAA
Organism: Lactuca virosa; assembly: GCF_052849685.1. Lineage (NCBI taxonomy): Eukaryota > Viridiplantae > Streptophyta > Magnoliopsida > Asterales > Asteraceae > Lactuca > Lactuca virosa. Next base: position 283,551,114 of record NC_136428.1, read on the forward strand.
CCTTTTGAGTTAGTAGAGGAGTTAGCTTAGCATCTCGGAGTGATTATTACAAATTGCTTATTAGAGATAATTATATTATGTAGGCGGAGTCTAGACTGTTCGTGGGGTATTAGATCCACTTGCTTACTTCCAAGGTGACTCTTCTCACTATATTTACCTGAGCGGTAATACTGTGTGACCGGAGGGTCTTATTTGAGTTATCGATCGGAGGGTCCTATGTGCTTATACTGAGTTATGTGATATTATGAATTTTGTCTTTGTGATATATACTATATTATTCTGTGTTTTACTGAGTTAGGACCGGAGGGTCCAAACCGAGTTGTGAGACCGGAAGGTCTTCACTGAGACATATGACCGGATGGTCCACACCGATCCGTGATACCGAAGGGTCCTCACCGAGACGCATGATACCCGAGGGTCTGTGCCGACTTATAGCCATGAGAGGCTTATTATTTGTGTGTGTGGTATTTTGGGGAACTCACTAAGCTTCGTGCTTACCGTGTTGTGTGTTATGCGTTTTAGGTACTTCTTAGGATCGCAGGAAGGCACCGGCTTGTTTGTACACGCATGTTTGAGACTATGATGAGGATTCTGGGATATTATCAGTTGTTTTGTTGAATTATGTTTTTGACATCTGATACATTTGGGTTTTGAGAAAATATGATACTGATTTTATGTGATTTAAAAAAGAAATTTTTGTTTGAAAATTTAGAGTGTTACAAGTTGGTATCAGTGCCTTGGTTTGAGGGATTCGGATGTACTCTCGGGTATGTCTGGACTCAAACTGAGGATTTGAGAAAATGTTGTCTAAAAAGAAATGATTTTTCTAAAATGAGTAAGAGTTTTAAAGAGAAAACGAGACGGAGCAGTGTATACAATCAGCCACAGCCCGAACGGTGATTTCCCAAAATACCATTATTTGTTTGTGTTATTGTTGGGATGTTAATCCTTGAAAAGATTGTTTAGATTCAAAACAAGTAAAAGCAAGAACACAACGATGATCCAAATAATGTTGAATGATTAAGTGTCACGCCTCAGAAGAACTCGACTAAGAATTGCTACTGTAGAGGCGTGATTAGGGTTACAATAATAATCAAAGCATTAATCATTTATGGTACATGCATGCACTATAAGTACTCTAACCCTAATAATAACTACTGGATGGACAGGCCCATTCCGTGTTACAAAACATACACTATACAAGGCCCATAAGACGCAACATCTATAACCAACAATCTCCCCCTTTGCGTCGATTGAGGCAAGAAGTCTTCAAGGATTAATTCCCTTCTGCACTTCGTATTCTTTTGGAATGACGCTCAGCAGAGTCTTGCAAACTTGAATATACCATAAAATCATGTCAGAGAAGCATTTCAAATCACCCTTGCTTTTTCCTTTGAATTTAGTGACCATGTCCAGAATAAATTCAAGACAAGAAGTAGTATATAAGTGTTTATCAGGAAGATGGAAACAAACCTTGTGAAAAGGTGCATCACGTCGTTCTTTTGCCTGAAAAACCACATGCCAACCTTCTTTGTAAATCTTTCCCAGCTTCAACTTCTCAAACCCTTCAGGGGATTTATTCGGGAGAACAGAAGGCTTCCTTTGCAGCACAGAAGCAATCTCCACATCCATATTCCTAATTTCTTGAATGTAGGCAACAATCATGTTTTTTAGATGGGCAATGATGGGCTCATACTTATGTCCGTCTCTCAGCAACAGATTGTAAAGTACAATCCAATCGTATGGATTAAGACAAGGTAGATCTGCAAGAGTGAATTCGAAGACTTGACTAGCAGATCCTCTCACAACCTTGAACTTTGCATTTGGAAAGAAGTCAGTCTTGATCTGACCTGTGACCTTCACTGCAGTTATCTTGCTTATACTCCATGTTTCAAACTGATGATGGGTTTTTTGAGCATTCTAACACTTCCTAAGTGTACATGCAACCCTAATAACCTTGAATCTATGTTTTCTCTATATACATGCAAATTTCTTTTTCAAGGTTATTTCCTAACTAGCATGGCATGGGGATTACATAAAACATAAAAACTAGTAGAAATACATACCTTGTTGTTGCTTGGATTCCTTCAAGACTTTGTGAGCCTAGCACCCCAAATGTTGTGCCTCAAATGCTTCACACAACACCACAAGACTTGGAATAACTTGAGAGAATACTTCTAGCACTCAAAATCTGTTATGCCCTCTCTAGTAACACTATGTCCACTAGGTCATCATTTTGCTAGCCATAGGGTTCCTTTTATAGTGTTGTCACAATTAGGGTTTACACATGAATGCCCTTAATTGTCATGAATCTTGATTTCCCATGACCCATGGGTTTGTAACTCCCATGGACTATCCATGGAGCTCCATATGGTTATAATCAAACCCATAAACCATGGATCATTAATCCACCATAAAAGAATTGATGATTGTCATAATCAACCCTATATATTTAATTAGTCTCACTTTGATCACCAAACTAATACTAGATTAATACTTGATCAATACTAATTAAATAATACTATTATTAATATATTAGAACTTATAATATATTAATAATCATAAGTGCCTTATTCTCTCATTTAGTCTATCCAAGTATTGCAATGCCATGCAACCCAAATGGACCATGCCGGGTCGGGTCAAGTACATACCAAATAAAGTTATGGACTTAGACACTATATCCAACAGTCTCCCACTTGGATAAGTCTAATAACTATATTTGCAAATATGACTTCAAAATCCGACTAGCAATCGTAGCTCTTTCAAAGTCTCTCGGGACTGAGATGATGGTGATACGCCATTTAAGATAAGTGATCATATAATCCTCTGTTCTCATGATATCAGCCGGACAAACACATGGAACATGGTCTTACTTATTGTCCAACATTTGTTTCTCGATCTCTGATTTGTTTCGACATAGAACTAAATTGAACACATCAATTAGGTTCTGACCGGGCCCGGTATATAGGTAAAAACCAAATCATCGAGGGGCCCAGATATCGCTTCTATTTCTAGAAGGAACAGATAAACTTCGACTGATATGCTTGTACTAACTACTTGTTGAATTATTCACAAAGGCACGTTTTATAACATCGAGTTACCAATGCGTTTTCGTACAATCAATGAATAACCAACTCATAGTCAACAACTCATATCTCTAGGTTTGAAGATTTATATGATATTACCGTCTCACGATCACTCGAGATAAATTCCATGAAGTGATGCAAGTGAGCATGGGTTGAATCCAATACTCAGCCCTTATGAGTACTCATGAATGTTGTAGCAACCATTGCATTGTCCAAAGCACTTTAGACAAATCATACAAGCCAAATTCATGACAGTCTTGATTCATATCTACTTCCAACATATGACTGACTGTGGATGGTTTGAATAATATGATATATACCATAACATAATTATTCTGGAAGTCAAAACATGCAAAGTGAAACACAAGAATAATACTAATCTTATATGGCCCCAACACTTTGAGTGTAAATAAAACACCTTTTATTTAAGCACCATATTGATTACTCATTATTTATGTTTCGATTAATCAACTTTATGCTTGAATTAAAACATTAGTTGTCCCATGCTCCAAGCATGTACACTATGGTTTTCCAAACAACAATTATGCCATACTCCAAGTATGCATACTATGTTTACATATGGTCCTCTCTTTGTGAAATAGATCAATTGACAATATTCCAATGATGCTCATTTCACAATTCCAATCCTTGTTGTAAATGAAAGAATACCAAACTCTTGCCATTTACTGTAATCTGTTAGATTCTAAACTTATATGCAATGATCCCCTTGTAATGACTATGCACAGAAGTCATAAAGACTTGGCAACAGAAATTACAAAGTATTCCAATGGAAAACAATTCCATGGAAATGAAGTCTCAAATTCAAAGTACATTCCTTTGAACATCCTTCTTAGCATTAAGTTCTTTAATCTTACACAGATTCAAAGAATAACTTCCACCTATGGAGACAATTCCATATTACCATTTTGACCATCACTTCTGAACAAGAGTTGCCTCTTTTCAAAATATGTCAATATGGTCCTTACTTTATACTTCTAATTGTCCGTGAGCAACCAATCTTTGGTAAACCTCAGATTGTCCTCGACAACTTTGCTTAATCATTTTAGTCATTTCCAGTTCTATTCCTTTTTCCATCTTAATGCCATAGGCATTTGGAAAATTTAGAATGGATGAATATTATAGCACATGTAATCAAACCTATACCCAAAGCATATGGGACATGATTTATGCTATAAAATTTTTTATTTGCCATGTTTTCATAATTCGAACTATGAAGAGGGATGCCGTAATCATAATCGAATTTTGAGAACGCAACATATATAGAATTTCCTTATGTTAAACCATTCCAACATAACATTCATATATATTCTTGACTAAAGTAGATTAAATTCTCAATCTAAGCTTGTAGAATTGGAGTGAAGTATAAAATCCTCTCCCTTAATTATAGCAAAACAACCTTTTCAAGGCGAATTGAAACTTTTGTTTTCTATAATTAACATTGCTAACCTGCAATATTTAACATAATCGTCATGCTCCCACTAGCATAATGATTACCAGCATAACACTTTATGCTCCCACTAGCTTTGACATGTACTCAGAAATCAACTGGACTTCTAGAAATCAATACTTTATTGGCTTTCTTACCAAAGTTCATATTTCTGATAGTAGATTGCTTTGATAAGTCTTTATCAAAAACATACACCTTTCCTTAGATAGCTCACATGTTTGTCTAGACCTTTTGCAATTCTCACTAGTTAGTGTTCCGGTTAACCACACACGCTCCACTAACTATATGAGAATGCAAATATCACAACCGCTATCTACTTAAAATCTTCTTAGTGGAAGCGTTTCCTCACCATCATTTTCATGAATCGAAGAGAAACCTTATGACACTTAGATTTTATGGTGTATGTGTTCCTATCCATGTGAATTTGTCATAACCATAATCACAGGACTAGGTTAGTGACACTTCCAAATTCATATGGACTGAACTTGTGCAATCTTAATTTCTTGCCACCTGGTAGCACAATGCCCACCATGGCTTCCGGGTTGTTATGCAAACAATTGAGAACTCATAGAACTCACAAGCATAATCAACTTTCAACTGGAATAGACACAGAAACAAGAATATGTCAACACGATAGGTTACTAACCTCAAGTCGTGGGCTAGTGATTAACACAACTATTGATTTAGTTCTTGAAACTATTTCAGAATCATTTAGACTCCCACTATCCTCTTGACATATAAGACTTCTCTTTGTCAAGAACCATTCCTTGACAAAACAAATATTCAAGATCTAGTGCGGATTCTTATCAAGTTAAACACTTCTCACTATTGGTCTTAGCTGGTCTTTGTTTTATCCAAAACATCACAACTTACCAATCTCAAATGTACAAGAATAGGAAACATCTTACTCTACATTTGACAAGTGTTATGAACTTTCTAAAGAATTATGTCACTCAAGTTACAATCTTGGAGTATAACTCCAGGATTTGTTTTTGGCACGAAGTATGAATTATCTTTTGATTTAACCATTTCAACAATTCACGATTCCTCTCCTCAGGCAACAAACACACTAAGGTGTCCTTAGAGGATCAATTGTGATATGGATCCATAATCACTAAGATAATCATAAAACAAAATACACAAGTACTCTACCATCTCTTCAGATTGGAGAAAATTTTATCTTTCTGCCTTATTTGATTCTTCTTATTCATTATGCCATACATTGAAACTTTTCCAATGTTTCAGAATTACACTTAAACTCGTAAGCGTAACCATATTTACTAAACTTTAGTAAATCATAACGAATAATCTTATCTACCTTTGTGGTGGACCTGACCAGCACACAACCAAGTGTACCCAATCTTTTAGTCCTTCACTTGACTCACATGTACATGTGAACAAGGAATTAGTCTTAATTTCCCAAAGACGAAAACTTCTCATTCATCATACAATACAAGTTGCATGATTCCAAGTTTCTATCTAACTGAAACTTGGGCGATGAGAATCTTTCCTTATTTGGTAAATTATGATACTACCACAAATGAAAGAATCAAATCCATTTTCAAATATTGCTATTAATGGAAACATATAATCAACAATTTTTCACAAATGCCATTGTAAGGATACTTAAAATAAAATCAAAACTTTTCTTTATTTTAAAACTTTGCGGAAAACTTATCCTTACAACCCATATGAAAACCTTGTTGTTATCTATTCCTAAGCAATATGTCTCAACTCTTAAGTAATAGCTCAAAATTCTGATCACCGAACCATGCGATCAAAATCCCTCTTCGCGATCAGAATCAGCATATACTTCCTTTAAGTTTCTTCACTTTTCTTTGATTCTTAAAACATCAACATGTGACCCACTCACATCATGCAATAAGAATCTCAAAATAGAAACTTAATAGAGTTAGACAATGGACTTTACCTGAAGTAGAGTCAAACATTTGACTTTACTATCCTTATGGACTTTTAGGTAAATTTGGCAGCTTCGCAACCAATGCCCTTCCTTTGGCAACAGAAACATATGGACTCTTTGGAAACGGTACACGGGACTATCACAGACTTAGCCTTTCTCTTTACCATTTGGTCAACCGAGTTGACTATGGCCAATCCCTTTCAATTGGGAAGAGAAAGTTTTTCTGGACTTCCAATGTTACCATTGTCAATGTCCATGGAAGTTTGGGAAGTTGATCTTCCAATCAAATTTTGCTTTACCAATGCTCCAAATCATTGCTGATTCAGCATCATCAAGCAAATAGGTAAGATTATTAAGGGTCATGTCGTGATCTGTTATCAGGGAGTGACCAAGTCAACAGCCAGCTACCTTGAGACTCCGACACCCTACTCTCCCGGCTTGTCAATATGTGACTTAATCTCCAAGACCTAAGCACATATAGACTTTGTTTGCCAATAGGGATTGAGTGACTTAGAACTTATCATGTCTTGAAACTTGTGGGATAAGGAGATTTATTGGAGGAGGTGGAGGAAGTGAAGTATGATTTCCAGTCCCACTAATACATAACAAAGGGATTGATCTTTCACCTTGATTGCCATTCGGGATATCATCTTCATTAGAAAACTTCTTCCTAAAGATTTGGGAAGACCATAGCTGTCTAAACTAGACATCTATAATGGGAGAAATTCAAGTTAGTTGATTTAAAGTCCTTAATATAACACCCAATATGAAATATCAAGGCTAGGATCCCAATAACCTATTTATAACTGGAAGAGGGATGCCGTAATCCAAATTATAAAATAGTTAAAGGTAGGTAAATGACGATTTACCAATTTCCACCATGAAAAACAAAATATAATTAAGTTTTAATTGGATTTGAAACTCCTAGATCTTTTGAGATACATTGAACTTTCAATGGCATGTTTGAATCTCGATTGTGCCCTCTCAAGTTTGTGACTGGGATGCCGAGGATCACAAACAAGGTGTGAATAACCATACAAATTGACTTGGTACCCTCAACAATATTACCTAATCGATGTGCCGGTTAACCACACACGCTCCACCGATCTATAATAAAGTCAAGTTACCCTTTGCCACTCTTACTAGTCCATGTTAGTGTGCCGGTTAACCACACACGCTCCACTAACGACTTGGTAAGGTACAAAGTGTAATTTTATGGGCTAGCACCATTTTCACATTTTCCTAAAGTAACTAAGATTGGGAATTTATAATGTATAGTTACTTTATAATTCATTATACTTTTAACGAGTATTTAAAGTCGTATCCTACCCGTTCGGCTAACGACCCTCCACCGATCAAGGAAGCGGTGGGTGAGAGTGGACACCCATTAAGTCACCATTTTATAGGCAACAACCTTATACCCCCCTTATAGACCGGCTTCGTGAATGAGGCCTACTAACGGTAAGAATGACATATTCTTATACATATCTATATAATTAAAATTATAATAATAGTATAAGGGTGTATTTTAAACATTTAAAATACTTGGTGGTTTAATCTATTAATTAAACTATACTTAAATTAATTAAAATTAAACCATGTCTTTATGGAATTATTAACTCTTTTAATTAAACACTTTAATTAATTTAATGAAGTCCATAAAACTTGAATTTTACCTTTAAAAAATTCTAAGAGTTCAATTTGGAATTAAAGTGTAAGGCTTTTCAAATTCCAAAACTTGAGGGCAAGAATTAAAACTATTCCAAGTCTCTTCAATTTGTAACTTATGAGTTTTAATGGTTCATAAAATGAAAACTCTTCATTTTATGAAACCTCTTTAGTTCTTTAATCATAATTAAAAGAAGTGACTTTTGGTTATCCATAACTTGAGGACAAGTTATGGACACCATCATTAGCATTAAGATCATGAATTAAACAAGCATGTAAGTTACACAAAATTCCTATGATCTTCTAAAAACTCATAAGAACAAATATTCATATCAAACAATTTCAAGAAAATCATATAAACATATACAATACTTGAAAATTGATAAAAGTCATGTAAAATGGGTTAACATAATCATTATCATTTTGAAAAACAGATTTTACAAGTCCAAAACAGATTGGGATAATGATATTAATCCATTTCCAGCAACAAAACTCGAAAAAACTGCCCAGCACGCTCCTACTCGCCGAGTGCATTATTCTACCCGGCGAGTAGAATGAATTTGTTCATAGACTCGGCGAGTCCTCCCCATGGACTCGGCGAGTCCAGTCGCCAGAATGCAGAATTTTCGATTTTTAAGCAGTTTTGCGTCAAGTATACAGAAAACAAACGTGGCTCTGATACCACTGATGAGTTTTTTGAGCATTCTAACACTTCCTAAGTGTACATGCAACCCTAATAACCTTGAATCTATGTTTTCTCTATATACATGCAAATTTCTTTTTCAAGGTTATTTCCTAACTAGCATGGCATGGGGATTACATAAAACATAAAAACTAGTAGAAATACATACCTTGTTGTTGCTTGGATTCCTTCAAGACTTTGTGAGCCTAGCACCCCAAATGTTGTGCCTCAAATGCTTCACACAACACCACAAGACTTGGAATAACTTGAGAGAATACTTCTAGCACTCAAAATCGGTTATGCCCTCTCTAGTAACACTATGTCCACTAGGTCATCATTTTGCTAGCCATAGGGTTCCTTTTATAGTGTTGTCACAATTAGGGTTTACACATGAATGCCCTTAATTGTCATGACTCTTGATTTCCCATGACCCATGGGTTTGTAACTCCCATGGACTATCCATGGAGCTCCATATGGTTATAACCAAACCCATAAACCATGGATCATTAATCCACCATAAAAGAATTGATGATTGTCATAATCAACCCTATATATTTAATTAGTCTCACTTTGATCACCAAATTAATACTAGATTAATACTTGATCAATACTAATTAAATAATACTATTATTAATATATTAGAACTTATAATATATTAATAATCATAAGTGCCTTATTCTCTCATTTAGTCTATCCAAGTATTGCAATGCCATGCAACCCAAATGGACCATGCCGGGTCGGGTCAAGTACATACCAAATAAAGTTATGGACTTAGACACTATATCCAACAACTGAGGCTTCATATGTTTGAGATAAAACGAGAAGAGAAGTTGGTCAGCGCTGCTATCAGTGGATGGGACATTCGCAACCTTGACAAAGGAGCGAAACTTGAAAGCCTTTGGAGTGATTGGAAGATCCAGTTACGAATCTTGGGTGTCCTGAAGCTCGAACGACACAACCGGTTCTAGCCAATATTGGCTTGGTAGTTCAACTGCTTCTCTTTGGATTCGTTTCATTGTCCACTTAGGAAACAAAAGCTTCCTGCTTTCAAGAGCGATCTGAGCATCCTTTTCAGCTTTTTCTTTCTCTTCAGCCTCTCGTACTATTCTTTGATGCTCGTCCAACTCAGCTTCACGAGCCTTTCGCTTTTTAAGCTCATTTGCATCCTGTTCTTCATCCTCACTGTCGTCGACGATAGGCTCATCGTTAAAAAGTTTTTCCTTACCCTTAGTTTCAGGTTTAGGATCACCCTGCTTGGTTTGTGACTTCTTGGTCTGAGACTGAGCTTCTCCCCCTTGTTTCAGAATGACAGGAGTCGCCGAAACACTCTCAATCCTGCTTAACATAGCAATAGCAGGGCGAAACTTATCAGCGAGATTCCTGCGAATAGAGATGGTGAGAATCGGGTCATGTGAATCAAAAATGTTGGAGAGCAAAGCGTTCACATCCGCAATACAACTTTTCACCACAACACGCTATGATTTAAGTTCGTTTATTTGTTTATTAACTTGAGCAAGTTTGGTTTGAGTGACCTTCACAGTAGTAGTATGAGCAGCGAGTTGATCCATGTGAGTATTTTCAGTTGCAAGAGCCTCCGAAAGATGTGTCATCCTCATAGAGAGAGAGAGAGAGATGCTTTGAAGGCCTCATTGTCTTTCTGTAACCCTGCACGAACCAGGCTAAGTGATTCTTTCTCCTTGTGCAAAGTAGTGTTGAGACTTGCGATTGCCTCATTCGCTTTTCACGTGTTTTTCTCAGCAGACGTCTGAAAAGTGGTCATGAAGGCCTTCACATCAGAGAAGAGCGTCTCCATCTTGGTAGCCATTTCACTACAGAAGGCATCTGATTCGGAAACAACTTTATTTGCCTTCTCCAAGTTGATCTGATGTTCCTTGGTGAGAGATTGGAAAAATGCTTCAACAACAGCCTTTGAGTAAGCATCCGAAGAAGAATATCGAGAAGAGTTAATAAGGTAATCAAGCTTGTCAGTGATGAGCTTGAATTGGCATTGAGTGACTGGAGCTTCATCACTTTCAGTCCGAATGTTGAATGAACTAAAGGTAAAACCTGTAAGGTCTTCTTCATCATCACCGTAGACCATATCAAGGTCATCTTGATGAAAAGGAGAAATAGGAGGTGAAGTATGACCAGTTGCGAAACCTGATGAACATGCCCCCGTATCAGATGCATTGGCTGAAACAGGAGGTTCCACGAATGTCTGGGGTGTGGTAGTGGATTCTGTAAAAAGAGGAGTGGAGATAGGAACAGTAGTCTGTGGTTGAGTAGAGACGGGTGGAGGGCAAGGTGCGATAGTAATTGCTGTAGCAGTGGTTTGAAATGAGGGAGGAGGAGATGGAACAGAATCAGTATGAATGGGAGTTACCTCAGGAATGGATGTAACCACTTCGTTATAAATAGACTCATCCTCCTCATTGCGAACAGATGGGTTCTCCTATTGACGAATATCCGACTGAGTGTCAGATTGAAAATCTTCAGTTTCGCTTGAAGTTGGTGTTGGAGTAGGAAATTTGCGCTTGCGAGGGACTTCCTTCACCTTTCGCCTTTTAGGAAATTTCGTAGAAGGAGCAGTTTTCACCTTGCGCTTCTTTGGAGTATTTGCAGGCTCAGAGGGACCCTCTTTCGTTTGCTTTTTTTGCCTCCCTTTTTCACCTTGTCAGATTCTTCAACTGTTGTGCGCATCTTAGGAGTAATGGTGCGAGCTCCTGAAGATGGAAGCTTTTTGTACTCCTCCATAATTTTACTTGCAGTTGGCACACATCGAAACATCGTCTCCGGAATAGAGCCAACAAAGGAAAACTTTGAGTTGTCAGCAATGATGATCTTGGTTGTATGAAAAGTGGCAATCGATGACATCAGGGTATCTTGCATCACGGGGATGTGGAGTTTTTCAATCGATCGTTGAACAAAAATAGTCCAAAATCAAGCACAGGAAATCTCACTGTGTCGAGTCGTGGAATGAGTACTTTGCACCAGTTAAGCCCACATAACAGTTCCATAATCACGTGGTAAAGACCATACATAAGTGTCATAAACAGCTTACTGGCATAGTCAGAACCAGTGACTTTTTCAGTGAAAGCTTTGAAAAGTAGAATAAATAGACCATTCCAATGAGGAGGCAAGTTGGGGTTTCTGAACTTTGAGATAGAAGGAATGAGATCTTTATACCCTATCTCATAGAACATCTCCACAATAGCTGCGATGGAGATTGAGTCTGGATTCACCATAGATTCATCATATGTAAGCCCTAACAGAGAACGGAACCTGGACTTGGTGATAGAAGTTTTCTTGTCAAATATTTCAAATGTGATGCGTTCTTCTTCCTTGATGTATGATGTTGAGGAATAAGCCTTCGAGAGTAGAGACATTAGGACGCACTCAACCTTAGTTAAGGCATTGACCAGAGGAGAGTACTTCAAGCATTCAATGATTGGTAACACGAAAGAATCATACTTGAATGGAGACAAATGAAGAATCAAGTTTTGATTTTGTTTGATGGCAAGTAGTGACGATTGAGCGGTCTGATCATGAACTGATGAAGAAACGGCCATTGTTGCAGGTTGATGAAGAAAAAAGAAGAACATAGAGAAATCACTGTTAGGGTTCTTGAGAGATTTGGTAGTGGTAAAGAGTAATGTTCTAGATGAAAATTCCTTTTATACGATTACGCAAGAGAGAGAAATTTGAAACGACGATTGATCGATTTCCTCTGAAACGGCGCCTGAAAAAGCGGGATTTGACAGCTGTAGCTCTGATAAAGATGTCAGGTGGCGTCATAATTGGAAGCATTTCAAATTCCACGCGCCTAAATTTTGAAATTTTATCCACCACAAGCCGCGTCATCATTATCTTGTTCCCAACCTTTCAATTTCCAATATTTTCATTAAATTCTCATACATCCTTTCGCATTTGAGACACAAGGTAACTTGTGTGTATAAAACCGAGCATTATTGAATTTGCGAAACTGAAAATGTCATAAGTACCTCGAACAAGACTTTAGGAAAATCAGAGAGATTTTGGTGCAAGAGTGTGCCAAAGAAAAAGAAATAAAGCAAGATATATCTATAGGATTTTAGTGATGTCATAAAAGACATGAAACTATATATCCCGGGCAACCATCTCTTCCTTCAAAGTCAAGAGAGACTAAGAAGTGTTTGTGTGGTGTCCCGTTGAAGTACGATCAATTGTTTGTTAAGAAATAATCAAAGGCATCTTTTAATTAGGCTTTAAGGGTGGCTTGAACTTCAATCAAACTACGCAACTTGAGATAATTACGAAAGTTTAGTTGAAGAACTCATGTGACCAGTGTAGTTAGTTGAACGGGTAGCTTTGGAACTTATTAAGTAACTTGGATAAATTTAGAAATCTCAAAAAAATAAAATAAAACTGGATCTATTGGGAGGAAATGTCTTAGGTCTAGATCATTTCATTAAGATCTCACATAAGAAAAAGAGATTCTTCGGTACAAACCACGTAAGTGGACATTCGTTAATTTTTTGGTGAAAGATTTGGAACATTTAATTGTTCACCGTCAATTCATGAAAGTGTGTTGGATATTGGGTCTCACTTAGCTCGTGGTAGTACGAAACTAAGATCATTAACACAAATTTGGTGCAACCATAAACCTCAGTGGTAGTATCCGAGAGTCGCAAGGGTTGCGATCATGGATGCGAAAGTGATGGCGAAAAATAGAGATGGTATAAGAAGAATAAATGTACCTCTGCTATGTGAAAATGACCAAGCAGACAACTCTTAACTCGAGATGAGAAGAGTAAGGTAGCTCATGACTTATGTGAATTCGCAGCCTAATTGGGAAGAAATGATTGGTAGAATCGATTCATTAAGGCTTCAACATAGAGTCGGCGAGGCTTAGGACTACATGCAGCAGCATGCTTCTAGGGACACTTAGATAATTCATAGATAAAGAAATTTATACTTTCCCCATCACACGAATTGAGAGATATTACGAACATGTTCCTCCGTGATCTTTGTACGTGTCTAAGATATTTTTTGGTGTTTTTATGATTTGTGAAAATAAAAGAAAGAAAAAGAAACACAAATAAAATAATTTTGCAACTTTGAAATTTTCCGAAAAGGAAATAAAAAGAGAGGTAAAATATTTTTGAATTTTGAATCATAAATAAAATTAAACTTAAAGACATAATATACATAGGAAAAAAAAATAATTACAAAAAAATGACCACAAAGGAAGACGAGCATCCGCAAAAAAAAATTGATGCGAATTAGGCGAACATTCGTGTCAATTCGTGTCCCGGAAAAATCAGAAACGAATTAGAGCGAGCGCTCGTACCAATTCGCGTGACAAGAATAAAAACGAAAGCGAGCATTTAGTTAAAAACGAAAGTGGTACTAAGAGAGTGAAAGAGGTTTTGGAATTGATTCAACTTCCATCATTCCTATGCCTTGGAGAATTCGGTTGAATGTAGGTTTAGGCAAGGCCTTTGTAAATATGTCAGCCAACTGATCAGAGGATCTTACGAAGTGAATTTCAACGTTGCCGTCTTCTACGTGATCCTTAATGAAATGATACCTCAGTGCTATATTTTTCGTCTTTGAGTGTTGCACTCGGTTGTGACAAATGCGAATGGTACTTTCGGAGTCACAGTCTAGTGGGATTCGTTTCATGCTTAAGCCATTATCACGAAGTTGGCTTTGAATCCAAATGACTTGGGATGTACATTAGGCAGAAACTATATATTCAGCTTCAGCTGTTGACAAGGATACACACGTTTGCTTCTTGGATTGCCAACCGACAAGTTTGCCATCGAGAAATTGGCATTCTCCAGTTGCGCTTTTTCTATCTAATCCACATCCCCCAAGGTCGGCATCCGAAAACGCTTGTACGAAGAACTCTGATTTCGCAGGATACCATATGCCAAGTCATGAGGTTCGTTTCAAGTATCTGAAGATATTCTTGACGGTCACCATATGAGGTTCGTGAGGATTTGCTTTGAACCTATGACATTAACAAACAGAAAACATAATATTTGGTCTACTAGATGTTAGATACATCAATGATCCTATCATTTGACGATAAAGGGTCATATCAGCACCTGGTTTTTCCAGAGATGGTGTCAGTTTCGTTCTGAATGTCATTGGAACCTTCGCTTTAGAGTCTCCCACCATGCCAAACTTAGTGAGTAAAGTCTTCGTATATGCTTCCTGATTTATGAAAATACCTTCTGGTCCCTGTCTTATATTCAATCCAAGGAAAAAGTTAATTGGACCCATGGAGCTCATCTCAAATTTAGTTTCCATCAACTTTCGGAATTCAACTGTTAGGCTGGGATTCGTAGAACCGAAAATGATGTCATCAACATAAATTTGGACGATCATCAAATTGTCACCCTCTTTCTTGCGAAAGAAGGTTGGGTCAACCGAACCTTGTTTAAATTTGGACCTTTTAAGGAAACGAGTGAGAGTTTCATACCAGGCTCTTGGAGCTTGCTTCAGACCATAGACTGCCTTGTCTAAGATAGAGCAGTGATTGGGATACTTGTCGTTTATGAACCCATGTGGTTGTTCCACGTATACAGTCTCTTCTAATTCTCCGTTCAAGAAAGAACATTTAACGTCCATCTGAAATACCTTGAAGTTCTTATGCACTGTGTATGCCAAGAAGATGCGAACAGATTGCAACCTTGCAATAGGTGCGAAGGTTTCTTCATAGTCGATGCCTTCTTCCTGACAATACTCCTTAACCACGAGTCTCACCTTGTTTCTTATAACATTCCCTTCTTTATCCATTTGGTTGTGAAACACCCACTTTAAACCTACAACTGATGCATCTAGTGGAGTTGGAATTAAACTCCAAACTTTGCTTCGTTCAAACTCGTTGAGTTCGTCTTGTATCGCTTACACCCAATCAGAATGACCGAGAGAAACATTAGCCGTTTTGGGTTCTACTTTGGAAACGAATAAGTTAAACATACCAAATTCCACTTTAGTGAATAATACAATTCTTTTCGCTTTTTGTTGAGATCTCGTAAGGACTGCTGTAGAAGATTCGTCGATTACTTGGGTTCTTGGGTGATCTCAAGTCCATTTGGTTAGTGGAGGATAGTTTGGATCATAAGAGGGATCCAATTCAGCATTTACTTGTTTGAATTCTGATTGAACGTCCGAATCATCATTCGCATCCTTATTTTTTGGAAATGAATGAGTTAAACATACAAAATTCCACTTTAGAGAATAATGTAGTTTGTTTCGCTTTTTGCTGAGATCTCGTAAGGACTCCTGCAGAAGATTCGCCGATTACTTGGGTTCTTGGGTGATCTCTAGTCTATTTGGTTAGTGGAGGATAGTTTGGATCATAAGAGGGATCCAATTCAGCATTTACTTCTTCGAATTCTGATTGAATGTCCGAATCATCATTCGCATCCTTATTCTCCCCCGCGAATGACGAGAGGTCCTCTTCTTCAGGAATTGAAGTATCTCCTGTGAATGGAGGTTCGTGAGTCATTGTGGGAGGTGAGTCATTTGTATCAGAGGGTGGGTCAGAAGAAAGAGACAAAGTGTAACCCTCCCCATGCGATGGAATGTTCGCATCTTGTGGTGTGGATTGCTCCCCCTGAGGACTTGCATTGGAGTCAGAATTCTCCCCTTGGAATGTAGTATTCGTGGTTTGAGGGATGTTCGCACTTGTTGGATGTTGTGGCAAATCCTTTGCAGCATCAACAATTATCTTCTTCAATTCGTCCTCTTTGTTGTCAGCTGCTTTTGATTCGGATGAAATGGCCTTTTCTGGCTCATCAAAAAGTAACATGAATTCCTCATACACATTGGCTAAAGGAATCGTGGGTGGACATGGCTTAGGAAATATTTCCTTCGATTGACTCTCATTCGACTGAATCTTCTTCAAGTAGTTGTCTTTGAACGTGACATAGTAGGTTTCTTCCATCTTTTTGGATCGTTTGTTAAGAACCCTATATGCCTTGGAGGTCAGCGAATATCCCAAAAATATACCCTCGTCAGCTTTTGCATCGAATTTGTTTCGTTGTTCCTTGGAGTTGAAGATGAAACACATGGAACCAAATACATGGAAAAGCTTAACATTAGGTTTGCGATTATTGATGATTTCATAAGGAGTAATTGAGAATCGTTTATTTAGGATGGACCTGGTTTGGGTAAAGCATGCAGTTGCGATGGCATCGGCCCAGAAATAGAGAGGTAGACATGCGAACGACAACATGGTTCTTGCAGCTTCACACAAAGATCGGTTTCGTCTTTCAACTACGTCGTTCTGTTGTGGAGTATAAGGAGCAGATAAGTTGTGTGAGATTCCCTTTTTAGCAAGAAATTCTTCAAATGTTTGATTTTTGAATTCCAAACCATTGTCGCTGCGAACTAGCTTTCGCAGTTTAAGCTCAATTTGCTTTATGAAATCCTTGAGTTTTGGTGTGGCTTCAAATTTTTGTTTAAGAAAGTACACCCAAGTGAAACGTGAAAAATCATCAACTATTACAAGAATATACTTACTACCACCGACACTTTCAATTGCATAGTGTCCACAAAGGTCTATGTGTAGAAGTTCTAGAGGTTCGATGACTTTCATGTTTACTAAAGTTGGATGACTTTTTTTGCTCTGCTTCCCCATTTCACAAGCCGCACATAAATGATCCTTGTTGAATTTTAAGAGTGGAATCCCTCACACATGATCACCAAGAACAAGATTGTTGATGTCTTTGAAGTTGAGGTGCGAAAGTCTTCTATACCATAGCCAGCTATCATCTGAGTGAGCTCTCGTAAGCAAGCAAATGGCGGGCTTCTCTCGTATAGGATTCAGATTTAAAGGATACATTTCGCCTTTGCGCTTTGACTTTAGAAGAACTGCTTACATCTTCTTTTCTATGATTTCAGATCCTTCGTCATCAAATGAGACTTTAAGCCCGTTCCCACAACCAATTGAGATACACTTATGAGGTTGTGATGTAATCCTTGAGATACACTTTTAAGCCTGTTCCCTATACCCTTTAATCTTTCCAAATGAGTTGTTTACATAATTCACGTTTCCACCATCCTTAAGAGCTCGAAACTCTCGTAACTCCTCCTTCCTCCCTGTCATGTGATGCGAGCAGCCACTGTCGATATACCATTTATCGTCAAACTGCTCGTCACGTATAACCTGCAAGAATCAAGTAGATTTAGGAACCCAACGATGCTTGGGTTATTGTGAGCCTTTTACAGAAAAAGGAAAGTTAATTGCAAGATCAACCATATAAGTGCGTTTAACTGATGTGGTTTCATCTTTCTTTGTTATTGTAAAGACTTTTATCCTATTTTCTTTAACTTTCGTTTCTTTTGGAAAGGATGGTTTTTGTTTATGTTTTATTTGATTCTTTACGAATCCTTTTTGAGCTTTCTTTGAGTTAGTGCTGGTTTTCTTGATTGGAACTTCAGAATTGGAAACTAACTTTCCTTTTCCTTTATCATCCTTGGATGAGACTTTCGTGGGTAGAGAATGATGAGGTTTTGGTTTTCCCACAGGTTTCTTTGAAAGAGAAGGTTTTTGAACAAAGTTTCTTTTGGATTTATGTGGATTGCAACAGTGACAGTGCAAACATTGACTGGGGTTCGCATGAGAACGAGCTCTCGCATTTTGATTGGAAGATTTTTCATTGCGAACATAGTTGGGATTTTGGGACTGCCAAAATTGCTTCCTTTCATTGAGATTTCTTTGATATCTCAAATTCCTTTGCCGTTTTTGATCTGCAAGTTGCTCTGAGGATTTGTGAATGTTCGCCTTGGGTTTCGCTTTCTTTGCATGAGATTCGTTTATCACTGCCTTAGGTTCGCTTTGAATATCTTTGGTTCCACTAGGACTTCCTTTTTCAAAGCTTGAGCGATTGTTTAGTGGTTCTGCCACATATCGTCCTTTCACTCTCCACGAACTTCTTTTTGATAGACCCTTCGTCTCGTCTGCATTGTCTATAGGAGCTGACCAAAAGTACTCATCGCAACCATCTTTGTTGTCATCGTTGACGATGGACGTTAATTCAACAGTTTGATTTTTATCCAGTCCTTGATTAGGGACAGTTTGTACTTTGGGAAAAACCGTTGCTTTCGCTTTTAAAATTTCTAGTTTATTTTGAGAAATACGAGCGAACTCAACAGAATTTTTAGAAATCAAAGCTTTCGCAGGTTCAGTTTCGTTTTTAACAAACTCTGAGCAGGCAATCTCATCCTCTACAGATATTTCACTCATATCACTGTCCTCATCAAATTCAGATGTACTATCAACATTAATTTTTTTTTTTAACTTAATTTGGCATTTAATGAATCGAACTTCTGCATA
Source organism: Lactuca virosa (assembly GCF_052849685.1). NCBI lineage: Eukaryota > Viridiplantae > Streptophyta > Magnoliopsida > Asterales > Asteraceae > Lactuca > Lactuca virosa. The sequence goes on from NC_136428.1 coordinate 283,570,272, forward strand.
GTATCAGATATTATTTGCTTCATATCATTTTCATCCAAAAGCTGTTTTAATATATTTTTTGTGGTCTTTGGACTTAATGTATGATTCAATTCTTTCCAGTCCTACACTATAAGCATCAGAAGTCTCGTCAGATGAGATGATGGATTCACACTTATAACAATCGGCGTCAATTTCGTGTTCCTTTAATTCGAGAAATGGTAAAATCATCTTGTGAATTTTCTCACCAATATCACAATCAAGGTGCAACTGAGTAATGTTAAAGTAAAGCCTTTTAGCAATCAAACAAAAAATGTTACGTTGTTTTAAAAGCATCAAATTGTCTCGTTGCAAGTAAATTAATTGATCCCTAGACTTAGAAAAATCCGACTCGATCTTCTTAATCCACATTCGCCTCTCATCGCTTTTCGACGAAACCCTGCTGATTTGATCAGTTAGGTTAGAGTTTGTTAAATGGGTTCGTTTTAAACTATCACTGATGCTTGAAAAAGGAAATGTTAGGTCATTTAATTCGTTCTCATATCTAGACACAGGTATATTTAGAGATTCAAGAATTAGATTTACCTTGTTGATCAGTTGTTCGCACTCATTAATTTGTTCACTAACTGGTTTCACTGTGAAGCAACTATCATCCCCTATTTCAACCTCAGTAGCACTCCCCTGCGTTTGTGACCTTTCGTTTGTCACCACCAAGCATCTTCTTCCAAACTGCGAACTCTCTTCTTTCGCAACAAATGTTCTGCCGTGCGTGGGTCTACAAACTTCGTCGTCTTCTGAGTCTGTTGACCAAATATCAACTCCTCCAAACTCGTTTTCATCTGCCTTTTCCTGCACAATTAAAGCAGGCATAGATTTATCAGCATTCTTTTTCTTCTTAATCTCCTCTAGTTTTCGCATGTGGTAAGCCTCATCATCTTCTCCTTCCTTCTTCTCGTTCAACCTTCTCAGCATACACTCCTTTGCCAAGTGGTTTTTTCCATGGCAATAGTTGCAATCATATCTTGAGTCACCCATAAGTTCTTTCTTGTCTTCATCCTTCTGCGAACCGTTCGCATTTTCTTCTTTCACCTTTTCAGAGCTATAACTGCCCTGCCAATTACAGTTCTTCTTCCGGTTGAAGTTTCTCTTTGCGAATCTCTTCGGCTGAGAAACCATCATAGCAAACTCTTCTTTAGAGAATTCGCATTCAGAAAGCTCAAAATCCGAATCATCCTCTTCAGCTATCTTCATACCCTTCGCAACAAGAGCCAACGAACCCATTCCTGAGATAACTTTCACTTCTTTAGTCACTTCATCTTCATGTGACCTTATGATACCAACAAGCTTGGCAAGAGTATAGTTCTTAAACTGCTCATGTGCCTTAACTGTAGACACCACTACCTTCCACTCTGATCGAAGTCCGTTCATAAACGTGACTTTTTGTTCTATTAACTCTCTTCCAATTCTGTGTTTCGTCATTAAGCTCAAAAGATGATTATATCGATTAAAGGTTTGACTTAAAATCTCTTCAGCCATCTGTGAAAAGGCATCAAACTCTGAAACCAAGAGTGTTTGAGTTGAGTGCTCAAGATCTGCATTTGTTGAGTAGAGTTCCTTAAGTCAATCCCAGATGGCTTTACAGTATCACATGAACTAACTAGACGAAAAGTATCAGCCAGCAAAGCGAATCTAATGATCCTCATTGCCTTAACATTGCTGATTAGCTTCTCCTTCACATCCTAAGGAACATCCTTTACATCAAGGAGCAGCTGATTGTATTCCTTCTGAGTTTTGATTACCCTTCTGGTTCCAGTGTGAACAAAAGCACCAGAGTGATAGCTTCCCAGATAAGATAACCATTGTCCTCCAGACCAAGAACATAATCTTCAAAGTGAAGAGCCTAAACTTCATATTCATTGGGAAATAGGATAGGAATCCTTGTAGTTGAACCAATGGCGCTAGACAGATTGATTGAGTTGAAGTGATAATCGTCTTGCTGCATGATGACTAGATCTATAAACCTGTTAAGAATCAGATGTGTAAACTAAGACAGTTTATAGGGTAATATCAAGATCATTGTATGTTGTCAAAAGCACAATAGAGACGACTAAACAAGATCCTATATTAACGGAAACCCTAATGACTCAATACACAGAAGAGATGCGTATAGATTACACAGCCTCCTGCTCTAATACCAATTATTGGGATGTTAATCCTTGAAAAGATCATTTAGATTCAAAACAAGTAAAAACAAGAACACAACAATGATCTAAATAATGTTGAATTATTAAGTGTCACACCTCAGAAGAACTCGACTAAGAATTGCTATTGTAGAGGCATGATTATGGTTACAATAATAATCAAAGCATTAATCAATTACGGTGCATGCATGTACTATAAGTACTCTAACCCTAATAATAACTACTGGATGGACAGACCCATTCCATGTTACAAAACATACACTACACAAGGCCCATAAGACGTAACATCTATACCCATAATTTATGAGATATTTATGAGATATTAGAGCTGCATGCTAGAGGATAGGCTACGTACTTCAGAAATTAGGGCTAGAGGTGCCTGATTCATGCTGCCTAAGCCTAGGGTATGCTATTGATATATTTTATCTACTATTTACTCAATGTGTGAACTAAGTAGGGAGAAACATAGCAGGAATCTTAGAGAGAGTTTTGAGTAATCTAGGAGGGATACCTAGATGGGCATTGAGGAATCTACCGAGAGAGTAGTGAGTGTTGGGTTTTATGTACTATAACACTCCTATGGTGCACATACAACCCTAATGTTTTGGATCTAAGTTTTCTCTAGTTATACATGCAACAAAAATTATCCAAAGCATGAAACCTATAACTAGCATACAACTTTGATACTTGAAACATAAAAAACTAGTTAGAAGAATACATCTTAGTTGTAACTTGTATAATTTGGCCTTTCAAGAGCTTAGCACCTCAAGTGTGATGCCTCAAATGGTTCACAAAACACCATGAACAAATGGAGGACTTTGAGAGAGAGGTTAGGAGCACACAAAATAGCTAGGGTTCTTCTTGGAACTCTTGGGGTGCCGATTTTGGAGCTAACGGGTTACACTTATAGTGTGGAATTCCTATAGTTTCAACTTGTAAACCCTAATCCACTTCTTTGGGCCTTTAATCCAATAATCCATATGATAAGCCCTTTGGACAAAATCTTCATGGATTCCACAAAGATTTCGTACACATAATCAACATGGATCATTAGCCCAAACTATAAGTATCACTGATTTACTTAATCAGTCCCTGTTAATTTAATTAGTCTCTTTTGATCACTAAATTAGTTCCAAATTAATTCTTGATCTATACTAGTTAAATAATATGATTTCTCAATTAATATATTATACTTATAATATATTAATAAATCATAAATAACCTCTTTCTCAAATATCCATCCTATCAAATTGTTCCAGTGAATGCAACCCAAAATAGACCATGCTACTATCGGGTCAAGTACACACCAGTTATAGTTATAGGCTTAGACACCTAATCGAACAGTCTCCCACTTGGATAAGTCTAATAACTATTATTGCAAGTACGACTCCAAAATCCGATTAGCAATCGTAACACTCAAAACCCACTATCAATTTTGATTAATAATGCGTCCATTAGATAAGGGATCACATATTCCTCCATTCTAGATATCGTATGGACATGAGACATGGATTATAATCATTCTCTCTATGCATGTGTTGTTTCCCGATTTCCGATTTATGATGACTGACTAATTGAACAAATCAAATCAGTCCAGGCTTGGCCAAGCGCTTATGGTTGTCATCACTAAATCATCGAGGGGCCCACTTATATCTCTTTTATCCATCTTAGGGTAAAAGGAACGGATAAACTTCGACTCATATGCTTGCTCTATTTACTCATCAAATCACACACAACAATACGTTTTATAACACCAAGTTACTGGTGCGTTTACATATCTTCAATGTGCAACCGACTTGTAAAGTGCAACTATATGTCTCCGTTTCAAGAATATAAGATATTATCGTCTCACAATCACTCGTGATGAAATCCATGAAGTGATTCAGATGAGCGTGGGTTTAATCCAATACTCAAATGTTATTACAAGAGTACTCATGAACACTACAACAAAACTTTTGCTATGTCTAAGCACTTAGACAATCTACAGTCTGATTCATGACAGTCTTACCTCATTAAATACTTCTAAAGTATGATTGATTGTAGATGTTGATTAATCTTATTATTCAGGAAGTCAAAACATGCGAAGTGAAACACAAGAATAATTTAATCCAATATGGTTTCAAAACTTTTGAATATAAATAAAACACCTTTTATTTAATCTCCATATTGATTACACATTATTCATTGTATAATGTTTCGATTAATCAACTTAATACTTGAATTAAAACAATAGTTATCCCATGCTCCAAGCATGCACTCTATGTTTACCTATGGTCCTTAGTTTGTAAAATATATGAGTTGAAAACATTTCAATGATGCTCATTTCACAATTCCAAAACCTTATTACTTAGTGTAAGAACACCTAATTCTTGCCACTATAAGAATATGTTAGATAGTAAACTATCATGCAATGATCCTTTTGTAATGTCGAGGTACAAAAGTCACAGAGACTTTGCCAACGATATTACAAAGTATTCCTTTGGATATTGTTACAAGACAATCCCATAGATGCGAAGTCTCACATTCAAAGTACATTGTTCTGAACATCCTTCTTGCATAAAAGTTTCCAACCTACACATAGATTCTTAATATCCAACTCCCATTATGGAAACATTTCCATGTTTGTCATATGACAACTCATTATTAATTGAATCGTGTCTTTTCATAATAATTTCAATATGGTCCATCTATTACTATACTTCCAACTGTCCTTAAGCAACCAATCCTTAGCGAACTTTAGATCATCCTTGACAGTTGTTTAACTACCTTAGTCATGTCCGGTTCTAATCCTTTTCCCTCTTAATGCCCTATGCATTTGGAAAAATAGAACATGTGAATATTATAGCATATGCAATCGATCCTATACCCGAAGCATATGGAATACGATTCATAATGTCTGACATAAAGACATGACACTTGACTAGTCTTTTGCAATAATATTTCCATATATAGAATTTCCTTTGTTGAAACCTTTTCAGCATGACATTCATATATTACCATGACTAAGTTTACTTTCAATCTAAACTTTTAGATTCGAAATAAAGTATAAGTATCCTCTCCCTTACTACAGCAAAACAATTTTTCAAATTCTGCAACTTTGCAAAATCCGTAACCTTTGTTTCCTATAACCAGTATTGCTAGCTTGCAACACTTCACATAATAATCATGCTCCCACTATCATGATAATTATATTCTTACCAGCATAATACTTATGCTCCCATTAGCTTTGACATGTATCCAGAAATCTAGATTTCTGATACGAGATGCTTCGATAAGTCTTTATCTAAGCTCATACACCTTTTATTAGAAAGCTCATCTGTGTGTCTAAACTATTTCAAAACTTACAACAACAAGTCCCGGATGCTCAAAGTATTTTCCATTTCTCAAAATTCGAACTATGAAGAGGGATGTCGTAATCATAATCGAATTTGAGAACGCAATTAACACAACTGCTATCTTCTCAAAATCTACTTAGTGAAAGTGTTTCCTCACAAGCATTTTCATGAATTGGAGAGAAACCTTTTTCACTTAGATATTATGGTGCATGTGTTCTTATCCATGTGAAAATGTCATTTCCAACCATTATCATAAGACAAGGTCTATGAGAAAATCAAACTCATATGGACTGAACTTACTCAATCTTAATTTATTGCCACTTGGCAACACAAGGGCCTACCATGTCTTCCAAGTTGTTGAGATATCACCCTTGCTTATCAATGAACTTTCACTGATCAAGGTGCTTTACCTTATGCAAACAATTGAGAACTCATAGAACTCACATACATAGTCAACGTTAACTGGAATGACACAAAAACAAGAATATGTCAACACGATAGGTTACAAACCTCAAGTCGTGTGCTAGTGATAAACGATAAGTTTATTCTTGATTAGTTCTTTGAAACCTTTCAAGATCTTTAAGACTCCCACTGACTTCTTGACATATAAGATTCTCTTGTCAAGAAACATTCATTGACAAACAAACATTCAAGAGTTAGTGCTGGTTCTTATCAAGAATGACACTTCATATAATTGGTCTTAGTTGGTCTTTGTCTTATCTAAAACATCACAACTACCAATTTCAAATGTGTTATAAACCTACTTAAGATATGTCACTCAATGTACAATCTTTGGAGTATGACTCTAAGACTTGATTTTGGAACGAAGTATGATTTATCTTCTTGATTTAACCATTTCACGATTCCTCTTCTTGGTCACACAAATGCACCAAGGTGTCCTTAGAGGATCAATTGTGATATGGTTTTCATAATCATTAAGATGATCATAAAACACGATATATAAGTACTCTCCTTTCCATTCAGATTGGAGAAACTCTTATCTTTCAGCCTAATTGATTCTTCTTAATCGTTCTACTATACATTGAAACTTTTTCAATGATTCAGAATTATACTTAATCTTGTAACCATAATCATATTCACTAAGATTTTAGTAAATCATGACGAATAGTCTTATTGTTCTTTGTGGTGGACCTGATCAGTGCACAACAATGTGTACTAGATCCCCTAGTCCTTCACTTGACTCACATCTATATGTGAACAAGAATTAGTCTTAATTTCCCAAAGATGAAGGTTCTCATTCATCACCCAATACAAGTTGCAAGATTCCAAGTTTCTGTCCAATTGAAACTTGGTGATGAGAATCTTTCCTTATTTGGTAAATTTAGACACTACCACAAACGAAAGAATCTAATCCATATTGCTAAAAATAGAAACATACAAGCATCAATTTTAACAAATGCCATTGCAAGGAGATATAAAATAAGATAAAATCAAAAATTTTCTTTATTTACAAAATGCGGAAAAAATTGTCCTTACAACGCAATTACAAATGAAAACTATGTTACTACATATTTCTAAGCAATCTATCATAACCCCTAAGCAGCAGCTCAAAATTCTAATCATCGAATCACGCGATCAAAATCCATCTCTTCGCGATCAGACTCAGCCTGCTCTTACTTTAAGCTTCCTTTCTCTTCTTCGATCCTACAAAACATCAAAATGTAATCTCATCACATCATGTATTAAGAATCTACAAATAGGAACTTAATAGAGTTTGATAGTGGACTTACCTGAAGCAGAGTCAAACATTTTGACGTTACCATCCTTGTGATCCTTCAGGTAAATAAGGCAGCTTCGCATCCAATGCTCTTCTCTTGGCAGTAGTAACAAACAGACTCTTTTGGAATGACACACAGGACAATCTCAGACTTAGTCTTTCCCTTTGCATTGGGAAGAGAAGACTTTTCTGGACTTCCAATGTTTCCATTGTCAATGTCAATGGAAGTTTGGGAAACAGATCTTCCAATAAAATTTGCTTTACCGGTGCGCCAAATCATTACTGATTCAGCAGCAATTAGCAAATATGTAAGATCAATAAGGGTCACGTCGTGATATGTCATATAGTAGTCTTTAACAAACTGACCATACGACTCGGGGAGTGACTGAAGAACCAAGTCAACAGCCAACTTCCTCAGGAAAACGACACCCAATATTCCCAGCTTGTCAATATGAAACTTCATTTCCAAGACGTGAGCACAATTAGACTTTCCATCTTCGTGTTTGCTTGCCAATAGGGTTTGAGTGACCTTGAACTTTTCAATTCGACGAACATGTGGGTTAGGGAGAATTATTGGAGGAGGTGGAGGAAGTGAAGTATGATTTCTAGGAACATCATCTTCATGAGGAAAGCTTTTTCCAAAAGATTCGAGAAGACCATAGTTGTCAGAACTAGACATCTACAAGGGAGAAATTCAAGTTTAGTTGATTTAAGTCCTTAATATAACACCCAAATGAAATAATAAATCTAGGACCCAACACAATAATTTACAATTCAGAAGAGGGATGCCGTAATCCAATAGTAAACTATTTGTCGGTAGGTAGATGACGATTTACCAATTCCATCACCAAAACGAAATTTTAAACGAATTAAGTTTTAAATGAAACCCCTAGATCTTTTGAGATTCATTGAACTTTTCAATGGCATGTTTAATCTCGATTATGCCCTTCAAGTTTGTGACTGGGATACCGAGGATCACAAACAAGGTGTGAATAATCATGCAAATTAGCTTGGTACTCTCGAAGTCATTTATCACCTAATCAATATGCCGGTTAACCACATACGCTCCATTGATCTATGACAAACTACGAGCTACCCATTGCCATCCTTCATTATTCCACATTAGTGTGCCGGTTAACCACACACGCTCCACTAACTGACCAATAAGGTGCAATGTGCAATTTCATGGATTAAGATCAAATTCACATTTTTCCTAAAGTAACTAAGATTAGGAATTTATAAGGGTTTAGTTACTTTATAATTCATTATACTTTTAATGAGGGTTTAGTGTCCTATCCTACCTGTTCGGCTAACGACCCTCCACTAGTCAAGAGTGAGGTGGGTAAGAGTGGATACGCATTCAATCACCATTTTATAAGCAATTTCCTTAAACACCCCTTATACACTAGCTTCGTGAGTGAGGCCTACTAACGGTAAGACTGACTTTTAACTTATACATATATAATATATTAGACTTTTAATGTTATATAGTATAAGGGTGTATTTTATACATTTAAAATACTAGGTGGTTTAAACTATAAATTATACTTTTAATTTAATTAAATTTAAACCATACTATTATGGATTTATTAATTCTCTCTTTTAATTAAACACTTAATTAATTTCATAAACTCCATAAGGGTGTAACTTGAACTATTCAAAGCATCAAGGTTCAAAATATAAAAATTCAAAAATTAAAACTATTTAATTAATTTTTTTAAGTCATGAAACCAAGAGTTGCACCTTTTGAAATCCTTTTCAAATTACTAGATGTTTTAGAATTCAATGTTTCGTAAAATAGACTTTTCAAATTCCAAAACTTGAAGGCAAGTTTTGTAACTTTTCAAACATTTTGACTCCAAAACTTGATGGCAAGTTTTGTAACTCCTTTTTAAAAAAACTTTTGAATTCCAAAACTTGAAGACAAGTTTTGTAACTCTTCAAAACATTTAGATCAATTTTAAACCAATAAAATAATCATATATTTTTTTATCTTTTACCAATTTGACCTAATGCAACTCTTATACCAAGATAATTTCAAATCAAAAATTTACAAATAATTAGCTTTATCATATAAACTAATAATCATCTTAAAATTTTGACAATTATCTTTTAATTGGATGAGGAAAGTCACTACCATAGTAGAAAAAACATATTTTATGATACAAAACAGTTTGTGGTAATGATCCTAATCCAATTCTGGCCAAAAACCCCGAAAAACTGCCAATTGATGATCCAACTCGTCGAGTCGGATACTGGACTCGTCGAGTTCATCACCAAATGACCCAAATCGTCGAGTCCACTAATGGGACTCGTCGAGTCCACTGTCCCGATAGCAATTTTTCAGCTTTTTCAACTTTGAATAATTAACCAATGGATCAATATAATAGAAAACACGCATGGCTCTTATACCACTGTTGGGTTTAATGTACTATAACACTCCTATGGTGCACATACAACGCTAATGCTTTCGATCTAAGTTTTCTCTAGTTATACATGCAACAAAAATTATCCAAAGCATGAAACCTATAACTAGCATACAACTTTGATACTTGAAACATAAAAAACTAGTTAGAAGAATACCTCTTAGTTGTAACTTGTAGAATTTGGCCTTTCAAGAGCTTAATACCTCAAGTGTGATGCCTCAAATAGTTCACAAAACACCATGAACAAATGGAGGACTTTGAGAGACAGGTTAGGAGCACACAAAACGGCTAGGGTTCTTCTTGGAACTCTTGGGGTGCCGATTTTGGAGCTAAGGGGTTACACTTATAGTGTGGAATTCCTAGAGTTTCAACTTGTAAACCCTAATCCACTTCCTTGGGCCTTTAATCCAATAATCCATATGATAAGCCCTTTGGACTAAATCTTCATGGATTCCACAAAGATTTAGTCCACATAATCAACATGGATCATTAGCCCAAACTATAAGTATCACTTATTTACTTAATTAGTCCCCGTTAATTTCATTAGTCTCTTTTGATCACTAAATTAATTCCAAATTAATGCTTGATCAATACTAATTAAATAATATGATTTCTCAATTAATATATTATACTTATAATATATTAATAAATTACAAATAACCTCTTTCTCAAATATCCATCCTATTCAATTGTTCTAGTGAATGCAACCTAAAATGGACCACGCTACTATCGGGTCAAATACATACCAGTTATAGTTATGGGCTTAGACACCTAATCCAACAGTGAGATCCATGAGGGATAGAGTACTGCAAATTAGGATCCTAGGAGGAGGACTTGGGACGACTACAGGTTGGTGTGGAAGGTAGTATTGGGCCCCTACTACTGAAAACACCGGATCTGTATGCGAACCAGGTAAGAATCATAGGATGCTAAGGAGCGTGTAGGGGTGGGTAATCGAGTGCGTGTGTATTAAGCTAGTCTCTGATGATTTTGTGTTTGCTTTTTAGAGGCACTATGGTGATTACCCGCAACAACCCCGGGGGCAGTGGTACCAGTGATGAGGAGATCCGCAGGATCATTCATGAGGAGCTGGCCGCAGCTATCAGATGGGCCATACCAGAGATGTTCGGGTATATTAAGACCACGTTGATTGAGACATTTGATGAGCGATACGCTGCTGTTACGGAGGATGTTGCTGCTGCAGCCACCGCGGCCGTAGCTACAGCCAGGCTATAGGGAGGTGACTCGTTCTTGTTCCGTGATTTCAGCAACACGAAGCCACCAGAGTTTGATAGGACGCAGGATCCGATCTCTGCCATGAGGTGGATCTCCGACATTGAGGGGTGTTTCTATACGTGTTCATGTCCAGAGCATCTGAGAGTCCGGTTTGCGATGAACTAGCTTCGCTTGGGAGCGAAGGACTGGTGGAAGTTTGTGACGACTGATTTTACCCCTGCAGATCATGCTGCAGTGACTTGGGAGAGGTTCACCAAGTTATTCTGAGATGAGTATGTTCCCCGGGTAGAGAAGGAATGTTTGGCACATGAGTTTCTATCTCTCAAGCAGAAGACAAAGTCGGTGACAGAGATTACGAGGATGTTTCATGAGAGGGCAATGTTCTGCCCTGAACACGTGTGCACTGAGCAGGAACGTGTGAGTCGGTATTTGAGCGTCTTGAGGAGAGATATTCGAGAGTTCGTGGTGAACTCGTCTTATCTGACATTGGCTGAGTTGCAGACGAATGCCAGGAGGAGAGAGAATGAGCTGGAGATACAGACCAGGGAGGAGGGAGAGCAGCAGGGGAGAGATAAGATACCGGTACAGCCGCAGCAGGCGACAAAGCGGGCTAAGCCCGCTGATTCGAGAGCTGGAGGCCAGAAGGGCCGCACTTGTAGCAAGTGCGGCAAGAGCCACGAGGGGTCTTACCGAGCGGGGATTTCCTACAAATGTGGCAAGGAGGGGAATATAGCGAGGGACTGCCCCAAGAGATTTTCGGTTTGCTTTCACTACAACCAAACGGGCCATCGGAAGGTTGAGTGTCCCCAGCTCACTCAGAGATCAGCCCAGGCTTCTACTCCTGCTGTTTTACGTGTTACTGATGGTCGGCTGGGGAAGGCTGAGCCTCCGAGTGCTCGTGGGAGAGCATTTCAGTTGACCGCAGAGGAGGTCCGCGCAGCACCTGATGTCGTTGCTGGTACGTATTTCCTTATTTATATTATTTTGAGATTTATTTATGCTTATATTATGCTGTATATAGGTACTTTTCTTATGAGTTCTCTTCCTGCTTTGGTGTTATTTGACTTGGGTGCGAGTCAAACTTTTGTGTCCTTATCCTTTAGTCGTCACATTAGTAACAGGCGTGAGGCGTTGAGTCGACCACTGAGGGTTTCTGTAGCCGACGAGCATGCGGTTTTTGCCACCGATGTATTCTGGGGATGTGTATTGGAGATTTTCGGTGTTGAGTTCCCGATAAATCTGGTGTCGATAGCGATGGGTGATGTCTGTTTCATAGTAGGCATGGACTGGTCGAGCCGGTTTAGAGCTATGATTGAATGTGAGTGTCAGATGGTGACCATACGAGACCCTAGTGGGGGAGTGCTTACTGTGTATGGCGAGGGGACCAGATCTGGATCAGCTTTATGTTCTGCCGCCAGGTCAAGACAGACTTTACAGCAGCGATGTATGGGCTTTCTAGCATATTTGATGGATACGAGAGTTGCCACTGAGAGGCCGAGTTCTATCTCCGACGTTCCGGTTGTGTGCGAGTTCCCGGATGTTTTTCCCGAGGAGTTACCGGGTGTGCCTCCCGAGAGGTAGGTGGAGTTCCGGATCGATTTGATTCCGGGTGTGGCGCCTATTGCCAAGGCACCTTATCGCCTTGCGCCACCCGAGATGCAAAAGTTATCCTCGCACCTCCAGGACCTGCTGGGGAAGGGTTTTATTAGACCGAGTAGCTCACCGTGAGGAGCACCGATCCTTTTTGTCAAGAAAAAGGATGGTTCGCACCGGATGTGCATCGACCGGGAGTTGAACAAGCTGACGGTCAAGAACCGTTATCCACTACCGAGGATCGACGATTTATTCGATCAGTTGCACGGGGCGTCTTGGTTTTCCAAGATTGATTTGAGATCTGGGTATCATTAGATGAGAGTTTGCGAGGAGGATATCCAGAAGACGGACTTTAGGAGTTGTTATGGGCACTACGAGTTTGTGGTGATGCCTTTCAGACTCGCCAATGCACCGGCATCGTTCATGGATCTCATGAACCGGGTGTGCAGGCCCATGTTGGACAGGTCGGTCATCGTGTTCATCGACGACATTTTAGTATACTCGAGGTCCGGAGAGCAGCACGAGGAGCATCTTCAGGAGATTCTTGGAGTATTAAGGACGGAGAGGCTTTATGCTAAATTCTCCAAGTGTGATTTCTGGCTACGAGAGGTCCAGTTCTTAGGACACCTCGTTAACCAGAATGGGATTTTGGTTGACCCGGCCAAGATTGAGGCAGTTATGCAATGAGAGGTGTCGAGGTCCCCATCCGAGATCAGGAGTTTTCTTGGCCTGGCAGGCTACTACCGGAGATTTATCAGGGCTTTCTCCAAGATTGTCGTTCCTCTTACCAGACTGACCAGGAAGGGTGTTACTTTTGCTTGGGGGCCCGAGCAACAGGCCTCATTCGAGACTCTTGGCCAGAGATTGTGAAAAGCTCCAGTGTTAGCCCTTCCCGAGAGAGTGTTGGAGTTCGTAGTTTACTATGATGCATCTCTATCAGGGATGGGTGCAGTGTTGATGCAGAGGGGACACATGATAACATATGCATCGAGGCAGTTGAAGCCTCATGAGACTAGGTATCCCACCCACGATTTGGCGTTGAGGGTGGTGGTGTTCGCCCTCAAGATTTTGTGTCACTATATACACAGACCATAAGAGCCTGAAGTACCTTATGGATCAGCCCAACCTGAATATGAGACAGAGGAGGTGGTTGGATGTAGTGAAAGACTATAACTGCGAGATTTTGTATCACCCTGGCAAGGCTAATATGGTAGCTGATGCTATAAGTCATAAAGCAGTGAGTGCTCCGATCGGAGACATGTGCATGGGGATGACGGTGATGACTCCAGTCTTAGATACCATCCGAGAGGCCCAGGTGGTGGTCGTGATACCAGAGAACCGTAAGAGAGAGCGGGTGATCGGGCATATTTATGAGTTTAGGACGGATAGTCGGGGGCTTATAACCTTCCGTGGGCGGATTTGGGTGCCATATACATGTGGAGCTCGACGTATTTTGATGGAGGAGGCCCATAGGTCGAGATTCTCGATCCATCTGGGAGCCACCAAGATGTATTTGGACTTAGAAAGGGATTATTGGTGGCCCTGCATGAAGAGAGATGTGGCATGGGTAGTCCAGAGATGCTTGACCTGTCGTCAAGTCAAGGCGGGGCACCAGCGTCCACATGGCCCATTGCAGCCTCTAGAATTCCCCAGTGGAAGTGGGAACATATTTCCATGGATTTTATCACCAAATTACCGAGGACCGCGCGAGATGTCTACGCGATATGGGTTATTTTAGACCGGTTGACGAAGAGTGCTCACTTTCTGGCTATCAGTGAGAGCTTTTCTGTAGAGAAATTGGCCGAGATCTACGTTCGAGAGGTGGTGGCACGGCATGGAATGCCGATATCGATAGTGTCAGATCGAGATGTACATTTTACTTCCAGGTTCTGGAAGAAATTTCATGAGGAGTTGGGTACTCGTTTGCACTTCAGTACCGCATATCACCAACAGACAGACGGGCAGAGCGAGCGGACGATTCAGACGCTCAAGGACATGCTACGTGCATGTTTTATGGACTTCGGTGGAAGTTGGGACACTTATTTGCCTTTGGTTGAGTTTTTATACAACAACAGCCATCATTCTAATATTGGTATGCCTCCCTTTGAGCTCTTATATGGGAGGAGGTGTCAGACTCCCATCTGTTAGGGAGAGGTAGGGTAGATTGTGATGGGGGGCACTGAGATAGTGCTCAAGACAACAGAGCAAATCCAGCAGGTCAGAAAGAGGTTACTGACAGCCCAGAGTCGTCAGAAGAGTTTCTCCGACTGGCGCCGTTCAGAGCTAGAGTTTCAGGTCGGAGATTTTGTCCTCCCGAAGGTATCCCCATGGAAAGGGGTGATTCTATTAAGGAAACAGGGCAAGTTGGGCCCTAGATACATTGGTCCTTTCAGGGTGATCGCCCGAGTGGGTAAGGTAGCTTATCGGTTGGAGCTGCGTGTAGATTTGAGCCAGATTCATAACACCTTCCACGTGTCCGAGCTGAGGAAGTGTGTAGTCGAAGACACGACAGTGGTCCCTTTACAGGACATTCAGGTTGATGAAAGCCTGAACTACATAGAGAGGCAGATAGCGATCTTGGGTAGGAAGGTGAAGGTCTTGAGGAATAAAGAGGTTCCCTTGGTTCAAGTTCAGTGGCAACATCGGAATGGATCCGAGTAGACTTGGGAGCCGGAGTCTGAGATGCGGGAGCAGTACCCAGAGTTGTTTCCAGAGAATGACTTCGAGGGCCAAGTTCGATTCTAGTGGGGGAGAATTGTAACATCCCGACTCCCAGGTATAATTTTAAATTAATTTACATTCATAATTTCAGAGCAACTCGACGAGTTGGATGCCCCAACTCGCCGAGTAGAGGAGTTAATGGCCGCGTGATTTTTAGAATCTACTCGACGAGTTGGAGGACCCCAACTCGACGAGTAGGTGCTGAGTGAGAAAACCCTAATTTTCAGGGTTTGTGTCCTATTTAAAGGACCTTAAGCCTTCATTTCCGCCTCCCTTATCACCCTAACACTCTATGAGAAACCCTAATCGAGTTATAACCATGTGTTAGAGAAAGAGAGGCTAATATTGTGTGTCTTAGTGCATTTTTGGAGGAAAGTTGACGAGCAAAAGGCTTGAGACGAGAGGGAGCTTTTGGATCCAGTGTTCATTCATTCCAAGCTTCTGTTTGAAGGTAAAAAGTCAACACCTTGCTCATTGTTTGATTAAATCTCGTTTCTAGGTTTAGGGCCTTTTTCCATCCTTTTTTGAGTTCCAGAGTGTTTTGAGCTTGCCATGGAGATTAGACTTCAGATCTGGACCATATGTAGTATTTTGAGCCCAAAGATCCAAGCTTTATCAAGCTGGTGGCAAGTTTTTATGCATTAAATCCTCTATGGAGCTTGTTTTGGCATTTCGAGCCCTAGATGCCATGCATGGACGTAAAGCTGCAAGCTTTACGTGGTACTTCAGATTTGGGAGGCTAGATCTAGAGTTTGGGACATTATTTCTGCTTAGAATCGTCTGAATTAGAATTGGTCTAGAGGGACTTGACGGGTGCATGAACCAACTCGACGAGTCACCTAGGGTTTTCCCCGATGGACTGGACGCGCTACAACTCGGCGAGTTGATGAGACAACTCGACGAGTTGAGTTGGATTTTCCCGATACTTCAGAGGAAGCGAAGGAACTCGACGAGTCTCATAGATGCACTCGACGAGTTTAAGCGTTGACTTTCGTTCACTTTTAGGGTTTGGTCAACTTTGGACCTTGGAGACCATGGAGGGGTAAAATGGTCTTTTCACCCTTTTGAGATTTAGTGGAGGAGTTAGCTTATCATCTAGGAGTGGTTATTACAAATTTCTTATTACAAATAATTATATTATGTAGACGGAGTCTAGACTGTTCGTGGGGTACTAGATCTACTTGCTTACTTCCAAGGTGAGTCTTATCACTATACTAACCTGAGCGGTAATACTGTGTGACCGGAGGGTCCTATGTGCTTATACTGAGTTATGTGATATTATGCATTTTGTCTTTGTGATATATGTTATATTATTCTGTGTTTTACTAAGTTAGGACCAGAGGGTACAAAATGAGTTGTGTGACCGGAGGGTCTTCACTAAGATATAGGACTGGAGGGTCCAACCCGAGCTGTAAGACCGGAGGATCGTCACTGAGACACATGACCGGAGGGTCCACACCGAGCCGTGAGACCGGAGGGTCCGTGCCGAGTTATAGCCATGGGAGGCTTATTCTTTGTGTATGTGGTATTTTGGGGAACTCACTAAACTTCGTGCTTACCGTGTTGTGTGTTATGTGTTTCAGGTACTTCTCAGGATAGCGGGAAGGCGCCGGCTTGATTGTACACACCTGTTCGAGACTATGATGAGGATTCTGGGATATTATCAGTTGTTTTGTTGAATTGTGTTTTTGACTGTAACAACGTAAATTTTAAAACAATTTTTCATTTTTCAAACATAATAAAACTCATATAATATTCTCAAAATCTCATGTATCAAATGTCATCACAAAAAACATATCCCAGAATCTCAACACATAATCCTCTGCTAGTGTGTACAAATCATGTCGGCGTCTTCCCGCGATCCTCGCTGGTACCTGAAACACATATCACATAACACGGTAAGCATAAGTGCTTAGTGAGTTCCTCAAAATACCACATACAACACATAAGCCACTCGAGGCTATAACTCGGTATGACTCTCCGGTCAATGTGTCTCGGCGGGACCCTCCAGTCCCGTAGCTCGTTGGACCCTCTGGTCCGGTCTAGCTCGTTGGACCCTCTGGTCCGGTCTAAATCGTAGGACCCTCCGGTCCGGTCTATATAACACATAGCATACATATATCACAATGCACATAAACTCAAACATACACATAACACATAAGACCCTCCGGTCTGCACATAGTTACCACTCTAGGTAATGTATAGTGAGAAGACTCACCTCGGGTAATCTCGGAAAGTCTCGAATCGAATCACTGATCTAGCCTCCGCCTAATCACATAAAGTAATTATCTCTAATTAATACGGATCTCAAACGCAAGGCTAGTCCCTCCCTATATTCTCTCAGAAGGGGAAAATACCATTTTACCCCTCCAATGGTCCAATGTCCAAATGTTGACCAAACCCTAAAAGTCAACCCCAGTCAACGGTCCAACTTTGACCAGACTCGTCGAGTGCACTCGGGTGACTCGGCGAGTCCATGCGTGTCCTCTGAATCCTCCTAAGGCTTCACTCGACTCGTCGAGTTAACCTTTCTCTCGACGGGTTACCACCAATCACGAATCGTGGTGCAACACGATCCGACTCGTTGAGTCCTCTCATTGACTCGGTGAGTTTCTTCCATGAGAATGCTCAAACGACCTTCTGAGGTCAGATCTTTTTCTCTAACCTATAGATCTGACCTTCTAACACCCAAAAGTCACGTAAAGGTTTGAACTTTAAGTTCATGCATCGCACATATGGCTCTATTTGAAGAAATAGCTCTAAAAATGGAGTCCTAGGCTCAATATTCTCATGTAACAGCATAAAGCTTGGTTGTTGGGACACTCTGGACCTCTCAAGGTCTAGATCTAAAGTCTATTTCTCAATGGGACTTCACATGCTCCAAATTCCAACTAAAGAAAGGGTAAAGAAACCCTAGATTCAAGAGATCTACATTAAACACGAAAATAGGCATGGATTCATACCTCAGCAGCAATCTTTGGTGAAGTAATGGTAGGTCTGAGCTCCTCAATCAGCCTAGCTTGAATCCCCTCTCTTCTTCTTGCAAGAATGCACTAAAGATGATGCAGTTAGCGCCTTCCCTCACTCTCTGTGCTCTATCGTTCGATAGGGTTTCTCAAGTGGGTGTGTGGCCGCAATGAGGGCCATAAGGACCCTTAAATAGGGCACATGCCCGAAGATTTAGGGTTTCTGTCTACAGCACGGACTCGTCGAGTTGACTCGCCGACTCGTCGAGTCCATTCATTAATCCTAGTCAGCAGTCGCGATCCTACTCGACGAGTTTAGGCGTCAACTCGTCGAGTCCCTCTCCTTGACTCAAAAATAAATACTTAATTTATGATACCTGGAATCCGGATGTTACATTGACATTTGATACATTGGGGTTTTGAGAAAATGTGATACTGATTTTATGTGATTTAAAAATGAAAATTTGTTTGAAACTTTAGAGTGTTACACAAAGAATGTTTTAAAAATCGTTAATTGTATATGAAACTTTCTTAGTTAAAACTCTTTTCGCTCTTTCTCTCTTTCTTTCTTTCTCTTTCTCTTTCTTTTTCTTTCTTTATATATATATATATATATATATATATATATATATATATATATATATATATATATATATATATATATATATATAACATCCCAAAATCGAGGCCAAAATTTTCATTTTTATAACCATTCCAAAAATCCATAAGTTTTACAAAACAAGTTCTCCAAAAGTCGTTATCATGAATCAGGGTATCCCAAAATCATAAAACACATGAAATCCAGGATGACGTGCATGATCAAGCCTTTGCCTAGCCCCTACCCCTCTTGAATACCTGAAACCAAAACAATCAAACTGTAAGCCAAAGCGTAGTGAGTTCCCCTAAAATACCACACACAACCAAATAGATAACAGCATGAATATACGAGCCTTCAGCACGATTGGACCACCTCGTCAGGCCTACAGCCTATCTGGACCGCTCTCCGAGCCTTCGTCTTGACTGGACTACCTCATAGGGCCTACAGCCTACCCGGACTGCTCTTTGGGCCTTCAGCCTGACTGGACTGCCTCACATGGCCTATAGTCTATTCTGACCCCCCCCCCTTCCCCGGGTATCCTGGCCTTCAAAACAAAGCAGGACCTTAACCCAATAATAATAATAACATGTCGACATATACATTATCATTAAAAGGGCTAGCAAATATAAATAGTCATACAGATCTACCAATCTATCTGGATCGTTCTGTCGTGTTTTTAAAGTTGGGCTAAACTTATTTTTATGCACTAGAGATCTTGTGGAATAAGCATCATAACTCAATCTACAAAACTCCAAAAGATTTTTGTTTTTTATTAAGAACTACACATCCACAGCTTTCCAAATATATAAGATAAATGATTTTTTGACTTATGAATTATCCAAGATGTCTCATATAATTTGGTCCAAAAATAATTTATCAGACCACCGAACATTTTTTTGCACATTGTACATCCTATGAAAAGAATATCATAACTCCTACAAAACTTCAAAAGACTTGTTGTTTTTTTAACTGTAACCTACACATCTTGAACTTTCTAATCATATAAGATTTTTTTGGCTTTTGGATCGTTCCAGATTTCTTGTTGAAGTGGTCCAAAAATATTTTTTAAACTACGGAATGTTTTTTTATTTTTTTTTGTACATTGGACATTGTATGACAAAACATCACAACTTCCTGTAAAAAACTCAAAAAGACTTGTCGTTCTTTTCATTGTAAACTAAACATCTAGAGTTTTCCAAGAATATAAGATACATGATTTTTCAACTTCTTTATTGTTATAGACTTGTACTTGAAGTTGATCCAAAAAAACACACAATTTAGAGAAAAAACGAACTTTCTTAAAATCAAAGATTTTGAATAAACCCATAACTATTCATAGGATCTAAAACACTAAAAGACTTTATAAATAACTTAAAAATATAATATACTTTAGTAAATGCATAGGTTATCTTAAGAGACTTGGGAAACCAAAAGCATGGTTAAATTCAACTATATTCTATCTACTGGACAACGTATGAAAAAAACATCATAATGTCCTATATATAATTCCATAAGTCTTGCTATTTTTTCATTGGAAACTACACATGTAGATTTCCAAGCATAAAAAGATACATGATTTTGTGACTTCTGTGTTATTCCAAAATTCTTGTTGAAGCTTGTCAAAAAAACTCACATATAATTTGGATAGAAAAATGAACTTGATTAGAATTGATGATTCAAAATAAAACCTCAACTATTTTTAGGACCTAAAACAATAAAAGAATTCATAAATAACTTATAAACATCAAATAATTCAGTATATACATAGAAGATCTCATGAGACTTGCGAAACCCAAAGCTTGGTCAAGATCGATATGTCTATCCACTGGACAACATTTGGCAAAAACGTCATAACTTCCTCTAGAGAATTATAAACGACTTGTCACTTTTTTCATTAGAAACTAAACATCCAAAAATTTCAATGCATATAAGATACAAAAAATTTAGAATTCTGATTCATTCCAGACTTTTTGTTGAAGTTGGTCCAAAAAATAAAGTTTTTATGATTTCTTCATCAAACCACCTGTATCATACAAACACTTCCGATACATGATCTCCTCATCATCTTCTTTGTGAAACATTATCCAACATTTATATTCTTTGTTGATCTTCAACAACAAACAAAAGATGATACACCTAAAATTATGTGGATCCTAACAAAAGAAAATATTGTCTTCTTAATGGTAAAAATAATGCATATTAAACTCAAGATCATAAACCAAGATAAATATAACAATGACTCAAATGATGAACAAAAGGGTTATGATTTCTCATTTATATGCACAAAAAGCGTCACTTACAAAGAAGCTTAACAAGTACGGGAGATAACTCTTTTGTCATTGAATGGCTAAATACAACCCGTGACCGCAAACATTCTCTCACAATTAAGCGCAACATAAGAAAATGAAGGTCTCCCTGAAGCCACTATTCCCAAATTGAGCTAAATAAGGCACATCATATATAAACATTTTTGTTGCGAAAAAAAAAACAAAACAAAAAACTTATCTTAAATTATATATGGGGAATTTGACTTATTAAGGTAATTAAGTATTTCGAATGTTTACATATGGGTAATATTGTTTTTTTGTACTCATTTACGCAATTAACTTTTTTCATCCGTTCAAAAATAACCAACATTACCGGCAATTACCTGTTTTAGCCGGTAACACTTATTTAGCTCGGTTAAAAACATTACGTGGAATCTTACGTGGCCATTACACCCCTTTCTCATTTAATTATGGTTCGTCATCGTCAGCTTGTCCAAAACACACCTCGATTACCTTCTTCTGTGAAAAATCAATCGATACATCAAATCGACGATTAGGGCTTGGAGTTAAAGTCGACTGCTAGCATGGCATCCTCATCTACAGGTATGTATGTATCTGTACATTTTCATTACAATGGATTCTTTTCGCCAAACCCATTGGTGTACTTAGACCCCGTAAAAACAAATGTACGTGATGTGGATTTTAGGGGATTTACGTATAAAGAGTTTCTTTTGTGGCTTACGAAATGAACCAATAGAGCCTGTGCTAATGTCTACTACTGTATGAGAAAGGAAAGCTTGTGTGAGGGTATTAGAAGAATCAACAGTGATGCTAATTATTGGGAGTTTGTGGAAACTGTTTATAGTCTGGAGAGTGATAGTCTTGAGAGTGAGTTAGATGTGTACATTGACCACCGAAATGAACCAATTCTTGATTGGGCTGATAACGAGTTCTTAGCATATGGTAAAGGGTATGAGTCGGATGAGTTGGATGAAGAGGATGACAAGGATTCTGAAGTTTCAGAGACAATGGAATATGAACATGAATGGGATGATGAAGAGGAACATAATTTTGATAAAACTGTTGGAGACCCATTCTTGGACAAAATTTTAGGGCATATTAGTGATGATGATGAAGAGGAAGCAAACAATGGGAAGCTTAAGGATGTTGTGTTCCCTGTCCATAATGAGAATCAAGAATGGGAGCAAATGGTGCCAGTTTTGGGTATGAAGTTTTCTAACCCATTGGAATTGAAGTTGTGTATCACCAACTATGCAGTCAAAATGGATATGATTTATGGTATGACAAAAGTGATCATGAAAGGTTATTGGTAAAATGTTGTAAATGTAAGACAAATAAACAGGGTAAAGGTTGTCCCTCTAGGTTGTGGGCAACCTGGATGAGCAGTGAAAAATCATTCCAGATTAAATCTCTGAATGATATGCATAATTGTGCAAGAGTGTTCAAATTTGGGTCCATTGTTACCTATAAATGGATAGCAAAACATTTCATGAATCATATACTTCAGAAACCAAAGATGAGTATAAGGAAGTTGAAAGCTAAAGTCAACAAGAAATTTAATTTGATTGCAAGTGTTGGACAATGCAGAAATGCAAGGAAGAATGCATTTCAGGAGATAGAGGGTTCTTTGAAAGAACATTATGCAAAAACATGGAGCTATGGAGAAGAGATAAGAAGGACTAACCCTGGATCAACAGTGAAGATGGATGTAGATGTCATGCCTGATGGAACCACTTATTTCTCAAAGTTTTATGTATGTTTCAAGGGATTGAAGGATGGATGGATTGAAGGTTGTATGAGGGTAATTGGACTAGATGGTTGCTTCCTAAAGGGCATATGCAGAGGTCAGTTGCTCTCTGCTATAGGTAGAGATGTAAATAACCATATATATCCTATTGCTTGGGCTGTTGTATCAGTGGAAAGTAAAGAAACATGGAAGTGGATTATTGACCTTCTAATTGAGGACCTTGGAATGGGAGTTGGGCATGGACTAACCTTGATATCAGACCAACACAAAGTAATCAATTTCTATTTTTTCCATCTTTATTTTAGCTTATGTTATGTTTTTGTTGTTTAAGTTTTGTGTCTATTGCTAACAGGGATTACTTGAGGCTGTGAAGGAAAGGCTTCCAGTAGCAGAGCATAGGCAATGTGTTAGGCATATATGTGCTAACTTCATGAAAAGGTTTAAGGGCCAACTGTTTAGAAAGCTTTTCTGGTATGCTGCTGCATCTACTACCCCTGCAAAATTTGAGCAACATATGAATGAAATCAAGAAATTAGAACCGCTAGCTTATGACCATTTGATGGAAAGAGACCCTAAAACTTGGAGTAAAGCATTTTTTCAGACTGATAGGGCTTGTGATGCATATGAAAATGGTATATCTGAGAGTTTCAACTCAGTGATTGAAGCTGCCAGGAAGAGACCACTAATCACCATGTTAGAAGAAATTCGAATTTATGTGATGGGGAGGCTTTATAGACAGAAGATTAAGGGGAAATCTTGGGATTTAACCATATGTCCTACCATTAGGCTGAAGTTGTCCAAGCTTAAGGATCTTCAAAGGTAAGTGCTTAAAAATGTTTGTCCTTATATATGTTTGTCTTTTAACATGTTTGTCGTTATATATGTTTGTCTTTAAACATGTGTATGTGGACAGATTTTAGAAAGTTATACCATCTGGTTATCAACAGTATAAAGTCAGACTTGGGTATGATGCATATGTTGTGGATATTGGTACCAGGACATGTGCCTGTAGAACTTGGCAGTTAACAGGTTACCCTTATGTGCATGGGTATGCTTGCATTGCAAGCCTCAACAGGGATGTAGAGTAGTATGTGTCACCATGGTTTACCACATCAATGTTCTTAAATTCTTACAGGTATACCATTAACCCACTCAATGGTAGTGACATGTGGCCTCATGTAGACTACATCAACCCATTGCCCCCCAAAAGGAGAAGGCTACCAGGAAGACCATCAACAAAAAGGAAAAGGGATCAGATTGAGAGGTAAAACCAAGGAAAAAAGCATTCAATCACAAATTGGGGAATCATCAAATGCAATTTCAAAGAAAAAGAAACCCAAGATAGCTGGTATGTCTGATATATTTATTTATATATAACTTGTATAACTTAACATATTTGGCATAACTTAACTTTTCAAGTAATGCAAAACAGGTAAAGTGAAGGTTGCATTGGCACATGAAGTTGATATTGACAGTGACAGTGAAGTTGAAATAGAACCTGAAAGTGATGTTGACTCTTTTGATCTTGAATTTGAAGATGATGTGCAACCTGAAGTTGAAGATGGAGTAGAACCAGAAGTTCAATATGGAGTGCAACCTGAAGTTCAAGATGAAGTGCAAGCTGAAGTGCAAGCTGAAGTGCAAGCTGAAGTACAAGCTGAAGTTCAACCTCAAGTTCACCCTGAAGTTCAAGATGCTAACCAAGTTGAAGTTCACCCTGAAGTTCAAGTTGAAGTTGAAGCTGAAGTGCAAATTCAAAATGAAGATACTAACCAAATTGTAGTTCAAGATCAAGTGGAAATATCAGCTTTTCTGTAGCACCTGGTTCCTGGTATGTATTTTAATTAAGTAATTTTGCATTTTTGGCCTGGGACTCGGCGAGTCGAAGGCCCAACTCGCCGAGTAGAAGCGGGATGAGACGCAGGATTTAAGTGATGGACTCGTCGAGTCGGGTCCCGGACTCGACGAGTAGGCTCTGACTGGACAAAACCCTAATCTGAGGGTTTGCACCCTATTTAACAACCTTATACAGCCTCCATCGCCCCTTTATGCTCCCAGAAACCCTCCATAGCAAACCCTAAGTGTTTTGGTGCAAGATCTAAGGCTTTTGAGTGATTTTTGTGGGTTTTGACCTCAAGGAAGAAGGAAGGACATAGAAGGATCAAGAGGAGACTGAAGGATTCGAGTTTGGTTCATCATTTGCAGTCTTTGAAAGGTATAAAGTTTGTACCTTGCTTGCTTGTTTGTCAGAACCCTTTTTGGGGAAGATTTAGGGCTTTTTAAGCCATATGAGGTAGCCAACCATGATTGCAAACATGGTTGGGGGTCAAGACTTCGGATCTAAGTCTTGGGAAGAGTCACAAGGAAGATTTGGGTTGCTTTTGCACCCAAGGAAGGCCTCATGCAACAAAAGAGCCATTTTAGAGCCTTTTTGGCTCAAACGTCCCATGCATGCACGTAAAGTTCGTAACTTTACGTGCTAGATCGAGCTTAGGGGGTTGGATCTATCATTTGGACAAGTGTTGTACATCAGAAATCGAGGATTTAGGGTGTGGACGTTATCGACTCGGCGAGTCTGTTATTGGGACTCGACGAGTCCAAGGCTTTGAGTCCCATATATGTTGAGGGTCAAAAAACTCAGTTGGGTGTTAGAAGGGTAGTAGCAGGACAGAAAGAGTGACCCAACGCATTGGACTTAGTTTTAGACCTGGAGTTCATGGGACTCGACGAGTGCTAGAACAGACTCGGCGAGTCCAAGTCAATCTTCTTATGATTGAAGATGAACTCGACGAGTTGTTCATACAACTTGGCGAGTCAAGGTCAGAACTTGTTCATCAGATGAAGGTGAACTCGACGAGTTGTTCATACAACTCGGCGAGTCGGATGAAGGTCCATTCGATGTTCATATCGAAGAGGAACTCGTCGAGTCGTCGCTAAACTCGACGAGTTGGGTCGTGGATGAGGACAGTTGGAGAGATAGGGACTCGACGAGTTGGCGGCCCAACTCGACGAGTCGGGTCAACTGGAAGTTGACTTTGACTTTGGCTTGGACTTGGTCAGGGGTAAAATGGTCATTTTACCCTAAGAGTAGATATCAGATTCTGACTGAGTGTTTTGTGGGAATTGTAGCCGGAGGATTTCCGGAGCAGCAGCGGACAGAGGTTCCCGCACAGATTATCAGCAGCTACTCGTACGAGATGAGTTACCTTCCAGTAGGGGTGGGCCTAAGGCCACAATGCCGGCCCACCAAAGAGAAGTATTTAGAAGATGATTGTCTTTGTGATAATTATCTTGGTCTGGTTACGTGCTTTGGTCATGAGTTTTATCTGTATGATATGTTACGTGTATAATAGGAATTAGTTTCCCTAACAGCGGTCCTTAGGACCGAAGGGTAGGTCAGTACCCGGATATGCCTGACTGTATGTTTATATCTTGTTGATTGTATGCTAGTGGTAGGGGGTCGAATAGTCCCCAGTTACCGGTTGAAAGATACCGATGACAGTTACCGGTTGAAAGATATTGATGATAATTACCGGTTGAAAGATACCGATGATGATTACCGGTTGAAAGTGTTGGGTTTTGAGCATTCTAACACTTCCTAAGTGTACATGCAACCCTAATAAACCTTGGATCTATGTTTGTCTAAAATACATGCAAAATTTGTTTTCCAAGGTTTATAACTTATCTAGCATGGCATGGGGAACTTTTAAACATAAAAGAACTAGATGAATTACATACCTTTGTTTGTGAATTGATTCCTTAGGAGTTTGAGAGCCAAGCACCAATAATGTGAATGCCTCAAATGGAAATCACAAATCACCACAAACTTGGAAAACTTATGAGAGAGTATATCTATGCTCTAGAAATCGGCCACCTTTCTTCACACACACTAGGGTATCATTTCATGCATCACAAGCTTGTTTATATAGTGCACATGATTAGGGTAAACCCAAATAACCCATGTCTTTTCCTTTCCAAGGATCCATGGGTTAAGAGCTCCATGGATCATCCATGGACTCCCATATAAGCTTAGCCCATTACCATAATGAGTGATAGCCCACACTATATAAATATAATAGCCCATGTTTAATTAGTCACCATTTGATCACTAAATTAATTCATAATTAATTTAAGACGAATACTAATTAAATAATACAATTTCATATTAATATATTATAACTTATAATATATTAATAAGCCGCAAATATACTCTTCTCATAATGTTATCCATATAAATAGTTCGGGTGAAGTGCAACCCAAATGGACCATGCCGGGTCGGGTCAAGTATATACCAAATAAGTTATGGACTTAGACACCTTATCCAACAGTCTCCCACTTGGATAAGTCTAATAACTATATTTGCCTATATGACTTCAGGAACCAACCGGCAATCGTAGCTCTCGAAAACTCTGTTGAACTATGAAGCGCCATTTTAGATAAGTGATCATATAATCCTCTGCTCTCATGATATCAGCCGGGCAAATACATGGAACAATGTCTTACTTATTGTCCAGCAGTTTGTTTCCCGATTTCCGATTTGTTTGACAAAGAACTTAATCGAACACATCAATTTAGTTCTGACCGGGCCCGGTACATAGGTCAAAACAAAATCATCGAGGGGCCCAGATATCGCTTCTAATCCTCCAAGGACTAGAAGGAACAGATAAACTTCGACTCATATACTTGTTTCTAATACTTGTTGAATTATACACAAAGGCACGTTTTATAACATCAAGTTACTGATGCGTTTTCGTGCAATCAATGTACAACCAACTCATAGGTAACAACTCATATCTCTAGGTTTGAAGACTTATATGATATTACCGTCTCACGATCACTCGAGATAAATTCCATGAAGTGATGCAAGTGAGCGTGAGTTGAATCCAATACTCATAACTTATGAGCACTCATGAGTGTTGTAGCCATGTCCAACATCTTAGACCTCTACAACCAACTCATGACAGTCTTGATTCATATATACTTCCAACATATGACCGACTGTGGATGGTTTGAATAACTTAATCATTTGGAAAGAATAACCTAGTTATTATGGAAGTCAAAACATGCAAAGTGAAACACAAGAATAATTGAATCCAATATGGTCTCAGCACTTATGAATATAAATAAAACAACTTTTATTCATCACCCTATTGATTCCACATTATTCTGTTTCGATTTATCAACTTAACACTTTAATTAAAACAATAGTTGTCCCATGCTCCAAGCATGTACACTATGTTTTCTAAACAATAGTCATGCCATACACCAAGTATTCACACTATGTTTGTCTATGATCTTTACTTTGTGAAGTAGATCAATTGAACATGATTCCAATGATGCTCATTTCACAGTCCCAAATCCTTAACGTAAATGTAAGAATACCAAATTCTTGTCATTTACTGTAATCTGTTAGATTCCAAACTTATATGCATTGATCCTCTTGCAATGTCTATGCACAAAAGTCACAAAACTTATCAACAGTCATTATAGAGTATTCCAAAGGAGATTAATTCCATGGAAACGAAGTCTCATATTCAAAGTACATTGCTTTGAACATCCTTCTTGCATAAAAGTTTCTAACTTTCTCATAGATTCTTAATATCCAACTCCCAATATGGAAAATTTCCATATTCCCATTTTGATTATCATATCTGAACAAGAGCTACCTCTTTTCAGAATATATCTATATGGTCCTTCCAAAATTTAACACTATACTTCCAACTATCTCTGAGCAACCAATCTTTGGTGAACCTTAGATTGTCCTCGACAATTGCTTAATCATTTTAGTCTTATCCAATTCTAGACTTTTCCCTTCTTAATGCTCTAAGCATTTTGAAAAATTTAGAACGGATAAATATTATAGCACATGTGACCGATCCTATACCCGAAGCATATGGGACACGATTCATGATGTCTCACATAAAGACTTGATACTAGATCAGTCTTTTGCTACAATATTTTTATTTGCCATGTTTTCAAAAATCAACTATGAAGAGGGATGCCGTAATCATAATCGAATTTGAGAACGCAATATATATAGAATTTCCTTATGTTGAACCATTCCAACATAAAACTCATATATATGTCCTTGACTAATGATGATTAAAATCTCAATCTAAAATTTTTAGGATTGAAATGAAGTATAATCTCCTCTCCCTTAATTATAGCAAAACAACATTTTCCAAGTGAAATTCTTGTTTTCTATAATTAACAATACTCATCATAATTGATTATGCTCCCACTAGCATAATAATTATTTAGCACAACGATTATGCTCCCACTAGCTTTGACATGTACTCAGAAATCGACTTCTAGAAATCAATACTTTATTGACTTTCATCACCAAAGTTCAGACTTCTGATACGAGATGCTTCGAAAAAACTTTATCTAAGCTTCTCAGACTCATACATCTTTCCTTAGATAGCTCACATGTGTGTCTAAACAATTATGAAGAGGGATGCCGTAATCATAATGTTTA
The DNA here is from genome assembly GCF_052849685.1 of Lactuca virosa. Classification (NCBI taxonomy): domain Eukaryota; kingdom Viridiplantae; phylum Streptophyta; class Magnoliopsida; order Asterales; family Asteraceae; genus Lactuca; species Lactuca virosa. Next base: position 283,599,575 of record NC_136428.1, read on the forward strand.
GACCTGTTTGCCATTTCTCACAAGTCCATGTTAGTGTGTCGGTTAACCACACAAGCTCCACTAACGACTTTGAGAATGCAAACAACACAATTGCTATCTACTTAAAATCTACTTAGTAAAAGCGTTTCCTCACCATCATTTTCATGAATCGGAAAAAACCTTATGACACTTAGATTTTATGATGTATGTGTTCCTATCCATATGAATTTGTCAAAACCGTAATCAAAAGACAAGGTTAGTGACAAACTCAAAACATATGGATTGAACTTGTTCAATCTTGATTTCTTGCCTCTTGGTAGCCCAAGGGCCCACCATTGCTTCCAAGTTATTATGCACACAATTGAGAACTCACAGAACTCACATACATAGTCAACTTTACCGGAATAGGCACAGGAACAAGAATTATGTCAACACGATAGGTTACAAACCTCAAGTCGTGTGCTAGCGATAAACTATAGGTTTTATCCTTGATTAGCTCTTGAAACTCTGAAGACCTTTAAGACTCCCACTGTCCTCTTGACATGCAAGTTTCTCTTTGTCAAGAATCATTCCTTGACAACCAAACAAACATTCAAGAGTCCGTGTGAATTCTTATCAAGATAAACACTTCACACAATTGATGTCAGTTGGTCTTTGTTTTATCCAAAACATCACAACTTACCAATTTCAAATGTACAAGAGTAGAAAACATTTTACTCTTACATTTGACAAGTGTTATAAACCTTCTTTAAGATGTGTCACTCAAGTTACAATCTTGGAGTATGACTCTAAGACTTGTTTTGGAACAAAGTATGATTCATCTTGTTGATTTTAACCATTCCAACAATTCATGAATCCTCTTCTTAGCCATAAAATTCACTAAGATGTCCTTAGAGGATGAATTGTGACATGGTTTCTTAATCATTAAGATGATCATAAAACAAGATACTAAATTACTCTCCCATCTTTTTAGATTTGAGAAACTTTTATCTTTCTGCCCAATTTGATTCTTCCCATTCGTCCTGCCATACATTGAAACTTTTCCAATGTTTCAGAATTGTACTTCAACTTGTAGGTACAACCATATTTACTAAACTTTACTAAATCATGACGAATAGTCTTATCGATCTTTGTGGTGGCCTTTGACCTGCACACACCCAGTGTACCCGATCCTTTAGTCTTTCACCTGTCTCACATATACATGTGGTCAGGGAATTAGTCTTAACTTTCCAAAAATGAAAATTCTCATTCATCATGCAATACAACCTGCATGATTCCAAGTTTCAGTCCAATTGAAACCGTGGGTGATGAGAATCTTTCCTTATTTGATAAATTTAGACACTACCACTAATGAAAGAATCAAATGCACATTTCCATTATTGCTAGAACCATACAAACATCAATTTTTCATAAAATGCCATTGCAAGGAGATATAATAAAATAAAACAAAATTTTATTTATTTATAAATGCGGAAAAACGTTTTCCTTACAATGCAACTTTAAATGAAAACTATGCTATTACATATCTTCTAGCAATCTATCATAACTCTTATGTCGCAGCTCAAGAATCCGATCTTCGAACCATCCATATTCGCTATCAGATTCAGCATACTCCTTTTATTAAGTGTCCTGCCCTTTGCTTGATCCTGAAGCAGAGCCAAACCTTTTGTTTCTACTTGCTTTCAGATCTTTTAGGTATTCAGGGCAGCTTCGCTTCCAATGACCCTTCTCATGACAATAAAAACATATAGACTCTTTGGGAATGGTACACGAGATTATCACAGACTTAGCCTTTCCCTTTGCCTTTTGGTCAACAGGGTCGACCAAGGCCGATCCCTTTCCATTGGGAAGAAAAGGCTTTTCTGGACTTCCAATGTTACCAATGTCCATGTCCATGGAAGTTTGAGAAATAGACCTTCCACCCATATTTGCTTGACCATTGCGCCACATCATTTCTGACTCAGCAGCAACAAGCAAATAAGATAGATCTATTAGGGTCATGTCGTGATTTATCACATAGTAGTTCTGAATGAACTCACTATATGACTCTGGAAGTGACTGAAGAACCCAGTCAATAGCCAACTTCCTTGGGACAACGACACCTAACATTCTCAACCTGTCAAAGTGTGACTTCATTCCTAAGATATGAGTTCACACAGGTCTTCCATCCTTATGTTTCATTGCTAGTAGGGCTTGAGTGACCTTGAATTTTTCAAGTCTTCGAGCTTGTGGGTCAGGGAGAATAATTGGAGGAGGTGGAGGTAGAGAAGTATGATTTCCATGAGATTTGGGAAGATCACAGTTGTCTAAACCAGACATCTACAATGGGAGATATTCAAGTTAGTTGATTTTAAGTCCTTAATATAACACCCAATATGAAATATTAAGGCTAGGACCCAACACAATATTTTATAACTTGGAAGAGGGATGCCGTAATCAAAGCTATAAAATATTTGAAGGTAGGTGAATGACTATTCACCAATTTCCACCATGAAAAACGAAATAAATTATTAAGTTTTAATTGGATTTGAAACTCCTAGATCTTTTGAGATTCATTGAACTTTCAATGGCATGTTTCAATCTCGATTGTGCCGTTCAAGTTTTGTGACTGGGATGCCGAGGATCACAAAACAAGGTGTGAATAACCATGCAAACTCACTTGGTACCCTTAATATTATCACCTAATCGATGTGCTGGTTAACCACACACGCTCCACCGATCTATGATAAACATTAAGTCACCCTTCGTGATCCTTACTAGTCCAAGTTAGTGTGCCGGTTAACCACACACGCTCCACCAACGACTTTGTAAGGTACAAAGTGTGAGTTTCATGGGTTAGCACCATATTCACATTTTCCTAAAGTAACTAAGATTGGGAATTTATAAAAGGTTTAGTTACTTTATAATATTCATTATACTTTTAATGAGAATTTAAAGTCATTGTCCTACCCGTTCGACTAACGACCCTCCACCGATCAAGGAAGCGGTGGGTGAGAATGGACACCCATTAAGTTGCCATTTTATAGGCAACAACCTTATACCCCCCTTATAGACCGGCTTCGTGAATGAGGCCAACTAACGGTAAAACGACTTGATCTTATACATATATATAATAATTAACCATTAATGTTATAAATAGTATAAGGGTTGAATTTTAACTTTTAAAACTCTAAGGGTTGGAATTAAAGTATATTAAAGTGTGTGTAACTTTACAAATTCCAAAACTTGAGGGCAAGTTTTGAAACTTTTCAAAACTTTTCATTTCATAACTTATGAGTTAATGGTTCATAAAATTGAAGACTCTTCATTTTTATGTAACTTATGTGTTTAAATGTGTGTTTAAAAGAAAGAGACCTTTGGATATCCATAACTTGAGGACAAATTATGGACTCCATTAAAACACATAAATGATCAAGAATTAATGATAAACAATTCAGCAAATAATTCTTATCATTTTTCTAAACTCATAAGAACATGAACATGATCATCAAGATTTCAAGAATTATATGAGCACATAAAATCATGGAATTTTGATATAAGCCATTGTAAATGGATTAGCATAAACATTACACCATCTAAAACAGGTTTTAAAACACCAAAACAGTTTAGGGTAATGTTTCTAGTCCATTTCCAGCAACAAAAGTCAAAAATCTGCTGTCAGTTCATTCTACTCGTCGAGTGCACGAACCTACTCAACGAGTAGGATGAATTTTCACTTGGACTCGTCGAGTCCCCCCATAGACTCGGTGAGTCCACTGTTCAGACAGCAAACAATTTCGATTTTTTAACATAATTTTGCATCAAGTATCAACAAACAAGCCTAGGCTCTGATACCACTGTTGGGTTTTGAGCATTCTAACACTTCCTAAGTGTACATGCAACCCTAATAAACCTTGGATCTATGTTTGTCTAAAATACATGTAAAATTTGTTTTCCAAGGTTTATAACTTATCTAGCATGGCATGGGGAACTTTTAAACATAAAAGAACTAGATGAATTACATACCTTGGTTTGTGAATTGATTCCTTAGGAGTTTGAGAGCCAAGCACCAATAATGTGAATGCCTCAAATGGAAATCACAAATCACCACAAACTTGGAAAACTTATGAGAGAGTATATCTATGCTCTAGAAATCGGCCACCTTTCTTCACACACAGTAGGGTATCATTTCATGCATCACAAGCTTGTTTATATAGTGCACATGATTAGGGTAAACCCTAATAACCCATGTCTTTTCCTTTCCAAGGATCCATGGGTTAAGAGCTCCATGGATCATCCATGGACTCCCATATAAGCTTATCCCATTAGCATAATGAGTAATAGCCCACACTACATAAATATAATAGCCCATGTTTAATTAGTCACCATTTGATCACTAAATTAATTCATAATTAATTTAAGACGAATACTAATTAAATAATACAATTTCATATTAATATATTATAACTTATAATATATTAATAAGCCGCAAATATACTCTTCTCATAATGTTATCCATATAAATAGTTCGGGTGAAGTGCAACCCAAATGGACCATGCTGGGTCGGGTCAAGTATATACCAAATAAGTTATGGACTTAGACACCTTATCCAACAGAAAGATATCGATGATGATTACCGGTTGAAAGATACCGACGATGATTACCGGTTGAAAGATACCGATGATATTGAATGGTATGTGGTATGATGGGGGAACTCACTAAGCTTTGTTCTTACGGTTTCGGTTTTGTTTTCAGGTACCTCTTCGTCTAAGGGGAAGGAGCCGGCGGCGTAGCATCGCATCACACACACACATATGATTCCGCATCGGACTTTCTGGGATTGTACTATGATTTTCCTTATTTTTGATGTCATGGTTTGGGACACAACATTATGATTTTGAAATGTGTTGCTTTATTGACAGTGTTATGGTAAAATGTTTTAAAAATTATTATTTTAAAAATGAAATTTTCGGGCTTGAATTTTGGGATGTTACAAGTTGGTATCAGAGCCCTGGTTTGAGGGATTCGGACACACCCTTGGGAGTGTCTGGACTCAAACCGAGGGATTCAAAAGATTTTTACATAGAAAATGGTTTTCTAAAATCTGAGTCAAAGGGTTTTAAGAAATAACAAGGTGTGTGGTGCGTGCGACCAGCCGAGCTCAAGTAAGTTTTCCCCAAGATACCCATACTTGTTATAATAAGTTATATGATATATGACTCTGAGAACTGCATGCTAGATTAGGGCTAAGGATCTAGGAGGATGCCTTGTATGCCTGATGTATATGATTCTGAGAACTGCATGCTAGATTAGGGCTAAGGATCTTGGAGGATGCCTTGTATGCCTGTTGTACGAGCTGCATGCTAGGACTGTTTAGTCAGCAGTAGGATAGCCTGATTAGGTTATGCCTGATGCGGTTACTCGATGCACGAATGCTGCTTGCTTTGTGGTTAAGGGGTCCTGGCTAACTTTAACTAACTAGTAAGCGGTTATTTAACAGTACTCGCAAGCTAGTTAGGGAAGGGAAGTAGGGACTCCTAGTGCAGCTGATGGCAGAGAGTAGGTCAGAGAGTGCCCCAGGAAAGCCTGGGATAAGACTAGATGGAAAGGGATATTGGTTAAGGGACCTGGTGAAGTCGAGACAGTCCTTGAGGAAAGTACGGATATATGTGGAAGGTAGTATGGGGCCGTACTACTGGAAGCAGAGGATCCGTACTCGAATCAAGGAAGGTTGAGACAAAAACGGGAACCTTGGAGAGTGTGTTAGACCTCTCAAGAGTATGTATGATCCTGACATGTATGCGTGTATTTTCAGCATGGTGACCACGCGACATGGAGCAGGAGGTTCCGGACCAGGATCAGGATCAGGCTCGGGTGCAGGATCCGAGCAGGTTGATGACGGGCTGCGCGAGTTCATCGCGTCTGAGATCACGAGAGGCATTCTTGAGTCGACCCCGGTCATTTTCGGGTCGATCAAGGAAGGGATTGTTGAGCTGATGGAGGATCGCCTCAGGGCGTTCAGGAGTGACATGGCGGCCAGCCAGTCAGGATCACGCACACTGTCCTTTAAGGACTTCAGAGGGAGTGGTGCGCCGGATTTCCATGGGGTGAAAGACCCCATTGCTGCTAGGAGATGGATCGCAGACATCGAGTCTGCGCAGCTGACGAGCTTCTGCCCGGAAGGGTCGAAGGTCCGTTTCGCTGCAGGGTGTTTGAGAGACAGGGCCAGAGATTGGTGGGAGTCGATTGGTGACTCATTGGGAGCCCCAGCTATTGAGGCTATGACCTGGTCAGACTTTGTGACCAGATTCAGGTCGGAGTTTGCGCCAGCTGTGGAGCTTCAGCAGCTGGCCAGGGAGTTCTTGGACATGAGACAGACTACGGAGACTGTGGCGGAAATCACCGCCAAGTTCCGGGAGAGGGCATTGCTGGTGCCCCAGTATGCGGGTGATGAGGACATGAAGAGGACCCGCTACCATGACATGCTACGAGCTGACATCCGAGAGCATGTCAGTTTCTCAGCTTGCCCTACCCTGGATTCCACGCTACCATGACATGCTACGAGCTGACATCCGGGAGCATGTCAGTTTCTCAGCTTGCCCTACCCTGGATTCCATGATTGCCAGCGCTAGGGAGAGGTAGATTGAACTGGAGCACATCCGGAAGAGGAAGGCAGCGGAGGGGCTGACGACGGGGGCTTCGAGGAAGAAGCCCAAGGGATCCGATGGTAGGCCGAAAGGCCAGTCAGGGCGGGACCGCTGTGGGAAATGCGGTCGGTCACACGAGGGAGCTTGTCGCACTGGGCCGGGTTCAGGCTGCTATAAGTGTGGCAAGGTTGGGCATTTTGGCAGAGATTGTACTGCCCTTACTCCTGCGATTCAGATATCAGACCTGATTTGCTTTCATTGCAATCAGAAGGGCCATAAAAAGGCCAATTGCCCTAGATTGACAGCAGCAACAGCGGCACCGGCAGTGGCGCCGACTCCAGTGACAGCACGGGTTGTGGATGGCCGGAAGGCCAAGTTGGAGGCTCCAGTGGTTCGGAGCCGAGCATTTCAACTGACAGCCGAGGAGGCACGCTTTGCACCCGATGTAGTCACGGGTATGACTTCCTTTTTATGCTTTTATGATATGCTGCTGTGATTTTGATATGTTATGTATGTGCTCTGTTTAGGATCGTTCCATGTGAACGGTATCCCAGTTCAGGTATTGTTTGATTCGGGTGCTACCCGATTGTTTGTCTCTCTTGTGCTTAGCAAGAAGTTTTCGGAGTCGTCAGGCACGTTGGATTGCCCTCTAGAGGTCGAGATTGCGGACGACCGGTCAGTGAGAGCATCAGAGGTCTACCGAGATTGCGTCCTGCGACTGTTTGAGGAGTGTTATCTGGTAGATCTGGTTCCCATACCTTTGCGGGGGAACAAGGTTATTATCGGTATGGATTGGCTAAGCCCCAATACGGCAGTGATTGACTGTGCGCAGCAGTTGGTGCGGATCAGGACCCCAAGTGGGGGAGAGCTGGTGATTTAGGGCGAGAGGCCACAGCAAGGACCAGCTTTATGTTCGGCAGCGAGGGCTAGGCGCTACCTCCAGCAGGGTTGCGCAGGTTATGTCGCCTATGTTATGGATACCCGGGAGGCGGGTAGGGCGACGGTGGGCGATGTGCCCGTGGTACGAGAGTTTGCGAACGTATTCCCCTAGGAGTTGCCTGGGATACCTCCGGAGCGACAGGTGGAGTTCAGGATCGACCTAGTCCCTGGTGCGGCTCCGATAGCCAAGGCACCGTATCGGTTGGCTCCTCCTGAGATGCAGGAGTTGTCTACACAGCTGCAGGAGCTGTTAGACAAGGGATTCATTAGACCGAGCAGTTCACCCTGGGGAGCCCCGATTCTATTTGTGAAGAAGAAGGACGGGTCGCATCGGATGTGTATAGATTATAGGGAGCTGAATAAGGTAACGGTGAAGAACCGTTACCCACTCCCGAGGATTGATGACCTCTTTGACCAGCTACAATGAGCATCTTGGTTCTCCAAGATTGATTTGCGATCAGGGTATCATCAGATGAGGGTCAGAGAGGAGGATATACAGAAGACTGCGTTTCGGACGCGCAATGGCCACTATGAGTTTGTGGTGATGCCTTTCGGGCTCACCAATGCTCCTGCCGCATTCATGGACCTCATGAACCGCGTGTGTAGACCGATGTTAGACCGGTCTGTGATAGTGTTTATTGATGATATCTTGGTTTACTCCAAGACGCGGGAGCAGCATGAGGAGCATCTGCGACAGGTTCTGGAGACTTTGAGAAGGGAGAACTTGTATGCTAAGTTCTCCAAGTGTGAGTTCTGGTTGCGCGAGGTGCAGTTTCTTGGGCACCTTGTCAACCAGAATGGGATTTCGGTAGATCTGGCCAAAGTAGAGGCTGTGATGAGATGGGAGGTTCCGACGTCTCCATCTGAGATTCGGAGTTTCCTAGGATTAGCCGGCTACTATCATAGATTCATCCAGGATTTCTCCAAGATAGTCGTACCCCTGACCAGGCTAACGACGAAGGCCGTGGTCTTTCGTTGGGGGCCTGAGCAGTAGGCTGCATTCGAGACATTGAGGCAGAGATTGTGCGAGGCGCCAATCTTAGCCCTGCCAGAGGGCATGGAGGATTTCGTCGTGTACTGCGATGCGTCCATCTCGGGTTTGGGCGCAGTATTGATGCAGAGAGGGCATGTCATTGCTTACGCTTCGAGGCAGCTGAAGCCTCACGAGGCGAACTACCCGACACATGATTTGGAGCTGGGGGCTGTTGTGTTCGCCCTCAAGATTTGGCGTCATTACCTCTATGGGGTTCATTGTATGATTTACACGGACCACAAGAGCCTGAGGTATCTCATGGACCAGCCAAATCTGAATATGAGGCAGCGTTGGTGGCTTGATGTGGTAAAGGATTATGACTGTGAGATCCTCTACCACCAGGGAAAGGCCAATGTGGTGGCCGACGCGCTTAGCCGCAAGGCAACGCTGATCAGGGATATCTGTCTGAGGATGACAGTGGTGACTCCGCTTTTGGAGCAGATTCGGGAGGCCCAACAGGAGGCCATGAAGGAGGAACATCGGAAGAGCGAGCGGATTATGGGACAGGTTTCCTCCTTCGACTATGACAGCCGAGGATTATTGACACTACACCGTAGGGTGTGGGTGCCGTACCACGGGGGTGTGCGCCAGGTTCTGATGGAGGAGGCGCACAAATCCCGATTCTCCATTCATCCTGGGGCGACGAAGATGTATAGGGATCTTCGCTTGGACTATTGGTGGCCCTGCATGAAGCGGGATGTAGCATGGTACGTGGAGCAGTGCTTGACCTGCAGGAAGGTTAAGGCCGAGCACTAGAGGCCACACGGCAAGATGCAGCCGTTGGATATACCGCTGTGGAAATGGGAGGACATTACGATGGATTTTATCACAAAGCTTCCCAGGACCGCGCGAGGGGTGGATTCGATCTGGGTCATCGTCGATCGATTGACCAAGAGCGCTCATTTTATTTCGATTCAGGAGAGCATCTCGGCCGAGAAGCTGGCCGACATCTATATCCGAGAGGTGGTAGCTCGGCACGGAGTGCCAGTTTTAGTGATTTCCAACAGGGATGTGCGGTTCACTTCCATGTTTTGGAAGAAGTTTCATCACGAGCTCAGTACTCGTCTGCATTTTTGCACCGCCTTTCACCCGCAGACGGATGGTCAGAGCGAGCGGACCATCCAGACGCTAGAGGATATCTACCTTCTGTTGGCGGAGTTCTCGTATACTAATAGCTATCATGCGAGTATCGACCGTCCTCCCTTCGATATGTTATACGGGAGGAAGTGCAGAACCCCGATATGTTGGGGTGAGGTTGGCCAGAGGGTCATGGGGAGCACCGAAGTGGTGCTCAAGACGACAGAGAGGATTCAGCAGGTTCGGAGCAGACTTCAGACTGCTCAGAGTCGGCAGAAAAGTTATGCCGACAAGCGCCGATCGGACCTGGAGTTTCAGTTCGGGGATATGGTTCTTCTGAAAGTGTCGACGTGGAAGGGCGTCATCCGATTCAGGAAACGGGGCAAGTTGGGTCCCAGGTACATTGGACCATTCAGGGTCCTACCCAGAGTGGGCAAGGTGGCATATAGGTTGGATCTGCTAGCCGAACTCAGGCAGATTCATAGCACTTTTCACGTCTCCCAGTTACGGAAATGTTTGGTGGACGACTCAGCAGTGGTACCCTTAGAGGATATTCAGGTCGATGACAGCCTGAATTATATTGAGCGGCCTGTAGCGAATCTCGACCGGAAGTCGAAGGATCTGAGGAATAAGAGGGTGGAGCTCGTGAAGGTGCAATGGCAGCACCGGAAGGGCTCGGAATGGACTTGGGAGCCGGTGGATGAGATGATGGAGCATTACCCAGAGCTTTTCCAGGAACGAGCAGCAGACTTCGAGGATGAAGTCTAAAAATAAGTGGGGGAGATTTGTAGCACCTGGTTCCTGGTATGTATTTTAATTAAGTAATTTTACATTTTTGGCCTGGGACTCGGCGAGTCGAAGGCCTAACTCGCCAAGTAGAAGCGGGATTTAAGTGATGGACTAGTCGAGTCGGGTCCCGGACTCGAGGAGTAGGCTCTGACTGGACAAAACCCTAATATGAGGGTTTGCACCCTATTTAACAACCTTATACAGCCTCCATCGCCCCTTTATGCTCCCAGAAACCCTCCATAGCAAACCCTAAGTGTTTTGGTGCAAGATCTAAGGCTTTTGAGTGATTTTTGTGGGTTTTGACCTCAAGGAAGAAGGAAGGACATAGAAGGATCAAGAGGAGACTGAAGGATTCGAGTTTGGTTCATCATTTGCAGTCTTTGAAAGGTATAAAGTTTGTACCTTGCTTGCTTGTTTGTCAAATCCCTTTTTGGGGAAGATTTAGGGCTTTTTAAGCCATATGAGGTAGCCAACCATGATTGCAAACATGGTTGGGGGTCAAGACTTCGGATCTAAGTCTTGGGAAGAGTCACAAGGAAGATTTGGGTTGCTTTTGCACCCAAGGAAGGCCTCATGCAACAAAAGAGCCATTTTAGAGCCTTTTTGGCTCAAAAGTCCCATGCATGCACGTAAAGTTCGTAACTTTACGTGCTAGATCGAGCTTAGGGGGGTGGATCTATCATTTGGACAAGTGTTGTACATCAGAAATCGAGGATTTAGGGTGTGGACGTTATCGACTCGGCGAGTCTGTTATTGGGACTCGACGAGTCCAAGGCTTTGAGTCCCATATATGTTGAGGGTCAAAGAACTCAGTTGGGTGTTAGAAGGGTTGTAGTAGGACAGAAAGAGTGACCCAACGCATTGGACTTAGTTTTAGACCTGGAGTTCATGGGACTCGACGAGTGCTAGAACAGACTCGGCGAGTCCAAGTCAATCTTCTTATGATTGAAGATGAACTCGACGAGTTGTTCATACAACTCGGCGAGTCAAGGTCAGAACTTGTTCATCAGATGAAGGTGAACTCGACGAGTTGTTCATACAACTCGGCGAGTCGGATGAAGGTCCATTCGATGTTCATATCGAAGAGGAACTCGTCGAGTCGTCGCTAAACTCGACGAGTTGGGTCGTGGATGAGGACAGTTGGAGAGATAGGGACTCGACGAGTTGGCGGCCCAACTCGACGAGTCGGGTCAACTGGAAGTTGACTTTGACTTTGGCTTGGACTTGGTCAGGGGTAAAATGGTCATTTTACCCTAAGAGTAGATATCAGATTCTGACTGAGTGTTTTGTGGGAATTGTAGCCGGAGGATTTCCGGAGCAGCAGCGGACAGAGGTTCCCGCACAGATTATCAGCAGCTACTCGTACGAGATGAGTTACCTTCCAGTAGGGGTGGGCCTAAGGCCACAATGCCTGCCCACCAAAGAGGAGTATTTAGAAGATGATTGTCTTTGTGATAATTATCTTGGTTTGGTTACGTGCTTTGGTCATGAGTTTTATTTGTATGATATGTTACGTGTATAATAGGGATTAGTTTCCCTGACAGCGGTCCTTAGGACCGAAGGGTAGGTCAGTACCCGGATATGTCTGACTGTATGTTTATATCTTGTTGATTGTATGCTAGTGGTAGGGGTGGAATAGTCCCCAGTTACCGGTTGAAAGATACCGATGACAGTTACCGGTTGAAAGATACCGATGATGATTACCGGTTGAAAGATACCGATGATGATTACCGGTTGAAAGATACCGATGATATTGAATGGTATGTGGTATGATGGGGGAACTCACTAAGCTTTGTGCTTACGGTTTTGATTTTGTTTTCAGGTACCTCTTCGTCTAAGGGGAAGGAGTCGGCGGCGTAGCATCGCATCACACACACACACATATGATTCCGCATCGGACTTTCTGGGATTGTACTCTGATTTTCCTTATTTTTGATGTCATGGTTTAGGACACAACATTATGATTTTGAAATGTGTTGCTTTATTGACAGTGTTATGGTAAAATGTTTTAAAAATTATTAATTTAAAAATGAAATTTTCGGGCTTGAATTTAGGGATGTTACATTTTCAAGTTGTAATGGGACAGAGGGCAAGGAAACCTTCAGAAAGAATTACACAACTTAAGATAAGAAAGATGTGGGAGGGAAAACAGGGAAGCAGTGATGACAATTCGTATGAGTGGGAGTAACTTTTTTCTTATTGTACTGTTATTAATGTTTTGGCATCTTTGACTGACATCTTTTAACTTTGGAATCTTGTGTCACATCTTTTGAAAACTAGTTGGAATAGCTTAAATGCATGTTTAAGTGTGTAGTGTTCAACTTTTTGCACATTTTTGGGTGTAATGAATGTTTAGCTATGTTATGTAAAACTTATGACACATCTTTTGAAGTCAATGTTCCCTGAAATGTTTATAATGTATTACCATCTTTTTCACATCTTTCTAATACCATTTGTATTGTTTATAACTTATTACCATCTTTTAGAATATCAAGTGTAATCACAATTCCATTACAATGTAATCACAATTCCAGTACAATGTTTATTACTATCATTCCAATGATTCAATTCCAATGATTCAATTTCATTACAATGTAAAATTCCATTCCAATGATACAATGTAACCTTTTTCATTGAAAACATCACAAAAGCATACATAATTTAGTCATACTACATCATAATAAACTACATAATTTAAAACAACATTTTGACATACAAGAGAAACAAGAAAATTAATGCAAGTCTATGGGTAAACAATTTCCAATTGACTTTGTCAAGTTCTTGTTTATTTCTAGTCTTCTCTTGTTCAATCTTCATCCTGCATATACTGATTTTAGTCTCCAAGGTACAAATTTTCAATGTAAGATTGCAGCTTTCTTCTGGTTTCATCATGTAATGCCTTCTTCCATCTTTCCTCCCTTCATCCTCATCCAACCATTGCCAAAATTTACAGCTTGGACTTTTTCCATTCTTCAAGAAATTTATAAAAACATGTTAAATTGAAGGATGAAGAAGAAGTAAAAAAATGAATTACCAGTGAGTTTTGACAAACTCTGAATTTCCTTCCAGGATTGTCTGGGGTTCTTGATGTCTTCACACGAGATGGCAAGTCGCAATCACATGGATGATCCGGTTGCAATTCGTCTTGTCGTTTGGAAGAAAAGGATGAGGAAGAAGATGTCATCCATCGATCTAGGGTTTTAATTAATAAGCAGTCGTATCTCAACCTTCTTATAATGTAAACACTTCTCAATGTCACGTAGGTGATGAGTATTGCAACGTAGAAGCCACGTAGATGCCACATCACCCAAAACCTACAATAGCCGATAATGTTGGTTATTTGTGAACGGCTAAAACAAGTTAGTTGGGTAAATGAGTACAAAAAAAACAATATTACCCATATGTGAACATTCGAAATACTTAATTACCTTAATAAGTCAAATTCCCTTATATATGATATAGATATAATTTATCTATATATAAAAACAAGTTTTATAATTTTAGAGGATTCATTTGAATGAATTAAACAAAAAAAACCTTCATATGTTTGTTAAATCACTAACATGAATAGTTTTTTTTTTAGAAAAATAAAAACACTAGCTTATAAATTATTATTATTTAGCTCATTAAATATGAAAATTGAACAAAACTCGAAAAATAAAATAGCAATTTGTTTTGACATGCCAAATATAGTTTAAATATAGTTTTAATAAAAAAAACATGATAGAATGAAGTGGATATGTTAAATAATTATTTGGGTTTTATAAAATACATAGTTTATAAATTAATAATTCAGATAATATCATGTGACAAGTCATCGTTTGATAGCTTGTCAAATTAGTTGCTAGTTACTTAGACAGATGGGAAAATGACTTATCAAGGTAATTAACTTTTCGGTATGTTCACATCTGGGTAACAATCTTTTTTTTTACACATCTATATAACAAACTTGTTGGAAGTGTTCACATATACCATTATGACCTGCTGTAGCAGGTTAAATCCTACATGTGAACATTTTCAACAAGTTCGTTACCTAGATGTGTACAAAAAAAGTAGTTACCCAAATATGAACAAAACGAAAAGTAAGAGTAAATTACACGAATGGTCCCTGTGGTTTGGGGGAATTTGTGTTTTTGGTCCCTAACTTATTTTTTTTAACTTGGATGGTCCCTAATGTTTATTTTTGTTGCACGTTTGGTCCCTGTCTTACCTAACTTATTTTTTTTAACTCGTAGGGTCTATTAATTTTTTTAAATATATAATGAATAAATACATAAATAAGAAAATTAATTAAAAAAATTAATTAATAAGGGCACAATAGTCTTTCTAGGTAAGACGGAGACCAAACACATACAAAAATAAACAGTAGGGATCATCCAAGTTAAAAAATAAACAGTAGGGATCATCCGAAGAGATACAGATATGTGATGTCTATTAATTTTTTTAAATATATAAAAAATAAATACATAAATAAGAAAACTAATTAAAAAATAAATTAATAAGGGCACAATAGTCTTTTTAGGTAAGACAGTGACCAAACGCGCAATAAAAATAAATAGTAGGGACCATCCGAGTTAAAAAAATAAGTTAGGGACCAAAAACAAAAATTCCTCCAAACCACTGGGACCATTCGTGTAATTTACTCTTACTTTTCGTTTTGTTCATATTTGGTAACTATTTTTTTTGTACACATCTAGGTAACGAACTTGTCAAAAGTGTTCACATCTAGGATGTAACCTGCTACAGCAGGTCATAATGGTCATATGTGAACACTTCCAACAAGTTTGTTACCTAAATGTATAAAAAAAAAAAAGATAGTTACCCCGATATGAACATACCGAAAAGTTAATTACCTTGATAAGTCATTTTCCCTAGACCGATTAGTAGTCAACTTTTCTAATAAACAGAAAGAAAAATAAAGTTAAGAGATTCTAATAATAAATTTTGTATATCTCAAAATAAAATAAATATTTTAAATATTTGATTGGGTTTATAAAGCATTAACATGTATTATTTGATTTGTTTAATAAGATAATATTGTGGTAGGTTACTCTATCCGACTCTATTTTTATACCGACCAACCATGTATCCTAGAAAAAATGTGAGCACGATTCATGTGTATCACCCAAAAGTCATACATGGACCTTTTTTGGTGGTAGTTACAAAAAGAAAAACATTGAATATAGGAGTACCTGTTTATTTATTTGAACGGCGTATTTTTTATTTATTTATTTTTTGAAATAGAAAATAATTTAAATATTCCAATTGTGTGGAAGTCAACCCAGGACCTCTTAGTTAGTTGTTAATAAAAATTAAGAAGAAAAAAAAACAAATACGGTCAAAATAGCATAATATAGATTGATTATGATTTAAGTATTTGACATAGAGTTGACATATATCCGAATTTGAATCTTACATGTTCTAATTTCAAGGTGATCCGTAAGAAATCATCCCACTATAAATTCAGAATTTCTGTCGTTAACCCAATAAATCTAAGAATAAGATATTACAATCAAATCAAACAAGGAACATTACTTGTTTTTACCTCTTGAAACATAATTTGTTTTCCTTGGCATCTAGACGCCACATACAAACGTAATTGTTCTTTGCTTACAACAAAACAGATTACTATTTTGTTTTTATTTGATAACAGCTTTGCAATGATTTAATGTTAACATACAATTAAAGTAAGTAAATGACAACCCTAACATAATAAGGATTTGATGCCTTAAGGATAAGCGTAATAAAAGACAAGTGATAACCCTTTGGGGCCCACCTAGATCCTTCAAATGCCTTTGAAGTTGACAAGAATGTAAGATTGGTCCCTATACTATCCAAAAAACTTTGATGAGAATCCAAAAAATTTTTGACTTGCATGAAAGGTACAAAATAACAAATTTTACATGGATTTGGTCTCGGTAGATTTGAAAAGACTATTTTATCCTTGTCATTGATTTTTTAGATTTTCTCAATATTTTAAATACTTTATTAAAAAGAAAAAGAAGAAAAAAGCATTAGGCCTATCTACTGACCCTCATCGGTGCCCTCCCCCTTTCATCCCTTTCTTTCTTTCTTATCGACCGGATCAAGATGGAGCTAAGGAAATCTGGATGTTGGTCTCCGATGAAACGCCGAATGGCAATACCAAAGGTAAATAACTAATCGTCCTTTCGATGTTAACTTCTACTTACATGAAAGTGCCGATTTGAATTAACGTAGGTGCAGAGATGGAAAATTTTTAGCGGAAGGTAGGTGGAGA
The DNA here is from genome assembly GCF_052849685.1 of Lactuca virosa. NCBI lineage: Eukaryota > Viridiplantae > Streptophyta > Magnoliopsida > Asterales > Asteraceae > Lactuca > Lactuca virosa. The sequence goes on from NC_136428.1 coordinate 283,616,277, forward strand.
TAAGGAGAGAATAAAACGGGGTTTGGACTCTGTGGTGGCGGAGCACCAGCTTAAGACGGTGGGTGATTCGGGGAAAAGAGATGGCGGGGAGTGCGATGATTCGTTTGATCTTGATGATGGTTTTGCATAAATTGATAGTGATGGAAAATCAATCGAAGAACCAGTTTTGCGAGTTTTTGTTTTGGTTTTGGAGATTTTGCATAAATTGAATGTGGACTCATGGATTTGGTTTAAGCCCCTTTGATTTCGATCATCTCCTTGGCTTTTTCATCGGTGAAAACATTAGCGCCCTGAGGAACTTGGTATGAATCCATTGGAAAATTTTCATGTGTTATTTATGTCGGTCATTTTGATTTTTGGTGTGTCATCTAGTTTAGATGTCAACAATCTTGGAATTTGGTGCCTGAACAATATGGGGATGAGGATTTAGAGAAAGGTTTCACCGGTGATGAGGGTTGGGGAGGACTGGGTGGTTTCAACAGGTGGCGATGGTGATGGTGGTGTTGGCGTTGGTGCCACTGAAATGGCAAAGATGTTAATTATGGTGGGGATCTCCTGGGGGCTGAAATGGCCACTTTTTGAGCAAAGGTATGTTGGTAGCGGTTTTCATGATGAGGCGTGGTGATAAGATGGAATGGAAAGAAAGTCAGGGGGGGAAAGGTGGGGTACGGTGGAAACCAGTGGGGTGGGATTTTATTTTCTATTTTTTATAATTACTTAAATACTAAAATAAGTAAAGAAAGTTGTAAAAAATAATTGATAAGGGTAAATTAGTCTTTTCAAATCCATTAGGGACCAAATCCAAAGAAATTCGTTATTTTAGACCTTCCATGCAAGTTGCAAAGTTTTTGGACTTTATCCAAAGTTTTTTGGATGCCACAGGGACCAATCTGGCAGTTTTGTCTTATTCTTTCGATTAATCGTATGTCAATTTAGGGAAAAAATTTGTTTTCTAAGAAACCAATATTTTTTCAAGTTTTAAAGCTTATTTTTTATCGGAAAAAATAAAAAATATCTAAATTCATAACTTTACTTTGGGAATGTTAAAAAAAATATTATTCGGATTCACCGTGTGAATTAATATTCACACTATGAATTTGACGAGATCAACAGTAATGAATTTCTATATTTTTTATTTTTCTTATTGGATAAAAATAAGCTCTAAAATGTTGGAATCCTAAGTCGGGTAGGACTTGGAGACCAAGTAAACTTGGGATTATGGCAAGTCGGTCATAGTTTCCTAATTGTATTCTAATACAAGTCTGTAATTAGAATCTATAAATACATGTCTAGATCAAGTTTAGGATTAGAGAACCAGATTGTATTCAATATTGGTTTTAAGTTATTTTCCAATTAATCAAAGAGTTGTTTGATTAAATATTGTTTTGCAATTATGTTTTCTAAGATGGAATTGGTATCAGAGCTTTGCTTTGAAATCAAAAAAGGAAACTTACCTGCTGAACAAGGTGGTCGACATGGCAGGAGGTGAAGGGGCTTCAGGTGGTGCTCCGGTGAGGAAGAAGGAAATCGGAGCCACTTCAGTACAATGTCCCATGCTCAATTCAAGCAATTACATCATATGGGCACTAAGAATGAAGGTAGTGTTACAGATTCTCAAGGCATGGACAGTAATCGATCCAGGAACGAAGAAGAATGAGGAAAAGGGTTACCTTGCAATGGGTTTGATTTATCAGGAAATTCCAGAATCTCTAATTATGGAAACTAGAGATGTTGAATCCTCAAAGGCACTCTGGGATGCGATTAAAGCGCGTCATGTTGGGGTTGAACGGGTCAAGGAAGCAAGGCTGCAAACCCTAACCACCGAATTCGATCGACTCAAGATGTCGGAGTCAGATTCAATTGATGCGTACACCGGAAAGCTGTCAGGGATTGCTTCAAAATCGGCGGGTTTAAGAGTGGTTATTGACGAAACGAAGTTAGTAAATATGTTTCTCAAAACCTTGCCTCGATCAAAGTTCATACACATCGTCGCCTCTTTGGAACAAGTACTCGACTTGAAATCTGTAGAATTCGACGATGTAATTGGTCGATTGAAGGCCTACGAGGAATGAATAAGGGAAGAGGATGCCAATGGGAATGATCAATCGAGGGTGCTATTTGTGAAATCGACGTCTGGAGGAGGTGGGTCCTCGTCTGGTGGGGGTAGCTCATCGGGAGCGAAGGGAAAGTGGAAAGAGTTGAGTGGGTCATCCGGGTTAAATCAAGTGAATGGGTCACACAGGTCGAATAAAACCAAATCGACCCAAGGACAAAAGCTCAATAACAATACTAATCGATCCAAGAATTAGCCTAATACCAATTATGACCAAAATAAAAATAAAAACAAGAAGCACCGGTCCAAAATTATTTGTTACCAGTGTGACAAACCGGGCCACTTCACGTATCAATGTCCAGACCGAATCCAAAAATTACAAGAAAATAATTTTACCGAAGTTGACGATACCGATGCGGCCATATTTTTACACGAAACTGTGTTTTTAAATGAAGAAAATGTGATACCGTCTCGATACGACTCACAAGATAACGATGTGTGGTATTTGGACAACGGGGCGAGCAATCACATGACGGGAAACCAATTGTTTTTCTCCGAACTTTATGAAGGCATAACCGGGAGGGTTAAATTCGGAGATAATTCGTGTGTAAATATCAAGGGAAAAGGTGCTATATTTTTCCAAGGCGAAAGGGGTCAACAAAGGCTGATGACGGTGATTTACTACATACTGGATCTCAAGAACAATATTATTAGTCTCATATAAGCAACCGAAGCTGAGTGTGATATTCGAATGAAAGACAACTATTTGACCATACACGATGCCTATAATTGTTTATTACTGAAATTACAAAGAACTCCAAACCGCCTCTATAAAATAAAGTTACAAATTGGAGTACCTATTTGCCTTAATTCGAGACTAAGTGAAGATACGTGGCGATGGCATGCAAGACTTGGGTACATCAATTTCGAGTCAATGAAAAAGATGTTCAAGAGGGGTCTAGTCCAAGGGTTACCCAAATTTGATCATGAGAATCAATTGTGTGATTCTTGCTTGGTGCGTAAGCAAACAAGAAAGCCATTCCAGACTATGACAACATACAAAGCAAAATGACCATTGGAACTAGTTCACAATGATTTATGCGGTCCGATCACGCCGGAAACCAAGGGTCAAAATCGGTATATTTTTACACTAATTGATGATTTTTCACGATTTATGTGGACTTATCTCATGAAAGAAAAGAGAGAGGCGTTTACACACTTCAAAAAATTCAAAGCTTTGGTGGAGAATTAAATTGGAAATCCTTTGAAATTGTTTAGAAGTGCTTGAGGAGGTGAGTTTACTTCTCTTGAGTTTAATTCTTTTTGTGATCAAAATGGAGTCAAATGCTACCTTACCGCCCCATACTCTCCACAACAAAACGGAATTGTAGAACGAAGAAACGAAACACTTATGGACATGACACGAAGTATAATGAAGGCAATGCATTTTCAAAACTAGTTATAGGGAGAAGCGGTAAATCACTCTACAAATCTTATCAATCGCGTTTACACAAGAGTCCTTGGTGATACAACTCCATAGGAAAAGTTGTATAAAAGAAAACCGAATTTAGAAAATGTTCATATATTTGGGTGTCTAGCGCATGCAAAAATTAAACCGGATAATCTAAAGAAGTTGGATGCAAGATCAAGACCACTAGTGCATGTTGGTTCCGAACCAGGTACAAAAGCTTATCGGTTATATAACTTGGTGACACAAAAAATAATCGTGAGTCAAGATGTTATTTTTTAAGAAACAAAATGGTGGGATTGGATTAAAGAAGCAGGAACCAACAATGAAGAAACGGGCTCATTCATAATACCATGGGACTACCCAGAAGGCGAGACGAGCAACAATCAAGAAAACGAGGTAAACAATGACCCAATGGAACCGATTGAATCCGATCATGAGATTGGAGACCGTAACACCCAAAAATTCAAGCCAATTTAAAACTTTTTAAACAACCCAAAAACCATTAGTTATTACAAACTTGTTTTCAAAATGTATAATATCAGAGTATCCCAGAAACATAGTCATAAAAAGTGAGGAGCTGTACGATCACGCCTTTGCCTTGCCACGATCCCCTGATGTACCTGAAACAACAAAACTGAAACTGTAAGCCCGAAAGCTTAGTGAGTTACCCCCAAAATACTGATACACATACAGTCCACATAACCATGTCAGCAACATCATAACATAACAAACTGAACAGCATGTAATGGGTCCACAACTTTACAAGCTGGATTACCCCTGGGCCCTCAGTACGAGTCTGGAATGCCTACCGGGCCCTCAGCTCGTATCTGGAATACCATCGAGCCCTCAGTACGAGTCTGGAATACCATCGGGCCCTCAGCTCGTATCTGGAATGCTCCCGAGTCCTCAGTATGAGTCTGGAATGCCTACCGGGCCCTCAGCTAATATCTGGAATACTCCCGAGTCCTCAATATGAGTCTGGAATGCCTACCGGGCCCTCAGCTCATATCTGGAATACTCCAGGGTTTGTTGGCTACGGCACGGAGCAGTACAACCTCAACCCATCCCACCTAACATATCAACATATAACATAACTACTGAGCATGCAATAATCATATAACATCACAGGTAGTCCTACAGATCTACCTAACTGGCGTAACCACTAGCATGCAACACTAACTCATACTCAACATCTAACACTGCTAGGATAACATATCCAATGGGCCGGCCTTGGTGCCTTAGACCCCTTAGTATAGTGAGGATAACTCACCTGACACTGCTGAAGTCCCGCTGATACCACTCCAGCTGCTGGTTGACAGATTCCCTAACTGTCAACATCAAACAACACCCAATTAATAATTGGGTTACAAGCCCAAGGTCCAACTCACACTACAAAAGCCCAAAAGTCAAATAATGGGTCAAAGCCCAACCTATGGCCTAATTTTCCAAATTGGGCCCAGACCTTTACATGGTCTTTCCTTAAGGCCCATTCAATTATTCCAATCCAATTCCCATGGCCCAATATCACATAATCATAAAGGCCTAAACTGATGGGTTTTAGGTAAAACAAATAAACTAGAAAAACAATTCCTAAGTTCACATGCAACCTACTTTGGATCTATGTTTTAACTATTGAACATACAACTTTGAATTGCAAAACAAGAACCCTAGAGGAGAGAGGCTAATTTTGAAATTAACAAACTAGGGTTTAGGGTTTACATACCTTTCAATTGTTATAGCAAACAATTGATATTCCCTTGATCTTGATCTTGATCTTCTTGGAAGCTTTAGCACCACAAGTGTAATGCCTCTAATGGAATCACACCCAAACTAGCAAGAAGGAAAGTAGAAGAAGAGAGAGGGGAGAGGGAGTATGCAATTTCGGCCAAGGTATTCTTCCAAAGAATCAGTACACAAAATGTGAGCCAGGAGGCTCCTTAAATAGTTGAGGGAACTAGGGTTTAGGGAAAAACCCTAGTTATCCTTTGCTTAGGGCCTAAGCAAGACCCAAGGCCTTATCTTGGAGCCCTTGGACGAATTCTCTAGGGTTTCCCCTAGGGTTTTCGTCCACCCCCTTCCAAGGGGGTTCTGGAACCTTCCACTCAACTATTAGTTAATTGCAAACTAGTCCCTGCACTTTATAATTAATTCTTTTAACCCCAAAATTAATTCTGATTAGTTTCTGGCTAACAATTAATTAAACATAATGATTTCTAATTGATATATTAATCCATTAACATATTAATAAATCATTTATATTAATTTATTAATCTTATAAATTAATATCTCTCCTTTCATAATTTCCTTGTCCAGTTGCTAGGTTGAGGGCAACCCAAAAGGACTGTGCTGCTATCAATTCAAGTACATACCAATTATAGTTATGGGCTTAGACACCTAATCCAACAGTCTCCCACTTGGATAAGTCTGTAACTATAATTGCTAGTATGCCTTCTAAATTTGACCAGCAAATTGTAGCTTCCAAAAAGCTGCTGCCGAACTCTGACCCAGTCAGTTACGTGTCCTAAGATAAGTGATCATATAACCCTTCGTTCTGCTTGATATCCCCAGACAAAAGACATGGAATGTAATCAATCTGTTTGTCCAGAATCTATGTTTCCCGATTCCTAATTTGTGATGATGTAGGACTTCTAATCGAACACATCAATTTAGTCCTGGCTGGGCCCAGCACATAAGTCAACACCAAATCATCGAGGGGCCCACAGATATCGCTTTTCCTGTTAGGGCAAAAGGAACGAATAAACGTTGACTCATATGCTTGTATCTTTTACTCATCAAATTATGCATGACAATACGTTTTATAACACCAAGTTACTGATGCGTTTTCGTATCACCAATGCACAACCGACTTGTAAATTACAACTCATATATCTTCGTTTCAAGATTATAAGATATTATCGTCTCAGTATTACTCGTGATGAATTCCATGAAGTAATACTCTGAGCGAGGGTTTATCCAATACTCAAATCTCAATTTCTGAGTACTCATGAACATTGCAGCAATTCTATTGCCATGTCTATCCTTAGACAATCTGCAATCCAATTCATGACAGTCTTAATTCACTACTTACTTCCAAGAGTACGAGCGACTGTGGAGTTTGAATAATATCATTATTCAGGAAGTAAAACATGCAAAAATGAAACACAATAATAAACAATCGACAAAAGGTAGTAGCCAAACTTATAAATAATACTTTATTATTTAATCACCAAAAGTCAATTACATTTACTTTGTTACAAGTTTCAAAAACTAATCTAACTACTAAAACTAATATCATCTTTCAGTCCTATGCTCCGAGCATGCTGAATATGCTTAGCCCTACTCAGACCCTTTGTGAGGGGATCTGTTGGGTTATCTTCAGATGACACCCTCTTTACTATAAGATGGCCTTCTTCAACTCTATGTCTAATGAAATGGTACTTTCTGTCGATATGTCTGGTCTTACCATGATCTCTCGGTTCCTTTGTCAAGGCAACCGCTCCTTCATTATCGCAGAACAGTTCCATAGGCTCCTGGATGGTTGGAACAACTCCGAGATCCCCGATGAAGTTCCTCAACCAAGCTGCTTCTTTCGACGCTTCACTTGCTGCAATGTACTATGATTCACAAGTAGAATCAGCCACCGTATTTTGCTTGGAACTCTTCCAAGTAACTGCTCCTCCATTCAGTAAAAATACCCAGCCCGACTGAGAACGGAAGTTATCTCTATCCGTCTGAAAGCTGGCATCACTGTAACCATCTACTCTCAAAGTATCACTGCCACCAAGCACAAGAACCCAGTCCTTTGTCCTTCGCAAATACTTGAGTATATTCTTAACTGCTATCCAATGAGCTCTACCTGGGTTTCCCTGATAGCGACTGACCATGCTCAAAGCAAATGCCACATCAGGGCGAGTACATGTCATAGCGTACATGATCGATCCGACAGCGGAAGCATAAGGTACACGACTCATGTCATCTATTTCAACATCTGTACTCGGGCATTGAGTCTTACTCAATTTGGTATTGCTCTGGATAGGTAGCTCTCCCTTCTTGGAATTTTCCATACTAAACCTCTTTAGTACCTTATCCAAGTATGTGCTCTGACTAAGTCCAATTAGTCTCTTCTTTCTATCTCTCAATATTCTAATCCCAAGAATATAGGCAGCTTCTCCAAGGTCTTTCATTGCAAAACACTTTCCAAGCCAAGACTTAACCTCTTTCAAGGTTGGAACGTCGTTACCAATGAGTAATATGTCATCGACATATAACACCAGAAAAAGTTACTATACTCCCACTAGCCTTGATATACACACAAAACTCATCTTCACTTCTAGAGAAACCAAACTCTTTGACTTTCTCATGGAAGCAAAGATTCCAACTGCGAGATGCTTGTTTCAATCCATAAATGGATTTCTCAAGCTTGCACACTCTATTGGGAAACTTTGCATCAACAAAACCCTCTGGCTGACTCATGTAAACATCTTCAGCCAACTTCCCATTAAGGAAAGCAGTTTTGACATCCATCTGCCAGATTTCATAATCATGAAAGGCAGCTATGGCGAGCAATATCCTAATAGATTTAATCTTAGCCACTGGCGAAAAAGTCTCACCATAGTCAACCCCTGGGGTTTGAGTAAAACCTTTTGCAACCAGTCGAGCCTTGAATGTATGCACATTCCCATCCATGTCTGTCTTCTTCTTGAAGATCCATTTGCACCCAACTGTCTTGCGACCTGGTGCACTATCAACCAAATTCCAAACTTGGTTGTCATACATGGACTTAATCTCGCTGTCCATTGCCTCTTTCCACTTGGAAGCCTCTGGGCCTGCCATTGCTTCCTTATAAGTGACTGGTTCATCTAAGTTTACCAGTGTTCTGTCACTTATGAATGTGTCACCATCTGAAGTAATATGAAAACCATACAACTCAGGTGGCACACTCACCCTAGTGGATCTTCTAAGAGGTAATGAGTTATCAATTGGTTCAACAGGAACTGTTTCCTCTGGTTGAGTGCTAGTGTCATCTAAGGTTCCTTCATTGGCTGACTCTTGAATTTCTTCAAGGTCAATAGTGCTCCCACTGTCCTCTTTGAATATGAGCTCTCTTTCAAGAAAGACTCCTCTTCGTGCTACAAAGACCACGTTCTCACTAGGCCTGTAGAACAAATATCCAAAAGACTGCTTTGGGTAACCAATGAAAACACATTTCTCACTTCTAGCTGCTAGCTTGTCGTGAGTCTCTCGTCTTACGAAAGCTTCACAACCCCAGACTTTAATATGTGCTAACGAGGGAACTTTCCCTGTCCACATTTCGTGAGGTGTTTTGGCAACCTTCTTTGTAGGGACAAGATTGAGGATGTGGGCGGCTGTCTCTAAGGCATACCCCCAGAAGTGAATAGGAAGCGAAGCCCGACTCATCATAGAACGAACCATGTCTAACAAGGTTCGATTGCGCCTCTCAGCTACACCATTTAACTGTGGTGTCCTAGGAGGAGTCAATTGTGAGACTATCCCACATTCTTTCAGATAGTCGTTAAACTCGATACTAAGATACTCCCCGCCTCTATCGGATCTAAGTATCTTTATCTTTCTGCCCAATTGATTTTCGACTTCATGCTTAAACTCTTTGAACTTTTCAAAAGTTTCTGACTTATGCTTGATCAAGTAGATATATCCATATCTGCTATAATCGTCAGTGAAAGTCACATAGAATCGATTAGCATCTCTTGTAGTTGATCTGAAGGGCCCACACACATCTGTGTGTATGAGATCCAACAGACCTTCACCTCTTTCACAAGACCCTGTGAATGGTGATTTTGTCATCTTTCCCAAAAGACAAGATTCACACATGTCATCTGACTTTAGGTCAAATGATTCCAACACTCCATCCTTTTGGAGTTGGGCTATGCGTTTCTTGTTAATGTGTCCAAGACGACAATGCCACAAGCATGCCTTGTCTACACTATTAGACAAGTCAATATTAAGTACACTATTTCCTAGGCTATCAACACAAGTCACTGTTTCATACACACCATTACAAGGAAAAGCTTCAAACATAAAAACACCATTCTTATAAACAGAAATTGAACCATTCAAATCATCAAAAGAATATGTAAAACCTTGTCTGAACAATGCATGAAATGAAATAATGTTTCTCGTCATCTCAGACGAATAGCAACAATTTATTAAATCTAATCTAACATCATTACTAAGCAGAAGCTGATAAACTCCGATCTTGGTTACTGGTGAAGACTTTCTGTTTCCCATGATCAGGTTTATCCTTCCTCGCTCTATCTCCTCACTTTCCTTTAGACCCTGCAAATCAGAACAGATATGAAAACCACATCCTGTATCAAGGACCCATGAACGAGAAGATAATGAGTTATTAGCAGAAATAGTGTAAATACCTGCCGAAGATGGCTTCACTTTGCCATCCTTGATATCTTGCAGATATTGTGGGCAAGATCTCTTCCAATGCCCCTTTTGGTTGCAGTAAAAGCAAACTGCCTCTTTTGGATCAGAAACATGGGGAGTGGAACCATTGGGCTTAGCCTTTGGGCCATTACTAGATGACCCAGCTTGAGCCTTGCTCTTCCAGTTTTGCTTGGGAGGACCTTTCCTCTTTTTCCCCTTTCCCTGTCCAATAGCCAAAACAGGGGCACTCGTAGGTGTGGAGGGTATACTTTTACCCTTCATCCCTGCCTCAGCTGTCTGCAACAAGTTGTGCAATTGGGCCAAGGTCTGCTCAGTATTGTTCAAATGGTAAGTTAGAATAAACTGACCATAACATTCAGGAAGTGAGTTCAAGACCATGTCAATGGCCAATTCCTCATCAAAGTGAATATTGAGCTTGACCAAACGCTCTATGTAGCGTTGCATTCTTTGCACATGTGACACTACCGACTCCCCATCCTTCATCTTGCAAGCCATGAGTGACTTGACTACTTCGAACTTTTCTTGACGAGCTCGCTTATGGTACTTTTCCATAAGGTCCTTGTTCATCTCGAAAGGCCAGTAGTCCTCATAGTACCTCTGCAGTTCTGGGGACATAGTTGCCACCATGATGCATGCCACTTTGGTAGCATCATCGTAATGTTTCTTGTAGGCAGCAAGATCTTCAGGAGTAGCTTCATTCTCATCAAGCTCTTTGAGCTCCTTTTCAAGAACATATTCTTTGTTCTCGAAACGAAGAGCCATCTTGATGTTGCGCATCCAATCGTTATAGTTTGAGCCATCCATAACGACTTTGGAGCAGATATTGAGCAAAGAGAAGTTCTGGTTGGAGGAGGATGAAGCAGAAGTGTTTCCAGGAGTAGACATCTGAAAAGAAAGAAAGTTTTAGTTAGATTTCAAGATACCTTAATAGAATAACCCAAAGATATAATATCAAGGTTAGGATCCAACTATGAAGATTCACAACTTAGAAATGGGATGCCGAGATCCAAGTGCAAATTTCATAAAGGTAGGTGAATGACGATTCACCAATTCCACCATTAGACGAAACAAACGAAGTGAAATTCCTAATTCTTTTGAGATACATTGAAACTATTCAATGGCATGTTTTAATCTCAGATTATGCTCTTCTATTTGTGACTGGGATGCCGAGGATCACAAACAAGATGTGAATAACCATACAAATGTGCTTGGTAACCTCATTGTCTTTATCATTAACTATTGATGTGCTGGTAAACCACACACGCTCCATCAAAATGACAATTATGAGATACCCATTACTACTCTTTATTAGTGCCTTTTAGTGTGCTGGTTAACCACACACGCTCCACTAACGACCAATAAAGCATAATGTGCAATTTCATGGATTAGCATACTTTTCACATTTTTCCTAAAGTAACTAGAGTTGGGATTTTGAAAATAATGTTCTAGTACTTTCTTTAATATCATTATACTTTTAATGAGAAGTAGTTGTCCTATCAAATCCGTTCTGCTAACGACCCTCCACTAATCAAGGAAGCGGTGGGTGAGAGTGGACACCCATTCAACTACCATTTTATAGGCAGTTTCCTTATACCCCCTTATAGATTAGCTTCGTGAATGAGGCATACTAGCGATTTGACTGACCATGTTCTTATACATATATAATATTAAACTTTTAATTATAATATATATATAAGGTGTGTTTTAAAACATTTTAAAACTTCAAGGGTTTATAAATTTCGAAATTTAAGCTATTAAATTTAAATTTAAATAAACCAATTAACTAGATTTAATATTTATCTTTTAATTAACTATTAATCAAATTATTAAATCTTGTAAGGATTATCTAATTAAATTAATCCATTAATTTAATCCTAATCCTTATCCCTCTAAATTTCGAAAATTAGGGTAAGGATAATTATCCAATTAATCTAATTAAGTAACAATTATCCAAAACAAGAAACCCTAGTTATCCTCTAGCATATTTCGAAATTTACAAGGGAGGAGGCTAGGGTTTTCAAAACCCTAACCCTAATTTCGATTAGGGTTCTTTGGAGGCTAGGGTTTTCGAAAAAACCCTTTGATCCAAAACCCTAGAAATCGAAAATTTGGCGTTTAGGGTTTAATAGCTATAAACCCTAATTTGCAATTCAACAATTGTAGCAATTCAATTTAAAACAACCTGGCTCTGATACCACTGATGGGTTTTAGGTAAAACAAATAAACTAGAAAAACAATTCCTAAGTTCACATGCAACCTACTTTGGATCTATGTTTTAACTATTGAACACACAACTTTGAATTGCAAAACAAGAACCCTAGAGGAGAGAGGCTAATTTCGAAATTAACAAACTAGGGTTTAGGGTTTACATACCTTTCAATTGTTATAGCAAACAATTGATATTCCCTTGATCTTGATCTTGATCTTCTTGGAAGCTTTAGCACCACAAGTGTAATGCCTCTAATGGAATCACACCCAAACTAGCAAGAAGGAAAGTAGAAGAAGAGAGAGGGGAGAGGGAGTATGCAATTTCGGCCAAGGTATTCTTCCAAAGAATCAGTACACAAAATGTGACCCAGGAGGCTCCTTAAATAGTTGAGGGAACTAGGGTTTAGGGAAAAACCCTAGTTATCCTTTGCTTACGGCCTAAGCAAGACCCAAGGCCTTATCTTGGAGCCCTTGGATGAATTCTCTAGGGTTTCCCCTAGGGTTTTCGTCCACCCCCTTCCAAGGGGGTTCTGGAACCTTCCACTCAACTATTAGTTAATTGCAAACTAGTCCCTGCACTTTATAATTAATTCTTTTAACCCCAAAATTAATTCTGATTAGTTTCTGGCTAACAATTAATTAAACATAATGATTTCTAATTAATATATTAATCCATTAACATATTAATAAATCATTTATATTAATTTATTAATCTTATAAATTAATATCTCTCCTTTCATAATTTCCTTGTCCAGTTGCTAGGTTGAGGGCAACCCAAAAGGACTGTGCTGCTATCAATTCAAGTACATACCAATTATAGTTATGGGCTTAGACACCTAATCCAACATAAACATGGCCCATTTATGGCCCAATTTTCCAAATTGGGCCCAAGTCCTCACATGGGCCTTATCCTAAAGCCCATCTAATTACTCTGGTCCCTTAACTTGTTCTTGGATGGTCCATCAATAGTCCAATTGCCAAAGCCCAATAGGAAGGCCCAATTCAAAGCCCGAGTGAGATTAGTGCTTTCACATGAAATGATGATTAGGGTTAAGTGTTTCTTACTTAACCCTTAAAGGACTTAATCCATTAAGTCCATTATTGCTAAGTTAGTTTGCCAATGATTATTAATTATTATTTTAAGTTTAATAATTAATTCTCGTGTGTGTCCCAAACAATTTCCACAATTAGGGTTTCATGGAATTAGGGTTTTCCAAACCCTAATTAGGGTTTCTAACCCATATTAACCCAATAGGCCCAATAGCTAAGTCCTTAAGCCCATTAGGATTTCCACTAGGCCCATCAGTCTCATGTTTGGGCTTTTAGGTCCAATAGGGCTTTATTGGGCCCATTAGGGTTTTAGTCCTTTGTCCAAACATCCAAAAAGCAATTCCAACACAACTAAGAACACCGCCACCCGACACGGCGGCCGGTGGCGGCAGGAGGCGGCAGCCACCACCCTAAGGTGGTGGTTTTGGGTTTTTCTCTTCATTATTCCACTTTTGTTACAATTACAAGGCTGAGAAACAAAATAACACACACAAACACTAATACAAACTCACACACACACCTAAGACCACAGCAAAACACGCACACAGCCACCACGACGCGGCGGCTGGTGGTGGCAGAGCAGCAAGGCGGCGGTTACCACCATGGTTGGCAGCCATGATGGCCTTCATTGGTTTCCGGTCAAACTAACGCCATATACGACCTTGACTAGGTCACTCTCGAGGGTATGAACGTACACGAGCCAGGACAGCAACACCACTACCCACCAAGAGGATGACGACGGTGGCAGTGGCTGAGTTCGGCGGCAGATGAAGCTGTAACGTCGCACGGACGAAACGACGACGAGGGTGGTAATTCGTGAACGACAGCAGCGGTTCTAGCGGCGGGAATATCGTCGTCGACGAAGGAAGATTGCGACAGCGACAGCTCCGTCGGCGATCGGTTTACGGCAGCGGCTTTGGTGGTCAGAGAAGGACTAAATGGGCGGTGACAGAGGCTAAAAACAGCCCCACAAGCAACGGCGGCAGCCACGAAATGTGGCCGCTACCATCCTCCTGGCGGCGCTCAACGAACGGCAGCAGCTACACCCACGTGACGTTGTAGGCAAGGGAAGAGTGGGAGGAGACGTGCATGCCAGCAGCAAGGCCCGCCGGCGGCCTCTGGTTGCTCGGAACAAGAAGAAGTCGAGTGGTGGCGGCCCGGAGATGAAGGAAAGAGATGGCGGCTGTAATATGGGGGTTCGGTTTAGGGTTTGTGAAGGTGACGGGTTCATATACCCGATCCCTTCAAATTTCATTCCATAACAACACATTTGGTCCCTCCTTCATCATTTTCTATCAATTTCGATCCAAAATTTACCATTTCAACCCCTCCTTCTGAAAACCCCTTACAATTCAAGTCCAAAATGTTACCAATCAATCCTCCCTCTACAAAATCTTCTCATCTTAGATCCATAACTTACTCTTTAGTCCCTGCTTCCATAAATCCTTACATATTAAGTCCAATTAATACCAAACACGCCTTGACTTATGAAAATCTTCACAAATTAAGTCTCAAAATTACAATTTAACCCCCGGAGATTCAATTCTTGCCATTTGGTTTCCCGAAACATGCACCCCACTAATTATTATTTAATTTCTGAGCTCTAATAATATAAAATAATAATAATAATTACTTCCCAGGGTTCCTGATTTATTATTTAATTACTCTCTTTAAAATGGGATGTTACAACTCTCCCCCACTTAAATTTGATTTCATCCTTGAAATCGTTTCTTATCATCCTTTACACGCCAACAACTTGAACTACTTGGCTACAATCCCGAGCCTAATCCTAGCCTTTCCCAGGAAACCGCAACCAACCCTCGCAGGGTTCTAAAACCAGGAAAATAAACAAATCCCTTAGAATATGATCACAATTACTCAATCCGAAATCTGGAGTCTCGAGATGGTCTGGCTTCTTAACAGACTGCCCACCCTGGATCATTGTCGAATGCATTGCACTTAACTCCCAACTGGCTACTCAACTTCCGATAACCTGAGGTTCCCACTAGAAAACAGAATCACAATTCCCACACTGCTAACTATGATCCTCTTCTTGACAAGAGATCAGGTGCTCCTTCAAGAGAAATTCATCTTGATGACCAATTCCTATAATAACCGACTCATAAGCCCTAACACTCATACCTGGTCCAATCAGCCTCGGGCTAGAATACTAGGCATGCCTATGACGGGTCCAATCATCCTCGAGATCGAATACTCTCGTATCCTGCGCATGTTTGGCCCAATCAACCCTCGGGTTGGAATACCAACACGCCATGTCCAATCAATCATAGGGTCCGGTCATCCTCGGGATGGAATACCCTAGATCAGAATACCACTATATACGACTCTGGTCTAAACTCACAACTTGAAGTTCAGGGACCTACCCTTGTATTTCGTACTAAATCTTCTGATTCCTCGCAGCCGATTACGGCTCGCTCGAACCTCAACAATGTGTCCATTCCGAAAGCGCTCCAACAGATGAAGGAACTACTATGATCACTAGGCCCACAGCCTATGACTGGAATACCCCTACGAGGTCCTCAGCATAGGTCTGGATTGCCTCTGAGCCCACAGCATGAGTCTGGTATGCCCCACCTGGCCCTCAGCTCATGACTGGAATGCTCCTGATAAACGATCAACCTTATCCAAAAGAAAAGGCCTAACCAACATCTACCGAGACCTACCTGTTCTCAATTTGTTCGCCAATCATCTGAAATACCGGGTTCCAGCCCGGTCGCTGAGCTAAAGGGCTCCCACATAGTCGTCCCACACGACTTCTGGACGAAATCCTTCTCTGAAACTAGTTGCCACTAGTTAACATGCCACTGCGACTCTAATAACTTTCTGATCCAACCGATCGGATCCATGTGTCGAATCCTGTTGTTACCAAATCCACGGCTAAAGCGATTGCTACATGACCAATGGTAGCCTACGTCACAAGCAACCTTAAGCAATCCATTGCTTCCTTGATCTCATAAGTGTAGTGACGTTCCTACAGTCTTATTACTGGCTTAACCAGGTCTAATCCCTCTGGGGAAACCCATAAGCCCATCCGTGGATTTCCATATCCTCACTGCTACACCCGCACTGGTGGTTACTATTGTCCCTTCCGCGTCCTAACAACGCGCTCATGCTATCTATCAACCTAGTGAATGTGGCGGCTACACCCCCAGACTTACATCACTCTAGTACTATCTGCTTCTAGTGAATGCTACGGCTACCCCCGCAGTCTTACAACACTTTCCATACTACCTGGTCGCTAGTGAATGCTACGGCTAGAATCCCAACCGGATTTCCCAAATTCTGTTATCAAGCACCGAGAAGACGCGATGCACATGCTGGGGAGTTTTACCGAACTCCCAACTCACACAACACTCAAACCAAGTAGCCACTAGGGTTGTCTTCCTTCCCGAAAACGATGTGTAACTTATCCCAGTTTCAAAACCAATCCTGTTTCCGCATTCCGGGACAATTCTCCCCCACTTAGAGTCAACTAAGTCTTCACAATACATGAAAATTTGAGAATTCCCAATCCTTCTCACTTTCCAACTATTACTCCTTTACTATCCAAACACAAGTGATCACACACTTCAAAGAACTAGCTGAACACTTCCTGAATCCCAGTGAAACCGACAGTCCCTAATTCTTGAATGATCCCACACTCAAATCTTGGAGTCCAAAAGATAGATGCTCCAACTAACATCTCAGTAATGAGCTACTTCCCTTGGCGCTTTCATTCGCCGATCAATAACGGTTACTAAAACCACTTAATCCTGAAAATGCTGAATAACCATCTTGGGGACCTTGTCCGCAGACATCCCATATAATACCCTTATTCCCCAAAGTGCTCCAACAAATCCCACGCTCTCGACTCTAGAACTCATATCATTCAGGGCCTCGCACCCTAACTCATTCAGAGCTCAATCAATCCATACCGTCCGATACAAGAGATCAAGGCGAACTGGACCTCCAAATACTTATGCCACATCGACCCACCTGCGCTTACCCGCGCTGAACTACTGTCGCCAATCTCGGCGACCAACTGACCCCGAGCTAGAATACAACCTGATCCTGGGGTCACAAGCCTGCTCAATCCTTAGAGCTCGTAAACTGAAAGGGCACATTCCTTGCCCTAGAAAACAACATTTCAATCCTATCAATTAACCATTCTAATTGCAGCTGCATAACTCCAGCTGAACATAATCATTACTCCTTTCCGGAGTCCCCGCGACTCACATTCCGGCCTCAAGCAAACCCCTGAAGCCTCAAATCTGGAAACTCATGTGCTAGACTCTCCTGCTTAACCCGCGGAATGTAACAAGTACAGAACATCTCCCTGATCCTAAGTAACTGCAGCCCTCTACTCATCAGAATATGTCCCAGTAACAAGTCCCGGTACTGGAAAACTCGACCAGCTCCTCCCCCTGTCGTCGTTACAGCTGTTGAAGCTGTTGCGGCAGCTGTTCCAACAATGGCTGCATGGCGCTCGACAAATACCCAACCATGGCGGTCTTAATAGACCGAAACATCCCCGGAAACTGTCCCCATACAAACTCGATCACCTCCTCCCGGATGATCTCACTGACACGGCCATCTGACAATGCTGGCCTATCCTGGCTGCCAGCTCTCGATCCTAACCTGGATCCGATCTCAAGACGTCTCGTAACCATCATTCTGGTAAAACACCAGAAGGATCACTGATAACCCATATAGAGATAGGGAACCAACTCCTAACCCAACCCTAGGAGTTGTGACTTCCTTGCTACGCGTACGGGTCATGTGCTTTCAATAGTATGGGCCCCTACTACCTTCCACACCTACCCATATTTGTCTCAAGTATCACCACAACACCCTAACAATATACACAACACGGTGAGCGCTCAATCCTCACTCCTAGAGGAATGCTAAATATCTCATAACTGGCCTCCCGGCCTCACACAACCCACCCATCCATGAAACTTCCACCAACCCTGCAGCACTAGTGTATGCTAGCCATACATAACGCTGGACCCTATAGACTTTTGAATATCCAATCCTACCCTAAGCTCCCAATCAAACAAGAACAGAACATAAGGCCAAATCAAACATTCTCAGGCTATAAGATCTTAGTTATGTATAACCGTGATGCATACACTAAGCAACTATAGTAATGATGTCAATCTCATATAAAGGAGACCCTAGGCTAGCAGGCATCATGTAATCAGGCAATTCTATCATGCAATTCCTAAAGAGCCCTAGCCTAGTACTAACATGTTGTTATAACATATCTCATAATCAAATAACTTGTATGGTATTTTGGGGTCTACTTACTGGCTTCGGCTGATCGTACACCCTGCATCCTCCTTTACTTATTTTGAAAACCTTTTTGAAAATCGTTTTGAAAATCCTTTCCTTGATTTGAGACTGGAGTTACACGCATGTTCCTCCAATTCCCTCAAACCAAGGCTCTGATACCAACTTGTAACACCCAAAAATTCAAGCCAATTTAAAACTTTTTAAACAACCCAAAAACCATTAGTTATTACAAACTTGTTTTCAAAATGTATAATATCATAGTATCCCAGAAACATAGTCATAAAAAGTGAGGAGTTGTACGATCACGCCTTTGCCTTGCCACGATCCCCT
Organism: Lactuca virosa; assembly: GCF_052849685.1. Lineage (NCBI taxonomy): Eukaryota > Viridiplantae > Streptophyta > Magnoliopsida > Asterales > Asteraceae > Lactuca > Lactuca virosa. The sequence goes on from NC_136428.1 coordinate 283,635,119, forward strand.
GATGTAACTGAAACAATAAACTGAAACTGTAAGCCCGAAAGCTTAGTGAGTTACCCCCAAAATACCGATACACATACAGTCCACATAACCATGTCAGCAACATCATAACATAACAAACTGAACAGCATGCAATGGGTCCACAACTTTACAAGCTGAATTACCCCTAGACCCTCAGTACGAGTCTGGAATGCCTACCGGGCCCTCAGCTCGTATCTGGAATACCATCGAGCCCTCAGTACGAGTCTGGAATACCATCGGGCCCTCAGCTCATATCTGGAATGCTCCCGAGTCCTCCGTATGAGTCTGGAATGCCTACCGGGCCCTCAGCTAATATCTGGAATACTCCCGAGTCCTCAATATGAGTCTGGAATGCCTACCGGGCCCTCAGCTCATATCTGGAATACGCCAGGGTTTGTTGGCTACCGCACGGAGCAGTACAACCTCAACCCATCCCACCTAACATATCAACATATAACATAACTACTGAGCATGCAATAATCATATAACATCACAGGTAGTCCTACAGATCTACCTAACTGCCGTAACCACTAGCATGCAACACTAACTCATACTCAACATCTAACACTGCTATGACAACATATCCAATGGGCCGACCTTGGTGCCTTAGACCCCTTAGTATAGTGAGGATAACTCACCTGGCACCGCTGAAGTCCCGCTGATACCACTCTAGCTGTTGGTTGACAGATTCCCGAACTGTCAACATCAAACAACACCCAATTAACAATTGGGTTACAAGCCCAAGGTCCAACTCACACTACAAAAGCCCAAAAGTCAAATAATGGGTCAAAGCCCAACCTATGGCCCAATTTTCCAAATTGGGCCCAGACCTTTACATGGTCTTTCCTTAAGGCCCATTCAATTATTCCAATCCAATTCCCATGGCCCCATATCACATAATCATAAAGGCTTAAACATGGCCCATTTATGGCCCAATTTTCCAAATTAGGCCCAAGTCCTCACATGGGCCTTATCCTAAAGCCCATCTAATTACTCTGGTCCCTTAACTTGTTCTTGGATGGTCCATCAATAGTCCAATTGCCAAAGCCCAATAGGAAGGCCCAATTCAAAGCCCGAGTGAGATTTGCGCTTTCACATGAAATGATGATTAGGGTTAAGTGTTTCTTACTTAACCCCTAAAGGACTTAATCCATTAAGTCCATTATTGCTAAGTTAGTTTGCCAATGATTATTAATTATTATTTTAAGTTTAATAATTAATTCTCGTGTGTGTCCCAAACAATTTCCACAATTAGGGTTTCATGGCATTAGGGTTTTCCAAATCCTAATTAGGGTTTCTAACCCATATTAACCCAATAGGCCCAATAGCTAAGTCCTTAAGCCCATTAGGATTTCTACTAGGCCCATCAGTCTCATGTTTGGGCTTTTAGGTCCAATAGGGCTTTATTGGGCCCATTAGGATTTTAGTCCTTTGTCCAAACATCCAAAAAGAAATTCCAACACAACTAAGCACACCGCCACCCGACACGGCGGCCGGTGGCGACAGGAGGCGGGAGCCACCACTCTAAGGTGGTGGTTTTGGGGTTTTCTCTTCATTATTCCACTTTTGTTACAATTACGAGGCTGAGAAACAAAATAACACACACACACACTAACACAAACTCACACACACACCTAAGACCACAGGAAAACACGCACACAGCCACCACCACGCGGCGGCTGGTGGTGGCCGAGCAGCAAGGTGGCGGTTACCACCATGGTTGGCAGCCATGGTGGCCTTCCTTGGTTTCCGGTCAAACTAACGCCATACACGACCTTGACTGGGTCACTCCCGAGGGTATGAACGTACACAAGACAGGACAGCAACACCACCACCCACCAAGAGGATCACGACGGTGGCAGTGGCTGAGTTCGGCGGCAGATGAAGCTGTAACGTCGCACGGACGAAACGACGATGAGGGTGGTAATTCGTGAACGACAGCAGCGGTTCTAGCGGCGGGAATATCGTCGTCGACGAAGGAAGATTGCGACAACGACAACTTCGTCGGCCATCGGTTGACGACAGCGGCTTTGGTGGTCGGAGAAGGACTAGATGGGCGGTGACGGAGAATGAAAACAATCCCACAAGCAACGGCGGTAGCCACGAAATGTGGTCGCTACCATCCTCCTGGCGGCGCTCAACGAACAGCAGCAGCTACACCCACGTGTCGTTGTCGGTAAGGGAAGAGTGGAAGGAGACGTGCATGCCAGCAGCAAGGCCCGCCGGCGGCCTCTGGTTGCTCGGAACAAGAAGAAGTCGAGTGGTGGCGGCCGAGAGATGAAGGAAAGAGATGGCGGCTGTAATATGGGGGTTAGGTTTAGGGTTTGTGAAGGTGACGGGTTCATATACCCGATCCCTTCAAATTTCATTCCATAACAACACATTTGGTCCCTCCTTCATCCTTTTCTTTCAATTTCGATCCAAAATTTACCATTTCAACCCCTCCTTCTGAAAACCCCTTACAATTCAAGTCCAAAATGTTACCAATCCATCCTCCCTCTACAAAATCTTCTCATCTTAGATCCAGAACTTACTCTTTAGTCCCAGCTTCCATAAATCCTTACATATTAAGTCCAATTAATACCAAACACGCCTTGACTTATGAAAATCTTCACAAATTAAGTCCCAAAATTACAATTTAACCCCCAGAGATTCAATTATTGCCATTTGGTTTCCCGAAACCAACACCCCACTAATTATTATTTAATTTCTGAGCTCTAATAATATGAAATAATAATAATAATTACTTCCCAGGGTTCCTGATTTATTATTTAATTACTCTCTTTAAAATGGGATGTTACAGAGACAGAGCAGAAGTACAAGATAATGAACAACCAAGTCCGGTCAATAATAATGTTCAACAAGGAGCTGCAAACCAAAGACCCTCGAGAACAAGAATACCTCCAAGACGATTTCAAGATTATGAGATTTATCTTGATAATCTCGAAGAACTTCTTCTAAAAACCAATGACGATTCGGTATCGGTTGAAGAAGCGAAGAAAGAACCAGAGTGGGTTAAAGCCATGAATGCGGAAATTAATTCGATAAACAAGAATAGTACTTGGACTCTCGTGAACAAACCTATGGGGTGAAGCCAAATGGACCTAATTGGGTGTTCAAATTGAAGAAAAATGCAGACGACACCATTAATAAATACAAGGAAAGGTTGGTTGCTAAAGGTTACGTGGAACAATCCGATATTGATTTTCAAGAAGTATTTGCTCCGGTAGCTCAAATTGAAATCATCCAGTTTCGTAAAGCCTTAGCCGCTACTAATGGGTGGGAGCTTCACCACTTAGATGTGAAAATGGTGTTCTTACATGTAGAATTGAAGGAAACCATTTACGTATCGCAACCGAAAGGTTATATAAAGAAAGGCAACGAACATAAAGTATATTGCCTTACCAAAACACTATATGGTCTAAGACAAGTACCTCGAGCATGGAACACGAAGCTTGATGGGATTTTAAAGAGTATGAAATTTCAAAAGTGCATGAAAGAACCATCAGTGTACAGGAAAATGAAGGATCTAACTTGCTAATTTTAGCAATTTATGTTGATGATTTATTTGCCACAAGTACAAATTTGAGCATGATCAAGAGGTTCAAATTAGAGATGTCCAATAACTTTGAGAGGTCGAATCTTGGAAGATTGAATTATTACCTTGGCATTGAAGTTAAGCAAGAGGAATCATAGATTACTATAAACCAAGAAGCGTATGCTCAACGCATTTTAAAAGAAGTCGGTTTACATGATTGCAATTCGACCCATATTCCCATGGACCCGGGAGACAAATTGTCGAAGTCCGAAGATGAACCCGAAATCAACCCGACACAATATCGAAAGGTGGTAGGATGTCTTACATATCTCTTGCAAACAAGACCCGATATGGAATATGCGGTTGGACTTGTTAGCTGATACATTCAAAGTCCAAGAGAATCACATGGTGTTACAATCAAGCATATCCTACGGTACTTACGAGGAACAACAGGATACAGTATCAAGTACGAGAGGATGGGACAAAACCAACTCATTGGTTATAGTTATAGTAGTCACCATCTATACCCAGATGACGGAAAAAGCACAACTTGTGACATCCCCAAATTCATGGTCATTTTAAAAAAATTATTTATGCTTATTTAAAAATCGAAGTATCCTTTATAAAAATTAGTATTGCGGAATTTGTTCCCAAAAAACATGATAATGATGTTATCAAAGTATTTCCGAAGAAATGTATTTTTATTTAAACATCGGGATGTCGTTGTCGGTACAGAAACATAAGCATAAACAGACCTTACATTCATTTACACTAATGATTTACATCTCCTTTAATCTCTCAGTGTAATGTATCTTCGCATCGATACCTGTGATTCATATAAACTGAGCGGGATAGGCTGGGAAACCTGGTGAGTACATAGGGATTTCAATATATATATATATATATATATATATATATATATATATATATATATATATATTAGAAGTCACAATATATACAATTTCACCTCATATAATCAATTTTTCTACCCCACCCCGTCGATCCCCACAACGACACGATCCATACTCTCGGGTCTAAAATTAACAACTTTAACTAATCCATACTCCCAGATCAGGTATGTCTAGTCCATGCTCTCGGATCAATGACAAATGAATATGTCCACTTCATACTCTCGGACTAAGGACGAATGACTATGTCTAATCCATGCTCTCAGATTAATGACAAATTTTAAAGTTCTACCCTTTGTGTATATCCCACTCGTACTCATAAGAAGATAGTACCAAATATTCGTCTTAATTAATTTAGGTTTACTCTGTATCCTAAATCATCATATATCGTCAGATACGCTCTTAACACGTATTTCACGCAATATCAAATACTTCACACATAAACATATATTTAATACTTTAATTAATACTTGTATTAAAATCATGTTCATAAAAGGGACTATGCACTCACTTGTTAAAGTGATGATTCGAAAGTCAGGCAGCGCTTCACTTCTAACAATTGTCTTTTCCGTTGATGTAACCTAGTATTATTATCATTAAGTTTTAGTCTAATATTTATTGCGACTAATTATTAGTCTAAATTTATCATTAAATCAAAGTCTACTTTCATGATCTATCAAGTAAGGAACAACCAGGTAGGATCATATCGGAGGTAGGGTCCGTTTGGTATACGAAGTATACTGTTTGGAAATCTCAGTTTAAACACCTCACTAAATCACAGCCTAGACATCATCCCCGTAAGTAAATCAGTCAGTATAACGAATTGGAATTACTGATAAATCTTATTTATAGGTTCAAAATAACGATTTATGACTATAAATATAAGTTACACTGAAAACAAAATAATGTAGCTTAACTTCTAGGGCTTTTAATGAAAACCGGGAAATTGCACGGGCAGAACTCCAACTCTAAAAACTTCATTTTTTTTTGGCTTTTTGACGACTCAAAGTTTCTCTATCGCACCCTAAAACTAGGAGAAATCGAACAAGAAAGAAAAAAGGATTAAAGAGAGAGTTTAGAAATGGAGTAAGGAAATTTGAAAAATTCATCCTCTATTTATAGGGGTTTGATCATAGAGTAGGCCCTAAGTTTCGTCTGTATCTTCTGTGTACGAGCTCCATTTTCGACTGTGACATCCCCAAATTCACGGTCATTTAAAAATTTTATTTATGCTTATTTGAAAATCAGAGTATCATTTTTAAAGAATAATATTGCGGAATTTGTTCACAGAAAACATGATAAATATATTAGCAAAGCATTTCCGAAGAAATGTATTTTTGTTTATATTAAAACTTTGGGATGTCATCGTCAATACAGAAACTTAAGCATACACAGAACTTACATTCATTTACACTAGTGATCTATATCTCCTTTAATCTCTCAGTGTAATGTAGCTTCGTATCGACACCTGTTATACAAATAAACTGAGTGGGTCAGGTTGGGAAACCTGGTGAGTACATAGGGTCTTCAACCCACAATAATAAATTTATTATGTTTCATCATCACACAATTAACCCAATTACCCATCCCCATTATCTTATTTATTTCTTAAGGATCTACCCTAAGAATCATATATCATTCACTCATTCATTCCTAAGGATTCTCCTAAGGAATAGGCACGAAGTCCATCGTTGCCTATGGCATAGCTGCCAATGTTCTCTATTAAGCATAGCTACCAATATTATCATTTAGGCGCAGCTGCCAAGATTATGACGTTATCTATTAGGCGCAACTGCCGATATTATCCTTTAGGCGCAACTGCTAGGATGTTTAGAGTACATCATACTTCAAAAACATCTACAGTTTGTGGCGCAACTGTCAATATTCATATATATCATCTTTCACCCCTCATCATTCATGTTGATGAGTCGAAAACTCTTAAGATCGATTAGATTCAAACAAGTATAAGTAATAAAGAAAGAATATGAATCAAGAAAGTGTCGAATGATCATAAGTCACAGCCTCAAAAGAGCTCGAATAAGAACTGCTACTGTAGAGGTGTGTAGGGTTTACAATGACACAATTTTTTAATACACGATGCATTCATGCACCTTAATTAGTAAAACCCTAATCATTAAACGCGAGTGGACAGGCCCAACTCAGTTATACAAAAGACTAAATACAAAGGCCCAAAAGACGCAACACTTAATACTCAACAATTTCCCATTTTGCATTGATTGAGGCGAGAGTCCTTCACGACTGAGTTCGCTTCTGCACTTCAAAAACTTTCGGAATGACGCCCAGCAGAACCTTGCGAACTTGGATATACCATTGAATCATATCTGAAAAAACACTTCTTGTCACCTTTGTTGTTACCCCTGTGCTTGTTGACAATTTCCAAAACATACTCTAGGCAAGAGGTAGTGAACAGATGCTTATCAGCAAGAAAGAAGCAAGCCTTATGAAAGTCTGCATCGTTTCGTTCTTTCAGCTGAAAGGCCACATACCATCCTTCTATTTGTATCTTCCCACACTTCATTTTCTCAAAACCTTCTGGTTCTTCTTGAGCAAGAACACTAGGCTTCCTTCGCAGCATAGTAGCAATCTCCACATCCATTTTGCCAACCTATTGAATGTACGAGATTAACATCTGCTTAAGGTGAGCAATAACGGGCTTATACTTTTGTCCATCTCTCAACAACAAGTTGTAAAGCATGATCTAGTCATAAAGGTTGAGACATGGCAGATTAGCGAGAGTGAATCTGTGGACCTGACTGGATGAACCTCTCACAACCTTGAACTTCACATTTGGGAAGCTGTCGGTTTCGATTGGACAGTTAACCTTCACAACCATAATCTTACTCGCACTCCACGTCTCGTACTGTGGCTTCATATGCTTGAGATAGAACAAGAAAAGTAAGTGATATGCACCGCTATCTGTAGATGGGACATTCGCTACTTTCACGAAGCTGCGAAACCTGAAGGCTTTCGGAGTTATTGGTAGGTCCAACTGCGAATCTTGTGTATTCTGAAGATCGAATGACACAACCGGTTCCAGCCAATACTGACTCGGCATATCCATAGCTTCACTTTGAATTCGCTTCAGAGTCCACACTGGAAATAAAAGCTTTCGGCTTTCCGGCGTGACCTGAGCTTCGCGTTCAGCTTTTTCTTTCGCTTCAGCCTCGCGAATTATTCTTTGATGCTCATCAATCTGAGTTTCACGTTCCTTTCTTCTTTTCAGCTCATTTTCATCAGGCTCTTCATCTTCACTGTTATCGATAATTGGCTCTTCACTGAAAAGCTTTTCTTTGCCTTTTGGCTCAGATTCGCTTTTGGGCTTGATAGTGGGCTTGACTAAGGTTTGGGGTCTTCCTTATTTGATTGTGTCACACTTTCTCCCCCTTGTTTCAGAATAGAACCGGATTCCGGAACACCTTCCAGTCTGTGAAGCAGGGAAAAGACAGGCCTGAGTTCCTCATAGAGATGTTTCTTGACCGTTATTGTGATCATTGAGTCACGAGTCTCAATAATATCTGAAAGCAGGCCATTGACATCAGCTATACAACTCTTCATAGTTGCTTTCTCAGATAGTAGATCATTGAATCGTTTTTCAGTAGTCTCTAACTTGACCGTCAAGACTTTCACCTTTTCAGTCTTTAAAGCAAGAGCATCCATTATTTTGCTCTCCATGGCTAAGTCATCCTGAAGTTTTGAGATCTTCGAGGAAATGGATGAATTGAACTCAGCATGGTCAGTTTGCATACCAGTGCGAACCTCTTCAAGTTTCTCTTTCTCTGTTTTGAGAGTGCAGCTCAGGCTACAAATGACTTCATTAGCCTTCGCGGTGTTGCACTCAAATGAGCTCTGGAACTTCTCCATGAATACACGAGCATCAGTAATTAGTTTATCGACTTTTTGGTCGTATTGTTGCAAATAGAAGCAGAAGCATCTACTACCTTGTTCATCTTTTTAAGGTTGGAGGAGTGCTCTTTCGTAAGGGTCTCAAGAAGGGACTTGATCGTGGCTTGCGAGCAATCATCACTGAATGATGTCTTCGAAGCTTGAAGCAACGAATCCAGTTTTTCATTAATCGCCTTGAGTTGCCCTCTCATGACGGGAGCTTCGTCATCACTTACAGTCTTGATGTTAAATTGTCACAACTCGAAATTTTTAGATCAAGGAAAGCCTAAACCCTAACAAAGTTCAAGTGAAACTGCATTGCAATTCTTGTTGCATTTTATCATCTATAGCCTTAGGGCTTGTTTTAAAAGTTAACAAAGAAGTCTAGATTGAAAACTAAGCTAATTTAGGGTGTTATAAATGAACATAAGTTAAAAGACTAAGGGTTTAAAACATAAATATAACCATTAAATGAGTTTTCACCCAAAGTAATTAAAAGAAATGGAGTTTACGCCCATGTAATCAATGCACATACGTGTTCACGGCCCAAAACAATTAAGGGAAAGGTGTTTACGGACTTGAATTCATTTCCAAGTGGTGTTCACGGTTTAGACATTAAAGCCAAAAGAGTTCACGGTTGAAAATCTAATTCAGAATGGTGTTTATGGTTGGCCTAAATCCGTAAACCCCAAGGCCCAAGCCCATTATGATCCGTAAACACCCCTATATATGATTTCACCTTGAATCAATTCATTTCTCCATTCCTCAACGGTGAACCACTTAAAAATTCTCTCAATCTTCATCTGTGAACAACCCCATTTTCTCTCAATCTTCAAAGGTTTACGCCCAGAATTTTCAAATCATCAACCAATTCACCAAGAACATTCATAATATCTTCAAATCTTCATAAACTCCTCAAGAACACCAAGATCCAACCGTGAACCCATTTTCCAACCTTAAACTCCAACCGTGAACCCATTTCAACATTCCAAATTAATTCCAAATAATTATTGTAACTCTTTCTTACATAATTAAAGTATTGTCTAATACTTTAATTATTATTTACAAGATTACTTAACTCATTATTTAAATTAATATCTTATTAATTTAAATACGACGCCGGGTATAATTATTTTTAGGAGACGACTATCGTCACGTATTCTAACCCGAGGATTACCGTTAGCACGTCGCAACTCAACCGAGCACAGATATTCGAGGTGAGTTCATATCCCCATATTTTTCCAAGCTTTTTCAATGTTTTTAGGGGGGGGGATACAAGTAAAACACAAGTAATCTTGTGTTTAAAAATATAATTTGCTTACTATATTTTATTACCATTAACATGCATTTGAACGTGAAGCATATTAAATACGACAAACATTGTGACTACTAGACTTACAAACAATTTACGAAACATGTTAGGACTCAACTATTTTACAAGCACAGATTATAACACAAAAAAACAAACTTATAAACTATATTAAGTATAGTTTATGGAATGATCAAACAAACTACTTTTACAAAGTTACATGTTATTTACAAAAAGGTTTTCATTGTCTTATTCGTGAATCCATTGAGGGAACAAATTTGTGAGACACGTCTTTGACTACTTAACTAAGTCCCAATGGAAGTCTAGCCTTATGAACCAGAGTCTCCTGGAGGGAGAGCGTGAGTTTATTTATAGATCTATACGGGACTGAAAATCCCACACCCCTGATGGGTTTTATGCATAAGAACAATCCTATGTGCTCATACAAACCCTAATGCTTGGATCTAGGTTTCTCTATTGTACATGCTTTGAATCCAAGACTTACAAACCCTAGATCTATCAAATAAGAACTGAAATAAGGGTTTAGTAATTACCTTTGATTGTTATATAGCAATAACAATCAATCCTTGCTTTGATTTGCTTCAGAAAACTTAGTGCCTCAATTGTTGCACCTCTAATGGAGTCACAAACACCACTAAGCAACTTGGATGAAGAGGGAGGAGAGAGGAGGCAGCTAAAACGTCCAGAAACCCTAATCTAAGAGTTGTCCACGTTTTTGGGCATAAAGGGCTCTTTATATAGGTGTAGGCTATTAGGGTTTACAACTAGGAAACTCTAATCTGACTGCTTAGGCCCTAAGCAGCCCATGGATCCCTTTCTTTAGAGTCATGGACGAAATCTTATAGGCTTCCCCATAAATATCGTCCACTCCACTCTATGGAGTCCATTAGCCCACTCTTGCAATTATCTTATAATTACAATTCCAGTCCCTTAAGTTTAATTAATCTCTTTTAGTCACAAAATTAATTCTTAATTAATTCTTGACTAATATTAATTAAACAATATGATTTCTCCTTTAATATATTATTCTTATAATATATTAATAAATCATAATTCTCCTTAATTCATCCTACATATTGCTATGGTGAAGGCAACCCAAAAGGACCATGCTCATAATCGGGTCAAGTACATACCAAAATAGTTATGGACTTAGACACTAATCCAACAGTCTCCCACTTGGATAAGTCTAATAACTATTTTGCATCACTTCAGAACCTGATCAGCAATCATAGCTTTCAAAAGCCGCTGTCAACTCTGATCTTATCAGATACGCGTGTCCTTTAGATAAGGGATTATATATTCCTCCATTCTACAAGATATCGTATAGACATGAGACATGGATTGAAATCATTCTCTCAGTCTATGTGTCATTTCCCGATTTCCTATTTATGACAACTGACTAATTGAACATATCAAATCAGTCCTGGCCCGGCCGAGCACTTTCCTTTGTCATCACTAAATCATCGAGGGGCCCACAGATATCGCTTTTATCCCACTTTGGGTAAAAGGAATGGATAAACTTTGACTCAAATGCTTGCTTGCACCTACTAATCGAATCACACACAACAATAAGTTTTATAACACCAAGTTACTGGTGCGTTTACTTATCATCAATGTGCAACTGATCAGCAAGTAACAACTCACACGTCTTGGTTTCAAGAATATACAATATTATCGTCTCACAATCACTTGTGATAAAACCATGAAGTGATTCAAGTGAGCGTGGGTTTAATCCAATACTTTAATCTTATCAAAGCACTCATGAACTCTGCAGCAAACTTGTGCTATGTCTAAACACTTAAGACAATCTACAGACAGATTCACGATAGTCTTCCTTCATGCCTACTTCCAACGTATGACCGACTGTGGAGGTTCGAATAACCCAGTTATTCTGGAAGTCAAAACATGCAAAATGAAACGCAATAATAATATTAATCCTATATGGCCCCAAAACCTTTGAGCGTAAATAAAAACACTTTTATTTAAACACCATATTGATTACTCATTATTCATTGTTTACTGTTTCAGAAAATCAACTTATCACTCGAATTATAACCACAATTGTCCCATGCTCCAAGCATGCACACTTTGGTTTCCTATGGTCCATACTTTATGAAATAGATCACTTGGAAAACTTTTCCAATGAAACTCATTTCACAGTCCCCAATATGTCAGATTCTAACATTTTATGCAACGATCCTTTCGTAAAGTCATAGCACAAAAGACATCAAGACTTGGCCAATGAAATTACAAAGTACTCTATCTGAAATTGTTACAAAACAATTATATAGATGTGATGTCTCTCACTCAAAGTACATTCCTTTGAACATCCTTTTTGCATAAAAGTTTCTAATCTAGACATATTTCTTAATATCCAACTCCCATTAATGGAAACATTTCCATATTTGCCATATGACAACTCATTCTTAATAGAATCTTATCTATTCACAATAATGTCAATATAGTCCATCCAATACTATACTTCCAACTACTCACAAGCGACAAATCCTCAGTGAACCTCAGATCGTCCTTTGATAGTTGTTTAATTATTTTAGTCAGAACCAGTTCTAGTCCCTTTTCCCTCTTAATGCCCTAGGCATTTGGAAAATTTTAGAATGGTCAAATATTATAGCATATGCAATCGATCCTATACCCGAAGCGTATTGGACACGATGCATAATGTCTCACATAAAGACATGATACTTCATCATCCTTCTGCCATAATATTTTATGTGCCATGTTCCCACAATTCGAACTATGAAGAGGGATGCCGTAATCATAATCGAATTTTGAGAATGCACTATGTATCCTTGACTAAATTTATTAACATTTCTTGATCTAAGCTTTAGAATTTTGAAACGAAGTATAATATTCTCTCCCTTAATTATAGCAAAACAACTTTTCTACCCTTACAACTTTGCAAAATGAATCTTTGTTTTCTATAATTAATATTGCTAACTTGCAATACTTACCATAATAATCATGCTCCCACTAACATGATGATTATTTTCTTACCAGCATAACACTTATGCTCCCACTAGCTTTGACATGTATTCAGAAAACAATTGAACTTCTAGAAAAACAATGCTTATTGAATTCCTTAAGTTCATATTTCTAATACCTAATGCTTTGATAAGCCTTTATCTAAGTTTTTTAAGCTCATACACCTTTGCCTTAGATATCTCACATGTGTGTCTAAACAATTCAGAATTTATGTTACTAAGTCCCAAATGTTCAGATCAATTGCCAAATCTCACAATTCGAACTATGAAAAGGGATGCCGTAATCATAATCGAATTTGAGAATACAATTTTCTCAATTGCTATCTTCTTAAAATCTCTCTTAGTGAAAGCATTTCCTCACAATCATTTTCATGAAGGAGGAAAACCTTATGACACTTAGATTTTATGATGTATGTGTTCCTATCCATGTGAATTTGTCAAAACGAAAGTTTGCGGCAAATCTAGAACCATATGGACTGAACTTGTTCAATCTTGATTTCTTGCCTCATGGTAACATGAATGCCCACCATGTCTTCCAAGCAACTCACCCTTTCGTATCAATGTACTTTCCATTGATCAAGGTGTTTTGTCTTTATGCATTCAAATGAGACCTCAAAGAACTCACATGCATAATTAACTCAATTGGAATGGCACAGAAAAAGAGTATGTCATCCACGATAGGCTTTAGACCTCAAGTCGTGTGCTAGTGATGATCAACTAGGTTTACTCTTGATTTGTTCTTGAAACTTTTCAAGACCATTAAGACTCCCACTGACTCCTTGACATATAAGATTCTCTTGTCAAGAAACATTTCTTGACAAACAAATATTCAAGAGTTAGTGTAGCCTTTTGTCAAGTTCAACACTTCACACAATTGGTCCTGGTTGGTCTTTGTCTTATCCAAGACATCACAACTTACCAATTTCAAATGTGCAAGAATAAGAAAACTTTTCCAAATTCCACGTTTGTCGAGTGTTATAAACCTACTTAAGACTTGTCACTCATGTCAGAATCTTGACTCTAAGACTTGATATTGGAACGAAGTATGATTGACTTCTTGATTTAACCATTTCTACAATTCTCGATTCCTCTTCTTAGATATGCAATTGCACTAAGACTCACTTAGAGGATCTATTGAGATATGGTTCTTAATCATTAAGACTTATCATAAAACACAATAAAAGGTACTCTCCCTTCTTCTTGGAATGGAGAAACTTTTATCTTTCTGCCTACTTGATTCTTCTTATTCGTTCTGCTATTGATTGAAACTCTTTCAATCAACTCAGAATTATACTTAATCTTATAAGTATAACCATATTTACTAAACTTTAGTAAATCATGACGAATATCTTTATCACTCTTGTGGTGGACTTGATCAACGTACAACCTAGTGTACTCGATCTCCTAGTCCTTCTCTTGACACTTTGTCAAAGAATTAGTCTAATTTCCAAATATGAAGTTTCTCATTCATCACGCAACCAAGTTCCATGATTCCAAGTTTCTGTCCAACTGAAACTTGGGCGATGAGAATCTTCCCTTATTTGGCAAATTCTCGACATTTCCACAAATAACATAATTGAGAATCAAATCCATTATAGAAACAATTAAACATCAATTTTTCATACACACCATTGCAAGGATAAATAAATAAGACAAAATCAAAATTTATTTTATTGCGGAAAAACTTGTCCTTACAATGTAATTCAACTGAAAAACTATGCTATTACATATTTCTTATCATTCTATCCTAACTCTAGAGTAGCAGCTCAAAAATCTGATCCTCGAGTCCATGCGATCGAAATCCATTTCTTCATGATCAGATTCAGCACGCTTCTCCCTTAAGCTTCCTCTCTTTTCTTTGATCCTGCAAAAAAACATCAAAATGTAATCTTATCACATCATGTATTAAGAATCAAAGAATAGGAACTTATAGAGTTAGTTAATAGATTTTACCTGAAGTAGAGCCATACGTCTTGACTCTCCCATCTCTTAGATCTCTCAGGTAAACAGGGCAGCTTCGTCTCCAATGCCCCTTCTCTTGGCAGTAGAAGCAGATGGACTCTTTTGGAATGGCACAAGGAACTATCTCAGAATTTACCTTTTCTGGATTTCCAATATCACCATTTTCAATGTCCATTGAAGTTTGGGAGTTTGATTTGCCAGACAAATTTGCTTGATCAACATGCCAAATCATTTCTGATTCAGCAGCTATAAGCAAATAGGTCAAATCAATGAGGGTCACGTCATGGTCCATCATATAGTACTCTCTAACGAACTCACTATATGATTCAGGAAGTGACTGAAGAACCCAGTCAACAGCCAACATTTTTGAGATATCGACACCCATCATCCTTAACCTATCAATGTGTGACTTCATCTCTAAGATGTGTGCACACACAGGTTTCCCATCTTCGTGTTTACTTGCCAAAAGGGCTTGAGTGAGCTTGAACTTTTCAAGCCTTTGAACTTGTGGGTCAGGGAGAATAATTGGAGGAGGTGGAGGAAGTGAAGCATGACTCTCATTTCCTTGATCGTATCGTGGAACGTCATCTTCATTTGGAAAGCTTGTTCCAAGGGACTTGGGAAGACCATTGTAAGATTTAGACATCTACAAAACGGGAGAAAAATTCAAGTTATTTGATAAGAATCCTTGATGTAACACCCAAATGAAACATCAAGGCTAGGATCCAACACAATACTCTACAACCTAGAAGAGGGATGCCGTAATCTAGTTGCAGAATATTTGAAGGTAGGTAAATGACGATTTACCAATTTCCACCATGAAAAACGAAAAAAAAAGAAAATTAAGTTTTAAATGAATTGAAACTCCTAGATCTTTTGAGATTCATTGAACTTTTCAATGGTATGTTTTAATCTCGATTATGCCCTTCTATTTGTGACTGGGATGCCGAGGATCACAAACAAGGTGTGAATAACCATACGAATCACGTGGTGCACCCAAATGCTACTATCACCTAATCAATGTGCCGGTTAGCCACACACGCTCCATTGATCTATGATAAACATCGAGCCACCCTTCGCCACCAATGTCAATCCCAAATTAGTGTGCCGGTTAACCACACACGCTCCACTAACGTTTTGACAAAAGTACAAAGTGTAATTCCATGGATTAGCATACAATTCCACATTTTTCCTAAAGTAACTATGATTTGGGAATTTATAAAAGCATTTAGTTACTTTGTACTTCATTATACTTATAATGGAAGGTTTCGTCCTATCCTACCCGTTCGGCTAACGACCCTCCACTAGTCAAGAGTGCGGTGGGTAAGAGTGGATACCCATTCAATCGCCATTTTATAGGCAATTTCCTTAAACACCCCTTATAGACCAGCTTCGTGAATGAGGCCTACTAACGGTAAGACTGACTCTTTACTCATATATATAATATTAGACTTTTAATGTTACATTTATATAGTATAGGGTGTATTTTACACTTTTAAAATACTAGGTGGTTTTATTAACTTTCTCCTTTAATTAAACTTTTAATTAACTTAACAAAACCATAAGGGTGTAATTTGAACTTTTCAAAATACTTGAGTTTTAGAATTTAAATATCACATAATTAAACTATTAATCATAATTTTAAATTCCAAAACTTGAGGGCAAGTTTTGAAACATTTCAAAACATTAGGGTTTAACTATTTAAATTTCAAAAACAAACTTTTAGGTTCAAATTTAAACTATAAAACCTAAAGGGAGTAATTTGAAACTATTCAAACTTACTAGGGATCAAATAACAAATAATATAAATCAAACAATTAATTTAGTTATTATCTATATTTGACCTAATTCAATTTCTTGCAAGATAAGTTACCCAATTAATACAAATAATCAATTTTAATCATATAAAGAATTTATTATCTAATCAATTGGTAATTATCTTGTGTTTTGGCAAGGATAATCATTTAATTAAGATAAAATTCGGATTTTAACTTCAAAAAACGATTTAGGCATCAAATCCAAGTCAAAACAGCAACAAAATCTCGAAATATCCTCTGCCTGACGCACAAACTCGCCGAGTCAGCTCTGAACTCGCCGAGTAGGGCCAACTCGCCGAGTCCAGATACTGACTCGCCGAGTTGAGTCGGGCAGAGACAAAAAATTCGATTTTCAGCAAGCAAAACAATTAAGCATCACATACAATTGAAACCAATCAAGGCTCTGATACCACTGATGGGTTTTATGCATAAGAACAATCCTATGTGCTCATACAAACCCTAATGCTTGGATCTAGGTTTCTCTATTGTACATGCTTTGAATCCAAGACTTACAAACCCTAGATCTATCAAATAAGAACTGAAATAAGGGTTTAGTAATTACCTTTGATTGTTATATAGCATTAACAATCAATCCTTGCTTTGATTTGCTTCAGAAAACTTAGTGCCTCAATTGTTGCACCTCTAATGGAGTCACAAACACCACTAAGCAACTTGGATGAAGAGGGAGGAGAGAGGAGGCAGCCAAAACGTCCAGAAACCCTAATCTAAGAGTTGTCCACGTTTTTGGGCATAAAGGGCTCTTTATATAGGTGTAGGCTATTAGGGTTTACAACTAGGAAACTCTAATCTGACTGCTTAGGCCCTAAGCAGCCCATGGATCCCTTTCTTTAGAGTCATGGACGAAATCTTATGGGCTTCCCCATAAATATCGTCCACTCCACTCTATGGAGTCCATTAGCCCACTCTTGCAATTATCTTATAATTACAATTCCAGTCCCTTAAGTTTAATTAATCTCTTTTAGTCACAAAATTAATTCTTAATTAATTCTTGACTAATATTAATTAAACAATATGATTTCTCCTTTAATATATTATTCTTATAATATATTAATAAATCATAATTCTCCTTAATTCATCCTACATATTGCTATGGTGAAGGCAACCCAAAAGGACCATGCTCATAATCGGGTCAAGTACATACCAAAATAGTCATGGACTTAGACACTAATCCAACAACCCCGACTATTAGCTACAGTCATTCCGGGTGACAAACGTCATTAACATTAATGACGTCCGAAGAACGTCGTAGGGTTTAACGTCCATCAGTATGGTTATAAGAACTCACATGGAGATAAGATGGCCTCATTCACGTAATAATATACATAACAAACAGTCATCGAGGTCAGTAACTATGTGATTACTTAGTATATACATCAGGGTGATATGAAATTAACATCTGACATGCAGTGGGATGTGTGACTTCCGCCTCATTTCCCGTTCCTTGTTTGATTGTGGGCTTAGGGCAGAATCACCCAATCGACTGTCTGTTCGATCTAGATTTCTATAACTCGTATGCATTAAGTGATCACAGGAGTGTATTAACATCACTTCCAGTTTACAGAACAAAAACGTCTTCGACTTGTTTTATTTAATAATAAAGCTACACTTTAACAACTTAAGTATGGGAAAATACTTGTACTTTTCAGTTTTGGAACACTTAAGACAACAACTCACTTTTATGGAAAATATAGGATTTTCCAAGACAAACATCAGTATTTTACAAGCAAACGGTTTATCATTTAACTAACGAACTATCATTGTTAATTGTATAATTCCCTAGTTTATACATCAATGTTATGTATGAAGAATATCTGATAGACAGTGGAATGTGTGGTTTCCGCCTCATTTCTTGTTCCTTGTTTGGTTGTGGGCTTAGGGCAGATCCACACAATCAACTGTCCATTCGATCTTGGTTTATATATAGCTAGTATAAACTAAGTGGTCATAGAAGGAACTGGTATTATCATATCCTTACTAAGAAAATATAGGATTCTCTTAAGAAACACTTTCATCATTTCTCAAAGAACTATTATAGTTAACTTTGTAAGTACCTAGCGAATACGTTAGGGTTATATACAATGAGGATCCGACATGCAGTGGAATGTATGGCTTTTCGCCTCATTTCCTGTTCCTTGTTTGGTTGTGGGCTTGGGGCAGAACCACACAATCGATTGTCTGTTCGATCTGGATTGTATATAACTTGTATACACTAAGTACTCATAGAAAGAACTAGTACGAGTCATTTTACTTATCTTTCATGACATCAGAAAATATAGGATTTTCTGGAGAAACACATCATGTTTTATAAAGAAAAAATAACCTGATTTATAAAATAAAACGCTTATGAACTCACCAACTTTAATGTTGACACTTTCAAAACCACTTGTATTCTAAGGGCACTAGTAGACAGGTACTCGCACAGAGTTCTAGAAGACGGAGCATAGTAGCTTGAAGTTTTTATTTTGCTATATACTTTTGGAGTCAATCATATATGATTCGAACACAATGTAAATACTATCTTATTAATACAATGGTTGTTGTTACTTTGATTACTATTATTCAATTGTTGTGATACTGTACATGCCGTCCTCCTCCCCCGAACGTTTCCGTCGTTCCAGTTTGGGGGTGTGACAGATTGGTATCAGAGCATTGTTTATAGTGAACTCAGTATATCAACCCATAAAAGATATACAACTATGAATACAATGGGGCCGAAGTGCTCTGACTAAAAGTATACTTTTAGAATATAAGTATTTTATACTAAGTATACGAACGAGCATACATACTAGAACAAGTATCACAAGAAGAACAAAATAAAAGTATTTAGATGTTGGACACTACAGACAAACCTAGGCAGTTATGTAATCATATCTGGGATAAATATAGCCTGATCAACTATATATATTTGAGATACGACCAACATGTGTTTGGGAGTGATAGTGGCGTTGCAATGAGTCTAAAACTTACTAACCCTATGTACAAAGAATCTCTAGAACAACACATAAAGTTAAAATAGTATAGGAGTATTTTAGAGTACTATAAGATAACAACAAGTCTAAAAACTTACCAAGTTCATATATCAAGAAGCCTTAGAATCAAACATACAATTAAAATACTATAGGAATATTTTAGGCACCATAACCAATTTATGTGAAAACTAAAAGACCCTTACTGGCAGGTCTATGATTGTGAAGTGTATGCTTCCAGGGTTATATATAATTGGGATCTTATAGACTTAGAATTTGTGATCTTCGCGCTACTACCTGTTCCTTGTTTGGTTGTGGTTTTGGAGTAGGATCACTTATTCGAAGGTCTATTTGATATTGGTTATATACAACTTGCATGCACTGCGTGGTTATAGGAGGACCCAGTTTGGATCACCAAAAACTTCAGAAGGAATGTTTTACTTAATCTCATAAGATTCTTTAGACATCCCCATTCTCGCACGAACAAACTAGATATGTATAACGACTCTACCACAACAACCCACAGAAGAGTCAAAGGAGAACAAGAGAGGATTCATAAAGTGGATTCCAAGAAGGGATCAGACGAAGAGTAAAAGAACTAGAGAAATCACTGAGGACCTTTACCCGAACAGGAGCAAGCATGAGAGGCTCGCTCAAACTTTCGGAGTCAGAACTTCCATCATGAAGTGATGGAGATCAGTGATAAAACCCGAAACATTATCGAATAAGGATTCGACACGCCATAGGAAGGACCAGAGACAACAAACCCCCACAGCTGAAACCAGGGCAGTCATAACTAGGACAAAGAACAGAGGAAACCACTCACGAGGCGTGCGAGGTGGTAGAACACCTTATGCGTCGCACTAATAAATAACTAAATAACATAACCCAGTGAGTTAGTGATTACACTACTCATATTATGTGTTAGACTTATCGTCACTTCAGTAAACAACTAATAACAAAAAACCAGATCACAGGATTTCACCTCAAAGGTGGTTACTATAAAAAATTCATAAGTCTATTATACATAGACCTCTGTTATGAATTGCTTTCAAATTCAGAACATGATACACTTAGAACTAAGATAACTTAGATTCAAATAACACTCGACTAGTAACCACTACTAAAAGCTTACCATCGTTTCACCTTTTAAACCGTATAACAGAAAGATACCTTCCCGTAGACTCATCGGGTGCGATCATACCAGAACTAATGCACCAGATCCCATCAGAACTCCGCAGTTAAGCGTGCTTGGGCGAAGGTGGTACCAAGATAAGTAAACTTAACACTCGTCCAATACCTATTTCTAATCACTACCATAAATACATCTTAGGGATGTAGGACGAAACATTTAGAACCGTACAATAAAATGTGGAATCTATACGTATATATAAATAAATAAAGTATGACTAGCAACGACCCTAGTTACTTATGATCTAATTTCACATCATGCAACAACATCATGTCTTCACATGGAAATAACCGGCCAACTAACGAAACCCCGATTCTACATATAGATTCCGCTACATTTCAAGCCGTCGTAACAACTGCCGTGACAGCTGTCATGGCGCAATTCAATGCTAACAACCCAAACGAAAATAGAAACAGTGTTGACAATTCAAACCGTAGTAACAACCAAGGAAACCAACAAGTATCTACCTACAATGATACCCCAACCCACAAACCTAAGAGCAAGAAACGAAAGTTCTGGAACAAAAAGGAGTGTAAATTACCTCAACGACTTGCTAAGAGACAGCAACCTATGGCAGCCCCTATAGCCACAACATTTGTCGCTTCGATACCGGCCAGTCGTTATGCTGGAACACTTCCTAAGTGTAAAAAGTGTGACTTCCATCACAAAGGAGTTTATCGGGTGCTGCATTGTAAAAACTGCAACAAGAATGGGCATACTGCTCGCTTTTGTAGGACTCCGGCCAGACACATCACTTCCACTACCAATGCTGGTACGAGCCAAGTATGTCATGCATGTGGTGAGACTGGGCATCTCAAGAGATATTGCCCAACAGAGAGGAGCGATGGAGGTGCGGGAAGAGTTTAACATTAGGACATGTCAAAACAATGAGGAACACTCCTGGGATTTTGGTACGTCTCTAAACAATAATACTTACAACTTAAACTCTTACTAGGACTATTACCAATTAAAAAGTAAGCAAATTGCTTCCTCGTCCGAACAAAGCACATCACTTTACGAAAACTAAGTACCCTACAGGTAAGCTGTGATGGCTTGGTGTAAATATTATGGTCATATATAATTAAAATTATAGGCTTAGAGTGCGTGATTCCACCTTATTTCCTGTTCCTTGTCTGGTTGTGGATTTAGGGCAGAATCACTCAGTCGACTGTCTTCTCAGCCTTAATTTTATATGATTTGTAGACACCAAACGATTATAGACGGACCTGGTAAGAATCATAATATGAAGTATCATCACTATCTATCAGAACACTCTTACTACTAGTACTCGCTTAATGCGGTACGAATCATTCACAGTGGTAATAACAAGGATAAAACTGAAAGCACTAGAGAGTATACACAGAAGGCACTATCGCGTACACACAGGATGCACTATCGCGCTAACGAATGTTTCTTTCTAATCAACTTAAGACACGTTCCACTATGAAGTTCCAATGTCGTCATTCGACATGGGTTGGCTTGGTCCTCACCATACCAATCACGCGTACTACCGAACGACCCTTCGCTCTAATTGACCGACCAACAAAACTCTCGTCGCTCTTAACGACAAACTCGACACCAATCTCAGAATCGTCTCTCATTTTAACCCCCAAAGTACTCATGCGAGGAGTATTATATCCTTCCGTAACCTTCCCGAAGTATTCCCAGCAGATCTTTTAGGAATACCAAATATGCAGCAAGTCAAGTTCAAGCACAGAGGTTAAGGGCAAATACGGTGAATCAATCACTGTTAAGAGTGTACGTGGGAGTGGTATATAAATAAGATTCTACAGACTTAGGATGTGTGTTTCTGCCCTATCTCCTGTTTCTTGTTTGATTGTGGACTTGGGGCAGAGTCACCCATCCGACCGTCTTATCAACCTTAATTATATACGACTTATGTACACGAGGCGATGATAGATGACCAGGTATGAGCCCTACCATGAACTTCAGGACAAAAGACTATCCAAGACTACGAGTGGACATCCTACCAGTTGGATGAACATTGTAACACCCCGTTTTGAAAAGTACTTCGGTTGCGGGTTTGGAGGCCCAGGGTATAAGCGATTCGGTCTTTTATGGGGTCTCGGGATTATCCGGAAGGTTTTAGGCTTGGGAGTGTGGCTAGGAGCGTAGGGCTTCCCGCCACCTTTTCATGGATATCAAGTTCGTCGGAAACGGACTTAGAATGAAGGAGTTATGACATTGTGAAGTTATTGTTAATTTTAGCCCCTAATGGAGTTTTGTGACAAGGCAGCCCATGCATGCAAGGAATGCATGCGTGTGTTTAGCTAGGTATGCCCAACGTAAGTTGGGTTATGCCCAGCGTATAAGGATTTATGGTCGCGGGTGCAGACAGGCGTACGCCCAGTTTACGAGAAGTATACCCAGCGTACGCTCAGAGTCCCTAAACCCTAATTTTTAGGTTTGGCTCACTATTTAAAGCACCTAAACTCCGAGGGGGGTGTATCTCCCTTTCATTCTCAGAGCCTTAAACCCTAATTTCGATTGGTAGCTACATCCAAGAGTGTTGTGAGCTTTGTGGGTGCATTTTTGGGTGGTTTGTGGTGCATTTCAAGAAGTTGGAACTTGTTGCAAAGATGGTAATCAAGGAGGAGTTTGTGGATCTATCATTTAGGACTCATTCTCAGCTTGATGAAGGTATAAAGCTTTGATCTTGATCTTTCATCTCTTAGATCTACCATTGTGAGTTTTAGTTCATTTTGGTCCCAAGGATGGAACTTTATGGTTGAAATCCGATTCTTAGGCTTTGAGTTGCCACTCTCGGTGTTAGATGAGTCCCCAAGGCAGAAAGTTTCCATCTTGGAGGTCTTTATGGGTTCACGCATGAGTTAAGACCATTTCTATGGAAGTAGTTTATCATTTTTGGAGTTTGAGCTTATGTGGGTCATGCAAAGCCATCAAGTAAGCAACTTTATGGTTTTAGACGTTGAAGAGGACTTAGATCTGTGATTGTAGCTTCTGGATCTGAGTATTAAGCACATAATGGGAAAATGACTTATCAGGGGAGTACGCTGAGCGTACATGCAGGTACGCCCAACGTACACACCATTTGGCTAGTACGCTTAGCGTACAAGGGAGTACGCCCCGTGTACTCATCAATATTGGGCTTGGAGTGTTTTGGGGCTCGGGTTGGGACATGCAGTGGACTTTGGACCTTTGGGCCTTAGTGGACCATCAGAAGTCAGATGTTTTGGGCCAGTAATATGTTTGGGCTTAAAGTAAGGCCCATTAGAGGGGTTGGGCCTAATTTGGCAAATTGGGCCATTAGTGGGCCACTAGTGGGTTTGGAATGCCTACCTAGTGTTGGGCTTTTGTTTTGGGTTTGGGCCTAAGTTTGGATCGTACTGGGCTAGGGGTATAATGGTCATTTTACCCCATGCATGGATTAAGGATTATGGTATGGGACCCAACTGATAATTGAGTATATTGATTGGTAGTGACAGCTCAGGAAGCTGGCGGGGCAGCAACTAAGGAATTCATGTGGGAAGCATCTGCAGTGCGAGGTGAGTCTTCTCACCATATCAATGGGTCTAAGGCACCAAGGCCGGCCCATTTTATTATAGTTGGTATACTTGTTGTGTAGAGGTGTGTGACTTGAATATGTGGTAATATGCGGTAGAGATAGCCTTTGTGGCTAATGGTAGAGATAGCCTTTATGGCTGACGGTAGAGATAGCCTTTGGAGCTGACGGTAGAGATAGCCTTTGGGGCTGACGGTAAAGATAGCCTTTGGGGCTGACGGTAGAGATAGCCTTTATGGCTAATGGTAGAGATAGCTTGATAGCTAATTGATATGTGATACATGGTAGAGGTAGCTTTTATAGCTAATAGATATGTGATATGTGGTAGAGGTAGCTTTTGTTGCTAATTGATCTGTATTATGTGGTAGAGGTAGCTTTTATAACTAATTGATATGTGGTATGCGGTAGAGATAGCTTTTATGGCTAATATGATATGTGTTATGTGGATTGTGTGTTGGGTATGCTCTGGGGGACTCACTAAGCTTTGTGCTTACGGTTTACAGTTTTGGTTACAGGTATCAACGTTTTGGAAAAGAAGAGCTCGGATTGATCGCAGTGCATACACCTATGATTTCCGCAATGAATGATTTTGGGATGAACTCTGATAAATGTTTTACTTAACGATGATTTGAAATGTTCGAAATAAATGGTATTAATGTTTTTGCTATATTAAAAATGAAATTTTTACCCTTGATTTTTTGGTCGTTACAAGTTGGTATCAGAGCCTTGGGTTGAGGGATTCGGACATACTTTCGGGTGTGTCTGAACTCAGACTGAGGATCAGTAAAGCTTTCAAAAGGAAAATGTTTTAAGTAAAGAATTTCTAAGACAAGAAAGGGTGTGGTGCATGCAATCAGCCGAGCTCGAGTAAGTTTCCCCAGAATACCCACATTTGTTATCTGTTATGATTTGATTATGAATATGTGAATCGCATGCTAGTTAGGGCTAGGGGAGATGTCTGTATATGTTGTATGAGCTGGTAGACTTGCATGCTAGTGCTGAGTAGTCAGCAATAGGTTGGCCTGATATGTATTGTTTGTAGCCATGAGGATATTGGATGTCATGTTGGAATTAGAATGATAATTGGTATTTGTAACTGCAATGTGTATGTTTTGAAAATTGTATACGGTTAGGATCTTATAGCCTTAGCATAGCTGATTTGACCTTATTTCATGTGTTCTTAGGGTAGAGTCTATTATTCGACAGTCTATTAGATCTTGTTATGTGTATAATTTGCGTGTGTAAGGCAGTCGGCAGCGAGGATGGATGGATGTGGACAACATGGGTTGTGTTATGTGGGCCGAATGTTCTATGATAGTTTGTGGGTCAGAGATTTCCCTAGAATGATACGAGGATGAGATTAGTGACAGGAGTCATCTGATTGTGAATTGTATGTATAGATATAATTGTTTGATTGGAATATGTTGGTTAGTTTTCCGTTGTCCGAATGTTGCTTGCTTTGTGCTTTGTGGGACTTCTAGCAATGTGAGCTAGCTACTAAGTGAATATACTACGTCACATGTTGCATAGGCTGTATAATCTCATAGTGATGAATTTGGCCCTATTGCGCAGCTCTCGTTTGAGTCTAACCGTTCTAGGATTGAGTCTGTTACTCGAAGGATTATCTGATCTCTGTTGCATGTGGCTATATTCATAAGGTAGCTAATTAACATTACTGGAAATCTTCCAGCAGCTGAGGGTTGGGTGGGTTGAGAACCTAGGGGGAGCCTAGGAGGTGCTTCGGTGGATATTGGGTTCTGTTTACCGGATATTTGGTGCAACAGTGGAGTAGGTGACTTAGAGGATTCGAGAGGATTACTGAGGAAAATAAGGATAGGTGTGCAAGGTAGTATTGGGCCCTTACTACTAAAAGCACAGGATCCATACTCAAATCGGTGAGAGTCTTGGAGAATCTGAGAAACTTATGGGAAGGAGAGTTCTTGGTTATGCCTTGATCGTGGGAATAGCTGCTTCGCAAAATGGGGATGAGCGCCCATGGGTAGGACCGGGGTTTGGTCCTAGCTCCGGTGGTGAGCCAGTTAGTGGAAGGACTGTCAGGATTTTAAATTCACCTTGGATCAGGCGGCAAGGATTGTGCGATCTATTGCACATTCGGGATTGGAGACCAAGTCTCAGGGATAGTTTGTAGCCCGGTTTAGAGCAGAGATTGCTCCAGCTATTGCAGTGTAGCCGTGACGATTGAGCTAGTAAGTGGATCAGGGTGCGAGACCCTGAATGATATGGATCTCAGAGCCGAGGATGGAAGATTGATTATGAGTACCTCAATGAGAGAGGTTCAGGTCAGGTGAATTTATTGGAGGGTCTCGGGCGGAGACCCAAGCGTTTGGACCAGCCTTTGAGAGGCCAGGAGGGATGGATCCAGTGCAACGCTTGCAGAAACTGCACGACGGAGTTTCGTTCCAAGGGTTTGGATTGTCATTGGAATCAGAATGAAGTGTTTCATCATGTTCTCAGGGTGGTCGAGGTGACCGAGGAGGAGGTGGTCAGGATTCCTCCAGATGCTGGCGGATATGCTATCTTCGGCCATTTCTGGTGGATATCGGGTATTTGTTCGCTTGGGAATTGTGATAAGGTAGATCTCGGGTCGGTTTTCTGCTATTTTCTGGGTTAGCAAGGGTTGTAAGATGTCATTCAGCACGTCGAGGAATCTTTGAGAGATCTTCAGACGGATGTATCTCGCGGAATGGATTCCACGTGTACCGTGACTGCTCCGAGTCGTTGTCGGGAATCATGTTGATTTGGAAGGGTTAGTCAGGGTGTTCAAGCTTTGGTAAGCACCGGTCGTCAGAAAGGTGAACATTGGAACGTAATGAGGATTAGGAATCCTTCAGTTTTCGTGTGTCGAGCGGACTTAGTTGGATCTAAGGGGGGGAGAACCGTCTAGGTATCCAGGACAGAAGCAACGGTGAAAGTGTTGTAAAGACGGGGGAGTCGTAGCATTCAATAGCAGTAGAGAGTGTTGTAAGACTGCGGGGGTGCCGTAGCGTTCACGGACTCTTTCAGGTGATTTGGACTAGGGCAGGCTAGTTTGCAGGGTTGTTGGGGAGCCACATCTTAGTTAGGATCAGGACCAGATGTGTTTGAGCGATCAGTTATCCGGGGCGAGCCCGGGTGGTTATGGGAATTCAGGTTGGAACCGGTAGAGACTGCTGAGCCAAGGGTTGGGTCTTGAGATAAAGGATCATGTGGATGAGTAGTGCATGTTTCTGTAGGGCTACGGCTGGGTAGCCCTGTTATTGGATCTCATAAGAACCTGGAGGTTAGACCGGGTGCGAGACTGGAAGTCTCAAGGAATCGGCTAAGGGTATTTATTAATCGGTTGAGTAAAGGATGACAGGAAGTTATGGAGCATTACGCAAATGTCGATTCGAGGATCTCTGGATAGGATTGGAGTAATAATTCGGATTTGGATAGGATTCTGAATCGGAATTGGTGTAGGATTTTGTTTCAGTGAGATGGGATGTGGGGCATCTATATGCCAAGGGCATCGAGGGCAGAATTCCAGGGTGGTGAACGGGTTGGTATTGATGGTAGTTTGAGCCATTATGATGTGCCTCGGGTAGCTCTATCCGTAATAGAGCCACGACATGTCGGAATCAGGAAATGGTAGGTTGAGGGTGACCGGGTATGATGTAAGACTACATCTATTCTGTTAGTATTCACCCTTTTTGCGTTAGATTCAGTGGCGACAAGTTGTCATCCAATCTCGATCGGATGGATCAAATGGATTGAAGGAGATAGGGCAGTTATGGTTAGACGAGGTATCCTTCAGAGGTCGCAGGGGACAACTGAGTGTGTTTTGGCTCAGCAATCGTGTAGGTGTATGGTGTTCCGGACAGTTGGCAGACAGGTTGGGACCAGGGAGGTCCCCAGTTGTTCTTCAGGAAAGTAGCCATGTGGCAGCAAGAGGAGTAGGAGCGACTTCAATGATTTGGGGTCTGTGTGTGGAATTGATTGTTATTCGGTAGTCGCAGTTGATCGGTGATTTTGTTCTTTAGGAAGCCTCAAGGTATTGCGAGTGGGAAGTATTCTATCTAGGCTGGGTTCTTGTGAAATCAGTTCGATGATGATTCGATGTGGGCAGTTGTCAGGGAGTCAGACCATCTCGAAACCTCAGATTTTGGATGAAGCAGGTGTGATCAGGTTGCAAGGAATTCGTTCATCTTCGGGTTCTAGAACCCTACGAGGGTTGCTTTCGGTTTGCCTTGGAAAGGCTAGGGTATGCTCGAGGCTATGGCCATGAGGCCTTAGTTATTTGGCGTGAGGATGGTATGGAATGATTTCGAGGACGAAATCTAATTTAAGTAGGGGAGAGTTGTAACACCCGGTTTTGAAAAGTACTTTGGTTGCGGATTCGGAGGCCCAGGGTATAAGCGATTCGGTCTTTTATGGGGTCTCGGGTTTATCCGGAAGGTTTTAGGCTTGGGAGTGTGGCTAGGAGCGTAGGGCTTCCCATCAACTTTTCATGGATATCAAGTTCGTCGGAAACAGACTTAGAATGAAGGAGTTATGGCATTTTGAAGTTATTGTCAATTTTAGCCCCTAATGGAGTTTTGTGACAAGGCAGCCCATGCATGCAAGGAATACATGCGTGTGTTAAGCTGGATACGCCTAGCGTATAAGGATATGGTCGCGGGTGCGGAGAGGCATACGCCCACCGTACGAGAAGTACGCCCACCGTACGCTCAGAGTCCCTAAACCCTAATTTTTAGGGTTGGCTCACTATTTAAAGCACCTTAAGTCCGAGGGGGGTGCGCCTCCCTTTCATTCTCAGAGCCTTAAACCCTAATTTCTAGTGGTAGCTTCATCCAAGAGTGTTGTGAGCTTTGTGGGTGCATTTTTGGGTGCATTTTTAGGTGGTTTGTGGTGCATTTCAAGAAGTTGGAACTTGTTGCAAAGATGGGAATCAAGGAGGAGCTTGTGGATCTAGCATTTGGGACTCATTCTCAGCTTGATGAAGGTACATAGATTTTATCTTGATCTTTCATCTCTTAGATCTACCATTGTAAGTTTTAGTTCATTTTGGTCCCATGGATGGAACTTTATGGTTGAAATCTGATTCTTAGGCTTTGAGTTGCCACTCTCAGTGTTAGATGAGTCCCTAAGGCAGAAAGTTGCCATCTTGGAGGTCTTTATGGGTTCATGCATGAGTTATGACCATTTCCATGGAAGTAGTTTATCATTTTTGGAGTTTGAGCTTATGTGGGTCATGCAAAGCCATCAAGTAAGCAACTTTATGGTTTTAGACTTTGAAGAGGACTTGGATCTGTGATTGTAGCTTCTGGATCTGAGTATTAAGCACTTAATGGGAAAATGAATTATTAGGGGAGTACGCTGAGCGTACATGCAGGTACGCCCAACGTACACACCATTTGGCTAGTATGCTTAGCGTACAAGGGAATACGCCCCGCGTACTCATCAGTATTGGGCTTGGAGTGTTTTCGGCCTCTGGTTGGGCCAGGCAGTGGACTTTGGACCTTTGGGCCTTAGTGGACCATTAGAAGTTAGTTGTTTTGGGCCAGGAATATGTTTGGACTTAAGGTAAGGCCCATTAGAGGGGTTGGGCCCAATTTGGCAAATTAGGCCATTAATGGGCCACTAGTAGGCGTGGAAAGCCTACCTAGTGTTGGGCTTTTGTTTGGGCTTGGGCCTAAGTTTGGATCGTACTGGGCCAGGGGTAGAATGGTCATTTTACCCCATGCATGGATTAAGGATTATGGTATGGGACCCAATTGCTAATTGGGTATATTGATTGATAGTGACAGCCCGGGAAGCTGGCGGGGCAGCAGCTAAGGAATTCATGCGCGAAGTTTCTGCAGTGCGAGGTGAGTCTTCTCACCATACCAATGGTTCTAAGGCACCAAGGCCGGCACATTTTATGATAGTTGGTATACTTATTGTGTAGAGGTGTGTGACTTGAATATGTGGTAATATGCGGTAGAGATAGCCTTTGTGGCTAGTGGTAGAGATAGCCTTTATGGCTAACGGTAGAGATAGCCTTTGGGGCTAACGGTAGAGATAGCCTTTGTGGCTAATGGTAGAGATAGCTTGATAGCTAATTGATATGCGATACGTGGTAGAGGTAGCTTTTATAGCTAATAGATATGTGATATGTGGTAGAGGTAGCTTTTGTAGCTAATTGATCTGTATTATCTGGTAGAGGTAGCTTTTATAGCTAATTTATATGTGGTATGCGGTAGAGATAGCTTTTATGGCTAATATGATATGTGTTATGTGGATTGTGTGTGGGGTATGCTCTGGGGGACTCACTAAGATTCGTGCTTACAGTTTACAGTTTTGGTTTCAGGTATCAACGTTTTGGAAAAGAAGAGCTCGGATTGATCGCAGTGCACACACCTATGATTTCCGCAATGAATGATTTTGGGATGAACTATGATAAATGTTTTACTTAACGATGATTTGAAATGTTCGAAATAAATGTTTTAGCTATATTAAAAATGAAATTTTTACCCTTGATTTTTGGGTCGTTACAAACATAGACAAGTAAGCCAAACCCACACACTCTCCACTGATCAGAACAGAAGACCCAACAGTGAAGATCCACTGGTACACCAAGCGAGGATCTAAATTCATGGGAAATCGAGAATATCAGACAGAACATAAGTATACACCTCTCTCCCTAGTTCATGAGTAACCACTCAGAATTCGAATTTCGGGACAAAATTCCCTCTAACGGGGGGTTGATGTCACCACTCGAAATTTTTATATCAAGTAAAGCCTAAACCCTAACCAAGTTCAAGTGAAACAATATTGCAATTCTTGTTGCATTTTATCATCTATAGCCTTAGGGCTTGTTTTAAAAGTTAAAAAAGAAGTATGGATTGAAAACTAAGCTAATTTAGAGTTTTATAAATAAACATAAGTTAAAAGACTAAGGGTTTAAAACATAAATATAACCATTAAATGAGTTTTCACCCAAAGTAATTAAAAGAAATGGAGTTTACGCCCATGTAATCAATGCACATACGTGTTCACGGCCCAAAACAATTAAGGGAAAGGTGTTTACGGACTTGAATTCATTTCCAAGTGGTGTTTACGGTTTAGACATTAAAGCCAAAAGAGTTCACGGTTGAAAATCTAATTCAGGATGGTGTTTACGGTTGGCCTAAATCCGTAAACCCCAAGGCCCAAGCCTATTATGATCCGTAAACACCCCCTATATATATGTTTTCACCCTGAATCAATTCATTTCTCCATTCCTCAACCGTGAACCACTCCAAAATTCTCTCAATCTCCATCCGTGATCAACCCCATTTTCTCTCAATCTTCAAAGGTTTACGCCCAGAATCTTCAAATCTTCAACCAATTCACCAAGAACATTCATAATATCTTCAAATCTTCATAAACTCCTCAAGAACACCAAGATCCAACCGTGAACCCATTTTCCAACTGTAAACTCCAACCGTGAACCCATTTCAAGATTCCAATTAATTCCAAATAGTTATTGTAAGTGTTTCTTACATAATTAACGTATTGCCTAATACTTTAATTATTATTTACAACATTATTTAACTCATTATTTAAATTAATATCATATTAATTTAAATACGACGTTGGGTATAATTATTTTTAGGAGACGACTACTGTCACATATTCTAACCTGAGGATTACCGTTAGCACGTCATAAATCAACCGATCACACACATTCGAGGTGAGTTCATACCCCCATATTTTTCCAAGCTTTTTCAATGTTTTTAGGGGGGGGGGATACAAGTAAAACACAAGTAATCTTGTGTTTAAAAAAATAATTTGCTTACTATATTTTCTTACCGTTAACATGCATTTGAACGTGAAACGTATTAAATATGGCAAACATTGTGACTACTAGACTTACAAACAATTTACGAAACATGTTAGGACTCAACTCTTTTACAAGCATAGATTATAACACGGAAAACAAACTTATAAATTATATTAAGTATAGTTTATGGAATGATCAAACGAACTACTTTTACAAAGTTACATGTTATTTACAAAAAGGTTTTCATTGTCTTATTCGTGAGTCCGTTGAGGGAAAAAATTTGTGAGACACTTCTTCGAGTACTAAACTAAGTACCAAGGGAAGTCTTGCCTTATGAACCAGAGTCTCCTGGAGGGAGAGCGTGAGTTTGTGTATAGATCTATACGGGACTGACAATCCCGCACCCCGACTATTAGCTACAGTCATTCCGGGTGACAAACGTCATTAACATTAACAACGTCCGAAGAACATCGTAGGGTTTAACGTCCATCAGTATGGTTATAAGAACTCACATGGATATAACATGGCCTCATTCACGTAATAATATACACAACAAACAGTCATCAGGGTTAGTAACTATGTGATTACTTAGTCTATACATCAGGGTGATATGAAATTAACATCTGACATGCAGTGGGATGTGTGTGACTTCCGCCTCATTTCCTGTTCCTTGTTTGGTTGTGGGCTTAGGGCAGAATCACCCAATCGACTGTCTGTTCGATATAGATTTCTATAACTCATATGTACTAAGTGATCACAGGAGGGTATTAACATCACTTCCAGTTTACAGAACAAACACGTCTTCGACTAGTTTTATTTAATAATAAAGCTACACTTTAACAACTTAAGTATGGGAAAATAATTGTACTTTTAAATTTTGGAACATTTAAGACAACAACTCACTTTTATGGAAAATATAGGATTTTCTAGGACAAACATCAGTATTTTACAAGAAAACAGTTTATCATTTAACTAACGAACAATCATTATTAATTCTATAATTCCCTAGTTTATACATCAAGGTTATGTATGAACAATATCCGATAGACAGTCGAATGTGTGGTTTCCGCCTCATTTCCTGTTCCTTGTTTGGTTGTGGGCTTAGGGCAGATCCACACAATCAAATGTCCGTTCGATCTTGGTTTATATATAGCTAGTATAAACTAAGTGGTCATAGAAGAAACTGGTATTTTCATATCCTTACTAAGAAAATATAGGATTTTCTTAAGGAACACTTTCATATTTCTCAAAGGACTATTACAGTTAACTCTGTAAGTACCTAGCAAATATGTTAGGTTTATATCAATGAGGATCCGACATGTAGTGGAATGTGTGGCTTTTCGCCTCATTTCCTGTTCCTTGTTTGGTTGTGGGCTTGGGGCAGAACCACACAATCGATTGCCTGTTCGATCTGGATTGTATATAACTTGTATACACTAAGTACTCATAGAAGGAACATGTACGAGTAATTTTACTTATCATTCATCACATCATAAAATATAGGATTTTTTGGAGAAACACATCATGTTTTACAAAGAACAAAGAACCTGATTTCTAAAACAAAATGCTTATGAGCTCACCAACTTTAATGTTGACACTTTCAAAACCACTTGTATTTTCAGGGCACTAGTAGACAGGTACTCGTACAGGGTTCTAGAAGACGGAGCATAGTAGCTTCAAGTCTTTATTTTGCTATATACTTTTGGAGTCAATCATATATGATTCGAACACAATGTAAATACTATCTTATTAATATAATGGTTGTTGTTACTTTGATTACTATTATTCAATTGTTGTGATACTGTAGATGACGTCCTCCGCCCCCGAATCCTACGAAGTCGTCTTCATCATCACCATAGATCATGTCTGGATCATTCTGGCGGAAAGGAGAAACAGGTGGTGTTGAATGAGCAGCTGTGAAACCTGAATCTCCTACCCCCGCATCAGATGCATTGACAGTAACTGGAGGCTCAACAGAGGATGTTGTGGTGGTTGTAGTAGACTCAGTGAAAATAGGGGTTGAGGATTGGGAAACGCCCAAGGAAACAGGTGGGCATTGGGCAATAGAAATGGGTGTTGAAATAGTGGCAGTTGGAGAAGGGATTAAGACATCTTCAAAGAAATAATTTGTTATAGGAATGGAGACAGGAATCTCAAAGGTTACCTCAGGGTTCGTAGTTGCCGGCTCCGAAACCTTTGGATGAGATAAAACATCTTCGTTGTTGTGATCCTCCATTTGATGATGAATGTCGGAAACGATTTGAGACTATGAATCCTCGTGATCGCTTGGGGTCGGAGTTCGGGTGCGACGAGACATCTTCTAGACTCTCGTTCTCTTTGGTGCTTTAGGTGGTGAGGATGGTTCAGCTTCAGGCTTTCGTTTCACAACCTTCTTTGGAGATGGAGTTGGCTCAGATGGACCAACCTTTGTGCCCTTCTTCTTCCCTCCCTTCTTGGGTTTATCCGCCTCCTCCAGGACTTTTCACATTTTTCATCAGTCAATGGACGAAAGCCTGAGAGGGGTTGAGTGCGATAGGCTCACAGTACATCACTTGCAGCTGGTACGCCACGAAGCATTGCTTCAGGAATCGAACCGACAAAGTTGAATTTGGAGTTGTCAGCAAAATGATGTTGATGGTGTGGAAGTTCTGAATGGAAGCCAAGGACGACCCTTACAGATATGGGATGTTCAACTTGTTGATCCCCCTTTGAACAACAATTGACTAGAAGCGAGCACAGGAAATTTCACTGTGTCGAGTGGTTGAGAGATTACTTTGCACAAACTGAGCCCAGAGGACAGACCCATAGTCCAAGTTGATGTCGGAGTAGATACCGTACATCATGGTCATGAAGAACTTGCTCGCGCAGTCCGAGCCAGTAACCCATTCAGAAAAGCTCTTAAAGAGTAGTGTAAATAAGCCGTTCCACATCGGCGACAAGTTGGGCTTTTTGAACTTCGAAATAGCACTTATTGATTCCTTGTAGCCCATCTGAAAGAACATCTCCAAAATCGCTGAGTTTGAGATGCTTTCTGGGTTAACCAAGTCACGACCCAAAGGAAGCCTGAGGAGCTGACAAAATCTTGATTTTGTGACGTGGGTCTTGTGATTGTTGATTTTGAACGAGACCAATTCTTCCCCTTTTTGATAACTGTGATGGGTTTTAAGCATAAGAACAATCCTATGTGCTCATACAAACCCTAATGCTTGGATCTAGGTTTCTCTATTGTACATGCAATGAATCCAAGACTTACAAACCCTAATCTAGCATACATAATATCGAAACTAACATATAACATCAGATCTAGATGTTTACCTCTTCAAATAGTAGCTTGAATCTTCTTCTCTTGAGCTTAGAATAACAATTGTAATTCCTCTAATGGATCACAAACACCACACAAGCAAGAAGGCAATTATGAGAGAGGAGAGACAATGCTAAAATCGGCCCTAGGGTTTCTCTTGGGAACAAGTAGCCGAAAATTGCATGCAAGGGTCTCTATTTATACTATAGGTTGCTAGGGTTTCAGTCTAAACCCTAATGGATACCTTAGCCACCAAGTAGCCCAAGGAACCTTCTGGAATAGGGCCCTTGGACGAAAATATGATGATCCCTCATCATAATTTCGTTCCCCATTAGTCCATTAGGTTTCCCAGCCCAAAACTAAACTATCACACATTTGACAGTTTATGCCCCTTTATTTAATTAATCTCTTTTAGTCACCAAATTAATTCCTAATTAATTTATGACTAATACTAATTAAATAAATATGATTTCTCCTTTAATATATTGTTCTTATAATATATTAATAAACCATAATATCCACTCTATTTCCTTAAATTACCATGTCAAGTTGCTTTGGTGAAGGCAACCTAAAAGGACCATGCATAACCGGGTCAAGTACATACCAAATATAGTTACGGGCTTACACACTAATCCAACAGTCTCCCACTTGGATAAGTCTAGTAACTATATCTCACATACGACTTCAGGATCCGGTTAGCAATCGTAGCTCTTATACGCTTCTGTCAACTCTGATCAAAATCCTGTCCTTCAGATAAGGGATCGTATAATCCTCTGTTCTAGATATCATGCCGACAATACTTATTGTCCAGCATTTGTTTCCCGATCTCTGATTTGTTCGACATAGAATTCAGTTGAACATATCAACCTCATCCTGACCGAGCCCGGCACATAAGTCAAACCAAATCATCGAGTGGCCAAGATATCGCTTTTATACTCTTAGAATAAAAGGAACAGAAAACTTCGACTTATATGCTTTTATTATATACTAGCTAAGTTACACACAATAATACGTTTTATAACATCAAGTTACTGATGCGTTTTCGTATTATCAATGCATAATCATCTAGCAAACAATAACCATATCTATAGGTTTAAAGATTATATGATATTATCATCTTGCGATCACTTGTGATAACTTTCATGAAGTGATACTAGCAAGTGCGGGTTTATTCCAATGCTCAAAACATATTTCATAAGCACTCATAAACTTTGTAGCAAACCTTTGGTATGTCTAAAACCTTTTAGACAATCTACAAACAAATTTATGACAATCTTCCTTCATATCTACTTCTAACATATGAGCGATTGTGGACTATTCGAATAATCCTATTATTCAGGAAGTCAAAACATGCAAAATCGAAACAATAGATAAATAATCAACACAAGATAGAAACTTTCTTATAAATAACACACCTTTATTTAATCATCAAATGTTGAATACAAAATTATCCATTACAAGTTTCCTACCTATCTAATCTAAACTAATATCGTCCTTTAGCCCAACGCTCCTAGCGTGCTTCAAATGCTTGACCCTACTCAGTCCCTTCGTAAGGGGATCTGCTGGGTTATCTTCTGACGATACCCTCTTCACAACGAGGAGTCCCTCTTCTACCCGATGTCTAATAAAATGGTATTTCATGTCGATATGTCGAGATCTGCCATGATCCCTTGGTTCCTTGGTCAAGGCAACCGCTCCTTCATTATTACAGAAAATTTCCATGGGCTCCTTTATGGATGACATAACTCCAAGGTCTCCTATGAAGTTCTTCAACCATATAGCCTCCTTTGATGCTTCGCTTGCCGCAATGTACTCTGATTCGCACGTTGAATCAGCTACGGTCTCTTGCTTGGAACTTTTCCAAGTCACTGCTCCTCCGTTCAGGGTAATGACCCAGCCTGACTGCGATCGGTAATTATCCCGATCCGTCTGAAAACTAGCATCATTGTACCCTCGCACCCTTAAGTCATCACTCCCACCGAGGACTAGAAACCATTCCTTGGTCCTTCGTAGGTACTTAAGAATATTCTTGACAGCAATCCAATGCGCTCTACCAGGGTTCCCTTGATATCTGCTGACCATGCTCAAAGCGAAGGCCACATCAGGGCGAGTACAGGTCATAGCATACATAATCGAGCCAACTGCAGAAGCGTAAGGTACTCAGCTCATATCAGTTATCTGTACCTCTGTACTCGGGCTCTGAGTCTTACTCAGTTTGGTATTACATTGGATTGGCAACTCCCCTTTCTTGGAAATTTCCATACTAAAACGTTTTAGTATCTTTTCCAAGTATGTATCCTGACTGAGTCCTATCAGTCTCTTACTTCTGTCTCTCACTATCCTTATTCCCAGAATATACGCAGCCTCTCCGACGTCCTTCATAGCGAAACACTTCCCAAGCCAGGACTTGACCTCCTGCAAGGTTGGGATGTCGTTTCCTATGAGCAGTATGTCATCGACATAGAATACGAGGAAGCTCACTGTACTCCCACTGGCCTTGACATACACACATGACTCATCTTCGTTTCGTAGAAAGCCAAACTCTTTGACCTTCTCGTCAAAACAAAGATTCCATCTGCGAGATGCTTGCTTCAATCCATAAACGGATTTCTCAAGCTTCCACACTCTATTTGGATACTTCGCATCGACAAAACCCTCTGGCTGATTCATGTAAACATCCTCAGCCAACTTTCCATTTAGAAAAGCGGTTTTTACGTCCATCTACTAGATTTCATAATCATGAAACGCAGCTATTGCGAGCATTACCCTAATAGACTTTATTTTAGCAACTGGCGAGAAGGTCTCATCATAGTCAACTCCAGGAGTTTGAGTAAAGCCCTTCGCGACCAATCGCGCTTTATAAGTGTGCACTTTCCCATCCATGTCTGTCTTCTTCTTGAAAATCCACTTGCACCCGACTGTCTTACGACCTGGTACATTATCAACCAAATTCCAAACTTGGTTGTCATACATGGACTGAATCTCGTTGTCCATTGCCTCTTTCCATTTAGCAGACTCTGGGCCTGCCATGGCTTCCTTATAGCTATTAGGTTCGTCCAGATTTACTAGTATACTATCACTAATAAACGTATCCCCGTCAGTAGTAATATAGAAACCATAAAACTGGGGTGGAACACTAACTCTATTGAAACGTCTAAGAGGTAAGGACTGGTCAATTGGTTCAACAGGAGTTTCCTCCTCAGGTTGAGTGCCAGTGTCAGAGGTTCCTTCATCTCCCGACTCTTGAATCTCTTCAAGGTCAATCTGACTCCCACTGTCTCCTTGACTTACGAGTTCTCTCTCTCTGAAAACTCCTCTCCTAGCAACAAAGACAACATTGTCACTTGGTCTATAGAAGAGATAACCAAAAGACTTATATGGATAGCCGATGAAATAACACTTCTCACTACGAGGTTCTAGCTTGTCGTGAGTCTCTCGTCTTACGAAAGCTTCACAATCCCAAACCTTGACATGTGCTAACGAGGGAGCTCTCCCTGTCCACATCTTGTGAGGTGTCTTGGCAACCTTCTTGGTGGGAACTAAGTTAAGGATATGGGTGGCAGTCTCTAAGGCATACCCCCAGAATGAGATTGGTAACGAAGCACGACTCATCATAGAACGAACCATGTCCAACAAGGTTCGATTACGTCTCTCAGCCACACCATTCAATTGTGGCATTCTAGGAGGCGTCAATTGCGAAACTATTCCACATTCTTTTAGATAGTCGTGAATCTCAAGACTTAGGTACTCTCATCCTCGATTAGATCGAAGCATCTTGATTTTCCTGCCCAGCTGATTCTCCACTTCGTTCTTAAACTCTTTGAACTTTTCAAAGGTTTCTGACTTTTGCTTAATTAAGTAGATATATCCATATCTGCTATAATCGTCTGTAAAAGTCACGTAGAAGCGACAAGCGTCCCTTGTGGTGGATCTAAAGGGTCCACATACATTTGTATGTATGAGATCCAATACACCCTCACCCCTTTTACATGTGCCAGTAAAGGGTGACTTGGTCATCTTCCCAAGTAAACAAGACTCACACACGTCATCGTCCCTAAGGTCGAATGACTCCAAGACTCCATCCTTTTGGAGTTGGGCTATGCGTTTCTTGTTAACATGGCCAAGGCGACAATGCCACAAGCATGCTTTGTCCAAACTTGTGGACGAATCAATATTCAAAACATCATTTCCTAAATTATTTATAATTAACACATATTCATAAATCCCATTACAAGGTAATGCATTGAAATAAAAGACACCATTCAAATAAGCATTAATAGAACCATTACTATTATCAAACAAATATCTAAAACCTTGTCTAAACAATCCATGAAAAGAAATGATGTTCCTTGCCATATCTGGCGAATAGCAACAATTATTTAAATCTAGCCCTAACCCATTACTCAACACTAAGGAATAAACTCCAATCTTGGTTACTGGTGAAGACTTCTTGTTTCCCATGATCAAGTTTATCCTTCCATGCTCCACTTCCCTACTTTCTCTTAGCCCCTGCAAATCAGAACAAATGTGGTAACCGCATCCAGTATCAAGGACCCATGAAGTAGCAAGTGATGAGTTATTAGATTTAATTAAATACATATCTGCAAAGGTGGGCTTTATCTTCCCATCCTTAATATCCTGCAGATATTTAGGGCAGCTTCGTTTCCAGTGGCCCTTCTGGTGGCAATAGAAGCACTCTGCTTCCTTGGGGTCAGAAGAAGGCTTAACAGAACCTGCTTTGGTCCCGCTAGAAGAGGAACCATCTTGGGTCTTACCCTTTTGGTGGCTCTTAGAAGGAGCCTTCCTCTTTTTTACCCTTTCCTTGGCCAATTGCCAACACAGGAGCAGCTATAGTAGAGGATGATGCAATAGATTTGTCCTTGAGGTTGCTCTCAGCAGTCCTCAGGAGCCCTTGAAGTTTACTAAGGGTGACCTCTTCCTTGTTCATGTGGTAGGTCATTCTGAACTGGTTGTAGCAGGAAGGCAAGCAGTGGAGGATGATGTCGATAGCCAAATCCTCATCAAACTTAACATTAAGTTTGAGAAGACGATCAACATACCTTTGCATTCTCTGCAAACGAGCGGTTAGGGATTCTCCACTCCCCATCCTAGCGGTGATCATGTTGGTGATGATCTCATAGCGCTCTTGCCTCGCGCTTTGGTGGTACCTGTCCTGCAAATCTTGGTGCATCTCATATGGATACATGTCCTCATAGGACTTTTGGAGTTAGGATCCAACAACATTATTTACAACTTAGAAAAGGGATGCCGTAATCTAAAAGTAAATAATTTGAAGGTAAGTGAATGACGATTCACTAATTCTCACCATGAAAAACGAAAAGAGATTAAGTTTTAAATGTATTTGAAAATTCCTTGATTTCTTTTGAGATTCATTGAACATTTCAATGGCATGTTTAAATCTCGATATGCACTTCAAATTTGCGACTGGGATGCCGAGGATCGCAAACAAGTTGTGAATAACCATGCGAATCAACATGGTGCACTCAATGTCTTTATCACCTAAGCAATGCGCCGGTTAGCCACGCACGCTCCATTGATCTATGATAAACATCGAGCCACCCTTTGTCACCAATGTCAATCCCAAATTAGTGTGCCGGTTAGCCACGCACGCTCCATTAACGTTTGACAAGGGTACAAAGTGTAATTCCATGGAATAACATCAATTTTCACATTTTACCCTAAAGTAACTAAGATTGGGAATTTGAAAACATTGTAGTTACTTTGAAATATTCATTATACTTATAATGAGGAATTAAGTGCCCTATCCTATCCGTTCGGCTAACGACCCTCCACCAGTCAAGCAAGCGGTGGATGTGAGTGTACATTCATTAAGCGTCATTTTATAGGCAGCAACCTTATACCCACCTTATAGACTGGCTTCGTGAATGAGGCCTACTAGCGATAAGACTAACTTATTCTTATACATATATATTAATTAACCTTGTAATAATATAATAGTATAGGGTTGAATTTTAAACTTGTAAAATTCTAAGGGTTTGAAATTTAAATCATTCAAAATTAAACTTTTAATGACAAAATTTAAATTTCAAAACTTGAGGACAAGTTTTGAACTTTTCAAAACACAAGGGATCAAATAACAAATAATATAAATCAAACAATTAATTTAGTGATCATCTATATTTGACCCAATTCAATTTCTTGCAAGATAAGTTATCCAATTAATTCTAATAATCAATTTTAATCATATAAGGAATTTATTATCTAAACAATTGGTAAATATCTTTTGTTTTTGGCAAGGATAGTCTCACAAAATCATTAAAATTCGAATTTTATCAGTAAACACAGATTAGGCAACTATTTCGTAGCAAAAACAGCAATAAATCCCGATATTGCCTCTGTCAGACGATCCGACTCGCCGAGTAGGGCCGACTCGACGAGTCCATGAAGTGACTCGCCGAGTCCAGTCGAACAGAAGCCAGAAAAATGATTTTCAGCATGTAAACAGTTATAGCATCACATACAACAGAAACCAATCAAGTCTCTGATACCACTGATGGGTTTTAAGCATAAGAACAATCCTATGTGCTCATACAAACCCTAATGCTTGGATCTAGGTTTCTCTATTGTACATGCAATGAATCTAAGACTTACAAACCCTAATCTAGCATACATAATATCAAAATTAACATATAACATCAGATCTAGATGTTTACCTCTTCAAATAGTAGCTTGAATCTTCTTCTCTTGAGCTTAGAATCACAATTGTAATTCCTCTAATGGATCACAAACACCACACAAGCAAGAAGGCGATTATGAGAGAGGAGAGACAATGCTAAAATCGGCCCTAGGGTTTCTCTTGGGAACAAGTAGCCAAAAATTGCATGCAAGGGTCTCTATTTATACTATAGGCTGCTAGGGTTTCAGTTTAAACCCTAATGGATACCTTAGCCACCAAGTAGCCCAAGGAACCTTCTGGAATAGGTCCCTTGGACGAAAATATGATGATCCCTCATCATAATTTCGTTCCTCCTTAGTCCATTAGGTTTCCCAGCCCAAAACTCAACTATCACACATTTGACAGTTTATGCCCCTTTATTTAATTAATCTCTTTTAGTCACCAAATTAATTCCTAATTAATTAATGACTAATACTAATTAAATAAATATAATTTCTCCTTTAATATATTATTCTTATAATATATTAATAAACCATAATATCCTCTCTCTTTCCTTAAATTACCTTGTCAAGTTGCTTTGGTGAAGGCAACCCAAAAGGACCACGCATAACCGGGTCAAGTACATACCAAATATAGTTACGGGCTTAGACACTAATCCAACAAACTGGCAGTTGAGTAGGCCTTTCAAAGATATGCCATAGGAACGCTTTCTGATTTAGTGAGGGTAATGATAAGGGGAGAGTAGTTTAAACATTCGACGATGGTTTGTAGAGATTCATCGTATTTGGTGGGTTCAAGATCGAGAATCATGTTCTGATTGGATTTGATGTTGAGGAGTGATGACTGTCCCATGGTTTCTGCAATAGAAGGAGTCTCTGAGGAAGCATCCATTGATGCGTGAGGTTGAAGAGGATGAACAATAGACAGAGAATAATCGCCGGAAGATTTCTTTGCTTTTTAAAAGTGGTAATTGATTATTGAACCGTCGAAATCCTTTTATACGGTGTAGGAAGTGAGAGAAATCTGTCAATTTGTTGCATCGGTTACTGAAAAGTCGCCTAAAAAAGCGTGACTGATAGTTGTGATGTGCATCAGGCGGCGTGAAATCAGCGTCGTTTCAAATCATTGTCGTTTTAAATTCTCGTGCCCAATATTATCCATTAAGGTTCAGCGTCAGATACGCGCTTTCGCAGTTGAATCAGTTTATGAACTTTCGCAGTTGATTTAGCAATGAGATTTCGCATTGATAGGACATCAATAAGTCTGCGAAACTAAAAACAAATGTAAGTGCCACGAACCAGATTTTGGAAAATCACAAGGATCTTCGTGCGAGAGTGTGCCAAAGATAAAGAAATAAACAAACTTTTGTGGGATATTAGTGATGTCTTATAAAGACACAAA
Source organism: Lactuca virosa (assembly GCF_052849685.1). Taxonomy (NCBI): domain Eukaryota; kingdom Viridiplantae; phylum Streptophyta; class Magnoliopsida; order Asterales; family Asteraceae; genus Lactuca; species Lactuca virosa. The sequence goes on from NC_136428.1 coordinate 283,678,463, forward strand.
GCAGTGGATCTCGGGCAACGATCTCTTCCTTTGGAGTCAAGAGAGACTCTAAAGTGTCTGTGTGGTTTCCCGTTGAACTACGATCACTTGTTTGTTAAGAAACAACGAAAGGCATCTTTGATTAGGCTTTAAGGGTGGTTTAATCTTCAATCAAACTATGAAACTTGATATAAGTCTGAATGTATGGAGAAGTACTTGTTTTACCAGTGCAGTCATAAAAACAAGTATGCTTTGGAATTATTTCAAGTGACTAGGAGATGAATAGAAATCTAAAAATAAAAATAAAAATACGATCTATTGGGAAGAAACGTCTTAGGTCTAGATCGTGTCGTTAAGATCATACAAAAAGGAAAAGAGATTTCTTAGTACTGACCACGAAAGTGGACATTCGTTAATTCCATGGTGAAATATCTAGAACATGTAAATTGATCACCGTCAATTTGTATATGTGTATTGGATTTTGGGTTTCACTCGATTCGTGTTGATAACGAATTTAAGATCATAAACACAGAATTGGTTATAACCATAAACCTCAGTGGTAATTTTTTAGAGTCTTAAGGGTTACATTTGTGAATGCGAAAGTTGATGGACAAAGGGTATGAGGTGGTTCCAAAGAAAGATTGTACCTCTGCTATGCGAAAGTGACAAAGTAGGTAACTCTTAACTCGATGTGAGAAGAGTCAGGTAGCTCATGACTTATGCGAATTAAGAGCCTTATTAGGAAGAAAAGATTGGTGTTATCGATTCATTAAGGCTTCAACATTGAAATTCATTGAGGCTTTGGTCTACATGCAACAACATGCTTCTAGAGACACTTAACTAGTGCATAGATAAAAACGTTTATACCTGCCCCATTATTCGAAATTGAGATCACCAAGATTCTTGACTAAAATCATGCTCAATTATCCAATATTTTTGGTAATTTTGAAATAAAAACAGAAGGAGATAAAATATTTTTGGATTTTAATGCATTGAAAAAGAAAATAAAACAAAATAAATAAAATATTTTTGGACTTTCGTTTTCTATAAAAGAAATAAAAACTGAGTTAAGAAAAGAAAATGTACAAATGATACAAGAAAATTCCAAACCATGAATGAACAGTAGACTTCAAGTCACTGCGAACATTCGCACCAATTCGCAGTGTGAACAGTTGATTGCGAGTCACTGCGATTGTACGCACCGATTCGCAAGACAGAAAGATGACTGCAAGTCATTGCGAGCGTTCGCACCAATTCGCAGACCAATCAAAAACTTTAGGTTTGCGAAAGTATTTTCGGAACGGATTCAACTTCTATCATTCCTAAGCCTTGAAGAATGCAATTGAATGATTGTTCAGGAAAGGCTTTCGTGAAGATGTCAGCTAACTAACCAGCGGATCTTACAAGGTGTATCTCGACATTTCCGTCTTCCACATGGTCTTTGATGAAGTGATACCTCAGTGTTATGTGTTTCGTCTTTGAATGTTGCACTGGGTTGTGACAAATGCGAATAGCGCTTTTAGAGTCACAATATAAGGGGATTAGTTTCATGTTGATACCATAGTCACGAAGTTGACTCTGAATCCAAATAACTTGTGAAGTGCAGGATGCAATGGCTATGTATTCTACTTCAGCAGTCGATAGGGAGACGCAAGTTTGCTTTTTAGATTGCCAACTTACGAGTTTGCCATCAATAAATTGGCATCCCCCTATTGTACTTTTTCTATCTAGACCGCAACCTCCAAGATCAACATCCGAAAACGCTTGCACAAATAAACCTGAACTCGAAGGGTACCATATTCCCATTGAGGATGTTCGCTTGAGATACCTGAAGATGTTCTTAACAGCGGTCATGTGAGGTTCGCGAGGATTAGCTTGAAACCTAGCACAATAGCAAACAAAAAACATGATATATATGGACGGCTAGCAGTTAGATACATCAATGACCCTATCATCTGACGATAAAGAGTCATATCAGCTGCCGGTTTATCCAGAGCTGTAGTTAGTTTCGTTTCGAATGCCATTGGAACCTTCACTTTTCAATCTCCCACCATTCCAAACTTGGAGAGTAAGGTCTTTGTATAAGCTTCCTGATTGATAAAGATCCATTCCTGACTCTGTCTTATATATTCAAGCCAAGAAAAAAGTTAATCGGACCCATGGAACTCATCTCAAATTTAGTTTCCATTAGCTTTTGGAACTCAGCTGTTAAGTTGGGATTACTTGATCCGAAGATGATGTCATCAACATAAATTTGGATGATTATCAAATGGTCACCATATTTCTTTCGAAAGAAGGTTGGGTCGACCAATAATTGTTTAAATTTAGACTGTTTTAAAAAATGAGTTAGAGTTTCGTACCAGACTCTTGGGGCTTGCTTTAGACCATAGACTGTCTTGTGCAGAATGTAAAAGTGGTTCGGATATTTTTCATTTATGAACCCTGGTGGTTCTTCCACGTACACTGTTTCTTCGAGTTCCCCATTTAGGAATGCACACTTGATGTCATTTGATAGACTTCAAAGTTCTTGTGTGTTGCATATGCTAGAAAGATGCGAACAGATTCCAACCTTGCAACAGGTGCGAACGTTTCTTCGTAGTCGATGCCTTCTTCCTGACAGTAACGCTTTACTACGAGTCGTGCCTTATTTCTTATCACATTGCCTTCCTTATCCATTTTGTTGCGAAATACCCATTTAAGACCAACAACAAAAGCATCCTTTGGAGTGGGAATAAGTCTCCAGACCTTGTTTCGTTCGAATTCATTGAGCTCCTCCTACATTTCTTGCACCCAATCAGAATGATCAAGAGCAATTTGAACATTTTTAGGTTCAATTTTGGAGATAAACGAATTGAACATGCAAAATTTCACTTTAGATAATAGTGTAGTTCCCTTCGCTTTTTGTTGAGCTCTCGTAAGAACGCCTGAAGACAAATCTCCTATGATTTGAGTTTTCGGATGATCTTTGGTCCATTTAGCCAATGGAGGGTAATTTGGATCTTATGTTGTATCCAATTACGCATTCACTTCTTCAAATTCTGATTGTACATCCGAATCGGCTTTCACATATCCATTCTCCCCCTCGAATGATGTATGAATATCATCTTCGGAATTCGGATTCTCCCCCTGGAAAGGTGGTTCTAAGCTGATGTCAGGAGTTTCTTTCTCCCCTTGAACAGGTATACCAGATGAGGAGTTTGAAGTAGAACCCTCCCTCTACGATGTAACATTCGCATCTGTAGGTTGAACAGGATCTTTCGTAGTGGTATGTTCTTGTTCCATTTCTTTCGCAGCGTCGTCAATGATTTTTGTCAATTCGTCTTCCTTGTTATCTGCTACTTTGGACTCTGAGGAGATTGCCTTTTCTGGCTAATCGAATAAGTTCAGGAACTCCTCATAAAGGTTGGAGAGTGGAATGGTAGCAGGATTCGGTTTAGGGAATATCTCCTGTGTTGGACTATCATTCTTCTTAAACTTCTTCGCTTAATTGTCGTCGAACGTAACATAATAGGTTTCTTCAGTCCTTTTGGAGCTTTTGTTGAGAACCCGATATGCTTTAGAAGTTAGAGAATACCCCAGAAAGATACCTTCATCAGCCTTCACATCGAATTTGTTCATTTGTTCCGTTGAGTTGAAGATGAAGCACCTGGAACCAAAAACATGGAAAAACTTGACATTAGGTTTTCTATTATTTATAATTTCATATGGGGTGACAGAGAATCGCTTATTGAGAATAGATCGGTTTTGGGTGAAGCAAGCAGTTCCTATCGCATCCGCCCAGAAGTAGAGTGGCAGATTTGCGAATGATAGCATGGTTCTCGCAGCTTCACACAACGAACGGTTTCGTCTTTCGACAACCCCATTTTGTTGAGGACTGTAAGGAGCTGAAAAGTTGTGAGTTACTCCTTTCGCAGTCAGGAATTATTTAAACGAATGGTTTTTGAATTCTAGACCATTGTCACTGCGAACATTACGAACCAACTTTCGCAGTTGAAGCTCTATCAGCTTAATAAAGTCTTTGTGCTTAGGAGTGGCTTCTGATTTCTGTTTAAGAAAATGCACCAAGTGAATCTAGAAAAATCATCTACAATTACAATAATATATTTATTACCACCGACGCTTTCAATTACAGAAGGACCACAAAGATCTATATGCAAAAGTTCAAGTGGCTCAATGACTTTCGTATTCACGATTGTTGGATGACTATTCCTGCTTTGTTTTCCCATTTCGCAGGATGCAGAAAGATGTTCTTTGTCAAATTTTAAGAGTGGTAACCCTCGGACATGGTCTCCAAGAACGAGCTTGTTGATATCTTTAAAATTGAGATGCGAGAGTCTCCTGTGCCATAGCCAGCTATCATCAGTGGAAGCCTTCACAAGTAAGCAAATTGATGGCTTCCCTTTGATGGGATTCAGATTCAGTGGATACATTTCGCCTTTGCGCTTTGATTTTAAAAGCACAAATTTGGACTTCTTTTCGATTATTTCTGATCCTTCGTCGTCAAACGATACTTTCAGTCTTGTTCCCACTAGTAACTGCGAAACACTAATGAGATTGTGTTGCAGTCCTTCCACGTACGCGACCTTGCGAATTGAAAAATCCCTGTTGGTTATCATCCCATAGCCTTTGATTTCACCCAGGGAATTGTTGCCGTATTTCACTCTACCTCCATCCTTTAGTGCTCTGAACTCTCGCAGTTCCTCATTCCTTCCTGTCATGTGACGTGAGCAGCCACTGTCGATGTACCATTCAGAGTCAAACTACTCGTCACGTATTACCTACGAAAGTTAAGCATATTTAGGAACCCAAAGTTGTTTGGGCCCTCATGAGTTTTTCACAAGAAAAGAAATAACAGGGTCAACCAAATAAGTTCGTTTTATTAAGGTTGTTTTATCTTTCTTTGTGATTTGAAAAACAGTAATCCTTTTGTCTTTAGAGTTCGCATCCTTGGTGGATGGTTTCTTTTGATTATTTTGGATTTTCTGTTTAATCACCTTTTTCTCAACTATCTTAGGATTAGTTTCAGATCTTTTGAGAGGATCATTAGGCTCCGAAACTTTCTTTCCTTTGCCTTTAACATCTTGCGATGTATTGGCTGAATGCGAACCATTCTTGTTAGGAGAGAAGTGAGAGTTGGATTTATGCACAGGTTTCGCATGATTTGGAAGGAATGACTTTTGAAAAACTTTTCGATTTGAGACCTGTGGAGACCTATTACGATGAAGACTCTTAGGGATCGCATGTGAAGAGACTTTCACATTTGGATTAGATTTTTCTTTATGAATGAAGTTGGGATTCTTAGATTGCCAGAACTGCTTTCTTTCCTTGAGATTCTTGTTGTATCTAGCATTCCTTTGACATTTTTGAGTTGCGAACTGCTCAAAAGATTTGTGAATGCTCGCCCTAGGTTTTGGTTTTCTGATGGGAGATTCAGTCCGAACAGATGATGTTTCACATGGAACGTTCTTAGTCCCACTAGGACTACCCATTTCGTAGCTTGAATTGACTTTGTTTAGTGGCTCTGCTATGTATCGGCTCTTCGTTTTCCATGAGGTCATTTCAGACAGACCTTTGGTTTCGTCTGCATTGTAGATTGGAACCGACCAGAAGAACTCATCACATCCATCTTTGTTATCATCTTCGACCATGGACGTTAATTCAACTGTTTGATTTTTGTCCAGTCCTATAGTTGTAAAAACTTGGTTATGAGCAGTTTGGACTTTAGGGAAAACAGGTGCTTTCGCTTTTAAAACTTTAGATTTGTTTTCAGAAACACATGCGAACTCAACCGAATTTTCAGAAATGAGGACTTTCGCAGGTAAGGGTTCATTTTTAACAAACTCAAAGCAGTCAACCTCATCCTGCATAGAGATTTCACTCATATCACTTTCATCGTCGAATTCAGAAACATTTTCGACATCGAGTTTATTTTCTGAATTTAACTTGGTGCTTAATGAGTCAAACTTCTGTACAATTTCAGATTTAATTTGCTCTTTATCTTTTTCGTCTAAAAGTTGTTTGAGCATGTTTTTGTGGTCTTTGGACTTTATGAAAGATTCAATTTTCTCAATTCCTACCCTGTAAGTATCTGAAGTTTCGTCTGATGAGATGATGGATTCGCACCTGTAACATTCAGCGTCTATTTCATCCTCTTTCAGCTCAAGAAAGGGCAGAATCATCTTGTGAATTTTCTTTCCAATCTCACAATTTAAATGCAACTGAGTAATATTAAAGTAAAGTCTTTTTGCAATCAAACAAAAATGTTACGCTGTTTTAAAAGACCTAAATTATCCCTCTACAAATAAATAGACTCATCCCTAGACTTAGATAAATTTGACTCCAACTTTTCAATCCACATCTGTCTCTCTTCACTCTTTAACGAAACCCTACTGAGTTGATCGGTTAAGTTAGAGTTTGTTAAGCGAGTTCGTTTTAAGCTACCACTGAAACTTGAAAATGTGTATTTTAAGTCGTTCAATCCAGTTTCATATCTAGATAGTGGAATATTTAAAGATTCAAGAATAGAATTTACCTTATTGATCACCTGCTCGCATTCGCTTATTATCTTAGCAACTGGTTTCGTAGCAAAACAGCTATCAGCTCCGTGTCCACCATCAGTTGCGTATCCTCTCATCTCTGACACCTCGCTTGTAACCATCAAACATCTTCCTCCAAACTGCGAACCTTCATCTTTCGCTACGAAGCTTGTACCATGGGTAGGTCTGCGAACCTCTTCATCTTCAAAGTCAATCGACTAGACCTCGACTCTGCCAAACTCATCTTCAGCCTCGTATTCCTGAAAATTCAAAGCAGGCATGGTGTTATCAGTATTCTTCTTCTTTTTGATCTCCTCCAACTTTCGGAGATAATAAGCTTCATCATCCTCTCCTTCCTTCTTCTCAATTAATCTTCTCAACATACACTCCTTGGCTAGATGGATTCTGCCATGACAGTAGTTACAATCATAGCCAGAGTCTCCCATAAGCTTCTTATCCTTCTTCGCTTCTTGTTTCTGAGAGTTATTCACACTCTCCTCCTTTACCTTTTCAGAGCTGTAACTGCCATGTCAGTTTCGGTTCATGTTTTTACCAAAGTTCTTCTTTGCGAATCTCTTTGGGTTGGATACCATTAAAGCGAATTCCTCCTTAGAGAGTTCGCAGTCGGAGAGATCAGACTCCGAATCATCACCATCCACAACCTTTTTACCCTTAGCAACAAGGGACAACGATCTCATCCCAGAAACAATCTCACTTTCTTTTGTCACTTCAGCTTCATGTGACTTCAGTATTCCAACAAGCTTCGCCAATGTGTAGTTCTTGAACTGCTCAAGCGCTTTCACTATAGAAACAACCGCCTTCCACTCAGATCTGAGCCCATTAATGAATGTGACTTTTTGCTCGATTAGTTCACGTCCAATCTTGTGCTTCATCATCCTACTGAGAAGATGATTATAGCGGTTGAAAGTTTGATCCAAACTCTCTTTTGGCTTTTGTATAAAAGCTCCAAACTCAGAATGCAATAGAGTCTGAGTAGAATGCTCGAAATCAGCATCAGTTGAGTACAGTTCCTTGAGCCTATTCCAGATGGATTTTGCAGTGTCATACGAACTAACCAAACAGAAAGTGTATGGTGGTAAGGCAAACCTGATGATCCTCATTACTTTAAGATTGCTTATCAGCCTGTCCTTCTCATCCTGTGATATGTCTCTTACATCAAGAAGAAGTTTGTTGTAGTATTGCTGAGTTTTAATTTCTCTTCTCGTTCCTATATGAGTTAACGTCTGAACAGTAATGGCTTCCCATATCAAATAGCCATGGTCTTGAATCCCGAGGACATAGTCTTCAAAATGCAGTACCCACACTTCATAATCGTTGGGAAAAAGAATGGGAATTCTGGTTGTAGATCCAATGCTGCTAGAAAGATTTATCGAGTTAACATGAGAATCGTCTGTCATGTTTAGAGATTAACAAAACCTGTATGAATCAGATGTGTAAACTAAATGGTTTTTGGGTAATAAAAAAGATCAAAGAACAGCGTCAATAACAACGATGACGGCTGAACCAGATCCTATAATAGCGGAAACCCTAAAAACTCTTTCAACAGAAGAGATGCGTATAGATTACACAGAATCCTGCTCTGATACCAATTGATGAGTCGAAAACTCTTAAGATCGATTAAATTCAAACAAGTATAAGTAACAAAGACAGAATATGAATCAAGAAAGTGTTGAATGATTATAAGTCACAGCCTCAGAAGAGCTCGATTAAGAACTTCTACTGTAGAGGTGTGTAGGGTTTACAATGACACAATTTTTTAATACACGATGCATGCATGCACCTTAAATAGTAAAACCCTAATCATTAAACGTGAGTGGACAGGCCAAACTCGGTTATAAAAATGACTAAATACAAAGGCCCAAAAGAGGCAACACTTAATACTCAATACATGTACCCATGTTCTACCCAACATATTCGTAGATATAAAATACGTATACAGTTTAAATCATTTAAAACATATATAAATCGTTCATCCATTATAGATATCAGGAACACAAATATGCATACATAGCACGTAATTTATATTAAATACTTCATATCTATGTGTAAGATGAAAGTAACTATGCACTCACTTGTTAAAGTGATGATTCCAAACTCGGGCAGCGCTTCGCTTCTAACAATTTTATTTTCCTTTGACGAAACCTAGTATCATAACCGCTAGATTTTAGTCTAATATTTATAGCGATTATTTACGAGGGATATTTTTTATAAGTGTTAAACAATACTTTTCAACCACTGTGTACAGAACGCGGCCAGACATGAAACATCGGACGACAGGTCCATTTTAGCCTAATAGATGTTCTGAAATCCAACAACCCTATGCGGCCCTTCAAACCAGATTCCCCGTACCGTGAGTAGTTAAAAGATATTATAATAACACTTTGTATATTATATTTTATAATATATTTATTGTTTATAAGTTCATAATAACGATATTTAACTTAAACGTAAGCTATACTTGAAGTAGGGTAAGCATAACTTACTTACTGGGAGGTTTGGCTAGGAACCGGGCTCTATAGGGGCAGATGTCACACCCCCAAACCAGACGGAGGAAACGTCCGGAGGCTCGTGTGACTAACAATTGAATTATCATCACAATGAATATACATGAATCATAACACATTCATCACCCACATTTCATATTACAACCAGCATTGTTCACATCAAGTACATTGTTAAAAATACATAAGTTCAAACTATTAAAAGTACGATGAGTGATGTTACATAAAATGAAACCATACACACTTGAAAATCTTCCAGCTTAACGATTACCTGAGAATACAAGTTATTTTGAAAACGGTCAACATATATAATGTTGGTGAGTTCATAAGTATATTTGAGTAAAAGTCTTTGTATCTTTCGTAAAAACCCAGAAAATCCGATATTTTCTGTAAAATGTTTGAAAATGATGTGAAAATCAAGTATAGATGCATGTGTGAATTTCATAGTAGTAACATATATGAATGTAGTTTAGACTTATTTGTATTGTAAGTAAGTGATAATTTAATATAAATCTTTCCCCAGAAAATCCGATATTTTCCGATTTATGATAATGTCGAGGTTCTTGTATCGTTAGATAAGTTGTTTTGTATTGACACAATCGAAGGTTTAATCTTCGAATTATTAATTTTTGGTATTGAATCTCTATATGAGCCATTATAATCATACATGATAATGACTACTTTGCCTGTCTTGGCATTTTCCAAATGCCGGTATTTGCTCAAGGTTTTGTCGCCCAAGACTGGCCTAGTCTAGCTGTAGCGAACAGCTAAGGCGTGGGGGGTCACCCCGTATAGATCTATACACAAACTCTCGCTCTCCCTCCAGGAGACTCTGATTATAACTACAAGCTACGACTGTACACTCAAGGTGCCAACCGACACGTCTCACTAGATTCTCAACCTTTCGTACTATGTTTAATGTTTACGTGTATGTTGTGTGTTATCAATTCCGAAGGTACATTTATAAGTATACAAAGTTCAATAGTTATGTAAGTATATAGTTACGATCTACTAAGCATGTGAATTTCAGTCCAAGCCCGATTAGCATGTAAATGGATCACAAAGGCCCAATAACATGTAAATGAGTAATCTAGGCCCAATAGGCATGTAGATGGACCACAAAGGCCCAACAAACATGTGACCCATAACTCAGGCCCAAATTAACATGTAAATGGGTCACAAAGGCCCAATAAACATGTCATGGAAATATTGGGCTCAATATACACTTGAATGGGCCCTTAGGGCCCATTGGCCACGAAAATGTGAATATTAGGCCCAATAAAATTAATATCGATGTATTTCGTCCATTCGTTATTGTTGCGTTGTTCATTTTTAGCTCGTGGTTTACCAAATTTATTATAAAAATCCCCTTTTTTTGTAAAAGAACATTTTTGGTCAAAAGCCTTCAATTTTCAATTAAGGCCCAAAGTTTTGTGAAAATAACGCTTTAGTACATAATTTGTAAAAATTTGTAATTTTGTCCCAAATGTCTAGAAATTCACGGTTTTAGTCCAAAAATATATATCTAGACATTTAAGACCTAGTTTTGCAGAAAATTACATTTTTAGCCTCTTGCTTGTAAAAATTTACACTGTCGGCCCAATTTTATTAAAAGTTACATTTTTGGTCCAATTTGGAAAAAAATGTTATTTTCACCCCTAAATTTGGTTTATTTACATTTATGACTCAAACTTTGGCCAAATAACATTTTTAATCCCAAATACTTAATTTTTTTGCAAATTTGGGCCCAAACCGTGAGGCCCAAATGTTTGGCCCATTTAGCTCAAATTTACATTTTTGGCCCTTTGGAAAGTATGTTTAACATAAAAATCTCTTTTTATACAAGTATGACCTGTTTGGTCCCTATAAAAACTTAAATGTCACTTTTTGCCCTAATCTTTTATTTTCTTGATAATTTTGACTCTTAACAAGGTTTTTTTGTTTTTAACTTTTAGATCTTAAACATATTATCACTTTAGGCTTGGTAGTATGATGTACATAGTGTATTAGTTCATGGATCTTTACTCAATGTCACTTAGAATTGTTGGGTTTTGAGCATTCTAACACTCCTAAGTGTACATGCAACCCTAAATACCTTGGATCTATGTTTTCTCTATTATACATGCAAATATGAATATTCCAAGGTATTACCCTATCTAGCATACAATCTATGATACTTGGGAAATAAAAACAAGTTTGAAGACATACCTTTTTATGTAGCTTGATTCCTTGACGCTTAAGAGTCGAGTGCCCCAAGTGTGACACCTCAAATGGTTCACACAACATCAAATACACTTGGAATAACTTAGAGAGAAATGAACAACTTCATGAAATCGGCTAGCCCTCACCATACACACATAGTTCTCTCATGGTGGCCGATTTTGACAAGAATAAGATGCTTATATAGTTTGTCACAATTAGGGTTACACCATGTAAACCCTAATTGTCATGGCCTTTCATTTCCATGATCCATGGGTACAAAAACACCATGGAGCATCCTATGGGTTTTAACCCAACTTGATAATCCATGGAGCATTAGCCCACTATACAAGTATGGATGATTTACACAATCAACCCATATATTTAAATAGTCTCCTTTTGATCACTTAATTAACTCCAAATTAATTCTTGATCAATATTAATTGAACAAATCAAATCAGTCCTGGCTTGGCCAAGCACTCACATGTGTCATCATTAAATCATCGAGGGGCCCACAGATATCGCTTTTATCCCGAAGGTAAAAGGAATGGATAAACTTCGACTCATATGGCTTGTTCTACTACTTGTTGAATCATACACAAAGGCACGTTTTATAACATCGAGTTACCAATGCGTTTTCGTGCAATTAATGTATAACCAACTCATAGTAACAACTCATATCTCTAGGTTTGAAGAATATAAGATATTATCGTCTCATGATCACTCGTGATAAAATCCATGAAGTGATTCAAATGAGCGCGGGTTGAATCTAATACTCAGAACTTATGAGCACTCATGAGTGTTGTAGCACCACTTTGTCCAATATCTTAGACCTCTACAAGCCAACCCATGACAGTCTTGATTCATATCTACTTCCAACATATGACCGACTGTGGATGGTTTGAATAACTTAGTCATTCAGGAAGAGCGACCTAGTTATTCTGGAAGTCAAAACATGCAAAGTGAAACACAAGAATAATCGAATCCAATATGGTCTCAGAACTTATGAATATAAATCGAACACCTTTTATTTATCACCATATTGATCACACATTATTCATTGCATACTGTTTCAAACTATCAACTTTATACTTGAATTAAAAAACAATAGTTGTCCCATGCTCCAAGCATGTACACTATATTTTCTAAACACTAGTCATGCCATACACCAAGTATGCACACTATGTTTGTCTAAACATTAGTTATGCCATACACCAAGTATGCACACTAAGTTTGTATATGATCTTTACTCTGCGAAATAGATCGATTGAACATAATTCCAATGATTCTCATTTCACGATCCCAAATCCTTACCGCAAATGCAAGAATTCCAAATTCCTACTATTTACCTAAATCTGTTAGATTCTAAACTTGTATGCATTGATCCTCTTGTAATGATTATGCACAAAGTCACAAAGACTTATCAACAGACATTACAGAGTATTCCAATGGAGATCAACTCCATGGAAATATCCTTCTTGCATTAAGTTTTTTTTTCCTAATCTTACACAGATTAAATCCACCTATGGAGACAACTCCATATTCCCATTTTTTACTATCATTTCTGAACAAGAGTTGCCTCTTTTCAGAACATGTCAATATGGTCCTTCCAGAAACACTATACTTCCAACTGTCCCTGAGCAACCAATCTTTGGTAAACCTTAGATTGTCCTCGACAATTGCTTAATCATTTTAGTCGTATCCAATTCTACACCTTTTCCCATTCTTAATGCCTCGAGCATTTGGAAAATTTAGAAAGTATAAATATTATATCACATGCAATCGATCCTGTACCCAAAGCAAATGGGACACGATTCATGATGTCTCACATAAAGACATGATCCTAGGTCAGTCTTTTTGCTATAATATCTCTATTTCTATTTGCCAAGTGCTCAAAGGGATGCCGTAATCATAATCGAATTTTAGAATGCAAATAATGGGCCTATATATAGAATTTCCTTATGTTGAGCCATTCCAACACAAAATTCATATATATACTCTTGACTAAAGATGATTAAAACCTCAATCTAAGCTTTTAGAATTGAAATGAAGTATAATTTCCTCTCCCTTAATTATAGCAAAACAACTTTGAACCCCTGCAACTTCCGGAATTGAAACTTTTGTTTTCTATAATTAACATTGCTATCTTGCAATACTAATCATAATTATCATGCTCCCACTAGCATGATGATTATTAGCATAACACTTATGCTCCCACTAGCTTTTACATGTACTCAGAAATCAGCTGGACTTCTAGAAATCAATACTTTATTGACTTTCTTACCAAAGTTCAGACTTCCGATACGAGATGCTTTGATAAAACTTTATCAAAGTTATACACGTTTCCTTAGATAGCACAGATGTGTGTCTAATCAATTTCAAAACTATGAAAAGGGATGCCGTAATCATAGTCTCAATTGTTTAGACCTTTTCCATTCCTCACAAGTCCATGTTAGTGTGCCGGTTAACCACACACGCTCCACTAACGACTTTGAGAATGAAAATATCACAAATGTTATCTACTTAAAATCTACTTAGTGAAAGTGTTTCCTCACCATCATTTTCATGAACCGGAGAGAAACCTTATGACACTTAGATTGTTTATGGTGTAAGTGTTCTTATCCAAACCATATGGACTGAACTCAATCTTACTTTCTTGCCACCTGGCAGCACAAGGGCCTGGCATTGCTTCCAACCAATTGAGAACTCTCAGAACTCATATGCATAGCCAAATTTAACTGGAATGGGCACAAAAATAGAGATATGTCAACACGATAGGTTATAAACCTCACGTCGTGTGCTAGTGATGAACTACAGGTTTTTATTCTTGATTAGATCTTGAAGCTTTTCCAAGATCTCTAAGACTCCCACTGTCCTCTTGACATATAAGACTCACTTGTCAAATATTCAAGAGATAGTGCGGATTCTTTATCAAGACAGACACTTTACACAATTGGCCTAAGTTGGTCTTTGTTTTATCCAAAACATCACAACTTACCAATTTCAAATGTACAAGTGTAGGACACTTTTACTCTTACATTTGACAAGTGTTATAAACCTTTTTTTAAGATATGTCACTCATCTTACAGTCTTGGAGTATGACTCTAAGACTTGTTTTGGAACGAAGTATGACTCATCTTCTTAATTTAACCATTCCAACAATTCAAGATTCCTCTTCTTAGTCATAAGAATGCACTAAGATGTCCTTAGAGGACTAATTGTGACATGATTTCTAAATCATTAGATGATCACAAAACATGATACTAAAGTACTCTCCCATCTTTTCAGATTTGAGAAACTTTTATCCTTCTGCCTAATTTGATTCTTCTCATTCGTTCTGCCATATATTGAAAATTTTCCAATGTTTCAGAATTATACTTAAACTGGTAAGTATAACCATATTTACTAAACTTTAGTAATCATGACTAATAGTCTTATCGATCTTTTGTGGTGGACTTGATCAGTGCACCAGAATAGGTACTCGATCCCTTAGTCCTTCACTTGACTCACATATACATGTGAACAAGGAATTAATCTTAATTTTCCAAACATGAAAATTCTCATTCATCATACTATACAACTTGCATGATTTCCAAGTTTCTATCCAACTGAAACCTTGGGTGATGAGAATCTTTCCTTATTTGGTAAATTATAACCCTACCACAAACGAAAGAATCAAGTCCATTTTTTCAATATTGCTATCAATGGAATCATATAAACAACCTTTTTTCACAAATGCCACTGTAAGGATATTTAAAATAAATATAAAATTAAAACCTTTTTATTTTATGCTAAAACTTTGCGGAAAAAACTTATCCTTACAGTGCAAATGCATATGAAAAACTTGTTGTTATCTATTCCTAAGCAATATAGCATAACTCCTAAGCAACAGCTCAAAAATTCTGATCACCGAACCATGAGATCGAAATCCATCTTCGCGATCAGAATCAGCATATACTTCTTTTAAGTTTCTTCATTTTTCTTTGATTCTTAAAACAACAATATGTGACCCAGTCACATCATGTAATGAGAATCTCAAAATAGAAACTTAACAGAGTTAGATAGTAGACTTCACCTGAAGTAGAATCAAACATCTTGACTTGATCAACCCTATGATCCTTCAGGTAAATAGACATCTTTGTAACCAATGCCCCTTCTTTTGGCAATATAAACATATGGACTCTATGGAAATGGTACACGGGACTATCACAGACTTAGACTTTCTCTTTACCATTTGGTTAACCGAGTTGACTATGGTCGATCCCTTTCCATTGGGAAGAAGAAGACTTTTCTAGATATCCAATGTTATCATTGTCAATGTCCATTGGGAAGTTGATCTCCTAATCAAATTTTCTTTACTAGTCCTCAAACCATTGCTGATTCAGCAGCACCAAGCAAATAGATAATATCATTAAGGGTCATGTCATAGTCCGTTTCATAGTAGTCCCAAAGGAACTCACTATGTGACTTAGAAAGTGATTGAACATCCAACTTTCTTAAGACTTTGACACCCAACTCTCCCGGCTTGTCAATATGTGACTTCATCTCCAAGATGTGATCATACATAGACCTTGCTTGCCAATAGGGCTTGAGTGACCTTGAACTTGTGGGTTAGGAAAAATAATTGGAGGAGGTGGAGGAAGTGAAGTTCCAAGAGATTTGGGAAGATCATAAATGTATGAACTAGACATCTTTTGGGAGATATTCAAGATAGTTGATCTAAAGTCCTTAATATAACACCCAATATGAAATATTAAGGCTAGGACCCAACACAAAATTTTATAACTTGGAAGAGGGATGTCGTAATCCAGGTTATAAAATATTTGAAGGTAGGTGAATGACGATTCACCAATTTCCACCATGAAAACGAAATAATTTATTAGCTTTTAATTGGTTTTGAAACACCTAGATTCTTTTGAGATTCATTGAACTTTTCAATGGCATGTTTCAATCTCGATTGTGCCCTTCAGGTTTTGTGACTGGGATGCCGAGGATCACAAAACAAGGTATGAATAACCATGCAAATATACTTGGTACCCTTAATATTTATCACTTAATCGATATGCCGGTTAACCACACGCGCTCCACCGATCTTATGATAAACATTAAGTTACCCTTTGCCTACCTTGTTAAATCCAGGTTAGTGTGCCGGTTAACCACACACGCTGCACTAACCGACTTAAGCAAAGTGCAAAGTGTAATTTCATGGGTTAGCACCAAATTCACATTTTCCTAAGTAACTAAGATTGGGAATTTATAAAAGTTTAGTTACTTAGTATTTATCATTAATACTTTTAATGAAGGGAGAATTATAGTCCTTGTCCTACTCGTTCGGCTAACGACCCTCCACCAGTCAAGGAAGCGGTGGGTGAGAGTGGACACCCATTAAGCTGCCATTTTATAGGCAACAACCTTATACCCCCCTTATAGACCTGCTTCGTGAATGAGGCATACTAACGGTAAGACTGACTTGCTCTTATATATATATATATATATATATATATATATATATATATATATATATATATATATATATTATTAACTTATAATACTATAAAGTATAAGGGTTGAATTTTAACTTTTAAAATTCTTAGGGATTAACTTGGAATTAAAGTATTCATAAGGGAAAACTTTTCAAATTCCAAAACTTGAAGGGCAAGTTTTTGAAACTATTCAAAACTATTCAATTCCATAACTTATGTGTTTAAAGTGGTTTTTAATACAAAAAACTCTTCAAGTTCCATAACTTGAGGACAAGTTATGGAAGACTTTAAACTATTAAAAGAATGTAACTTTTCCTTTATTCATAACTTATGAAATATTTATGAGTTTTATGATTCTTAAATGTGACTTTTCATGTAACTAGAGGACAAGTTACAAAAACACATTTTAGAATCAACTCTTAGATTAAAATCGATTGAAAACAACAATTTCACATAACTTTCCTATTAATCTAAGCAACTCATAAGAACAAGATAATTCAAATCAAACTTTTTCATGAAATTAGCCTAACCATTAAACTAATACAAAACATGAATCTATTGATAATTATCTTTGAAATTGGATTAAAATGAACATTACCACATCAAAAACATGTTTATAGGTTCGAAAACAGCTTAGGGTAATGATTCTAGTCCAATTCCAGCCTTAAAAGTCGAAAATATGATGACAGGGGGTCCTACTCGTCGAGTGTATGAACCTACTCGACAAGTAGGATGAGTTTCCTCATGGACTCGGTGAGTCCAGTGCCCAGACAGCCCGAAAATCGATTTTTTCAGCATTTTTCAGCACTTTGCATCAAGTATAATTGAAAACAAGCCTAGGCTCTGATACCACTGTTGGGTTTTGAGCATTCTAACACTCCTAAGTGTACATGCAACCCTAAATACCTTGGATCTATGTTTTCTCTATTTGACATGCAAATATGAATATTCCAAGGTATTACCCTATCTAGCATACAATCTATGATACTTGGGTAATAAAAACAAGTTTGAAGACATACCTTTTTATGTAGCTTGATTCCTTGACGCTTAAGAGCCGAGTGCCCCAAGTGTGACACCTCAAATGGTTCACACAACATCAAATACACTTGGAATAACTTAGAGAGAAATGAACCACTTCATGAAATCGGCTAGCCCTCACCATACACACATAGTTCTCTCATGGTGGCCGATTTTGACAAGAATAAGATGCTTATATAGTTTGTCACAATTAGGGTTACACAATGTAAACCCTAATTGTCATGGCCTTTCATTTCCATGATCCATGGGTACAAAAACACCATGGAGCATCCTATGCGTTTTAACCTAACTTGATAATCCATTGAGCATTAGCCCACTATACAAGTATGGATGATTTACACAATCAACCCATATATTTAACTAGTCTCCTTTTGATCACTTAATTAACTCCAAATTAATTCTTGATCAATACTAATTAAATAATCTTATTAATATATTAGAACTTATAATATATTAGTAAACCTTAAGTGTTATTTCTCTCATTTTAGTCTATCCAAATGCATGAGGACATGTAACCCAAATGGACCATGCCAATCGGGTCAAGTACATACCAAATATAGTTATGGACTTAGACACTAATCCAACAAGAATGTCGAGATTTGTTTAGATCTAGCACCCTTTTTACAAAATAAGCTAAAAATCACACAAGACATGCATATAACACATAGATCGACACATTTTTACTTGCATTCTCCCCCAAAAATCATATGAAAACCAAAAACAAGGGGGTATGAACTGACCTTTGCTTGATGTTTCGGCTTTTGAAGAAATAATGGAAAGGATTTTTGGTCCTAGCAACACCTTGAAGTGGATCTCGAGCTTATGAAGAAAAGATTGGAATGAATTGATGAAGATCCTTAGAACTCTAGCTAATTTTCGAGATTTTTGATGGAAAGAAGAGAATGATTCTTGAGAGTGTTTGAGAGAGTTTGATGTTGTGTGTGTGTGTGTGTGTGTGGTTACCTTCGGCCGTGAGTAGAAGAAGAGAGGGGAGAGAAGGATGAGGTGACTTGCATGGAAATATGAGATAGTTTGCCTTGTTACACGGTGAGTAATATGGAGGTGGCACCTCCAAAGTCAACTCCCCCCTTCCATTTCATTTTTCATTTTTTTTTTGTTAAATGGTGATGGGCCGAAGGTTTTTGGGCTAGGAGAAAGGGTGGAGTAGTTTGGGCTTTAACTTGCCTTTACTCAAAATCATGGGCTCATTAGATAGCTCACGACCCATTTTGAAAGAAAAAGGGAGTTCATGGCCCATTAGGGCAAATTAATTCATCAATGGCCCAATAAGGCCCATTAATGGTAAACTAATTTATTTTGGACCCAAAATGGCCCAAAATGCAAAGTTTTATGGAAGTGGGTCCAATTAGAATCCAAATAGGGTTCCCAAGCCCATAATAGTTGAATGATTACACGAGAATAGAATTTCCTAGCTAAAATGCTAGTTGTGACATCATCCCCCCGTTAGAGGGAATTTCATCCCGAAATTCTTTTGAAAACTAGGTTTACGAAGGAGGGAATAAGTGTTGGATATAGTGTCTAAGTCCATAACTATATTTGGTATGTACTTGACCCGACCCGACATGGTCCATTTGGGTTGCACTTCACCCGAACAATTTATGGATAATCGTTTGAGAATAGTATAAGTTATGATTTATTAATATATTATAAGTCCTAATATATTAATATAAAATCATATTATTTAATTAGTATTGATCTATAATTAATCTAGAATTAATTTAGAGATCAAAAGTATGACTAATTAAATATGGGCTCTTGTATTTATATAGTGTGGGCTAATGCTTATTTGGAATGGGCTAGGCTTGCATGGAAAGTCCATGGATACACCATGGAGCTTTAACCCATGGATCTCATGGAAATGAAAAGACATGGGTATTAGGGTTTACATGAATGTAATCCTAATCCACCACACTATATAAAGGAGGCTTTGGTTCTTGAAATCACATGAGTTGTGGTGAGTAAAGTAAGAGGGCCGATTTCAAGAAGGTGATTACTATTCTCTCAAAGTTCCAAGTTTGTGGTGATTTGTGACTTCCATTTGAGGCATCCACATTATTGGTGCTAGGCTCTCAAACTCCAAGCAATCAACTACTACTACATGGTAAGTAATTCTACTAGTTTTATTTGATTCAAGTACCCCATGCCATGCTAGTTAGGATAAGAACCTTGGAAAAATAATTATTTGCATGTATCTTAGTCAAACATAGATCCAAGGTTTCTAGGGTTGCATGTACACCATAGGAGTGTTAGAATGCTCAAAACACATCAGTGGTATCAGAGCCTGGTTTGTTTATTTGATACTTGATGCAAAAAAAAAAAAAAAAAAAAAAAACTTGGAAATCGTAGTTTTGTTCAAAAGCTCGTATCAAAATTTCAAGTTTTGTATATGTACTTACGATTCTTGAAATTTTTGATATGAACACTCATAAACATATGAGTTTAGAAGATCATAGAAATTATGTGCTAATAATTGATTAGATTAATTCTTGATCTTTATGTGTTTTAATGGAGTCCATAACTAGTTCTCAAGTTATGGATAACCAAAAGTCACATTTATAAATAACCATTAAAAGAACACATAGGTTACAAAAAATGAAGAGTCTTCATTTTTAATAACCATTAACTCATAAGTTATGAGAAATGAAAAGTTTTGAAAGTTTACAAAACTTGCCCTCAAGTTTTGGAACATGTAAAGTCATATTAAAAACTTTAGTTCCAACCCCTAGAATTTTAAAAGTTAAAATTCAACCCTTATACTTTATAATATTATAAGTTTAATAATATTTATATATGTATAAGATCAAGTCGTCTTACCGCTAGTATGCCTCATTCACGAAGCTGGTCTATAAGGGGGGTATAAGGTTGTTGCCTATAAAATGGCAACTTAATGGGTGTCCACTCTCACCCACCGCTTCCTTGATCGGTGGAGGGTCGTTAGCCAAACGGGTAGGACAAGGACTTATAAATTCTCATTAAAAGTATAATGATAATACTAAAGTAACTAAACTTTATTGAATTCCCAATCTTAGTTATTTCTGGAAAATGTGAATAAGGTGCTAATCCATGAAATTACACTTTACACTTTGTTTAAGTCGTTAGTGGAGCGTGTGTGGTTAACCGGCACACTAACTTGAACTTAACAAGGTAGGTAAAGGGTGACTTAATGTTTATCATAGTATCGATGGAGCGTGTGTGGTTAACCTGCACATCGATTGAGGGGTAATACATTAAGGGTACCAAGTAATTTGCATGGTTACTTCACACCTTGTTTTGTGATCCTCGGCATCCCAGTCACAAAACTTGAAGGGCACACTCGAGATTGAAACATGCCATTGAAGAAAGTTCAATGAATCTCAAAGAATCTAGGAGTTTCTAAACCAATTAAAACCTAATTAAATATTTCGTTTTTCATGGTGGAAATTGGTGAATCGTCATTCACCTACCTTCAAATATCTTATAGCTTAGATTACGGCATCCCTCTTCTAAGTTATAAAATATTGTGTTGGGTCCTAGCCTTAATATTACATTTGGGTGTTTTGTTAAGGACTATCTCTATATCTAATCTAATCTATTCCCTCTTCTTTTCAGATGTCTTCCAATAACAATGCTTCTGGCTCAAACCCTACTAGCTCCTTCTCTCTCATGAATCTTTGTGGGAGAGTCATCTTTGATGGGTCCAACTTTACAGATTGGATCAGAAACATCAGGATGGTCACTCGGTATGAGAACAAAGAATATGTTCTCGACAAGGAGCTGAAGGTACCCGAGCCAACTGCTACTCCTGAAGAGCTTGCTGAATATGAGGTACATGAAAGAGATGCTACAAAAGTGGCATGCATCATGATGGCCACCATGACAGCCGAGCTCCAAAAGTCCTATGAGGACTATTATCCTTTTGAGATGCACTAGGACTTGATGGACCGCTACCATCAAAGTGCTCGTCAAGAGCGATATGAAATAATCTCCTCCATGATAACAACCCGAATGAAGGATGGTGAACCCATCACGGGCCACATGCAGAAAATGCAAGGGTATGTGGACCGTTTACTGAAGCTGAATGTGAACTTCCCTGAGGAGTTAGCAATAGACATCATTTTGCACTCCTTGTCATCATGTTATGATCAATTCCGCATGACATATCACATGAACAAGGAAGAAGTCACCCTCAGCAAACTTCAAGGACTCTTGAAGACCGCCGAAAGTGGTCTAAAGGGTAAGTCGGTTGTTACTACTCCTACTCCTACTCCAACTGCGGCCAATGTCTTGGCAATCGGACATGGCAAAGGGAAGAAGAGAAAGAACCCTTCTAAGGGTACCAAGGGTAAGACCCTTGAAGGCTCCTCTTCACGCAAAACCAAGAAAGGTTTTGTCACTCCTTCTGCTAACCCTAATGAGGCTGAATGCTTCTATTGCCATGAAAAGTCGCACTGGAAGCGAAACTGCCCAAAGTACCAGCAAGATTTGAAGGATGGGAAAGTAAAACCCAACCATGCAGGTATATACACTATATTGTCTAATAACTCACCTCATTCTAAGTCTTGGGTCCTTGATACAGGTTGTGGTACTCACATATATTGTGATTTGCAGGGACTAAAAAAAGTGAGAATGTGGAGCAGGGAAAGATAAACTTGATCATGGGAAACAGGAAAGCTTCACCTGTCACCAAGATAGGAGTTTATTCCTTAGTGCTAAATAGTGAGTTTACATTAGATTTGAATAAATGTTATTATTCGCCAGAAATGGCAAGAAATGTTATTTCCTTTCATGCATTGTATAAACAAGGTTTTACCTTTTATTTTGATAATAATAATGGTAGTATTGATGCTTTCTTTAATAATGTTCTTTATTTTAAAGCATTACCTTGTGATGGCGTGTATGAAACTGTATCTGTTGTAGATAATCTAGGAAATAATGTATTGTGTATTAACTCTTCCACTAGCTTAGATAAAGCATCCTTATGGCATTGTCGTCTTGGACATGTAAGCAAGAAACGCATAGGCCAACTCCAAAAGGATGGAGTCTTGGAGTCATTTGACCTAAAGTCAGATGATAGTTGTGAATCTTGTTTGCTTGGTAAAATGACAAAGTCACCTTTTACTGGCACTTGTGCTAGGGGTAAAGGTTTGTTGGACCTCATACACACGGATGTGTGTGGACCCTTCAGAACCGCCACAAGAGATGCTAATCGGTTCTATGTGACTTTTACTGATGATTTTAGTAGATATGGATATGTCTACCTAATCAAGCATAAGTCAGAAACCTTTGAGAAATTCAAAGAGTTTAAGCAAGAAGTGGAGAATCAGTTGGGCAGGAACATTAAGATGCTTCGATCCGATCGTGGTGGTGAGTATCTTAGTACTGAGTTCCTTGACCATCCTAAGGAATGTGGGATTGTCTCACAATTGACACCTCCTAGGACACCACAGTTGAATGGTGTAGCTGAGAGGCGCAATCGGACCTTGTTGGACATGGTTCGTTCCATGATGAGTCGAGCTTTGCTACCAATCTCATTTTGGGGGTATGCCTTAGAGACTGCCGCCCATATCCTTAATCTAGTCCCTACAAAGAAGGTTGCCAAAACACCTCACGAGGTGTGGACTGGAAAAGTTCCCAATCTAGACCACATCAAGATTTGGGGTTGCGAGGCTTTCGTGAGACGCGAGACTCACGATAAGCTCGAACCCCGAAGCGAAAGGTGTATTTTCATCGGCTACCCACAGAAATCCTTTGGTTACATCTTCTACAGACCCAGTGATAATGTGGTCTTTATAGCAAGAAGAGGATTCTTTCGAGAGAGAGAATTCATGAGCCAAGGAGACAGTGGGAGGCAAATTGACCTTAAGGAAATTCAAGAGTCAAGTGGTGAAGGAACCTCAAACCCTAGCCCTCAACCTGAGGAGGAAACTCCTGTTGAGCCGACTGAAGAATCTATACCTCTGAGGCGTTCCACCAGAGCTAGGAATGCACCTGAGCATTATTATGGTTTTCATATTACTGCAGAATGTGAGACACTTATCAGTGATAACACACTGGTAAATCTGGATGAGCCTAACAGCTACACGGAAGCCATGGCAGGCCCTGAGGCTGCTAAATGGAAAGAGGCTATGGATAGCGAGATACAGTCCATGTATGACAATCAAGTTTGGAACTTGGTTGACAATGTACCTGATCGCAAGATAGTTGGGTGCAAATGGATCTTCAAGAAGAAGACCGAAATGGATGGTAATCTACACACTTATAAGGCACGATTGGTTGCAAAGGGTTATTCTCAAACTTCGGGAGTTGATTATGATGAGACCTTTTCACCAGTGGCCAAGATTAAGTCTATTAGGGTTCTGTTAGCCATTGCTGCGTTTCATGATTATGAAATATGGCAAATGGATGTCAAAACCACTTTCCTTAATGGAAACTTGGTTGAAGATGTTTACATGGTTCAGCCAGAGGGTTTTGTCAGTACAGAGTACCCCACTAGAGTGTGTAAGCTCGAGAAATCCATTTATGGATTAAAACAGGCACCTCGCAGATGGAATCTTTGCTTTGATGAGAAAATCAAAGAATTTGGCTTTTCAAGGAGTGAAGATGAATCTTGTGTGTATATCAAGGCTAGTGGGAGTATAGTCAACTTTTTGGTACTGTATGTGGATGACATACTACTCATAGGAAATGACATCCCAACCCTGCAGGAAGTAAAGTCCTGGCTTGGGAAGTGTTTCACTATGAAGGACCTTGGAGAAGCTGCCTATATCCTAGGGATAAGGATTTTGAGAAACAGGAGTAAAAGACTAATTGGACTTAGTCAAAGCACCTATGTGGAAAAAGTGTTGAAAAGGTTCAACATGCATAACTCCAAGAAATGAGAGTTACCCATCCAGAGTAACGCCAGATTGAGTAAGACACAAAGCCCTAGTACTGAGGCTGAGATAGCAGAAATGAGTCGAATACCTTATGCTTCAGCTGTAGGATCGATCATGTATGCTATGACGTGTACTCGACCTGATGTAGCCTTTGCTTTGAGCATGGTTAGCAGGTATCAGGGGAACCCTGGCAAGGCACACTGGACTGCGGTAAAGAATATCCTCAAGTACCTACGGAGGACTAAGGACTGGGTCCTTACCCTCGGTGGCAGTGAGGACTTGAGAGTTGTAGGGTACAGTGATGCTAGATTTCAGACTGACAGAGATAATTTCCGCTCTCAGTCGGGCTGGGTATTTACTCTAAACGGAGGGGCAATTACTTGGAAAAGTTCCAAGCAGAAGACAGTGGCTGATTCCACTTGTGAATCAGGGTATATAGCAGCAAGCGAGGCAGCAAAGGAGGCTATATGGCTAAAGAACTTCATCGGAGACCTTGGAGTTGTACCAGCTATAAAGGAGCCAATGGAGATTTTCTGTGACAGCAATAGTGCGGTTGCCTTAGCCAAGGAACCAAGAGATCATGGGAGATCCAGACATATTAACAGAAAATATCACTTCATTAGACATCGAATAGAAGAAGGAATCCTCGTGGCAAAGAGGGTATCATCGGATGAGAACCCAGCAGATCCCCTCACGAAGGGACTGACTCGGGCTAAGCATCTCCAGCATGCTCAGAGCATAGGGCTGAAGGATGATATTAGTTTTAGTAGTTAGATAATCTTGAAATTTGTAAAATGTAATTAACATTTGATGATAAATAAAAGCTGTTATTTATGAGTAAAGTGTTGCTATCTCTTGTCAATCGTTTACTATTATTTCTTTTTGCATGTTTTGACTTCCAGAATAATTATGTTATGGTTTATATCATATTATTCAAACTCTCCACAGTCGGTCATATGTTGGAAATAGATATGAATCAAGACTGTCATGGGTTGGCTTGTAGAGGTCTAAGATGTTAGACAAAGCGGGGCTACAGCACTCATGAGTGCTCATAAGTTCTGAGTATTGGATTCAACCCACGCTCACTTGTATCACTTCATGGAATTTATCTCGAGTGATCGTGAGACGGTAATATCATATAAGTCTTCAAACCAAGATATATGAGTTGTTGACTATGAGTTTTGTTTTGACCTATGTACCGGGCCCGGTCAGAACTAAATTGATGTGTTCAGTTAAGTTCTATGTCAAACAAATCGGAAATCGGGAAACAAATGCTGGACAATAAGCAAGACCATGTACCATGTATTTGTCCGGCTGATATCTAGAACAGAGGATTATATGATCACTTATCTAAAATGGCACTTCATAGTTCAACAAAGTTTAAAGAGCTACGATTGTTGATCGGTTCCTGAAGTCATACTTGCAACTATAGTTATTAGACTTATCCAAGTGGGAGACTGTTGGATATAGTGTCTAAGTCCATAAATATATTTGGTATGTACTTTACCCGACCCGACATGGTCCATTTGGGTTGCACTTCACCCGAACAATTTATGGATAATCGTTTGAGAATAGTATAAGTTATAATTTATTAATATATTATAAGTCCTAATATATTAATATAAAATAATATTATTTAATTAGTATTGATCTATAATTAATCTAGAATTAATTTAGAGATCAAAAGTATGACTAATTAAATATGGGCTCTTGTATTTATATAGTGTGGGCTAATGCTTATTTGGAATGGGCTAGGCTTGCATGGAAAGTCCATGGATAATCCATGGAGCTTTAACCCATGGATCTCATGGAAATGAAAAGACATGGGTATTAGGGTTTACATGAATGTAACCCTAATCCACCACACTATATAAAGGAGGCTTTGGTTCTTGAAATCACATGAGTTGTGGTGAGTAAAGTAAGAGGGCCGATTTCAAGAAGGTGATTACTATTCTCTCAAAGTTCCAAGTTTGTGGTGATTTGTGACTTCCATTTGAGGCATCCACATTATTGGTGCTAGGCTCTCAAACTCCAAGCAATCAACTACTACTACAAGGTAAGTAATTCTGCTAGTTTTATTTGATTCAAGTACCCCATGCCATGCTAGTTAGGATAAGAACCTTGGAAAAATAATTATTTGCATGTATCTTAGTCAAACATAGATCCAAGGTTTCTAGGGTTGCATGTACACCATAGGAGTGTTAGAATGCTCAAAACCCATCAATAAGTAAGGGTACTTTTGCTTCATTTGGTCTTCACGTTCCCACGTGAATTCCGGTCCACGTTTAGCGTTCCATCGAACCTTCACAATCGAAATGCGACTTTGCTTTGTACGCTTCACCTCTCTATCCATAATCTCGACTGGTTCTTCGACGAACAAGAGATTCTCGTTTATCTCAATCTCTTCCAAGGGAACGACAGGGGTTTCATCTGATAGACACTTTTTTAGATTTGAGACGTGGAACACTGGGTGTACGTTGCTGAGCTCGGCAGGTAGCTGCAGCTTGTAAGCCACTGGACCAATCCGGGAAAGAATATCGAACGGTCCAATGTATCGCGGGTTCAATTTTCCTCGTTTCCCAAAGCGAATCATTCCCTTCCAAGGAGAGACCTTTAAAAACACGCGATCCCAGACTTGAAATTCTAATGGCTTTCGCCGCTTGTCGGCATAGCTCTTCTGTCGGTCTCGCGATGCTTGAAGTCGAACTTTGATTTGGACTATCTTTTCTATCGTTTCACGGATGATTTTGGGTCCTGTAAGAGCACTGGATGGCGATTTCCCTTTTGTTAGTTGAGTGTCACCCACCTCAGCCCAGTATAGGGGCGATCTGCACTTATGACCATAAAGAGCTTCGAAGGGAGCAACCTTGATGCTCGTGTGATAATTGTTGTTATAAGAGAACTCGATCAGAGGCAAGTGGGTATCCCATGACTTACCGAAGTCAATCACGCAAGCTCGGAGCATATCCTCGAGTGTCTGGATGGTACGCTCACTCTGACCATCCGTCTGTGGGTGGTAGGCAGTGCTCATATCTAGCTGTGTTCCCATTACCTTCTGAAGAGATTGCCAGAATCTTGAAGTAAATCTGCTATCTCGGTCCGAGATAATGGATACTGGCACTCCATGGAGTCGCACAACCTCCTTGAGGTAGATTCGGGTCAGCTTTTCCATCTTGTAGGATTCTTTTATTGGCAGGAAATGAGCAGATTTTGTTAATCTATCGACGATTACCCAGATAGCATCCAATCCGTCTGCTGTCTTTGGCAATTTGGTCACGAAGTCCATAGTAATCCTTTCCCATTTCCACTCGGGTATCACTGGTTTTTGCAGTAGTCCCAAGGGATTTTGGTATTCTACTTTCACTTTGGCGCAAGTAAGACACTTGCCCACGAAAGTGGCTATCTCTGCCTTCATATTAGGCCACCAATATTGCTGCTTGATATCCAAATACATTTTATCTGACCCCGGATGAATAGAATATCGCGTCTTGTGGGCTTCATGCATGACTTTCTCTCTAAATCCCCCAATTTTGGGAACCCATATTCTATTCATGAAGTAGTGGGTTCCATCGTCCTTAACTTCGAGCTCCTTCTCCATTCCTCGCAGTGATTCACTAGCGACATTCTCCGGCTTCAAAGCGTCCAGTTGGGCTTCTTTGATTTGTGAGGCTAGATGAGATTGAATGGTGATTGACAGAGTCTTCACACGACGACTTGAATACTCCTTTCGGCTCATGGCATCGGCTACCACATTATCCTTGCCTGGATGATATCTGATCTCACACTCATAATCATTTAACAGCTCAACCCATCTTCGCTGCCTCATGTTTAGTTCCTTTTGATTTAGAATGTGCTAGAGGCTCTTTTGGTCCGTAAAGATGGTGCACTTGTTACTATATAGGTAGTGCCTCCAAATTTTCAAGGCGAAGACCACCGCCCCCAGTTCGAGATCATGTGTGGTATAATTTACTTCATGAGTTTTTAGTTGTCTGGATGCATAAGCAATTACCTTCTCTCGTTGCATGAGGACACAACCTAAACCTTGATTCAAAGCATCACAGTAAACTATGAAGTCTTCGGTTTCCTCCGGTAAGGATAGCACTGGAGCACTACAGAGGGCGTGCTTCAAGGTTTGGAAGGCAAGCTCTTGTTTCTCGGTCCAGTTGAAGGGTACGCCTTTTTGTGTCAATGTGGTGAGGGGTTTGGCTATTTTGGAAAAGTTCTGAATGAATCTTCGGTAATAGCCTGCGAGACCTAAGAATTGGCGAATTTCTGTTAGCGTTGCCGGAATTGCCCAGTTTTCGATTGCTTTGATCTTGGAGGGGTCCACATGTATTCCTTCTTGACTGACTACATGGCCCAGAAAGTTTACACTGCGGAGCCAGAACTCGCATTTGGAGAGTTTCGCATACAACTTTTCAGCCCGCAGGGTTTCTAAAATCTGTCGGAGGTGTTGGCTATGATCTTCTTCGCTTCGAGAGTACACGAGAATATCGTCGATGAAAACGATTACGAATTTATCAAGGAATGGGCGGCAGACTCGATTCATGAGGTCCATAAATGCATTTGGGGCATTTGTTAGACCGAAGGGCATTAAGATGAATTTGTAATGACCGTAGCGAGTTCGGAAAGCAGTCTTAGGAATGTCCTCATCTCGGACTTTGAGTTGATGATAACCGGATCTCAGATCTATCTTTGAAAAGTAACTAGCTCCTTGAAGCTGGTCAAATAGATCATCGATTCGTGGAAGTGGATACCGGTTTTTGATGGTGAGTTTGTTTAATTCCCTATAGTCGATGCACATCCTGAAGGATCCGTCTTTCTTTTTAACGAAAAGAACCGGAGCTCCCCATGGCGAGAAGTTGGGTCTGATGAATCCTTTATTCAGGAATTCGCTTAGTTGGCTTGATAATTCTTGCATTTCAGCAGGAGCCAACCTATAGGGTGATTTGGCGATTGAAGTGGCTCCAGGCACTAGGTCGATTCGGAATTTGATTTGTCGTTCTGGGGGTATTCCCGGAAGATCTTCTGGAAACACATCCGGGAAGTCACACGCCACTAGGATGTTGTGGATGCTTGCTTCCTCTTTCGTTTTATCCACCACATGAGCAAGGAATGCGGAGTTCCTCTTTTGTAGACACTTTTGCGCCTTGATACTCAAGATAAGGCAAAGGTTTGCGTCGGGTTTATCTCTGTAGATTATTAGGGTTTCGTGATTAGGAAGATGAAGGCGAACGGCCTTCTCGTGACACATAATATCGGCATGATGGGTGCTTAACCATTCCATGCCGATTATCACATCAAAACTCCTAATATTTACCGGCATCAAATTTATTTGGAAAGAGTGGTTGTTTAGTGTTAACGTACATCCTATATAGATATCTTTGGTTGTTTCCGTTTTCCCATTAGCCATTTCCACCGTAAAGGCTTCGTTGAGCTTCTGGAGTTGTTGATTTAGCAAGTGTTTGAATTTATTACTAACAAAACTTCGTTCCGCCCCACTATCAAATAAGATGCATGCATACGAGTTGTTAAGTAGGAACGTACCGGTGACAACGACTGGGTCCTGCACTGCTTCAGCCTGACCCATTTGTCAGCACTCTCCCTTCTGCTCCTGCCCCTTGATTGTTCGCGTTGGGGCAATTTCGCCTGAAATGCCCGGTTTTCCCACATCCGTAACAGGTATAGTTGGCTCCAGCATTGGTGTTGTTATTGTTGTTGTTGTTTGTCATCTGGTTCTGTTGAAGCTGAGTCCTACAATACTTTGATGTATGGCCCCTCCGGTTGCACCTTGTGCAATTCATCTCTCTGCACTCCCCGTGATGGTGGAAGTTGCATTTGTTACACTTGGGGAGATTTCCCAAGTACTGCTTGGGAGCATTTGGCGTGGATGAGGCTGGAGCATGTGGTGTGGTGATAGCTTGTGTTGCAGCATGGACAGACACCGTTTGTTGCTTCTTGGATGATTCGGAGTTCTGTTTTCCCTTTCTCTTGTTGTTTTTCCCTTTCTTGCTCTCTTATTCCTTCTTAACCTCCGCTTCCACTGTTTTTGCACCCTTCTTATTGCCATGATCATACAGTTTCTTGGCCAGTCTCTTGGCGCTATCAAATGTCTCAGGGTTTGCCGTAATGACATTCCCTTGGATAGGTGCAGTCAATCCCCATATAAACCTCTCAATCTTTTTCCCTTCTGAGGTGATCATTCTGGGACACATAAGAGATAACTCACTAAACCTGGATATGTATGCGTCGATATTGGAGTTTTGAACCGTGAGGTTCCACAACTCTTGTTCCATCTTCTGGATTTCGCCTCTTGGACAGTATTCAATCAGCATCATTTCCTTAAGTTCTTCCCAGGGCATCGTGTTCGCCACCAGGAGTGTCATGGCCTCTATATGGCCATTCCACCAGGAGAGGGCTTGATCAACGAAGGTGCAGGCTGCGAACTTGACCTTACACTCATCTGGACACCTGCAGATTTCAAAAACGGACTCTATTTTCTCGACCCGTCGCTTAAGGGCTATTACGCCTCCTGTCCCATTAAAGGTCCGAGGTTTGGCGTTGGTAAAGTCCTTGTAGGTGCATGTTCGAGCGGCTCCGTGGTTCGTCCCTTGATTTGTGCTACCAGCTCCCTGCCAGTTGCCTTCTCCGTTGTTTCCATTGCGAATCTGCGCAAGTGCTGCAGCGACCGCAGCGGACATTGCTGCCTGGAATGCAACCGAATTTATCTCAGGTGGGGCCGGCATTGTGTTGCTTCCACGGTTGGGTCTTTGAGGCATCTTTCTGTCATGGAATGGAAAGATGTTAAGTGCCTATTGTTTTGCGAGTTTGGGATCCCATAGACTAGGCGTATAGTGTGTATTTTAGTAATTTCATGCATTAACATAAAACAAGGAAATAAAACACATAGCAGATAACAACGTCATGATAAAACATAAAGCATTTTCATTAATACTAATAGTTTTGATACATGAAAATTTGCCAGAAGGCATACAGTACATGATAAAATATAAAATCTGGCAGCATAACGACCCTATGAGTAGTGTGGTCACTTAAACATAGAGTCGATAGTACATAGCATAGATCACATAAACATAATACTAACGATAGATACTGCTGGTCCTAGTCATGGTGGGATGTGCCAGGGGGTGGTGCTGAGGAAGTGGATGCTCCCTGAAGGCGAGCCACCTGTCGCTCCGCGTCTCGAAGTCGAGCCTCCCACCTCACCTGCCTCATGTGGAATTCCCGGATAACCTCTCGCGTTTCCTGCTCTGCCCTCTCAACCCTAGTTCGCATCTGGTGCATCTAATAGGGGGTACTATGAGTCAGATCGCTTGTATCCCTCAATCGTCTCATCATGACTGGAAGTGCTAGGTCAGCCGGTCCTCCATCCCTCAAGTCATAGAACTCTCGAGCCATGCCAAACGGGGGTCGCTGTCCCTGTTGTCTGCTCCACCTCCAAATGTCGATACCCCAGGGGGGAGTAGGGCCACTAGGACCCATTTAGTGAGCTGGCACCCTCACTGGGTATGGCGGGTCGATGACTTCGGACTCTGCGTCCGAAACATCCTCGCTGTCGTCCCCAGACTCTTCTTCTTCAACATCTGCCATAGGTTCCACAGGTCCCTCTTCGATTTCTTCTTCCGGTTCTTCCTCTTCCTCGGGGTTCTCTTCAGGTTCCTCTTCAGATTCTTCTAGCCATCCGTTATTTCCCTGATTGGGAAAATAAGGATCTCCGGGGAGGTGGAAACCAGCCATAAGACTGCACTGGAGTGCATAAATGAATCACGTTTTGATTATCCCTATCTTATACTTTAATTATTTAGATTTGTGTTCTCTTAGATTTATTGGAGAATGAGGTAGGCTTTTGGATTCATTTCCGGCTATGATCACTCCCGAACACATGTTGGTCATATTCTGAATAAATATAGTTGATCAGGCTATATTTATCCCTAATATGACTACATAACTGCCCAGGTTTAATCATAGTGTTCAATTTCCTCCAGAAGCTTTTATTAGATATTGTTCGGTTATTATTCTAATATGCGCACATAAGTGTGAAATTTTTGTTTTGTTCAGAGTTATTTAGTCCCATTGTGTTTATAGTTGCATATCATGTATGGTTAGATATGCTAGTTCACTATAAACATTGCTCTGATACCAACCTGTCACACCCCCGAGCCAGACGGCGGAAACGTCCGGGGGCTCGTGTGACTAACAATTGAATTATCATCACAATGAATATACATGAATCATAACACATTCATCACCCACATTTCATATTACAACCATCATTGTTCACATCAAGTACATTGTTAAAAATACATAAGTTCAAACTATTAAAAGTACGATGAGTGATGTTACATAAAATGAAACCATACACACTTGAAAATCTTCCAGCTTAACGATTACCTGAGAATACAAGTTATTTTGAAAACGGTCAACATATATAATGTTGGTGAGTTCATAAGTATGTTTGAGTAAAAGTCTTTGTATCTTTCGTAAAAACCCAGAAAATCCGATATTTTCTGTAAAATGTTTGAAAATGATGTGAAAATCAAGTATAGATGCATGTGTGAATTTCATAGTAGTAACATATATGAATGTAGTTTAGACTTATTTGTATTGTAAGTAAGTGATAATTTAATATAAATCTTTCCCCAGAAAATCCGATATTTTCCGATTTATGATAATGTCGAGGTTCTTGTATCGTTAGATAAGTTGTTTTGTATTGACACAATCGAAGGTTTAATCTTCGAATTATTAATTTTTGGTATTGAATCTCTATATGAGCCATTATAATCATACATGATAATGACTAGTTTGTCTGTCTTGGCATTTTCCAAATGTCGGTATTTGCTCAAGGTTTTGTCGCCCTAGACTGGCCTAGTCTAGCTGTAGCGAACAGCTAAGGTGTGGGGGGTCACCCCGTATAGATCTACACACAAACTCTCGCTCTCCCTCCAGAAGACTCTGATTATAACTACAAGCTACGACTGTACACTCAAGGTGCCAACCGACACGTCTCACTAGATTCTCAACCTTTCGTACTATGTTTAATGTTTACGTGTATGTTGTGTGTTATCAATTCCGAAGGTACATTTATAAGTATACAAAGTTCAATAGTTATGTAAGTATATAGTTACGATCTACTAAGCATGTGAATTTCAGTCCAAGCCCGATTAGCATGTAAATGGATCACAAAGGCCCAATAACATGTAAGTGGGTAATTTGGGCCCAATAGGCATGTAGATGGACCACAAAGGCCCAACAAACATGTGACCCATAACTCAGGCCCAAATTAACATGTAAATGGGTCACAAAGGCCCAATAAACATGTCATGAAAATATTGAGCTCAATATACACTTGAATGGGCCCTTAGGGCCCATTGGCCACGAAATGTGAATATTAGGCCCAATAAAATTAATATCGATGTATTTCGTCAATTCGTTATTGTTGCGTTGTTCATTTTTAGCTCGTGGTTTACCAAATTTTTTATAAAAATCCCCTTTTTTTTGTAAAACAACATTTTTGGTCAAAAGCCTCCAATATTAAATTAAGGCCCAAAGTTTTATGAAAATGACGCTTTAGTCCATAATTTGTAAAAATTTGTAATTTTGTCCCAAATGTCTAGAAATTCACGGTTTTAGTCCAAAAATATATATCTTGACATTTAAGACCTAGTTTTGCAGAAAATTACATTTTTAGCCTCTTGTTTGTAAAAATTTACACTTTCGGCCCAATTTTATTAAAAGTTACATTTTTGGTCCAATTTGGAAACAAATGTTATTTTCACCCCTAAATTTGGTTTATTTACATTTATGACTCAAACTTTGGCCAAACAACATTTTTAATCCCAAAAACTTCATTTTTTCGCAAATTTGGGCCCAAACCGTGAAGCCCAAATGTTTGGCCCATTTAGCTCAAATTTACATTTTTGGCCCTTTGGAAAGTATGTTTAACATAAAAATCTCTTTTTATACAAGTAGGACCTGTTTCGTCCTTATAAAAACTTAAATGTCACTTTTTGCCCTTATCTTTTGTTTTCTTGATAATTTTGACTCTTAACAAGGTTTTTTTGTTTTTAACTTTTAGATCTTAAACATATAATCACTTTAGGCTTGGTAGTATGATGTACATAGTGTATTAGTTCATGGATCTTTACTCAATGTCCCTTAGAATGTCGTGATTTGTTTAGATCTAGCACCCTTTCTACAAAATAAGCTAAAAATCACACAAGACATGCATATAACACATAGATCTACACATTTTTACTTGCATTCTCCCCCAAAAATCATATAAAAACCGAAAACAAGGGGGTATGAACTCACCTTTGCTTGATGTTTCGGCTTTTGAAGAAAGAATGGAAAGGATTTTTGGTCCTAGCAACACCTTGAAGTGGATCTCGACCTTATGAAGCAAAGATTGGAGTGACTTGATGAAGATCCTTAGAACTCTAGCTAATTTTCGAGATTTTTGATGGAAAGAGGAGAATGATTCTTGAGAGTGTTTGAGAGAGTTTGATGTTGTGTGTGTGTGGTTACCTTCGGCTGTGAGTAGAAGAAGAGAGGGGAGAGAAGGATGAGGTGACTTGCATGGAAATATAAGATAGTTTGCCTTGTTACATGGTGTGTAATATAGAGGTGGCACTTCCAAAGTCAACTTCCCCCCTTCAATTTCATTTTTTATTTTTATTTTTTTGTTAAATGGTGTTGGGCCGAAGGTTTTTGGGCTAGGAGAAAGGGTGGAGTAGTTTGGGCCTTAACTTACCTTTACTCAAAATCATGGGCTCATTAGATAGCTCACGACCCATTTTGAAAGAAAAAGGGAGTTCATGGCCCATTAGGGCAAATTAATTCATCAATGGCCCAATAAGGCCCATTAAGGGTAAACTAATTTATTTTGGACCCAAAATGGCCCAAAATGCTAAGTTTTATGGAAGTGGGTCCAATTAGAATCCAAATAGGGTTCCCAAGCCCATAATAGTTGAATGATTACACGAGAATAGAATTTCCTAGCTAAAATGCTAGTTGTGACAGCAGAACTTCCAAGCCGAAAGCTCTTTTTCTCGGAGCCTTCTAGTGCTCCGGGGCTTTCCTCTATCAATTAGGAGTTACTAGGGCTTTGGGAGAGGTTTAGAGGGTAGTTAGAGAGAGAGGGGGGGGGGAGAAGGGTTAAGGTGTGAGGAAAATAGGGTGCTCTCGCATCCTATTTATAGTCTGGAAAATGGCCAAACTCATCGAGTTTGAGCCTCCAACTCGTTGAGTCGGTGCCATATGTCACCATCTTGTGGCAAGGCGTGGGGAGAAAGCAATGGTCCAGATTAAGCCACGTCACCCCTTTCGCAGTAGCACCCTTCCGACTTCTAAATTCCGTAACTTTCCCATACGAGCTCCGTTTTCGAAGTTCTTTATATCCACGCGTAGGTATTGACAAGATCTAGAACTCTCCTTTTGACTCCATCGGCTAATTCTCAACCAATTTTAAATTTAACAGTATGAGAAGATTACACTGTTAACGACCGTGTAAAATCCATAACTTCTACATACGGACTCCGTTTTCGACTGTCTTTTTATCATTGAGCTCTTATTAATGAGATCTTCAATTCTCATTTAGTTTGTGTTGGCTAAAAATCGATTGATCTAAAATTTGAATTATGGGTTATGCATTGCTATGCTAAATCTTAGAAAAATCATAACTTCCTCATACGAAGTCAGATTTCGACGTTCTTCTTATGCACGTTCTCGGTTTAACATATACTACGATTTTCGTTTAGATTGCTAAGGCTAAAAAGTAATTTATCAAAAATTGACTTTTTACGTTAAGCGGTGCCGTGCCGGGTTTTCCGTAAAACTTTGACGAGTCATAACATCTTCGTTATAACTCGGATTTCGGCGTTCTTTATATGTACGGAACCCTTGTGACATATACTATAACCTGGTTAAGATTATTTATTCTAATCAAAAATCATTTTTGACGTTTAATGTGTCTAAATTGACTAGCCCGAATCTGCGGGCATGACATCTACGTTCATTACATCCACGCGTAGGTATTTTCGAGTACTAAAACTTTCATTTATACCCCATCGGCTACTTCTCATTCTATATCAGATCTACAAATCTGTATCGAATTCATTACGCTCAAAGAGTAGGGACTAAGTTTCGTCCATATCTTTAACAAACGAACTCTATTCTCGGCATTCTTTATATCCACATGTTGGTATTTCCGAGTGCTACAACTTTTATTTAGACTCCATCGGCTAATTCTCATTCCATCTCAGATTTACAAATCTGTATCGAATTCGTCGCGCTCGAAGAGTAGAGACTAAGTTTCGTCCATATCTTTTGCATACGAGCTTTGTTTTCCTATGTCTTTTTTATTATCGAGATCTTCAATTCTCTTTTGGATTATTTTGGCTAAAAATTGATCGATCTAAAATTCAATTTCCAGGCTATATACTGCTATGCTAAATCTTAGAAAATTCACAACTTCCTCAAATGAAGTTAGATTTGGACGTTCTCTTTATGCACGATCTCGGTTTAACGTCTACTACGACTTTCGTTTAGGTCGCTAAGGCTAAAAAGTATTTCGTCAAAAATTCACTTTTTACGATACGCGGTGCCGTGTCAGATTAATCGCAAAACTTCGACGGGTCATAACTTCTTCATTATAAGTCGGATTTAAGCGTTCTTTATATGTACGGAGTTCTTGTGACATATACTATAACTTTGGTTAAAATTATTTATTCTAAATAATTTTGTAATTTTAACGCTTATTATCTCTAAATTGACTAGCCCGAATCTGCGGGTGTTACACGACTGGTCACATTTTCTACTACGGGTCATCTCCAATTACGTGGTGTTCGCAAAAGCAAGATATCATTGCTTTATCATCTTGCGAGGCGGAGTTCATGGCGGCCACGGCGACCGCAAGTCAAGCATTATGGTTTCAAGTTTTGCTCAGAGAAATCTTGAACAAAGCGCAAGAGAAAGTGGTTCTTAGAGTTGATACAAGTCGGTTATCGAACTAACGAAGAATCTCGTCTTTCATGGAAAGAGTAAACACATTCACACGAGGTTTCACTTTATTCGTAATTGTGTTGAAAATGATCAAGTGGAGGTGGAGTACATTCTCGATGAAGAAAAAAGGGTGGACATTCTTACCAAACCGCTAGCTCGAACCAAGGTGAAGGAAATGCGGAGCTTGATCGGGATCGAAGATGTCTCCAGAAGGACTTAGAGATTCGGGGGTGATTATTGGAATCCTAAGTCGAGTAGGACTTGGAGACCAAGTAAACTTGGGATTATGGCAAGTCGATCATAGTTTCCTAATTGTATTCTAATACAAGTCGGTAATTAGAATCTATAAATACATGTCTAGATCAAGTTTAGGATCAGAGAAACAAATTGTATTCAATATTGGTTTTGAGTTATTTTCCAATTAATCAAAGAGTTGTTTGATTAAATATTGTTTTGCAATTACGTTTTCTAAGCTAGTTAAAAGTTCAAAAAAAAATTGATTCTTTTTGTTCTATGATTAAAACTCACCCTATCAATTTATTCGATTTGGTTTAATTGGTCGTCAAATAATTTAAAATCAACCATAAGAAAACTGAATAAGATTGGCTTAGGGGTTGTTTGATTTGTTCTGACTGGGTCCAGTCAGAAGGTTTTACTGACTCGGTCTACAATCAAAATGTTTGATAAAAGCATTGAGGCCCTCACTCGGTCCATTTACCCCTGATTGGGTCCAAGGAAAAAACATAGCTGACCGGGTCATTTTCTTTATTTTTCCCCTTTGAGGCTTTGATGCTTTCTTCTCGATCGGCTTGCTCCGCTACTCCTAACCTATTTCTCCCTCTTCAGCTTTTGTCTTCGCTGGAGTCTGCCATCGTCGTAGTATGCAAAATACCCCATCTTTGAAGCCTTGAAATATCGAATGTAGTGCAACAAGCCAACACCGTTAAATTTGTAAATATCCCATCTTTGATTTACCAGTTTATCAGATTTTGATTTCTTATTTCTGATTTTTCTTCGTGATTTCTGATTTTGTTTAGTGACTAGCCGATTATGCTTGTGTTTTTTAATGATCTTGAACAGGGAAAGAATTTTTTTTTTTTTTTAGATTTAAGCCGGTTTTGCCAAATGGAAGTGCTTAGGGTATAGCATTATGTTCCGGTTATAATTTGATGGTTGAAAGTGAATGTAAAGTCAGTGTGTGAAATGAAGGATCATACTAAAATAAGATTGTAGTTATTATTTCAAGAACAAAGTTATGATACAGAGAAAGAGATGGAGTTGAATTTGCATTGTAGCTTGACTGAAAGATGAGAGATATTCATAACTGTGACCTCATATCAAGGAATGTAAATGTTTTAAGCTCAAAACTCTGATTTAGAAATTACACACTTGCATTGTGGAACTTGGTGTACTTTGGTATCAAAACTTGCATTTGTTAGTTTGATTAAAAAATAGGAATACTGCTTAAAGGTTCAATTTGTTTTAAAGCCATTTGCCTCTATTTCGGTTTATTATTTGATTGAAGTACAAATTAAATGTGTCTGACTTGGTATAATATTTATAGGACAATTTCTCAGAACAATCATAAAAAAATGTTGTCAGAGGGTAATATAGTCATTTTGCACTATTAGTCCGATGCAAAATCAAATACTCCTTCTATCCCAAAATAATTGTCCACTTTTGACTTTTGAAGTCTTTTTTATTCAATTTTGACCTTAAATATTTTTATCTGTGTTATATATTATTTGATGAAACTTATAAAAATGAAAAAGACATAAAATACAATTCATTCATATATTTTTCATCAAGTATTATCTATCAAAAAGAAAAATATTTAAAGTTAAAATTGAAGAATAAAGAGTTCAAAAGTCAAATGTAGACAATTAATTTCGGAAGAGGTAGTAACAAGTTTCAGTCAAAAATTTACTCAATCAGATTTCAGTTCTAACCTTATTAGAAACTATCAAACGACCCCTTTTAGGATATTCGATTTATCTGATAAATCTAATAAGGTTTCATATATTTTAGAACAAATGTTTTTTTATTTGGATATTAGTTCATTCGATAGAAAGGGTTGAGGATTTGAACACAAACGATTGAAATAAAACTGAACTCAACATGGTTACAAGATGCTGCTTCCTGTTCGACCTGAATCTCACATCAAACTCTAGTCGATATTGTGCTTCCATTTAACGCTTTTGAAACCTGAGTTAGCTTTCTCATAAACACCATTGGAGTCTCGATCCATGTTATTCTTCACCGAATCAAACCTCATACATGTTTTTCCCTGCACACTAGTTTTTTTGTCATCCTTCCAAACCGTAGCCCTGGTCGCCATTAAAGCTTTTTTCAAGCTCCTCTGCCACCGCTAAAACCCTACATGGGCCTTCTTTATCGACGATTCTAACAACCACTACCATTAGAGGCCGATTCAGATGCCGCTTAACCCTAGCCAAGAAATCCTGTGCCGCCGATTCAAGTATTTCGACATCGATTGAAGCTCTTGTTATGGAGTTTTGATCGTCAGAGTTTATACCCTGTTTTGAAAGACATTTTCGAAATTCTAAACATCTATTCTCGAAAATGGATGCATTCATCAATGATGCTCACTGATCTTCCTTGATATGGTTTCACTGATTCCAATATGATGCGCTCATGATTCTCGATATATGCCCATACTGTTCCTTTCTATGCCAAATTTGCCCATATCAGATTCGCTTTCAGCTACATTAGTTTATCTTGGATCTGTGGATAACAATAGTGTTTTTGTATGTTCATGTGAATCAGTGCTACACTTTTTTCTTTTACTCGAGTTTAACAAAAGAAAAGAAAGAGAAAAAAAAAAAAAGTCACGAGGGAAAAAAAGGAAAGGAAAAGAAAACAAAATTTTCTTTTGTATTCCCGAGTCGGAGAGAAGTGGAAGAAAAATGAGTCATTTTGTTCTTTCTTTCCAAATCTTCCTAAATCGGAAGAAAAGTTAGGAGGGAAAGTGATCCTCCCATTTCTCTCCACTTCTTTCCTTTAATAAAACTCGGGAACACCAATTACTTTTATTTTCTTTACATTTCCACCAATTTCCTTTCCTTTCTCTCGTTAAGTTCAACTCGGGAACGGAATTGGATGGTGAAAGAAGGATATATCTAGAACAAGTTCTAGAAAAAAAAAAAAAAAAAGAATATATCCAACGTGTGTAAGTGTTCGACGAAAGATTTTGTTTCCAATAATTCCATTGTTTCAATGCATGCTCGAAATAGCCAATCAATTTAAGAACCGAAACTGATACACAACATGGTTAAACTAAAAGGAAGAGCAAAAACCTCCTACAATTCAATAAAGGACAAGCTTATACAATGGGTTGATACTCATATTGTTTATAATCAATATTTAATATTCTAAAGAAGAGGAGGTGAAATTGAAGCAATAAGTACTCAAAGAAAGCAATTCATACACCCATAACACCTGATATTTTCATGTAGACCAACATATGCATCTTGAAGCTTTGATGTTATATATACTACACACTGTATCACTTGGAACATGTGCTCTACTCATTATTCCACTAAAGCTCTCACAAAGTCTATAATTTTCGTGCTTCAAGGAAGATGCTAGTGTCCATCACACTAGATAAACATGAATCATTCCATGTTACTATAGTTCCTGATGACATTCTGACAACTAATTGTTAAAGATGTCATAACGATCGCTTACTGGAAAGACTTCAACTTTGAACACCCAACAATCACATACTCCAGAAAACCTTTAGCGAGAAGAAGGCAATTACAACTCATTATTTCACTATTAAGACCTGCGATCCCACAACAAAACACACACACGTCTATATCTCTTTTTTCCTTATGAGTATCAATAAGGAAAAAACAAACTTGGGTTTTGAGCATGGGAAAATGACTTACAAGCCCAACGAAGTTTTCAAACCATTTAAAAATTTTCAATCATGTTTTGTCTGTTTAAGAAAATCCAACAAACTTAACTTTTTGTCAAAAAAAGCCCAACTAAGTTATACTTTTGTTTAATTTTATGGAAGTCAAAGAAGAGAAACAGATTACGTGACATATTACCATATCGGGAAAATGATTTGTAAGTCAAACGAAATTTCCAAACCGTTCAAAAAACTCCAATCATGTTTTGCCTGCTCAAAAAAACTCAACAAACTTAACATTTTCAACAGACAAAACATGATTGAGGTTTTTTTAACGGTTTGAAAACTTCATTGGGTTTTTTTTTAGACAAAAGATTAAGTTTGTTGAGTTTTTTTTTAACAGACAAAATATAATTAATGTTATTCGAACTATTTGGAAACTTCATTGGGCTTGTCATTTTCCTTTTTGAGTATCAATATGTAACTTATATAGGTAATTTACATGCGAGAACCATTCAAGATTATCATATGAATGAACTATGCAATGAGCTCAAGTTTCTAATTTCATGCGGTGTATACATCGCATTTTTAAATACAACGTTTTTTACCCATTCAAATTACAACATTTTTTACTTCCATGTAATGATATACCTACCTTTTTTTTTCTAAGATATTATTGTTAGCATTATTAATTCAGTTACTCTTTAATGATAACCTTACGTTTTGATTTTATTGGAGAGAAGGTGAACCACCATACTGGTTATGTGGTAGCCACTCATTTTGGTTCAACTTTTATTTATATATATATATATATATATATATATATATATATATATATATATATATCTAAAAGTTCAACTTCTGTGATTACAAAAATGGTACAAATTATGTGATATATATATATATATATATATATATATATATATATATATATATATATATATATATATATATATATATATATATATATATAAAGTTCAACTTCTGTGATTACAAAAATGGTACAAATTATGTGATATCATTTAACAGTTTGTGCCATCTTTTTATTTCATTATTCTTCACATGGTATAGAGTTGGAAAACATATTTTTAATGATGTTTACTTTGGCATGTATAAACGAACAAGGCACAAACATGCAAATGCAAACCAACTCAAAGCTTTGGAATGATACCGCTTCAACATTAAGAAAGGATATGACACTCCCTCTTTATTATCCATCATGACGAAAAGGGATACTTTAGAAAAGGAGGGGGTATAATGGCTAACACAACACTATGCATAAATGTCATTTCTATTTTAATTGTGGAGCTGAACAACAAGACAAGTCGATATTGTACATGTCGTTGTATCCCGAGAGATCAGATGTCACCATTATCCTGGACCGAAGTAGCAATTCGGTTGCCCCGCTCTTGCTAGCAGCATCGTTGCCCAACTCAAGACAACAGCCTCGTCGCATAGCTTTTGCCAACATCCCCGTTGCCCAGCTCCAGACAACAACCTTCCTGCCTAGCTCTCGCTAGCATCTCTACTGCACAAGTTCTCCCGGTAGCCATGTTGCATGATCTCATAACATTTCAGCCCACATTCCATATGAAATTATCCATGATATGTTTTATTTTGCGCAATTATATTAGTTATGAGCTCAAAGTTGATAACAAAATCGAAAAACGGTTCCAAAGCCCTTGGCTTTGACCTATCTAGAGTCTAATGTCCGAAGGCCTTCACCTAATAACCACCGTATATAAAAAAAATTAAATTGGATAACAAAAACGATAAATGGTTCTAATGCCTTTGACTTTGACCTATCTAGAGTAAGATGACCCAATGCCTCGACCCAATAACCACCATATAAAAAAGGGGTGGATAACAATAGCGAAAAATGGTTTAAAAATCAATGACTTTGATCTGCCTAGAGTCCAGCAGCGGAAGGCCTCGGTTTGATAACCACCATTGTAAACAAACTACCTACCAAAACTGACAAACGGTTCCAAAGCTTCTGGCTTTAACCTATCTAAAACTCAATGGCTTGAAGCCTTAACTTAATGACCAACATAGTAGCCACGTTGCAATCATGACTACTTCTTTATTTATAGTTAAGGGAATCAAGCACCAATTACTACTATATAAGGCACAAAGTTTCCATTATATTTTTGTCTTGATTGATCACCCGGGGCAGATACACAAATTGCTTGATGTTAAGCCCAATCCCACTAAGTCTCACAAGGTTCATAACCTTCACCTCGAGTTACTTGACTTCTTAGCCTAACTCTACAGTTTACAGTGTAACATCGTGGTTTCCACGTATTTACACTTTTAACCTTGTTGTGTTAATTTTTGGCATTTTGGTCCAAACGTCAGGCATTTGACATAGGACGCTAGGCGTTCAAACGCCACGCGTTCTATGATGGACGCCATGCGTTTGCACGCAGAGACCAAACCCTAATTTTTAAAGTTTGCACCCTATTTAAAGAACAGTATGGCTTCAAAACCCCTCACCACTCTAGTCTCCATCCTCATTTCAAAAACACTAAGTGTGTATGAGAGTTTGAAGCCTTGGTTCATCTTTTTGGTATCATTTAGTATTCTTGATAAGAGAAGGAAGATCTTTGGAGTATTGTGGTTGCTCTCTAGCTTGTGGATCTAGAGTCTTGACCTCTTGGACCATCATTTTGAGGTATAAAGTTCATATCTTGATGTCTTATTTGTTAGATCTTGATTTAGAGCTATTTTATGTTCTTTTTGGTCCCAAATACTTGATCTTTGTGAGTTTGGAATACTCTAGAGGTTTGGACTGTCCTTTCAAGCATAATAGTAAGTCTAGAATCATAAAAATGCAATCTTGGGTCTTCATAATCTTCCATGCAAGAGTTTTGGAGCCTTAAAGTTGATTTTGAGTTAGGATCTTGGTGTTGGGCTTATTGTATCCATCCATGGGCATAAAGTTTGCAACTTTATGGCTTTAGACGTTCCATTATGATTGGATTTGAAGTTTGGACATGAGA
Organism: Lactuca virosa; assembly: GCF_052849685.1. Taxonomy (NCBI): domain Eukaryota; kingdom Viridiplantae; phylum Streptophyta; class Magnoliopsida; order Asterales; family Asteraceae; genus Lactuca; species Lactuca virosa. The sequence goes on from NC_136428.1 coordinate 283,722,994, forward strand.
TCTTAAGCCATTAAGACATTGGTTTGGAAGTTGGTAATCAACGAGCAAATGCTAGGCGTTTGCATGGGAACGCCCGACGTTTAGAGGCCAAGCGTCATAGGGTGGAACGCCAGGCGTTCTCAGCAGAAGCCCAATGGATTGATTTTGGGCCTTGTGCCAGAGGTTTTGGGCTTAGTGTAGTTGAGCTTGTATATTAAGGGCAAAATGGTCTTTTTCCCTCAACATGATGAGGAATGGACTAGACCATGGGTTTGGGCTAAACCCTAATTATTGATTAGGTTTATTTTTGTTTTTGGTTTAGCGTGAGGAGAAGTCTTCATCGCGGATCGAGAGTTGTTTCAGTTATCATCAATAGAGGTGAGTTTTCCTCATTGTACTTATGGGTCAAGGCACCAAGGCCAACCCATTGGATTGATATCATGGTTACCGTATGTTGCTATGTTGTAGTGATCTTTTAGATCTGTATCCTGGTATATAGGATGTTGTTATGTTGTAGTGGTCTGTTAGATATGCATCCTAGTATATAGGATGTTGTTATGTTGTATGGATCTGTTAGATTTGCTTGTTGTCTGCTGATTGGTTATATGTTATATGTTATGTATATGTCGACATATTATGTGTTGTTGGGTTGAGACGGACTAGTGGAGTCTGAAGGCCAAGAGACCCAGGGTGGCTCGAATAGACTAAAGGCCTGTGAGACGAACCAGTCAGGCCGAAGGCCCGGAGAACAGTCCAGATAGGCTGAAGGCCCGGTGAGGCGGTCCAGTCATGCTGAAGGTTCTATGAGCGGTCTAGATAGCATGTAGGCCGGCGCGGCGTTCCAGTCAGGTTGAAGGCTTTGTATGCATGTTGTTGTATGTTATCTATTTATGTGGTGGTACTTTGGGGAACTCACTAAGCTTCATGCTTACAGTTTCAGTTTATGGTTTCAGGTGCTTGAGATGATTATGGCAAGGTGAAGGCGTGACCTTATACATCCTTGGTTTTACGACTGATTGAATCTTGGGAGACTCTGGTTTTAAATAATGTTTTGGAAACAATGGTTTTGTAAACACTTCTTTTAGTAAATGGGTTGTTTTGAAAAGTTTAAATTTGTTGTAAATTTTAGGATGTTATAAGTTGGTATCAGAGCCATGGTTTGAGTGAATTGGAGGAACACTCATGCGAATACCGTCTCAAACTAAGGAAAAGGTTTCAAAAATGATTTTGAAAGTTTTTTTCAAAATAATCAAAAGAGGATGCGATGTGTACGATCATCCAGAGCCAGTAAGTAGACCCTAAATTACCACACTGTTATTTGATGTTGTGATATGTTAGAACAACATGCTAGTGATAGGCTAAGGATCATCAGGAATTTCATGATATAATTGTCTGATTATATGATGCCTGGTAGCGTAGGGTTTCTTTCTTATATGGAATTGACATCATAACTGTAGTTGCTTAGTGTATGCATCATAGTTGTACATAACTAAGATTCTATAGCCTGATAATGTTTGGTTTCGCCTTATTTCCTGTTCTTATTTGATGAAGGGCTTAGGGTGGAGTCAAATATTCGACTGTCTATAGGATCCAGTGTTATGTATGATTAGCATACACGAGTTTTGCAGGGTTGGTGGAAGTTTCATGAGCGGGTGCAGTATATGGCGGGTCAGCGTGAGAATTATTAGCCACTCCTGAGAGAGTGAGGTCATGATGAAAGGGTATCCGAGATGCTGAGATTTAGAGATCGAGAATTTTGTATGAGGAGCAGCCTGATTTTATTGTGTCTTAGTGCCAGCCGACTCCACTACTCGAATGCTACTTGCTTTGTGCTTTGTGGGACTCACATTGATGTGAGCTATCAAATGAATACGTTAAGTTACATGGTATGGGGGTTTAAATAATCTTAAAGTAAAGGATTTGGCCCTATTGTGCAGCTCTCGTTTGAGTCTAGCCGTTGTAGGGTTAGGTCCTTTAGTCGAAAGATTATTTAAGTTTTGTTGCATGTAATTGTATTCATGAAATGGTTGGCTAAAATTGATTGAAGTCCATCAGCAGCTGATGGCAGGGGAAGTGGGGAATCCTAGGAGAGCGTAGGAAGTATTTTAGTGTGATTGTTTCGATGTGGAGCGGGTATTGGGAATATTATTATGCGTAGGTCTTACAGGACTTGAGATAATTCTTGAGGAAAGTATGGATGGGTGCGGAAGGTAGTATTGGGCCCGTAATACTGGAAGCATAGGATCCATACTCGAATTGAGGAGAGTTTCGGGGATTCTAAGGGCTGGTCGGGGAAGATAACAGGGTTTGATACCATGATTCGTGGTAGTGGTTCCATAAATGTCGATCTTTTGGTTATGGTTGCTCAGGCATGAGGATGGTCCTGATAATTGTTTTGGGCCCCAATGGCGATATCAGTTTGGGTTGAATGGTGCAGACCTAGATTAGTTTTTTGGTTTTGAGGTCTCGAGGGTTTTGCTCGAGGTCGTGCATTCGAGTCACGGGACTCAAGAAGGAAACGATTGTTATGATTGGCTTGGAGATTATAGTTGGAAGTTAGTGGTCGATTGTGTTGGATTAGGTGTCTAAGCCCATAACGATAATTGGTATGTACTTGACCCGAAAGTAGCATGGTCCATTTGGGTTGCAATTTACTGGAACAATTTGATAGGATGGATATTTGAGAAAGAGGTTATTTGTGATTTATTAATATATTATAAGTATAATATATTAATTGAGAAATCACATTATTTAATTAGTATTGATCAAGAATTAATTTGAATTAATTTAGTGATCAAAAGAGACTCACTAAATTTACAGGTACTGATTAGGTAAATCAGTAATACTTATAGTTTGGACCAATGATCCATGTTGATTAGGGTTGGACTAAACCTTTATGAGAGTCCATGAAGGTTTAGCCCAAAATGCCTATGAAATGTGAAGAGTCATGGTGAATTAGGGCATGGATGAAACCCTAGGCTATAAAAGTAACCCCTAACTCCCTAAAATGGGTTCATGCACTCTAAAGAAGAATACTAGCCGATTTGTGTTTCCTAGCCTCTCTCTCACAAGCCTCCTTTTGTTCTTGGTGTGTTGTGAAACATTTGAGGCATCACACTTGGGGTGCTAAGCTCCTAAAGGTCAAATACCAACAAGCTACAACAGGAGGTAATCTTCTAACTAGTTTTTATGATTCATATATCAAGTTGTATGCTAGTTTAGGCTTCATGCTTTGGAAAAACAATATTGCATGTATAATTATAGAAAACTTAGATCCAAAGCATTAGGGTTGTATGTGCACCATAGGGATGTTAGAGTACATAAAACCCATCAGTGGTATCAAAGCCTATGGTGTTTTCTATTATATTGATGCAATTGTTTGATTTTCAAAGATGAAAAATTAACATTTCTGGCCACTGACTGATGGACTCGACGAGTCCTAAGAGGGTCTCGATGATTTGGATGAATTTGGCCATGAACTCGACGAGTCTATTGCCTGGCTCGACGAGTTGGGTCATCTGTTGGCAGAATTTTCGAGTTTTTGGCCTGTTTTGGATTAGGATCATTACCACAAATTGTTTTGGTTCATAAAATTTGATTTTACTAGTATGGTAATGATTATCCCCATCCAATAACATGATGTTTGTCATATTTTAAGATAATTACTTGATTTTGTGAAAAACTAATTATTTGTAAAATTTGGAATTATTTTGCTATATGACTAGTATTAGTTCAAATTTGGTAAATGATAAGTTATATGATAATTATATTAGTTAAAATTTGATCTAAATGTTTCTTGAAGAGTTTCATAACTTGTCATCAAGTTATGAAATTTGAAAAGTCTCATTCAAAACATTAAATCTTTAAGTTATAGAATTCCAAAGGCCTCGAAGAGGTTCATAACTTGTCCTCAAGTTATGGAACTTGGAAAGTCTCATTTATGTAACATAAATTCTAAAACTCAAGAGTTTTGAAGAGTTTAAGAACTTGTCCTCAAGTTTTGGAATTTATAAAGTCTCACTTATGAAACATTTAATTCCAAACCTTAGAATTTTAAAAGTTTAAAATTCAACCCTTATATTATTATAATATTAAAAGTTAATACTTATATATATATATATATATATATATATATACATATATATATATATATATATATATATATATATATATATAAGACAAATCAATCTTACCATTAGTAGGCCTCATTCACGAAGCTGGTCTATAAGGGGGGTATAAGGAAATTGCCTATAAAATGGCGATTAAATGGGTGTCCACTCTCATCCACCGCTTCCTTGACTGGTGGAGGGTCGTTAGCCGAACGGGAAGGATAGGACATTAATCCTCATTAATAAGTATAATGATATTAAAAGTAACTAAACTTTTAGAAATTCTCAATCTTAGTTACTTTAAGAAAAATGTGAAAATGGTGTTATTCCATGAAATTGCACTTTGCGCCTTGCTAAGTCGTTAGTGGAGCATATGTGGTTAACCAGCACACTAATTTGGGACTAGCAAGGGTGGCAAAGGGTAGCTTGATGCTAATCATGGATCAATGGAGCGTGTGTGGTTAACCGGCACATTGATCAAGTGATATGTAACATTAAGAGTACCAAGAACATTTGCATGGTTATTCACACCTTGTTTGTGATCATCGCTATCCCAGTCACAAACTTGAAGGGCATAATCGAGATTTAAACATGCCATTAAAAAGATTCAATGAATCTCAAAAGAATCTAGGAATTTCAATTCATTTAAAACTTAATAATCAATTTCGTTTTCATGGTGGAAATTGGTAAATCGTCATTTACCTACCTTCAAATATTTTGCAATTGGAATACGACATCCCTCTTCCGAATTGTGAAATATTGTGGTGGGTCCTAGCCTTAATATTTCATTTGGGTGTTATATTAAGGATCCTCATCTAATCTAAACTTTGTCTTTCTTTTCAGATGTCTACTTCAAACACCGCATCAAACCCAAACTCTTCCGAATCTTTCTCCCTCATGAACCTATGTGGGAGGGTCATCTTTAATGGATCGAACTTCAATGACTGGATTCAAAACATTCAAATGGCCATTCGGTACGAGGACAAAGAATATGTTCTCGATAAAGAGCTAAAGGAGATTGATGAAAACACTGCTACTCCCGAACAGATTGTTGAGTATAAGACTCATGAGAGGGACGCGACAAAAGTGTCGTGTATCATGATTTCTACCATGACTGTTGAACTTCAGAAGTCCTATGAGGACTTTTGGCCTTATGAAATGCATCAATATTTGATGGAAAGGTACCATCAAAGTGCTCGGTAGGAAAGCTATGAAATCATTGCCTCCATGATCACAACCAAAATGAAGGATGGAGAGTCCATCACGGCCCACTTGCAAAAGATGCAAAGGTTTATGGACCGCTTGCTGAAGCTGAATGTCAACTTCGATGAAGAGTTGGTCATTGACATTATCCTACACTCTTTTCCTTCTTGTTATGATCAGTTTCGTATGACTTATCATATGAACAAGGAGGATGTCACTCTTAGCAAGCTTCAAGGTCTTCTGAGAACTGCTGAAAGTAGTTTAAGAGGCAAGTCTGTTGTACCCACTCCTACTACTGCTGCCACTGTCTTGGCAATTGGACATGGTAAGGGAAAGAAGAGGAAGGCTCCTTCTAAGAGACACAAGGGAAAGTCCCATAATGGATCCTCTTCCAGTGGGACCAAAGTTGGTTCTGCTAAACCCTCTTCCAACCCAAAGGAAGCAGAATGCTTCCATTGTCACGAAAAGGGGCACTGGAAATGAAGTTGCCTCAAATACTTGCAGGACATAAAGGATGGGAAGATCAAGCCCACCTTTGCAGGTATTTATACTATTCTGTCTAATAACTCATCACGTGCTAATTCTTGGGTCCTTGATACAGGATGTGGTTTTCACATTTGTTCTGATTTGCAGGGTCTAAAAAGAAGTAGGGATGTGGACCACGGGAAGATGAACTTAATCATGGGGAATAGGAAAAAGTCGCATGTCACCAAGATTGGAGTTTATTCTTTATTGCTTAGTAGTGGGTTAATTTTAGAATTGAATAATTGTTGCTACTCATCTGATATGGCGAGAAATATTTTTTCTTTTCATGGTTTGTATGAACAAGTTTTTACTTTTTCATTTAATAGTGAGAATGGTAGTAGTAATGGTTATTATAATGGTAAATTTTATTTTGAATCATTTGCCTTGTAATGGTATATATGAAACTGTGATGGTTGTAGATAACTTAGGAAATAATGTGTTGCATATCGATTCGTCCAATGGTTTGGATAAAGCATGCTTATGGCATTGTTGTCTTGGACATGTCAACAAGAAGCTCATAGCCCAACTCCAAAAGGATGGAGTGTTGGAGTCATTTGACTTAATGTCGGATGACACATGTGAATCTTGTTTGATTGGAAAGATAACCAAGTCACCCTTCACTAGTTCGTGTGCAAGGGGTGGGGGTTTGTTGGATCTCGTACACACCGATGTGTGTGGACCCTTCAGATCCGCCACAAGGGATGCTAACCGCTTGTATGTGACTTTTACTGATGATTACAACGGATATGGCTATATCTACTTAATCAAGCATAAGTCAGAAACCATTGAAAAGTTCAAAGATTTTAAACAAGAAGTGGAGAATCAATTGGGCAGGAAGATAAAGATGCTCCGATCCGATCGAGGTGGTGAGTATCTTAGTATCGAGTTCCACGACTATCTTAAGGAATGTGGAATTGTTTCACAATTGATTCCACCTAGGACACCACAACTTAATGGTGTGGATAAGAGGCGCAATCGAACCTTGTTGGACATGGTTCGTTCCATGATGAGTCGAGCTTCGTTACCTATCTAGTTCTGGGGGTATGCCTTAGAGACTGCCGACCATATCATTAATCTAGTCACAACTAAAAAGGTTGCCAAAACACCTCACGAACTGTGGACAGGGAAGGTTCCCTCGTTAGCACATATCAAGGTTTGGGAGGAAAATTGACCTTGAAGAGCTTCAAGAGTTAAGTGATGAAGGAACCTCAAACACTAGCGCTCAACCCTAGGAGGAAACTCCTGTTGAACCGATTGACGATTCCTCGCCTCTGAGGCGTTTCAGTAGAGTTAGAATGGCACCTGAGTTTTATGGTTTCCATATTACTACTGAAGGTGACACATTTATCAGTGATAGTATGCTGGTAAACTTGCATGAACCTAACAACTACAAGGAAGCCATGGCAGGCCCCGAGTCTACGAAATGGAAGGAGGCTATGGACAGTGAGATACAATCCATGTATAACAATCAAGTTTGGAACATGGTTGACAATGTACCAGGTCGTAAGACAGTCGGGTGTAAATGGATCTTCAAGAAGAAGACCGACATGGATGGGAAAGTACACACATATAAGGCGTGATTGGTTACGAAGGGCTTTACTCAAACTCCTGGAGTTTACTATGACGAGACCTTCTCACCAGTAGCGAAGGTTAAATCTATAAGGGTTATGCTAGCCATAGCTGCATTTCATGATTGTGAAATATGGCAAATGGATGTCAAAACCGCTTTCCTTAATGGGAAGTTGGCTGAAGATGTTTATATGAGTCAGCCATAGGGTTTTGTCAAAGCAAAGTACCCTAATAGAGTGTGTAAGCTTAAGAAATCCATTTATGGATTAAAACAAGCATCTCGCAGATGGAATCTTTGTTTCAATGAGAAAGTCAAAGAGTTTGGATTTTCGAGAAGCGAGGATGAGTCATGTGTATATGTCAAAGCTAGTGGGAGTATAGTTAGCTTTCTCGTATTGTATGTGGATGGCATACTGCTCATAGGAAACGACATTCCAACCTTGCAGGAGGTTAAGTCCTGGCTTGGGAAGTGTTTCTCTATAAAGGACCTCAGAGAAGTTGCTAATATTCTAGGGATAAGGATATTGAGAAACAGGAGTAAAATATTAACATGACTTAGTCAAAGCACCTACTTGGACTAGGTATCGAAACGTTTCAACATGGAGGATTCCAAGAAAGGTGAGTTACCTATCCAGAGCAATACCAAACTGAGCAAGGCTTAGAGTCCAAGTACAGACGAAAAGATAGCAGATATGAGTCAAGTACCATATGCTTCGGCAGTTGGGTCGATCATGTTGTTGGATAAGGTGTCTAAGTCCATAACTTTATTTGGTATATACTTGACCCGACCCAACATGGTCCATTTGGGTTGCACTTCATCCGAACTATTTGTATGGTTAATCCTTTGAGAATTGTATGTTTATGATTTGTTAATATATTATAAGTTATAATATATTAATATGAAATCATATTATTTAATTAGTCTTGATCATAAATTAATTTAGAAGTAATTTGGTGATAAAAAAGGTGACTAATTAAATATGGGCTCTTGTATTTATATAAGTGTGGGCTAATACTTGTTTGGAATGGGCTTGGCATGCATGGGAGTCCATGGATAGTCCATGGAGATTTTAACCCATGGATCCTTGGAAAGGAAGAGTCATGGGTATTAGGGTTTACATGGATGTAACCCTAATTCCCCACACTATATAAAGGAGCTTATGATGCTTGAAATGGCACTAGTGGTGTGTGTGTAAGAAGGTGGCCGATTTCTACAAGCAAACATACACTCTAGTAGTTTTTCCAAAGTTTGTAGTTATTTGTGACTTCCATTTGAGGAATCCACATTATTGGTGCTTGGCTCTCAAACTCCAAGGAATCAACTCACTATTGAAAGGTATGTAATTCTTCTAGCTTTTATGTTTAAAGTTCCCCATGCCATGCTAGATAGGTTATGAACCTTGGAAAAACAAATTTGCATGTATTCATAGTAAAGCATAGATCCAAGGTTTCTAGGGTTGCATGTACACCATAGGAGTGTTAGGATGCTCAAAACCCAACAGTGGTATCAGAGCCTAGGATTGTTTTCTTGAATACTTGATGCAAACTATTGAAAAATCGAAAAATTGAGCTGTTTGGACAGTGGACTCACCGAGTCCATGGGGGGACTCGACGAGTCCAAGTGCAAATTCATCCTACTCGTCGGGTAGGTTCCTGTACTCGACGAGTAGGAGGCTCTGACTGCAGTTTTTCGACTTTTGCTGCTGGAAATGGACTAGAAACATTACCCTAAACTGTTTTGGTGTTTTAAAACTTGTTTTAGATGGTGTAATGGTTGTGCTAATCCATTTACAATGGCTTATATCAAAATTCCATGTGTTATATGTGTTCATATGATTCTTGAAATTTTGATATGATATTCATGTTCTTATGAGTTATTGTTAGATCATAGGAATTACTTGCTAAATTGTTTAATGATTAATTCTTGATCAATTATGTGTTTTAATGGAATCCATAATTTGTCCTCAAATTATGGATTTCCAAAGGTCACTTTCTTTTAATGTACATTTAAAACACATAAGTTACATAAAAATGAAGAGTCTTCACTTTTATGAACCATTAACTCATAAGTTATGAAATGAAAAGTTTTGAATAGTTTCAAAACTTGCCCTCAAGTTTTGGAATTTGTAAAGACACACACACTTTAATTCCAACCCTTAGGATTTTAAAAGTTAAAATTCAACCCTTATACTATTATAAGATTAATGGTTAATATTTATATATATATGTATAAGATCAAGTCGTTTTACCGTTAGTATGCCTCATTCACGAAGCCGGTCTATAAGGGGGGTATAAGGTTGTTGCCTAAAAAATGCCAGCTTAATGGGTGTCCACTCTCACCCACCGCTTCCTTGATCGGTGGAGGGTCGTGAGCCGAACGGGTAGGACAATGACTTTAATTCTCATTAAAAGTATAATGATTATTATAAAGTAACTAAATGTTTTTATAAATTCCCAATCTTAGTTACTTTAGGAAAATGTGAAAATGGTGCTAACCCATGAAATTCACACTTTGTACCTTACCAAGTCGTTGGTGGAGCGTGTGTGGTTAACCGGCACACTAACTTGGACTAGTAAGGATAACAAAGGGTGACTTAATGTTTATCATAGATCGATGGAGCGCGTGTGGTTAACCGGCACATTGATTAGGTGATAATATTAAGGGTACCAAGTGAATTTGCATGGTTATTTACACCTTGTTTTGTGATCCTCGACATCCCAGTCACAAAACTTGAAGGGCACAATCGAGATTGAAACATGCCATTGAAAAGTTCAATGAATCTCAAAAGAATCTAGGAATTTCAAAAACCAATTAAAATCTAATAATTTATTTCGTTTTCATGGTGGAAATTGGTGAATCGTCGTTCACCTACCTTCAAATATGTTATAGCTTAGATTACGACATCCTTCTTCTAAGTTATAATATATTGTGTTGGATCCTAGCCTTAATATTACATTTGGGTGTCTTATTAAGGAATCTATATATCTAATCTAAACTTGTCTTTCTTCTTTTCATATGTCTTCCAACAATGCTTCGGGTTCTAACCCTACCAGATCCTTCTCTCTCATGAACCTTTGTGGGAGAGTCATCTTCGATGGTTCCAACTTTATGGATTGGATCCGGAACATCAGGATGGTCACTCGTTATGAGGACAAGGAATATGTCCTTGACAAGGAGCTTAAGGAACTCGATGAGTCTACTGCTACTCCTGAGGAGATCGCTGAATACAGGACACATGAGAGAGATACCACCAAAGTGGCATGTATCATGATGGCCACCATGACAGTCGAGCTCCAAAAGTCCTATGAGGACTATTACCCTTTTGAGATGCACCAGGACTTGATGGAAAGGTACCATCAGAATGCTCGTCAAGAGCGGTATGAAATCATCTCCTCCATGATAACAACCCGGATGAAGGATGGTGAATCCATCACAGACCACATGCAGAAAATGCAAAGGTATGTGGACCGTTTGCAGAAATTGAATGTGAACTTCCCTGAGGAGTTGGAAATTGACATCATTTTGCACTCCCTACCCTCGTGTTATGATCAATTTCGCATGACATACCACATGAACAAGGAGGAAGTTACACTCAGCAAGCTTCAAGGACTTCTGAAGACCGCCGAAAGTGGTCTTAAAGGTAAGTCAGTTGTTACTCCTACTCCTACAGCAACCCCTGTTTTGGCTATAGGGCAAGGCAAAGGGAAGAAGAGCAAGAACCCCTCGAAGGGTACCAAGGGAAAGTCTCTTGATGGCTCCTCATCAAGTGGAACCAAAGGTGGTTCTGCTACTCCTTCTGCCATCCCTAAGGATGTTGATTGCTTCTACTGCCAGAATAAGGGGCACTGGAAGCGAAACTGCCCAAAGTACTTGCAGGATGTCAAGGATGGGAAAGTGAAACCATCCCATGCAGGTATTTACACTATATTTTCTAATAACTCACCATATTCTAACTCTTGGGTCCTTGATACAGGTTGTGGTATTCACATATGTTCTGATGTGCAGAGCCTAAGAAGAAGTGAGGATGTGGAGCACGGGAAGATAAACCTAATCATGGGGAATAGGAAGGCTTCACCTGTTACCAAGATTAGAGTTTATACTTTGTTGCTAAGTAGTGGGTTAAAGTTAGATTTGAATAAATGTTGTTACTCGTCTGAAATGGAAAAGAATATTATTTCTTTTCATGGTTTGTACAAATAAGGGTTTACCTTTTCGTTTGATAATGAATGTGGTGGTATTAATACTTTCTTTAATAATGTTCTTTATTTTAAAGCATTACCTTGTGATGGTGTGTATGAAACTGTGTCGGTTGTACATAACCTAGGAAATAATGTGTTGTGTATTGATTCATCTACTAGCTTGGATAAAGCATCATTGTGGCATTGTTGTCTTGGACATGTAAGCAAGAAACGCATAGGCCAACTCCAAAAGGATGGAGTCTTGGAGTCATTTTACCTAAAGTCAGATGATAGTTGTGAATCTTGTTTGCTTAGAAAAATGACAAAATCACCCTTCACTGGTTCTTGTGCAAGGGGTGAGGGTTTGTTGGACCTTATACATACAGATGTATGTGGACCCTTTTAAACCGCCACAAGGGATGATAATCGCTATTATCTGACTTTTACTGATGATTACAGTAGATATGGTTATGTCTACTTAATCAAGCATAAGTCAGAGACTTTTCAAAGGTTTAAAGAGTTTAAAAATGAAGTAGAAAATCAATTGGGTAGGAACATTAAGATGCTTCGATCCGATCGAGGTGGTGAGTATCTTAGCACTGAGTTCCTCGACTATCTTAAGGAGTGTGGGATTGTCTCACAATTGACACCTCCCAGGACACCACAGCTGAATGGTGTGGCTGAGAGGCGTAATCAGACCTTGTTGGACGTGGTTCGTTCCATGATGAGTCGAGCTTCGCTACCAATCTCTTTTTGGGGGTATGCCTTAGTGAATGCCACCCATATCCTTAATATAGTCCCTACAAAGAAGGTTGCCAAAACACCTCATGAGATGTAGACTGGGAAAGTTCCCAACTTGGACCACATCAAGATTTGGGGTTGCGAGGCTTTTTTGAGGCGCGAGACTCACGATAAGATCGAACCTCGAAGCGAGAGGTGTATTTTCATCGGCTACCCACATAAATCCTTTGGTTACCTCTTCTACAGACCCAGTGAGAAGGTGGTCTTTCTGGCAAGAAGAGGGGTCTTTCGTGAGAGAGATTTCATGAGCCAAGGAAACAGTGGGAGGCAAATTGACCTTGAAGAAAGAGTCAAGTGGTGAAGGAACCTCAATCCCTAGCAATCAACCTGAGGAGGAAACTCATGTTGATCCAACTGACGAGTCTGTACCTCTGAGGCATTCCACGAGAGTTAGGAATGTACCTGAGCATTAATATGGTTTCCATATTACTGCGGAAGGTGATACACTTATCAGTGATAGCACACTGGTAAATCTGGATGAACCTAACAGCTACACAGAAGCCATGGCAGGCCCTGAGGCTGCTAAATGGAAAGAGGCTATGGACAACGAGATACAGTCCATGTATGACAATCAAGTTTGGGACTTGGTTGACAATGTACCAGGTCGTAAGACAGTCGGGTGCAAATGGATCTTCAAGAAGAAGACCGACATGGATGGTAATGTACACACTTATAAGGCACGACTGGTTGCAAAGAGATTTTCTCAAACTCCGGGATTTGATTATGATGAGACATTTTCACTAGTAGCGAAGATTAAGTCTATTAGGTTTATGTTAGCCATTGCTACCTTTCATGACTATGAAATATGGCAAATGGATGTCAAAAATCGCTTTCCTTAATGTAAAGTTGGCTGAGGATGTTTACATGAATCAACCAGAGGGTTTTGTCAGTACAGAGTACCCGAATAGAGTGTGTAAGATTGAGAAATCCATCTATGGATTGAAACAAGCACCTCGCAGATGGAATCTTTGTTTCGATGAGAAAGTCAAAGAGTTTGGCTTTTCGAGAAGTGAAGATGAGTCTTGTGTATATGTCAGAGCTAGTAGGAGGATAGTTAGCTTCTTGGTGTTGTATGTGGATGACATACTGCTCATAGGAAACGACATCCCAACCTTGCAGGAGGTGAAGTCCTGGCTTGGGAAGTGTTTTGCTATGAAGGATCTTGGAGAGGCTGCCTATATCCTAGAGATAAGGTATTAAGAGACAGGAGTAAAAGACTAATTGGACTTAGTCAGAGTACCTACTTGGACAAGGTGTTGAAAAGGTTCAACATGCAGAATTCCAAGAAAGGAGAATTACCTATCCAAAGCAATGCCAAACTGAGCAAGGCTCAGAGCCCGAGTACAGAGGCTGAGATAGCTGAGATGAGTCGATTACCATATGCTTCCGCTGTTGGCTCGATCATGTATGCTATGACTTGTACCCGTCCTGATGTGGCCTTCGCTTTGAGCATGGTCAGCAGATATCAGGGGAACCCTGGCAAGGCTCACTGGACTGCGGCAAAGAATATTCTCAAGTACCTGCGGAGGACTAAGGATTGGATCCTTACCCTTGGTGGGAGTGATGACTTGAGAGTAGTTGGGTATAGTGATGCTAGCTTTCAGACTGATAGGGATAACTTCCGCTCTCAGTCGGACTGGGTCTTTACTGTAAATGGAGGGGCAATCACTTGGAAGAGTTCCAAGCAGGAGACGGTAGCTGATTCGACCTGTGAATCAGAGTACATAGCAGCGAGTGAAGCGGCAAAGGAGGCGATATGGCTGAAGAACTTCATCGGAGACCTTAGAGTTGTACCAACTATTAAGGAGCCTATGGAGATTTTCTATGACAGCAATAGTGCGGTTGCCTTAGCCAAGGGACCGAGACATCATGGCAGATCCAGACACATAGACAGAAAATATCACTTCATAAGACATAAGATAGAAGGACTCCTCGTGGCAAAGAGGGTATCATCAGAAGAGAATCCTGCAGATCCCCTCACGAAGGGACTGACAAGGGTTAGGCATTTACAGCATGCGAGGCGCATCGGGCTGAAGGATGATATTAGTTTTACAGATTAGATAGCTATTTCTGAAACTTGTAAAATGTAATCGACATTTGATGATGAATAAAAGGTGTGTTTATTTATGAGTAAGGTGTTACTGTCTTTTGTCAATTATTTACTATTGTTTCAGCTTTGCATGTTTTGACTTCGAGAATAAATTACTTTATTCGAACTTCCACAGTCGGTCATACGTCGGAAGTAGGTATGAATTAAGACTGTCATGAATTGGGCTTGTAGATGACTAAAGGTGTTTAGCCATAGCAATGGTTGCTACAACATTCATGAGTGCTCATAAGTTCTGAGTATTGGAATAAATCCACGCTCACTTGCATCACTTCATGGAATTTATCTCGAGTGATCATGAGACGGTAATATCATATAAGTCTTCAAACCTAGAGATATGAGTTGTTGCCTATGATTTGGTTGTGCATTGATTGCACGAAAACGCATCAGTAACTTGATGTTATAAAACGTGCCTTTGTGTATAATTCAAAAAGTAGTAGAACAAGTATATGCGTCGAAGTTTATCTGTTCCTTCTAGTCCTTGGAGGATTAAAAGCGATATTTGGGCCCCTCGATGATTTTGTTTTGACCTATGTACCGGGCCCGGTCAGAACCTAATTGATGTGTTCAATTTAGTTCTATGTCAAACAAGTCGGAAATCGGGAAACAAACTGCTGGACAATAAGTACGACGTTGTTCCATGTATTTGTCCGGTTGATATCATGAGAACAGAGGATTATATGATCACTTATCTAAAATGGCGCTTCATAGTTCAACAGAGTTTTAAGAGCTACGATTGCCGGTTGGTTCCTGAAGTAATATAGGCAAATATAGTTATTAGACTTATCTAAGGGGTAGACTGTTAGATAAGGTGTCTAAGTCCATAACTTTATTTGGTATATACTTGACCCGACCCGGCATGGTCCATTTGGGTTGCACTTCACCCGAACTATTTGTATGGTTAATCCTTTGAGAATTGTATGTTTATGATTTGTTAATATATTATAAGTTATAATATATTAATATGAAATCATATTATTTAATTAGTATTGATCATAAATTAATTTAGAATTAATTTGGTGATCAAAAAGGTGACTAATTAAATATGGGCTCTTGTATTTATATAAGTGTGGGCTAATACTCATTTAAAATGGGCTTGGCATGCATGGGAGTCCATGGATAGTCCATGGAGCTTTTAACCCATGGATCCTTGGAAAGGAAGAGTCATGGGTATTAGGGTTTACATGGATGTAACCCTAATTCCCCACACTATATAAAGGAGCTTATGATGCTTGAAATGGCACTAGTGGTGTGTGTGTAAGAAGGTGACCGATTTCTACAAGCAAACATACCCTCGTTTTTCTAAAGTTTGTGGTGATTTGTGACTTCCATTTGAGGCATCCACATTATTGGTGGTTGGCTCTCAAACTCCAAGGAATCAACTCACTATTGAAAGGTATGTAATTCTTCTAGCTTTTATGTTTAAAGTTCCCCATGCCATGCTAAATAGGTTATGAACCTTGGAAAAACAAATTTGCATGTATTCATAGTAAAACATAGATCCAAGGTTTCTAGGGTTGCATGTACACCATAGGAGTGTTAGGATGCTCAAAACCCAACAGTGGTATCAGAGCCTAGGATAGTTTTCTTGAATACTTGATGCAAACTGTTAAAAAATCAAAAAATTGAGCTGTCTGGACAGTGGACTCGCCGAGTCCATGGGGGGACTCGACGAGTCCAAGTGCAAATTCATCCTACCCTAAATGGAGGAGCAGTAACATGGAAAAGTTCCAACACAGGAAACAGTAGCTGATTCAACGTGTGAATCAGAGTACATAGCAGCAAGCGAAGTGGAAAACGAGGCCATATGGCTGAAGAAATTCATTGGAGACCTTGGAGTTGTACCGGCGGTAAAAGAGTCTATGGATATTTTCTGTGACAATGAGAGTGCAGTTGCCTTAACCAAGGAACCGAGGGATCATGGCAGATCCAGGCACATCGACAGAAAATATCACTTTATACGACATCATGTAGAAGAATGACTTCTCGTAGTAAAGAGGATATCGTCAGAGGAGAACCCAGCAGATCCCCTTACAAAGGTAATGAGTTGTGATAAGCACTTGCAGCATGCAAGGAGTATTGGGCTGAAGGACGATATTAGTTTTAGTGATTAGATAGTTGTTTAGAAACTTGTAATAGATAAAATGTAATTGACATTTGATGATTGAATAAAAGGAGTTTTATTTATGAGTAAAGTTACTATCTTGTGTCAATTGTTTACTATTGTTTCAATTTACATGTTTTGACTTCTAGAATAATAAGATTATTCAAACCATCCACAGTTTGTCATACTTTGGAAGTAAGCTATGAGATTAGACTGTCATGAATTGGCTTGTAGATTGTCTAAAGAGTTTAGACATAGCAAGAGTTTGCTACAACATTCATGAGTGTTCCTCAAATAAGATTTGAGTATTTGATTAAACCCACGCTCACATGAATCACTTCATGGAATTTATCACGAGTGATTGTGAGACGATAATATCGACTAATCTTCAAACCAAGATATATGAGTTGTTGATTATGATTTGATTGTACACTAATAATGCGAAACCACATTAGTAACTTGATGTTATAAAATGTGCTATTGTGTATGATTTAACAAGTAATTAGTATAAGCATATAAGTCGAAGTTTATCTGTTCCTTATATCCTAAGAGGATTAAAAGCGATATATTGGGCCCCTCGATGATTTTGTTTTGACTAATGTATCGGGACCAGTCAGGACTAAATTGATGTGTTCAATTAAGTTCTACGTCAAACAAATCAGATATCGGGAAACAAAATGCTAGACAATAAGTATGACTATGGTCCATTTATTTGTCCGCATGATATCTTGAAGAACAGAGGATTATATGATCCCTTATCTAAATGGTGCGTCAGGATTCGACAGCGGCTTTAGAGAGCTAAGATTGCTAATCGGATTTTGAAGTTGCATTTGCAATTATAGTTATTAGATTTATCCAAGTAGGATACTGTTGGATTAGGTGTCTAAACCCATAACTATAATTTTTATGTACTTGATCCGAAAGTAGCATGGTCCATTTAGATTGCAATTCACTGGAACAATTTGATAGGATGGATATTTGAGAAAGAGGTTATTTGTGATTTATTAATATATTATAAGTATAATATATTAATTGAGAAATCACATTATTTAATTAGTATTGATCAAGAATTAATTTGGAATTAATTTAGTGATCAAAAGAGACTCACTAAATTTATAGGTACTGATTAGGTAAATCAGTAATACTTATAGTTTGGACCAATGATCCATGTTGATTAGGGTTGGACTAAACCTTTATGAGAGTCCATAAAGGTTTAGCCCAAAATGCCTATGAAATGTGAAGAGTCATGGTGAATTAGGGCATGGATGAAACCCTAGGCTATAAAAGTAACCCCTAACTCCCTAAAATGGGTTCATGCACTCTAAAGAAGAATACTAGCCGATTTGTGTTTCCTAGCCTCTCTCTCACAAGCCTCCTTTTGTTCTTGGTGTGTTGTGAAACATTTGAGGCATCACATTTGGGGTGCTAAGCTCCTAAAGGTCAAATACCAACAAGCTACAACAGGAGGTAATCTTCTAACTAGTTTTTATGATTCATATATCAAGTTGTATGCTAGTTTAGGCTTCATGCTTTGGAAAAACAATATTGCATGTATAATTAGAGAAAAGTTAGATCCAAAGCATTAGGGTTGTATGTGCACCATAGGGATGTTAGAGTACATAAACCCATCAGATTGATGGATCGGAATGTCGTTATCTATATCAGGGATTATGCCCTTTCTGTTTTTCGAGTTCGGAGAAGGAGTGAGCGAGCTTGTGACTTTCAGAGTTGGGATGTAAACCCAACATGGGGCCAGTTGGTCACAGTGTTCGACGACGGTATGTCAGAGTGGGAATATGCAGGAGGATTGATATGGTATGTATGTTTTGTGATACGATCAAGGTCCGTGTTCTTTGGATATAGGCAGGCTAGGTACCAGATTGACGGTCAGGATTGCAAGCGAAGGATGTATGTTTTGGATAGTAAGTTGGTGTTTTGCTTTTGCATTTGCATGAAATCCTTAATGTTAAAGTGGTTATGATTGGGAATTTCATAGGTCTTCAGCTAAAATCCAGAATTATGTTAGGATTTGATTGGTCCTTATCTAGAAGATCACCCTGAGTGTGTTATGCATTCCAAGAGCTAGGGATGGTTTGTGCCCGGTTGAGCCGGTTGGAGACATGGTTGGCTTCAACAATAGTGGGTGGTAGTTTGAACCTTAAGTGGGGGAGAACTGAGTATTCTGCTTAGATGATTATCGACATGTTCGAGTTCATGATGTTGGAAGAATGGCTCTTAGGGATCTGCAGTGTGGGTATGTGGAATTTCGGTTCAGGATTTGGTTAAGGCAGGGGTATGGAGTAAGTGGCGATCGATGTATATGTCCAGGAGGTACATGGGTTGTCTCTCAGCAGAAAGTAGTTGGTCAAGAGCTTGTTTCAACTATGGGTTCCTTTTGGGGGTGCCAATGAATAGATAAGGAGTCGCTAGGATCACTCAGGTTGAGTATCGGTTGTGGAGGGAATTTGTCAGCTCGTTGTATGGATTTCTAATTATAATCTAGCTTGGGCAGAGGTCGATCAGGAAATCAGTTTCAGAGTTGGGTACGATCAGCTCCGTGCGGGTTTTGGTTCATTAGATCTAATGTCAATGCGTCATCGATTATTGGTCGTTTCGTTCATCATTCAGCGGAGATTCTCCGAAAGTTTGAAGCTGTGACAGTTGAAGTTCATGGGATATGTCAACCTATCATCAAGTTCAGTATGTTTTATGTTCCTTTGGTCTCTGGGTATGTTTACCCTTAATGGTGGTGTGGAATTTTGGTTCATAGCAGGCTCAGGTTTTGTTAGCATTCAGGATCACCTTGGAAATCTTCTTGAGCTAGTTGCGTATTGTTGGAATCTGTTTAGTCTCAATCAAGGTATGGGGTTAGGTTCCGATCGTTCATGAGGATGTCTTCTGTTAATAATTGAGGTTTGTTGTTTCGATATAACTCTGGTATTTCTTCCTTTTTGTATGAGGTTATGGGTTCCCTAAGGGTGCGCATTGTGGTAAATTCATTATTTTGCCGAGAGGGGTGTATGTGGGTTGGACAAGATAGCATTGGAGCACTTGGTTCGAATTATATGCATGGTTCTTTTTGGGTTATAGCCTTTGAATTGGAACAATAGTTTGACCTTTTATCCTATTCTCGGGTCGTGTGCGACCATGATTTCGTAGGGTTTTGCATTGGTAGCAGTTTGTTCTGTGAAAGGAATTGTGTGTGGTAAAAGAATATGGCATTGTTGCGCTCGGTTAGCGTTGAGAGGGACGTTGATTAGGTCCCTGCACGGCGATGGAATGAGGTGAGTATCTTTAGGCCCCCAGGGTGCTAGTCGTGAGTTTCCAGGCGAATGATGTAATGTCGACAAGATCGGTGTAATACTGGGGGCATTCCAGACTCATGTTGTAGGCTCGGAGGCAATCCAGACCTATGATGAGGACCTTGTAGGGTATTACAGATATAGGATGTGGGCTTAGTGATCATGATTGTTCTTTTCTTCCGCTTGTGGTACTTTTGGTGTTGGCGCATTGATGGAAGTCGGGAGACTCACGAACCAGGTGTTTTGGATAAAGTGAGCAGTTAAGGGTTGTTGAGAGTATCAGTCGTGCATTAGAAAGTCTTTGTGGAGTGTTTGCATTATAAATCTCATTGTTCGCAAGCTGTTATGAGGGGTTTGGTTGCCAAGGTTGGGTTTCAGTCATGTAGTGATGAGCACAAAAGTACCCACTAATTTTATAATTTATAACCTAACTAACTTAACCAACTAAAATGCACCTAGGCAGTGTACCTAGTCGAATTATAGAATAGTTGGGTAAGTTGAGTGTCGATCATAGGGAACGGTGTTGACTAATTAATTTACTTACTACCAAATTAACCTAATTATTAACAGCTTAAAAGGGTTTTATCTGATTTTACAAGATCAGATGAACTTTACTCAAATTCAATCAATTACTAAAAACACTCATGTTTAGTTCGAATCCACTTCTTCCTTATGGTTAGTTAACAATTATGGATTATCAAGTTGGTCACCAAATATTATATTATTAGCAATTTAAGTCCAAATTTACTAATATTTGACTAATTCATGTAAAACTATGCATGGTCACACATAATCAAACACAGAACCAGTTATAGATTATGGGTATGCTATGTAAGATTTATTATGCAAACACAATTATGGTCATAATTTATGTTCTCTAGCACAGCTAAATTTATTCACTTTAATTACAATCTAAGATTTTGGTCGATCCTAGCTCTAGTAATTTAGTGTTCACTAAATCACTAGGTTAACAAGTTCATGCAGTTTAATGATCACTAACTACACAGAACATGAATTCAAGCAACTAAAGAAACAATATTAACATGCTAGGTAGTCACAAATCGAACACAAGCAAATTACCAACTAACAATCCATGATAAATTAAGCTAAGCCATATATCAGAAGCTTCATCTAGCTAAACAAGAGTTGCTAGATTCAGCTACTCATAGTAGCAAAGAAACAAACACAAATCAAAGTATAAGACATGTTCAAGTATCAACAATTAAACTAATTATGAACCTCTACTCTTTTGGTGTTGAAAACCTTTTTCCAAGACTTTTCTTCTGCTAAAATTCGTCTTCTGAAACCCTTTTCTCCAGCCAAAAGCCCTTTAAGTTGTAATGAGCAAGAGAATTTATAATATCTGATTTTTCCGAGTTCACGTCGTGAACCATAAGGATTCACGTCGTGAATGCGAGTTTTACGTATTGGACAAGGACTCTTTCACCCGGATGCATATCTTCTAGAACACTCTGCTCACGTCGTGAATCATGAACTATTCACGTCGTGAGTACGTTTTTTGCTGAGTTTTTCATCCTTCTTCCCTTCAAGCCTCCAAAGTTCCAAGTATTGTCAGTTCTAGTCCCTTTCTTCGAAAATGCTTTATTTTGGCTGCAAATAACAATTTATCCTTATAAGTATCATTATTCTATGCAAATAACCAAAATATTAATAAAAATGTAAATAAATATTGCCTAAAAATATGTATAAATATGGCAATATCAAAATACCCCAGACTTGTTCTTTGCTTTCCCTCAAGCAAATCTAATTTTTAATTCAAACCTTAATCACCAACATCACATAGATCGATCCATCTCAAACTCAGCCATTATGCCAAGACCTCAACGCGTGCATTTGTGTCTAAAATGTTTCCTAAATAACCCCCCTCAATTCTAAATACTCACAATCCTCATAAACACGTGCCCACTTCTTTTGAACAATGCTCATTTTATGCATCCCTCCGAATCCATCCGCAGAAAACTTTCTAACCTCAAGGTATTTTTTTTGTAAAGCTACCCAAGCATACATAAACTAGAGAATTACAACTTTTAAGATACCACACTATGGAACTCTTGAATTCTTCACTTCTTGATATTTCGATCTTTGATTTCTTTCAATTCACCACCTTCTTTTTTCGATTTTTGGTATCTTCAATTTTTTTTTCTTTTGGAATTTTGATCTTTTGATCTTCATACTTGATAGCTCCAAAATTCTTCAACTTTTTGGTAATTTCTCTTTTTTTTTCACATGTATCTCACTTTTTTTTCTTAAATCCTACATGCTTAACCAAGGGTGCTTAACTTCAACCCTTATTGGTTAAGATATTAGTCTATGTGCAATGACTACATAAGCTTTCCTGGATACATTTCAAGTACATGCTGCTAAACATATTGCATTCCTCAAACAAAGCGAGGTTATGTTTTTGTCACATGATTTCACTAGAATAAAGGAGGCCACAAATGCACTATAACGTGTTTTGGCTTAACTAAACATTTGAGCTCTCATCAGATCATCCCAATGCAACACTAGCAACTTAAGTTCAAATTATTATTACTAGAACTAATATTAGATTATTATTTCAAACCTATGAAAAAAAAATTTAATTTCCTAAGATTTCTAGCAGTTTACTTTTAGCAATCTAAGCAATTATTTTTTCGACCTCCCACCCCACACTTATTACATACAATACCCTCATTGTATGCATAAACTAAATAAAAGTGATAAAAAAGGAGAAAAAGGAACAGACTCCCCTGGGATAGTGGCGTGATCGAACTCCATAAGTGTGGACAAAATGCGCATCTCGAATGTGAAACTTCTTCGAAATATGAACTTGAATCTTGATCATTGCGATATATAATAAGCGTCAATAAAATATGGAATCGAGGCTTCAAAATTCAACAAAGGTGGTGTAAATCTCCAAGCAAGACGAATAATGTGGGAAAGCATGCTCCACATAAAATGGTAAAGAAACCGAGCCAAAGTAATCTTCATAACAATCCCAAGAAGAAAAGTGGTGACCCATGTAGTAAAATGCATCAATGGGCTTCATCTTTGTGGAACAACATGATTCACGTCGTGAACTCTAAGTAGGACCACGACGTGAAACCGAGAAATCGTGGAAAGTAGAAACTCGTGAAAACTTGACTCACGACGTGAATTTTAGGGAGTCACGACGTGAGTACTGGACATACAGAAAACTGTTCTGTCTTCACCTCTTAACTTCAAACAAATGTCTTAATTGATTAAGACGTTGATTTTATGACTCTTCTCTACACTAATCCTCTCTCTTGACTCACCCCACACTTATTTTTAATTGTGGGTCTCGACTCTTAACTTCTCAGACTCTAACGACACTTGTCTAAACGAACACGGTTCTTGACTCGACTTTACTCCCTTCCCAAAACTTCTTAGCAAGCTATAATCAAACAACCAAAAGAAAATAAAAGTAACATAATAATAAACCAACAAGTATTTCAAAGTTCTCAAACAAATTAAAACCAAATAAACTAAAAACTAAAAACTAAATAAAATAAACAAGATAAGATCAAATCAATCATCCTCATCATCATCATCATGAGCTCCACTTGTACCCACTCCATCTCCTCCTTGGTTTCTATATTCACTCCAACGAGGGCAAATCGGGTAATGATTCCCCAAATGAGGAGGTTGCTCAACATGGAAATGTCGGACCATATTTTCCATTGTGCCCCCAATCCAATTCACACTAAGTGAAAGCTGATCAAAATAGCCTGTCATATCACCCCCAAAGTTGGGTCCGCCAATGGGTGCTTGTTGGTGCACCGGCTGTTCTCTCTCACCTCTCCCTCTCACACTCCTTCGCCTTGGCCGTGGTTGTGGCTGCTGCTCGGGTTGGGTCACCACCCTTATCATCTGATGCCAAACTACCCCAGTGAGATCCAAAGTTCTTAACAACCCGCATTGTCTCCAAATAACCCATGCTAAACTCATTCCCATTCATGCAAGTCATGGAACGAGTGATATCAGGAACAAGCAAACCATACGATCGGGCCAAACGTGTAATGAATTTCCCTCCACAGATAGGGCTCCCAGGACGAGAACTAGCAGCAGAATCAGCCAGAAAGCGTGCCAAAAAGTAAGGAATGTTGCAACACACTCCCGGCTGTAAGATACACCATAAGAAGAAGAGATTCTGCTTCGTTACTTTATCCCCATGCCTCCTGTGGTTGATGGAAAACGTGATAAATCGGTGGAGTAATCGGTGGATAGGGGACCGAATGCTGCTCTCCGGTGACACTCCGGAATTGAATATCCCGGATGCAATATTGTGCCAGAAATTAAACCCAGTAGCACCATCTGCATAACTTCTGACCGCCTCCCTCAAGAACATGCCAAACTCAGGAGTCATTGCCTCTTGGGGATTATATATCCCCACCCTCCAAGAAAACTCCACAAGGATGCATTCATGGTACTCTCCCCCGAGACGGAATACCAAAGCTCGCTGAAAATGAGGGTCTTGGACATTATCTTGGAATGTCACTGTCGAGAAGAACTCCACATAGAATTCCTTATAAACCCTCTCTTGAATTCTAAACAAGTTGTGCCACCCTTTACACGTAAATGAAAATCCATTTCCCAAAAATATTTTCGTGAGATACTGGGACATTTGATCAACAAGCCCAACCTCCCTTAACCTTGCCCAATTAACTGTAGGGGCAACAGCAAACTCACGGTTGTGTAGCCACCCCAAACGGTTGTTCCAGCGGTTCAAAATTTCTTGGGACATTGTTGTTCGGAAATTGTAGAACGGATGTAAACTTGACACCCCTGTCGGAATTTCTCTCTTGGGAGCCATTGCTGCAAAAATAATCATAAAACATAGCCAACAAAAACATCCCAAAATATTAGAATTAAACAGAACATGAAATGTCAAGTCCCAGGATTCACGTCGCGAATCCTTAAGAATTCACGTCGTGAATTCGTAAACAGAAGTTAGAATCGTTCAAGGCAGAAATCAAATCGGGCCAACAATGTCAATGGGGTTTACTCCTAGGGCGATTTCAAACTCATTACAAACACATGCAGCAAGAAATTCATAGATTTAGGGTATCGATTTTTAAGATTCAAGTGAAATGCAAACCCTAACCCCTAAATCTAGTAAATAAGTCAATAATAAACAATGTAAAGAAGATTAATTTACCTAATTCGGAGGGTTACGTAAGCAAAAGATGAATAAATAATGGAATCGGCTGCAATCGCGAAGGGGGGGACCAGAAAACAGCTTCTCACTTCGTGGGAAATAAAGAATGAAGTAGGTCAATGAGTTTTCTATCTTTAATCTGTGGTCCCGTGTGTTCAGGATTCACGTCGTGAATTCTAACGGGTTCACGGCGTGAGTCCGTTTGGGCTGTACAATTGGGCCATTTAATTACATCCAATATGGACTAAACTGAAAAATTGGGCCATTTAATTATATAGGACTGTGACATGGAGTGGGCTGGACTAATACTGTGCTAAGGAATATATTGTCCGTTTAAACCTGGACTCACGTCGTGTATCATAATGATTCATGGCGTGAATACTGTCTGATCATGAAATTAATTATAAACTCCAAATTTGTCTATTAACTAGATTTTTTAATTATAACCACTTAATTTTTAGGAACCCCACACTCAGTGTTATATTATGTATAAAGTGATTTGGATGATATGATCGATTTCCCTAAAACTAAAAATGCAAAAACTAAAAAGAAAACGCAAACCAAACTCGGGTTGCCTCCCGAGAAGTGTTTCTTTTTTATGGAGTCGTGAGTCGGACTCCGTCCCTCCTACGTTGAATCTTCAGATGAGTCCATCACCAGTTGGACCTTTTGCTCCTTGAAACGTCTCTTGTAAGCTTGAACTCGACGAATATACGCCTTTTTAGAATTCTCCTTTTTAGCCTTGACTTCGTCTCTGTCGAGCTTGCGTTTTATCCCTTTAGTCTCTAATTTGTATTCACACTTAAGCTCCATATTATCCTTCTATTCCTTCACCACTGGACTAGTCACCTTTGATGTAACTGCTTCTTCATCACTCGACATTTCATCATTTTCCTTGCTCACCCAAGATGTTGGTGTTTTGTAAGCAAACACCTCGAACACAAGTGGAACAGAAGCTCTTGGCTTAGTGCGCTTGCCTTGCTGAATTGTTTTGATTTCTTCTTCCATTAATTTCTCTAATTCTGCAAGCTCATCATCATCTTCTATATTGAACACTTCACCTTGAACGTTATTTCCTTGGAAACCATCTTGTATTCCAAAAGTCTCCTCTTCATCACCAACCCTCAATGTGAGCTTGGATTCACGAATATCAACAAGAGCTCTAGCAATATTCAGTAGAGGGCGACCAAGAATAATGGGGACATTAGCATCCTCCTTCATATCCATAATGACAAAGTCAACTGGGAAAACAAATTTCCCAATTTTAACCAGGATGTCCTCTACAATCCCTCTTGGGTGAGTCACTGAACGATTTGCCATGTGGATGGTCATCTTTGTTGCCTTCATTTTCTGAATATTTAACTTTTGGTAGAATGAAAAAGGCATCAAATTTATGCTAGCCCCAGAATCGGCTAAAGCATAAGTCTTCAAATTATTTCCAAACTCACATGGGAGAGTGAGGCGTCTAGGATCTCCCATCTTCTTAGGTATCTCTCCTAATACAACCCTTGAACTTTGCTCACTAAGAATCACTTTAGAATTCTTCTTCAATTCATGTCGAGTGTCTATTAGATCTTGTAGGAACTTCGCGTATTCTGGAATCTTTGAAAGTGAAATAATAAAAGGAGTATTAATAGGAATACCCTTTATTTGTTGAATAAACTCCAGATGTTCCCTTTCCAGTGGACTAAGATGTGCTCGAGACGGGAATGGCAAAGGCGGTTTATAAGCTGGAACAGATAAGGAATTTTTCTGTTCAGACCGGGCCCACGACGTGAGCATAGCGGGCTCACGACTTGAACAGGGTATTCCAGCAGATTCTTCGTTTTCGAGTTTTGTTTTTTTTGGCTTTGGATCAGATGGCTTTGGGTCCTCTTCTAAGGCTTCTAGGAACTCAGAGATCGCCTCTTCTTTAGTATCAATCACCATGACATGGGATTGAGTCTTCTTTTCAGGATGTTGGGGAAACAGCTTCTCATTCACCAAAGTTGTAAGTTGGCCAAGTTGAGCTTCAAGGTTATTGATGGAGGCTTGCTGATTTCTTAGTGAGTATTGCTGGTCAGTCATCATGGCTTGATGATTTTTCATCAAGGTCTGCTGTTCCATCATCATTGTTCTTTGATCCTTCAATGTTGCATCAGTATCATCATGTCTCTTCTCTGAAGCTTCCATGAAACGAACCAACATAGACTCCAAATCAGCTTTCTTCTCAGCTGGTGGTTGCTCTTTTTGGTAAAAACCCTGGCCCATCTGTCTGAATTTCTCCTCTTTATGTTTCTTGTACTCATCATAAGGCAACCACTCCTTCTTTGGCTTTCTCCAATCATCATCGTATTTATCTCCACTTGAATAGCAAACTTGAGCCCTTTTGTTCCCATACTCATCCAAGTTGCAATCGTTAGTCAAGTGTGGACCATTACATCGTTCACAACCTACTCTAATTGCATGAATTGATTGGTCCATTTGGGTCAATCTCCGGTCCATAGTATTGAGCATCGCCATCATAGCAGCCATCTCATCAGAATGTGCACCCCCACTGCCTTTTGCTCCATCTTGTCTTGGGTTGTGGTACTCACGAGAGTGTCTTGCGAATCCTTCAACTAACTCCTTGACCTCCCTTGGATTTTTCTTTGTCAATGGGCCTTGAGAATCAAGGAGTTGTCTTGTCATTACATTGACCCCATCATAGAAAATAGACATCTCTTGTTGAACATTGAGATCATGTTGAGGACAATTCCTCAACAACCCCTTGTAGCGCTCCCAAGCTTCGTATAGTGACTCCCCCGGCTGTTGCTCAAAGTTGGCTATTGCCTTCTTGAGTTTAGCTATCTTGGAAGGTGGGCAAAACTGATCTAAAAATTTCTCACGCATTTGAGCCCAAGTAGTGATTTTTCCCAAAGGAAGTGCTTTCAACCAGTCCTTTGCAGCTCCCTTAAAAGTAACGGGAAGCATCCTTAATAAGACGGTGTCGCTATTCACATTCGGAACATTAAAATAATCTGCAATGTCATTAACTTCATCTAGGTGCTTAAAAGCATCCTCATGATCTTTTCCATAGAATGGAATATCCTTCAGTGCAGTCAAGATATGTCCCTTCAGCTCGAATGTGGCAGTGGCAGGAATCGCGGGTTGTACTAAACCGGGACCAACATCGTCTCGAATTCGCTTCTTATAAGCTCCCATGGACATTTCTTCAATGTTTGCCATCTCGTCTCCTTGCTCGTCTTCGGGTTCACTTGTAAATAGTCCAAACTCGGTCTCAGATTCGTATTCGGATTCGTTTGGGATCGGTATTTGATCGATGCTCTCAACTTTGCTCTTGTCCTTTAAAGATGAACTTGACTCTCCCATTTTCTTCCCCGACTTCTTTGAGAACACTGACTTGAGTTCTTGTAAGGGTGTCTTCTTTGGTGTTTGATCTTCTTTCACGTTCTTATCTTTATTTTTGTGAAGGGCAGACTCTGGATCTTCAAGAGGTGGTACCAAAGGTGTGTTAGAGCCTCTGGTCATGAACTCCTACAAAATAAACAAAATAAAAACGTAAAACTGAACAAAAACTAAATAAAAATTGCTTACTGACTGTCCACCACGACGTGGTAAAGGCTACCACCTCGTGTTGTCGCAGAAAAACAAGCAGAAAAGAAAAACGAAAATAAAAACAAGAAAATACTCAACTCACGTCGTGAGTCAAGTACTGTAAAAAAAACTAAGCTGGAAAAGTAACTTTTTGCAGGTTTTACCCCACAAAAAGGATCGATTAATCTAAAGCAAATAAATAAACTATCAAATAAGCCGCTCCCCGGCAACGGCGCCAAAAACTTGATGTGCACAAAAGTACCCACTAATTTTATAATTTATAACCTAACTAACTTAACCAACTAAAATGCACCTAGGCAGTATACCTAGTCGAATTATAGAATAGTTGGGTAAGTTGAGTGTCGATCACAGGGAATGGTGTTGACTAATTAATTTACTTACTACCAAATTAACCTAATTATTAACAGCTTAAAAGGGTTTTATCTGATTTTACAAGATCAGACGAACTTTACTCAAATTCAATCAATTACTAAAAACACTCCTGTTTAGTTCGAATCCACTTCTTCCTTATGGTTTGTTAACAATTGTGGATTATCAAGTTGGTCACCAAATATTATATTATTAGCAATTTAAGTCCAAATTTACTAATATTTGACTAATTCATGTAAAACTATGCATGGTCACACATAATCAAACACAGAACCAGTTATAGATTATGGGTATGGTATGTAAGATTTATTATGCAAACACAATTATGGTCATAATTTATGTTCTCTAGCACAGCTAAATTTATTCACTTTAATTACAATCTAAGATTTTGGTCGATCCTAGCTCTAGTAATTTAGTGTTCACTAAATCACTAGGTTAACAAGTTCATGCTGTTTAATGATCACTAACTACACAGAACATGAATTCAAGCAACTAAAGAAACAATATTAACATGCTAGGTAGTCACAAATCGAACACAAGAAAATTACCAACTAACAATCCATGATAAATTAAGCTAAGCCATATATAGAACCTTCATCTAGCTAAACAAGAGTTGCTAGATTCAGCTACTCATAGTAGCAAAGAAACAAACACAAATCAAAGTATAAGACATGTTCAAGTATCAACAATTAAACTAATTATGAACCTCTACTCTTTTGGTGTTGAAAACCTTTTTTCCAAGACTTTTCTTCTGCTAAAATTCGTCTTCTGAAACCCTTTTCTCCAGCCAAAAGCCCTTTAAGTTGTAATTAGCAAGAGAATTTATAATATCTGATTTTTCCGAGTTCACGTCGTGAACCATAAGGATTCACGTCGTGAATGCGAGTTTTACGTATTCGACAATGACTCTTTCACCCGGATGCATATCTTCTGGAACACTCTGCTCACGTCGTGAATCATGAACTATTCACGTCGTGAGTACGTTTTTTGCTGAGTTTTTCATCCTTCTTCCCTTCAAGCCTCCAAAGTTCCAAGTATTGTCAGTTCTAGTCCCTTTCTTCGAAAATGCTTTACTTTGGCTGCAAATAACAATTTATCCTTATAAGTACCATTATTCTATGCAAATAACCAAAATATTAATAAAAATGTAAATAAATATTTCCTAAAATATATATAAATATGGCAATATCATGTAGTCTCGAGTCATGAAGTTCATTGTGAATGTCTCGAGTGATTTACCAGGTGGGGATACACCTGAGCTGATAAGGGAAGGATGCAAATGTGAAAATTCTTGGATTTCTCATCTTTGCTCGTAGGAGCAGTGGTTGGAAATGGTATGTGAGGGAGTCAAGGGTTTATTTAAGGCTTTTGGTACATCTTATGGACTTGGAATTGTTGGAGATTCGCGATTGATGTGTTTGAGTTCTTTTCCACGTGTTTGGTAGTGATCATACTCAGAGGACAAGGGTGGATTCAACGAATGGATGAATGTCAGTCCTGGAATATGAGTTCTGAAATTTAGATCTAATGGGTTCCCGGACTCGGGAAGTACATTGATAGAGTTGATTCGGTGTTTGTGGCCTTGAGACTCCCTGACTTTGTGGATCTCTCCAAACATTCGGTTTTAGACTAGAAGTTGTGGATTATGTTTACGTTGTCTGTGCCTCTCTGCAGTGGTTACCTAGCTGAGGCTCATGTGTGGAGCAGCCTTGTTTTTGGGTGAAGGGTTCAACAGCAGAGAATGGTTGTGAGTCCTGATTCCCCAGTGGAATCAGTAAGGTAAGTCAAGGTCGGAAGGGTTCCATATGGTTCGGATTGGGAGAGATATCGTACGATCTGCATTCCGAGATGGTTTTGTTGCATAAGAGTCAGTTGAGGTGTTGGATTTCCGGATTTTCGGAAGGTTGTGATGGCTTCGCCAGTGATTAAAGTTAGCAAGTCAAGGATAGTATGGGTAGTCAGCCGCCTGAATAAGCCAACTTTTAGTTCGGATCATGTTTTGGGGAGGATCGTTTGAGTGACCCGAGGTAGAGATATGGAAGCACTACCCTGGGTTAGTTACTGCAGCAGACTTCAAGGACGAAGTCTAAGTCAAGTGGGGGAGGATTGTAATATCATGGTTTCCAGGCATTTACTCTTTTAACCTTGTTGTGTTAATTTTTGGCATTTTGGTCCAAACGCTAGGCGTTTGGCATAGGACGCTAGGTGTTCAAACACTATGTGTTCTATGATGGACGCCAGGTGTTTGCACACAGATACCAAACCTTAATTTTTAAAGTTTTCATCCTATTTAAAGAACATTATGGCCTCAAAACCCTTCACCACTCCAGCCTCCATCCTTATTTCGAAAACCCTAAGTGTGTATGAGATTTTGAAGCCTTGGTTCATGGTATCATTTAGTGTTCTTGATAAGAGAAGGAAGATCTTTGGAGTATTGTGGTTTCTTGCTAGCTTGCGGATCTGGACTCTTGACATATTGGAGCATCATTTTGAGGTATAAAGTTCAGATCTTGATGTGTCAGTAGTTAGATCTTGATTTAGGGCTAGTTTATGTTCTTTTTAGTCCCAAAGACTTGATCTTTGTGAGTTTGGAATACTCCAGAGGTTTAGACTGTCCTTTCAAGCATAATCGTAAGTCTATAATAAAAAAAATACAATCGTGGGTCTTCATAATCTCCAATGCAAGAGTTTTGGAGCCTTAAAGTTGATTTTGAGTTAGGATCTTGGTGTTGGGCTCATTGTAGCCATGCATGACCATAAAGTTTGCAACTTTATGGCTTTAGACGTTCCATTATGATTGGATATGAAGTTTAGACATGAGATCTTAAGCCATTAAGATATTGGTTTGGAAGTTGGTAATTAGCGAGCAAACGCCATGCGTTTGCATGGGAACGCCCGACGTTCGGATGCCAGGCGCCATAAGGTGGAACGCCAGGCGTTCTCAGCAGAAGCCCAATAGGTCAAATTTGGGCCTTGGGCCATTAGGGGTTTTGGGCTTAGTGTAGTTGGGCTTGTATATTAAGGGCAAAATGGTCTTTTTCCCTCATCATGATGATAAATGGACTAGACCATGTAGGTTCCCATATTATCGATTGGATCGGTGCAGAAGATATTACCAAGAAGATAATCGTGTATGAACATGATGAACAAGATATGTGAGTAAAACTGTAGTAGATAGATAGAGAGATATAAAATATTACAAGAACACTCATAGGTTGGGAAAGATAACTCTCCCATGGTGGGAGAGATCCTACCACACTCTCTCTACCATACAAAGTCTACATAGTGAACACTTACTTAACAAATGACCATCACCTCCACTTTATATACTAGTGGAGGGAATATGCTTTCATACAAGGGAATATTCTAACCTAATAAACACTCAACATTGTAGAGCATTTCCATGCTCCAACAATCTCCCCCTAAATGCTCGGAAACGGTGAGGGTAAAGCAGTGATAAAAGGCAGAACATCCGACAGGCAAGTCCGGTAGGTCTGGTGCTGAAGCGTCTCGGAAAAGTTGAAGCAGTCGTGATCTCGGAATATGGCAATAGAATCTATAGCATCAAAGAACAAACAGAGAAACCCCAATCTCTAAATAAAAGTATGAAATCCCAATCTTCGAATGTGATCAGTCCCCAAAAACTAATAATGTTCACAGTCTCCCCCTCGATTGTAGAATCGAAGAGCACAATGTCGAATCACACAACGTCTTCAATATTCCAAAATCGAATGATAATGCACCAAATAATTTCTGAAGAATAACATGTTGAAAATGTGAAGCACCCAAAAATAAAGTCCGAATGATAAATAATGTGAATCTGAAGACATGGTCTAGCAATGCCAAAACTTTGATCGGAAGATCAAAAATAAGTGCCACGCCGCATCGCTAAAATAATCATCGTCTTCAAAATATCGCAAATCCAAACGAGCAATCATAATATCTGAACCGGATGCAAACACAAATGAGACATCCCAAAGTGTAGAGTCTGAAGATAAATAATCATAGTCCGAAGAACATCCGGTAATACCAAAAATTCGATCTGTAAAGATCAAAAATCAGTGTCACATCACACTACTAAATGAATCTTCGTCTTCAAATTTCTCTAACGTCAAAACTCCAATAATAAACCAGAATGGATGCTCATGATTCTCCCCCTATTTTTGATCGACCATGCAATAAGATAAAAAATGATCATGAAAGCGGGCAAGAGAATATGTCGGATATGATGGAGCATCGCACGCTCCCCCTTGATGTGAGCATCTACCCGTAAAAACGAGGATATAATTTTTCGGTCATGGGTAGACATGGTGATGTATCGCCAAACTGAACAAACACTGTAGAATATGTATGATAAACCCACTGCTGAAGAATCATAAATGCTGAACCGAAGTAATGCCGAAAACCGAAATGCAAACTCGAACTCCCAAATAATGGTACGAAACCATATATAAATAGTCCGAAGGGAGTAAAAATGCGAACCTCAGAACTGATCAATCTCTGAAGCACATAAATATGAGGCGGCAAATGCGAGTTGCTCGGTAGAGGTGAGACACAAATAATAATCTCTGAACCAACTGTGTCGTCACTCATAATCAGCAAGAAGAATGAAGCCTTGAACCATGAAGTTAAAATTGGTGTTAAAAAAAATAATTGGTTTTAATAAAAAAATGGTTTTAATAAAAATAATTGGTATAAAATAAAAATAATTGGTTTTAAAAAAAATAATGGGTTTTAAAAAAAATAATGAGTGTTAAATAAAATTAACTGGTTTAAAAAAATAAATTGGTTATAAAAAACTTGAAAATAAATGGGTTTTAAAAAAAATAATATAAAATAAAATGAATGGGTGAGTTTCTGAAGTTAAAAAAGTAAAAAGTGGGTAAGGTGGATCCACAATGAAAGTGGATTTAGATAGGAAAATGGGTTAGGAGTGGAAAATGTTAGGAGTAAAAAAAAAGGTTAGGAGTAGAAATTCTGGAGTGAAAAAAAATAGGGTCAAGAATGAAAAAGGGTAAAGATCCGAAATTTTATTTATTATTATTATTATTATTATTATTATTATTATTTTTCGGAAATTGTGAGTCCGGAGTGAAAGGGTGAATCCGGAATTTTTGAGTTCGGAAATTTTGAATCCGGAATGGTTGATTTCGTAATTAAAACGGAAGATGGGACAAAAGGTTAGAAGGGGTTGGCTCCGGAATGGATTTGCTATTGGAATGTGGATTCACAATATGGGTCCATATGGATTCAAAATGAAAAAGGTTCGGTTCCGGAATTAAAAAAGTTCTGAGTTCCGAAGCCAAAAAGTAGTTCCGGAAGGTGGGATATTTGTCTGGTCTCGGAATCAAAAGCAAGTGCGACAAAAAGGGATGAGACAAAAAAGTAAGCAAATGGCGGTGATAGGTATAATTAATAAGGAGAGAGAGAAAAAGCTGGACTGACAAAAGCTGGAATGGTGGACAGGTGTTGAAAGGTGGCAGATGGCATGCATGTGTTGGACATTGAACAAAGAGTAGATGAACCGGTGCTGTGAGCTGTGAATTAAATGC
Source organism: Lactuca virosa (assembly GCF_052849685.1). Classification (NCBI taxonomy): domain Eukaryota; kingdom Viridiplantae; phylum Streptophyta; class Magnoliopsida; order Asterales; family Asteraceae; genus Lactuca; species Lactuca virosa. The sequence continues at coordinate 283,757,569 of NC_136428.1, forward strand.
AGGTAGGACCGGAACTTTGTAATCTGTCAACCAATCCATGAATCTCGTGGACTACACTCGTTGACGTGTCGTTGCATGATTGTTGTGTGTAAGGCACGCGTGATTTGTAGAAGTGGTGCACTCGGTTCTCTGCAGTCTCCAAAAGTAAATAACTTTTAACGTATCTTGTTTGTCTTTGGATTATCCATTTTTACTGTGCACATAAATCAAAACAACCTTGAATCGGTCCGGTCCAAACCATACACCCGACATTTTCCAATATTCTTCTCGAAGATAAATCATGCAACTCACGTTTGTACCATAGCACATATTACTTGTACTCTCAGAGTTTTTATACCCAACAACACTAAAAGCCATTTCATCTTGGAAAAACAACTCCATAACACCTTTTCATCTCGGAAAATACATGCATCTAAGCATTGTAACATAGCTCAAATAACTTGTATATTCCGAAATAAGTATCCCAACAATTCTAAAAAATAATGTATTCCGAATCCATGACCGGTTGTTCAATCTCTTACCCCAAAATCATATTTTCGTCTTATTCTAAACACCTTTTTGCATGAGATAAAAAGATCAAACACCACCTTTTTAACATGAGACTTCATCTTCTTCAGCAAACATATTTTTCTTTTCATAAACTCAAATTCAACAGCAGCAAAAGTGTAATGAACCGTAGCAACAAATTTTTTATTTTTCTAGCAACATCACCAATAAAACAGTAAATAACTCACAGAAATTTTTTCAGTTGCGAAGGCTGAGAAAATCTTCATAAATGACCAAAATCTTCAAGATAATAAACCAATCGGGATCGTTCCCTTGAAATAATTGTGAGATCTCCAAGGTCTCGCTTTGATACCACTTGTAGGTTCCCATTTTGTCAATTGGATCGGTGCGGAAGATATTACCAAGAAGATAATCGTGTATGAACATGATGGACAATATATGTGAGTAAAACTATAGTAGATAAATAGAGAGATATAAAATATTACAAGAACACTTATGGGTTGGGAGAGATAACTCTCCCATGGTGGGAGAGATCCCACCACACTCTCTCTAATCTACAAAGTCTACATAGTGCACTCTTACTAAAAAAATAACCATCACCTCCACTTTATATACTAGTGGAGGGAATATGCTTTTCATACAAGGGAATATTCTAACCTAATAAATACTCAATATTGTAGAGCATTTTGGGTTTGGGTTAAACCCAAGTTATTGATTGGGTTTATTTCTGGTTTTAGTTTAGCGTGAGGAGCAGTGTTCGCCGCGGATCGAGTGTTATTTCAGTTATCATCATTAGAGGTGAGTTTTCCTCACTGTACTTATGGGTCGAAGGCACCAAGGCCGGGCCAATGGATTGATATCCTGGTTACCGCATGTTACTATGTTGTAGTGATTTGTTAGATTTGTATCCTGGTATATAAGATGTTGCTATGCTATAATGATTTGTTAGATCTGTATCCTGGTATATAGGATGTTGCTATAATGTAGGGATCTGTCAGATCTGCTTGCTGTCTGCTGAGTGGTTATATGTTATCTGATATGTATATGTCGACATATTATGTGTGGTTAAGTTGAGGCGGACCAGTGGAGACTGAAGGCCAAAAGACCCAGGGCAGCCCGGATAGACTGAATACATGTGAGGCGGACCAGTCAGGCCGAAGGCCCGGAGAATGGTCCAGATAGGGTGAAGGTCCGGTGAGGCAGTCCAGTCATGTTGAAGGTTCTGTGAGCGGTCTAGATAGTCTGTAGGCCGGGCGGCGTTCTATACAGGCTGAAGGCTCTGTATGCAGGCTATTGTACATTATCTGTTTGTGTGGTTGTACTTTGGGGGAACTCAATATGCTTCGTTCTTACAATTTTAGTTTATGGTTTCAGGTGCTTCAGATGATTGTGGCAAGGTGAAGGCATAACCGTACACATCCTTGATTTTACGACTGATTGGATCTTGAGAGACTCTGATTTTAAATAATGTTTTAGAAACAATGGTTTTGTAAACACTTCTTTTAGTAAATGGGTTGTTTTGAAAAGTTTAAATTTGTTGTAAATTTTACGATATTACATACGGTAAGCTTTTCAATCATGTCTTGCGAAGGTTCAAAACCTCAACTTGGAGTTGCATGACTTCGTAGCCCGACTCCACAATTTGTAGTAAGCTTTTTAGCCTCGTATTGTCAAGGCTTGTAAGGTTCATATGATCGACACGTCAGACTAGGGTACTTGATGAACCTCTACTATAAACCTCTCCCCACCAAGATGGTTCTCTCTCTCAGCCAAGAGAAACCATCTCCATCCTCACATACATATCTAACTTGATCGTCAGAGGCTGCTCTTGGGGCATAATCCATGGGGCGGTTCTAACAATTTTGTTACTTGATGGTAGCATAAATCAATTCTTAAACTCGCTAATGGAACCACTCTCTGATCTACGATCTAGATCAGACATTAAGACCCGCTGACCGTATTTCGAGTTCGCATCATAGTGAATAGTTAAAAAACTAGAAAAAAAATTACATAATCTCTCCCCGTGCTTTACAAAAGGTCACATGTTGAGTCCTTTACCTTTTTCTCTTGATGAGGATGCTCCTTATGTTTTCATTTTATTATGTGGCCGATCCCTAACTCATGTGAAAAGACTTTTATACCTTTTTCATATTAGTTAAGAAATTTTCACTAATTTAATTAAACAAAACAAAGAAAATAAATTAATCCCCACCCCACCTATAACCACTTCCATTCATTTCTAGATTGCCTCCCGTCACGCCTTCCACTCATCTTCATCAACCTTTCTTCATCTCCTTCGAAGTTGAACCAGACATACCGCTCACTTTCCTATTTCCTTTCGCTACATCGTTACTTCTAATAAACAAGATTCCCTCTACCATAAAAGATGACATATTAAGGGTTTCATCTCTATTTCCCTCACATAGGGATTTATCTTCGCCGTTGTAATCACCCAACCTTCAAAAATTATAGAAAACTAAATCTTTCACTGAAATCGAAAATTAATCCTAGGAAACCGATTTTGAGCACTTATGCCTTCAACATGCGGATTGATGACTCATCGGTTTGATAATTTTTCAACATTAATAGATTTTATAAAATTTATAGTTTTGAGGACTCGTCAATTTTATTAGTTTTGTGCACACATCAATTTTATTAGTTTTAAGCACTCATACATTCAACAAACCTTTACTTTTATCAGTTTTTGAGGACTCATGATCGATGTATTTATGTTTTGGTTTTGATATTTTAAAGTTTTGATTGTAGGTTTTTTATATGTTCTAGTTTTTCTTGTCAGTTGATTTACCAATTTTGTTATCTTTGTAGATTTTTAATTGCATGGTTTTGATATGATCGGATTAACTTGAAAACCAGTCATTTTAGTTACAGGATCTCCCATCCCTCCTCTCATTTTTAGGTTTTGAGGATTCATCTTTTTTCTTCTGGTTATGTAAATCTTTACGATTCATGTCACAAGAGTGCATCATTTTGAATTCTGTACTTCATCTCATTTTGTGGTTTAGTTTAGCTGGAAGGAGTGGCGCCACAGAAACCACACTCCCTTCATTGTCACGTAAGCGTGACACCAACTTTTACCACAAAAGTGTGGTTTTTTGCCACACCCAAGGAGTGGCGCCACACTTTCTTTTAATAATGTAATTTAAATAAAACTTCATTCTTATTAAAAAAAAAACATAAAATTTCATTACTTCAAAATAAAAAGAAAAAAAAACATTACATTGCATTGCATTACTTAAAATTAAAAAAAAATGAAATTAAAAAAATTGTACAAACTAAAAAAAGCCACACATGAAACGATTAAAATAACTTAAAAAAACACAAATAAAATAACTAAAACATACTACATGAAGTCGTCATCCGAGAACTCGTATTCCGAGTCAACCAGGGAATCCAAATTGAGGTTAATGTGTTGAATCCATAAATGTGTTCCACGACGTCTGTGCGAAGATTGTAAAATATTTTAGTGCAACATATCTCTACTATTCTATCCATGTACTCGTCACCACCAATTTCTATTGGTTGTGTCTTGGTGATGATTTCCTGCTCATCATACGCACATATCGTTCTTCATTCGTCTTCAATAATCATATTATGCAATATGATACATGTATACATGATTTCTTGAAGTTTTTCCTCTCCTAAATAAATTGCTTGTTTTTTCAATATGTATTAACGCTTCTTAAGAGTTCCAAAAGCCCGCTTGACATTCTTTTTAGCTCTTTATTAAGCTCTGTTGAAATTTTTTTGTCTAGAACCATGTAGACACGAAAATGATTTAACATACACAACATACTCAAGATCGATCCCATCAACAAAATAATAACAATACTTATATGACGTTCTATGCATTCGAAAAGAAGAATTTGGTGCAGATAAGTTATATATGTTGTTAAATATAAGTGAACGATTAAAACAATATTCATGTGTTAATCGAACCGGAAAAAAAAACATGTTAAATCCAGAGATCTTGAGTGGAGTCAAACCACATACCACTAAGAATTATGAGATGCTCAATTTGACTCTATTTAGGCTGTACCTCAATGAGCAAGAATAATGTGGTGTGATGGTGGGGCCTATCTAATTTTTGGCTTTTGTAATTAAAAAAATATAAAATAAAGTTTTAATATAAAAAATTAAAATGATACTATTCACATAAATTAGATTAAAGAAAAAAGTTTATGACTTTTATAAATCACATTAATCATTTATGTCAAAAAATATTAGAAATAAATTACAAATAAAAATAAAAACTATAAGAATCCATTTCATTATATTGCAACTTTTGGCTGGGCCCAAGCATACCCGGCTCATTGTAGCGTGATTTATCAGCTGGGTTGAGACTTGAGAGAGGGCGAAAGAAAGGGATAGAAACACAAACAGAGTGAAACAGAAAGAGGTGAACGAAGGCGGAGAAACAAAAATGGATCCAGACGCTTTATCGAAAGCATTCGTAGATCATTACTACTCGACGTTCGATAACAATCGCGCTGGATTAGCTAATCTGTATCAAGATACTTCCATGTTGACCTTTGAAGGCCAGAAGATCCAAGGCTCTCAGAACATCGTCGCCAAGCTGACCTCCCTCCCTTTCCAGCAGTGCAAACACAGCATCACCACTGTCGATTGTCAGCCATCTGGACCTGCTGGCGGTATGCTTGTTTTCGTCAGCGGAAATCTCCAACTTGCTGGAGAACAGCACGCTCTGCGATTCAGTCAGGTATTTCTTCAAACACCTTATTCTCGCAACTTAGTTTCAATTGCTTCAATCTGGATCTTAGTTTGTGCTTTTGATTCATATAATATTGAGAATTTAGGGTTTACATTACAATCTTAATTGAACCGTTTCGCGACCTAGATTTTCTGTCGTTGATTGGAGAGCCTCGATTAAATGTTTACAATTACAGATTGGTGATGATTAATACAGTTTCACTTCTATGATGAATGTTGATCTATCAAGTGTTAACACATAGCTAACAATTGTTTATATTTTCTTTCAAAATCTGAAGCACAATTTTCTCTTTATTTGAGTTCAGAAACTCAGTTCCATTATCAATTCTAATAGTTTTAACAACTTTCCCAAACTGATTTCTTACAAGATTGTAAAAAACCAAATTGTTAAAACCCTCTTCTCTAGACTTAGAAAGGTAGATCCACACAAGTAATTTATCAACATATGTTTCAAAAACTTGAAACCTTCATGGCTAGGAACTCTATAATAAGCTCCCTACACATCAATGTGAACTAACTCTTTCTACTCACAAGACTTATGCTCATTGACATGAAAGGGTTCCCTAGTGTTATAGAACTTGAAACTTTCAAATTTCCATTAGGGTGATCAATTTTTAAGTTTAAATCACTTATGTCATGAATAGTTGTACAAAGTGTTTGTTGAAAGTTTTTTGATAGTTGTTGATTGATTAAGTTCTTATTTGATTCAGATGTTTCATTTGATGCCTACTCCACAAGGAAGCTTTTATGTGTACAACGACATATTCCGCTTGAATTATGCATGAGAAAAAGATGTCATATTAAAACCCCAAGTGTGTTTTTTTAGATTTTCAACATCCATTTCTTGTCAAATTTCAAATATACTTTTTTATTATTATTAGAGTATTAAGATGATAATTCAATCATTTTAGTCTCTAGATGTTGCTTATCTTTCTAAACTTGAAGATTATGTTTGTTTTCATATGAAACTTGTTCTTATAATTGTTATCAATTGGGGTCTTGAATTTACTTGAATCATATGAAACTTGTTCTTATAATTCCATTGCATTTAGTGTTCTTCAAGCAAAAACATGAAAAAAATTCAATTCCTTCATGTTTGAAATTTATTAAATCTCATTTTCTTTGCAAAGGCTATCATTGTATTTACAAACGTTTTTATTATATGATTAAAATCACATTGATTTCATATATACGCTTTAAATGGATTTTGCCATTTTTGATTAAATACTATTTTTTGGACATAAGGTACACTAAACCTGATAATTACTATTTTTTTTCCATTAATTGTATTTGGCTCAATTATATATATATATATATATATATATATATATATATATATATATATATATATATATATCCCTAAAGTACCATGTAATTGTGCATTTATTTGCATCAATGAGAGATCAAAAATGTAATGGTGATAATTAAGCTCTAATATCATGATGATTAATGTTTTTCTGTTAATTAATCCTTCATTAATCTAAATATATACACCATTATAATCAATATTTTTGTATTAATCACTCGTTAATGCAAATACATGAACAATTAATTATATATGGTACTTTAGGGTAAATGTGAACAAAATCAGTTGCGGACTAGTCAGCTACTTTTTTTGGGCTGCTTTCGGTTAGAATGGTTTGGTCTGATGGTCTTTGCAGCACCCGAAAAAGAATATCAATCATTAAAATTATACAATATTTCATCAATATAAAATCTTACAAATTGTTTTTTAACATTATCTAAATTGTATACCATAAACATATGATTGAACAGAAATATCCGGTGGGAAATTCCAATAATTGTAGTTATCATAGTTGCATGTGTATTCTTGGTTGGGGATGTATTTACTTGCATAATTTGTCTGGAAAGCAAAAACGTTAATATTTGAAAGAATAGGTATACTCAAAATACCAAACTAAAAACACCCCTTGTACGTGCGAGTAGGAATTAGGTTATTTCATAAAAAATCTTTTTTAAAAGTTTGAAAGTTTAATGCGGAATTATTTCGTCCCAATTACAAAATATGGTTTAAAATTTCACAGTTAATTAGTACGAGGGTTTTTTTAGCATAATATCATAACAAAAGCTTAATTGAACTATACATGTATCACCTTCAAAATGTCCAATAGTGTGTTAAAAATCTGCAAGTACATGTCAAAATGAGTTAGGCTTAAGGAACCTAGTCAGTAATACCATAAAGTAATCATGGAATGGAAGTGGGAATGTCGATTCCCAATCCCTAAGTATAAATATTTTCGAAACTTTTTTTTAAAAGCATTTCTTTATCTCAAATCATTTCCAAAACATTTCAAAGTGGTAGAGGTAAAGATGGAATTAGTCTACTTCATAAAAGTAAATATGCATATCCATTAGGTTCACTTTCCTACATAAGTCCAATGGTCAGTTGTCGATGGCTAATCACCATCCTCTATAGAAGGTTTAAGATAAACACATGACCATTAAAGGTGTTTTGTTGCAAAGCCTATCCTGAAGCCATGAGCTCCCATAAGAATATTGAATCCTTTATAAGCGAATTTCACCATCTACCTATCAAAAGAAAATTTCATTCACCCTCTATTAAGTCATGGGGACTCTCAAACCCATACCACTTGCAATGCACAAGAATGTTTCAAAATTATATTTTTAAATCATATAGCCGTTTGCATTTCCAAACATGTCCAAAATAGATTTCATGTTATGCACATATATATGCTATAAGGCCAGAGAGCAAGTAATACATATAAGTACCAGTAATACTTTTAAACATGTAAAAACATGGTTTAGGGGACATGTACTCTAGGTATGTAATCATCCCGTTTCAATGTTAAGCAAGCAACACACTCCTTCCTCAATTCTAAGTTTCTAAAATACCACCTAGTTGCATATAGCTATGTCCCTTCCACCTCAAGTTTATAAAGGTTATATCGCTACTCCTTTCTACACATGTATATAGTTTAATATTTTCAAAACACATAAAAAGTCTATTAAGTCACTTATTAAGTTCTTGTTTCCAAAACATAACGTATTTGCGTAATTTGGGTCGAAAGTAAAAACATGAATACCGGAAAGAATAGCTATACTCGGACTGAAAGCTAACATTTTAGAAATAATGCTTGGAAACATGAAATACTTATAGGAAAAGTTACTAGAGATTTAAAAAAATTGATTGTTTGGGCCTGTTTAGACCGACTTAAAGATTGAATCGAAATTGACTCAAATTCAGTTTTTCAAAAACCATTTGAAGACTGGTTATAGACAGATTTGGGACCGGTCCTATCTTGTTTGAAGTTTTAAATTTCGGGCCGAACCGAGACTGCATGTCTAAACTGGTTTTCTAAATTGGGCCCAACATGGCCGAATACATAGGATGGCGGCTAATAACATATATTATAGGATTATGCTCTAAGAAAAATCTCCATAAATATTAGATAAATTAATAATTTCAATTAAAATAATAGCTTATCAAGTTCATATAAAGTTTGTATACGTATTTTCTAAGAAACTTAATTTAGATTTATATTTGTCTAGTGTAGTTGCTTTCTTCTTGCATGTTAAGTAAGTTCAATGTTATCTTAACTTTTTGGAAAGCATCAATCACATCCAATATATTTATATAATATATTTATATGTTGTAAAGGTACATGTTCTAAAAAACTTGTGTACGTACACATTTCAAATGAGAAGCCATGGAAGATATTAACTTTGATACATAATCTGATTAAAATGAGAAATGTAATCATAAGCGAAATTAATATAATTTCCTTTGCAATTGAAATTGCTAGACAAAATTTGAATCGTTTTCAACCCTATTCATCTTCATTGTGTATGATTCTATCTCAATCGGACCAACTTATGTTAAGTTTGACCTTGGTTATATAAAGCCCAAAATAGATAAATAATTAAGTGAAATTCATAAAATCAAAACTTAAGCTATTAGGAAACATTATTACATGACTATATTATATAAGTGGCCCCTTAGCTTTACAAAACGTGATATGTTTAATCCTCGATTATTTTCTTGACGAGCTGGTCACTGTGGTTTTGTTTTGTTCTGGTTGGTCCATAATCTACATAGACTATCATTAGGGACGAAGCCCCTGAACGAACGGAGGTCCGGAAGCAGAGCCCCTGGAAGCGGGGTCCAAGGGGCAGAGCCCCTAGATGGGGTCGAGCTGAAATTTGTTTTTCCTGAAAAATAACTCGGTTTTTTACCCTTCTTGTTGAACCCGAATTTATGACAATTTTGTTGGTCGCTAAAATTGTTTAAGACAGTTTTGATAGTTTTCAGACAAAAAACTACTTGGTGGCAGTTTTTGGATATAGATGGTTAATAACCATTTTTTGGTCGGAATTCTAGAACTAACGAAATTATATCTTCTCATTCTTTATTCTTGTTCTCTATCATTTTCTAAGTCTTATCTAATTGAGGATTTGGAAGTATCATCCAAATACTTCAATTTGAAAGTGATAATCACGATTCTCAGAATTCTAAGTGCTATTCTTACCCTAAATTTCTAACATGGCCAACCAGGTCTCGGTTCATGCATGCATGCAATACGGACAAGCCCTAAGTTGGATTTGATGAATTTTAAAGGTTATGTACAATTACTAAAGCCATGAAATTAGTCATCATCCTGGTTTCCTCCATAAGACAAATAGTGGTTGGAAGAATCAAATCTCATAAATGGAATAATTAAATACCAAACCAATTTCGGGCAATCTAATTTTGATCTTAATCTAATTTTGATCTTGGTAAAGATAAATCAATTTTATTATTATTATTATTATTATTATTATTATTATTTTGCAATTAATTTGATCACATTTATCTTCCTCATTACCATTATTCAATAATTTTGGATTCAAACGAAGTGATATGTGGATTACACTCAACAATCGATTTTATGATGATACCCACAAATTAAATTCGAATTAATACATGCTTTGAGTGTTTATCAAAATTAGCCACAAAATAGTATGTGCACATTCGAATTAATACTCGTTGTGTTACTATATAAAGTCAGGCTTGCTCTATCAGACCGACAAGTAAAAACCCATTAATGACAAGTTTAATTTTTGATTTGTCGGTCTCATATGCAATTCTAGTTCTACTTGATTTCGGTGAGCATATGTAACCTTTATGTCATTTCATTTTGTAACATTGTTATAAATGTTCGGGAATATCTATGTCTCTCTTCATTCTACACTCTCACTTTCTTGAAGACCATCGGTGGAGGCACATGTTTAACAATGGTGAAGGGAGAAAAGAAGATGAAAAGTGTGAAGATGACTAAGGATGGCAACACATTTTTACAATGGTGAAGGAAGACAAGAGATAAAAGCGTGACGATGAATTGAGGATGGCGTAGGGTTTTGTAGTAGGTTTAATCAGGTATTTTTAAAATTAAATTAAACTATAAGTAATTAAATGTAATAAAAAGTATAGTTAGGTGTAAAATAGTAATTTTAAATCAAATTTATAACAAAATGAAACTAGACGGACAACCCATGCACATAATTGAAACAACAAGAAAAAAAATGAATGATTGAAGGACAAAGTCATGTCTGAAAAGGGACTAAGGCGGTTAAAGAAGTTCCAACATAGAAAAAACCAAATAAAATCGAGGTAAAGATAACTATGCCCTCGTACCCTTTGAGACTAAAGAACACATAATAAGATATATATATATATATATATATATATATATATATATATATATATATATATACACACACATAGAAAGGGGGGGGGGGGACCTAGAAATCATGGAAACATTTTGGAAGGTAGATGTACAAATTCATGTACTTGATGTTATAAAATAGGTTCTTTGGTATGCAAATTTTCTCAAGGAACTTTACATCAAAGAAAATTCTAAAAGGTAACAAGACAGTAAATATTTATGACAATATTTCTACAATAGTAGAAAAAGAGGATTCCTCTAAAGTGAAAAGATCTCGGTATTTTCATGGTTCCTTGTAAATTGGGAAACCTTAATGTCCCGAGAGCCATGATACACCTCGATGCTTCTATATATGTCATACCATATTATGTTTATTTAAACACTCATACTAGCACCATAAGAACCAAGACGACCATTCAATTACTTGACCGTTTTATAGTACACCCAGAAGGTGTACTAAATGACGTTTTGATTCAATTTAATGAACTAGTATTTCCGATTGATTTCTATGTGCTATGGGGGATGATGATGCCCCCTACTTTAGCTCTACTCCTTTAGGTAGATTATTTCTAAAAATTGTTAAAACAAAATTGATGTTTATAATGGTACACTTTATATGGAGTTTGACGGGGAAATCATTAATTTAAATATTTTGATTCCACGTGTTACCCGACCGATGTTTCATCTTTTGAATTTTCTAGATGTTCTTGAGCCTTTAACCAAGGAATGCTTTAAATTGTATAACCTCGATTTGCTAGCTATAATGTCAACACTAATTTGGATGAAGAAACAATGAATAAAGTTACTAAAAACTTCAAAATGGATGATAAGATTTTGAAGATCATCGTGTGCTTAGTTCAAAAGAATAAAGCTAGGCATTATATCCTAAAAAGAAAATTACTAATTTCAAAGAAATGATTATCTTTCCATTATGCAAGCACAAGAAGTTAGAGTTGAAAAAAAATTCCCCGATCACTTAAAGTACACTTATTTAGGTCAAAAAGAAACATTAGAATTCATCATTTCAACCAAGCTGACAATAACATAAGAAGATGACGAATAGTCATAACCCTACAACATTATAAATAAGCGATCATATGGACCATTTCATACATAAAATGGTTGATTCCAACATTATGCATACATAGAACCATCATGGAGGAGGACTCCAAACCAAATCGTGAAGCCCAAAGAAGATTAATCCTTCCTATGATGGAGGTGGTGAAGAAAAAGATTTTGAAGTTATTAAATGCATAAGTGATATACGTGAAAGATCTTTATGCCAAAGATTCGTTATAGAATGATATTTGCTAATGACATATGATCCTATAAGGTCACAACTTATAACAAGTTACTACTAATTGATTATTTATTAAAGTAATTTGATTATTAATAAATATAATCAACACTTGTATTTAAATGGAAAATTATTATTTTATGAAAATAATATTTTACCAACATGTTTGGAATTGTTGTTTTTTGGAAATAATAATAAAAGCGAACAAAAACTAATTATATTAATATGATATGAATGTATAAGTCATGTATAATTAAACATACACTTTGAGTAATCATCTACTTATATATGTAACTATCTAGTTAGGGTAATAATTTATTTAAAGACAATCTAGTTTTGACTTTGCTAGTCAAAACCGTGGGGTTCATAAGCCTATGCTTAGATTGTGTGTTGGTTTTTGTTCTTACAAGTCGTGCTTGTTAGAAGAGATTATGCCTTCTTTAAATGAATGGCTTTGACTTAGTACATATTTGTATGCATATAAAGAGAGATTAGCTAGTTGTTTTGGTTGCTCTTTTTCTCTTTATGGTTGAGAGCATGTAGTGCTCCTCCTTTCTCAATCTATTACATTGTATAGTGTAGTTTTGGGTGATTAAGTTTCTTCTCCTTTTAAGGTTTATTTGGTATAAACTTTTAAGGCTTTAGAACAACTTATATACATGTGAAGACTAGAATGTTTTAGTGGTTTACTATTGCTTAGTGGATACTTCTAGAGAGCTTCTACTTTAGAGCTTTCGCTACACTTCATCAACTTCCAATCTCCCATAATAATCAGAGTCTTCAAAGGTTGTAATACTTTTCCTTCTATAGTTGATTTAATCTTTCCATGCTTTGCAAAATGATCCTTAGTAGGTTAAAATGGTTTTAGGTTTATTCAAATCTTAAAATGCTTATGTTGTTAATCTTGTAGTTTTGACTATATAATTAGACTATTTTTGAATAAAACCCAACAATACGTGATTTCCGATAGAAAGTGGGTAAGTATCATTCAAGTGACACCAAAGATAATTTTTATAATCATGTCATAGAACAAGCTAGGTTAGTTGGTCCCTACCTATTTTGTAAAACAGGTAGAGAGTTTTTATTGATTGCATGAGGCTCAACGCCTCAACCTAAAAGACCATTTCCTACTTCCTTTCATTGATCAAATATTGGAACTGTTGGTGGTTAAGTTCCATTATTTTTTCGAAGACATGTATTTGGGTTCCACCAAATACCTGTCGTACCAGATGACGAAGAAGATACATCATTCACTTGACCATTTGGCATATTTGTGTACCGGAAAATGCCTTTTTGGGCTTTATAACTCCCTCCACTTTCCAGTGGTGTTTGTTAAGCATTTTCTTGATACATGGAGGAGATAATTAAGGTTTTTATTGATAATTTTATTGTATATGACAATTCGTTTCAAGAATGTTGGAAAAATCTATGTAAATTTTAGAAGTGTATTGAAACAAATCTTGTATCAACTATTAAAAATGTTGTTTCATGTTTGATACAAGGTTTGTTTCAATACACTTCTAAAATTTACATAGATTTTAGTTATTGTCTATCCTTTGAGCCAAACAATCAACGATGATGAATTTATTTCCTTGAGTGATTCCTTCCCGAAGTAGCATATTTTCACTTGTCAAGCAAGTACCATGTGGTATGTCGATGTTTTAAATTATTTGGTGATGAATACCCTTCATTATTGTTTTTCCCCGTTTAAAAATATAAGATAACTAAGGAGTGAATATGGTACATTTGGGATGAGTCATATATTTGGAAATATTACTCCGATCAAAATTTGAGAAGATGTGTCAACCATAGTGATGTACCTTCTATTCTAAATTTCTACCATGTTGATGCATGTGGTGGACACTTTGACCCAAAATGAGCTTCGTTCAAGGTACTTGACTCATGATTCTATTAGACGAGTATATTTCTTGATGTTTACATGTTTTGCAAAGCATGTTAGCGGTGTCAAAAAGTCAGAAATTTGAGATAAAAAACCACATATCACTCACATCTATTCTTGTTTATAAAAATTTTGATTTATGGGGCATTGAATTTGTGGGAAACTCCCCTCCTCCTTTGAAAATGTTCTTATTCTTTTAGCTTAGGACTAATGGGGTTTGATACATAAAATATAGATTTTTTCACAAAAACCGACAACAGAAGCTTTAAAATTTCTTATAAATTTCAAGTATATGACAAAACCAAACCATCAAGGATCCTTTTTAAGAGGTTAGAATGATATTAAAACAACCATAGAGTGTTTAGAAATAACAACCTTTGATGCCTTTGTACCCTTTTGTATTTGGGGTGTTAAAGTATATGGCAAGAACAAGAAGCTTGATCTTCTCTACAAGTAATCCACCAACAAGAATAAGGTACCAAAATTGCTAGATTTCTTCATGTATGACATTGTTCTTTAAGCCTTAAGTGCTTGAACAATTAAGCACTAAAAGGAAGACAAAAAGTAAAAACCAAAATCCAAGTAACAACTTCAAAAGTGGAGAGAGCTTCTAGCTTGGATGCTCATGGCTTTTAGAGAGAATGAGGAGAAGTTGAAGACCAAAAAAACTAGAAACTTTTTCATGCATAAGAACCTCTTTATATATCCCATGCAAAGTAAAGGCTTTTGTGTATAATACTCTAAAGTATTGGCTACTAAGAGGGGTATGGGGGACAAGAGGATGAAGGTTGAAAAGCAACCTCCATCCTTTTATAAAGTTTCAGCCATACGGCCTAAAGAGGACAAAAAATGTTTTCTAGCTTTTAAACTATGGTAGATTAAGTCTTTGATTTAATCATGGTTAACCAAAGTGTCCAAAACTTTGTAAATGACTTATTTATTGATACCATATCATATAATGACTAGTTTTCTACTTCTTATAATATTGTTTTCATAAAACAATAATTTTTCTCTAATTAAACACAAGAGTTGAATTTATTTATTAATAACAAATTAGTTAATAAATATTCAATAAGTACCAACTTGATTAAGGTGTGACCCTATAGAATCATATGTCATTAGCAATGTCACTCAATAATGATTCTTGAGCATATAGGTCCAACAATCTCCCACTTGCATAAGATTCATTAAAGACTTTCATAGACAGTAGTTGACGTCTAGCAACGAGCTATTGCCCCTAACAACACACGAATGGGTACCATTAATAAACATCCAATTCTAGGAGCTCACTAGCTACAATTGAAGTATGAGGTAAATGCATCAATATTCTATTTGTTTCAGACATCATGTTGGATATGAGACATGGAACGTAATCATTCTCATTTGACATCCAATTTTAAGTAAGGCGCCTTAGATGTCTAACTCTCAATACATAGGACGAACAAATCCCATCTTGACTGCATACACACTCTCATATAGTTCATGTTTTACCCAACGAAAGGTTTTATAATTGTACAATGACGAACAATGTTTAACCATGTTAAAGTATAACAATCTCCATACTTAAGTGTTGGATAAGGTGTCTAAGTCCATAACGTATTTGGTATATACTTGACCCGACCCAGCATGGTCCATTTGGGTTGCACTTCACCCGAACTATTTATATGGATAATATTATGAGAATAGTATGCTTATGACTTATTAATATATTATAAGTTATAATATATTAATATATGAAATCATATTATTTAACTAGTATTGATCTTAAATTAATTATGAATTAATCTAGTGATCAAAAGGTGACTAATTAAATAATGGGCTATTATATTTATATAGTGTGGGCTAATACTCATTAGGTAATGGGCTAAGCTTGCATGGGAGTCCATGGGTGATCCATGGAGCTTTTAACCCATGGATCCTTGGAAAAGGAAAAGACATGGGTTATTAGAGTTTACATGGTTCATAACCCTAATCATCTACACTATATAAAGAGGCTTGTGGTGCTTGAAATGACACTATGTGTGTGTGCATAAGAGTGGCCGATTTCTAGAGCTTGTATACTCTCTCATAAAGTTTTCCAAGTTTGTGGTGTTTTGTGATTTCCATTTGAGGCATTCACATTATTGGTGCTAGGCTCTCAAACTCCTAAGGATTCAACTCACTACTAAAGGTATGTAACTTTTCTAGTATCTTTTATGTTTAAAAGTACCCCATGCCATGCTAGATAGGTTATGAACCTTGGAAAATTATTTTGCATGTATTTTAGTCAAACATAGATCCAAGGTTTCTAGGGTTGCATGAACACCTTAGGAGTGTTAGAATGCTCAAAACTCAACAGTGGTATCAGAGCCTAGGCTTGTTTGTTTGATACTTGATGCAAAATAGCTGAAAAAGTCGAAGTTTTTGCTGTCTGCACAGGGGACTCGTCGAGTCCCCCAATGGGGTACTCGACGAGTCCAAGCACAAATTCATCCTACTCGTCGAGTAGGTTACTGCACTCGACGAGTAGGAGGCTATGACTGCAGTTTTTCGACTTTTGCTGCTGGAAATGGACTAGAAACATTACCCTAAACTGTTTTGATGTTTTAAAACCTGTTTTAGATGGTGTAATGTTTGTGCTAATCCATTTACAATGACCAATATCAAATTTACATGTTTATATGTGTTCATATGTTCTTGAAATTTTGATATGATATTCATATTCTTATGAATTATTGTTAGATCATAGGAATTATTTGCTAAATTGTTTATTAATTAATTCTTGATCATTTATGTGTTTTAATGGAGTCCATAATTTATCCTCAAGTTATGGATTTCCAAATGTCACTTTCTTTTATGCACATTTAAAACACATAAGTTACATGAAAATGAAGAGTCTTCATTTTTATGAACCTTTAATTCTTAAGTTATGAAATGAAAAGTTTCGAATAGTTTCAAAACTTGTCCTCAAGTTTTGGAATTTGTAAAGTTGCACACACTTTAATATACTTTAATTCCAACCCTTAGAGTTTTAAAAGTTAAAACTCAACCCTTATACTATTTATAACATTAATGGTTAATAATTATTATATGTATAAGATTAAGTCGTTTTACCGTTAGTAGGCCTCATTCACGAAGCCGGTCTATAAGGGGGGTATAAGGTTGTTGCCTATAAAATGGCAGCTTAATGAGTGTCCATTCTCACCCACCGCTTCCTTGATCGGTGGAGGGTCGTTATTCGAACGGGTAGGACAATGACTTTAAATTCTCATTAAAAGTATAATGATTATTATAAAGTAACTAAATGTTTTTATAAATTCTCAATCTTAGTTACTTTAGGAAAATGTGAAAATGGTGCTAACCCATGAAATTCACATTTTGTACCTTACCAAGTCGTTGGTGGAGCGTGTGTGGTTAACCGGCACACTAACTTGGACTAGTAAGGATCACGAAGAGTGACTTAATGTTTATCATAGATCGGTGGAGCGTGTTTGGTTAACCGGCACATTGATTAGGTGATAATATTAAGGGTACCAAGTTAATTTGCATGGTTATTCACACCTTGTTTTGTGATCCTCAGCATCCCAGTCACAAAACTTGAAGGGCACAATCGAGATTGAAACATGCCATTGAAAAGTTCAATGAATCTCAAAAGAATCTAGGAATTTCAAAACCAATTAAGACTAATAATTCATTTCGTTTTTCATGGTGGAAATTGATGAATCGTCATTCACCTACCTTCAAATATGTTATGGCTTAGATTACGGCATCCCTCTTCTAAGTTATAATATATTGTGTTGGATCCTAGCCTTAATATTACATTTGGGTGTCTTATTAAGGATTTGATATGTATCTAATCTAAACTTGTTTTCTTCTTTTCAGATGTCTTCCAACAACAATGCTTCGGGCTCTAACCCTACTGGCTCCTTCTCTCTCATGAACCTTTGTGGGAGAGTCATCTTTGATGGTTCCAACTTCATGGATTGGATCCGAAACATCAGGATGGTTACTCGTTACGAGGACAAGGAATATGTCCTCGATAAGGAGCTAAAGGAGCTTGCTAAGTCCACTGCTACTCCTGAGGAGATCGTTGAATACATGACACATGAGAGAGATGCCACCAAAGTCGCATTCATCATGATGGCCACGATGACAGCCGAACTCCAAAAGTCCTATGAGGACTATTACCCTTTTGAGATGCATCAGGATCTGATGGAAAGGTACCATCAGAGTGCTCGTAAAGAGCGGTATGAAATAATCTCCTCCATGATAACAACACGTATGAAGGATAGCGAACCAATCACGGGCCACATGCAGAAAATGCAAAGTTATGTGGACCGTTTACTGAAACTGAATGTGAACTTCCCAGAGGAGTTGGCAATTGATATCATTTTGGACTCCTTACCCTCGTGTTATGATCAATTCTGTATTACATACCACATGAACAAGGAGGAAGTCACACTCAGTAAGCTTCAAGGACTTCTGAAGACCGCCGAAAGTAGTCTTAAAAGTAAGTCAGTTGCTACTCCTACTCCTACAACTACCCCTGTTTTGGCTATCGGGCAAGGCAAAGGGACGAAGAGGAAGCACCCTTCGAAGGGTACCAAGGGAAAGTCTATTGAAGGCTCCTCATCTGGAACCAAAAGTGGTTCTATCACTCCTTCTGCCATCCCTAAGGATGCTGATTGCTTCTACTGTCAGAATAAGGGGCACTGGAAGCGAAACTGTTGTAAGTACTTGCAGGATGTCAAGGATGGGAAAGTGAAACCATCCCATGCAGGTATTTACACTATATTGTCTAATAACTCACCATATTCTAACTCTTGGGGTGCTTGATACAGGATGTGGTATTCACATATGTTCTGATTTGCAGGGCCTAAGAAGAAGTGAGGATGTAGAGCACGGGAAGATAAACTTAATCATGGGGAATAGGAAGATTTCACCTGTTACCAAGATTGGAGTTTATACTTTGTTGCTAGATCGTGGGTTAAAGTTAGATTTGAATAAATGTGTTTACTCGTCTGAAATGGCGAGGAATATTATTTCCTTTCATGCTTTGTACAAACAAGGGTTTACCTTTTCTTTTGATAATTAATGTGGTGGAATAAATGCTTTCTTTAATAATGTTCCTTATTTTAAAAGCATTACCTTGTGATGATGTGTATGAAGTTGTGTCGGTTGTAGATAATTTAGGAAATAATGTGTTGTGTATTGATTTTTCTACTAGCTTGGATAAAGCATCTTTGTGGCATTGTTGTCTTGGACATGTAAGCAAGAAACGCATAGGCCAGCTCCAAAAGGATGGAGTCTTGGAGTCGTTCGACCTTAAGTCGGATGATAGTTGTGAATCTTGTCTACTTGGAAAAATGACAAAATCTCCCTTCACTGGTACTTGTGCAAGGGGTGAGGGTTTGTTGGACCTTATACATACTGATGTATGTGGACCATTCAAAACCGCCACAAGGGATGCTAATCGCTATTATGTGACTTTTATTGATGATTTTAGTGGATATGGTTATGTCTACTTAATCAAACATAAGTCAGAGACTTTTGAAAGGTTTAAAGAGTTTAAACAGGAAGTAGAAAATCAATTGTGCAGGAACATTAAGATGCTTCGATCCGATCGAGGCGGTGAGTATCTTAGCACTGAGTTCCTCGACTATCTTAAGGAGTGTGGGATTGTCTCACAATTGACACCTTCCAGGATACCACAGCTGAATGGTGTGGCTGAGAGGCGTAATCGAACTTTTTTGGACATGGTTCGCTCTATGATGAGTCGAGCTTCGCTACCAATCTTTTTCTGGGGGTATGCCTTAGAGACTGCCGCCCACATCCTTAATCTAGTCCCTACAAAGAAGGTTGCCAAAACACCTCATGAGATGTGGACTGGGAAAGTTCCCAATTTGGACAACATCAAGATTTGGGGTTGCGAGGCTTTCGTGAGGCGCGAGACTCATGATAAGCTCGAACCTCGAAGTGAAAGGTGTATTTTCATCGGCTACCCGCATAAATCCTTTGGTTACCTCTTCTACAGACCCAGTGAGAATATGGTCTTTGTGGCGAGGAGAGGGGTCTTTCGAGAGAGAGAATTTATAATCCAAGGAGATAGTGGGAGGCAAATTAACCTTGAATAATTCAAGAGTCAATTGGTGAAGGAACCTCAGACACTAGCAATCAACCTGAGGAGGAAACTCCTGTTGATCCGACTGACGAGTCTGTACCTCCGAGGCGTTCCACAAGGGTTAGGAACACACCTGAGTTTTATTATGGATTTCATATTACTACGGAAGGTGATACATTTATCAGTGATAGTACACTGGTAAATCTGGATGAACCTAACAGTGTAAAGGAAGCCATGGCAGGCCCGACGTCTGCTAAATGGAAGGAGGCTATGGACAGCGAGATACAGTCCATGCATGAAAATCAAGTTTGGAACTTGGTTGACAATGTACCAGGCCGTAAGACAGTCGGATGCAAAAGGATCTTCAAGAAGAAGATCGACATGGACGGGAAGGTGTACACTTATAAAGCGCGACTGGTGGCGAAGGGTTTTACTCAGACTCAGGGTATTGGTTATGATGAAACCTTTTCGCCAGTAGCAAAGATTAAGTCTATTAGGGTTATGCTAGCCATTACTGCATTTCATGATTATGAAATATGGAAAATGGATGTCAAAACCGCTTTTCTTAACGGAAAGTTGGCTGAGGATGTTTACATGAATCAGCCAGAGGGTTTTGTCAGTGCAGAGTACCCTAATAGAGTGTGCAAGCTTGAGAAATCCATTTATGGATTGAAACAAGCATCTCGAAGCTGGAATCTTTGTTTCGATGAAAAGGTCAAAGAGTTTTGCTTCTCGAGAAGTGAAGATGAGTCATGCATGTATGTCAGAGCTAGTGGGAGTATAGTTATCTTTTTGGTACTGTATGTAGATGACATACTGCTCATAGGAAATGACATCACAACCTTGCAGGAGGTTAAATCATGGCTTGGGAAGTGCTTTGCTATGAAGGACCTTGGGGAAGCTGCCTATATCCTAGGGATAAGGATATTAAGAGAAAGGAGTAAAAGACTAATTGGACTTAATCAGAGTACTTACTTGGATAAGGTGTTGAAAAGGTTCAACATGCAGAATTCCAAGAAAGGAGAATTACCGATCCAAAGCAATGCCAAACTGAGCAAGGCTCAGAGCCCGCGTACAGAGGCTGAGATAGCTGAGATGAGTCGATTACCTTATGCTTCCGCTGGTGGCTCGATCATGTATGCTATGACTTGTACCCGCCCTGATGTGGCCTTCGCTTTGAGCATGGTCAGCAGATATCAGGGGAACCCTGGCAAGGCTCACTGGACTGCGGTAAAGAATATTCTCAAGTACCTGCGGAGGACTAAGGATTGGGTCCTTACCCTTGGTGGGAGTGATGACTTGAGAGTAGTAGGGTATAGTGATGCTAGTTTTCAGACTGATAGGGATAACTTCCGCTCTCAGTCGGGCTGGGTCTGTACCCTAAATGGAGGGGCAATCACTTGGAAGAGTTCCAGGCAGGAGACGGTAGCTAATTCGACTTGTGAATCAGAGTACATAGCAGCGAGTGAAGCGGAAAAGGAGGCGATATGGCTGAAGAAATTCATCGGAGACCTTGGAGTTGTACCAGCTATTAAGGAGCCTATGGAGATTTTCTGTGACAGCAATAGTGCGGTTGCCTTAGACAAGGAACCAAGAGATCATGGCAGATCCCGACACATTGACAAAAAATATCACTTCATAAGACACAAGATAGAAGAAGGACTCCTCGTGGCAAAGAGGGTATCGTCGGATGAGAACCCTGCAGACCCCCTTACGAAGGGACTGACGAGGGTTAGGCATTTGCAGCATGCGAGGCGCATCAGGCTGAGGGACGATATTAGTTTTACGGATTAGATAGTTGTTACCGAAACTTGTAAAATGTAATCGACGTTTGATGATGAATAAAAGTTGTGATTTATTTATAAGTAAGGTGTTGCTATCATTGTCAATTATTTACTATTGTTTCAGCTTTGCATGTTTTGACTTCCAGAATAATAAATTTATTCAAATTCTCCATAGTTCTTTGTCAAACAAATCAGAAATCGGGAAACAAACTGCTGAACAATAAGTAAGACATTGTTCCATGTATTTGTCCGGCTGATATCATGAGAGCAGAAGATTGTATGATCACTTATCTAAAATGGCACTTCATAGTTCAACAGAGTTTTCGATTGCTACGATTGCCGGTTGGTTCCTGAAGCTATATAGGCAAATACAGTTATTAGACTTATCCAAGTGGGAGACTGTTGGATAAGGTGTCTAAGTCCATAACTTATTTAGTATATACATGACCCGACCCGGCATGGTCCATTTGGGTTGCACTTCACCCGAACTATTTATATGGATAATATTATGAGAATAGTATGCTGATGACTTATTAATATATTATAAGTTATAATATATTAATATATGAAATCATATTATTTAATTAGTATTGATCTTAAATTAATTATGAATTAATCTAGTGATCAAAAGGTGACTAATTAAATAATGGGCTATTATATTTATATAGTGTGGGCTAATACTCATTAGGTAATGGGCTAAGCTTGCATGGGAGTCCATGGGTGATCCATGAAGCTTTTAACCCATGGATCCTTGGAAAAGGAAAAGACATGGGTTATTAGGGTTTACATGGTTCATAACCCTAATCATCTACACTATATAAAAAGGCTTGTGGTGCTTGAAATGACACTATGTGTGTGTGCATAAGAGTGGCCAATTTCTAGAGCTTGTATACTCTCTCATAAAGTTTTCCAAGTTTGTGGTGTTTTGTGATTTCCATTTGAGGCATTCACATTATTGGTGCTAGGCTCTCAAACTCCTAAGGATTCAACTCACTACTAAAGGTATGTAACTTTTCTAGTATCTTTTATGTTTAAAAGTGCCCCATGCCATGCTAGATAGGTTATGAACCTTGGAAAGTTATTTTGCATGTATTTTAGTCAAACATAGATCCAAGGTTTCTAGGGTTGCATGAACACCTTCGAAGTGTTAGAATGCTCATAACCCAACATTAAGTTCACCAATAAGCATCTCAGGTCGAAAGATATAAAAGAATTTTTCTGTTTTCAAGATTCAATTATGATAACGATCAATGAAGTGATTCTTGACGTGGGTCATATCCAATAGTTGTTCTCTAACAAGTACATATGAATTTGGATGCAATACTTTGCTATTTCGCCACTTGAAATCAACCAAGCCGATTCATATTAGTGTTAGTTCACAGTTGCTCCCACAACAATGACTGACAATGGACAATTTTGAATAATTACATTATTCAAGGATTAAATAACATGCTAACGTAGAACACAATAATATTAAACACAAAAGAGATATCTCAGATATCAAAAGAGATTACATGTCATTGCTACATAGTTCTGAATATCTAGATATTAGTAAAGTACAAATTTTAAATCCAATCATTAGCTAATCGAAGACCGATTCTTTTGCATGACTCTCAGACTTGTTTTGAGAAAGAGCCTTTGTGAATGGATGTACTAGATTATCATTTGTATGAACCTTCTCAATGCGTACATTCCCCAATTCCAATTCTTGACGAATGAAATTGAATTTCCGTCTAATGTGTCTAGTCTTGTTGGTAACCATCGGGTCTCTTGCAATAGTGATAGCACCAATTTTGTCACAAAGCATCTCAATGGAATTTTTGATGCTTGGAACAATGTCCAGATCACTGATGAATTTCTTCATCCAATCAACTTCATGAGCTGCCTCACACGCATCTATATACTCTGATTATGGTGTAGAAAGTGCGACCACTTCTTGCTTTGAGCTTTTCTAAGGCAATCGCTCCTCCATTAAAGGTGAACATGTATCCTAACTGTGATCGTGTGTTATCTCGATCAGTATTGAAACCAACATCAGCTTAACATCTTACAGTAAGCTCTTCTTCAACTCCTCCGTAAATCAGAAACATGTCTTTAGTCCTTCTTAAATTCTTAAGTACGTTCTTGACCGCCATCCAATGTTTTTCACCAAGATTAGCTTGATAACTACTAGTTAGACTAGTGGCATAAGCTACATCCGACCTTGTACATGTCATAACATACATAATTGAACGTACTGTTGAATCATACGATATGCACCTCATTTTTTTATCTCATCTTCAGTACTAGGACTGTCAGCCTTAGAAAGAATGGTGTCAGACACTATGGGTACAATTCCTTGTTTCGAGTTATCCATTAAAAAGAGTTTTAAGAATTTGTCAATGTATGTGCTCTGACTCAAGCCAATGAGTCTTTGGGATCTATCTCTATAGATCCTAATGCCGAGTATGTATGCAACATCCCCCATATCTTTCATTTGAAAGGACTTACTATGGTAGGCCTTAGTCTCATTCAATGTTGGGATATGTTTCCCGATCATTAATATGTCATCAACATATAGAACTAGAAAAACAGTATGGTTCCCACTTGATTTTATGTACACACATGGTTCATTGGGACTTTCTGAGAAACCAAACTTTTTGATGTTCTCATCAAAACGATGATACCAGGCACTAGATGTTTGTTTCAATCCATAAACGAACTTCTTTAGTTTGCACACCTTCTTTAGGTTATCTGGTCTAACAAAACCTTCAGTCTGTTACATATAGACATTTTCCTTAAGATATCCATTAAGGAAAGCGGTTTTGACATATATTTGTCATATCTCATAGTCATAATATGCAGCTATGGCCATGATAATCGTAATAGATTTGATCTTAGCAACTAGCAAGAAAGTATCTTCATAGTCAACTCCTTGAACTTGAGTATACCCTTTCACGACAAGTCGTTCTTTGAAAGTTTATATATTCTTGTCCATGTAAATCTTCTTCTTGAAGATCCACTTCCTTCCAATAGCCCTGCGGTTAGGTGGTAAGTCAACCAAGTCCCATACTTGATTTTCATTCATGAACTGAATTTTAGCTTTCATGGCTTCAAGCCATTTATCAGACTCTGGGTCTGCAGTAGCTGCCTTGTAATTGATGGTATCACATTGATCCATCAAGAAGACTTCCTCTTCAGGAATGACAAATACAAATTTGTCGGGTTCTGTGACAACCCGAAATTTCTATTCTATACAACCATTCGATTCAATAGAAGTCAGAACAGTTTCTGCTAACTTTCAAGCTTTTTGGAATAAGTTTGAGTATTTTAAAGTTAGTACTTCAGGAGATAACAGGAGAGAGGATGCCCTAGGGTTTATTGTGAAACAATAATATTCCAAAACTCTAAGAGTTTGGAGTTTACGGCCTAAACAAAGGTGTTTACGGCCGTAAACCCTAAAAGGGGGTATAAATATGACACTTAGTCATTATTTACCACTTTTAGCATTTTCAAGATCCAAATCTCAATTCTCTCTCAAGTATCATCCAACATTTCTTCAAGATCTTCAACTTGTAAGTGTTTATTACCCTAATAAGTTGATATATACCTTAATCTAGTGATCTAACATGATTCCATCCGTGAAATCATTCCAAAAGTGTAGATCTTCAAGTTTCACCAAGAACACCAAGAACACACTAGTGTTCTTGGACTTTTAGCACCTTTTCAAGCTTCTACTTGTAAGTACTCTTACCCTAGTGTGTTATAGGGCTTGTTATACTTCTTAATCAACTAGAAAACACCAAGAATCAAAGGATCAAAGGTGTTTACGGTCCAAGAACACCTTGGACCGTAAACCCTAAAAAGGGTGCCAAAGTGTGCCCTAGCCCTTACAAAGCTTTGGAAACTAGCCTAGACCCCTTCCTTAATGTGTTTAGGACTTGAAAACATCAAAAGACCATAAATCATTTGGGTTTACGGCCGTAAACCCAAAGACAAATGGTCCAAGGACCGTAAACTCCCTAAAGGAGTGAAATGGTGCCCTAATCTCTTCCTAAGGCTTATACATGAAGTAGGAATGCTTCTTAGGACTTGTAAAGCTTCAAAACTCAACATGGTAAAAGTACCATGAGTTTACGGCCGTAAACTCATGGGTTTACGACCGTAAACTCAATGAGTTATGGTCACAAAACCGTAAACTCCAATAAAGGGTCCCCTTGAACCCTAAACTCAATAGCAATGTCCTACAACACTTAGATGCAATCCTTAGGACTTATAGCACTTAAATAAGGTGTTTTACATGTCCTAGGATGTCTTAACTTTGTTAATTAGTTGTTTAAAGACTAATTGGATACATATATGTGATATTATATGTTAACTAGGATCATCGTGTGTGTAAAAGTCTTCACTTGACACCTAGCATCCTATACATTCCGTTCATCCAAACCACTCACTACAGGTGAGTTCATACCCCTTAATTAACCTTTTAAATGTTTTTAAATGCTTTTATGGGGGGGATACAAGTTGAACTATTATAGTTATTATATCAATCACATGTGATTAATAAGTACCAAACAAGTGGATTTCTTACTTTTCAAACTGTTTTACTTCAAACTGTTTTACAAACTCTTTTACATATCAAATACTTTTATTAAACTCTTTTAACTTATATTCTGTGTATCTATATGGATATAATTATATAAGTAGGATTGAAAGGACTTAGGACTGATAGCTCACCTTACTTCATGTTCCTTGTTTGGTTGTGGACTTAGGGTATTCGGGTTATTTGTCCGAAGGTCGTTTGAATCCTAGTTATATATCATGTATATGTGTATAGATATAAAAGGTTACTTCTTTCATTCAGTTCAATGCCTTTGGGTAGCAAAGGTATACAAACATGTTCATATACACAAACAACATTACTAGTAAACTATAATAGGTATAGTTTAGGAAGATACTATTACTAGAACAATGAAACATACAATGAGTCAGTTTATTCATGAGTAATACATAGTGATGAGAAACAAACATAATACATAGTGATGAGAAACAAACATAATACATAGTGATGAGAAACAAACATAATACATAATGATGAGAAACAAACATAATACATAGTGATGAGAAACCAACATAATACACAGTTATGAGAAACAAAACATACAGGCTAGACAGAGAAAGAACACACAATACAGCTAGCACATACATATACATATACATATACATTACTTACAGTTATGTGAGCCACTTAACGGGGGCATGGCACTACCTGTCATGACCCGTTTTGTATCCAGAATCTCCTTAAGTGGAGAGCGTATGAGTTTGTGTATAGATCTATACTGGATTGACTATCCTACACCTTGCTGCTCGCTACAGTGGGACTTGCAAGTCTACGGGTGCCAAACATCATTTCTTACGACGTCTTACATCGTCATTTTTCTATAGAGTCGGTAGCAGGATACAGGCCGATCGCATGGTACTTTAAATAACAATTGGTTTAAAGTAATTAGTACAGCAGTAGTTACTTAATACAACACTACAGTACTATTTCATTTTCCCTTTACATTTACTTTGTGATATTCACACAATAAACAATAATGTAAAAACTATATTTTTGGTTAATGATAGTCAGATTTTGGGAAAATACACACTCTTACAAGAGACACACACACATATACTAGATGCCTTGGTAGAAGGCTACTTTTAGTAGGAAACATAGGGTTTTCTAGGAGAGTTCAAACAATTACAAACTTTTACAAAACTTATACATTACAGACTTACAAACACTTTCATACAAATATAGACACTAATATACTTATAAACTCACCAACTTTAAAGCTGATAAACTCTTTCAACCTCACCGAGGGAGGTTCAGCTGACAGGGTCCTACCCATAATGGTCCGTAGGGTTGCTCGGAACACCGAGCAAGGTCGAGCGACTATCGACCGAGTCGTGGAGATTGACGCCAACTCTGGCGTTAACACTGTCCGCATTCGCCAACTAGAGTCTATTCATGAAAGGACTCAGGTCCGCAAGGCAGTTCTACAGAGGGAACTTGCTGAAACCTAAGCTGAAGTCAGGGAACTTCGAG
Organism: Lactuca virosa; assembly: GCF_052849685.1. NCBI lineage: Eukaryota > Viridiplantae > Streptophyta > Magnoliopsida > Asterales > Asteraceae > Lactuca > Lactuca virosa. Next base: position 283,785,660 of record NC_136428.1, read on the forward strand.
CTCAGCAAGCAAGATCTGATAGGCGCGTGAGAGACATAGAACGTCTTCTGTCGGATTCAAGAACTCACTCTAGTAGTTCTCATCGCCGATAGAATCTCATCGACTTCTCTTTTGGATATAACCTAGTTATGTAAAAACTCTAGTCTAATTTCCTATCCTTGTAAATCTTAGACCCGTTAGGTCTTGATTAGGTAGTAGTCTGTCAAAATTTTCCATCTTGGTTGATGTAAGACCTACTTCCAGGTCATTTTTCTCGAACTCATTACATCTGTAATTCCAGTATTATTGACAAATATCTAATCTCATGGAAATTATATCCAAATGCTTTCGTTTACAATCAATCGTGTTATTCATTTGTGCGGTTGGACTATGGAGAGTTAGTCCATGAGTCATTCTTATCTAATTCCTATTAAATTCTTATCAATATCTTCGTCTTTGTAAACTTATAGTTGAAATATGCCTCCACGTCGATCAGCAAGACGCAATCCTCCCGCACCGACACCACCTGCTCCTCAATTTGATACGGCAGCCCTGAATGCTGCTGTAGCTGCAGCTGTGGCTACAGCCATGGCTCAATATCATTCATCTAGTTCCACTGGAGGAGGAACTCCGGTTCAATCTACTCATGGTGAAGCTCCTGTGCGTTTGAGAGAGTGCTCCTATAAGGACTTCACAAACTGCAAGCCATTGTCCTTCAAAGAGACTGGTGGAGTCATTGCCCTCTCGCAATGGTTCGAGAAGACCGAATCGGTTTTCGAAATCTGCTCCTGTCCAGAAGGGAGCAAGGTCAAGTTTGTTGCTTGCACCTTCGAGGCAAAAGCCCTAACATGGTGGAATAGCCATGTCAAGTCACTATCCCTTATAGTGGCAAATGCTATGGGCTGGGAAGCCCTGAGAGAGCTAATGGTTGAAGAGTACTGCCCGAGGGGCGAAATCCAAAAACTGGAGGAAGAACTGTGGAGCCTAACCATGAAGGGCTCCAACATAGTCTCCTACACCGTCAGGTTCTGTGAACTGGTGGCCCTCTGTCCCAACATGGTTCATACAGAGGGGAAGAAGATTGAAAGATACATATGGGGGATGGTGCCTCCATTCCAGGGAAATGTTTTGGCTTCAAACCCCACTACATTCGATAGTGTCAAGCGATTGGCACAGCGGCTTATAGACCATGGGGTTCGTACCCTGGCCGCAACAACGACCCTGGCCATCTCAGAACCCGCCAGAACCGCTGATTCCAAGCGGAAATTCTGGGATGACAAGAAAAAGAAGAAGGCTGCCAAAAAGCAGCAGATCGTGGCAGTTCATAGTGCGATAGCACCTGCCACTGCTGTTGCTCCAGTAAAGCAGTACGCTGGAAGTTTGCCCAAGTGCAACAAGTGCAACTTCCACCACGTAGGAGCCTGCCGGGAAATGCAGTGTTTGAACTACAACAGGAAGGGGCACACTGCTCGTTTCTGCAAAGCTCCGGCGAGGCCAATCACCCAAGTCCCCGGCGCTGGTGTGAGCCAAACTTGCTACGGTTGTGGCAAGGTGGGCCACTACAAAAGGAACTGCCCGAAGGCAGGGAATGCCGGTGGAGTGGGAAGAGTTCTGGCCATAGGCCACGAGGAAGCGGTTGCCGACCCCACAGTGGTCACTGGTACGTTTCTCCTCGATAACTCTTATGCATGCATTCTGTTTGATAGTGGAGCGGAGAGGAGTTTCGTGAATCAAAAATTTGCTCATTTACTTAAGCAAAAATCACGAGCACTTAAAGAACCGTTCACGGTAGAAATGGCTAATGGAAAGACAGAGAGCACTAGCAGTATATTCTTAGGGTGTACCCTAACACTAGATAGCCATTCATTTTCGATCGACCTCATGTCGGTTTCTATTAAAAGTTTCGACGTCATTATCGGCATGGATTGGTTGAGTCTTCATCGTGCCGACATCATGTGTTACGAAAAGGCTGTACGCCTTAATCTGTCGTCTGGCGAAACTCTAGTAGTATATGGCGACAAACCCGGCACGAACCTTCGTATCATCTCGAGCATTCAAGCTCAGAAATTCTTGCGAAAGGAATGTCGCGCATTCCTTGCTCATGTGGTCGATGTGAGTCAAGAAATGAAAGACATTCAGAACATTCCAGTAGTACGCGACTTTCCCGACATCTTTCCAGAAGAACTCCCAGGATTACCTATGCAACGTCAAGTCGATTTCAGAATCGACTTAGTTCCAGGGGCTACCCCCGTAGCCAAATCGCCCTATCGTCTAGCACCTACAGAGATGCAAGAACTGTCCTGTCAACTTAACGAACTGCTCAGCAAGGGTTTTATAAGACCAAGCTTCTCACCCTGGGGAGCTCCAGTCTTGTTCGTCAAGAAGAAAGATGGATCGTTTCGTATGTGCATCTACTACAGGGAGCTCAACAAACTGACCATCAAAAATCGTTATCCTTTGCCTCGGATTGACGATTTATTCGATCAACTTCAAGGGGCGAACTTCTTTTCAAAAATCGACTTAAGGTCCGGATATCACCAACTACGAGTGCTAGGGGAGGATGTTCCGAAGACAGCCTTCCGAACTCGTTATGGGCACTACAAATTCGTAGTGATGCCGTTCGGATTAACAAACGCGCCCGCAGTATTCATGGACTTAATGAATAGGGTGTGTCGTCCTTACTTGGATCAGTTCATCATTCTCTTCATCGATGACATACTTATCTACTCTCGTTGTGAGGAGGAGCATAGTCAACATCTGCGACTAGTCTTAGAAACCCTGCGTGCGGAGAAGCTTTATGCGAAGTTCTCAAAATGCGAATTTTGGATCTGAAGAGTCGAATTCTTAGGGCACGTGGTTAGCAAAGAGGGAATACACGTGGACCCTTCCAAAATTAAAGCCATTGAGAGCTGGTCAGCACCGAAGACGCCTACAGAAATTCATCAATTTCTAGGCCTCGCTGGCTACTATCGCAGGTTCATTTAGAACTTCTCCCGCATTGCGAAGCCTCTTACGACACTGACCCAGAAGGGCGTGGCCTTTGACTGGGAAGAGAAGCAAGAGAGAGCGTTCCAAACGCTCAAGCGAGCCTTGTGCACCGCACCAATACTATCCCTCCCTGAAGGGATAGAAGACTTCGTTGTCTATTGCGATGCGTCGAATCAAGGACTCGGATGTGTTCTGATGCAGCGAGGTAAGGTCATTGCCTATGCCTCGAGACAGCTGAAGACACATGAGGTCAACTACACTACACACGATCTTGAACTAGGAGCAGTTGTGTTTGCTCTAAAGATCTGGAGACACTACCTGTACGGTACAAAGAGCACAATCTTTATAGACCACAAGAGCCTACAACATATATTCGACCAGAAAGAGCTCAACATGAGACAATGACGGTGGATCGAGCTACTCAGTGATTACGAATGTGAAATTCGTTATCATCCGGGTAAAGCCAACGTAGTAGCTGACGCCCTAAGTCGGAAAGAATATTCTGGTCGTAGAGTCAAATCATTAACTATGACTATCCATTCGCACTTGTCCACACAAATTAAGGAGGCTCAGCTCGACGCTTTGAAACCTGAAAATGTGGTGGGTGAATCCCTGAGAGAGATGGATAAGAACTTGGAGGTTAAGGGTGGCAGAGCTTATTTTCTCATGGATCGGATCTGGACCCCAAAACTTGGTGGTTTCAGAGACTTGGTCATGAATGAGGCGCACAACACTCGTTATTCCGTCCACCTAGGTTCAGATAAGATGTATCTGGATCTTAAAAAACTATACTGGTGGCCTAACATGAAAGCAGAGATTGCTACCTTCGTAAGTAAATGCCTTACTTGCGCAAAGGTCAAGGTCGAATACCAGAAACCCTCCGGTTTACTACAACAACCGGAGATACTTGAATGGAAGTGGGAGCGGATCACAATGGACTTCATAACCAAGTTGCCCAAGACAACGGGTGGACTTGATACCATATGGGTCATCGTCGATAGATTGACCAAGTCCGCACACTTCCTGCCTATCAAAGAAACAGACAAGATGGAGAAGCTTACAAGAACTTACATTAGGGAGATTGTACGACTGCATGGTGTTCCCATATCCATTATCTCGGACAGAGATAGTAGATTCACTTCGAGGTTCTGGCAGTCGCTACAAAGTTCCCTAGGAACTAGGCTGGACATGAGTACAGCCTACCATCCACAGACAGACGGGCAAAGTGAGAGGACTATCCAAACCTTGGAAGATATGTTGCGAGCCTGTGTGATCGACTTTGGGAAAGCATGGGATACTCATTTACCCCTTGTCAAATTTTCCTACAACAACAGTTATCACACAAGCATAAAGGCTGCTCCATTCGAGGCCCTCTATGGCCGAAAGTGCAGATCCCCTCTGTGCTGGGCTGAGGTGGGTGATACCCAGTTAGCTAAAGGACGAGTTCCTGAAAGCACTATCACGGGTCCGGAGATCATTCGGGAAACGACAGAGAAGATCGTTCAAATTCGTGAACGATTGAAAGCCTCTAGAGACCGACAGAAAAGCTACACTGATAAACGAAGGAAACCGTTGGAATTCCAGGTGGGCGACCGTGTTCTATTGAAGGTCTCACCCTGGAAGGGCTTGATACGCTTCGGAAAGCGTGGAAAGCTAAATCCAAGGTACATAGGGCCTTTCGATATTCTCGGAAGAATCGGCCCTGTAGCTTACAAACTTAACTTACCACGCGAACTCAGTAACGTACATTCTACTTTCCACGTCTCGAACTTGAAAAAGTGTCTGTCCGACAAGACTCTTGTAATCCCACTCGACGAGATCGAGATCAACGAGAGCCTCAACTTCGTGGAAGAACCAGTAGAGATCATGGACCGGGAGGTCAAGCAAACGAAACAAAGCCGTATCCCGATAGTGAAGGTTCGCTGGAACGCCAAGCGAGGACCTGAATTCACATGGGAGCGAGAGGATCAGATGAAACTGAAATATCCTCGTCTTTTTACTTAGTTATTTGTAACTACTTATTTGCTTAAATTCTAATTTCGGGACGAAATTCATTCTAATGGGGGGATGATGTGACAACCCGAAATTTCTATTCCGTACAACCATTCGATTCAATAGAAGTCAGAACAGTTTCTGCTAACTTTCAAGCTTTTTGGAATAAGTTTGAGTATTTTATAGTTAGTACTTCAGGAGATAACATGAGAGAGGATGCCCTAGGGTTTATTGTGCAACAATAATATTCCAAAACTCCAAGAGTTTGGAGTTTACGGCCTAAACAAAGGTGTTTACGGCCGTAAACCCTAAAAGGGGGTATAAATATGACACTTAGTCATTATTTACCACTTTTAGCATTTTCAAGATCCAAATCTCAATTCTCTCTCAAGTATCATCCAACATTTCTTCAAGATCTTCAACTTGTAAGTGTTTATTACCCTAATAAGTTGATATATACCTTAATCTAGTGATCTAACATGATTCCATCCGTGAAATCATTCCAAAAGTGTAGATCTTCAAGTTTCACCAAGAACACCAAGAACACACACTAGTGTTCTTGGACTTTTAGCACCTTTTCAAGCTTCTACTTGTAAGTACTCTTACCCTAGTGTGTTATAGGGCTTGTTATACTTCTTAATCAACTAGAAAACACCCAGAATCAAAGGATCAAAGGTGTTTACTGTCCAAGAACACCTTGGACCGTAAACCCTAAAAAGGGTGCCAAAGTGTGCCCTAGCCCTTACAAAGCTTTGGAAACTAGCCTAGACCCCTTCCTTAATGTGTTTAGGACTTGAAAACATCAAAATACCATAAATCATTTGGGTTTACGGCCGTAAACCCAAAGACAAATGGTCCAAGGACCGTAAACTCCCTAAAGGAGTGAAATGGTGCCCTAATCTCTTCCTAAGGCTTATACATGAAGTAGGAATGCTTCTTAGGACTTGTAAAGCTTCAAAACTCAACATGGTAAAAGTACCATGAGTTTACGGCCGTAAACTCATGGGTCTACGACCGTAAACTCAATGAGTTATGGTCACAAAACCGTAAACTCCAATAAAGGGTCCCCTTGAACCCTAAACTCAATAGCAATGTCCTACAACACTTAGATGCAATCCTTAGGACTTATAGCACTTAAATAAGGTGTTTTACATGTCCTAGGATGTCTTAACTTTGTTAATTAGTTGTTTAAAGACTAATTGGATACATATATGTGATATTATATGTTAACTAGGATCATCGTGTGTGTAAAAGTCTTCACTTGACACCTAGCATCCTATACATTCCGTTCATCCAAACCACTCACTACAGGTGAGTTCATACCCCTTAATTAACCTTTTAAATGTTTTTAAATGCTTTTATGGGGGGGGATACAAGTTGAACTATTATAGTTATTATATCAATCACATGTGATTAATAACTACCAAACAAGTGGATTTCTTACTTTTCAAACTGTGTTATCAAACTGTTTTACTTCAAACTCTTTTACATATCAAATACTTTTATTAAACTCTTTTAACTTATATTCTGTGTATCTATATGGATATAATTATATAAGTAGGATTGAAAGGACTTAGGACTGATAACTCACCTTACTTCCTGTTCCTTGTTTGGTTGTGGACTTAGGGTATTCGGGTTATTTGTCCGAAGGTCGTTTGAATCCTAGTTATATATCATGTATATGTGTATAGATATAAAAGGTTACTTCTTTCATTGAGTTCAATGCCTTTGGGTAGCAAAGGTATACAAACATGTTCATATACACAAACAACATTACTAGTAAACTATAATAGGTATAGTTTAGGAAGATTCTATTACTAGAACAATGAAACATACAATGAGTCAGTTCATTCATGAGTAATACATAGTGATGAGAAACAAACATAATACATAGTGATGAGAAACAAACATAATACATAGTGATGAGAAACAAACATAATACATAGTGATGAGAAACCAACATAATACACAGTTATGAGAAACAAAACATACAGGCTAGACAGAGAAAGAACACACAATACAGCTAGCACATACATATACATATACATATACATTACTTATAGTTATGTGAGCCACTTAACGGGGGCATGGCACTACCTGTCATGACCCGTTTTGTATCCAGAATCTCCTTAAGTGGAGACCATATGAGTTTGTGTATAGATCTATACTGGATTGACTATCCTACACCTTGTTGCTCGCTACAGTGGGACTTGCAAGTCTACGGGTGCCAAACGTCATTTCTTACGACGTCTTACATCGTCGTTTTTCTATAGAGTCGGTATCAGGATACAGGCCGATCACATGGTACTTTAAATAACAATTGGTTTAAAGTAATTAGTACAGCAGTAGTTACTTAATACAACACTACAGTACTATTTCATTTTCCCTTTACATTTACTTTGTGATATTCACACAATAAACAATAATGTAAAAACTATATTTTTGGTTAATGATAGTCAGATTTTGGGAAAATACACACTCTTACAAGAGACACACACACAGATACTAGATGCCTTGGTAGAAGGCTACTTTTAGTAGGAAACATAGGGTTTTCTAGGAGAGTTCAAACAATTACAAACTTTTAGAAAACTTATATATTACAGACTTACAAACACTTTCATACAAATACAAACACTGATATACTTATGAACTCACCAGCTTTAAAGCTGATAAACTCTTTCAAAATAACTTGTATTCTCAGATCGCCAGTAGACAGGTACCGGAGCCAGGTTTTTGAGAAGATGGAGCTCGTTCAAGACTCATCTTTTATTTTGATGTATATTTTTGGTGTCTATAAAACTTGACAGAACACACCTGTATTAAATTATATTGTTAATGCAATGGATGATGTTGTTTCTTGTTTACTACTTTGCATTGTTGTGATACTGTACATGACGTCCTCCACCCCCGAACGTTTTCGCCGTTCCGGTTTTGGGGTGTGACAGGTTCCTGACGAGGTCTACTGGAGCGTTGTACAGTTGGTGTGGTTTCCGACATATGAAGGATAATTTCAGGTTCAACAATGCTTTGTTGATTATCATTCTCAACTAAAGGTTGTGTCTCTCAAAATTCTTTGAGATCAATGGGGCTCCCACTTGATTTTTTCAAGATAAAGTTAGTTTCAAGAAACACTGCTTTTCGGGCTATGAACACTCAGTGCTCTTCTTTCTGGAAGAAGTAATGACCCATGGTTTCCTTTGGGTATCCCACAAAGATACAGTTTTGAGATCTAGGATCAAGTTTGTTAGAAGTCCAACTTTTAACATATGCTCCACAAACCTATATCTTTAAGTAAGACATTGATGGAACTTTTCCATGCCACAACTCGTAAGGAGTCTTACTAACCGTTTTAGTTGGGACCATGTTTACAATTTGAGCTACGGTTTCAAGGGCATAACCCCAAAGTGAATGAGGAATGGAAGTATGACTCATCATCGATCATACCATATCAAGTAGAGTACGATTTCTCCTTTACGAGGAACCATTATGTTGAGGTGTTCCCGGTGGAGTGAGTTGTGACACTATGCCACAATTCTTAAGATGTTCATCAAACTCATAACTTAGATATTCTCCACCATGATCTAATTATATGGTTTTAATATTTTTACCAAGTTGATTATGTACTTCATTTTGGAATACCTTGAAGACATTGAATGCTTCGTGTTTGTGTTTCATGAGATACACATATTCAAATCTACTAAAGTCATCAGTAAATGTAATGAAGTATCTTTCACTGCTTTTGGTCATTATTCAAAAAGGTCCACATACATCAGTATGTATGAATCCTAATAAATCTGAAGCTCTCTCACCAAAACCGGAAAAAGGAGATTTCATCATCTTTCCACATGGACATGATTCACATATATCAAAAGACTCTAGGCCTGCTAACTCTAATACTCTATCCTTTTAGAGCTTAGAAATGCAAGTTTGTTTATGTGCCCAAGTCGACAATGCCATAAATAAGTTTTATTTAAGTCCGACTGTGTTTCTTATTTAAGTTGTACATCGAATTGTCCTTTTGATATGAACCATTTAAATCGATTTCATATATTCCATTATTGGGACTAGTCTCAAAATAGAACACATTATAACACAATTTTTTTTAGAATCAAAGTCAAACTTATAAAAAACATTGTTCATACAAACAAGATGTAGAAATAATATTCCTAGTTATACTAGGTACATAACAAAAATTGTTCAAAATAAGATCAAGATGATTGGAAGCAAAAGATGATATTGTCTTATGGATTTGACAACTACTCGAATGCTATTGCCCACATGGAGTTCCAAATCACCATCTCTGAGTTCTCTAACATTCTTTAGTCCCTGCAAATCATTGCAGATGTTAGTGCCACTTCGAGTATTGAATACCCAAGAATTAGTACGAAATGCATATAATTCAATCACATATATACCTGAGGTGCCAACCTGGTTGGCCTTGATCTTCTTAAGTTCCTCTAGGTACTTGGGACAGTTACGTTTCCAATGACCCCTTTCACTGCAGTGAAAGCAATCAGAGTCAACAGCAGGCTTGGGTTTAGGATTTGGTTTGGTAGCAGGAGGCTACCCTTGACCCTTTCCTTTGCTGTTGCCTTTCTTGGCAGCTTTGCCTTTCCCCTTACTGGTATTATTATCGTTTTTTCTTCTTGGAGATTTACCCCTCGTGGATCATCAGCACATGATTGTTCCCAGATTTCTTGATGTTTGCCTCGACATTCTTGAGCATGTTATGAAGCTCATTAATGCTCCTCTCCCAATAATTCATTGTATCACGAATTGGTTGAATGACTTAAGAAAAGAGGCTAGGATCACATCAGTCATTAGCTTATCCCCAAATAGGAATCTAAGGCGGGCAAGCTGCTCAACATAAGCTTTCCTTTTGAGTACATGTGCACTCACAGAAGATACCTCAACCATTTTGTAACCAATGAAGACATTCAAGGAGTTAAACCTCTCTTGCTTAGCCTGAGCTTGAAACATGAGTCTAAGTTGTTCAATCATTTCAAATGCTTCATGAAACTCAAAAGTTTTCTGAAGTTTAGGAGTCATAGTTGCAAGCATGATGCAAGCCACTTCGGTCGAATCTTTTACATGTTCCGCCCGAACATCTTTCAATGCTTTGGAAACATTGACCAAGAGCTCTTCTCAGGTAGGTTCATCAAAGACATAGTCCTTTTTTCTCAAGCTTGAGGACAATTCTTATTTGTCTGAACCAATCAAGAAAGTTAGGTCCGCTTAGTTTTTTTTCAAGGATGGACAGGATGGTTAGTGATGAGGTGGTTACAGTTGAGGTAGTCATCTACAAAATAATAAGATTCATTTTAATATCTTTGATATAATTTATTTTAAAATTAATTACTCTTCAAATTAAATTTTGAAAAGCTAAGATCCACATCACCCAAATAACTTGAGGCGGTGACCCACAACACAAGTGATTTTGTTGATCGGTAGGTTGCAATAACCAATTACAACTCTTATGTAATTCTTTGATTTATGGGATCCAAAAAAATTACTTTGTTTTTAATGGCATGTTCATCCCATCTATGCCTCAAAACTCTTATGCTTAGGTGAACTTTATCATATACGAAATTTATCAAATCATCCATTTAAAAAACATATGAGTTATATTTCACAATTGGTTAGGCGAACTTTATCCCGTAAGTAAATATAAAACATCTTGACCATTTTTGACAACCTAAATGAATAAGGTGACCATAAAATTCACAAGAATTGCACAAAAATCCCAATTGATTTTTAAGTGGACTGCATAGATTTTAAGTTTTGAAAATAAGTGCTTTTATTAATGTTTTATTATTCTAGCATTTTAAAATATTTTGTATCATGAATATTTCATGCATAAAATATTCCATGATACATTTGAAGTGTTCCAAATTTTATAAAGCTGAATTTATTTTATATATAATTTACCAGTTAAAATTTATATTCAATTTTTTTATTCGACGTTATAACCATTGGAACCGGTTTTTAACTTTTTAATAAAACAACATTTTATTATAGATTGATGGAGTTTAGATTAAGTTTAAAATTTATTTTAAAGATTTTTATATCTTTAAAAGTTTGGCTATTTTAGATTTCCAAAAATTTAAAAACTCTTTTTAACTAAAACTCAATTTTTGACATCTTATGTTGGAAACTTTTATATAAAATTCTAAACCCCAAGTTTAATATTATTTTTTTTGTGAAAATGTTTTTAGCATGACAAACATATTTATATACATACAACATTTTATAATAACCAAAATAAACATCATAGACATGGATTTTAAAGTGTATAAACAAAATCATTTTTCTAGTAATATTTATTGTTAGCCATCACAACAAATATTAGTCATTTCCTAAAGGACTTAATAGGACACTTCAAGGTCTTCAAAAGACTCCATGTCTTCATATCTTCATAATAACTTCATGCACCATCTTGTTACATTTTTATAAAATAAAATACAAGTACTCTAAAACTAATTTATTACATATAAAAATAAACAAATGAAATGATACTTATTTATCTGTTACATCATCATCATATGAATAAATAAATAACAACTACAAATGTCCTAATGGCTTGTTTATATACAACAAACATTACAAACATATCAACAAACAACTCTTTTTTTTCTAAGACAACTTTTATATAACCAAAATGCATGAAAAAATGGTTATATATAAAAAATAAACACTTTTAACAACAAGTTTCCAAAGAAAACAAATATGGACGTTTCTTTAGCCAAAAATAAATACATGTTTGTTTTCCAAAAATAAAGATTATCATAACATGAAAAATCATTCTAACATTTAAAAGATGGCTTTGAAACCATTGATTGGTTTTAATATTGTTGAAAATAATAAATATTTTTATTACAATCTCATGTTTATTATTTTTCATTTATGGATTAATTGTAATATAATTTTGGAAGATGGGGAAATTGTGTTCAAATTAAATTGTGTTGGTTTGTGGAAGTAAATATGTAGGTTAAAGCATGCGGGTTTTATCCATGGATCGAATCATGTCCGGATCCATTTCATATTCATGAACCGATGTACAAAGTGAGAGAGAGAGAGAGAGAGCGAGTGAGTGAAGGGTTGTTCATTCAGTCATTTTTCATATCAAATTTGTTACGGTTTTCTCTCGTTATCTCTCTATCTCTCTCATCTTCTCACCTATAAAGTTTAGGGTTTGTACGCAGTTCTTTGTATAACTTTTAAATATGTTTTCGCGATTGATATAAGATAGGTTGAGTGATTAATCTGGAGAGTATATTAGGGTTTTTGTAGTGAGTTTTATGTTGTAAGTATCTTGAAAACCTTATGTTTCTTAATCATCAAATGATATAAGAAATGATGATGTTGGGAAAGTTTGATTTGTCTATTTCAACATGGTATCAGAGCTGTAAGGATCTTGTTCTCGATCCTGATGTTCGTCTGTCATTTGGTGTTGTTCCTTCTACAATCTATTGAAAGGTATCCTTCTTTTGTTCTTAGTTTTCTTCACAGTTTACATTTGTGTCTAGATCTGTGAAAGTATAGGGTTCTTGTTCTTTTAGGGTTTCCGCTTAAATTTCCTTAAAAGTGAAACATATTTTTTTGTTAAGATCCTGGTACTGCGAGATTTTTGGTTTGTTCTTGCAGATCTGTGAACCTGTTCTTTACATGTGGTGCTGTGGTAACGATCTTTGGTTGGGTTTCTGAAGAACAATCGATCAATCCCGTTAATCTGAAATAACTCTCTTGAGGTCGGATTTCATCACCGATAAACTCTTGAAGAGAACGGATTCAGGGAGTCGATTCTTGATCATCTCTACTTGTTGCACTGTGAGGGTTTCTTGTTCTCTTCTCCTTCTCTTTTAGCTATAGACGTGGGAGATCCTGGTTGTCTTGTGTACACCAGTTACTGTTTTTTTGTTTGTTTTCTGTTTGTTCTTGGCACTGTGTTGATTGTCTTGGTCCCCGACATACTGTGGTGACCATCTGGACTTTCAATCAACATAATTGTCTGTTTTCTTTGTAAATTTGTTCTATTATCTTTGGTTCACTTTATCTGTCTGGTGTGTGTTTCCGTTCATTATGACTAGTGAAACTCTTGCTGGGAGTGGTACTCCCAAAGATAGTCCTATTGATTTTGATGATCCCTTGTATGTTCATCCATCTAATAATGCTATAACCTCCATTATTACTATTAAACTAACTGGAAATGAAAACTATCGTTTGTGGCGTAGTGCTATGACAAGAGGTCTAAAAGCTAGAAATAAATTAGGGTTAGTAGATGGTACTCTTACTCTTGAAAAAACTGAATCTTCTAAAGCTTCTAAATGGGAGCGTGTTAATGCTGTTGTATGCAATTGGATATTAGGATCAATCTCTGAAACTAAATATGCTAGTCATGTATATTCTGATAAAGCCGAGGATATTTGGAATTAATAAAGCCTATGTTTTAGTAATCTTTAATGTTCATCAACATATTAATACCTTAAAACAAAATGGATCTTCCCTTTCTGATTATTACAATAAATTTGACTCGTTGTGGAAAGAGTTTGATGGTTTAACTAGTTTAACTGAGTGTGTATGTGAGGCTGCTACTAAGCTTAGTGATCACTCTAAGCTAATGAAAATAATGCACTTTCTTAGTGGCCTTGATGATGTCTATAATCAGGTCAAAAGTCATATCCTCTTAATGGAGCCCTTACTAAATGTTAAATATGCTTTTTCTATTCTTTCTAGAGAAGAGTCACTCCAAAAGAATGGCTCTCTAGTTTCCACTCGTTCTTCAAAACCATAGGTTTCTATTTTTAACAGTAAGATTAATGATTTTAAAAGGGGACATGGTCAAAATAGGTCTAGAAATCAGGGGCTACAATGCAAACATTGTGGTCTTAAAGGTCATTCGATAGAAAAATGTTATAAATTGATTGGATATCCAAAGGATTTTAAACCCATAAGTGAAAATAATAATAATCAAAATAAGTCTTTTTCTGTGAATTCCTCTTCTGTTGGATCTAACAACAACTCCATAGTTTCTTTTGAGTCTATTCATGGAAGTGATGCCCACTACCTAACTAGTGAACAATACAACAAGTTTCTTCGTCTCATCAATGAGAACTCTGATAGTGAGGATGTGATTGCTACTGCTAATATGGCAGGTACATCTATGTTTCAGTGCTGTAATTCCTTTGTTAATTCTAATATTTCTCAAAGCTGGATTGTTGACTCATGGGAAAACCAACATATGATAGCCTCTGAGTCTCAACTTAGAGATGTAGTGGATGTGTCTAGACTTAACCTTCTTGTGAAACATCCAAATGGTTCTTCTGCTCCAATAAGTAAAATAGGAAACCTCTAGTTGTCCTCATATCTCACCTTATTTGATGATTTTGTTGTTCCAGATTTCAATGTTAATCTTTTGTCTGTACATAAGCTTTGTAAAGATAGTGGTTGTGAAGTAGTTTTTTATGAACACAATTGTAAAATTCAGGATTCACTATCAAAGGAGATTGTGGAGAATGGTAGAGAATTTGGGGGACTGTATTATCTTGACTGTATCCCCTCAGGTATTCCAACTAATATAACTAACTCTAAGTGTTATGTTTCTAAACTTACCTGGCATAGTAGGCTTGGTCATCCAACTGATCAAGCATTGAGTTCTGTAAAAGAAAAGATAAAACTTGGTAATGAGACCCTTCCTCCTTGTGACGTCTGTCATAAGGCAAAAAAGACAAGAGAGTCCTTTCCATATAGTCAGCATAATTCAACTAAACTAGGCGAATTGATTCACATAGATGTTTGGGGACCATATAGACTTGCTTCAGTTGAGGGTTTTAAGTATTTTTTGACTATTGTGGATGATTTTACTAGGGCCACTTGGGTTTTTCTTTTAAAGTCAAAAAGTGAAGTTTTTGATTGTTTTAAATCATTTATTAATATTCTTCAAAATCAGTTTAGTGTTAAAATCAAAGGGGTTCGTTCAAATAATGGAACTGAATTTGTTAATAATCAAATGAGTTATTTCTGTTTTGAAAATGGTGTCATACACTGAATATCTTGTGCTTACACTCCACAACAAAATGGGGTTGTGGAGAGAAAACACATGTATATTCTCAATGTAGCTCGTTCTCTTCTCTTTCAATCAGGAGTTCCTGTTAAATATTGGGGAGATGCAATTCTGACTTCTGTTTTTTAATCAATAGGATGCCTACTTCTGTTTTAAATGGCTTATCTGCTTATGAACTTGTTTTTAAAAGAACTCCTAGTTTAGATCATTTAAGAGTTTTTGGTTGTTTATATTTTGCTGTTAAAAAAAATGTTACCGATAAGTTTTATGAACGTGCTGAGAAATGTATTTTATTAGGGTATACTTCTAATAAAAAGGCTTATAAACTTCTTAGTCTGGATACTAATACTTCTTTTGTATCCAGGGATGTCAAATTTTATGAATCTGTCTTTCCATACAAATTAAAGTCAACTGCTGTTGATAAAATTTCAAATAGTTATGGCCCTAGTGATCCTTTTTCCTGTGAGGTTTTTGACACTAATGAATACCTTAATGATTCTATTAATCTTGATGAGATGAGAGTAGAATCCCAGTTGGATGGTGCTGATGCAGCCACCAACCTGGATGATGTCAGTACTAGTGAGACTATCAACCAAAGTGGCGAGGCAATTATGCCTCCTACTGGTTTTTCTGTTCCTTCTTCCTTAAGTGTATTTGAGGAAAGTAGTCAGTTACACTCTACTCCTCCAATTGAGTCACATATGCCAGTCAAGTTTGCTGATTATATTGTTGAAGGAAAATACAAATATGGTATTGAGAGAACTATTAAATATTCTTGTCTTAATTCTGAAACTAAATGTTTTATTTCTAATATCAATAAAACAATTGAACCCAAAGATTATAATGAAGCATTGTCTGATCCAAACTGGATGAAGGCAATGAATGAAGAAATGGAAGCATTGCATCGGAATCATACTTGGGAAATAACCAAACTACCTAAAAACAGAAAACCAATTGGTTGCAAATGGGTTTTCAAAATTAAGTATAATTCAAATGGAGAATTAGAAAGGTATAAGGCACGTTTAGTTGCTAAAGGATATAATCAAAGAGAGGGTATAGATTTTGAAGAAACTTTTTCTCCACTTGCAAAAATTGTGACTGTTCGTATTGTTACTTCATTATCTGTTCATAATTCCTGGCCCCTATACCAATTGGATATAAATAATGCATTTCTTTATGGTGACCTCTCAGAAGATATATATATATATTATATATATATATATATATATATATATATATATATATATATATATATATATGTGTGTGTGTGTGTGTGTGTGTGTGTCTTCCACTTGGATATTATTCTGATAATGATTCTAGGGTTTGTAAACTTACTAAGTCTTTACATGGTTTAAAGCAGGCTCCTAGAAAGTGGAATGAAAAACCTTGTGCATCTTTGTTTATGTTTGGTTTTTAATAAAGTATTAGTGATTATTCTCTGCTTATTAGGAAATTTGAAAATTCAATAACTGTTTTATTAGTATATGTTGATGATATTATTTTAACTGGAAGTTATGAGACTAAACTTCAAAAGGTCAAAGATTTTATAAAAAGTCAATTTTTGATTAAAGATCTTGGGATTCTTAAATCTTTTCTAGGAATAAAAGTTGTAAACCTTGATAATGGGTTGTATTTGAATAAGAGGAAGTATTGTCTTGAGCTACTGCATGAATATGGTATGCTTGGTTGTAAGCCAATAAATACACCTTTAGAAACTAATTTTATAATAAATTCAGGTGAGTTTGATAAAGGAGACGAGTTGTTAATTAATAAAACTGAGTTTCAAAAGCTTATTGGGAAACTGATATATCTTACTATTACTTGACCTGATATTTCCTATGCTGTTCAGGTTCATAGTCAATTTATGCAGAAACCCATAAAATCTCATTTGAAAGTTGCTTTTAGATTATTAAGGTATTTGAAAAATAGTTTTGGAAAAGGAGTTGTATTAACTAAGTCAAATGGTTTTGAGCTGAAAGGGTTCGTTGATGCAGATTGGGCTAAATGCCTTATTACGAGAAAGTCTGTAACATGTTATATGGTTTATTTTAATAATTCTTTGATTTCGTGGAAGAGTAAGAAACAGTCTACTGTTTCTAGATCATCTACTGAATCTGAGTATAGAGATCTTGGCTCTATTACATGTGAAATAATTTGGATTTTGAAAGTATTATTTGAGTTGGATATTAAAGATCTTACTCTTGTTTCTTTTTTTTTTTGTGATAATGACTCAACAATTAAGTTAGCTCTTAATCCTGTTTTCCATGAAAGGACAAAGCATTTTGAAATTGATCTTCACTTTGTTAGAGAAAAATTTTCTAATGGAGTGTTAAAACTAGTTAAAATAAATTCTTCTGATCAAAATGCTGACATTCTTACTAAATCTTTAAGTGTTAAACAACATGGTTTTTTGTCAAATAAAATGGGTCTTGTTGATGTTTTCAGAAAAGAAAAATAATAAATATTTCGATTGAGGGGGGATGTTGAAAATAATAAATATTTTTTTTACAATCTCATGTTTATTATTTTTCTTTTATGGATTAATTGTAATATAATTGTGGTAGATGGGGCAATTGTGTTCAAATTAATTTGTGTTGGTTTGTGGAAGTAAATATGCATGTTGAAGCACGCGAGTTTTATCCATGGATCGAATCATGTCCGGATCCGGTTCATATTCATGAACCGAGGTATAAAGTAAGAGAGAGAGTGAAGGGTTGTTCATTCAGTCATTTTTCAGATCAAATTTGTTAGGGTTTTCTCTCGTTATCTCTCCATCTCTCTCATCTTCTCACCTGTAAAGTTTAGGGTTTGTACGCAAATCTTTGTATACATAACTTTTAAATATGTTTTCGTGATTGATATAGAATAGGTTGAGTGATTAATCTGGAGAGTAGATTAGGGTTTTTGTAATGAGTTTTATGTTGTAAGTATCTTGAAAACCTTCTGTTTCTTAATCATCAAATGATATAAGAAATGATGATGTTGGGAAAGTTTGATTTGTCTGTTTCAACATATACATAAAATAGAGAGTTTTGTTCACAAAAACCGGCAAGGGAAGCTTTAAAATTTCTTATAAATTTCAAGTATATGACAAAACCAAACCATCAAGGATACTTTTTAAGAGGCTAGAATGATATTAAAACAACCATAGGGTGTTTAGAAATAACAACCTTTGATGCCTTTGTACCCTCTTGGATTTGAGGTGTTGAAGTAGATGGCAAGAACAATAAGCTTGATCTTCTCTACAAGTAATCAACCAACAAGAATAAGGTACCAAAATTGCTATATTTCTTCTTGTATGACTTTGTTATTTAAGCCTTAAGTGCTTAGAAAATTAAGCACTAAAAGGAAGACACAAAGTAAACACCAAAAGCCAAGTAACAACTTTAGAAGTGGAGAGAGCTTCTAGCTTGGATGCTTACGACTTGTAGAGAGAATGAGGGTAAGTTGAAGACCAAAAAAACTAGCAACTTTTTCATGCATAAGAGCCTCTTTATATATCCCATGCAAAGTAAAGCCTTTTGAATATAACACTCTAAAGTATTAGCTACTAATAGGGGCATGGGGGACAAGAGGATGAAGGTTGACAAACAACCTCCATCCTTCTATAATGTTTCGGCCATATGGCCTAGAAAGGACAAAAAAATGTTTACTAGCTTTTAAACCATGTTAGAGTAAGTCTTTGATTTAATCATGGTTAGACAAAGTGTCCAAAACTTTGTACATGACTTATTTTATGATATCATATCATATAATGACTAGTTTTCTACTTCTTATAATATTGTTTTCATAAAACAATAACTTTTTTCTAATTAAAAACAAGAGGTAAATTTATTTATTAATAACAAATTACTTAATATATAGTCAATAGGTACCAACGTGATTAAGGTGTGACCTTATAGGATCATATGACATTAGCAATGTCACTCAATAATGATTCTTAAGCATATAGGTCCAACAAGGATTATCTCTCCAAATGGATGGAGGAAAAAGCCACACTAATAATGATTCCAATGTTGTTGCATAATTGGTAAAGGCTAATATTCTTTTATATATTTAGGGTGTGTAGAGCCTTCTTAAGTGATTAGGGATCAAATTTTTGCAACTAAATGACAAGGGTCGTTTTTAAGAAATATGGTGTCATGCATAAGATGTCAACCATATATCATCCCCAATGGGCAGGGTGAGATTTCAAATCAGTATTTGAGAAGATGGTCAAACCAAGCTATAATTATTGGTGCCTTCTTTTGAATGATGTTTTATAGGCATATTGGGCCACTTATAAAATGCTTATTGTAACACCCGTTGCCATGAATTTCCTTTTTCAACCCTTAGTATTTTAAATTATTGCATTTAGCCCCTTACGCTGGGTGTACCAGGTTGTACGACGGGCGTAAGTCAACATGAAAGTTGTGGTGGAGGAGGAGTACGTTGGACGTACATGTGGGTACGTCGGGCGTACTCGTGCAGTCCTTAAACCCTAAATTTTTAGGGTTATGTTCCCTATTTAAACATCTTAATCCCCCTTGGACCTCCTTATGAACATCCTCCATTATTATAAACCATAAAATCGAAACCCTAGCGCTTGTGAGTGAGATTTGAAGCTTGAGAGTGATCCTTGAGTGTTCTTGGTAGTGAAGGAAGATCATTCAAGAAGTGTGGTGCATTCAAGCCTTTTGATCCAGAATCCACATCTCTTTGTTCATCTTTTGAAGGTATAAAGTTAATACCTTGGAGCTTATTTTGCTAGATCTTGTTTAGGCTTGGATTTATGTTCTTTTTGTCCCAAAAACCTTGATCTTTGTGAGTATGGAATACTCCAGAGCATATGATTTGTCCTTTAGGATGTTTTAGGGTGCTTAGAGTCATAAAAATGTTAGCTTAGTCATTTCCTTTCTTCCATGCATGTGTTATGGAGTTTTTGGTAATGTTAGAAGTTAGGGTTTTAGGATTAAGATCTCTTTAGCCATGAAAAGGCATAAAGTCAAAGACTTTATGGATTATGACTTCTTGTTAGGGTCAGATATGAGGTTGGTGTAAGTGTCTAAATGATTAAGACCTTGAATATGGAGTTTTGGGATCAGCTACCCCGAGCATAATCTTGGCTACGCCCAGCGTAGCTAGTTGTGAGTCCAATCCTTTCCAGCCAAGTGCTCTACACCCAACGTAGAGCCGAGTACATTACGTGTACTTCTACACGTTGACTTTTGACCATTTGTGCCTTAGGTGGACTTGTGAGGGATTTGAAGGGGCAAACCGGTATTTTGCCCTAAATGTGTATTAGAATTGTCTTGGGATTAGTGGAGTATGGAAAATTACCTTAATTATTAATTAGGGTTAATTGGTGTAATTATTAGGCGGAGTCTAGTTCTGTCAGTTTGGGTATGAGTATTATTAGTCATCTGTGTGAGGTGAGTCTCCTCACTATTCTTACCTATGTGGTAGAATATATTTATAGTTGTGATGAACAGATAGGCCTATGTGCTATTACTGTGATATGAGTTACTGTGTGTGTGCTAAGACTTCGAGTAGTCTCTAGGGTTGTCGATAACCCACCGGACGTCCTGTTTTCCCACTAAGACTTCAGGTAGTCTCCAGGGTTGCTGATAACCCATAGGTGTTTATTTTGTGCTATGTTGTATGTAGTATTTTGGGGAACTCATTAAGCTTTATGCTTACAATTGTTGATTAAATGTGTTTCAGGTACTTTTGAGGATCACGGGAAGGCGAAGACTTGATTGTACACATTCACATGCAGTTTATGATTCCATACTTTTTTGGACACTTTGATATTTTGATGATGATATGTATTTGACATTTGTGATTTCTTGAGATGGTTTTTGTGAACAATATTTTATATGAATTTAATTATGAAAAATTTGGTTTGGAAATTTAGATGTTACACGTATAAGTATGTTCCTATACCTACTTGTCTTCAGAAAATCTTATCATCTTCTGGTCGAATTAGAACATAATGTCATTTGGGCCATTAAACAATTCAACCAAAACATTGATGAAGTCGAAATTCATCATAAGCTATAAATCCAAGAGTTAGAGGAAATAAGAAATGATACTTATAATAATTCTAAAATTTACAAGGAAAAGACTAAACCTTTCCACGATAAAATCACTAATAAATTTTTTGAAAAGGAGAAAAAATATTATTTATCAATTACGCCTTAAGGTTTTTTTTTTGGTAAATTCCAATCGATGGGATGAGCGCATTTGTTGTTATTAATGTATTTGATCGTGACATAGTGGAAATAGCAAGTGAAAAAATGTGTAAGACTTTTACAGTTAACGAATACTAGCTTAAATCCTTCTATGACGGGTTTCAAGTGGAGAAGAAAGAAATGGATGAGATGAAACATCCGACTTATGTCAATGATGAGCTCATAAATGTTACATTGAGCCAACGACTTTAAAATATAATGCTAAACGGGAGGTAATTTGGGTCATTTTTGTAGCTTTAAGTTTAAATATATTCACAAACTTTAAATGTTTTTCTATATTTCAAGTAAATTTTCAAGCTTTATAATATGCATTAGGAAGTAAGGAGAAAGTATTCGGGTCAACCAACATGCAAACAAGGAAAATGTTTTGAAAAACAAAAAAAATAGGAAAGCAAGAGTATACCCGGTCAAGTGGAGGTGGCATTGGGTCTGACTCGGTCGGGTCTAGGAAAAAATCCGATTTTCTTTTAAATTGAGTTGACTCGGTCGAGTCATTATTGTGCACTCGTTTGACTCAGTCAAGCCGCCAAAAGAAAAAAAATATTTTGAATAAGGTGTTACTACGGATGAGTTATAAAACCAGAAAATCGGACCGGAACCGGAACCAGTATAACCGGAAAATGCTTAAACGGTCCGGTATTGAGTTCCAAAATTACTCTTATCCCGATTCTGGGTATTTTGGGTATGGTCCAATGGGTCCGGTTAATCTGGGTTTTTGAACTGGGTTTGTTTAAAAAACTGGAACCGGGTTTAATGGACCGGGTCCGGGTTTAGTGGGCCAAGGAACCGGTATAGGGTCAAGGAACCCGAATTTGACAAGTCTTGCTTTTCTCTTTCTCGTCGAGTACTGTCGCTTTTCTGCTCGACGTCGACAATCATAAAAAACATTCAACGACTCGTTTTTTTGCCCTTCTCTATGATCGACGATCGACGACAAACTCGTTTTTTTGGCCCTTCTCTATTATCGACGACAACAACAGGAGATTCAAAACAAAATTTTTATTCTCCTCTCTTTGATCGACAACATTCATCTTGTTTTATTTTTTCTTCCATTCATTCCCAATTGAACTTCAAATCAATCTCCTACACTAAATTAAAGAGCACCGGTGGACAATTGGGTAGATTTAAAGCATGTAAAAAACATGAAGTATCAAAGATATAAAACTAATAGATTCAAAACGGAACCTAATTAAAGTATAAAGACGTAAATTAGTCAATTACTTTAAATGTATATTTGCATAAAATTAAAAAGAAACATACTTGAATTTGGCGGTTAACTTCCATGAATGTTCTTAATAAAGAAAAAAAAACAACTTCCAGCCTTCATCTTGGAGAATAATAAGTTAAGTGAAAATGTAGAGGTGGAAGGGTCTATTTATAATGAGAAGTTGTGAGATGTTGACAAAACATGAAAATTAATAGATTGCTAATGTCAAAAAATTTGTCTTCTTGCTTTTATGTTAATATTTTCAAAGTTGAAGCCTTGAAGGTCAAAGATACAAAAAGACAAGTTAGTGTGGTAAGTAAATAAATAAATAACAATTTAGAATTTCCACATATCTTAAATGAAAACACACAACCCAAAATAAATTAAATTAAAGAAGACGTTTAAAATAATTGTCCAATAGTTCAATACATTATTTCATTATAAAAAAAAAAGAATTAATGGTGGGTATGAACGTACAATAGTTACATTACTTCTCAATTTTCAATAATACTTTAGTAATCTCTTCCAAAGTAATATTATACCAATTACCAACCATTAATGTGTCATTACATTACTTCTTTTATAAAAAATCAAATTTGTCATTTATGTAACCTTAATGCCAAATTAGATTAATTTTTAATTGTTGTTGTAATTTTTGTTTATTATTATTTTTTTATAACGGTTGAAGATTATGTGGTTGAGGTAATTGCAAAAAAAAAATCCGATTTTTCCGGGTGTTAGTATCAAACAATTCCAATCTGAATCCGATTTTTTTAACCTAGGTGTTAGTATACGAGTGGTATGATTGAATTTTAATGGAGTGTTTTAGGAAACGAGATTGTAAATGTACGGTGAATATTTGACGAAATTGATGATCATTTGTTGTAACTTTAAGGTTATAAAATATGACAAAGTGATTCCTAATTTCCTATATGACAGTGAATTACTCATTATTTTAATTATATGTAAATGACCAATTTTCACACAAGTTGATTAAAATTGGGAAATGTAATCATAAAAAGTAAATGAGTGGTATGATTGAAAACGAGTCTATTTTTGTGTAGCAACATGTTTATTAATTCTATATTTTTGACATAATTTATGTAGTTGTTTTTCACATACGGTCTAATTTACAGTGTGTAAGTTTGCTATAAGACAACGACCATTTTTGTAATTCTCTAAAACATATGGACGATTTCTATTATATCGTTATTAGGTAAAGACTATTTTTTAAATTTTGTGAAACAAAAGGCCAGTTTATGTAATTTTGCTATTAGTCATGGGCCATTTTGTAGTTTTATCAAACGCATAGACCGTATATGTACTTTTATGAAATAAACTAAAAAAAGGACAATTGTCATAATTTTTTTAGCAGGGAGGGATTTTGACGGGTTTATTAATTATATATTTTCGATATCATTTGTAAATTCGCTATTAAGTAGGGATCATTCTTGTAATTTTGTGAAACATATGGACCATTTCTATAGTTTTGTTTAAGCATGGACTCTTCATATAACTTTACGAAACACAGACCCTTTCTATAACATTACACATTCGTTATTTTTGTAATGTTTCTTATAAGCAGGGGCTATTTCTTCGTGTTTGTGGAAAAGGGTTGACCATTTCTATAGTTTTGATTAAACATGGATTATTTATTTAATTTTATAAAACTAAATAATCCTATTTATAAAATCTCAATTGGATATGGATCATTTTTGTAACATTATAAGACATATGACCATTTTGTGTAAAGTTTTTTTGGAACCCAGGATCATTTTGCGTACTTATGGAAAAGGGCCACATTTTCCTAAATGAGCCCCGAAATTGTTAGTATTGAATAATTCCAATTTGAATCCGATTTAAAGTCGCAACTTAAATTATCACCATATAAGTAAGTTTTACTTTATAAAGTCAAACTTAAAGAGAAAATTACAAATATAGCTTAATTCCTTACTTTGTGGAAAATAGAAAAAAAAAACCAAAATTACAAATATAGCCATGAAAATCGCAGATGGATTAAGCTCATTTGTGATTTTAGCACTCCATTTGCGAACGTACAAGTCGCCAAGCACAACCGTGTTTTAGCGACTTGTACGTTCGCTGGTAGTTTTTTTTGATTTATTTTTATTTTTATTTTTTCCGTATAAATACCCCCATCTCTGCGATTTCCTCTTATCCCACATGTGATTTTGCATTTTTTTAGTTTTTTTTACTACGAAATTGATAGGGCTTGACTCTGTGGACATACATATTCAATATTTGTTTCCACAACTTTCTACCTCCCACCAGTTACAACGCAAACCATTATGCATTCATTTTATTAGAGATGTTTTAAAGAAATTTTCCAAGGAAATAACAACTAAAGTGATAATTTTTTGCAAAAGTTTGTATATAATAAGTTTGTTTCGTAGTCAAACCTATCAATTTCGTAGTAAATAAAAAATTAAAAAATTAAAAAATGCAAAATCACAGGTGGGATGAGAGGAAATCACAGACGAACTTAGTTCATCTCCTATTTTAGTTAGAGATGGGGGTACTTATACGAAAAAAAAACTAAAAAAAACACATGCGAACGTATAAGTCGCTAAAAAACGAATGTCCTTTAGCGACTTGTATGTTCGTAGATGAAATGCTAAAATCACAGATGGACTTAATCCATCTGCGATTTTCATGGCTATATTTATAATTTGAGTTTTTTTGGCTATTTTCCACAAAATAATTAAGGGATCAGACTATATTTTTTATTTTCTCTGACTTAAATTATCACCAAACTTTCTAAGCTTTACATATATAACAAATTAATAATACAATTGGATCAAACATTCAAACTCGATTCTTTATTAAACATAGGATAAATTAAAAAAAAATGTAACACACTGTTTCCAGATTCCCGCACTACAAACGATTCTTTTCCACTGTAAAGTTGACTAACGACTTCAAATTTCAACAACTTCTACGTGAAAAGCGGGGAATTACGGCCGAAAGTTGCCAACAAATTTGTTAGTCCATATTAGTAACAAACAAACAAGAACTTACAATTAAGTATTTAACACCATAAATATTCTTACAAAAAACAAATAAAAATAATGTAACAATTCTTTTAATCCAGAAATAAAATTGAAAGTTGGATCCCGGAAAGACAAACATATGGCAGATGTATGAATGTATCCAACACACGTAACTTGTACTGCTATCAATTACCAGGACTAGATTGCATGTAAATACTAAATATTTCAATTTCCTTTTTTTTTTTTGTGGTGAAAAAAAGGTAGAAATAGACTTTGATTTCATCTCAAACTTCCAAATTCATGTAAATTACATATAACATAAGAAAAAATCATCAACGAGTTGCTAATAAAAGAAAGTAAATCACCATTAAAACAACGATGAGGTTAATTTCTTCGGGTAGATATTAATGCCTAAGCATACATATGTATGTCAAGGACTACAAGAAACAAAATAAGAAGCAAACCATAAAGAACTGTGTGTAGAAACATGGAGATTATGCTAGTCTTCATGTTCATAAAACCAACCGATGATTCTACTCCTGCCATTTGAACAATGAGTCCCGGAGCTAAAAGAGCAAACAACGCTGCAGATATGATCGGAGCAGCCCAATCATGCATCTTGAATCAAAAAACAAGAAAAATGGAAACAAGAAGATTGAAATTTATGTGCACAGGTATAGAGAGTTTGGATACAATTGAAGTTGGCCCCATGTGTCTTGTTGTTATGACGATAAGGAACAAGGTGTCATGGGTAATAAATTATTGGATTAATTTCTTAAGTGTTTATAACTATATATGGATGGTCACGAAAATAATAGTAGTGTTGTCATTTTCTACAATTTTGTGATTAAAAACATATATTAAAAGAATTAGCATTAAATAAATAAAAATCATAAACTAAAGAATTCTCAATTTCTAATTTATATAATTAATTTATAAACTAGAAAGGTTACCCCCGCTACGCGGGAGCCAGAAGCTTTCAATGTTGTTTGCGAATCGATAAATATGACAGACGTAGAAAGTGCAAGGATGAAAAGCCCGGACTTTGCCCCGGACCGTTTTTTTCATGTTTTTATGAAAAAATGTAAAAGTTTTGACTGCAATGACCAAAAGTGTTAAAATGGCTAAAGAATTAAAGAGGTAGGAATTAACAACTTTTTAGAAAAGGGATCAAAGTTGTCAACCCGTTAAAGTTTTGTGGCCAAACTTTAAAGATTAAAAGGTTCCTAAAAAGTGTAAAAATATTAATTGTAAGGACCAAAAGTGTCAAAATGGTTAAAGAATGAGGAGCAAAGTTGCCAAAAAACATCCAGTTTTTATGAGAAAATGTAAAAGTTTTGACTGCAAGGACCAGAAGTGTGAAAATGGCTAAAGAATTAAAGGGGTAGGAATTTGCAACTTTTTAGAAAAGGGATCAAAGTTGTCAAACCGTTAAAGTTTTGTGGCCAAACTTTAAATATTAAAAGGTTCCTAAAAAATGTAAAAATATTGGTTGTAATGACCAAAAGTGTCAAAATGGTTAAAGAATGAGGAGCAAAATTGCCAAAAAACATCTAAATTTATTATTCCTAACTTTGAAGTCCAATAATAATACAGGGACCAATTCTGTCAAAAAAAATGACAAATTTACAATTCCTTTTCTTCGGAACTTTAATATATATATAATAATTTATTGATTGTATTGTTGAAGACGTTCCTAGTATTTTATTGATTGTATTGTTGAAGAAGTGAAAGAGAATAATCAAAAATATATAATTGCTTAGAATGGAACAGACGAGACACATCAATACTTATGCACATGGGTGATAAAGCGTGTCCCATGAACATTACTTAAGTTCTTTATCAATCTATTTAGTATTTTGTTTTCTTTTGGTGATTAATAATACTACGATATATATTATCTCAGTATATACTATATATATCTATATACTACTCGAACACCCGTATGCCTTCATACAGAATGAAAAGTATATTGTAAAAATATATAGACATATATATGCTGTTTTATATATATATATATATATATATATATATATATATATATATATATATATATATATATATATATATATATATATATATTTATTGTTAAACATAACTAATATGATAAAATAGATGTTTATTTGAAAGTTTGACATTTAAGCCTTATAGTATACTACTTATATTCAATCTTATAATTTTGATTATCTTTGTTCGTAGGTTGCACATAAATAAAAAATATAGTATAAATTTTGATTTCATATTATTTTTAAGTATTTTTAAACTCAATTAATTTACGAACTACTCATTTGTTTATTTATTTGATTTATTCAAACCATATTCATTTGAAACCCCCACAATTTTCATTTTATGTTATTTAATGGATTCATTAATTAAAATATTTTTACTACATAACTCCTATAAATTTTCAACTTATGTTAACTAATTCATTAGTTAATAAAAATATATGAATTTTATTGACCGTATCTTCTCTTTTATTATCATATGTAAACATTATTTCTTAAAGTATGTCATGATCTAGTGAAATATAATCGATAAAAGAACAGATGTTAGAAAAATGAGCATAACATACTTTGTGAATTGATGTGATTATCATAATCTAAAAAAAGTTACACTACAAGAAAAAGACCCTTTTACGACGCGCAAACCATGACACTCATTGATTTAGGGAAGAGGTCAATTCAACACTACAGTTGTGTGTATGTAAATTGTAATTAATGTCTGTATATGAAAGGGTATTTTAGTCATTTACTAAAAAAAGGTATGTTATGTTTTGTTGTAAAACAAACAGCTGAGGCGCTGGCGGAACAGGTTACACATGAGCATTTTGACAATGGACTGATATACCCTCCGTTCACCAACATCCGTAAGATTTCCGCTCATATTGCTGCCAGGGTGGCAGCCAAAGCATATGAACTTGGTGAGAGACCATTTATTGTTTGTGAGAGACCATTTATTGGTGAGAGACCATATATATATATATATATATATATATATATATATATATATATATATATATATATATATATATATATATATACACACACACTGTTAAAGTTAAACAAAGCACATGAAAGTAAGTAAACTAACTGGAAATGGTGGGTGAGTTTTGTTTGTAGGTCTGGCTAGTCGTCTTCCTCAACCAGAAGATCTTGTGGCATATGCATGCAGTAGTCATGGGACGCCAAGTTTCTTTTAAAATGGAAACAGAGGTAACATGTTAAATCTATCTTTTTTCTCTATAACTATGAAATCTTAACGCTTTGATTTTTTTTCTATGAAAAGTTTCCATTTCTTATTTGATGGTTGTTATTATTGCTCACTATAATGTAATCCTAGTGCTTCTATGTCAAGTAACATACAATGTATGGTTTATTTATTTTTCAATAGGCATGATAAAAACTTACCTTTAGAGCATTAACAACAACAAACATATTAGCACCACCTTACTTCATTTGTTGTATTTCAGATTTTAAGGCTTATGTATGCAAACTCGGGGACTTCAATACACACTTGCTTACAACAATGTACACAAACTAAGGAATTAGGAAAAGACACAACGGAAATAGGAAACGTTTCAGAGCTTCTTCAGACAGTTTAATGATGAGTCACTGAAAGAAGAAGGTGCCCCTTTATAGCAATGTAGTATTAAGTTATATAGTTAGGGAAAACCTCTTAATAACAATGTACAATCAGATCCCTTTAATATCAATGTATTACAATTTTTGACATAAAGTTATTGGATGAAATTGATTGTTTTGGTATATATTTGTTTCTATATTTTTGTATTATGCGTAAAAGAGTATCGTAAAGGCACGTCGTATATGCATATTGTAAATGGTTGCTGAGGTTTATGACACGCAAATGCGTGTCATCTTCATTTATGACAAGGGGCTTTAATGATACGCAATGCGTGTCCTAAACGCGCGTCGTAAGGTTACAACACGCAAATGCGTGTGATCTTCCTTTATGACAGGGTCTTCCTTGATACGCATTGCGTGTCATAAATGAGAGTTGTAAATGTGCATCGTAAATAGACGACACGCAAAAGTGTGTCGTCTTTCGTTATGACAGGGCCTTCCTTGACACATATTTGCGTGTCGTCTGAGTGTTTTACTACACGCATTGCGCATAGTAAAATGTTGTTTTTCTAGTAGTTTCAAGACGTTAATGGAGTTCTATATCTAGACAAAAATTATAAGTTTACTTAGAAAATTATGACAAGTACCTGGAATGATATATACAACATAAATATACCACAATCATACATAAAAAATTATAACAAATAAATTAAAAATATATCATCCTTTCCTTTTGACTTAAGTGTACAATCATAAAAATATTTGTGAAATTTAAAGAATGTATAAGGGAAAATGAAATGGAAATAATAAAGAAAAATACAACATTATATATGGATATTCGTAGTGGAAGGTTACACCAAATAAAGTACACACTTACATATACAATATGTTAAATCACATGTACTCACCTTTTACTTTGTAATTTTTTTATATGTTTACATTCTTTCCAATTTTCATGAGCTCTAGATAACAAAAACAAAAAAAGAAGCAAATGTAAGTAACCTAACATGAAAATAATATTCTCATATAGAACAAATGTTTTGATTAACCAATGAATTAATTAACATAAGTTGAAAAGTTGTGAGGGTATCAAATTGTCACACCCCGCTAAAGCGGAAACACGAGGCGTGGCAGTATAAAGGGTTTCATAGCAAAAGTTAAAAGACAACACCAACCATAGTATTAAAAATCATTACAATTTTACAATGGGTTTGAACAATTTTTAAAAGAAATTACAATGTAAATTGAAATACAACACATGCGAATGCTCCTAAAAGTGAAGTGTCCCTAAGTGCCACTTACTCGATGATTCCTGAAAAAGCATGTAAAACGGGCGTCAACTATAAAAATAGTTGGTGAGTACTCACAGATAAACAAAATAATATTGGTTCCATGAATTGAAATCAAAGTTTTGATAAAATTTTCCAATAATAAAAGTATATTGTTAAAATGAGTAAATAAGTTTGTAAAAACAAAGTTCTTTGTCATCATGAGAGATAAAGTATGTTGCCCAAATAAGATGCAACATTCATATTCTCATGGAAGATAAAGTTCGTTACTCAAACGAGTAAACAAGTTTCATTGCTAAAATGAGCAATCAATTTCGTTGCTACAAGGAGCAAACAATTTCATTGTTAAAACATGTATATAAGTTTTCAGTAATAAAAGTTTGTTGTTGTAATGAGAAACAAAGTTCATTGCTATAATTAATAACAAGTTTATTGCTATAACGAGAAACGAGTTTGTATGTGTATGAGCAAACAATGAGTCTCAACCAAACCTATGACTGAAGCCCTATCAAGATCTATGCTTATCGTTCCATAGATGAATATGGTATCATGCACTCCAGCAATAGGGCGAGTGAGGATTTGTCAATTCCTAATAGCGCTATCCATAATGACCATTGGCTCAAAAAGTTAATGGTTAGAGATAAGGGAAGGGCCTTAATACGATAAGTTCTCATGTTCCGTGTTGCATAGACATACATAGAGAGATATAGCAATAAAATAGCAATCATGTTTGATACAAATCAATTTAAATACAACATTCAAATAATAGTTTTTCGGGACATGCTTTTCCACCCCAAAACATAAAAACTGAAAATAAGGGAGTGCGTGAATACTCACAATATGCAAAATATAGTAATCAAGTTTATACGAGTCAACTAAATATAACGAACATAAATAGTTTAGGACATGCTTTTCCACCCCAAAACATAAAAACCGAAAATAAGGGAGTGGTGAATACTCACAATACATTTAGATGATGCAAATGGTGCCTTGAACTACGTTCCACGTGTACCACTACCGATTCCTACAATAATGATATTCGCTAGTGAGTCTCTAATCGAAATCTAACACTAGTATACTTACTACTACAATAGAATTATGCCAATAATGTGTCAAAATTTAATATTGATAAGTTACAAACATTTTTCTATGGAAATTAAGTTTCAAAGAATCAATTGTTATATAACAATTTAAGTGGAAAATTTCCATTATTGAAATGTTAATATTTAACATTTTAGAGGTGTTCCAATGATTAAATATTCAAAACTAAATCAATTTAGTTCTAAACTTTCCCAAACTTTGCATTTAAGTTTTAATTGAAGTCAAAGACCTTAAGATAAATTTTCTTGAATTTTTGATTTGTCTGACTATTTTTCACGATTTTAGTTTCTTGAATAACCATAAAATCATGAAAAATACTAAACAGTTAATAAAAATTACCAAACTTCAGATTTTGGTTCTAAATGTACTAAAAGACTTCTAGATAAATTTTCATGGATTATGAATATGCATAACCATTTTTCATATATTTAATTCTCTAAATATATAAAAATTCATGAAAAATAGAAATCGGTTAAGAAAATGCCCCAAACTTTTTATAGTATTGTTATTACACATACTTAACCTGGTAAAAATAGAAAAATAGATTTCTAAACTATTTATCCCAATTTTATGATTTTTGTGTATTTATTCTAATAAAAATTGAAATAAATAGAAAATAGTTTCCAAAATTGCCCAAAATTTTTGTAACGCTGTTATTAGTCATTATTAAGCTAGGAAAAATATAAAAATGAATTTCTAAACTGTTTATCCCAATTTTATGATTTTTGTGTATGTATTCTAATAAAAATTGGGTTTAAGTGTATTTAATCTTGGGAAAATAGAAGAAAAATAGTATACAGAAGAGAAAAATCATCAAAATTTTTATGTAGCATCCTAATGTACTACAAGGTGTTCTGGTAAATTTGCATGAATTTTGGATGAGCAGAACTATTTTTTCTATTTTTAGTCCATTATAAATACAAAAATCGGAGAAAAATAGGAATACATTATGAAAAATTCTGAAAATATTTTTCTAAGTCTTATACCTCTGGTAGAAGCTGCGAAAATTGTTATACAGCCTTTTCAACTTGTCTAAAGTGGTTTTATGATTTATTGGGGCTAAACAAAAAGAAAATTGAAAACCATATTAAACAGTAACAAAAGTCATTGAAACTTCATGGGAGATGTTTATTAACTTAAAGAATCATCCAAGAATTTTTCCAGAATTTATTTACTAGTGTAAGTATTTTATATGATTTAACACTCTATTTTCTTATTATTTTCATATAAAAATAAAGAAAATATATATTGAGCTGAAAATTTCCAGAATGCATCTTCATACAATTTAACAACAATGAAAAATTGTTTTCTTATTTTTGATGTTGAAAACCATGCCTAAAGGCTCAATAAAATGTATAGAGAAAACTTGGTTCTTGTGATTTATGTAAAGATTATTGATGTTACTTTGACAATTTTTGCAACATGTTACAAAGACTTTTGAATCAAGATCTTTTTGTTCCTATTAATACATGATATTAAGAGTTTAAAATAATTTTTGAATGATTTTTAGTGATGAATAAGTCCTTTGAACATGCAACACAAAACAAATGTTCATAAGGAAAGTGCTGTTTGAGCAACAGTTTTGTAAAAATTGGTAAAAATCGAAATATTGGAATTTTCCAGTGAGGTCAGATGGGTTTGAAAGTTAACTCAAAATATTATATTTTCAGAAAAAGAATCACGAATTTTGGCTAAGAAATGAGTGAGATATGACAGTTTAAAGTCAGGTAAAGAAATCTGGCAGATTGCATGCATGATGATTGGTTAGAAAAGTGGGTTTTCATCATTTCCTTGAGTAAATCTTTTCAAGTATTTTAAATATATCATGATAAACTAATATTTTAGTCATGTTTCCAGAGATCAAAAGATTAAAACTTATCAAAATGTATACATGCATTTATGAACAAAATTTTGTTTCTCAAAAACTCTTAACTTGAGTTTGATGTTTTAATCCTTAAAATCGATTTTTGCACTAAGATCATGAACATGCAACCTTGTTTATCATACATGCATGGTGTTAAAACACATCCATCATGTTTTAAAAACCATTTTAACAAAAAGAAAACAAGTTTGAAGAAGATGAAGAAGGAGAAAGTGTAAGAAAAGAGCAAAACTTGAAGGAAAAGTGAAGTAGAAATCGATTTTACCTTCAAGAATACCACAAGATGATGAAGATTTCGAGTTTGAGGAGTGTTCTTGGGTTTGTTTTCTGGAAAATTTCTTGGTTCTTAGAGGGAGTAAGAGAGAATGGAGTGGTGTTTGGAGAGAAAAAGTAGAGAGAAGGTAGAGAGAGTTTTCTAGAGAGAGAAAGAAGAGAGATATGTGTGTGTTGGAGAATGAGAGTGTGAGAGAGATATGGGGAGAGAGGGATCCGATTTTAGGGGAGGAGAGGCTCTCTCTCTCTTGTTTCTTTTATAAAAATTCAAATCTTTTATAAAAATATCCAACTTTTTATAAAATGTGCACCTTAACCTAGTTTTATGCATAAAACTCTTGATTTTTGACTTATAAATCAAGGGTAAATGTTAATAGCTAAATCTTTATTTTTCATTGAATTGTATTTCATAATAATTATTATGATAAGATAATATTATAAGGTTCATAATTGTTTTTATAGGATTTTTAAGGTTAAAGTTTATAAATATGAGTTTTTAGGGCTTTTAGGGCTTTGGAGTTTAATAAACTTTGAATATCAAAATAAATAGAATATTTGAGACCTTAAATTATCTTATGGTATTATAACTCTTTTATAGTTATAAATAATGTTTGTAATTTATTTTTATAGGTTTATTGGCATTCTATGTAGTGATTCCGAGATTCAAGCGAAATTGAGGAATCGAGTATACTAGTCCTAGTCTTCAACTTTGACTTAAGTTCCTACGAGACTCGGACCTAATTTATACCACTAGGTCAAGTGCATGATGTGTGTATATGATTCATAAAAAGGTGTTCGATTCAAAGAGCGACCCGAATATGGATAGTCACTACAGTTAAGTAGTTGTAGAATTCACATATCAATGTGAAATCTAAGTACACCATCCATTGTTTCTATCTGTTTCCAAGTTTCTACTAGGTTATAACTTAGCTTCTAATTACTAAGTCTAATATGTGTTGTGCCTATATGTGCAACTAATTCTAGTCAAATCTAGAACCGACTCG
The DNA here is from genome assembly GCF_052849685.1 of Lactuca virosa. Lineage (NCBI taxonomy): Eukaryota > Viridiplantae > Streptophyta > Magnoliopsida > Asterales > Asteraceae > Lactuca > Lactuca virosa. The sequence continues at coordinate 283,820,257 of NC_136428.1, forward strand.
AATTTTGACGGTTGTCACACAAATGAAAATGGGTCAATATATATGTTTTACTTTGAACCATATTGATTTGAAAGACCTTATATATATATATATATATATATATATATATATATATATATATATATATATATATATATAGTTTCAAACGAGAACAATTATTAAAATCGAGAACGTGAGAACTAACGTGGACAATCCATTTTTTTTTTGCTCTTTTTATCGATTTTTTTTCAAATATATTAAAAATTTTAACTTTTAATTATCTATAAGTTAATATATATATATATATATATATATATATATATATATATATACAACATTTTTTTATCTATATACGATTTCTTTTAGTTTTTTAAAATTTTTGTTATATATGTATTAATCACATGTGATTAAACAATTCATATGTGATTAAACACTCTCATTCATATGTGATTAAACCATGTTATTCATTGTTCACATGTAATTAAATTTTGTTTCGAGTTCTCGATTTCAAAATTGTTCTCGTTCAAACCTATCATATATATTGATGGCTTTTCTAGGTAATAAAAAATTCATGTGGCGGAAAAAAACTTAACCCTTAAGTTCACATGCAACCTAGTTTGGATCTATGTTTTCTCTATTGATATCAATAATCTATGAATATGAAGAAACCCTAGAAACCCTACTTTAATCGAAATTACAAGATGATTAGAGTTACACACCTTTTTATTAATATAGCAATTAATCAACAAAATATTCCTTTGAGTTCCTTGGAAAGGAAGCACCAAAAGCTTGGATTCCTCTAATGGATTCTACCTAAAACCCTAGTAACTAGAAGACTTGAGGAGAGGGAGGCTTAGAGAAAATTTTGCTCTTGAGGATTAGAAAGAGTGGAAGAAAATATGAAACCGTAGGGGTCCTATTTATAGCTAATGAGGAAGCCCTGGATAACCCTAATTTGAATATAATAATACTATCTTAAATTAGGTAATTATCCAACTCCTTAATTACCCAATAATATTAATCTAGAAACTCTAAAACACATAGCCAAAATTGGCCATGCATAGAGGGTTCTAGAAAACCTATTTTGCTCAACTATTCAAGAATTACAACTTAATCCCTGTACTTTCAATTAATTCTAATTAGCGCGAAATTAATTCCAATTAATTTATGATCAATTCTTAATTAATTATTACTATTTCTAATTAATATATTAATCATATAATATATTAATAAACCATTTGTTACTATTTATTAATCATATAATAGATTAACAAATCATCCTCTTTCTCCAATATCATTTTATTCAGTTACTGGTTATGAGGGCAACCCAAAAAGAACTTTGTTTTTGATTCAAGCATATACCAATTTAGTTATTGGCTTAGACACCTTAATCCAATAGTCTTCCACTTGGATGAGTCTGTAACTACAATTGCAAGTATATACCTAGAAGTAAATAACAAAGAGTGCTTTCCATAGCCACTGCCAAACTCTGATTCAAATCAGTCGTATTCCCTAAGATAAGTGATCAACTATTCCTTCGTTCTTTATGATATCGTATGGACACTAAACATGGATCAAAATCAATCTCATTATCCAAGATTATGTTTCTCTATTTCCCGATTTATAAAGACTTTATTGGACTTTAATTGAACACATCAATTAGTCTTTGTTAGGTCCAACACTTATAATGTCAACATCAAATCATCGAGGGCCCAATGATATCGTTTTTCCTGTTAGGGCAAAAGGAACGAATAAACTTTGACTATATAACTATAACCTTTACTCACCAAATCATATATGATACTAAGTTTTATAACATCAAGTTACTAATGCATTTACGTAACACCAATACACAACCGTTTAGTAAATTACAACTTATATATCTCCATTTGAAGAATAGTAAATATTATCGTCTTAGAATTACATGTGACAAGATCCATGAAGTAATCTCTAAGTGTGGGTTTATCCAATACTTAAAATCTCTATTTTCAAAGTACTCATGAATATTGAAGCAATTCCAAGTTCAATGTCTTAACCTCAATCGATAATCTACAATCAACTTATGACAGTCTTAATTCACTACTTACTTCCATAAGTATGAACGACTGTGGATATTCGAATAATTCTGTAACACCTGGTTCCTGGTATGTATTTTATTTAAGTATTTGTGCATTTTTGGCCTTGGACTCGGCGAGTTGAAGGACCGACTCGCCGAGTAGAAGCGGGATGAGACGCGGGATTTAAGTGATGGACTTGTTGAGTCGGGTCCCGGACTCAACAAGTAGGCTCTGTCTGGACAAAACCCTAATCTGAGGGTTTGCACCCTATTTAAACAACCTTATACAGCCTCCATCGCCCCTTTATGCTCCCAGAAACCCTCCATAGCAAACCCTAGCCGAGTGTGTGAAGATCTTAAGGCATTTGTGGTGATTTTGGTGGTTTTGTTCACAAGGAAGAAGGAAGAGCCTAGAAGGATCAAGAGGAAACTGAAGGATTCGAGTTTGGTTCTTCATTTGCAGTCTTTGAGAGGTATAAAGTCTGTACCTTGCTCTTTCATTTGATAGATCCCTTTTTGGGGAGATTTAGGGCTTTTATAAGCTATTTTGGTAACCAACCATGATTGCAAACATGGTTGGGGGTCAAGGCTTCGGATCTAGCACTTGGGAAGAGTCACAAGGCAGATTTGGGTTGCTTTTGCACCCAAGAAAGGTCCCATGCACCATAAGAGCTTATTTTATGTCCTTTTGAGCTCAAAGTCCCATGCATGCACGTAAAGTTTGTAACTTTACGTGCTAGAACGATTGAAGGAGCTTAGATCTATCTTTTGGTCAAGTGTTGTACATCAGAAATCGAGGATTTAGGGTGTGGATGTTATCGACTCGGCGAGTCCGTTCTTGGGACTCGACGAGTCCAAGGCTTTGAGTCCCATATCTGTTGAGGGTCAAAAGGACTCAGTTGGGTGTTAGAAGGGTTGTAGCAGGACATAAAGAGTGACCTAACGCATTGGACTTAATTTTAGACCTGGAGTTCATGGGACTCGACGAGTGCTAGAACAGACTCGGCGAGTCCAAGGCGATCTCCTTATGTTTGAAGGTGAACTCGACGAGTTGTTCATACAACTCGGCGAGTCGAGGTCAGGACTTTTTCATCAGTTGAAGGTGAACTCGACGAGTGTTCATACGACTCGGTGAGTCGGATGAAGGTTCGTTGATGTTCGTAAGGAAGGGGAACTCGTCGAGTCGTTGCCAAACTCGACGAGTCGAGTCGTGGATAAGGACGAGTAAAGGGAAGGGACTCGACGAGTTGACGGACCAACTCGGTGAGTCGGGTCAACTGGAAGTTGACTTTGACTTGGACTTGTTTAGGGGTAAAATGGTCATTTTACCCTAAGAGTAGATATCAGTTTCTAACTGAGTGTTTTGTGGGGATTGTAGCCGGAGGATTTCCGGAGCAGCAGCGGACGGAGGTTTCCCGCACAGCTTATTAGCAGTTTCTCGTACGAGGTGAGTTACCTTCCAGTAGGGGTGGGTCTAAGGCCACAATGCCGGCCCACCAAAGAGGAGTATTTAGAAGATGATTGTCTCTGTGATAATTATCTTGGTCTGGTTACATGCTTTGGTCATGAGTTTTATTTGTATGATATGTTACGTGTATGATAGGGATTGGTTTCCCTGATAGCGGTCCTTAGGACCAAAGGATAGGTCAGTACCCGGATATGCCTGACTGTATGTTTATATCTTGTTGTTGTATGCTAGTGGTAGGGGGTGGAATAGTCCCCAGTTACCGGTTGAAAGATACCAATGACAGTTACCGGTTGAAAGATACCGATGATGATTACCGGTTGAGAGATACCGATGATGATTACCGGTTGAAAGATACCGATGATGATTACCGGTTGAAAGATACCGATGATGATTACCGGTTGAAAGATACCGAGGATATTGTATAGTATGTGGTATGATGGGGGAACTCACTAAGCTTTGTGATTACGGTTTCAGTTTTGGTTTCAGGTACCTCTTCGTCTAAGGGGAAGGAGCCGGCGGCGTAGCATCGCATCACACACACACATGATTTCCGCATGGAGCTTTCTGGGATTGTACTCTGATATGTTATTATTTTATGACTTGGGTTTTCAGACATGATACATTGTTTATGAGATGATGTGTTTTCACAGTGATTTCTTATGAATGTTTTTATGAGTCAGTTAATTAAAAGGAAATTTTTGGACCTGAAAATTGGGACGTTACAAATTCGAATTACTCAATAAGTATAAACATGAAAAAATGAAAAACAAGAATAATTAAATAAGGCAGTACATTACTCATAAATAATTCTCTATTATATATTCACCAAATCAATTACATTTATTTTGTTACAAGTTTCTAAATATCATCTAACTACTAAAACTAATGTCGTCTCGTAAGCCAATGCTCCTATCATGCTGGTAGTGTTTGACTCTGCTCAGAGCCTTTGTAAAAGGATTTGCAACATTATCTTCCGATGATACTCTCGTCACCAGAAGGTGACCTTCCTCTACCCGATGTCGAATATAATGGTAATTTCTTTGGATATGCTTGGATCTACCATGATCCTTTGGTTCTTTTTTCAAAGAAAACATGCCTTCATTATCACATAAGAGTTCCATGGGTTCTTGAGTAGTAGGAACGACTCCAAGATCTCCGATAAAGTTCTTTAGCCAAGCCGCTTCCTTTGATGCTTCACTCACTGCAATGTAGTCCGACTCACAGGCGGAATCAACCATCAAGTCTTGCTTGTAACTTTTCCAAGTAACTGCTCCCTCATTCAATAAGAATACCCAGCCATACTGCGAACATAAGTTGTCTCAGTCTGTTTGAAAGCTGGTGTCACTATAACTACTCACTCTTAACGTATCATTGTCGCCAAGAACTAGGAACATGTCATTTATTCTTTGCAGATATTTAAGAATATTCTTCACTGCAATCGAATGGGCTCTGCCAAGATCTCCCTTAAATCGACTAACCATGCTCAAAGCATAAGACACATCAGGGCGAGTACATGTCATTGCATACATGATCGATCCTACAGCCGCATCATGTGGGACTCGATTCATTTTAGCTATCTCTTCATCAGTATTGAGACTTTGAGTCTGACTCAGCTTGATAGTACTATAAACGGGCAATTCTCCTTTCTTTGAATCTCCATAATGAAACGCTTTAGTATTTTATCCAAATACGTACTCTATATAAGACCAATAAGACGATTCTTCCTATCCTGATGAATCCTTATTCGTAGAATATAGGTCGCTTCCCTAGATCCTTCATAGCGAAACACTTTCCAAGCCAAGACTTAACTTCTTGCAAAGTTGGAATGTTGTTTCCTATAAGGAGTATGTCATCAACATACAAGACTAGGAAGGTCACTATTCTCTCACTAGCTTTGACATATACACAAGACTCATCTTTACTTCTAGAGAATCCAAACTCTTTGACTTTCTCATGGAAGCAAAGATTCCAGCTGCGAGATGCTTGTTTCAATCCATATATGGATTTGTCAAGCTTACACATTCTATTAGTAAACTTGGCATGTACAAAATCCTCTGGATGACTCATGTAGACGTCCTCAGATAACTTCCCATTAAGGAAAGTGGTTTTAACATCCATATGCCATATTTTATAATCATGAAATACAACTATAGAAAGCATGATCCTAATAGAATTTATCTTAGCTACTGGTGAAAAGGTCTCATAATAGTCAATCCCTTGGGTTTGAGTAAAGTCCTTTTGCTACCAACCTAGCTTTGAAAGTGTGCACTTTCCCATCCATGTCGGTTTTCTTCTTGAAGATCCATTTTCACTCTACTGTCTTTCAACCAGGTACACGATCAACCAAGTTCCACACTTGGTTATCATACATGTACTGAATCTCACTCTCCATTGCCTCCTTCCATTTAGCAGCCTCAAGTCTTGTCATTGCTTCCTTGTAGTTAGCTAGTTCATCCAAATATGCTAGTTTATGATCACTGACAAATGTATCACCCTCTGTAATTATATGGAAAACATAGAACTTAGGTGGCATGCTAACCCTCCTGGATCGACGAAATGGTAATGAGTTGTCAACTGGCTCAACTGGAATTTGTTCCTCATGTTGAGTGCTAGTGTTGTATAAGGTTCCTTCATTGGAGGACTCTTGAATTTCTTTAAGATCAATAGCACTCCCACTGTCCTCTTTGAATATGAGCTCTCTCTCACGAATGACTCATCTTTAAGATACATAGACCAAGTTCTCACTAGGTTTATAGAATAGGTATCCAAAGGAATTTTGTGGGTAGCCAATGAAATAACACTTCTCGACTCTCGGTTCAAGTTTGTTGTGAGTCTCTTGTCTTACGAGTGCTTCACAACCCCATACCTTGATATAGGTGAGTGAGGGAGCTTTCCCTGTCCACATATCATGAGGTGTTTTGGCAACCTTCTTTATTGGAACAAGATTCATGATATGGGCGGCTGTCTCTAAGGCATACCCCTATAAATGAATAGGAAGAAAAGCTCGACTCATCATGGAATGAACCATATCTAGTAAGGTTCGATTATGCCTCTCATCCACACTATTAAGTTGTGCTATTTTGGGAGGAGTCAATTGTGAAACAATTCCACATTCCTTGAGATAGTCGTGGAACTCGATACTAAGATACTCACCACCCATGTCAGATATGAGAATCTTTATCTTCCTGCCCAATCAATTCTCAACTTCGTGCTTAAACTATTTGATTTTTTTCAAAGGTTTCTGATTTATGTTTGAGTAAGTAAATGTAACCATATCTACTATAATCATATGTAAATGTCACGTAATATCGATTGACATCTCTTGTGGTGGATCTGAATGGCCCACACACATCCATATGGATTAGGTCTAACAAGCATTCGCCTCTTTCACATGTTCCAGTGAAAGATGATTTTTTCATCTTGTCCAAGAGACAAGATTCACATTCATCATCTGTCCTAAGATCAAATGATTCCAACACTCCATCCTTTTGGAGTTGGGCGATGCGTTTATTTTTTATGTGCCCAAGACGACATTGCCTCAAACATGCCTTGTCCATACCATTGGACAAATAAATATGAAATACATTATTGCCTAAGTTATTAACACAAGTCACATTTTCATACACTCCATTACAAATTAAAGCTTCAAACATGAAAACACCATTTTTGAAAGCAGAAAGTTGAACCAATATCATTTCTGACCAATAACAACAATTGAAAAAATCAATCCTAACATTATTACTAAACATGAGCCCATATGTCCCAATCTTGGTAACATGTGAAGATTGCCTATTCCCGATGATCAGATTGAGTTTCCTATGCTCCATATCCTCACTTTCGCTTAGACCCTCCAAATCAAAACAAATGTCGAAACTACATCCTGTGTTAAGGACCCAAGAATGAGAAAGTTGTGTGTTATTGACTTGGATATTGTAAATACCTGATGAGGACGCCTTGATCTTTCAATCCTTCAATTCCTTTAAGTATTTAGGGCAAATTATTCTCTAACGACCCTTTTCACCATAATGGAAGTAAGTGGCCTCTTTTAGATCACCAATTGTCCCGAGAACAAAGTTAGGCTTCATCGTGGACCCACTGCTAGAACCTCCAACATGGGTATTCCCTTTCCTATTGGATTGGGAAGGAGTCTTCCTCCTTTCCCTTTTCCAGATCCAATGGCTAGGACAGGAGCACTTGTTGCAGAAGGAGCATGATTTTTCTTCATCCCCGACTTAGCAATTTGCAAAAATTTATGGAGCTGGGTCAATGTCATCTCCGTTTTGTACAAATTATAAGTTAGAACAAACTGATAATAACTAGCAGACAAAGAGTTGAGGACCACGTCAATGGCCAACTCCTCATCAAACGACACATTGTGCCTTTGTAGTTGCTCCATGTACCTTTGCATCTTTTGTACGTGAGAACAAACATATTCTCCTTCCGTAAGCTTGCATGCCATAAGAGACTTGACCACTTTGTAGCACTCTTGTCTTTCCTTCTTGTGGAAATTTCTTGCAAGGTCGAGACTCATCTCATATGGACAATAGTCCTCATAGAACTTGGCCAGCTCAGGTGCCATAGTGGCCACCACGATGCAAGGAACCTTAGTGGTTTCATCAGAATGTTTGTTGTAGGAAGCAATTTCCTAAGGAGTAGCGGTGGAATGGTCGATTTAGACGAGGGGATTTTCGAGAACATATTCTTTGCCTTTGTATCGAAGAGTCATCTTCAAGTTTCTCATCCATTCCATGTAGTTAGGACTAAGAAGCTTCTCTTTTGACAGAATCGAGAGTAGTGAGAAGTTTGAGTTGGAGGGGCGGATAAAGTAGTAGCGAGATCATTAGTTCCAAACATCTATATAAGAAGACATAATTTTAGTTAGTGATATAAATCCTTAATATTTGAACCCAAAATTAATATTCAAGGCTAGGATCCAAAATACAATTCACAACAAAGAAGAGGGATTCTGTAATCTAATTGCGAATTTATTAAGGTTGGTAATACAAATTTACTAATTTCAATCTAACGTGAAATTCCTAGATCATTTGAGATTCATTGAATTTTATCAATGATGTGTTTAATCTTATAGTATGCTCTTCAATTTGTGGATGGGATGCCGAGGATCACAAATAAGATGTGAATAACCATGCAAACCCGCTTGACAGCCTCGAGGTCATTTATTATCTCAAAATGATGTACGGGTAAACCACACACGCTCCATCAACAATGAGAATTTTTGATTTATCCTTCACTCAACTTTATAGTCCCAAATTAGTGTGTTGGTTAGCCATGCACGCTCCACCAATGACATATAAATAGTGATGTGCATTTTCATGGATCAACATACATTTCACATTTTATCCTAAAGTAACTAGAGTTAGGATTTATATAAAGGGTTCCAATACTTTAATAGCATCATAATTTTAAGAGTTAATGTCCTATCAAACCCGTTCGGCTAACGAACCTCCACCATACAAGGGAGCGGTGAGTGAGAGTGAACACCCATTCAACAATCATTTTATAGGTCGTTTTCTTATACCCCCCCTAGAGTATGACTTCATGAATGAGACATAATATTAAACATTTCATCATATATATAATATAAGGTGTATTTTAAAACTTTTCAAAAGACTAGGGTTTTAAAATTAATATTCGAATTAAACAATTAATAATTTATTTATTTTAAACTAAATAATGATTTAATCTTTTATCTTAATTAATAAATTAATTAAATAAATTTAAATCATATGGATTAAATAATTATTTACCAATTAAAAATTAATTAGACAATTCAAATTTAATCCTAATCCTATTACCTTCTAATATTCGAACAAGGCATATGGTTATCAGGTATTAGTTATTCAAAATTTTAAATCCTATTAACATAATAATTAAGGAACCTAGAAACCCTAGGGATACCTATCAAAATTTTGAAAATAAGAGGGTGGTGGCTAGGGTGTAAGAAAACCCTAGCCAAGTTGAAAATTTAAGCCTTTAAGGTTTATTTTCGATAAACCCAAAATTTGATCAATTCACAATTATGCACAATCAACAGAAAACTAAGGCTCCGATACCACTGATGAGTTTTCAAGGTTATAAAAATTTCATGTGGCGAAAAAAGATTTAACCTTTAAGTTCACATGCAACCTTGTTTGGATCTATGTTTTCTCTATTGATAGCAATAATCTATGAATATCAAGAAACCTTAGGAAACAATACTTTAATCGAAATTACAAGAAGGATTAGAGTTACATACATTTTGATTAATATAACAATTAATCAACAAAATCTTTCTTTGAGTTCTTTGGAAAGCAAGCACCAAAAGCTTGGATGCCTCTAATGACTTGTACCCAAAACCCTAGCAACTAGAAGACTTGAGGACGTGGGAGGCTTAGAGAAATTTTTTTGCTCTTGAGGATAAGAAGGAGTGGACGAATATATGAGACCCTAGGGGTCCTATTTATAGCTTATCAGGAAGCCTTGGATAACCCTAATTTGAATATAATAATATCGTAAATTAAGTGATTATCCAACTCCTTAGTTATCCAATAAGATTATCTAGAAATCCTAAAATACAAAACCAAAACCGGCCATTCATAGAATCTTCTAGAAAACCTATCTTGCTCAACTATTGAATAATTACAGCTTCGTCCTTACACTTCCAATTAATTCTAATTAGCCCGAAATTAATTCAAATTAATTTCTGATTATTTTTTAATAATTTATTGCTATTTCTAATTAATATATTAATCATATAATATATTAATAAATCGTATGTTACAATTTATTAATCATATAATAAATTAACTCTCTCTCTCTCTAAATGTCATTCTATTTAGTTACTGGTTATGAGGGCAACCCAAAAAAGATTTTTTGCTTATAATTCAAGAATATACCAATTTAATTATTGACTTAAAAACCTTAATCCAATATATATATATATATATATATATATATATATATACATATATATATATATATACATACATATATATATATATATATATATATATATATATATATATATATATATATATATATATACATTATATGTATGTATAATGTATATGTACATGTATGTGTATATATATATATATATATATATATATATATATATATATATATATATATATATATATATATATCAAAGATACCCAACCGAGTAGAAAGCGCCTATCTCAACAGGAACGATAAAAAGTTTAACACTGTGAAAAATTTATATTTCAATAGAAATCATTTAAAGAATGATTAGTGTTGTATTACTCATATTAACCTATTTTATTATGATATTAATGGTGTTTACGGACTTTGTTATGATATTAGTCAGATTTAATTTCTTTTTAAATTAAACGAATTAGCAACTTGGGGTCTCGAATTATTCTCCACCTATCCGATTAATTCATTAACTTCAATCCTCCGACTAGTTAAAGTCGAGCGTTTTTACAGCTTTATATATATATATATATATATATATATATATATATATATATATATATATATATATATATATATATATATATATAGGGTTGAGATCTTTTGAGAACTCAAAGATTCGTGAAACCTGAGAACTTTTTAAAAACGTACAAAAAAATACTTTGAACCAACTAATCTTTTTTAACTTTACAAGACACTGAGTCGATTATTAACAAATATATTATGAAAAATGGATTTTTATTTTTTGCATATATATATATATATATATATATATATATATATATATATATATATATATATATATATATATATATATATATATAGAGAGAGAGAGAGAGAGAGAGAGTGTGTGTGTGTGAGTGAGGTTCAATAGAGAACCATAATTAACCAAGGAACCAAGGAACCAATCGTGAGCGTCGGAAATCATAACGATCAACGACCAAGGAAATAGATGTACATTTTTACATTGGACGCACACACACCGGATTATACCAAAAAATCCACCATTACAAAAAACCCACCACTTTTTTTCGTTTAAATTTTTTTTAGGCCATGTATTTTATCAAAAAAAAAAAAAAACCGAATATACCGTTGTTCACGATTTTTCGTCCTCTTTCCATAGAGATCGATGATGATATATAAAAAACGAACTTTTTTTTTCGAAAAAAACCCACTTCATATTTTTTAAAGAACCTGTTCAGATTCATATTGTAAACCTGTTCAGATTCACATTGTGAACCTTCTCAGATTCACAGTGTGCATAATAATAAGTCAGATTCACAATGTGAATCTGAACTGATCGGAGCTTTTTCACATTGTGAATGTTAAAATTTGAAATATTTACAGTTTAGATTTACAGTGTGAATCTACACTGATCGAGGTTTTTTTTTTTTTTTTTTTTTTTTTTTTTTGTGAACAATCTCAGATTCACAGTGTACATAATAGTAATTCAGATTCACAATGTGAATCTGAACTGTTCGAGATTTTTCATATTGTGAATGTTAAAAATTGAAATATTTTACAGTTTAGATTCACAGTGTGAATCTACACTGTTCGGGGGTTTTTTTTTTTTTTTTTTTTTATAAATCGGTGTTGATGTTTAGTAATAGAGTACAAAAAATTAATATTTTTGGTATAATTAGTTTTTTTTGATAAAAATAAACTTAAATATTGAAAAAAACTAAGAAAATTAAGTGAGTTTTTTTCGAAAAAAAAGTTCGTTTTTTATATATCATCATGGATCTACATGGAAAGAGGACGAAAAATCGTGAACAACGGCATATTCGGTTTTTTTTTCGATAAAAAACTTGGTCTAAAAAAAATTTAAAATGAAAAAAATGAAGTGACTTTTGTTACAATCCGGTATGTTGAGAGAAAAACTTGAGACACTTGAACAAACGTTAGAACAAGTATAGTTGCAGAATAGTTTATCTCAAAGGATCTAAAAGCTCAACAATAATAATAAGTTAACGAGTTAGATAGTTAGAGAGTTAGTTGCGGAAATGTAAGGAAATATAAATGACAACAGATGATATATCAAGTATACACATAAGTTGATTCATAACATGGAATGCATTCAGACCAAGTTAGTAAGTGAGATCAAACTTAGTGATTAAGTCATAAGTGACTTGCTCCGAAGAGAGATTGTATTCAGTTATGTTCTAGTGAATTTTGAGAGTAAGGAGAGATGCGTAATCAGATAGAGAGATAGAAATGATAGCATCAAAAGTTGTATTAAATAAGTGAGAATGAGCTCTATTTATAGAGTCTCAAGAATTACACTAGATCACGTCTCTAAGAGTAGCCATGCAAGGCATACTGGACAATAGAGAATATTACAATAAAAGAAGACAAAGTAAAGTAATCTAGTAGCTAAGAGTGACTGCGGTTGATGATGACTTCGGGTGAGGCTGCTGATGAAACCTTGACTGCAGATCCTTGTGGGCTGCGGTAGCTGAAGTTCAAGATGGTCACTTTTCATGATTCAACAATTTCCCCCTAAGTGACCTCTTTAACTTTTCTTCAGTTGTCAAGTTTTAGAAACTTGATCAATATCCACCAAAATTTCCTGATATTTTCCAACCAGGTGATCCTTCTCAAAATCTCGAACTTGACTTCGGCAGTTGTGTGTTTTGACTTTTCAACTGCGATTCGACAAACTTCAATCTGCTTCCTTGTAAGGCGGTTCACGACAGTCAACAGAATGAAGTATTTGGTATCATTGAGTTTCCGTTTGAAGATGACTCCGAGGTCTAGGAAGTTTGTTGCACCTAGGGATCTTTCTTGGAATCCTTCAGTTATCATGGGTGCGGGGTCAAGTGGTGGAAGATCAAATTTTGTGGCTAGGATGGGGTGAATGTCTGCATCAATTTTGGCAAAGTCGCAGACAGTTTCCTTCAAGAAAATACTTACCCTTTCAAGTGCTATCTTCATCTTCGGATGCTTCTCGGACTTGTTCTGGAACACCTTGGCTATCAGAAAGACTTCTTCAGGGTTCATGCATGGGAAGTCAGCCTGGGTGCGGACATAGTCCTGATTCCTCCTTGTGAGAGTGTATTGGATGAAGTCAGCTTTCATGAACTTCCGGGGTTTGTAGTTCTTGACTGCGGATGGCCTATCATTAGACCAGATTTTCTCTATGGAAGACGCATGTTTAGCATAGAATCGATTAAGTCTTTCGAATTCCATAGGCAGTCTCTTGTGGTCAGGTAGGTTGCGGTCAAATGGCTCAAATACTGTGAGTATTTAGCATTGGGAGAGATTGGAACATCCCAATAACCATCAGAGGGGGGTTCAGCATATGTAAGGTATGGTTTGTAGTCATCATCTAGGAGTCTGCGGTGGGGATTGATCCAGGAATTTACTAAGGATTCATCCATAGTAATGTCAAATCCATTTTCTCTCCAGATGATCTCCGCGAACTTGGCTGCTTTCCAATCTTTTTTCTTTTGTTGCGTTGCGGGGGAGTCATCTGAGTGTTCTGAAGACATGTTGGATGCAAGATTTTTGAAGTGGGGAGGGGTCTCTGGTCGCTCAGGGGAAGGGGTTTTTTGAATGATCTCCTTTTGCGGTGGATACTGATGCGGTGAGGGAACTCTTTCAGTTATGATGGGGGGACTTTGATGCTAAGAAAGGCTGTTGGAATGATGGTCTTCTTCCTCACTTCCCCCTCTTGAGGAATGCAACACCGGAGCATCCTCAAGCCATTGTCTGAGACCATCAACTTTGGCATATACTTCCTGGAACTGTGCTTTTAGAACATCAGCCAGTTGCTGATTGTTGGGAATGGCGGTGTTGAAGAGCAACCGGTGAATCTCCTTTGTGAGCTGAAGAATTTCAGGGCCATGGAAGTTTGAAGATAAAGATTGTTGCAGTCTGTTGATGGTAGCTTGAAGGACTGCGATAGTGGACTCATATGCAGTGTGAGTCTCATCGATCAGTTTTTGAGATTGAGTTGACTGGTCCGCAATGGCTGCTTGTAAGTCTTTCTTGATTGCGGATCCCTCAGAGATGAGGCGCTCCGCAGCAGCCATGAATTGCTTGTGGTCAGCCTGGCGACTTGTATCCAGGGATCGGATTCCCATTTCAACCTTCAGGGAGATGCGCTCAGCATCTAATCTTTCACGGGTTTCCAGTCTTTCAATGCGTTTGATCAAGGACTGCGGTCCGGGATTGTCTTCTGGTTGCGGTTGTGTTGGCTTAACCGCAGCTAGAATCTGATCGACTTTAGCTTGCAGACTTAAAAATTCCTTTCTGGTCACCGCATTCTTCTTCTTCTTCTTTTTGGCCTTTGGCTTGGAGGTTGAGTGGTGAGAACCACTCGATTCTTCTTCTTCATCAAAAATCATCATTAGATCATCATCAGAAGGGTGAGGTTGATTTACCTCATTTAGATCAGAATCTTCAAAGCCGAATGTGGGAGCTGAGCTAACTTCGACTGCGGTTCCGTCTTCTTGAGAATCACGAACAGAAGGAGTTGGAGTTTGAACTGGAGGGACCTTGGTTGTACCTTCAACACCATGAGTGGACTGAGCCTTGCAGATCGTCTCAGCCATTTCGGTCATCCACTCTTGTACTTTCAGAATGGTGGTTACGGTGTTGGCATTGTTGATTGCGTCCGCCCAATACTTAGCTACATATTGAATTTCCTGTTGCTTTTGTTGCAGTTGCTTGATTTGCTGAACCTTCCTTGCTTGGAATGCCCTACGGAAAACGGCATACTTCTTGATATCGGACTCAGATACAGGAGTGTAATGTAACCATGAATCATTCGATTTATCTCCGTCAAATCCTTGGAATCGCACCGAAGTGTCCTCCGGGTTCACGGATCCTTGCATATTAGTGCTCACCGTGCCTAAACCACCTGGAACAGATGTAAGCATATTAGGATTTCCTGAGCTTCCTCGGTCTCCTTGACCCGTGGTCAAGTCTGGCCTCGGCTCAGTTCTGGCAAGGGCGGAAAAATTGCCCCGCGGTTGGGAAGGTGTTTGCAGTGTTTAGGTGACAGTCAAAAGTATGGAGTTCAACTCCTCAGGAGAAAAGAAGTGAAGTCGGGAAGACCTGGAGACCTTAGGGCGAGAACCAGTGTCATCCTCTTGGGAGTGAACTGGGGGTGAGTCTCCACGATGAGGTGAAACAGACTCACTCTCTGAGTCTGAGTGGTATTCGATTGTGGTGTTGAATGGGTCTGCGGCCACCCCAAGGACTACCAGAGCCTTTTGAGAGGCTGAGGTATCAGTCCGGTCACGCATTTGGCCAGTGGGATCGGTTTTCCTTTTCTTAAGGATAGCTATGGGTTGTGTATCCTCATCAGAATCCTTTCAGAGGATTTGTCATTTGAGGGTTCAGTTTGGGTGATTCTGCGTTTCTTTGAGGATTCAGTTGGTTTGGGAGCATCTTTCTTTGGGGTTCTTTGTTTCTTGGAGACGTTGCGTGGGCCTTGATGGGCTGAGGCTAACTTCTTTCGTCTTTGTGAAAGATTGGAGAGAGTAATGGAAGATGGGACTGCGGTACTACCAGGGATGGTGAGTGCGGATGTGGCTTATAGAGGCGGGGTAGAAAGGTATGGGCTAATACCTTCCGTAGCCTCTATATGGTCTGTGACATCAGGGGTTTCAAGTCCAAGTGATGTCAGAATGTGGATTGGTAGTCGTCTTATATGTTCGAAGTATGATTGATCTTTGGAGGGATTGTACCTTTTGAGGTCTTTGGTGATGAAGAGATTGGTGTCGTTACCTATGTTAATTCCTGCATCCGCATGAAGATCTGAGATGCATAGAGACCAGAACCTTGCAAATGTGAGTTTGGTAGGGTTTTCTCTTGGGCTCTCTTTGGGGATGTACTACAGGAAATCATTGTTGGATATAGTGTCTAAGTCCATAACTATATTTGGTATGTACTTGACCCGACCCGACATGGTCCATTTGGGTTGCACTTCACCCGAACAATTTATGGATAATCGTTTGAGAATAGTATAAGTTATGATTTATTAATATATTATAAGTCCTAATATATTAATATAAAATCATAGTATTTAATTAGTATTGATCTATAATTAATTTAGAATTAATTTAGATATCAAAAGTATGACTAATTAAATATGGGCTCTTGTATTTATATAGTGTGGGCTAATGCTTATTTGGAATGGGCTAGGCTTGCATGGAAAGTCCATGGATACTCCATGGAGCTTTAACCCATGGATCTCATGGAAATGAAAAGACATGGGTATTAGGGTTTACATGGATGTAACCCTAATCGACCACACTATATAAAGGAGGCTTTGGTTCTTGAAATGACACTAGTTGATGTGTGTAAACCAAGAGGGTCGATTTCAAGAAGTTTGTGACTATTCTCTCAAGTTTACAAGTTTGTGGTGATTTGTGACTTCCATTTGAGGCATCCACATTAATGGTGTTAGGCTCTCAAAC
Source organism: Lactuca virosa (assembly GCF_052849685.1). NCBI lineage: Eukaryota > Viridiplantae > Streptophyta > Magnoliopsida > Asterales > Asteraceae > Lactuca > Lactuca virosa. The sequence goes on from NC_136428.1 coordinate 283,837,121, forward strand.
TCCAAGCAATCAACTACTACTACAAGGTAAGTAATTCTACTAGTTTTATTTGATTCAAGTATCCCATGCCATGCTAGTTAGGATAAGAACCTTGGAAAAATAATTATTTGCATGTATCTTAGTCAAACATAGATCCAAGGTTTCTAGGGTTGCATGTACACCATAGGAGTGTTAGAATGCTCAAATCCCATCAGTGGTATCAGAGCCAGGTTTGTTTATTTGATACTTGATGCAAAAAAAAAACTTGAAAATCGAAGTTTTGTTCAAAAGCTCGTATCAAAATTTCAACTTTTGTATATGTACTTACAATTCTTGAAATTTTTGATATGAACATTCATAAACATATGAGTTTAGAAGATCATAGAAATTATGTGCTAATAGTTGATTAGATTAATTCTTGATCTTCATGTGTTTTAATGGAGTCCATAACTAGTTCTTAAGTTATGGATAACCAAAAGTCACATTTATAAATAACCATTAAAAGAACACATAGGTTACAAAAAATGAAGAGTCTTCATTTTTAATAACCATTAACTCATAAGTTATGAGAAATGAAAAGTTTTGAAAGTTTACAAAACTTGCCCTCAAGTTTTGGAACATGTAAAGTCATATTAAAAACTTTAGTTCCAACCCCTAGAATTTTAAAAGTTAAAATTCAACCCTTATACTTTATAATATTATAAGTTTAATAATATTTATATATGTATAAGATCAAGTCGTCTTACCGCTAGTACGCCTCATTCACGAAGCCGGTCTGTAAGGGGGGTATAAGGTTGTTGCCTATAAAATGGCAACTTAATGGGTGTCCACTCTCACCCACCGCTTCCTTGATCGGTGGAGGGTCGTTAGCCGAACGGGTAGGACAAGGACTTATAAATTCTCATTAAAAGTATAATGATAATACTAAAGTAACTAAACTTTATTGAATTCCCAATCTTAGTTATTTTAGGAAAATGTGAATAAGGTGCTAATCCATGAAATTACACTTTACACTTTGTTTAAGTCGTTAGTGGAGCGTGTGTGGTTAACCGGCACACTAATTGAACTTAACAAGGTAGGTAAAGGGTGACTTAATGTTTATCATAGTATCGATGGAGCGTGTGTGGTTAACCGGCACATCGATTGAGGGGTAATACATTAAGGGTACCAAGTAATTTGCATGGTTACTTCACACCTTGTTTTGTGATCCTCGGCATCCCAGTCACAAAACTTGAAGGGCACACTCGAGATTGAAACATGCCATTGAAGAAAGTTCAATGAATCTCAAAGAATCTAGGAGTTTCTAAACCAATTAAAACCTAATTAAATATTTCGTTTTTCATGGTGGAAATTGGTGAATCGTCATTCACCTACCTTCAAATATCTTATAGCTTAGATTATGGCATCCCTCTTCTAAGTTATAAAATATTGTGTTGGGTCCTAGCCTTAATATTACATTTGGGTGTTTTGTTAAGGACTATCTCTATATCTAATCTAATCTATTCCCTCTTCTTTTCAGATGTCTTCCAATAACAATGCTTCTGGCTCAAACCCTACTAGCTCCTTCTCTCTCATGAATCTTTGTGGGAGAGTCCTCTTTGATGGGTCCAAATTTACAGATTGGATCAGAAACATTAGGATGGTCACTCGGTATGAGAACAAAGAATATGTTCTCGACAAGGAGCTGAAGGTACCCGAGCCAACTGCTACTCCTGAAGAGCTTGTTGAATATGAGGTACATGAAAGAGATGCTACAAAAGTGGCATGCATCATGATGGCCACCATGACAGCCAAGCTCCAAACGTCCTATGAGGACTATTATCCTTTTGAGATGCACCAGGACTTGATGGACCGCTACCATCAAAGTGCTCGTCAAGAGCGATATGAAATAATCTCCTCCATGATAACAACCCGAATGAAGGATGGTGAACCCATCACGGGCCACATGCAGAAAATGCAAAGGTATGTGGACCATTTACTGAAGCTGAATGTGAACTTCCCTGAGGAGTTAGCAATAGACATCATTTTGCACTCCTTGCCATCGTGTTATGATCAATTCCGCATGACATATCACATGAACAAGGAAGAAGTCACCCTCAGCAAACTTCAAGGACTCTTGAAGACCGCCGAAAGTGGTCTAAAGGGTAAGTCGGTTGTTACTACTCCTACTCCTACTCCAACTGCGGCCAATGTCTTGGCAATCGGGCATGGCAAAGGGAAGAAGAGAAAGAACCCTTCTAAGGGTACCAAGGGTAAGACCCTTGAAGGCTCCTCTTCAAGCAAAACCAAGAAAGGTTTTGTCACTCCTTCTGCTAACCCTAATGAGGCTGAATGCTTCTATTGCCATGAAAAGTCGCACTGGAAGCGAAACTGCCCAAAGTACCAGCAAGATTTGAAGGATGGGAAAGTAAAACCCAACCATGCAGGTATATACACTATATTGTCTAATAACTCACCTCATTCTAAGTCTTGGGTCCTTGATACAGGTTGTGGTACTCACATATGTTGTGATTTGCAGGGACTAAAAAGAAGTGAGAATGTGGAGCAGGGAAAGATAAACTTGATCATGGGAAACAGGAAAGCTTCACCTGTCACCAAGATAGGAGTTTATTCCTTAGTGCTAAATAGTGGGTTTACATTAGATTTGAATAAATGTTATTATTCGCCAGAAATGGCAAGAAATGTTATTTCCTTTCATGCATTGTATAAACAAGGTTTTACCTTTTATTTTGATAATAATAATGGTAGTATTGATGCTTTCTTTAATAATGTGCTTAATTTTAAAGCATTACCTTGTGATGGCGTGTATGAAACTGCATCTGTTGTAGATAATCTAGGAAATAATGTATTGTATATTAACGCTTACACTAGCTTAGATAAAGCATCCTTATGGCATTGTCGTCTTGGACATGTAAGCAAGAAACGCATAGGCCAACTCCAAAAGGATGGAGTCTTGGAGTCATTTGACCTAAAGTCAGATGATAGTTGTGAATCTTGTTTGCTTGGTAAAATGACAAAGTCACCTTTTACTGGCACTTGTGCTAGGGGTGAAGGTTTGTTGGACCTCATACACACGGATGTGTGTGGACCCTTCAGAACCGCCACAAGAGATGCTAATCGGTTCTATGTGACTTTTACTGATGATTTTAGTAGATATGGATATGTCTACCTAATCAAGCATAAGTCAGAAACCTTTGAGAAATTCAAAGAGTTTAAGCAAGAAGTGGAGAATCAGTTGGGTAGGAACATTAAGATGCTTCGATCCGATCGTGGTGGTGAGTATCTTAGTACTGAGTTCCTTGACCATCTTAAGGAATGTGGGATTGTCTCACAATTGACACCTCCTAGGACACCACAGTTGAATGGTGTAGCTGAGAGGCGCAATCGGACCTTGTTGGACATGGTTCGTTCCATGATGAGTCGAGCTTCGCTACCAATCTCATTTTGGGGGTATGCCTTAGAGTCTGCCGCCTATATCCTTAATCTAGTCCCTACAAAGAAGGTTGTCAAAAAACCTCACGAGTTGTGGACTGGAAAAGTTCCCAATCTAGACCACATCAAGATTTGGGGTTGTGAGGCTTTCGTGAGACGCGAGACTCACGATAAGCTCGAACCCCGAAGCGAAAGGTGTATTTTCATCGGCTACCCACAGAAATCCTTTGGTTACATCTTCTACAGACCCAGTGATAATGTGGTCTTTGTAGCAAGAAGAGGATTCTTTCGAGGGAGAGAATTCATGAGCCAAGGAGACAGTGGGAGGCAAATTGACCTTGAGGAAATTCAAGAGTCAAGTGGTGAAGGAACCTCAAACCCTAGCCCTCAACCTGAGGAGGAAACTCCTGTTGAGCCGACTGAAGAATCTATACCTCTGAGGCGTTCCACCAGAGTTAGGAATGCACCTGAGCATTATTATGGTTTTCATATTACTGCAGAAGGTGAGACACTTATCAATGATAACACACTGGTAAATCTGGATGAGCCTAACAGCTACACAGAAGCCATGACAGGCCTTGAGGCTGCTAAATGGAAAGAGGCTATGGATAGCGAGATACAGTCCATGTATGACAATCAAGTTTGGAACTTGGTTGACAATGTACCTGATCGTAAGATAGTTGGGTGCAAATGGATCTGCAAGAAGAAGACCGGCATGGATGGTAATGTACACACTTATAAGGCACGACTGGTTGCAAAGGGTTATTCTCAAACTCCGGGAGTTGATTATGATGAGACCTTTTCACCAGTGGCCAAGATGAAGTCTATTAGGGTTCTGTTAGCCATTGCTGCATTTCATGATTATGAAATATGGCAAATGGATGTCAAAACCGCTTTCCTTAATGGAAACTTGGCTGAAGATGTTTACATGGTTCAACCAGAGGGTTTTGTCAGTACAGAGTACCCCAATAGAGTGTGTAAGCTCGAGAAATCCATTTATGGATTAAAACAGGCACCTCGCAGATGGAATCTTTGCTTTGATGAGAAAGTCAAAGAATTTGGCTTTTCAAGGAGTGAAGATGAATCTTGTGTCTATATCAAGGCTAGTGGGAGTATAGTCAGCTTTTTGGTACTGTATGTGGATGACATACTACTCGTAGGAAATGAAATCCCAACCCTGCAGGAAGTAAAGTCTTTGCTTGGGAAGTGTTTCGCTATGAAGGACCTTGGAGAAGCTGCCTATATCCTAGGGATAAGGATTTTGAGAAACAGGAGTAAAAGACTAATTGGACTTAGTCAAAGCACCTATGTGGACAAAGTGTTGAAAAGGTTCAACATGCATAACTCCAAGAAAGGAGAGTTACCCATCCAGAGTAACGCCAGATTGAGGAAGACACAAAGCCCTAGTACTGAGGCTGAGATAGCAGAAATGAGTCAAATACCTTATGCTTCAGCTGTAGGATCGATCATGTATGCTATGACGTGTACTCGACCTGATGTAGCCTTTGCTTTGAGCATGGTTAGCAGGTATCAGGGGAACCCTGGCAAGGCACACTGGACTGCAGTAAAGAATATCCTCAAGTACCTACGGAGGACTAAGGACTGGGTCCTTACCCTCGGTGGCAGTGAGGACTTGAGAGTTGTAGGGTACAGTGATGCTAGCTTTCAGACTGACAGGGATAATTTCCGCTCTCAGTCTGGCTGGGTCTTTACTCTAAACGGAGGGGCAATTACTTGGAAAAGTTCCAAGCAGGAGACAGTGGCTGATTCCACTTGTGAATCAGAGTATATAGCAGCAAGCGAGACAGCAAAGGAGGCAATATGGCTAAAGAACTTCATCGGAGACCTTGGAGTTGTACCAGCTATAAAGGAGCCAATGGAGATTTTCTGTGACAGCAATAGTGCGGTTGCCTTAGCCAAGGAACCAAGAGATCATGGGAGATCCAGACACATTGACATAAAATATCACTTCATCAGACATTGAATAGAAGAAGGAATCCTCGTGGCAAAGAGGGTATCATCGGATGAGAACCCAGCAGATCCCCTCACGAAGGGACTGACTAGGGCTAAGCTTCTCCAGCATGCTCGGAGCATAGGGCTGAAGGATGATATTAGTTTTAGTAGTTAGATGATCTTGAAATTTGTAAAATGTAATTAACATTTGATGATAAATAAAAGCTGTTATTTATGAGTAAAGTGTTGATATCTCTTGTCAATCGTTTACTATTATTTCTTTTTGCATGTTTTGACTTCCAGAATAATTATGTTATGGTTTATATCATATTATTCAAACTCTCCACAGTCGGTCATATGTTGGAAGTAGATATAAATCAAGACTGTCACGGGTTGGCTTGTAGAGGTCTAAGATGTTAGACAAAGCGGGGCTACAACACTCATGAGTACTCATAAGTTCTGAGTATTGGATTCAACCCATGCTTACTTGTATCAATTCATGGAATTTATCTCGAGTGATCGTGAGACGGTAATATCATATAAGTCTTCAAACCTAGAGATATGATTTGTTGCCTATGAGTTGGTTATGCATTGATTGCACGAAAACGCATTGGTAACTCGATGTTATAAACCGTGCCTTTGTGTGTAGTTCAACAAGTAGTAGAGCAAACATATGAGTCGAAGTTTATCTGTTCCTTCTAGGATTAGAAGCGATATCTGGGCCCCTCGATGATTTTGTTTTGACCTATGTACCGGGCCCGATCAGAACTAAATTGATGTGTTCAGTTAAGTTCTATGTCAAACAAATCGGAAATCGGGAAACAAATGCTCGACAATAAGCAAGACCATGTTCCATGTATTTGTCCGGCTGATATCTAGAACAGAGGATTATATGATCACTTATCTAAAATGGCGCTTCATAGTTCAACAGAGTTTAAAGAGCTACGATTGTTGATCGGTTCCTGAAGTCATACTTGCAACTATAGTTTTTAGACTTATCCAAGTGGGAGACTGTTGGATATAGTGTCTAAGTCCATAACTATATTTGGTATGTACTTGACCCGACCCGGCATGGTCCATTTGGGTTGCACTTCACCCGAACAATTTATGGATAATCGTTTGAGAATAGTATAAGTTATGATTTATTAATATATTATAAGTTCTAATATATTAATATAAAATCATATTAGTTAATTAGTATTGATCTATAATTAATTTAGAATTAATTTAGAGATCAAAAGTATGACTAATTAAATATGGGCTCTTGTATTTATATAGTGTGGGCTAATGCTTATTTGGAATGGGCTAGGCTTGCATGGAAAGTCCATGGATACTCCATGGAGCTTTAACCCATGGATCTCATGGAAATGAAAAGACATGGGTATTAGGGTTTACATGGATGTAACCCTAATCCACCACACTATATAAAGGAGGCTTTGGTTCTTGAAATGGCACTAGTTGATGTGTGTAAACCAAGAGGGCCGATTTCAAGAAGTTTGTGACTATTCTCTCAAGTTTACAAGTTTGTGGTGATATGTGACTTCCATTTGAGGCATCCACATTATTGGTGCTAGGCTCTCAAACTCCAAGCAATCAACTACTACTACAATGTAAGTAATTCTACTAGTTTTATTTGATTCAAGTATCCCATGCCATGCTAGTTAGGATAAGAACCTTGGAAAAATAATTATTTGCATGTATCTTAGTCAAACATAGATCCAAGGTTTCTAGGGTTGCATGTACACCATAGGAGTGTTAGAATGCTCAAATCCCATCAATCATCCCACAAGATCTGACCGTAGTTGACGTCGTGGGCAGTGAAAATGCTCCATACCAGCTCCAATAGCTTGAGACCCATATTGTCAGTGCCTCCGGTTCGGCCTGACAGGTTGCGGATGACAAAGTGACAAACGAATTGCCACACCGCAGGCAGTTGATTCTTCTTGAATTCGCCAATTCCTTTGATCTTTTTCTGGTAACCCATTTGGTAGAGAGCTGAGAGAATGTCGGCCATACTTGGAGTGAAAATCTTGGTTGAAGGATGAACCAACAAATTAATGGCGTTGAGAAATTTTTCTTTGTTCAGAATGACCAAAGAATCGTTCACTAAGTTCAGATGCACCTCTTGAGGGTTCTCGAGGGGTCTGTAAGCAGAGAATGCACACTTGAACAAGGTTGAAAGATGAACTACGTCTGTGAATGCATCGAAGGGGCCAAACAGAGGGTGATTGGTCAAGAACTTGATCATTAGCTTGATCGGAGCATTGTAGGAGGAATGCTCTTCGAACACAGCCCTAAAATTGCTTGACGCAATCGTAGGCATTTGATTTCTTGTTTCAGAATCAGACCCAGTTGGGTTTGCTGAGGCAGAAGCCTTGGAGATTTTCTTCGAGATGCCTGATTTCACCATTGTTAAGAGAATAAGAAAGGTTGCAGAAACAGAGTGTAAGAAAGATGGAGAGAAAGTTCAAGGTTCAGAGAGCGTAAACTGTTCTTGGGGAAGAAGAAAGGATTTTATAGGAATGAATTTGAAAGGTAATTGATTTTAACCTGGGTGAAATTAAATAAGGTAAAAAAAACGTTTGGGGGTTTTTCTACGATTTGGAAGGTGAAATCTCAGCCACAGATTATGAAAAGGTTTAAATTATTTTTTTGAGATTTACTAAAAAGGGTTTGCAATTAATGAAGTGTCAGACGTAAAACATCACGTCTGTGATCGTGTGGTGAGGGTGGAGTTAATCCGTTGTACAAAAGAGAAGTTGTAACGGATTGGACGTGCTGTGGAAATATGAAGGGATAGGTTAAAAGGATTAGTTTATGGGAAAACGCTCTTTTTGTCATCATACCTAAAATAGGTCTGACACAAGGTTTTTCAAAAGGAGAATGAGACAGTTACTCAAAGAATGTTTTTTGTTAATGATTTTCTTATTTAATGAAGGATCATTAAATAGCACACCATGAATCAAGAATTAATGAAACAGTTGAGAAACTATCAATGTGGTTGCTGATTGAGACTTCAGTGCGGATGGATCAATTGTGATTGCAGATGGATTAGATGTATGACTGCAGTATAAGAACTGAGGAGAACACTTGAACAAAAATTAGTAACAACAAACAATAAGGATCATTGAGAGATAAATATGATATATGGTTGCGGTACATAGACTGCGGTACACAGTATATACCAAAACCATCTATCATAAGTAACTTCAGTTAGGACCGCAACAGAGACCATTGATGGTTTGCGGTACCTATCAATTCAAAAAGAATTGTGGGTCCAGATTCATCATTCCTAACATTTGTAAGAAACTGTTGAGTTTTGTAGAGTCAAGTGCCTTTGTGAACACATCAGCAATCTCTTCATGAGTATGGACAAAGATGAGTTCAATGTTACCTTTCAGGATGTGGTCTTTGATGAAGTGATACCGTAGTTCAATATGCTTTGTCTTGGAGTGCTGAATTGGATTGTGTGAAATAGCTATAGCACTTTCAGATTCACAGTAAATTGGTATCCGCAACATTCTGTATCTGTAGTCTATAAGTTGTGTTTTCATCCATAGGACTTGTGAACAACAGCTGGCTGCGGCCACATATTCAGCTTCCGCGGTAGACAGTGATACACAACTTTGTTTTCTAGATGACCAGCTGATGAGTCTTCCACCCAGAAATTAATATCCACTTGAGGTGCTTTTTCGATCTAGTCTGCATCCGGCATGATCCGCGTCTGTGAATGCTTGAAGGCTGAAGTCATTGCCTGCGGGGTACCATAATCCAAGAGATTTGCTTCCTTTCAGGTATCGTAGTATTTGTTTGGCTGCGGTCATGTGTGACACTTTTGGGTCAGCCTGGTACCTTGCGCATACACCTGTTGCAAAGACAATGTCTGGTCGGCTTGCGGTGAGGTACATCAATGAACCAATGATACCTCTATAAGTCTTGTGATCCACTGATTCGCCTGAGGGATCAGCAGATATCTTATATCCGAAGGCCATGGGGACCTTAGCCGAAGAGCAGTTGTCCATAGAATATTTCTTTAACAGTTCAGTGGTGTATTTCTCCTGATGAATGAATATCCCTTGCGGAACTTGTTTCACTTGAAGTCCTAAAAAGAAGTTGATCTCTCTATTCATGCTCATTTGGAACTTGTTGGTCATGAGCTTAGCGAATTCATTCACTATTTTTTCATCAGTTGATCCGAAGATGATATCATCCACATATATTTGTACAAGCATAAGGTGATTATCATTTGCTTTTCTAAATAAAGTGGGATCAATCACTCCTCTTTTGTATCCGGACGAGACAAGAAATTATGAGAGAGTCTCGTACCATGCTCTTGGGGCTTGCTTTAGACCGTAGACTTCTTTTTCAAGTTTGTAGCAGTGGTCTGGGAATTCAATACTTTCAAAGCCTGGAGGTTGCTGAAGATAAACCTCTTCTTTTAATTCCCCATTGAGAAAGGCACTTTTTACATCCATTTGGTGTACCTTGATGTTCTTGTGGGCTGCGTATGCTAAGAAGATTCAGATGGCTTCCATTCGTGCCACCGGAGCATACGTTTCATCATAGTCAATACCTTCAAGTTGACTATAACCCTTTCCAACTAGCCTTGCCTTGTCTCTGATTACCGCACCAGATTCATCCAGATTGTTTTTGAATACCCATCTAGTACCAACAATGGTATGACCTTGCGGCTTCGGGACGAGCTGCCATACTTTGTTTCTTTTGAATTCTTCTAGCTCTTCTTGCATTGCGGATATCCAGTCGGGTTCTAGTAATGCTTCTTTGATCGTTCGGGGCTCGACCGAGGACATAAATGCTGCGTAGTGACGATGATCAGATAAGTCCTTGGAAGATCAAGTCTGGATACCTGCAGATGGGTTGCCAATGATTTGTCCTGGTGGGTGGTCCTTCGTCCATACGTGTAGACGGGGTTGCAGATAATCACCAGCTGCGGTAGAGGGAATGTCTTCGATATCGGAAGACTCTGCGGTTGGAGATGACAGTTCCCCTGGACTTGAGAACATCCTGCTGAATTATCTTGAACTGGGAAGGTGGGATTAAAGTTTTCTTGGGCAGATGGTGCAGGTTCCCCCTGGATTACAAAAGGGAGTTCCCCTTGACCCTTAGAAGGTTCCCCCTGGATTGCGGATGGGAGAGTGATAATTCTTGAGTCTGTTCTTGTGTCAATTTTCTCTATGTTTTCATCATCCGAGTCGGAAGAAACGTTGGATGGTAATGATTCTCTGCGGCTGGGAACTTGAGCTTCATTAAGTACTGGAACCTCGATGGTTGTTGCCTGATCCGGAGTAGAGCTTTCCCCCTCAACCGGCGAGGTGGAATTATTGAGAGATGCTACTTCGGATAGAGATGGACTAGATACATCAGCATGATGCTGTTGAGCTTCCTGAGACACAAGAACTTCGGATAATTTGGCTGTTTCTACAGGGTCGAAGAGATCATCATAGTTTACTTCAACTAGGTTTAATGGGCCCGAAGAGGCAGGAATATCACTTTCTAGGATTGCTGTGGTTTCAGTCGATGGAGCGGTGTTGCGGATGTGATAGTCATCAAATTTCACATCGAAGCTTTCAATGATTAGCCTTGTACGTCTAATGAGAACCCTGTAATCAACTTCGTTTGTGGAATAGCCAAGGAAGATGCCTTCGTCAGACTTCGGTGCAAACTTGTTAAGATGATCTTTGTTGTTGATCACAAAACATCTACACCCAAAGATATGAAAGAAGCGGACATTTGGCTTGCGATTGTTAAGGCCCTCATACGGTGTTTTGCTGAGTCGCTTGCATACAATACTTCGATTCTGCACAAAGCATGTGGTGGCCACTGCTTCGGCCCAGAAGTAGAGAGGAAGGTGTGCGAAGTTGAGCATGGATCTGGCTGCTTCTACTAGAGTGCGGTTCCTTCGCTCTACTACCCCATTTTGTTGCGGTGTGTAGGGAGCGGAGAAGTTGTGAGTGATACCCTTAGAAACCAAGAAACTGTTTAGGAGATGATTAGTAAATTCGGTTCCATTATCACTTTGGATGCGTCGAACTGGAAGCTTGATCTGGAGTTCTATCTCTTTGATGAAATTGATGAGAATCTGCGGTGTTTCTGACTTGAGTCTAAGAAAGAAGACCCATGTGAAGCGTGTGTAGTCATCTACTATAACCAATATGTATTTCTTGTGATGGAGACTGGCTACGGTGGATGGACCGCAGAGATCAATGTGCAAGAGCTCCAGTGGTTCAGAAATTGAAGAGTCAATCAGCAAGGGGTGACTTGCTTTGGATTGCTTTCCACATTCACATGCAGGACAGAGAGTATCATTGCTGAACTTGAGAATAGGGAGCCCTCTGACTAGTTCTCCAGTGACCAAATTATTGATGTATCTGAAGTTGAGATGAGCTAGCTTGCGGTGCCATAGCCAGCTGACTTCGGATACTGCTTTGGATAGGAAGCATAACTGCGGTTTGCCTATGATCAGAGAGACATCCAGAGGATACATAGTACCTTCGGATCGGGACTTGATCAGACATGTGTTCCTATCACTTGTCATTACATAGCAAAATTGATCATCAAATTCAACTCGATGGCCTGCCTTACATAGTTGGCCAACACTGATGAGATTGTGTTTAAGGCTTTCTACATAAGCAACCTTTTGAATAGAGAAGTTTCCCGTAGTAAGAACACCATAACCTCGGATTATCCCATTCGCATTGTTGCCGAATGTAACATTTCCACCGTTGCAAATTGGCCTGAAATCCCGAAGGTATTCTAACCTTCCGGTCATGTGCAAGGAGCAGGCACTGTCAATTAACCATTCATCTTCTTGTTCCTCCTTGCGCAAGGCCTGAAAATTACACGGTTAGTTTAGGCATCCAAACTAGTTTGGAGCCTGGGACAAAAGGTGAATTTCTGATTGGTGCATGAACCGAGGTTGCAGGGACGGGTTTCGTGTCAATGTTTAATCCTAGTCCTGGGTGTTTGTGAGATTTTGGAGTGTTGTGTCTTTTTGAAAAATTACGAGGTTTCTGAATCCAACTAGATTTGACATGGGATGAACCATTTTGGCAATTACACTGACATTGACAGGTTGAGATTTTGTCTTTAGCTCTGACACCTTGTTTGGTCAACGATCTAAAGGATGAGTTGGGCTTGTGACCGGTCCAAGGTTGGTAATATCTGACAATGGTGCTGTTGGACTTTTGAAAAGTTTGTTTTTGAAAAGGTTTAGCACGTGTAGATCTTTGGGACCTTTTTATTGGTTTTGGTAAAATACCCTTCCATTTGTTAAAATTCTGATGTGATTTTAAAAGTGTTGGAGTGGGTAAGATACCCTTCCATTTCGGATCATCTGAGGAATAGATTTGAAAGCCATTGCTTCGAAAAGACTGTTCTTTCTTTTGGATTGTGTCAGATGACTTTGGAATGACTGATGGAACTGTACATTCCCTTTTGCATGTTTTCTTGATAAGAGAGTTTTTCGAAAAATAGTGTGAGAAAACAAAATTTTCTGGACTCTTAGATTTTGGAAATCTGACATGCTTTTTGTTTTTCGAAAAGTTTTGTCTATTTGTGCATCGGGATCGAATTTCTTCTTTGAAAGCCTTTTTAGCTAAGGTTTTTGGGGAACCGCAGTCAATGGTGTTCAGCTGCGGTTTCCTGGAAACCTTCGAAAATTTATGAAAACGAGGGCTTGAGTCATCCGAACTTGAAGATTCAGGGATTTGAGAGCATTGACCCACTTCAAAGTTTTCTATGGGTAATTCATGATAAATTGGTTGAAGAGTCACAGAGCCTTTATTTGAGAACTGCGGTAAGGATGGTTTGACTACCGCAGAGTAAGTCTGTGTTGGGACTTCAATGGGACTTTTGTGGGACTTCTATGGCTCATGACTACAATGAGAGACACTGCGTTCTGAGGGCAGAGATGGGAAGTCTTGCGAGACTTCAGGACCTTCAATAAAAATTTCTTCATCAACTACGGATGAGGTTTGAGAATTTGGGTAGATTGTGCCACAGATAGGAATTTGATCACTTGTGTGACCCGAAACCTCAGGCACAATTTCCTCAATGACACAATTATTTCTTAGATTATGAAGTCTACCGAAGTGTGTTTTGATGTCTTTGGGAAAAGTCTTGTCATTGACTGGGAAATGAAATTCTCGGTCCGGAGGGACATACAGTCGATCTTTGTTAAACCGGGGTGAGGAATCCATTGCGGTAGGATATCCATTTGACCAACCCCAATTGTATGTATTGTCCACGGTTCCATTATTTACCAAATTTTCAATAGCTTCACTTTCATTGAATAAATTTTCTATTAAAAGATTTAAGTGTACAATTTCACTCTGAGCTAAATCTCTTTGGTTCAAAGCTATCTCTAGTTGTGTTTCACTTAACATTCTTGCATCTTTTTGTAACTCTAAGTCCTTTTCTAACATAGCCATTTTGAGTCTTTTGTTATCCAATCGTCCTCTCACATGGAACATCTCTTGGGACGCAATGTTCTTCTCATCTAAGGCTTTGTTATAGTCTGTAAGGACGGCAGCACACGTGTCATTAAGATTATCTATGAAGGGTGTACAGTCATGCATGCTATAGTTAAGAGTTTGAAACATGAGTTTTACCTGTTCGACGATGCTTAGACTTCCATCCTTTGCCATGTAGCAGTAGTTCTTTTCCAACTTTGTAGACCCATCGTCATCTGCAGTTGCCAGCATGCAGATTTTGCCCTTTCCTTTGATACTGCTGATGGTTTCTTCTTCAACTCCAGATGACCAAACTTGGTGGTCTCTTTTGACATGGGCTATGTATGCCCTTGCCTTTTCCTTCTCTTCCAATTCTTGAGCCATTCTAAGGTAGAATGCTTTGTCTTTTACTACATTGGCCTTACAATCTCTTGCAAAATGATTCTCTTTGTTGCATTTGTGACAAATCACAATATCAGTTTTGTCTTCTGAGGGAGTACCGGAGTCAGTGGTTTGAGTAGACTGCGGTGCCTCCTTTGGTTGAGTATTTTGAGATTGCGGTGGTGGATGAGAACTTTTGGTATAACGAGAATGGTTATTCTGCGGGTTGAAGTTACGGTTGAATGGTGGTTTGTTGAACTGCTGATTCTTGCGAAAGGATGGAGGTGGTAGTCGATTGAACTGTTGGCTAACCAGAGCAATAGCCTTCTGAAATTCTTCTTCATCATCATACTCTGAGTCAGCTTCGTATGACTGCGGAGGAGTATCATACGAGGGAGAGTAGGACTGATTATGTGGAGCTTGTGCTATGAGAGCAAGTGGTCCTCCGAAGCCAGCACAGTCTTTGAGTACGGTGGATTCTTGTGCTTGCAGTTCTTCGTAGAGCTTGTAGAGAGACAAAGAGTGAATTTTTCTATCTCCTTGGACTATCATCTTAGCCGTAGTCCAATGTCTTCCCAAACCATTAAGAAACTGAAGATTTGTTTCATGATTACTGCGGATGGTTCCTGCATTGGATAACTTCGTGACTATCAAGTTAAACCTTTTGAAGGAATCTTCCAAACTTTCTCCAGTAAGAGCTTTGAAATTGTTGAACTCATTGAGTGCGGTTGTAAGCTTCTTTTCGTGTGCTTGTTCTGAGCCTTCGTACAAATTCTTGAGAACTTCCCAGATCTCTTTTGCTGATTTGCAATTTATGATAATATCGAAGTTGTCAGGAGCAACTGCACAAGAGATTTAATAAAAAGCAACATCATCATTTTCCATTTTATCGAGATCATCCTTGGTGGGACGGTTCATGACTGGTTGACCTCCTCCTACTCTGGCTGTAGCGCCGTCAGTTTGGACTGGTGTAAGAACTGGGACATGTGGTCCTTCTTCTACGGATCACCATACATCTCTACCCAGTCTCCTTAAGTATCTTTCCATTCTCTGAGACCAGTGATGATATTCATTTGCCACCAATATTGGGGCTCGATTAGAACCACCAACATTGTTGGAGACATTCAAAGATAACGATTATGCCATATTTCCTTGTTTTTTTTATTGAAAGGTTTTTTAAAAAATGAGCTTCAGTGATATAGAAGGCCCTTTGAAAATCAGAGTTATGTTTTTCAAAAAGCAACCACTATGGCTCTGATACCAATTATTGAGAGAAAAACTTGAGACACTTGAACAAACGTTAGAACAAGTATAGTTGCGGAATAGTTTATCTCAAAGGATCTAAAAGCTCAACAATAATAATAAGTTAACGAGTTAGATAGTTAGAGAGTTAGTTGCGGAAATGTAAGGAAATATAAATGACAGCAGATGATATATCAAGTATACACATAAGTTGATTCATAACATGGAATGCATTCAGACCAAGTTAGTAAGTGAGATCAAACTTAGTGATTAAGTCATAAGTGACTTGCTCCGAAGAGAGATTGTATTCAATTATGTTCTAGTGAATTTTGAGAGTAAGGAGAGATGCGTAATCAGATAGAGACATAGAAATGATAGCATCAAAAGTTGTATTGAATAAGTGAGAATGAGCTCTATTTATAGAGTCTCAAAAATTACACTAGATCACGTCTCTAAGAGTAGCCATGCAAGGCATACTGGACAATAGAGAGTATTACAATAAAAGAAGACAAAGTAAAGTAATCTAGTAGCTAAGAGTGACTCCGGTTGATGACGACTTCGGGTGAGGCTGCTGATGAAACCTTGACTGCGGATCTTTGTGGGCTGCGGTAGCTGAAGTTCAAGAGGGTCACTTTTCATGATTCAACACGGTACATGTGCGTCCATTATAAAATTTTACAACCCTTGCTTTTGCCGTTGATCGCTTTAAATTCCGACGCTTTGGATTGGTTTCTTGGTTTCTTGATTAATAATGGTTCTCTATTTAATTTTTCTATATATATATATATATATATATATATATATATATATATATATATATATATATATATATATATATATATATATATATATATATATATATATATTTGAAAATGTGCATGTATTCATTTTTTGAAAACAAATTCAACGGATTTACTCATGAATAAGCGACTTAATGGCTTTAATGGCTTATTTGGTAAAAAAAAATTAGATGTTTTAAAGTAATATTTTTTAATTAAAAATATTATCGGGTTTTCATAAATCTTTGACTTCTCTAATGATCATAACTATATATATATATATATATATATATATATATATATATATATATATATATATATATATATATATTGGAAACTTCCACAAAAGTTACATTAAGATATCTACTCATATATAGTGTATCTTGTTGATGAACTTATTTATATTACTATTTGAATCGGACTGGTTAAAGTTCCTTCACACCAATATTTCTGCAGAGGAAAGGAAGATGAATTTGATGAGTACTAACTCATATTCTACGGAAGAAATACGTTTAAAAACAAGCTCGTCTGATTTATCGCCTCGGTTGTATACCACTTTCACTTCTTAAATCCTTGAGGTAAGTTGCATTTTGCTCCCACATATATTTGTATACGTCTCTTTATTAAGCTAACTAGTTGTGAGACCCATGTATTACATGGGTTAATTTAAAAAAAAAATATATATGTCTGAATATTTAAGAACTTTCAATTTATAAGAAAATAAGAAAAATAATGAATTATTATAGTGAAAATGTTTTTATCTTTTAAATTTAAACAAATAATTTAAATAAATAAACAAAAGAAACTAATAAGCTTTAATTTTGGAAAATTTGAAATTAAAAGATAAGTTCATTAATGAAATTGATATTCATTTATTGCAATTATTACATTAAAATATTATGTAGAATTTAATAAAATAGAAAAACTCATAAAATGACACGTGGAAAAAAAAAATTAATTCAAAATAACCACAAAATGACATTTGACAAATTGAATAAGAGTGTGATGAGTGACAAAAAAGGTCTCATTTATTAGATTAGATTTTGCCAGGGTTTGGTTATGTACTTGACTTCGTAATCAATAACAAGGGTTATGATGGAGTTGAGGCGTATTTATGGTCATGTGGTGTAACTCTTATTGTTCTTATCGCTGGATAACTACCTTTTGAAGAATCAAATCTTATGGCTTTATACAAGAAGGAATTTCAAGAATTCTTTACCTTTAAATTAGGGTTAAATACAAGAAATAACATAATTAGTAATATTATAATACTTTATAACATAATGTAAGTGATTGCAAATATTTAATTGCTTGACCTCGATGGCTCTCTTCAAGTGTAAATAAGCTATTAACACGATTTTGGATCCTAATCCTTTAACAATATGTTTATTAAGTCGTTTTTTCTGTATTAAGTAAAAAAAAAAGTAAAAATCCAATATTATACTATTTTTTATGACAAATGATTACAACAGCTAAAGAGCTTTTGAATTCTTATGGAGATTGGTGGAATACTTTCGTGCCAAATTATAACCCCATTGACATTATTGCTAACCTTAAGAAAGAATCTTATAACAATAAAAGTCTAATCCAAGCAAACTACATTGTAGATTCTTCAAGAAAAGTGAGATAAATGGGTCTGAACATATCTCTTAATTCGAGATTGTTTTTTGTTAAGGAAATTGATGATATGATGAAAAACTTAATGCATTACATTTATTTAGCATTGAAATGATTATTTGTATTTGAGATACTATATATTGTGAAACAAATTGTTTTTTTTTTTTGTTTGTATGATATATTATTTCGTATTATGAGACATCATTTATCATCTAATTTATAAATTAGTGTATATATATATATATATATATATATATATATATATATATATATATATATATATATATATATATATTTATATAAATATAAAATACCAACTAATCAAATTCTATTCCTTGTTATTTTTATCTCTATTTTTGAGATTCAGAAATAGTAACCGATTCGATAAATCTATGAAGGTTCCGAAATGAAATAAGTTATTTATCTTATTATTAATCACGGATTTCTTATATAGCCAGGACCTTCACAAATTGGAAATACTAATTTGTTAAGAATTAATCGGATTGAAGATATAGCGTCATCATTGGCTGGAATCGAAATATCTGCGAGATCGGGGTCACAATTTGTATTGATTAAACAAATTGTTGGAATTCCCAATGTGATACATTCTTGAAGGGCCGTATATTCTTTGTGCTGATCAACGATGATTACAATATCGGGTAACCCTATCATATATTTAATCCCGCCCAGATATGTTTGCAAATGAGATAATTGTCTTTTCAACATAGCCGCATCTCTTTTCGGAAGACGGTCGAGCCCCCCTGTTTTTTGTTCGGTTCTCAAGTCTCTAAACTTATGAAGTCTTGTTTCTGTAGTGGACCAATTCGTTAACATACCACCGAGCCATTTTGTGGTCCACCGACAGGGACAACTGCCAGTAATTGAAAGAAAGTTGCGAACAGACAAAATGAGGATGTTTGACACCTCGATTGTCCCGAAGCCTTCTCATGCGAATTAAATCAACTTAGTCAATGTTTTGCCCGATTTTACTGAAGGCAAAAAGAGCCTTAAATTGTCCGGCACCTTCGCGGGCATATGTACATTCCGTCGTTAAAGTGCTCATACCTTTCCTTTTCAAGGAGAAGCGGTTGAGAGCAATCGAGAAGAGCTACTCGACTCAAAGACGAGAGGAAGCGAGTGAAAAGGAAGGATAGGGGGAGGAAGATGACTATCTAAAGCCGATAGTATATATATATATATATATATATATATATATATATATATATATATATATAACGACCCAAATTTTCAAAACAAAATTTTCATTTTTAATTAACCAAATACATTCCCATGAATCAAGAAATTCCAAAACAATTGTTTCAAATCCATATTCATAACAGCTTTATTTTTCATATTATCAGAGTGTCCCGTAAAACATCCGTGTGAGAGTGTACGCCACGCCATCAAGCCTTGCCCTTGTCCTTGGGCTCAGATGTACCTGAAACAAATCCACAAACTTTAAGCTAATGCTTAGTGAGTTCCCTAGAGCATACCACACATACAATTCAGTTACCACATATCATATTAGCCCTACGGCTACATACATCACATAAGCCATGCACACAACATATAGGGATGCCCTGGAAACCCTCCAAGGTCTTACTCCGGGTGCCTCGGGAACCCCCCGAGGTCTTAGCCCATGTGCCTCGAGAACCCCCGAGGTTTTTGATGGGTTTGAGCCATAAGAACTTTCCTATGTGCACATGCAAACCCTAATTGCTTGGATCTAGGTTTCTCTAATTGAACATGCATTGAATCCAAGACTTGCAATACTAGATCTAATGTAATATATTGAATCTAATCATATGAAATCAGATCTGAAAGAATACCTTGAATTACTTGCTTGATACTTCTTCTTCTTGGAGCTTAGAGTCACAATTGTCACTCCTCTAATGGCTTATAAACACCAAATAGCAAGAAGATGATCTTGAGAGAGAGGGAGGAGGGATAGAAATCGGCCCTAGGGTTCCTTGGCTTGCAAGAGTGTCGATTTCTCCATCCCAAGGGTCCTATTTATACTATGAGCTATTAGGGTTTCTCCTTTAACCCTAATTGAATGACTTAGGCCCTAAGCAATCCAAGATCCTTCTAGATACAAGGCTTGGACGAAATTAAGGTTCCCAAGCCCCTAAATTTCGTTCACCCTAATATCCATAAGGATACATAGCCCAAAATACAACTATCACACATTTGACAGTTTATGCCCCTTTATTCAATTAACCTCTTTAAGTCACCAAATTAATTCCCAATTTAATATATGACTTATATTAATAAAATAATATTATTATTTCCTCAATATATTATTCTCATAATATATTAATAATATTTCTTCTCTCTTAACAAATCATCCTGTCAAGTTGCTATGGTGAAGGCAACCCAAAAGGACCATGCATAACCGGGTCAAGTACTTACCAAATATAGTTACAGCCTTAGACACTAATCCAACAGTCTCCCACTTGGATAAGTCTAGTAACTATATATGCAAATATAATCCGATTAGCAATCGTAGCTCTCAAAGACGCTGTCAACTCTGATCTTATCAGTATCCTGTCCTTTAGATAAGGGATCGTATAATCCTCTGTTCTAGATATCGTGCGGACAATTACATGGAACATGGTCATACTTATTGTCCTGCAATTTGTTTCTCGATCTCAGATTCATTTGACATAGAACTTAATTGAACACATCAATTCAGTCCTGACCGGGCCCGACACATAAGTCAAATCAAATCATCGAGGGGCCCTGATATCGCTTTTACCCTCTTAGGATAAAAGGAACAGATAAACTTCGACTTATATGCATTTATTATCCACTAATCAATTTACACACAACAATACGTTTTATAACATCAAGTTACTGATGCGTTTGCGTATTATCAATGCATAACCAATTAACAAACAATAAACCATATATCTAGGTTTTAAGACTATATGATATTACCATCTTGTGATCACTCGTGATAAATTCCATGAAGTGATTCGAACAAGTGCGGGTTTATTCCAATGCTCAAATCAAGTTCATAAGCACTCATGAACGTTGTAGCAAACCTTTGCTATGTCTAATACACTTTAGACAATCTACACACCAATTCATGACAGTCTTCATTCATACCTACTTCCAACATATGAACGACTGTGGACTATTCGAATAATTCGATTATTATCAAATAATTAATTACTCAGGAAGTCAAAACATGCAAAATGAAACAATAGTTAAACAATTAACATAAGACAGTAGCTTTACTTATAAATAATACTCCTTTATTTAATCATCAAATGTCAATTACATTTATCTATTACACGTTTCCAAACTATCTAATCTAAACTAATATCGTCCTTTAGCCCAATGCTCCTAGCGTGCTGCAAATGCTTAACCCTGCTAAGTCCCTTCGTAAGCGGATCTGCTGGGTTATCCTCTGACGATACCCTCTTTACCACGAGGTGTCCTTCTTCTACTCGATGTCTAATAAAATGATATTTTCTGTCGATATGTCGAGATCTACCATGATCCCTCGGTTCCTTGGTCAAGGCAACCGCTCCTTCATTATCACAGAAAATTTCCATAGGCTCCTTTACGGTAGGCACAACTCCAAGATCACCAATGAAGTTCTTCAACCACATAGCCTCCTTTGACGCTTCGCTCGTTGCAATGTACTCTGATTCGCACGTTGAATCAGCTACTGTTTCTTGCTTGGAACTTTTCCAAGTCACCGCTCCCCCATTAAGGGTAAAGACCCAGCCCGACTGCGAACGGTAGTTGTCCCTGTCGGTTTGAAAACTGGCATCACTATACCCTCGCACCTTTAAGTCATCACTCCCTCCAAGGACTAAAAACCATTCCTTGGTCCTCCGAAGGTAATTAAGTATATTCTTGACCGCAATCCAATGAGCTCTGCCCGGGTTCCCTTGATATCTACTGACCATGCTCAAAGCAAAGGCCACATCAGGGCGAGTACAAGTCATAGCGTACATGATTGAGCCAACTGCGGAAGCATAGGGTATTCTGCTCATCTCAGCTATCTCAGCTTCTGTACTCGGGCTTTGAGTCTTACTCAATTTGGCATTACTCTGTATCGGTAGTTCTCCCTTTTTCGAGTTTTCCATACTAAAACGTTTTAGTACCTTATCCAAGTAAGTATTCTGACTAAGTCCTATTAGTCTCTTACTTCGTTCTCTCACTATGCTTATTCCTAAAATATAGGAAGCCTCTCCGAGGTCCTTCATAGCGAAACACTTCCCGAGCCAGGACTTAACCTCCTGCAGAGTCGGGACGTTGTTTCCTATGAGCAGTATGTCATCGACATACAAAACGAGAAAGCTAACTATACTCCCACTGGCCTTGACATATACACATGATTCATCTTCACTTCGTACAAATCCAAACTCTTTGACTTTCTCATCGAAGCAAAGATTCCATCTGCGAGACGCTTGCTTAAGCCCATAAATGGACTTCTCAAGCTTACACACTCTATTGGGATGTTTTGGATCGACAAAACCCTCTGGCTGAGCCATGTAAACATCCTCAACCAACTTCCCATTAAGGAAAGCGGTTTTTACATCCATTTGCCATATTTCATAGTCATGAAATGCAGCAATGGCTAGCATCACCCTAATAGACTTTATCTTCGCAACTGGTGAGAAGGTTTCGTTGTAGTCAACTCCAGGAGTCTGAGTGAAACCCTTCGCAACCAATCGCGCCTTATAAGTGTGCACGTTCCCATCCACGTCGGTCTTCTTCTTGAAGATCCACTTGCACCCGACCGTCTTACGACCTGGTACATTGTCAACCAAATTCCAAACTTGGTTGTCATACATGGACTGAAGCTCGCTGTCCATCGCCTCTTTCCATTTTACAGACTCTGGGCCTGCCATGGCTTCCTTATAGCTATTAGGTTCATCTAGATTTATTAGTGTACCATCACTAATATACGTGTCCCCTTTGGTAGTAATATGAAAACCATAAAACTGGGGTTGAACTCTAACTCTTTCGGAACGTCTAAGAGGTAAGGACTCGTCAATTGGTTCGACGCGGATCTGATCTATCTACTCGGCAATTCATCTGGTGACTTCACGGTCGCCAAAGAAGCCCCAAGAAGCATCAAACATTTCCGATGAGATCCATGGAGCTATTCTTAGATAGCAAGCACTAGCTCCTGGTGCGACTTCATAAAAAGCAATCAAAGATAAGATCGAAGAGAATGAAACGCACGTAGTGGTCATTATAGCGGTTCCTTCTGATCCTAGAAAACGTCTGAAAAAACCTGCTACGGAACTACCGAGCAGGGGCAAAAAGATGATAAGTAGATACATAATTTCGAGTGTGATCAGACAACCAAAAATCAGACAATGACAGAGCAGCCTGTGATTGAGGATTGATCGACGCCCGAGGAACGCTCGACCGAATCAATGAGTCACAAGGTGTAAGCCCCAACGACAAAAGAACCTAGGCACGCGTGATCCATGAGGTTGGCCGCCCAGCGTCGACTCTACGAACTAACAAGGGGTCGGTCGCGAGAGAGAGAAGGGGTGGTCCGGCGGGTAGGGGGGGCTCGTCAGGGGGAGCAAATCGATAAGTCCTTCGAAAGATAGGGCTTCCCGGAGAATTTGGTGTCTTTCTATTTGGAAACAAAGGACCATAAGTCTAATTAGACACTTCGTCTTTATTGTTCCACTAGCTAGGATAAAATTATAAGATGTCCCTTGCATTATTACAACCTTCTTTTTTGATGTCAAAGACCAGAAGCTACGCGAAAATTTTCATTGGATCTCGGTTGTTCTTAACAGCGATGGCTATTCATTTAAGTCTTCGGGTAGCACCACTAGACCTTCAACAAGGTGGAAATTCTCGTATTCCTTATGTACACGTTCCTGCGGCTCGGATGAGTATTCTTGTTTATATCGCTACGGCTATAAACACGTTCTTGTTCCTATTAACAAAACATCCCCTCTTTCTTCGCTCTTTCGGAACCGGTACAGAAATGGGTGCTTTTTCTACGTTGTTTACCTTAGCTGGAGTTTCCTCCTCGGGTTGAGCGCCAGTGTTAGAGGTTCCTTCATCGCTAGATTCTTGAATTTCTTCAAGATCGACTTGCCTCCCACTGTCTCCTTGGCTTATGAGTTCTCGCTCTCGGAAAACCCCTCTCCTCGCAACGAAGACAACATTGTCACTCGGCCTATAGAAGAGATATCCAAAGGATTTTTGTGGGTAGCCGATGAATATACATCGCTCACTACGAGGTTCGAGCTTGTCGTGAGTTTCTCGTCTTACGAAAACTTCACAGCCCCAAACCTTGATATGTGCCAACGAGGGAGCTTTACCTGTCCACATCTCGTGAGGTGTTTTGGCAACCTTCTTTGTGGGTACTAAATTAAGGATATGGGCGGCAGTCTCTAAGGCATACCCCCAGAATGAGATAGGTAGTGAAGCACGACTCATCATGGAACGAACCATGTCTAGCAAGGTTCGATTACGCCTCTCAGCTACACCATTCAATTGTGGTGTCCTAGGTGGCGTCAATTGTGAAACTATTCCACATTCCTTGAGGTAGTCGTGGAATTCAAGACTTAGGTACTCTCCACCTCGATCAGATCGAAGCATCTTGATTTTCCTGCCCAATTGATTCTCCACTTCTTGTTTAAACTCTTTGAACTTTTCAAAGGTTTCTGACTTGTGCTTGATTAAGTAGATATACCCATATCTGCTATAATCATCTGTGAAAGTCACATAGAAGCGATTTGCATCCCTTGTGGTGGATCTAAAGGGTCCACATACATCTGTATGTATGAGATCCAATAAACCCTCACCCCTCGCACAAGTGCCAGTGAAGGGTGACTTGGTCATCTTTCCAAGTAAACAAGATTCGCACGTGTCATCTTCCCTAAGGTCGAACGACTCCAACACTCCATCCTTTTGGAGTTGGGCTATGCGCTTCTTGTTGACATGTCCAAGACGACAATGCCACAAGGATGCTTTATCCATACCATTGGAAGAATCCATACACAACACATCATTTCCTAGGTTATCTACAACCATAACAGTTTCATAAATTCCATTACAAGGCATTGCTTCAAAATATAAAACACCATTTAGATAAGCATAAATCGAACCATTCTCATTATTAAACGAATATCTAAATCCTTGGCTAAATAAACCATGAAAAGAAATGATGTTTCTTGCCATATCTGGCGAGTAGCAACAATTATTTAATTCTAAATTCAAACCATTCCTAAGCTCTAAAGAATACACTCCAATCTTGGTGACAGGCGACGTTCTTCTGTTTCCCATGATCAGATTTATTCTTCCAAGCTCCACATCCCTATTTCTTCCTAGTCCCTGCAAATCAGAACAAATATGGTAACCACACCCTGTATCAAGAACCCAAGAAATAGCATGAGATGAATCATTAGATTTAATTGTGTAAATACCTGCAAAAGATGGCTTGATCTTCCCATCCTTGATGGCTTGCAGATATTCCGGGCAGCTTCTCTTCCAATGCCCTATTTTGTGGAAATGGTGGCGCTCTGCCTCCTTTGGGTTTGGGTTGGGCTTAGCAGGATCAACCTTGGTCCCACTAGAGGAGGAACCATTTTGGGACTTTCCTTTGTGGTGGTTCTTTGAAAAAGCCTTCCTCTTCTTGCCCCTTCCCTGTCCAATAGCCAAAACAAGAGCAACGGGTGGATTGGGAGTTGGTGCAACAGACTTGTCCTTGAGGTTGCTCTCAGCAGTCCTCAGGAGCCCTTGGAGTTTGCTTAGGGTGACCTCTTCCTTGTTCATGTAGTAGGTCATCCTAAATTGGTTGTAGCATGAGGGCAAGGAGTGAAGAACAATGTCGATAGCCAAATCTTCCCCAAAGTTGACATTCAACTTGCGAAGACGATCAACATACCTTTGCATCTTTTGCAAGTGCACAGTAAGAGACTCTCCACTTCCCATTTTAGCAGTAATCATATTCGTTATGATTTCATAGCGCTCTTGCCTCGCGCTTTGGTGATATCTCTCCATCAAGTCTAGATGCATCTCATAAGGATACATGTCCTCATAGGACTTTTGGAATTTTGAGTTCATTGTGGCTATCATGATGCAATGGACCTTCGTTGCATCACGCTCATGGTTCTCAAAGACATCCATTTCTTCAGGAGTAGCAGTTTCTGGATTGATCTTTTCGAGCTTCTCATCGAGAACATACTCTTTGTCCTCGTAACGCGCGATTGTACGAATGTATCTTATCCATTCGCTAAAGTTCGTTCCATCGAATGTCACTTTTTGACAAAGGCTCATTAGAGGAAATGAGCTAGCAGCTGTGTTGTTTTAGTTAGACATCTACAAATAGAAAGAACAAAGTTTGATTAGATTAAGTCCCTAATTAACACCCAAAATGAAAAATTAGGGCTAGGACCCAACAACGTTATTTACACATTAGAAAAGGGATGCCGTAATCCAATATGCAAATAATTTGGAGGTAAGTGAATGACGATTCACTAATTCTTCACCATGAAAAACATAAGCTTTAAGTTTTAAATGTATTGAGAATTCCTAGATTTCATTGAGATTCATTGAACCTTTCAATGACATGTTTAAATATCGATATGCCCCTCTCGTTTGTGACTGGGATGCCGAGGATCACAAAGTGGGTGTGAATAACCATGCAAATGTATAAGGTGCCCCCACTGTTACAGTTACCTATTCAATGTGCTGGTTAACCACACACGCTCCATTGAACTATAACAAACAATGAGTCACCCTTTGCCACCTTTGCTTAGAACCCAATTAATGTGCCGGTTAACCACACGCGCTCCATTAATGTCTTAGCAAGGGTACAAAGTGTAATTTCATGGGATTGCATCAATTCACTTTTCCTAAAGTAACTAAGATTGGGAATTTTATAAAACATGTTTAGTTACTTTATATAGATTCATTATACTTATTAATGAGAGGAGGTTTGCCCTATCCTACCCGTTCGGCTAACGACCCTCCACCAGTCAAGCAAGCGGTGGGTGTGAATGTACACCCATTAAGCGCCATTTTATAGGCAGCAACCTTATACCCACCTTATAGACTGGCTTCGTGAATGTGGCCTACTAACGGTAAGACTAGCATTTTAAATTATACATATATATATATATATATATATATATATATATATTAAGCTTGTAATAATATAATAGTATAGGGTTGAATTTTAAACTTGTAAAATTCTAGGGATTGAAATTTAAAATTATCCAAATTAAACTTTTAATCACAAAATTTAAAATTTCAAAGCTTGAGGACAAGTCTTGAACTTTTTCAAAGCATAAGGATTAAATAGCAAATAATATAAATCATCTAATTAGATTATCTCAATTTGATCTTATTTAATGTTACTTGCCAAACAATTTACCAATTCAATTCGAATAATCAACAATTATCATATAAGGAAATTATTATTCAACTAATTGGTAATTATCTTTTGTTAGGTCAAGAATATACTCATATATATGATTAAAATCGGATTTTAATGACCCAAAACAGTTAAGGCAAGTATCCTCAAGTAAAACAGCAAGAAATCCCGAAACTTCCTCCTTCTGACGCTCGAACTCGCCGAGTACCTCTATGGACTCGCCGAGTACCTCTATGGACTCGCCGAGTCCACAGTGGAACTCGCCGAGTACAGCAGTCAGAATGACAAAATCGAATTTTTTTTAAGCAACAAGCAATCAACCAATGCATCAATTCAATAGAAATCAATCAAAGCTCTGATACCACTGATGGGTTTGAGCCATAAGAACTTTCCTATGTGCACATGCAAACCCTAATTGCTTGGATCTAGGTTTATCTAATTGAACATGCATTGAATACAAGACTTGCAATACTAGATCTAATGTAATATATTGAATCTAATCATATGAAATCAGATCTGAAAGAATACCTTGAATTACTTGCTTGATACTTCTTCTTTTTGGAGCTTAGAGTCACAATTGTCACTCCTGTAATGGCTTACAAACACCAAATAGCAAGAAGATGATCTTGAGAGAGAGGGAGGAGGGATAGAAATCGGCCCTAGGGTTCCTTGGCTTGCAAGAGTGTCGATTTCTCCATCCCAAGGGTCCTATTTATACTATGAGCTATTAGGGTTTCTCCTTTAACCCTAATTGAATGACTTAGACCCTAAGCAATCCAAGATCCTTCTAGATACAAGGCTTGGACGAAATTAAGGTTCCCAAGCCCCTAAATTTCGTTCACCCTAATATCCATAAGGATACATAGCCCAAAATACAACTATCACACATTTGACAGTTTATGCCCCTTTATTCAATTAACCTCTTTAAGTCACCAAATTAATTCCCAATTTAATATATGACTTATATTAATCAAATAATATTATTATTTCCTCAATATATTATTCTCATAATATATTAATAATATTTCTTCTCTCTTAACAAATCATCCTGTCAAGTTGCTATGGTGAAGGCAACCCAAAAGGACCATGCATAACCGGGTCAAGTACTTACCAAATATAGTTACCGCCTTAGACACTAATCCAACAGTTTTTACCGAGGATGCCTCAGAAACCCTCCAAGGTCTTATACCAGGTGCCTCGGGAACCCCCCGAGGTCTTTCATGCAAATGTCACAAATAATCAAGCATAACATATCGCATAACAATTAATGGGCCGACCTTGGTGCCTTAGACCCATTGGTATGGTGAGGAGAGGCACCTCTGTCTGCTGAATACAAAAGATGCTCTCCTAACAGTCTGTAACCTCTGTGCTGAATAATAATATTAAATAATGTTAGGATTTTAATTAGTCAAAGGGAACCCAAACTCCAAACCCTTCCCTAAGGCCCAATTATCCATCCCTTGCTAATGGGCCCAAAGTCCAAGTCCAAAATCCCTAATGGGCCTCTTGGCCCAATAAGGCCCAATCAATATGTCCATGGCCCATAATAGATAATATGACTCATAATTCTCAGACTACTACATGCCCAATAATCAAATGAGGCCCAAATAGCTCAAGGCCCAAAATGGATTCGGCCCAACTGTGATGCGTACGCTTAGCGTACCATCCTGGTACGCGCAACATACTGGGGTTCTAGGGCTTACGTGCAGCGTACATTGGGTTACGCCCAGCGTACTAACAGATTAAGCACTTTTTCCATTAAGTGCTTAATACTCACCAACGGAGGTCCAAACTCAACCAAAATGGGACAAACTAGAAAACCCTAGCTAGATCTAGAGGTTAAGAAGGAAAGATCCAAGCTTTTTACCTCCAGTAGCTTTGTAAGATGACTAAGATGCAGGTTCTTGAAGCACCAACTTGTTCCTAGCTTGCTTGACCACCTCTTCTTCTTGGAATGAACACTAAAAGGCCACAAATGCACTTTTTAAAGCTCAAAATGGTCTCACAAGTTTCTCTGGAGTGTAAGGACGTGATAAGACTGTGGAGGCTCTCTAGGGTTTAGTCCAAGGGACTTAAGGGCGCTTAAATAGGCCTCATGTCCAAAAATTAGGGTTTTGGATCCCTGGCACGTACGCCCAGCGTACTTCTGGTACGCCCAGCTCCTCCGTGTCCAACCCTGCATAGTACGCTAAGCGTACACCTAAGTACGCCCAGCGTACTTAAGGGGCCAATTATGCTAAAATATAAATTCTTGAGGGTTGAAGGCATACTAGATTTGGGGTGTTACAACACTCCCCCACTTGAACTAGACTTCGTCCTCGAAGTCCATAACTATAAACAGTTCGGGGTAATGTTCCCGCATCTCTTCCTCCGGCTCCCAAGTCCATTCGGAGCCCTTCTAGTGCTGCCATTGTACCTTTACCAACTTCACTTCTTTATTCCGAAGACCCTTCGTCTTCATATCTAAGATGGCGACCGGCTTTTCAACATAATTTAAACTCCTATCCACCTGAATGTCATCCAAGGAAACAACCGCAGACTCGTCAGCAACACACTTCCGAAGCTGGGACACATGAAAAGTATTGTGAATCTGACTAAGCTCCTCAGGGAGCTCTAAGCGATATGCCACCTTGCTCACCCGAGCCGTGATCTTGAACGGGCCTATGAACCGAGGCCCCAACTTTCCCCTCTTTCGAAACCTGATAATCCCTTTCCAGGGCGACACCTTCAATAATACAAAATCCCCCACCTGAAACTCGAGATCCGAACGCTGTCGGTTAGCATAACGTTTCTGACGGCTTTGCGCGACTCGCAACTGGTCGCGCACCTGCTGAATCAAGCCGGTAGTCTTGAGCACTACCTCAGTGCTCCCCATGACCCAGTGCCCAACCTCGTCCCAACACACCGGGGTCCTGCACCTCCGACCATATAACATCTCCCCTATTTGGGGTTCGAACCCTGACCAACTGGCGCTCGCAATCAATCGGGTAGCACTCGAGTCAAATAGGACGTGAGCAGACATATCATTGACCGAAAAGGTCCCTATACAAGCATATAGTACACATAAGTCACACAAATAATAAGAACATAGGATAACGGATATGTACCAGCCACGACGTCCCGAGCTGCCTGAGCCTCCTCGGTAGTCAGCTGAAAAGCACGACTCTTCACCGCCGGGGCATCCGCCTTAGCAGGGCGGCCATCTGTGATCCTCATGGTGGCGGGCGCGGGCGCCACCACTGCTCCTCCCCCTCCCTGCAACCTCGGACAATCGGCCTTTTTATGGCCAGTCTGGTTGTAGTGGAAACATATCGAATCCTTCTTGGGGCAATCCCTGCTCACATGGCCCTGCTAATTACATGTATAACATGTCAGACCCGTCCCCTGGCATGCTCCACCATGAGATCTCCCACACTTGGCACACCGGCCACGGCCCTGCTGGCCCCTACTCGATGAATCCGAGGTCTTGGGATTTTTAGCCTGACCCACTGCTGTCTGAACCTGCTCCGGCTTCCGCTTGCTGCGGAAGTCCAACTCCATTTCCCGCTCACGGGCCTTCTCCACCATCTCATTCAGGGTTTTGCACCCTGTAAAACTCACAAACTCCCAGATAACATCCCTCAGCATGGAATGATATCTCGTCCTCCTCATGTCCTCATCAGTGGCATACTGCAGAATCAACAGAGCTCGTTCCCGAAACTTGGCGGTTATTTCCGCCACCGTCTCGGTCGTCTGCTGCAAATCATGGAACTCTCGCACTAGACGTCGTACCTCAATGGGTGGTGCAAACTCCAAATCAAATCGCCGGACAAACTCGGCCCACGTCATCTCAGCCACTCCGGCTGGTCCCAACTGTCTAGTAACCTCACCCCACCAATCACGGGCTCTGTCTCTCAGTATACATGAAGCAAATCCAACCTTTTCCGCATCCAGGCAAGAACTCGTGCGCTGGGCGTTCTTAATGTCTGCCACCCAGCGTCGACTGACAATGGGGTCCCTGACCCCGAAAAACTCTGGCACCCCACACGCCTTGAACTCCCGGAACGAGGGAGTTCGGGCCCCCATCTGGCCTGAAGAAATCTCAGCCCTGAATGATCTAAGTCTCTCCTCCATGATCTCCATAACCCCCTACTTGACCGTCCCAAAGATGACTGGGGTAGCGTCAAGGATGCCCTTCGTAACCTCGGCTTTGATGATATCACACAGCCTCTCATCAATATGCTCCACACCACTGCCCGACCCTGATCCCCCTGTCCCGAATCGTGTCGTCACCATGCTGAACTGAAATATCACAAACCATAATAATCAGGACATATATACAGGGGATCTTCCCACGCCGGTCCTTCTTGGAGTTGCCAGGTCTAACCATGGCTCGGGTACAGGTCCTGTGCTTTCAGTAGAACGGGCCCAATACTACCTTCCACACCTACCTGTACCTTTCCCCAATGTTCTACCTGATAACTCCAATTCATCCCGAAATAAATCGTATCTCACAAACCACTGCATAACCAAAATCCCAGGATGTCCTAAGATTGCTCTACCCATATAAATCAGACCAATCATGATAGGTTGCCTTTATGCACACAAATTATACACAGAAATGATCAAATAGACTTTTGAATAAGAGATTCTACCCTAAGACCACAACCAAACATGGAACAAGAAATAAGGCCAAATCAATCATTCTGAGGCTATAAGCTCCTAACTGTATATAATTTAAAAAAAGCATACACATAACAAGTCTCATACAATCATCAAGCTCAAATATTAGTATAACATGGCTAACACATTGGGAACTACTTACTTGGCTCGGCCGATCGCGTGCGTTGCACTCTCATCTTTTCGTTTCTTTTAAAACCCTTTTCATGTTATTTTTGAAAACCATTTTACCATTTAATTAGTTTGAGTCCTGACACACCCAAGGGTGTGCCCGAATACCTCAAACCAAGGCTTTGATACCAACTTGTAACGACCCAAATTTTCAAAACAAATTTTTAATTTTTAATTAACCAAATACATTCCCATGAATCAAGAAATTCCAAAACAATTGTTTCAAATCTATATTCATAACAACTTTATTTTTCAAATTATCAGAGTGTCCCGTAAAACATCCGCGTGAGAGTGCACGCCACGCCATCAAGCCTTGCCCTTGCCCTTGGGCTCAGATGTACCCTCCAAGGTCTTACTCCGGGTGGCTCGGGAACCCCCGAGGTCTTAGCCCATGTGCCTCGAGAACCCCCCGAGGTCTTTACCGAGGATCCGTCGGAAACCCTCCAAGGTCTTATACCAGGTGCCTCGGGAACCCCCCCGAGGTCTTTCATGCAAATGTCACAAATAATCAAGCATAACACATCGCATAACAATTAATGGGCCAACCTTGGTGCCTTAGACCCATTGGTATGGTGAGGAGACTAACCTCTGTCTACTGGATACAAAAGCTGCTCTCGTAACAGTCTGTAACCTCCCGTGCTGAATAATAATATTAAATAATGTTAGGACTCTAATTAGTCAAAGGGAACCAAAAATCCAAACCCTTCCCAAAGGCCCAATTATCCATCCCTTGCTAATGGGCCCAAAGTCTAAGTCCAAAATCCCTAATGGGCCTCTTGGCCCAATAAGGCCCAATCAATATGTCCATGGCCCATAATAGATAATATAACTCATAATTCTCAGACTACTACATGCCCAATAATCAAATGAGGCCCAAATAGCTCAAGGCCCAAAACCGATTCGGCCCAACTGTGATGCGTACGCTTAGCGTACCATCCTGGTACGCGCAGTGTACTGGGGTTCTAGGGCTTACGCGCATCGTACATTGGGTTACGCCCAGCGTACTAACAGATTAAGCACTTTTTCCATTAAGTGCTTAATACTCGATTCTTTTACGTCCAGAAGTCAGATCTAACCCTATTAAGACGACCTAAGGCATAGAGTTGGCAACTTTATGCCTTTGCATGTCTCAAATGCTCCTAACACCCTCATTAAGATATTTTTAAAGCTCTTAGCCATTGCATGAGGTCAAAATATCCATCAATACTCCATTTTTATTTTGAAAAAGAACTAAGGGACCTCAGATCTGTCATTTCCGTCCTTTGGAGTTGCTTAACTCACCAATGGAGGTCCAAACTCAACCAAAAGGGGACAAACTAGAAAACCCTAGCTAGATCTAGAGGTTAAGAAGGAAAGATCCAAGCTTTTTACCTCCTGTAGCTTTGTAAGATGACTAAGATGCAGGTTCTTGAAGCACCAACTTGTTCCTAGCTTGCTTGACCACCTCTTCTTCTTGGAATGAACACTAAAAGGCCACGAATGCACTTTTTAAAACTCAAAATGGTCTCACAAGTTTCTTTGGAGTGTAAGGAAGTGCTAAGGCTGTGGAGGCTCTCTAGGGTTTAGTCCAAGGGACTTAAGGTCGCTTAAATAAGCCCCATGTCTGAAAATTAGGGTTTTGGATCCCTGGCACGTACGCCCAGCGTACTTCTCGTACGCCCAGCTCCTCCGCGTCCAACCCTGCATAGTACGCTAAGCGTACACCTAAGTACGCCCAACATACTTAAGGGGCCAATTATGCTAAATAAATTCTTCAGGGTTGAAGTCATACCAGATTTGGGGTGTTACAACTGTCCCCCACTTGAACTAGACTTCGTCCTCGAAGTCCGTAACCGTAAACTGTTCGGCGTAATGTTCCCGCATATCTTCCTCCGGCTCCCAAATCCATTCGGAGCCCTTCCGGTGCTGCCATTGTACCTTTACCAACTTCACTTCTTTGTTCCAAAGACCCTTCGTCTTCCTATCTAAGATGGCGACCGGCTTTTCGACATAATTTAAACTCCTATCCACCTGAATGTCATCCAAGGAAACAACCGCAGACTCGTCAGCAACACACTTATGAAGCTGGGCCACGTGGAAAGTATTGTGAATCTCACTAAACTCCTCAGGGAGCTCTAAGCGATATGCCACCTTGCCCACCCGTGCCGTGATCCTGAACGGGCCTATGAACCGAGGCCCCAACTTGCCCCTCTTTCGAGACTTGATAATCCCTTTCCAGGGCGACACCTTCAGTAATACAAAATCCTTCACCTGAACCAGGGCCTATGAACCGAGGCCCCAACTTGCCCCTCTTTCGTGACTTGATAATCCCTTTCCAGGGCGACACCTTCAGTAATACAAAATCCCCCACCTGAAACTCGAGATCCGAACGCCGTCGGTCGGCATAACTTTTCTAACGACTTTGCGCGACTCGCAACCGGTCGCGCACCTGCTGAATCAGCCCGGTAGTCTTGAGTACTACCTCAGTGCTCCCCATGACCCGGTGCCCAACCTCGTCCCAACACACCGGGGTCCTGCACCTCCGACCATATAACATCTCGAATGGAGCTCGGTCAATACTGGCATGATAACTATTATTATATGAGAACTCTGCCAGTGGCAGGTATGTATCCCAACTCCCTCCAAAATCCAGCACACATGCTCGAAGCATGTCCTCCAGTGTCTGGATCGTCCTTTCACTCTGACCGTCAGTCTGAGGATGGTACATCGTACTGAAATGTAGCTGAGTGCCCAGCTCCTCGTGGAACTTCTTCCAAAACCTAGAAGTAAACCGAACGTCCCTGTCGAAGACCACAGACATGGGTACCCCGTGTCTAGCCACTACCTCACGCACATAAATATCTTCCAACTTCTCCGCAGATATACTCTCGGAAATCGAAATAAAATGGGCACTCTTCGTCAGTCTGTCTACGATCACCCATATAGCGTCCACTCCCCTTGCCGTCCTAGGCAACTTTGTGATGAAATCCATGGTGATCTCTTCCCACTTCCACATGGGAATGGGTAGTGGCTGAACCTTGCCATGAGGCCGCTGGTGCTCCACGAACCAGGCAATCTCCCGCTTCGTGCAGGGCCACCAATATCCCAGCCTCAAGCCCCTATACATTTTCGTAGCTGTTGGGTTTTGAGCATTCTAACACTCCTAAGTGTACATGCAACCCTAAATACCTTGGATCTATGTTTTCTCTATTATACATGCAAATATGAATATTCCAAGGTATTAACCTATCTAGCATACAATCTTTAATACTTGGGTAATAAAACAAGTTAGAAGACATACCTTTTTATGTAGCTTGATTCCTTGATGCTTAAGAGCCGAGTGCCCCAAGTGTGACACCTCAAATGGTTCAAAGAACATCAAAATACACTTGGAATAACTTGAGAGAAATGACACACTTCATCAAATCGGCTAGCCCTCACCATACCTTCATCGTGGCCGATTTTGTCAAGAATAAGATGCTTATATAGTGTGTCACAATTAGGGTTACACCATGTAAACCCTAATTGTAATGGACTTTCATTTCCATGATCCATGGGTACAAAAACACCATGGAGCATCCATGGAACATCTTATGGGTTTTAGCCCAACTTGATAATCCATGGAGCATTAGCCCACTATACAAGTATGGATGATTTACACAATCAACCCATATATTTAATTAGTCTCCTTTTGATCACTTAATTCATTCCAAATTAATTCTTGATCAATACTAATTAAATAATCTTATTAATAAATTAGAACTTATAATATATTAATAAACCTTAAGTGTTATTTCTCTCATTTTAGTCTATCCAAATGCATGATGCCATGCAACCCAAATGGACCATGCCAATCGGGTCAAGTACATACCAATTATAGTTATGGACTTAGACACTAATCCAACAGTAGCTCCAGGGTGTATAGAGAACTTGGACTTCTGCGCCTCCTCTAATAGCCTTTGTCTCACTCCCCCTGCCACTAGTACCCATACTCGACCACATTGCGTCAGAAGGCCGCGACTATCCTTCACGAACAAAGGATACTGCCCCCGAATCCGCTCGACCTTACAATTCTCCTTCTTCACCCCCTCGACCTGAGCCACTTTGATCATGTCCAACAAAGGAGAAGTCACCGTCATCCTCATACAAATGTCCCTAATCAGGGACCCCGCCGTCTTGCGGCTCAATGCATCAGCCACCACGTTGGCTTTCCCTGGGTGATATAGAATCTCACAATCATAATCCTTCAGCACATCCAACCACCTTCTCTGCTGCATGTTAAGGTTCTGCTGATCCATCAAATACTTCAGACTCTTGTGATCGGTATAGATAGTGAACCGCACTTCATATAAATAGTTCCTCCAAATCTTGAGGGCAAACACCACCACCCCCAAATCCAGGTCATGAGTGGGGTAATTCGCCTCATGAGGCTTCAAATGCCTCGAGGCGTAAGCTATCACACGCCCCTTCTGCATCAGTACTACACCTAACCCTGAGATCGACGCGTCGCAGTACACCACCAAATCATTTAACCCCTCAGGTAGTACTAGAATCGGAGCCTCGCATAACCTCCTTTGCAGGGTCTCAAAATCCATTTGTTGATCCGCACCCCACCGAAAAGTCACATTTTTCTTGGTCAAGCGGGTCAATGTCACAACAATCTAGGAGACATGGACTATCAATCATTCTCTCAGTCCATTTGTTGTTTCCCGATTTCCGATTTATGACGACCGACTAATTGAACAAATCAAATCAGTCCTGGCTTGGCCAATCACTTCGGGGTGTCATCACTAAATCATCGAGGGGCCCACAAATATCGCTTTTATCCCGAAGGTAAAAGGAATGGATAAACTTCGACTCATATTGCTTGTTCTACTACTTGTTGAATCATACACAAAGGTACGTTTTATAACATCGAGTTACCAATGCGTTTTCGTGCAATCAATGTACAACCAACTCATAGTAACAACTCATATCTCTAGGTTTGAAGAATATAAGGTATTATCGTCTCATGATCACTCGTGATAAAATCCATGAAGTGATTCCAATGAGCATGGGTTGAATCCAATACTCAGAACTTATGAGTACTCATGAATGTTGTAGCACCACTTGCTATGTCCCATACTTTGGACATCTACAATCCAGCTTCATGACAGTCTTGATTCATATCTACTTCCAACATATGACCGACTGTGGATAGTTTGAATAACTTAGTCATTCAGGAGGAACGACCTAGTTATTCTGGAAGTCAAAACATGCAAAGTGAAACAC
Organism: Lactuca virosa; assembly: GCF_052849685.1. Taxonomy (NCBI): domain Eukaryota; kingdom Viridiplantae; phylum Streptophyta; class Magnoliopsida; order Asterales; family Asteraceae; genus Lactuca; species Lactuca virosa. Next base: position 283,874,431 of record NC_136428.1, read on the forward strand.
AAGAATAATCGAATCCAATATGGTCTCAGAACTTATGAATCTAAATAAAACATCTTTTATTTATCACCATATTGATTACACATTATTCATTGTATACTGTTTCAAACTATCAACTTTATACTTGAATTAAAACAATAGTTGTCCCATGCTCCAAGCATGTACACTATGTTTTCTAAACACTAGTCATGCCATACACCAAGTATGCACACTATGTTTTTCCAAACATTAGTTATGCCATACACCAAGTATGCACACTAAGTTTATCTATGATCTTTTACTTTGTGAAAGAGATCGATTGAACATAATTCCAATGATACTCATTTCATAATCCCAAATCCTTACCGCAAATGCAAGAATTCAAAATTCCTTCCATTTACCTAAATCTGGTAGATTCTAAACTTATATGCATTGATCCTCTTATAATGATTATGCACAAAGTCACAAAGACTTGTCAATAGACATTACAGAGTATTCCAATGGAGATCATTCCATGGAAACGAAGTCTCAAATTCAAAGTACATTGCTTTGAATATCCTTCTTGCATTAAGTTTCCTAATCTTACACAGATTTAATGAATAACTTCCACCTATGGAAATATTTCCATATTCTCATTTTGACTATCATTTCTGAACAAGAGTTGCCTCTTTTCAGAATATGTCAACATGGCCCTTTCCAAAAATTAACACTATACTTCCAACTGTCCCTGAGCAACCAATCTTTGGTAAAACTTAGATTGTTCTCGACAATTGCTTAATCATTTTAGTCATATCCAATTCTAGACCTTTTTCCCTTCTTAATGCTCTGGGCATTTGGAAAAATTTAGAACAGGTGAATATTATAGCACATGCAATCGATCCTATATCCGAAGCATATGGGACACGATTCATGATGTCTCACATAAAGACATGATACTAGACTAGTCCTTTTGCTATAATATTTCTATATCTATTTGCCAAGTTCTCATAATTCAGATTATAAAAAGGGATGCCGTAATCATAATCGAATTTTAGAACGCAAATAATGGACCCATATATAGAATTTCCTTATGTTGAGCCATTCCAACACAAAATTCATATATATCCTTGACTAAAGATGATTAAAACCTCAATCTAAGCTTTTAGAATTGAAATGAAGTATATTTTCCTCTCCCTTAATTATAGCCAAACAACTTTTCAACCCCTGCAACTTCACGAATTGAAACTTTTGTTTTCTATAATTAACATTGCTATCTTGCAATACTAATAATTATCATGCTCCCACTAACATGATGATTATTAGCATAACACTTATGCTCCCATTAGCTTTGACATGTACTCAGAAATCAGCTGAACTTCAAGAAATCAATACTTTATTGACTTTCTTACCAAAGTTCAGATTTCTGATACGAGATGTTTTGATAAGACTTTATCAAAATCACACACATTTCCTTAGATAGCTCACATGTGTGTCTAAACAATTTTTAGAACTATGAAAAGGGATGTCGTAATCATAGTCTCAATTGTTTGGACCTTTGCCATTTCTCACAAGTCCATGTTAGTGTGCCGGTTAACCACACACGCTCCACTAACGACTTTGAGAATGCAAATATCACAACTGTTATCTACTTAAAATCAACTTAGTGAAAGTGTTTCCTCACCATCATTTTCATGAATCGGAGAGAAACCTTATGACAGTTAGATTTTATGGTGTATGTGTTCTTATCCATGTGAATTTGTCAAAACCATAATCACAAGACAAGGATAACGATAAATCCAAACTCATATGGACTGAACTCAATCTTAATTTCTTGCCACTTCATAGCACAAGGGCCTGCCACTGCTTCCAAGTTGTTATGCAACCAATTGAGAACTCTCAGAACTCATATGCAAAGCCAACTTTAACTGGAATGGGCACAAAAATAGAAATATGTCAACACGATAGGTTATAAACCTCACGTCGTGTGCTAGTGTCAAACTACATGTTTTTATTCTTGATTAGATCTTAAAATTCTTTCAGGATCTTTAAGACTCCCACTGTCCTCTTGATATATAAGACTATCTTGCCAAATATTCAAGAGATAGTGCAGATTCTTTTTCAAGACAAACACTTCACACAATTGGCCTTAGTTGGTCTTTGTTTTATCCAAAACATCGCAACTTACCAATTTCAAATGTACAAGAGTAGGAAACTTTTACTCTTACATTTGACAAGTGTTATAAACCCTCTTTAAAATGTGTCACTAAAGTTACAATCTTGGAGTATGACTCAAGACTTGTTTTGGAACGAAGTATGACTCATCTTCTTGATTTAACCATTTCAACAATTCATGACTCCTGTTCTTAGCCATAAGAATGCACTAAGATGTCCTTAGAAGACCAATTGTGATATGGTTCTTTAATCATTAAGATTATCACAAAACATGATACTAAAGTACTCTCCCATCTTTTCAGATTTGAGAAACTTTTGTCTTTCTGCCAAATTTGATTCTTCTTATTCGTTATGCCATACATCGAAACTTTTCCAATGCTTCAGAATTATACTTAAACTTGTAAGTATAATCATATTTACTAACCTTTAGTAAATCATGACGAATAGTCTTATCGATCTTTTATGGTGGACTTGACTAGTGCACACGAATGTGTACTCGATCCCTTAGTCCTTCACTTGACTCATATATACATGTGAACAAGGTATTGGTCTTAATTTTCCAAAGATGAAAATTCTCATTCACCATACTATACAACTTGCATGATTCCAAGTTTCTATCGAACTGAAACTTGGTTGATGAGAATCTTTCCTTATTTGGTAAATTATGACACTACCACAAATGACAAAATCAAATTTATTTTCCAATGTTGCTATCAATGGAATCATATAAACAACAATTTTACACAAGTGTCATTGTAAGGATACTTAAAATAAATAAAATCAAACTTTTCTTTTATTTTAAAACTTGCGGAAAAACTTATCATTACAATGCAGATGCATATGAAAACTATGTTGTTATTTATTCCTAAGCTATCTATCACAACTCTTAAGCAGTAGCACAAAAAGTCTGATCACCGAACCATGCGATCGAAATCCATCTTCGCGATCAGAATCAGCTCACTCTTCTTTAAGCTTCCTCTCTTTCTTTGATTCTTAAAACTTCAACATGTGACCCAGTCACATCATGTAATAAGAATCTCCAAATAGGAACTTAATAGAGTTAGATAGTGGACTTACCTGAAGTACAGTCAAACTTTTTGACTAGACCTTCTCTCAGATCTTTCAGGTAGTTAGGGTAGCTTCGCAACCAATGCCCCTTCCTTTGGCAATAGAAACATATGGACCCTTTGGGAATGGTACACATAACTATCTCATACTTAGCCTTTCTCTTTACCATTTTGTCAACTGAGTTGACTATGGCCGATCCCTTTCCATTGGGAAGAGAAAGCTTTTCTGGATTTTCAATGTTACCATTGTCAATGTCCATGGAAGTTTGGGAAGTTGATCTTCTAATCAAATTTGCTTTACCAGTGCTCCAAATCATTGCTGATTCAGCAACACCTAGCAAATAGATAAGATCATTAAGGGTCATGTCACAGTCTGTTTCATAGTAGTCCCAAGGAAACTCACTATGTGACTTAGAAAGTGATTGAACAACCAACTTTCTCAAGACTTTGACACCCAACTCTCCCGGCTTGTCAATATGTGACTTCATCTCCAAGATGCAATCACACATAGACCTTGCTTGCCAATAGGGCTTGAGTGACCTTGAACTTGTGGGTTAGGGAGAATAATTGGAGGAGGTGGAGGAAGTGAAGTTCCAAGAGATTTGGGAAGATCATAGATGTATGAACTAGACATCTTTTGGGAGATACTCAAGATAGTTGATCTAAAGTCCTTAATATAACACCCAATATGAAATATTAAGGCTAGGACCCAACATAATACTTTTATAACTTGGAAGAGGGATGCTGTAATCCAAGCTATAAAATATTTGAAGGTAGGCGAATGACGATTCACCAATTTCCGCCATGAAAACGAAATAATTTATTAGTTTTTAATTGGATTTGAAACTCCTAGATCTTTTGAGATTCATTGAACTGTGCAATGGCATGTTTCAATCTCGATTGTGCCCTCTCAAGTTTTGTGACTGGGATGCCGAGGATCACAAAACAAGGTGTGAATAACCATGCAAATATACTTGGTACCCTTAATATTTACCCCTCAATCGATGTGCCGGTTAACTACACGCGCTCCATCGATACTATGATAAACATTAAGTTACCCTTTGCATACCTTGTTAAATCAAGCTAGTGTGCCGGTTACCCACACACGCTCCACTAACCGACTTAAGCAAAGTGCAAAGTGTAATTTCATGCGTTAGCACCAAATTCACATTTTCCTAAGTAACTAAGATTGGGAATTTATAAATGTTTAGTTACTTAGTATTTATCATTAATACTTTTAATGAAGGGAGAATTCTAGTCCTTGTCCTACCCGTTCGGCTAAGGACCCTCCACCAGTCAAGGAAGCGGTGGGTGAGAGTGGACACCCATTAAACTGCCATTTTATAGGCAGTAACCTTATACCCCCCTTATAGAGAACTTGGACTTCTGCGCCTCCTCTAATAGCCTTTGTCTCACTCCCCCTGCCACTGGTACCCATACTCGACCACATTGCGTCAGAAGGCCGCGACTATCCTTCACGAACAAAGGATACTGCCCCCGAATCCGCTCGACCTTCCAATTCTCCTTCTTCACCCCCTCGACCTGAGCCACTTTGATCATGTCCAACAAAGGAGAAGTCACCGTCATCCTCATACAAATGTCCCTAATCAGGGACCCCGCCGTCTTGCGGCTCAATGCATCAGCCACCACGTTGGCTTTCCCTGGGTGATATAGAATCTCAAAATCATAATCCTTCAGCACATCCAGCCACCTTCTCTGCCGCATGTTAAGGTTCTGCTGATCCATCAAATACTTCAGACTCTTGTGATCGGTATAGATAGTGAACCGCACTCCATATAAATAGTGCCTCCAAATCTTGAGGGCAAACACCACCGCCCCCAACTCCAGGTCATGAGTGGGGTAATTCGCCTCATGAGGCTTCAAATGCCTCGAGGCGTAAGCTATCACATGCCCCTTCTACTTCAGTACTGCACCTAACCCTGAGATCGACGCGTTACAGTACACCACCAAATCATCTATGCCCTCAGGTAGTACTAGAATCAGAGCCTCGCATAACCTCCGTCTCAGGGTCTCAAAATCCATTTGCTGATCCGCACCCCACCGAAAAGTCACATTTTTCTTGGTCAAGCGGGTCAATGGCACAACAATCTAGGAGAAATCCTGGATAAATCTCCGATAGTAGCCCGTTAAACCCAAGAAACTACGAATCTTTGATGCATTCCTCGGTACTTCCCACCGCATCACAGCCTCCACCTTGGCTGGATCAACCGAAATACCCTCCTGATTGATGACATGCCCCAAGAATTGTACTTCCCGTAGCCAGAAATCACACTTGGAGAACTTCGCATAAAGTTTCTCCGCCCTCAGGGTCTCTAATACCTCCCTCAGATGTTGCTCATCCTGCTCCCTGGCCTTTGAATAGACCAGGATATCATCAATAAAAACGATCATCGACCGATCCAACATCAGTCTGCATACCCTGTTCAGAAGATCCATGAACGCTGCTGGGGCATTGGTGAGCCCAAACGACATCACCACAAACTCATAATGCCTATACCGAATCCTGAAAGCCGTCTTCAGTATATCCTCATCCCGAATCCTCATCTGATGGTATCCCGACCAAAGATCAATCTTGGAAAACCATGACGCACCCTGCAGCTGATCGAATAAATCATCGATCCTTGGAAACGGATAACGGTTCTTCACCGTTAGTTTATTCAGATCCCTATAATCGATGCACGTCCTGTGCGATCCATCCTTCTTTTCACGAAAAGAATCGGTGCTCCCCACGGGGAACTGCTCGGACGAATGAACCCTCAGTCTAGCAGCTCCTGGAGCTGCGTAGATAGCTCCTGCATCTCTGGCGGTGCCAACCAGTAGGTTGCCTTTGCTATCGGAGCGGCACCCGGCACCAAGTCAATGCGAAACTCCACCTGCCTCTCCGGAGGCACTCCTGGTAATTCTTCGGGGAAAACGTCCTGAAAATCCTATACCACTGGCACACTGTCTACCTCCATCACGGTCTCTACCCTCATATCCAAGACATAAGCCAGAAATCTCGTGCAACCCTGCTCTAAAAACCTCCTAGCCCTCGCTTCCGAACAGAGGTCCGGTCCCTGCGAGGCCCTCTCACCCTGAATAACCAGTTCTCCCCCACTTGGGGTTCAAACCCTGACCAACTGGCGCTCGCAATCAATCATGGCCCCATGGGCCCCCAACCAATCCATCCCGACAATCACTTTCAACCCTTGCAATGGTATCGGGACTAAATCAACACGGAACCTCTCGCCCAATACATTCAGTACACAGTCCCAATATACCCTCGCAACACTAACGGTGCGGTAATCTGTAATCTCCACCTCGAGCGGGGAATTCAAGGTCCCCGGTGCGTCTCCGAACTTCTTGCTGAGCGCAAGTGACACAAATGATCGGGTAGCACCCGAATCAAATAGGACGTGAGCAGACATACCATTGACCAAAAAGGTCCCTATACAAGCATATAGTACACATAAGTCACACAAATAATAAGAACCGAGGATAATAGATATGTACCAGCCACAACGTCTGGAGCTTCCCGAGCCTCCTTGGTAGTCAGCTGAAAAGCACGGCTCTTCACCACCGGGGCATCCGCCTTAGCAGGGCGGCCATCTGTGATCCTCATGGTGGCGGGCGCGGGCGCCACCACTGCTCCTCCCCCTCCCTTCAACCTCGGACAATCGGCCTTTTTATGGCCAGTCTGGTTGTAGTGGAAACGTATCGAATCCTTCCTGGGGCAATCCCTGCTCACATGGCCCTGCTGATTACATGTATAACATCTCAGACCCGTCCCCCGACATGCTCCACCATGAGATCTCCCACACTTGGCACACCGGCCACGGCCCTGCTGGCCCTTACTCGATGAATCCGAGGTCTTAGGCTTTTAAGCCTGACCCACTGCAGTCTGAACCTGCTCCGGCTTCCGCTTGCTCTGGAAGTCCAACTCCATTTCCCGCTTACGGGCCTTCTCCACCATCTCATTCAGGGTTTTGCACCCTGTAAAACTCACAAACTCACAGATATCATCCCTCAGCATGGAATGATATCTCGTCCTCCTCATGTCCTCATCAGTGGCATACTGCGGAATCAACAGAGATCGTTCCCGAAACTTGGCGTTCATTTCCGCCACCGTCTCGGTCGTCTGCTGCAAATCATGGAACTCTCGCACTAGACGTTGCACCTCAATGGGTGGTGCAAACTCCAAATCAAATCGGCGAACAATCTCGGCCCACGTCATCTCAGCCACTCCGGCTGGTCCCACCTGTCTAGTAACCTCACCCCACCAATCCCGAGCTCTGTCTCTCAGCATAAATGAAGCTAATCCAACCTTTGCCGCATCCGGGCAAGAACTCGTGCGCTGGGCGTTTTCAATGTCCGCCACCCAGCGTCGACTGGCAATGGGGTCCCTGACCCCGAAAATCTCTGGCGCCCCACATGCCTTGAACTCCTGGAACGAGGGAGTTCGGGCCTCCATCTGGCCCGAAGAAATCTCATCCCTGAATGATCTGAGTCTCTCCTCCATGATCACCATAATCCCCTCCTTGACCGTCCCAAAGATGACTGGGGTAGCGTCAAGGATGCCCTTCGTAACCTAGGTTGCTATGATATCACACAGCCTCTCATCAATATGCTCACACCACTGCCCGATCCTGATCCAGATCCAGAGCCCGACCCTGATCCCCCTGTCCCGAATCGTCTCGTCACCATGTTGAACTGAAATATCACAAACCATAATAATCAGGACATATATACAGGGGATCTTCCCATGCCGGTCCTTCTTGGAGTTGCCAGATCTAACCATGGCTCGGGTACAGGTCCTGTGCTTTCAGTAGTATGGGCCCAATACTACATTCCACACCTACCTGTACCTTTCCCCAATGTTCTACCTGATAACTCCAATTCATCCTGAAATAAATCGTATCTCACAAACCACTGCATAACCCAAATCCCAGGCTGTCCTAAGATTTTCTCTACACATATAAATCAGACCAATCATGATAGGTTGCCTTTATGCATGCAAATTATACACAGAAATGATCAAATAGACTTTTGAATAAGAGATTCTACCCTAAGACCACAACCAAACATGGAACAAGAAATAAGGCCAAATCAATCATTTTGAGGCTATAGGCTCCTAACTGTATATAATTTAAAAAAAGCATACACATAACAAGTCTCATACAATCATCAAGCTCAAATATCAGTATAACATGGCTAACACATTGGGAACTACTTACTTGGCTCGGCCGATCGCGTGCGTTGCACTCTCATCTTTTCGTTTCTTTTAAAACCCTTTTCATGTTATTTTTGAAAACCATTTTACCATTTAATTAGTTTGAGTCCTGACACACCCAAGGGTGTGCCCGAATCCCTCAAACCAAGGCTTTGATACCAACTTGTAACGACCCAAATTTTCAAAACAAATTTTTAATTTTTAATTAACCAAATACATTCCCATGAATCAAGAAATTCCAAAACAATTGTTTCAAATCTATATTCATAACAACTTTATTTTTCAAATTATCAGAGTGTCCCGTAAAACATCCGCGTGAGAGTGCACGCCACGCCATCAAGCCTTGCCCTTGCCCTTGGGCTCGGATGTACCTGAAACAAGTCCACAAACTGTAAGCTAATGCTTAGTGAGTTCCCCAGAGCATACCACACATACAATTCAGTTACCACATATCATATTAGCCCTACGGCTACATACATCACATAAGCCATGCACATAACATATAGGGATGTCGTAGAAACCCTCCAAGGTCTTACTCCGGGTGCCTCGGGAACCCCCCGAGGTCTTAGCCCATGTGCCTCGAGAACCCCCTGAGGTCTTTACCGAGGATGCCTCGAAAACCCTCCAAGGTCTTATACCAGGTGCCTCGGGAACCCCCCGAGGTCTTTCATGCGAATGTCACAAATAATCAATTATAACACATCGCATAACAATTAATGGGCCGGCCTTGGTGCCTTAGACCCTTTGGTATGGTGAGGAGAGTCACCTCTGTCTGCTGAATACAAACGCTGCTCTCCTAACAGTCTGTAACCTCCCGTACTGAATAATAATATTAAATAATGTTAGGACTTTAATTAGCCAAAAGGAACCCAAACTCCAAACCCTTCCCTAAGGCCCAATTATCCATCTCTTTCTAATGGGCCCAAAGTCCAAGTCAAAAATCCCTAATGAGCCTCTTGGCCCAATAAGGCCCAATCAATATGTCCATCGCCCATAATAGATAATATGACTCATAATTCTCAGACTACTACATGCCCAATAATCAAATGAGGCCCAAATAGCTCAAAGCCCAATATGGATTCGGCCCAACTGTGATGCGTACGCTTAGCGTACCATCCTGGTACGCGCAGCGTACTGGGGTTCTAGGGCATACGTGCAGCGTACATTGGGTTACGCCCAGCGTACTAACAGATTAAGCACTTTTTCCATTAAGTGCTTAATACTCGATTCTTTTACGTCTAGAAGTCAGATCCAACCCTATTAAGACGACCTAAGGCATAAAGTTGGCAACTTTATGCCTTTGCATGTCTCAAATGCTCCCAACACCCTCATTAAGACATTTTTAAAGCTCTTAGCCCATGCATGAGGTCAAAATATCCATCAAGACTCCATTTTTATGTTGAAAAAGGACTAAGGGACCTCAGATCTGTCATTTCCATCCTTTGGAGTTGCTTAACTCACCAATGGAGGTCCAAACTCAACCAAAAGGGGGCAAACTAGAAAACCCTAGCTAGATCTAGAGGTTAAGAAGGAAAGGTCCAAGATTTTTACCTCCAGTAGCTTTGTAAGATGACTAAGATGCAGGTTCTTGAAGCACCAACTTGTTCCTGGCTTGCTTGACCACAAGTAGATGGTCTCACAAGTTTCTCTGGAGTGTAAGGACGTGCTAAGGCCGTGGAGGCTCTCTAAGGTTTAGTCCAAGGGACATAAGGTCGCTTAAATAGGCCTCATGTCCGAAAATTAGAGTTTTGGATCCCTAGCACGTACGCCCAGCGTACTTCTGGTACGCCCAGCTCCTCCGCGTCCAACCCTGCATAGTACGCTAAGCGTAGACCTAAGTACGCCCAACGTACTTAAGGGGCCAATTACGCTAAAATATAAATTCTTGAGGGTTGAAGTCATACCAGATTTGGGGTGTTACAATATAAAACATTTAAAATTATGACATGCAAAATGTGTATCGTCTTCTTTTATAACATATGATTTAATAATACGCAATGTGTGTCGTATGTTTATGACATGCAAATGCATGTCGTCTTCATTTCTCATAGGGGCTTTAACGACATACATTTGTGTGTCATCTGTACCATTTTATGACACATAATGCTTTTCATAAAAGGCCTATTTTATTATAGTGTTTTGTCTCAAATTGACGACTTCGTTTTCCAATTTTTTATAATTATGAACATGTGACTGGACAACCTTCCTGCTGACATTGCATGCCGACATGTCAGTTAACGTAAAAACACTATGTTTATGTTATTATTTTGTAATGAATGTTGTATATGTGTATTGTAAAAGTAATTGTAATGAATATTAACGTTTGATTATTCATATATTCATTAGAATGTTATTATTCTATTATAAATTTATGTATTTGCATTTTTATAGTAAATTCTAAAATTAGTTTTAACTTGTGACTATTCATTTGTTCATTGGTGAATAATGACACAAAGGTGTGCATAAAAAATTCATTGCAGAATTATAACATAAAAATAATGTTATGACGTTCTCATACTATTTACTGTTTTTATTTGAACTATCCCCTATATATATATATATATATATATATATATATATATATATATATATATATATATATATATATATATATATATATATATATATATAGAGTCAAGATCAAATAAGAAGGAAATTTTTGGTAGGAAGGTAAGAAGTTTTTTTTTCTACTTATTTTTTTGACGAACAAAATAAATGAATCAGTAGATGAATCAAAAATAACATGATTCACAAAAAAAATTCTCAAAAAAACATCTCGATGATTCATTTATACAATGATTTTGTTGTTATTCACTAAAATTGTCATAAAAATGATTTTTTTTCTTAATTTACTTAAAAATGAATCATGAAGATGTTTTTTTGGGAATTTTTTCTTGTGAATCATCTTACAATTAAATCATCTAATGATTCATTTTGTTTGTTCGCTAAAACAATATGTAGAAAAAAACTTCTTACCTTCTTACCAAAATTTTCCTTCTTATTTGATGTTGACTCTCTCTCTCTCTCTGTATATATATATATATATATATATATATATATATATATATATATATATATATATATATATAGAGAGAGAGATATATATATATATATATATATATATATATATATATATATATATAGAGAGAGAGAGAGCTAGGTTCAAATGTTTCTAGCAACTATTATGTTGCTAAATGCACCAATGAGAATTCAAGTAATAATAAGTAATTAAATAAATCATTTAAGGGTATTTTGGACATTTTGTACTTTTAATTAAGGGATTATTTAATTGAATTCTTGCAATTAAGGAAATAAAATGTCACACTCCCGAACCAAGACGGCGGAAACGTCCGGGGGCGGATGACATCATTGTATAGTATCATAACAGCTGAATATAAATGAAACATAGCAACCCAAGCAGCATACATTGAGAATACAAACTTACATAGTTTACACATTGTATTTTTCATAAGTCACACAAAAGTGACAGAAAAGTAAGACTTCCAAAATGCAGCAATCCATTTCTCAAAGACTTAGGTACCTGCTTACTGGTTCCCTGAGAATACAAGTGATTTTGAAAAAAAACGTCAACATTGAATGTTGGTGAGTTCATAAGCATATTTGTATGAAAAGATTTGTAACTGCTTTGTTTAAAAGTGGTTTGTACATCTCCAGAAAATCCGATATTTTCTATAAAAATGAGTTGTAAGTCTTACACCAAAGACTAAAAAAGTATGTATGCATGTGTTTTGTTTCTGTTCCTTGTAATCGTAAAATGTATGTTCACAGAAAATCCAATATTTTCTGATGTATGAAAACTGTAGTATTGAACCCTAAGACCAGAAATGTAAACAATAGAGTATTGAAAAATGGTATGTAGTTTTATATTTTTATAAAACCGGTGAAGTGTAAGCTTCCCGTAAACCAAGATAGTATTGTTAATCCCTAAGTGAGTTATTATAACCATGCTTAATGTGACTGTTATGCCTGTACGACGATCTTCAGGCATCAGAATCGGTAAGATATTTGTCACCCTAGACTGGCCCGTCTAGATGTAGCGAACAACTCAGGTCTGGGTTGTCAATCCCCATATAGATCTATACACAACTATCTCGCTCACCCTCCAGGAGACTCTGGTTATAATGCAGGACTTAGAGTGTACGCTAGGTAGGTACGGTGAAGTGAATGTGTCTCACTAGAGCATTAACGGATTTACGTGAACTACGACTCCCTTTAACTTGTATAATAAAATAATTACACTTCTGGAAAATTTATGGCATGAGGTTTTATGACACACAAATTATACCATTAATAATTTGCCTTGTATGTTTTTGTGTAAACAATTTATATAACCTTATATAAATATCAAGTTGCATATATTGTCTAGTATAGATGTATGTTACCAAAACATGAATCTTTGGGTTTTAACCCACCAAAATAGTAGTGACTAGAAATATAAGAATTTTTGTTAGAAAAGATATTTTTAGTAAAAATCACCAAAAACTTGTAGTTGATACAACTCATATTCTCTTTGTTGATGTTTGTTAAACACAAAATGAGTTATATTTTCGATATCTTTGTATACCAAACCCATAATCATGATTTTTGGGTAAACAAAATGGTATTATCCACATCTTATGTAACTTTTACTCCACATTCAAATAATAGGTTAAAGCATGCAAACATCCATAAGATGAACATTATTTGACTTGTATTCCCCCCCTAAAAGCATGTAAAACTCGAAAAATAGGGGTATGAAGCTCACCTTGGTTTGGTTTGGTGGATGATTTGAAGGAAGAAGGTGGTGATTTTCGAGCCTAGCTTCTTGGTAAGAGCTTGAAGAACTTCTTGGAAGGGTTGGTGTTCTAGGAAAACTAACACACGACAATGTGTGTAAACATGGTGATTTTAACTTAAGAATGCACAAAAACACTTAAGATACACAAGAATGTTTACCAAATACTCTATGACCACTTAGTTGATGATGATTGTTGAAGAAAACCTAGTTTGTTCTTGAGAGAATTTCTTCTGGAGAATGAAGATGAAGAGAGGTGGGATAGTGAAAGCAATGGTGAATAATATGCCTTCTGGACATGGTTTAAATGGAATGAGTGTGTATGGATATTTGATAGGTATTTGAGTGTTGTGCATGGTAGTGTGCAGGGTAAAATCGTGTAAAGCTGAATTTTTCCTCCCAAGGTAAATTTTTGACGTACAGAATATCTAATATAAAAATCCCCACTGGAACTACTTTAATTGGCCGTAAACCCCTTTAAAACTTCTTTGCTTGACCGAAATCACTCCATTCTCTTGGTGATTTCAGTCCTAGCACTCCACACTAGTATGATTTCTCCCCTTTATCTTTGAATTAGTGAGTTTTCGGCCTTATTGGGCCATTTCCTAGTGTTTTCGGTTTTGATATGGTCCATTAACAAGGGTTTTCGGTTCTATAGGTCACCTAATAAGGTGATTTCGGTCATGGGGTTTCCATGGCCGAAAACCCTAAAGTAACCCTCACTTTTTGATTATGTTTTACGTAATTGATCTATGTTGGTCCTCTGATTGTTATTTACAATATACATACATATGTTCTCATATAACAATGTCATTTTTGTTTTACAATAAACCATTGCAACAAGGTTACATAGATAATATCGTAGATACACTTATACCCAATATCCTTTAGGCTTGGTTGGACTCAAAATTTTCTAGTTGTGACATATAATAAATATATTTGACCTAGTCTCTCTCTCTTATATCCTCTCTTATATCAAACGACGGTTCTTCTTTTTCACCTACAGGTAGATCGACAAAAGGACTCAAGTGAGCCGGAGATGTCGCCTATTTTGTGACATTCACGTCGCCTGCCTTCCTATTCTCTCTGGCACTACTGGTTATCGTTGTTATCGATCTAGGGAGGCTGAACATGGAGGATTTTCAGCCGAAGAACGCTAGGGTTTATCAATCATCGATTTTCAGTTGGTGGATGCATTTAGGGTTTATCAATCATCGATTTTCACCATCGTCATCACCGATCTCCATCTTTAGCCTCCTGTCACCATTGCCAACCGCCTTATCATCGGATCCAAACTTAATTGTTTTTGGTGATCTTTTTCATTAGCGATTCAATGTATAAGAAAACCTAACTGGGTTTGAATACAATCATATACGCACAACAGGTAATTAATGAATCTTGTTCATCTTTTTTTTGCGAAGAAAGATTGATTAAGAAGGTTTCTTCTATTTCAATTTATGAATTTAACTGGGGTTGATGTTTTTTAGTGTTTTTTTTTCTAAATTTAGTGACCAATTCTATAGTTTTCATTGGTGTTTTCTTCAACTTAGCCGAATTTGATATTTTTTAGTGTTTCTTAAGTGTTTTTTAGTGTTTTTTTCTCATGTAATACCATTATGACAGAATATGATATCAAGAACACATGTTTTATGTAATACTTATATTCTCACAGAATGGACAAGTTCATTCTCATAATTTTTATGATTAACAAATCAATGCTTACCATTTGGCTTGTTTTATGGTAATGGCTAACAAGTGTTTGTTGAAATGCTAAAAAAAATCAAATAATCTAACCATGTGGTATGCAGTCTGTCAGAATTTCTAGAAACACATGTTTATTTTATATTTACATTCTCATAGAATGTATTTTATGTATAAACATTCTAAAGAATAGACTGCATAAATTCATTATGGCAAAATGTCTTTAAGAATGTATGTGAACAACAAGTATATTTGTTTAACTGGTAATCTGCTAGAATAAATTAAAAGTCTTTAATGTCTAACACATTCTATTAGAATTTATAGTTTTATACTTTTAGAATATACTAAAAGTTTTAATATTTTAAAGTTGATTATGTTTTCTTTGTGGATATAGATTTTGAAGAGGTAACCATTGTTGTGGAAAAAGAAGAAAACATGGAGAACGAGAGTATTCTAGCAGAATGTATTCTGCCAGAATGTATAAAATGTTTTTGTTAGATTTTGATGTTTTTATTTTTATTTTTTTAACCATTCTTAGTTTTAATCTATAAGAATAAATGTAATTCTTAAACCATTATTAATCATTTTTTCAGAATGAATGTAATAATTGTTTAGTCTTATTTTTTACGAATTAATGTAATTAATGATTCTTAGAAAATAAAATCCGTATTCTTTAGAAAATGTTATTCTTGATAATATGTTGTATAATTCTTTAAGCATGTTAATTATAAAAAATATATTGAATGAACCATATTTTGCAAGAATAAAATCGAAAATATATTTACTAGTTTATGTTTGACTCTCTGTCATTCTAACAGAATAAAATCGGTTGGTATTAGAAATTATAATAGAATTAAATTTGAATTAATTTAAAAAATTCAGATTTAAAAAAAGGAAATTAATTATCCCTTAAAATCCGGAAATTTCATTTTTTAATGTAGGTTAATTGACCAAAACACCCTTCTGTTGAAATTTGTGTGATTATATCGTACATGTTACCATATTGTAATATCGTAGATCCTCAGGTCATTGATCATTGATTTTATTCATCCATGGATCCAGAATTGTGCTTACGGGCACACAATAGATGTAAGAAACAAAATAACCTAGCCATATATATATATATATATATATATATATATATATATATATATATTAATTCGTTGTGCAGCTTTTGAGCAATAATTTTTTGAGCTTCAAGCAGATCTACAATGTAATTTTAAACTAGCAGCCCATCTACATTGAATTTCATTGGGCGTGTTCGTCACGGAGCGTTTGGGAGCGTTTGAGAGCTTCTAGCTTCTAGCGTTTGACAAAACGCTCCGTTTTGAACAGAAAGCCTCGTTCGGCACTACAAGCTTCTAGCGTTTAGTTTAAACAAAACGCTCCAAATCCAAATGCTACTTCATGTAGAGTTTAACAAAATTCTACAAGCTACAAGCTACCCGCTACAAGCCACCCGCTACCAGCTAATTTTGCCAAACACGCCCATTGTCATCGACATCACCGATACGTGTCCTTCTACTTCCATTTTCTCCAATCGTCTACTTCTTCATCGAATCCTTTTTTTCCATCCATCACCATCAAATCTTTGTCTCTTTTTTCCTTCTCTCGATCTTTCTCTCTGATTTCAATTCCACCGAATGTCGCCCTCTCTACAATCGATTTGATTAGGATAATACACTGACAGGGTAAGACTGTTTTTTCGAGACGCTCACTATTAGGCCGACGATGTTAGTTCCATCATTTTGTTTCTTAATTACGTCCGGTGTATATCCCTTCACGGAGGCGACGCCGACGAGGCTTTGTGACCGACCAAATTCCTTTTCGATTAAACGTCGATTTGAACCAGTCGAATGCTAAGTGGTAATGTTTTGTTCTCTTTTAATCCACTTATCTTCATATTTAATTACGATTGAGATGGAAACAATCGTTTTTTCATGTTTGCGTTGAGGGTGGGAATAGGAATTGGAGTCGAAATTGGAATGGGGGAAGGCAGTGAGTAGTTGGACTGGTGGTGAGGATTCAACAAGAAATAGAATCACTCACCAAACAATGTTGTGTATGTTCGACCAATTTCCCTATTACCTACGATAATTAATTTATTAATTAATCTATTTGATTTTCCGTCAATACAATGCACTTTTATCGATTAGTTAGAACGACATGAAAACTTTGGATTTGGATAGGTTAGGGATTTTTGGTGACGTAGAGTAAAACGTGTCTCTATTATCCTTACATTAGAATAATATTCCTTCTCAAGCTGACCAAATGGGTTTCTCCTGCTTAATTCACAAACCAAATGGTTTTCTTTTGCTTAATTCATGTTCATGATTAGAAGATGAAATTTTTACCATTCCAAATGTTAATATTATGGGTTATTTACTTTTATGCATTTTTGGTGTAATTTGGGTACTTTCAAGAATTCCTTCAATTTGGATGTGAGAACCGTAGTTTCTTCAAGATGGAGGAGGATCGTGAACATGTCGCGGATTGTACTACCCCTAATTTTACCGGGTAATGATTTATACCCTAAAAAGCGTAGGATGTTTCTTAGAATGCACGAAAAAAAACTACAATGCTAGAAATCAAACCGACAAATAAGAAAAAAAACTACAAGTAGAATTCAAGGATTAGAAAACAAATAGAAATTACAATGCTGAAACAGAAAAACTTACGATGCACAAATAAATCAAAGTACATGGCTATATGTTGCATTTATGCTGAACTATCTTTGCTTCTGGCTATAACCAAAATCATATAGATAAATAACAACATACTTCTATTGATTTGTTTATTTTTACATCCTACTTTGATTTCTTCTTATTACTAACTACATTATTGTACTTCAAAAGATCTACTCAAGATCAGCCTCATGAAAACGCAAATACAAAACAAGTTTCAATCTTATAAATATAATTGGATGGGGTACTCAGTATAATGCCCTAATAAGAAAAAAAAATTGGAAGCATAATGCTATATTCATCATTCATCGTTATTCATAAAGAGTTTTATGTTAAGATGACAAAAATAGATAAATGAAAGCATATTGCTATTTCTTGTTTTGTGGCCCATACATATACATAACTATTTGGTTTTGGTTTTTTCTAGGCTCTTTGTGAGGAAAAGCAAGTGCAGTATCATCCACCAAAACGTGTAAGAATATATAAATATATTTGTAAGCTGAATTCGTAGTTGTAACTGTTTGGTGTAAAAAACTAGAAGATTTGGCTCAAACACTTCCATTATGAGACTTACTTTTTGCTGTATGGGAGATTTTTATTTATTCAGATTCCATCTTCTCCATATTTGTCTCTTCTTTTTTCATGTACATATTTCTCAATTGGCTGGTTAAACCATCCAAGAAAGTTATCATTTTTTTTAATGTTAGAGTAAAGACAAATTTGTTATTTAGTTTTTATATACTTATTAAAATATTTAAATTAGACAAAAAAAATTATATAAATGGTCCACGTGCTTGTCAAAGCATATTGAGTTTGATCCTTATGATGGATTTATTGCAAAGATGGTCCCTATGTTTGAAATTCTTTACATTAATGGTTCTTATGACTAACTCCGTTACATTTATAGATATTTTATCTTTTTTTAAACGTTATAGTTAAATAAAATAAAGCTAGTTTATAACCCGTGAGAACCATGGTTATAAAATTAATTAAACTTTTATAATAAAAATTTATAATTACTAACCAATTATTTTAAATAAATTATTAATTAAGAGATATATCAAAATTTTAAAGTTATTATAACTTCAAATTTAACATATAATTTGAAAATGTAAATTTAAATTTTAAAAAGAGTTGCATAATATATCTACATGACACATGACATAATATTAATGAGGAGTTGTATTAGAGTGACACTTGGCAAAAGGAGATTAAAACTATTCATTTATTAGAATAGGGATGAGCCCCACTTTACCTCTCACAAATGTAAGAATGTTTTATGCTTTTCAAAGAATTTAAGAATTTTGATGTAACTTAGTTCCTCCATTTTATTTGAAACCTTCTTTCAAAGTGTATTTTAGTTGATATTCAACCCACTTGGTTTTGAATCATGACATGGATAATTGTTTAGCATAATTTGTGATTAAGTTTTTCATATGTTCATTTGAAGTTGTTCCAATAAAGACAAGGGTGTCATGGGTTTTTTTTCTTAATTGTTGAGTTGCTGACTAGAGATTTTGTGGTGTAAGGTTAGTTTCTTCCTATTGTTGAATCCTGATATCAAGCCCCATAATTATCATGTCAGGTCCCACAAACTATTGGAGAATAAAAGGCTTAGATATTTTCTTCTCCGTTGAGGTTTATCATTTTTCACAGTTACTAATCAAAACAAAGCACCAAAAAAAACTTTTCATTGAGTTGTACACAACATATTTCCGGTAATCTTTGTGAAATTTGTTATAACACAATACCAAAAAAATAAAAAAATAAAAAAAAAATAAACCGGGGCGTAGCCCGTTCTTTTCTACTAGATATGTTTAATTTCATAATGTACCATCACATGTATAAGTATGTTTCATTTAAGAATTTTGATATACATTTTATAATATGAAAACTAAAACTTGATGGTTAATAAAATAAAAGACAAAACCGCAAAAATGGTCTCTGTGGTTAGCTTTAAAGTTGTCACTTTGGTCCAACAGGGTTTGGACTAGGACCATAGCCTACCGTCTATCAATAACATCTAACATTTTTAGAAGTTGGATCTTTAGAGAGGCATGTTCCTCAGCAGCTAAGCCACTATCAATCTTTTTATATAGATCATCATTGTCTTTTTCCAAAGCAACCTTGCTCAAATTTTCTCTGTGTCTAAGATCTCTACTCCAATATTTCCCAACTATATTTAATTTCTTGAGTTTATTTTTAAATTGGCGTGCCACATTATCAGTTTATTTTTTTTGATTTTTGACTGCTTTTACCCAAGCCAAGTTTACTACCTCATCAAAACTGTCGACTAAGGACCATGAATGAAAAACTCGGAAGGGAATAGGGTCGCACTACAACCACTAAGTTTAAGGTTATGATCTGACCACCTCCTTTCATGCACTACAACCACTAAGTTTAAGATAGAGTGAATAACCTCAGGGGATACAAGAAACCTGTCAAGTTATGATATTTTGGTTCAAAGTTTATTCATCCATGTATATCTCCTGGCTCCTAATTGAATCTCCAATAAACCCACATTTTCGGTAAATTGATTAAATACATTCACCCCTTTTTGAGAAAAACGGAAACAAATCTTTCATCATCAACCCTGACCTCATTAATATCTCCAAACATAATAAAATATCCTTGATGGTCATTTATGAACTTTGTAATCTTGTCCCAAAGTCTAGATGTATACGAAGGTTCCTGAGGGGCATATATATTTACCATTTAACAGGAAATATCACTTTGGAGACATATACCCTCTACTATAAAAAATTTATCACCACAAAATATATTAATACTGAAGAATGTAGCAGGTTCCTACACAAAAACGATCCCACTTGAGTGATCCTAGCAGAGCTACATGCAAAATCAAAATTAAAGCTACCCCATATAGATTTCACCTTATGCAGCTGGATCATCGTCATAATAGTTTCATGCATACGTAGAAAATGCACCCCATATTTGAAATAAAGACTTCTAATCCATCTCTACTTTTTGATTTTCTTGATACAACATGTATTGATAGACATAAGATTCATCGGGAAACACCAGACGAACCTGTTCGCTCTCTAATCTTTTTCTAAGCTCAATTTTGTAACGTCCCATTTTTCAGAATAAAATTTTCATTTTTAAACTTGCATAAACACTCATTTTCATAAAGGTACATTTAGAGAAAAACCAGTTGTTCATAAATTAAAATCCATAACATAGTTATAACGAAAGTATCACGGAATCTCCAAGCATAAAACTAATGATGTGTGTTTGTCACGCCTTCGCATCCCCACAAAATGATAAAGAACTTGAAAAACATTTAATCAACAACTGTAATCACAATGCTTAGTGAGATTCCCAAAGTATCACGTACAAGACAACACATCGAAACATTTAAAACAACTATAGGTTATCAACAACCCTATGGACTATCAACAACCCTAAGTTATCAATAACTCAAACATAAAAATTTGGATTATCAGCAACCCCGAGCTATCGGCAGCTCACATATAGAAAATTGGGTTATCAGAAACCCCGAGCTAGCAACATATCACATACAACTATTGGGTTATCAACAACCTTGAGCTATCAACAACTCATAAGTAACATATCATATAAGTAACACAGTGAGAAAACTCACTTAAACAAAACAACAGAAGCCCAACTGCAACCTCAGCAAGAGAAAAAAACTAACACAAACTACCTAAAGCCAAAACAAAACTAGTCATTAGCTAAACACTCAATTCCACTAAGGTTTGACTAAAAGTCAAACTGGTCAAAAAGTCAACAGTCAACAAAAATCAGTGGTCAACAAGTCAATGCCCACCATGCCGTGACGAGATCTTGGCCACATCTAGAAAAAGCATGTGCATTGTAGCGCATCACCATGCTGTGGGCCTTCCTTGGCGACACTGTGGTTTCGGACAAAAGTCTTTTCTTCATTATGAGCTTAATCCTTTAAGACTATTCTTAATACTTTCCAGAAAGCTTCTTTATATAAAAAATGACCATAAAAATCATAACTTTATGGACATGCATGTCCAATTAATGCCCTCTCCCAAACTTAGGTCAAAACGGAGAAAATTGAGTCAAACCCCCATGTATAGCATCAAACAAGTGATTCATTTCATATCTGAAACATACGATGCACTAGGAACCTTAGAGAGTGATAACGTTGCCAACTTTATCAATTCTAGCCTTTCAAAAGTTACATAACACTAGGAAACTTGACCATTTTCTGGATCCAAAGGAAATGAAACATAAAGGTAGAATATTGAATTCTTACCAAGGTCCAAAACTGAAGAGGAAGTTGCATGATCATTAGATATAACTTCCTTGCACCTCAACACCTTGATCCTTCCAGCAAAATACACCAAAATGAAAAGATTCTCACAAAACACTTAAAGAAGGTCCATGGTTTTCTTCTGGGGAGATGGAGGTTGAAATGAGGTGAAACCCTAGCCAACATGTTGCTCAAATAGGGCCTAAAGCGTGAACTCTAGGGTTTAGGAATCTGTCACCACCACATCGTGGTGTATACTTGACCACGTCGTGGTCAATGTGCATACACACTCTTCGTTTCGATGAAGTGGCCATGCTGCGGTCAATAACTTACTGGGTCGTAGCTAAAACTTTTCCCGAAGTTATTATCCTCAGACTCCTTGAGTCTTTCAACGATTAAATCCAGAAAAATGGGTGTTACAAATTTGCATCCACCATATCATACCCCATAACATTAACATCTTCTATTGATTTCTATAAGCCATTGCCAATTGTCTCACCCATTTACATTCTAGATTTAGATGTTTTTTTAGACCTTGAAAATATCGTATGGCAGTTAGTAAAATGGACACAATCATACATTTAACCCGATCCCTCCACCACAATTGTTTTCGCATTAGCTTCTGGCTTGCCATCATTTACAATTTCTTGAATGTTTTCATTATCCGTCGGCCTCAAAGGACTTTTAGACTCTTCACCACCCACTTTACTCGCACCTTTTTTTGAATTACACTTGTGAGGTGGCGTACCAGTTCTTTTTTTTTGCAATTGAATGTTGTCACGACACTGTCCATGTCCGTAAACATCCCATCAACCATATCATGTGAATGATTAGGATCAGAATTATTGACAAAGGTCCTCATGGAAGTCTAAATCGCCGCCTCTTCATCTTCACTATGTTGATTAAAATCGTCTTCATCACAATCTTCATCAAACTCATGAAGATCTTCCATAGCTGGAAGATCATCCATCTCATGTATAATATCCGCTTTCCAATACGCCAATTCTCGGACTCTGACCAAGTATTCCACTCCTTCCACAACAATTGTAGCCACCTCTGATATGATATTCTTCAACTTTGTACTGATACAAATTCTCCCGCAACTAACAGTCACATCCTGATCATCTTAAAAAAAACATGAATTTACCCCAAAGAGAGGCCAAACCATTGAAAGAGTTAGATCCCCAAGTGGTAATAGGCAACCCTTCAATATCTAACCAAATCTTGCGTTCATTAATAACAAAGTTTTTGGTAGGAAGCTTAATGTGTTTGAGGAACCCTTTGAGACTTTTTTTAAGGCACGACAAGCCTTAAAATTTGGGGATTCAATCCAAATCCCACCAACATGTTTGATAGTCAATTCTAAAAATCCTTCATTTGAACATATGTTGTACATGCTTTGCATTACAGAAAGATGACATACCTTTCGAAATGAGAATCATGTAAGAATTCTCAAGTCTTAGCAAGTCCTTCTGCTATATAAGTAGCCTTTTGGGGATGTATTTTCCAAATATGTTGTTGAGGTACTACCTTTTCCGGAAACAACATTTGTATATGATCTCTATAGATAAAATCCTCCTTCATTCATGTGTTGTTGTTCAGAAACCATTGGATTTGAAGCCATTGGCCACGTCTTCTTATGTCGTGAGTAATCCACCCCATAACTAATCCTATGTAGTGGAGCTATAGAAACAAACAGATGGAAATTACCAATAAAAGTGGTCAACATGACCCTATCCATATCCACCGCATCTTTAACACCTATAAATTGAAAGAAACCAAAACATTCCCCATCTTTGATTGCTTATGTGTGATGTAAGCATCAACAATATTCTCGTATTTTGCAAACACCTGTGTCGTAGCCTTTGAATCAAGAGAATTTGGGAAATTGGTAACATAGAAGGTACATGCTAGTCGTTCCACTTCTTTTCCATACAAGTTATGTATTTAAGGTGTGATTAGTGTTTCTCATATAGAATCGATCACAAGAAATCAGATAAGAAGTAGAATCGCAATGCTCATAAACCCCTACCCCTCCTCTATAGTCATCGAATGTCAAAGGCTAGCTTCCGAAAAATTCAACATCGATCCTAGAGGGGGTCAATGATCACGAATGTGAAGAAGTCTTTCTAAAAACCAACAGAGCTAGCCCTAAGAACTGGAAACGTCGTTGGTTTTGGGTTGATGGATATCATTTTGGAGGGCTATAATTTCGTACATAATGCACTTTCGATGGTGCTCCCAAGTTATCACCTCATAATCAAGAAGTTGTTTGTCTGCTCAACTGCTTCCAAGTTGTTCCTGGGATTTCCCTGAAGTTGTCTTAGCTGGAGCAGAAATGAGCATCGGGTGGCGTCATCAGGGAAAGATGCATGAATTCTATGATTTCAACGGTGGTTAGTTTTCCTTTCTTTTTGCATAGCTTATGTTATTTTTTTTTTGTTAGACTACTAGGTGTGGGCAACATGTTATTACATGTTATCTCACCCAAATTGTCCACCTCATCATCCTAGTCACAATTTGTTGTCATAACACCAAAGGTGGAAATGGGCAACACCAAATAACATGGGATAACACATTCTATTTTCTATTTCTTTTTTTATTTTATTTTTTGAATGTTTTTGATTTCAATTATTCTAATTTGTTTTATTTTTTTATTTACTTCATATATTTCTAATTCGTTTTATTTTTTTTATTTATGTCATATATCTATAAAAAAAACATATAAATTAATAAAGCATAATTTCATTAAATAGTAAATTAAAAATACCATACAAACCAAAAAAAAAACATTGAAAAAAAAAACACACGATAGTCCTAATAATTAAAAAAAAACACCGACAAACTATTCTTCGCCCAAGTATTTGCTCTCGATCTTCGCCTTCATCCTCCGTATCACTTCAGCTCGTCTCGGTGGTAAATTTGCTTTGTTTGTCGTAAGAATTGCCAAATCCTTCGATATGCGATCTTATTCGGCTTATTGACGAAGGAAATCCAAATGCTCTCATTGCAATTCATATCTTTTATTTGCGATTTCCGTGTGGGCGTCGATTTTTTTTCAATTCGTCGTGCTCTCGAAGTCGACTTTCATTCTCATGCGCATGTCGTTGCGCGCGCTTGGCTTTGTCGTGCCCCATCGGTCG
This sequence comes from Lactuca virosa, assembly GCF_052849685.1. Lineage (NCBI taxonomy): Eukaryota > Viridiplantae > Streptophyta > Magnoliopsida > Asterales > Asteraceae > Lactuca > Lactuca virosa. The sequence goes on from NC_136428.1 coordinate 283,899,442, forward strand.
TCGTGGCAGAGAGATTTCCTCGATGTCATCAAACTCGTCCGAGATCTCATCGGTGTCCGCGTTGAGGTTGATGTTCGTGTGTCCGTCGGAAACGTCAACCGAAACCGAACCACGAGACCTCTTTGATTGTTGTTCCGATGATGTTCGCGTTTTCATCCATTTTGGATCTTTCCTCACTATGTCCCATACTTTTTCATACTCAAATATGTGCCCCATTTGCACGTGATATTCCTCCCTCGCGACTCTAAACACATCGAAATCATTGGCACCACTTTGACGTTGAGAAGAAAGTTTGTTGTATATGGAATTGAATTTGGTGCACGTCCGGCTAATTTGAGTCCACTTGCTACTAAGCATATCATTATTGCGATATGTGTCACCCTTGTTCAAAATTGTGCGGAATTTGACAATTACGGCATCCCAAAAAGTAATTCTCTTCATATCGTTCCCCATAGTTGGTTGTTTTGAAGTACTGCACCAAGCCATCGCCAACGCATGCTCTTCCTCCGGTGTCCACCATGTTAGAGGTGCTTCCGTTTCTTCCGCCCCGACCACGACCTCTTTGCCTTTCTTTTTTGGTCTCCCTCTTTTTCCCGATGCTTTCTGACTACCCCCGACTTGCGTCTCGACAACGGTTTCTTGCTTGGGTGGGGGTTGTGTTACTGTTTGGCGCATACGACCGAATGTGTTAAAAAGGTTTTGTTGAATGTTTGCATTTTGTTGCATAAATGGCGAGTTAGGGAATTGTAGTGGGGGTGAGGCGGGATTGAAAAAATTTCCGGAATATGGAATTTGTGGTGAGTTTTGGGAGTTTAGAAGGTTCATGTATCCCTCATTTCCCGCAAAACCTAATGGAGTGGATGTGTTTGTCTTCGGAGGAGGGGTATTCGGGTTTTGATCCATAGTGGTTTTTTTGTTTTGAATGAAATAGAGATAGATATAGAGAAATAGAGATAGATATAGAGAAATAGAAGTGTAATAAAATGAGGTATATGTATTGATATAGTTTAATTTTTTAAGTAGGATTTTTTTTTTAGAATTCACCGTATTAAACGGTAATATTACCGTTTTTCAACGGAACAAAATTTGCAACGGTCAAAAAAATGGCGTTACCATGGTTACGCGTAATGGTGTAACGCCCCATAATGGCTACCTGGGGCGGTGTTCCGCGTTATGGCGCCGTTCAAGGCGCGTGCCACGTCAGATAACGCGATGTCCACGCTGCCCACACCCGTCTGTCTTATTTCCTCTTTCTCCCTCCTCTTTTTTTTTTATAAATACAAAAACTGTAGAGCGGTCGAAACCCTTATTATTTGTTGTGGGACTCGTAGGGGTTTAGCGCGTTATGAGTTTTGTGGAAATTCTAGGACATAATTTTGAAGGAGATCTTCGGTATAGGGAGGCTGATCTGGTTGAGTCTATTCCTCTACTAAGCCGCCAGTTGCCTAGGGTTATCTCTATTGCGGAGCTATGGGGCCATGTTGTGAATCCTCTTTCGATCCCTCTGGAATCCTTTTTAATGCTCCTGTGATTGTATAAACATGATAAGTAAAATGATTCTGAGTCCGTGGAGGATAGCAAATAAGGAATCTGTTCGGGATTGGGGTCCGCTTGGTTAGAAGAAAATATTTGTTGGATTCTTCCAGCTTCATTGGGAGTGGTGTTGGTATGTCTATTGTTGTCCGTGTGAAGAAGTGGCAAGTTGCTGCGAATCTCATTGCTAATCTCCATGTTTCTGGGGGAGAATTGATCACAATCCTTGATGATGGTGTTCAACAGTCTGAGGGGTCTGTTAAGAGTGTTTGTTTCACCAGACTGTTGAACATATCATAATGTTATGATTTTCATGGGATAATGCATGTTATAAAACATGTGTCACAAATGCTTAATATGAGGCTAGAGTGTTTGTTTCACTCAAGCTCTCTATATTTCCGGACTTAGGTGAACATGTACTTGACAAATTTTATAGGTTACAAAAAATCATGTGGCGACAAATAACTTAACTCTTAACTTCACATGCAGCCTAACTGGATCTATGTTTTCAGTATTGAATGCTATAATCTATGAACATCAAAGAACCCTATGGAAACCCTATTATTTTCAAAAATCATAAACAAGTTAGGATTTACATACCTTTTGATTATTTTTTTAAATAACCAATAAAATCATTCTTTAAAAGCTCTTGGAAGCAAGCACCAGAAATCTCGTGCCTCTGATGGTTCACACTCAAACTCTATCAACTAAGGAAACTTGAAAACAGAGAGGGGATAATTTTCGGCTATCCTTCTAAAGGAATGAGTGGCTGAAAATGGGTAGCCTAAGGACCCTATTTATAGCTGACAGGAAAACCATAGATAACCCTAATTTGAAATAAAATAATATTATTTCAAATCTGGAATTATCTAGTTTCCTAATTATCCATATTATCTATATGGAATGTTCCAGAAACCCTAGGGAGCCTCCAATTTTCGGCCAACCAAAGGATCCTTCTAGAATTCTTCTCTTCTTCAATTATTGAACAATTACAGCTTTAGTGCTTGCACTTTTAATTAATCCAATTAATCCCAAAATTAATTCTAATTAATTTCTGATTAATTCTTAATTAAATAATACTATTTCTAATTAATATATTATGATCATAATATATTAATAAATCATTTGTTGTTATTTATTAATCATATAATAAATCAATAAATCGGTCTCTCTCTCCAAAAGTTATCCTATTCAATTACTAGGTTTGACGGCAACCGAAAAGAATTTTGCTAATAATTAAAGTATATACCAATTTAGTTATTGGCTAAGACACCTAATCCAACAGTACTATGAGACTAGGGTGTTTGTTTTGCTCACAAACGCTTAATACAAAATTTCGGTTTTTTCAGACGTATTAACTAGGGATACAATTTGTGCTTTATGATTCGTTTGAGATTTTCCACAACTAGTAGTGAGATACTATTTCATACCTTATTATAATTGCAATGAAACTATATATTTACCAAAATATGTATTAAAACTGAGTAGGTCAATTTACAAAGAGGTTCACAATGAACTGACTGTTTATAGATTCAGACCAAAATTACGGGATGTCACATTACCTCCCTGTTAAAGGAATTTAATCTGGAAATTAGTTTGTTCCTATTATTACTTCGTTCCACTACTGGAGGGATTAATGCTAAACAGTTATGTGTACTTTTGCTTCATCTGATCTTCGCGTTCCCAAGTAAACTCCGACCCTCTACGAGAGTTCCATCGGACTCTTACTATAGGTATGTGGTTTTGATTTCTCGATCCATGATCTCCACCGATTCTTGTACGAAGTAAAGCTTAGTATTGACTTGGATCTCATCGATACGAATGACGAGGTTCTCATCATAGAGACACTTATTGAGATTACACACGTGAAAGGTATCGTGAACTTTGCTGAGTTCTTGAGGTAGCTTGAGTTTATAGGCCACCAGACCAACCCTTTCCAGAATTTCAAAAGGTCCTATGTATCAGGGATTAAGCTTATCTCGTTTTCCAAATCTAATGACACCCTTCCATGGTGCGACCTTTAGTAGGACATGGTCCCCTACTTCGAATTCTAGGGTTTATGTCACACGTTAGCATAGCTTTTCTGACGACTACATGCGGCCTTTAACCGTTCGTTGATCTGAACAATCTTTTCCATGGTTTCCTGAATCATTTCGGGGTCAGTACATAAAGTATCCCCAACATGCTTTCTAGCTAGTTGAGTATCTCCAACTTCTACCCAGCATAGCGGTGAACAACATTTACGTCTGTATAAGGCCTCGAATAGAGGAGCATGTATGCTAGTGTGATAACTATTGTTATATGAAAACTCGACTAGTGGTAAGTGGATATCCAATACATTACTGGAATCTATCACACAAGTGCAGAGCATGTCTTCCAGAGTCTGTATCATCCTTTCACTCTGTCCATCCATTTGAGGATGATATGCAGTACTCATGTCTAGTTTAGTTCCTAGAGATCTCTGCAACGTTTGCCAAAATCTAGAAGTGAACTTTCTATCATGGTCCGAGATAATAGATATTGGCACTCCGTGTAGTCTGACTATTTTTTGATGTTGGTCCTGGTGAGTTTTTCCATCTTGTCGGTTTCTGTGATGGCTAGGAAATGGACAGACTTGGTGAAACAGTCAACCACTACCCAAATAGTGTCATAAACGCTCAAAGTTTTTGGAAACTTTTTTGCGAAGTCCATGGATATCTGTTCCCATTTCCATTCCAGAATCGATGGTTGTTGTAGTAGTCATGATGGTTTCTGATACTCTTCTTTGACTTTGGCGCGATTCAAACATTTACCGACATATGTGGCAATATTTGCCTTCATGTTGGGCCACCAATAAAGATTCTTAAGATCGAGATACATCTTGTACGATTCGGGATGTATCGAATATCTCGACTTAAGAAATTCGTTTAAAACTATGTTCCTGACTTCACCAAACTTTAGGGTCCAAATTCATTTAATGAAATATCGTGTTCCGTCTTCCTTGACGTCGAATTGCTTGTCCATTCCCTGTAGGTTTTCTTCCATGATATTTTTGGGTTAGAGCCTTCACACGAAGTGGTTTTGCTCGTTCCTTCCTGCTTAAAGCGTCTGCTACGACATTCTCTTTACCAGGATGATAACGAATTTCGCATTGGTAATCATTTAGCAATCCTACCCACCTTATTTATCACATGTTGAGCTCTTTCTGACCGAAGATGTGTTGAAGGATTTTGTGATCGGTGAACACGACACACTTCGTACTATATAGGTAGTGCCTCCAAATCTTTAAGGAAAACACTACAGCTCCCGATTCCAATTCATGGGTAGTGTCGTTTGTCTTGTTTCGCTTAAGTTGTTTGGATGCGCATGCAATGAGTTTATCCCTTTACATCAGTACGCATCCTAATCTTTGGTGAGAGGCATCGTATAATACTATGAAGCCTTTTGTTCCCTCTGGGAGAGAAAAAATCAGTGCACTACACAACAACTGTTTCAATTTCAGGAAGGCATACTCTTGATTACCCCCAATCGAATTTCTTGTCTTTATAGGTTAGAGTGGTGAGAGTCTTGGCTATTTTATAGAAATTATCGATGAATCTCTGGTAATAGCCCATAAGGCCTAGGAATTGGCGTACTTCGGTTGGCGTTTTTTGTGCTTTCCAATCCCTAATTGCTTCAATTTTTGAGGGGTCGACATGAATCCCTTTTCTACTGACCACATTGTCGAGGAAATGTACTTCATTGATCCAGAACTTGAATTTTGACAACCTTGCATAAAGTTTCTCCTTCCTTAGTAGTTCCAAAATCAGTCGCAGGTGTTGGCATTGTTCTTTCTTGGTTCCTGAGTATATTAAAATGTTGTCGATAAATATGATCACGTATTTATCCAAATAGGGTTTACACACCCAATTCATAATCTCCATGAATACTGTTGGTGCGTTGGTCAATCCGAAGGGCATAACCAGAAATTAGTAGTGACCGTATCGAGTCCTGAATTTCGTCTTTGGAATTTCTTCTTGTTGAACTCAAAGTTGATGATAATCGGACGTCAGATTGATCTTCTATTAGTAACAGGATCCTTGCAGTTGGTCGAACATCTCATTGATCCTCGAGAATGGGTATCGGTTTTTAATGGTGAGTTTGTTCAACTCTCGATAGTTGATGCACATCCTGAGCGATCCGTCCTTCTTTTTACAAATAATACCGGAGCTCCCCATGGTGAGAAGCTTGGTCAGATAAAGCCTTTGTCAATTACTTCTTTGAGTTGACTGGATAGTTCTTGCTTTTTCCGATGGTGCCAGGCGATAAGGAGATCTCGCCACTGGTGCTTCACCTGTGATAAGGTCGATTCAGATTTCGACCTTTCTGACTGATGGTAATCCAGGTAGATCCTATGGAAATACGTCCAGGCAGTCGCACACTTGTGGAATGTCTTTGATATCCTTACCCTTGCCTTGCATATCCACCACATGGGCCAAGAAAGTGAGGCATCTCTTCTGTAAGCACTTTCTTTCCTTCATACAAGAAATGACTTTTAGATTATTTGCTGAATTTATCTCCATAAATCACAAAGGCTTTGTTATTGGGTAGGGGTAATCGGGCAACTTTTTCATAGCATAGAACTTCGGCTCGGTGAGGCGATAACCAATCCATTCCGATAATCACATCAATACTTCCAATGGTGATGGGTATTAGGTTGACGTAAAAGACGTGGTTATTCAAGGTGAGAAGGCATTTGGTAAGTATTTCTAAGGTGCTTTCTACTTGGCCTTTTGCCATATCTACCAAGTAAACCTCATTAAGTTTTCACGATTTATGGTTTAGCATGTTTCTAAACATATGGTCAATAAATCTTCTATCCGCACCAGCATCAAATAGTATGAAAGAATAAATATTGTTGATAGGAAACGTACCAGTAACCACAGTTGGTTCCTGGCGAACATCTCCAGTAGTGATCATAAATGATCTTCCTTTTCCACCTTGATTGTTCAGTTTCGGGTAGTCCTTCTTAAAATGCCATTGTTGATTGTATTCGAAGTAGTTACGACTTCCTCATGTGGTAGTGGTTGAGTTCGTAGTGTTTGGGGTCTTTCTGCAGTATCTCGCGATGTGACCATTCATGCCATAGTTTTTGTAGGTCATATCTCTGTAATTTCCAACATGATGGAAATTAGATTTGGTATAGTGGGGCAGAGTTCCAGGTAGGACTTGGATGGGGTGGGAGAGTTTGTGATTGCGGCATAGACAGCCACATGTTCTGGCTTGGGTTTATGATGCTTAGAGTTACCTCTGGACTTTCCGTGGAACTTTCTCTTTGTACCCTGATTTTGTTTTGTTTGTTGGGCAATGGTACCTTGACGGATATATTGTTTAGTCAATTTGTAATGCCCGATTCCTGGTATGTAATTAAAGTTATAATTTATTCATTTTTGTTTAGAACCTCGACGAGTTGGAGACCCCAAACTCGCCGAGTGGAGACGGATTTGGGACGCGGATTGTGAAGTCTACTCGACGAGTTGAGAGCCCCAACTCGACGAGTAGGACTGGCAGAAAGAAACCCTAATTTTCAAGGTTTTGCACCCTATTTAAACATCTTAACCTCCAAAGGCTGGCCTCATTTATAGCCTCCATCATCCCAAACCCTAGCTACGAAACCCTAATACACTTTTGAGAGTTTTGATCCATTCTTGGTGCATTCTTTGTGGTTTTGAAGAAGAGGATACTTGAAGAAGGAGCAAGGAAGTGTTGGAGAAGAGTAGATCCAGAAGTCTAGCTTCATTTCTGATTCATTTCAGGCATAAAGTTGATACCTTGGCTTTCTATTACTTAGATCTTCATCTAGGGTAGTATTTTGTCATTCTTGGCCATATTGAAGTCATTTTCGAGATTTGAGTATATCATGACGTTATGACTTCAGATCTAGGCACTCATGGACTTATGAGACTTAAAGTTGCCAGCTTTATCAAGCCTTTGCCCTTCTCCATGCCCTAGATCCCTTATGAAGCTTAGTTTTAGTGTTTTTAGCTTCATGACACCATGCATGGACGTAAAGTTAGCAACTTTACGTGGTAACTCAGTCCTAGGGGACCAGATCTATGTTGGAAGCATTGAACTCATTTGGAAGCGACTGAATGGGTTACACTAAGGGAACTCGACGAGTTGTTCATCCAACTCGGCGAGTTGGATTGTGGTCCCTAACCTTTTTTGATTACTGAGAAAACTTGGTGAGTCTAGGAGATGACTCAGCGAGTTGACTAAGGTTTTATGAGTTTTGAAGACTAAAGAACTCGACGAGTTCAAGGAAGGACTCGACGAACTGTAGTGAAAAGTCCCGATTCTGTGATAGGAGAAAGTCGACGAGTTCATGAGAAACTCGACGAGTTGGGCCGCGATTTCGGGGTTTATGATTTATGGAACTCGGCGCGTTGATGGACCAACTCGGCGAGTTGACTTAACCCAAAAGGTTGACTTTGACTAGAAGGTTGACTTTGACCAAAATATTGACTTTGACATGGACTTTTACCAAGGTTGACCCTTAAAGGGTTATGAGTATGAAAGGGTATTTAAAGGAAAGCTTTTAGAGTTTTAGTGGGGTTGATTTCAGAGCCGAGGACAGATCAGCTACTTTACAACAGTTGGGGTGAGTTACCTTCTAGTAGAAGTGGGTCTAAGGCACCAATGTCGGCCCACTAGTAGGGGATTATAGCAGAGATGATTGTCTTGGTGATAATTGTATGGTATACCACTATCTGTTATGCTTTATGTCCTAGTATGCTATGATATTATGTGATAGTGGTAGTAGGGGTAGGATAGACCCCATTACTGGTTGAAAGGACTGAAGGGGTAGGCCAGTACCCAGATATGACTGGCTGTATGTTTATGATATGTTATTATGTGGTAGTGGTAGGGGTAAAATATTCCCCGAAAACATGTCAGCTACTCGACATGCCCGAATTTGGATGACATGACAGCGAGGGCGAGGGAGAGGGAGATTGATATAGAGCACATCAGGATGAGGAAGACGGAGATTAGGCAGGCGACTGGGGTTTCGGGGAAGAAAACCAAGGGATTCGACTCTAGGTCGAGAGGTCCACCTGGTCTGGAACCGCTGTGGGAAATGAGACAAGCCACACGAGGGAGTTTGCAGAGCTAGGGCATCGGGTTGATATAAGTGCTGCAACACTGGGCACTTTAGCAGGGATTATACTACCCCTACCCCCTCCATTCAGGCATCAGACCAGATTTGCTTTCATTGCAATCAGAAGGGCCATAAAAAGGCCAACTGCCCGAGATTGACATCAGGAGTGACAGTGGCGACACCAGCTCCAGCGACCCTGCGGATCACAGATGGCCGACAGGGCAAGTAAGATGCTCCAGTGGTGAGGAGTCGAGCCTTCCAGTTGACCGCCGATGAGGCACGTGCTACACCGGATGTGGTGACGGGATCGTTCCTTGTGAACGGTATCCCAGTACAGGTGTTATTTGACTGGGGGATACCCGATCATTCGTATCTCTTGCACTCAACAAGAGGTTTGCTGAGTCTTCAGGCATGTTGGATTGTCCTTTAGAGCTCAAGATTGTTGACGACCGATCTGTCCGAGCATCAGAGGTTTATATAGATTGTGTCTTGAGGATATATGGCGAGCGTTACCTCGTGGATTTGGTTCCCATTCCGTTGCGTGGGAACAAGGTCATCATAGGCATGGTTTGGCTGAGCCCTAATGGGGCGGTGATTGACTGTGAGCAGCAGTTGGTTCGTCTCAGGGCCCTAAGTGGGGGAGAGCTAGTGATTCAGGGCGAGAGGCCGCAGCTTGGGCCGACTTTGTGTTCAGCAGCGAGAGCTAGGCGCTATCTTCAGTAGGGTTGCACAGGTTATGTCGCCTATGTTATGGACACCCGCGAGGAGGGTAAGGCGGTCGTGAGCGATATGCCAGTTGTGAGGGAGTACATGGATGTGTTTCCAGAGGAGTTGCGTAGGATACCTCCGGAGAGACAGGTGGAGTTCCAGATTGACCTAGTTCCTGGTGCTGCACCGATAGCCAAGGCACCATATCTGCTGAATCACTCGCCTCAGATGATCTAGGACCGTGAGAGGTACTCGCCACATATTCGTTTGAAATAGGTTCAGGAAAGAGAAGCTCCATGAACGATTGAGTAGCAACGGAAGTATCCCTTGACATGACTTCTCTTTCAGCGGGAGTAAGGGGAGTGGCTTCAGCATCAGAACAGATTCTTTGGCTTGGAGAAGATTAGGAAGTACTTGGAGCAGCTTCATCCACTCTAGGAGACGCGGGAGTCACCAGGGGTGGTCTGTACACAACATCTCCCTCTTCATCTTTAACACCTATACTTGAACATAAGCAGGAACCTGAAACATTATCTGAATACACATTGAAGGATTTAAACAATGATGCATAATAAAATAACCAGTCAGGTCCAACTCTCGCGTCTGTCTCATTCTCTTCCAGCCAGCGCACATCGAAAGACTCTATAACTTGCTTAGTGGTATTGTTGTATACTCGGTAAGCTGTGTGTGCGGCATATCCCACAAAATAGCAGTCATCGGCCTTTGAGTTGAACTTAGGTTTGGATTCTAGGTGAATGAGGGTGCAAGGACATCCAAATATTCTGAAATGAGCAACCGATGGCTTGTGATTGTATAATATCTCGTACGGGGTCTTCATCTGAGCTTTGTTGATTTGGACTTGATTCTGAACGTAACAAGCAGTGTTGATCGCCTCAGCCCAGAAGAAAACCGGCAATTTGGAATCACAGAGCATCGTCCTTGCAGCGTCTATCAAAGTACGGTTCCGCCATTCTGCAACACCATTTTGTTGAGGTGTCCGAACAGAACTGTATTGACGCAATATACCCTTTTCGGCACAGAAGTGATCCAGAACGGAATTCTTGAATTCCGTGACATTATCAGTTCGAAGCGCCTTCACCTTTTCATTCGTTTGATTCTCAATCATCACAATGAACTTCTTGATCAAGTCAGTAATCCCATGCTTGTTGGATAAGAAGAAAACCCATGTAAACCGTGAGTAGTCATCAATCACAACCAGACAGTAAGAACTCTTGTTGATGCCGAGAACGTTGACCGGACCAAACAAATCCATATGCAACAATTGAAGAACTTTGCTGATTGAATTAACCAACTTTGGCAAATGTGGCTTGCGATGATGCTTGCCCTGAGCACACGCCACATACTTTTCAAAGGTTATGAAGTCTTTGACTGGAAGGCCACACACAATCTCATTTTTAGCAAGGCGTTTGAGGTTCTTGGCATTAGCATGGCCGAGACGAGGATGCCAAAGCATGACATTGTGTTCTGAGACTTTTGATAAAAGATATGTGACTTGCTCGGGAATGTTATGATTCATGTCAATAACATAGGCATTCCCTTCTCTTTCAGATCTAACCAAAATCCATTCTTCAGGTATGATGATTCCGAGCTTCAAAATGAGACACTCTTTTCTCGTAAAATGAGTCGAATAGCGTTTATCACAGATCTGAGATACGCTCAACAGACTGTGTTTCAGCTTAGGAGCATAGTTAACATTCTCAAAGATAAACACAACATTTTTCACTGTACCCACCCTTCTGAGTGATCTTTCCACCTTCTCCTCCCGCAAAGGAAACAAACCCCCCATTAAAATTTTGAATGTTTCGCAATTGGGAGATGTCTCCTGTCATGTGCCTGGAACAACCACTATCGACATACCAAGGTCTGACGATATTCCTCCGCAGCTGTTCCTGCACGATGATCGGGATTAATTTGATTTTGGGACCTAGGTCATAGAAACATCGGGTTTTCCCTTGTTAGTAGCAGAATTGATCTTTTCATTTGTTAAAACAAATTGATTACCAGATGCACATACAGAACGTTGATGTGGTTGGACATTTGAGTTTTTGGGCACCCATTTATAATTAGGTTTAGAAACAAATACATATGTTTTTGAAATGTTTTTCTTTGGTTTTGATCGTTTGGGTTTCCATCTAAAATTAGCCGAAGACCCAAACGATGTCTTTGACGATACCGATCTTGGCTTAACCATTTTTGGTCTCGTTAAAGCACATGTTGAATTTTTGTTTAAAACCCGTTTGTTCTTTCCAAGATTAGCCCGATTTCTTTCTTTATTGATGTTCCAATCACCATCAACTGAATGAGACTCGATGATTTTATCTTAAGAGATCTTCCTCGTGACTCATTCACTCCCCTTTGTGTGTAAAAAGGAACAAAAGCATGGTTCAGACAGTTTCGTGCTATATGACCAGGAACTCCACAATTGAAACATGTTTGTTTCTTCATATAGGAACTCGTACCGCTCTTTCCTGATTTTGTGTCCTTATTGAATTCTTTACTTTTCCCACAAGTGCAAGTGCATGGTTCAGACTGTGTGACAGAGTTAGGTGGCATGTATGTGCCAGTGACAGATTCATGAGATTTAGATTTATCAGACGCATCACCACACTTATCAGAAACATCTGAATCATCAGTGTTCACAACAACATCATTAGAAACCAAAACATTAGTTTTCAAATTTGAAACAAAAACATCAGTGTTCATAACAGAAACATCAGATTGCAACACAACATTATTATCAGAAAAACTTTCTCCAGCTGCTTGCTTGTCTTGATCTAAGGGTAAATCTGTTGGGTTTTGAGCATTCTAACACTCCTATGGTGTACATGCAACCCTAAATACATTGGATCTATGTTTTCTCTATTATACATGCAAATATCAATTTTCCAAGGTATTGTTCTAACTAGCATAATATAAAGTACACATAATATAAATTCTAGTAGAATTACATACCTCTTGTTTGGTGCTTGATTCCATGGAGCTCAAGAGCCTAGTGCCCCAAGTATGACACCTCAAATGGTTCACACAACATCATAAACACTTGGAATAACTTGAGAGAAAGTAGAACACTTCTAAAATCGGTTTGCCCTCCACACATAGACTTAGTGGCCGATTTTGACAAGAATGATATGTTTATATAGTGTGACACAATTAGGGTAAACCCTAATAGTCATGGCTTTCCATTTCCTTGGATCCATGGGTTCAAATACACCATGGAGCATCCTATGGGTTTTAGCCCAACTTGATAATCCATGGAGCATTAGCCTACTATATAAGCATGGATGATTTACACAATCAACCCATATATTTAATTAGTCTTCTTTTGATCACTTAATTAATTCTAGATTAATTCTTGATCAATACTAATTAAATAATCTTATTAATATATTAGAACTTATAATATATTAATAAACCTTAAGTGTTATTTCTCTCATTTTAGTCTATCCAAATGCATGATGCCATGCAACCCAAATGGACCATGCCGGGTCGGGTCAAGAATATACCAATTATAGTTATGGACTTAGACACTAATCCAACAGTCTCCCACTTGGATAAGTCTAATAACTATTATTGCAAGTACGCCTTCATAACCTGACCAGCAATCGTAGCTCTTAAAAGCTGATGTCGAACTCTGAACAAATCATTGACGCGTCCATTAGATAAGTGATCATATATTCCTCCATTCTAGATATCATATGGACTGAGACATGGATTATAATCATTCTCTCTGTCCATTTGTTGTTTCCCGATTTCCGATTTATGACGACTGACTAATTGAACAAATCAAATCAGTCCAGGCCCGTCCAAGCACTTACATTTTGTCATCACTAAATCATCGAGGGGCCCACATATATCGCTTTTATCCCTTTGAGGGTAAAAGGAATTAATAAACTTCGACTCATATGCTTGTACTGACTACTTGTTGAATCATACACAAAGGCACGTTTTATAACATCGAGTTACCAATGCGTTTTCGTGCAATCAATGTATAACCAACTCGTAGTCAACAACTAATATCTCTAGGTTTGAAGAATATAAGATATTATCGTCTCATGATTCACTCGTGATAAAATCCATGAAGTGATTCAAATGAGCGTGGGTTGAATCCAATACTCAGAACTTATGAGCACTCATGAATGTTGTAGCAACTACTGCTATGTCTAATGCACATTAGACAAATCATACAAGCCAAATTCATGACAGTCTTCATTCATATCTACTTCCAACATATGAACGACTGTGGATGGTTTGAATAACTTAGTCAGTCGGGAAGAATGACCTAGTTATTCTGGAAGTCAAAACATGCAAAGTGAAACACAAAAATAATACTAATCGTGTATGGCCTCAACACTTTGAGTGTAAATAAAAACCCTTTTTTCTAAGAACCATATTGATTACTCATTATTCATTGTTTCGATTTATCAACTTAATACTTGAATTGAAACAATAGTCATGCCATGCACCAAGCATGCATACTATGTTTACCTATGGTCTTTTCTTTTGTGAAATAGATCAATTGAACACGAATCCAACGATGCTCATTTCACAATCCCAATCCCTTTTGTAAATGTAAGAATACCAAACTCTTGCCATTTACTATAATCTGTTAGACTCTAAACTTATATGCAATGATGCCCTTGTAATGACTATGCACACAAGTCACAAAGGCTTGGCAACAGACATTACAAAGAATTCCAATGGAGATCAATTCCATGGAAATGAAGTCTCAAATTCAAAGTACATTCCTTTAAACATCCTTCTTTGCATTAAGTTCTTTAATCTTACACAGATTCAAAGAATAACTTCCACCTATGGAAACAATTCCACATTCCCATTTTGACCATCACTTCTGAACAAGAGTTACCTCTTTTCAAAATATGTCAATATGATCCTTACTCTATACTTCCAATTGTCCATGAGTAACCAATCTTTGGTAAACCACAAATTGTCCTCGACAATTGCTTAATCATTTTAGTCATATCCAGTTCTAATCCCTTTTCCCCTCTTAATGCCCTAAGCACTAGGAAAATTTAGAATGGATGAATATTATAACACATGCAATCGGTCCTATATCTGAAGCATATGGGACACGATTCATGCTATAAAAAATTTTATTTGCCATGTTCTCACAATTCGAACTATGAAGAGGTATGCCGTAATCATAATCGAAATTTTGAGAACGCAACATATATAGAATTTCCTTATGTTGAACCATTCCAACATAACATTCATATATATCCTTGACTAAAGTTGATTAAAATCTCAATCTAAGCTTGTAGAATTGGAATGAAGTATAAAATCCTCTCCCTTAATTATAGCAAAACAACTTTTTCAAGGCGAATTGAAACTTTTGTTTTCTATAATTAATATTGCTAACTTGCAACATAATCATCATGCTCCCACTAGCATAATGATTATTATCTTACTAGCATAACACTCATGCTCCCACTAGCTTTGACATGTACTCAGAAATCAGCTGGACTTCTAGGAAAAACAATACTTTATTGACTTTCTTACCAAAGTTCAGATTTCTGATACGAGATGCTTTGATAAGACTTTATCAAAATCATACACCTTTCCTTAGATAGCTCACTTGTGTGTCTAAACAATTATGAAGAGGGATGCCGTAATCATAATGTTTAGACCTTTTGTCATTCTCACAATTGCTATCTACTTAAGATCTACTTAGTGAAAGAGTTTCCTCACCATCATTTTCATGAATCGAAGAGAAACCTTATGACACTTAGATTTTATGGTGTAAGTGTTCCTATCCATGTGAATTTGTCATAACCATAATCACAAGACAAGGTTAGTGGCAAATCCAAACAAATATGGACTGAACTTGTTCAATCTTAATTTCTTGCCACCCGGCAGCACAAGGGCCTACCATTGCTTCCAGGTTTTTATGCAACCATTTGAGAACTCTCAGAACTCATATGCAAAGCCAACTTTAACTGGAATGGGCACAGAAATATGATATGTCAACACGATAGGTTACAAACCTCAAGTCGTGGGCTAGTGATTAACAAATATCTTGATTAGTTCTTGAACCTATCTTAAGATCTTTTAGACTCCCACTGTCCTCTTGACATATAAGACTCTCTTGCCAAATATTCAAGAGATAGTGCAGATTCTTTTACAAACACTTCACACAATTGGCCTTAGTTGGTCTTTGTTTTATCCAAAACATCACAACTTACCAATTTCAAATGTACAAGAGTAAGAAAACATTTTACTCTACATTTGACAAGTGTTTTAAACATTTCTTAAGATTATGTCACTCAAGGCTCAATCTTGGAGTATGACTCTAAGATTTTATTTTGGAATGAAGTATGATTTATCTTTTGATTTAACCATTTCCACAATTCACGATTCCTCTCCTTAGCCAACAAATGCACTCAGGTGTCCTTAGAGGATCAATTGTGATATGGTCCCATAATCACTAAGATAATCATAAAACCAGATACACAAGTACTCTCCCATCTCTTCAGATTGGAGAAACTTTTATCTTTCTGCCTTATTTGATTCTTCTTATTCATTCTGCCATATATTGAAACTTTTCCAATGTTTCAGATTTACACTTAAACTTGTAAGCATAATCATATTTACTAAACTTTAGTAAATCATAACGAATAATCTTATCAACCTTTGTGGTGGACCTGACTAGTGCACAACCTAATGTACCCGATCCTTTAGTCCTTCGCTTGACTCACATGCGAATGTGAACAAGGAATTAGTCTTAATTTACCAAAGATGAAAAATCTCATTCATCACACAATACAACTTGCATGATTCCAAGTTTCTATCCAACTGAAACTTGGGTGATGAGACTCTTTCCTTCTTTGATAAATTATGAAACTACCACAAACGAAAGAATCAAATTCATTTTCCAATATTGCTTATCAACGGAAACATATAAACAACATTTTTTCACAAATGCCTTTGTAAGGATACTTAAAATAAATAAAATCAAAACTTTTTCTTTTATTTTAAAACTTGCGGAAAAACTTATCCTTACAATGCAAATTCATATGAAAACTTTGTTGTTATCTATTCCTAAGCAATATCTCATAACTCTTATGTAGTGGCTCAAAATTCTGGTCATCGAACCATGTGATCAGAATCAGCACACTTTTTCTTTAAGCTTCCTTTGATTCTTCAAAAAAATATCAAAATGTAATTACATTACATCATGTATTAAGAATCTCCAAAAGAGACTTAATAGAGTTAGATAATGGAGTTTACCTAAAGTAGAGTCAAACTTTTGACTTTACCATCCTTATGAGGTTTCAGGTAAATTCGGCAGCTTCGCAACCAATGCCCCTTTTTTT
Organism: Lactuca virosa; assembly: GCF_052849685.1. NCBI lineage: Eukaryota > Viridiplantae > Streptophyta > Magnoliopsida > Asterales > Asteraceae > Lactuca > Lactuca virosa. The sequence goes on from NC_136428.1 coordinate 283,916,152, forward strand.
GGCAATAGGCACATATGGACTCTTTGGGAATGGTACATGGGACTATCTCAGACTTAGCCTTTCTCTTTACCATTTGGTCAACCGAGTTGACTATGGCCGATCCCTTTCCATTGGGAAGAGAAAGTTTTTCTGGATTTCCAGTGTCACCATTGTCAATGTCCATGAAGTTTTGGGAAGTCGATCTTCTAATCAAATTTGCTTTACCAGTGTTCCAAATCATTGCTGATTCAACAGCACCAAGCAAATAGATGAGATCATTAAAGGGTCATGTCGTGATCTGTCATCAGGGAGTGACTGAAGAACCAAGTCAACAGCCAGCTACCTCGAGACTTTGACACCCGACTCTCCCGGCTTGTCAATATGTGACTTAATCTCCAAGTCCAAAGCACATATAGACTTTGTCTGCCAATAGGGATTGAGTGACTTAGAACTTATCAAGTCTTGAAACTTGTGGGATAGGGAGATTTATTGGAGGAGGTGGAGGAAGTGAAGTATGATTTCCATTCCCACTAATGCACAACAAAGGGATTGATCTTTCACCTTGATTGCCATTTGGGATATCATCTTCATTAGGATAGCTTGTTCCTAAAGATTTGGGAAGACCATAGTTGTCTGAAGGAGACATCTATAAGGGAGGAATTCAAGTTAGTTGATTTAAAGTCCTTAATATAACACCCAATATTAAATATTAAGGCTAGGATCCAACAACCTATTTACAACTGGAAGAGGGATGCCGTAATCCGAGTTATAAAATAGTTGAAGGTAGGTAAATGACGATTTACCAATTTCCACCATGAAAAACGAAATATAATTAAGTTTTAATTGGATTTGAAACTCCTAGATCTTTTGAGATACATTGAACTTTAAATGGCATGTTTGAATCTCGATTGTGCCCTCTCAAGTTTGTGACTGGGATGCCGAGGATCACAAACAAGGTGTGAATAACCATGCAAATTGACTTGGTACCATTAACTTTATCACCTAATCGATGTGCCGGTTAGCCATACAGCTCCACCGATCTATAATGAGGTCAAGTTACCCTTTGCCACTCTTACTAGTCCTTATTAGCGTACCGGTTAACCACACACGCTCCACTAATCGACTTGGTAAGGTACAAAGTGTAATTTCATGGGTTAACACCTATTTCACATTTTCCTAAGTAACTAAGATTGGGAATTTATAAGTGTTTAGTTACTTAGTATTTTTCATTATACTTTTAATGAAGGGAGAATTATAGTCCTTTCCTACGCGTTCGGCTAACGACCCTCCACCAGTCAAGGAAGCGGTGGGTGAGAGTGGACACCCATTAAACTGCCATTTTATAGGCAGTAACCTTATACCCCCCTTATAGACCGGCTTCGTGAATGAGGCCTACTAATGGTAAGATTGACTTTATCTTATACATATCTATATAATTAAAATTATAATAATAGTATAAGGGTGTATTTTAAACATTTAAAATACTTGGTGGTTTAATCTATTAATTAAACTATACTCTTAATTTAATTAAACTTAAACCATGTCTTTATGGAATTATTAACTCTTTTAATTAAACACTTTAATTAATTTAATGAAGTCCATAAAGTTTGAATTTTAACTTTTAAAATTATAGAGTTTGGAATTAAAGCATTAATGTGTGTGAGACTTTACAAATTCCAAAACACTAGGTCAAGTATTGAAACTATTCAAAACCTTTCATTTCATAACTTATGAGTTTAATTGTTCATTAAAATGAAGACTCTTCATTTTTATGTAACCTCTTATTCTTTAATAACACTTTTAAAGAAATGACTCTTATACATCCATAACTTGAAGACAAGTTATGGAGTCATAAAATAATTAAATGAAAAAGACTCTTCATTTTTATATAACCTATGACACTTTTATGATTTTTAAGATTCATAAATATGACTTTTCATATAACTTGAGGACAAGTTACAAAAACATATTTTATTAAATTCTTTTAGATCAATATGGATTGAAAAACAACTAACTCATAATTTTTTTTCATTAATCTAAATCAACTCATAAACAAGGTAACACAAAAAACTTTTGGTAATCCATAATTTGAGGACAAGTTATGGACTCCTTACAATTTCATTGAGATCAAGAATTATACTAACAAACAATTTGCACATAATTCTTATGATCTACCAAAACTCATAAGCATGAACATTCATAATCAACATTTTTCAAGAATTACATAAACACATATAAAACTTGAAACTTTGATTATAGCATTGAAATTGGTTTAACACAATCATTACCACATTAAAAACAGGTTTTATAAGACCAAAACAATCAAAGGTAATGATTCTAGACCAATTCCAGCACCAAAACTCGAAGATATGCTGTTTGGGGGTCCAACTCGTCGAGTGCATGAACCAACTCGGCGAGTTGGATGCATTTTGTCTTGGACTCGTCGAGTCCCCTATCCAGACAGCACAAAACTTCGATTTTTAAGCCGTTTGCATCAAGTATAAGTGAAAACAAGCCTAGGCTTTGATACCACTGTTGGGTTTTGAGCATTCTAACACTCCTATAGTGTACATGCAACCCTAAATACCTTGGATCTATGTTTTCTCTATTATACATGCAAATATCAATTTTCCAAGGTATTGTTCTAACTAGCATAATATAAAGTACGCATAATATAAATTCTAGTAGAATTACATACCTCTTGTTTGGTGCTTGATTCCATGGAGCTCAAGAGCCTAGTGCCCCAAGTATGACACCTCAAATGGTTCACACAACATCATAAACACTTGGAATAACTTGAGAGAAAGTAGAACACTTCTAAAATCGGTTTGCCCTCCACACATAGACTTAGTGGCCGATTTTGACAAGAATGATATGTTTATATAGTATGACACAATTAGGGTAAACCCTAATTGTCATGGCTTTCCATTTCCTTGGATCCATGGGTTCAAATACACCATGGAGAATCCTATGGGTTTTAGCCCAACTTGATAATCCATGGAGCATTAGCCCACTATATAAGTATGGATGATTTACACAATCAACCCATATATTTAATTAGTCTTCTTTTGATCACTTAATTAATTCTAGATTAATTCTTGATCAATACTAATTAAATAATATTATTAATAAATTAGAACTTATAATATATTAATAAACCTTAAGTGTTATTTCTCTCATTTTAGTCTATCCAAATGCATGATGCCATGCAACCCAAATGGACCATGTCGGGTCGGGTCAAGAATATACCAATTATAGTTATGGACGTAGACACTAATCCAACAAAATCTGCATGTGAAATGGAAGCATTAGTATCTTTTACCCTAGAACTACTTTCTGGCACCACCACAACAGGTTTACCATACTACAAATATGCTTCTCTTTCTATTTATTCTTTAGATAGAGGAATGTTAGTATAAGTATGGTTAATAGGAGGTGGAACATTGTCATACCCGATACCTACTTTCTTCTTGTCCTGCCATTTTAATTGTATTTCTATCATGCTCTCAACTGTCTTACTTGACACATCATACTTTCTGAAATTAAAATATTCATTTGCAAATCTAATCTTTAACGTGTCAAGTTCGGCAGTTAAGTTAGCAAGCTGTGTCTTAACATGGTCATAGTTCTTACATTTGTTGCTATAGTCTTCCTGAAGCTGTCTAAAGTCCTTGGTTTTGGCCTCTAGTTGTTATTTTAGTGGTTTTTGACCCTTCGTAAGAGTATAGGTTTCATACATAAGGTCCTCATTGTCTCTACGTAACAAATCAATTTGATCACGCAAAAATTTAACAGTATCCATACATTTTTGAGAGCAAGAAATTTCACAGACCTCTTTCTTCTCTGGAGTGGTAGATACCATGAAAGCAAATTGAAGTTGCATTATTTCTGCTTCAACATCCTCTTCAGCTTCTTGATCTGGAAGTTCATTTATATGTGCCAAATTGGCAGTTTCGGGTCCTGAGATGTTCAATGCCTGAATCTGATCCTCCCAGTCAAATGACTGACCCACCACTGCCAAATTTGTTGTTTCAGTGTTGGAAGAAGTTTCTCTGTTGTTCACCACCGTCACCATTGTCCTGTCATGATTTTCCCTTCTATCTGGTTTTGGGTACTCACGAGCAAAATGACCAGGCTCATGACAGTTGAAGCACCTGAGCTTGCCCCTATTGAAACCAACTTTCTTGTCTCCATTCATTGCCCAGTTGTTCTTTCCCATCTTCTTGGCAAATTGTTTGGCTCTGAACACTGCCATGGAAATTTTCCAGGTGATATCCATTTCATCAACATCTTCAGGATGAATCTGTTCAAGATCAGCATAAGAGATCTGAGGAGGCAACTCTCCGGCTAAGAAAGCATTGTAGCAATTTACAAGACCAGCTGCTAGAGCCAGATTTTCTTCAGTTTCCTTTGGAATTGAAACATTTACATGGGCTTTGGAGGAGGAGGCTGAATGTGGGTAAGACATGGATGGTGGAATAGCATGGGATTGTGGTTGTGGTCCAGGGTAAGGTTAAGTTTGTGGAACGTTGAAATCTTGAGATTGTGGAACTGTGAATGATGAAAAGGCATTGTTCAATGAAATTCCCAGATTAGCTGTTGAGTAGGAATTCACATGATTTATCTCGCGTTGATTATCATCCAAATCAGAAGCTTTGATGATAGCCATTGTTTCAGCAAGAGTGAGTCTGTTGAGATCTTTAGTTTTCTTGATAACAGAGACGTTCATGTCCCATGACTTGGGAAGAGAATTTAGCAGTTTCTTGTTGATCTCTGAACGTGGCACAGAAATTCCAGCAGTGCTCATCTCAGTGGTAAGAGTGATGAATCTCTACAATTGGGTTTCAAGAGTTTCTCCAAGAACATGGTTAAACAAGTTGAATTTTTGACGAAGCATGTCCTGTCTGCTTTGTTTCATGTCATCATTTCCTTCGTAAACCTCTATCAATGCTTCCCAAAGTGCTTTTGCTGAATCATACTCCCTGAATCCTTGAGCAATGTCAGGGGATAGAGCCATAGTTAGAGTTTCCAGTGCCTTTTCCTATTCCTCAATTTTTCAAAGTCAGCATTAATATAGTTTTCCACCTTTTTGTCAGTTATTGAACCATCTTCCAGAGTAGTTGTGATTCTAACAGGACCCCAAAGAATGATGTGCCAAATCTTAAAATCTTTCATTTTGATGTATTTTTCAATTCTGTATTTCCATTCAGGAAATCCTTCGGGCAGACAGTAGTCGTGGAATTCTTGTGGTAGTTCCCATAATTGAATCCAACTCCTGATGAATTTCACTGTTCTGTGGTTCCATTTTTTTTTTAATTTTTGTAAATTTTAATCAAAAATAAACGTGTTCAAAAATCAAAGAGAATCACAACCAAAAAAAGGTGTACAACTAAGAAAGGTTTACAGCCGTAAAGGGTTTACAACTGAGAAACGTTTACTGCCACAAATGGTTTACAACTGAGAAAGGTTTACCGCCGAATAAGGTTTATCGCCGATGACGGTTTATGGCCGTAAACTGGTTTACAGCCAGGAATGGTTTACAACCAGAAATACAAAGTGTTTACAGCCGTGAATTAGTTTAAAGCTGTAAACTGATGAACAAATTACAAATGCAAACGTCCAGATTTTTGAAAAAATGAACGATTTCAAGCAGATTTTTGATCCTTTTAGCCTTGAATTCACAATCAATAGCGAAAACCAAGCAACAACAGCAACAACAATGAATGATTTGCAATAGAAGCTTGAACAACACCAAAAATGGATTCTAAGCCAGCCGTAAACTAAGCTTGATCAGTTTTGACACTAGATTGCCTCTGATACCAACTGTAATCTCCAAAAACTAAGAACCAACTAGTGATCAACACAAAGAACAAGCCAAAATTATAAGAACAAGAAGGAGTAGAAGCAAGAATGATCCAAATTGCACACGTTTATATTGGCTGCAAACGTCAGGTACAATGGACTCGAAACACACACACTTGGCTGTAAACTGCTACAGCTATCTGACAACTACTGACACTATATATAGGGAACAGTGGCTGAAAACACGTTTACAGCCGTAAACCTGTTTACAGCGGTAAACACGTTTACAGCCGTAAACAGCAAACAGAACGCAAACACCACCCAACTACAAACCCATACAAATACATGAACAAATACTAACACATTCTATAAAAAAGAATGCCTAGCTCAAACTAACTAAATATGACCTAACAAGAACGGATCGTGATCCTCAAAAGAAATACGCCAACTTTCGATGAAAGCCACTTGAATTTCAAGTTGGAGATAGAGTAATGCTAAGAGTATCTCCTTGGAAAGGAGTTATAAGATTTGGCACGTGGGGAAACTCAAACCGAGATACATAGGACCTTTTGAGATCCTTGCTAAAATAGGCCAGGTAGCCTACCGACTCGCTTTACCCCAAGAGCTCAACAACGTACACAATGTTTTCCATGTGTCAAACCTTAAGAAATGTCTCTCTGAGAACATGCTAGTTGTACCTCTCGCCGAAATCTAGAGTGACACAAACCTCAACTTCATCGAAGAACCAATCAAGATCATGGATCGGGAAGTCATGAGGCTTAAATAGAGCTGCATTCTTATAGTTTAGGTACGAATGGAACTCTAAGTAGGGGTGTAAACGAGTTGAGCCGAGCTCAAGCTTGGCCAAGCTTGAGCTCAGCTCGTGAAGAATTTAGTGAGCTTGCGAGCCTAAACGAGCTTAAACGAGCTTAAACGAGCCTATATATATATATATATATATATATATATATATATATATATATATATACACACACACACACATACATATATATATATATATATATATATATATAGGCTCGTTTAGGCTCACGAGCCCACTAATCGAAGCTCAGCTCGAGCTCGTTTAATAAACGAGCCTCATATTTAGGCTCAAGCTCGGCTTGGGCTCGTTTAATTCGATCTTGAGTTAAGCTTTTAACAAGTCGATCGCGAGTAACAACGAGTAGCTCGACACACTTACACCCCCAACTCTAAGAGAGGACCGGAGTACACATGGGAATGAGAAGATCAAATGAGAAGCAAGTATCCCCACTTGTTGGAAAACGCCTCGACTACCAGTTAAATTTCGGGACGAAATTTCCTTAACGGGGGTAGGACGTGAGTACCTAGAAAATACGTCATCAACCGTCATTAGTATTTAATGATAAAACATGAAAATATAATAAGAACAACCTTGCAACCATCCGATATATTTCAGTATATTCAAATTTCGTCCTTAATTACGTCAACCTTTAGGCTTAAAAATGAGTATGCGAAAAGTCACATCAATTTGAGAGCAGGATAACATTTTTAGACCATATAAGTTACTGCGATTCCAGAAATATAAACTTCGCAAGAATCCGACTCAGTATGGGTTAGATATGACTTTTGTAGTAAATAAATATTTACCGTACATAAGAAATTAGAATGATGAAATTTACAAGGCACTAGGAAATCATAGTACTACTCAAAGTAGGAATTATGAGACAAAGAATGCCTAAAATTACAGTCATATGAGAGAGTTATGATTTTTATAAAATCATAACGTTAATAAAAACTAGTCGAAAAATGAAAGTCAAAACTAGCCAAAACGACCAAAAGGAAAGTTGTAGAGAACGACAAGACCTACAAGGATATATAAGAGTCACTAAAAATGGAGTTCGTTTGCGAGAGTTACGGAATTTCAAACTTGGATTTTTACTGTCGCGCATGTCAGCACACATTCTGACAGTCGATCCTCCTAGATACGAGATGACGTGGCACAAGGAGAGGCTGCCATGTGGCAGCCCCCCCCCCCTTGTGGCTCACGCGCAAAAGTGCAGCACGCAATGTGCGGCGTGCACTCCAAAAGTTGCTATAAATAGCCGACTTTGGCTGTCCTCTTTCCACACCACTTAGAACCTCTCTCTCATTGTCTAGATCCTCGGGTCACTGTCCCTAGAACCTCTCGAAGCTCTGACTTTCGATTTCTACCCTACATCAATGGTATCATAACTCACAGGTGAGTCACGTCCCCATTTTCCAAACCTTTTCAGGGGGAATACATGTTAAAATGAAACTATGCATAGTTATTACTAATTTTAGTTAGATAATTATGCACATAATGCTAGGATGATATTATGCCCGGTAGATACTCTGGCCAAACTTTTAGCTAATATTATGCCTAGTTGTAATACTGAATCACAATGATAGATAAGATCATACCTAGTTGTTATGCTAGCCAGTTTCCAAGAAACACAAATACTCTAGTCGTTATTATAGCCACCCTTTGGATATGCTTAGTACCTAGTGGTTACTCTACCCAAATACTCGACTATGCAAACACGTTATATATATATATATATATATATATATATATATATATATATATATATATATATATATATATATATATATATGTATATATATATAACAAGTAAACATGTACGAATACAAGAAGAATAACAACACGATCGACCAAGGGAGGCCCCGACAACAACAGTTAGATGAGACACTATTCATCAACACGCTGAAAGATTTTTAGCTAGCTCGCGACCTATAATCATTAAATATTAAGTGATTAGGAGAGATATGTATAGATCTATACGACATTGACACTCCCACACGTGGTTGCTAGCTACAACCTAACAACAAGTCGAAGCAGACATAACTTTCTAAACACATTTACGACGTCCGATGAAGTGTCGTGGTTTTCAGGATTAAACAATCATATCTCGATTATAGCAACTCATTTTAACTTTGTTAAACTAAAACTAACTATCTTAGACTACTACGGAGAGTTAACCTAAGAAAGTAGTGATAGTACACACAAACTCAAAGAAGTGAGTTTAGGATAAACAAGATAACTACAATACCCACACAACGTTTTATAACAATAAAACTTGTGAACTCACCAGCATTATGTTGACCTTTCAAAAATCACATGTATTCTCAGGTGAATAAACCCGGTTGAGGAGGGAGGTAACCCCGATGATGCAACCCGAAGTCTATGTGCTTTACTTTTGTACTTTTCTTTTGTGACCTACCTGTACCTCTAACAACTATGTAACATATTTTGTTTGATGAATAAATAGCAATTTCGTTTAATATATCAGTGTATTACTTAATGTATGTATTTGGCCTGAAATCCAACATCCTAACGTCGCACAGCCTGATGTATCTGTCGTCGGTCGGGGGTGTGACACTATCTTCTTCATCTTGTTACATTTTATATAAAAAAATCTAGTCTAAAACTAATTTGTTACATAAAATAATAAAGATGAAAAAACTAGCAAACTTTTATTACATACTTTATGAATAAAAGAATATTACAAACCATTTTAATAAATCATAAAACAACAACACCACAAAGGTCCATGGCTTGCTTATACACTTCAAAACATATAAACATAACACAACCTTTGTTTTTCTAAGACAACTTTAAATGAAAAAATATACATGAAAACTTTTTTCACAAAAATAAAAATTATAAAGTTGCCATAGAAAATGTGTATGAACTCATTTTCTTATAGAAACAAGTTATCCATATTTTCCAAAAACTAAGATTTCCAAAAATCATAAAATCTAACCAAACTTACAAGGTGGCTCTGATACCACTTGTTGGATTTTTATTCAAAAATAGTTTCAAAAACACAAGATTTAGCAATGGAAGACTTTAATATTTTGAACAACATAAAACAGGTTTATAACCCACCAAGGATTTTCTTGAAAAGTTTGGAAAGAAAACGACAACCAAAGAAGAAATAGAACATAACAACCTTTGTAGTCCTTGAATCCTCAAGGGGAGGTTAGGAAGTAGATGGAGAATGGATGAACCTTTGAGACACCAACAATAATCTAACTTGATTTAAGTTGCTAGCCTTGTAAAACTCTTAAGCTCTTCAGCTTTAAGTGCATAACAAAAGTATGACTTAAAGAGAGCAAAATGCAAGAAAGTAACTTCAAGTGTTTAACAAAAACTATAGAGAATGAGGAAGGGTATGCAAGATATGGTTTTAGCCTCTAAAAATGAAGGGATGAGCACCTTCATAAAGGTAAACATTACTCAAGAGTTCCTAACACTTTAAGAACTACATACCCTAAGGCATACATGTCTCCCATGCTTACTTTCCCTTATTATATTCAAAAGACCATGTATTGTTTCCTAGAAACTAGCTCATCTTTTTTTTTTGTATAAAAATAGAAGAGAAGTTTATAAAACTCTAATAACTCTTTATAATATATAAACTTTAACTTTTAGCTAAAAGATAAAATAGTCTTTCTAGTCCAAAATAATGTACATGACTTAATAAATTATACCATATGATATACTATGTTACTTGATAATGAAAACTATTATTTCCATAAAACAAATAATTTACAATTAGTTATAAGAGTTTATTAAATATTTATTAAAATTAATTTCTAATAAATAATCAATTGTATCAAGTTTTTGTTAGTGTGAACCACTACTATCATATGTTAATTAGAAATATCACTTTAATATGACCCTGAAGCATACAAGATCTTTCACGAATCTTATTGTAACTTCGCATGGTCGATTCGCCATTTGGATTCATGATCCTCAGATAATCCAATCATGAATGCTAAATAAGCATTAGAAGAGATTAACATGCTATTGATATAGTTCAATAAATCTTCATTCCAGGAATATCATAGAGATTAAGATCGATAATAGTTTGTCTACCTAAATAACTTCATCTTGTAATTTTTGGCTAATCCACTTTACATTGTGAAGCTAAATATAGATTCTAGCCCTTTTGATTAATAATGTTGGGTAATTATAATAAAAGTATTTCTTGATCAAAACTAATTGTGTTTCTTTCTTAATAGATTTCTCATTGTTCGGGTGCTACTCCTCATCCTCCTTCTCCTCCAGCACCAACCTCTTCATCGTTCTTCTCACCACTACAACTCCTCTCGCGAGAAAAGCTCATTGGTCCAAACTATCTAGATTGGATTTATAACCAAAGGATCACTTTGAGGTACGAAAAGAAGGAGTATGTTATGGAGGAAGAGCTTGTAGAGGAGCTTCTTGATGATGCTACTGAATAAGAAGAAGCCAATCACAAAAACCATTCCTGTCAATAAATTAAATTGTCGTGCTTAATGATGGCGACCATGTCTTTTGAATTCCAAAAGAGTTGCGAGAATCTTAGGCGGTACGACATGAATAAGCAGCTCAAAGACATGTTCCAAGAGTAAGTTCTAGTAGAGAGATTCAAAGTGATGCAATATATTCTAGGTTGCCAGCCATAGGAGAATGGTTTTGTGAGTGACCATGTGTTAAAACTAAAAAGGTACTTTGACAGACTCGATCGTCTTGCCTTTCCGTTTACTTAAGGGTTGGCTATTGATGTTATCATTAAATCCTTGATTAGTTTATACAAGTAGTTCACCATGAACTACTATATGAATGGTTTAGATAAGCTTATAATGGAGCTACATAAGATGCTCAAGACTGCTGAAGAAAGCATTATTCCACCTAGGAACTCTAGGTCAACCACTCTTGTACTGGATATTAGGGAAAGTGGTGTTAAAATAAAGAGGTATTCTCATCCTAATATTAATGGAAAGGGAAAAAGGGAAGTTGGTAATCAAAATTTTAACCCTAAGAAGGACGTTCCAAACATAGCACCTGTGAATGACCCTAAAGAGGCCATATGCTACTACTGTCAAGAAAAGGGCCATTGGAAACGTACTTGACCTAAATATCTGGAGTATCTTAACAATAACAAAGCCAAAGGTGTTGGAACTTCATATATATTTACAACTGAATTACATTCTGCTTTTACTTCTAACAATTGGATACTTGAAACAGGATGTGAAACCCACATTTGTTCCGATGTGCAGGGACTAAGTCGAAGTAGGAAGCTAAGGCATGGAGAGCTTGACTTGATCATGGGGACACAATAGCAGAATAGATTTTACCAAGATTAGGGACTACAAGCTTTCATTTCCTTATAGTTTTTTAGTTGTTTTAAAAGATTGTGGCTATTCTCATTACATGCCAACAAACATTATTTCATTTTATGCATTATGGATGGATGGTTTTACTTTTGGTTTTGATAATGATGAAGCTTCTATTTTGGTTTACAAATATAATGCTCTTTATTTTAAAGCAAGACCTTGCAATGGAATATATGAATCTGTGATTGGTGTAAGTAGGAACAATAACTTAATCTTAAACATTAATTCAACTTCTTTGGATAAATCATGTCTGGCATTTTCGCCTTAGCTCCATTAAGATGGGATATTGGAACCATTTAACCAAGAGTTTAATGGAGATTGTGAATCTTGTCTACTTAGAAAGATGACAAGGTCCCCTTGTTGGATTAGGTGTCTAAGCCCATAACTATAATTGGTATGTACTTGATCCGAGAGTAGCATGGTCCATTTTGGGTTGCATTCACCAGAAAAATCTGATAGGATGGATATTTGAGAAAGAGGTTATTTGTGATTTATTAATATAAGTATAATATATTAATTGAGAAATCATATTATTTAATTAGTATTGATCAAGAATTAATTTGGAATTAATTTAGTGATCAAAAGAGACTAATTAATTTAACATGGACTGATTATGTAAATAAGTGATACATATGGTTTGGGCTATTGATCCATGATGGGCTAAGTTAATGTGAGAGTCCATGAAGAGTTAGTCCATATAAGTTATTGGATCATAAGCCTAAGTGTATGGATTAGGGTTTACAAGTGACCCTTGGAATCCTACACTATATATATGTAACCCCTTAGCCAAAATGGGTTGACACAAGTGTTACAACAAGAGTATAGCCGATTTTGGTGTGCCTAACCTCTCTCTCAAGTCCTCCAATTGTTGGTGGTGTTTTGTGAACCATTTGAGGCATCACACTTGAGGTGCTAAGCTCTTGAAAGGCCAAAACTCTACAAGCTACAACAAAGAGGTAATTGTCTAACTTGTTTTATGTTTCAAATATCAAGTTGTATGCTAGTTATAGGTTTCATGCTTTGGATATTTTTGTTTCATGTATAACTAGAGAAAACTTAGATCCAAAGCATTAGGGTTGTATGTGCACCATAGGGATGTTAGAGTACATAAAACCCAACAGTGGTATCAGAGCCATGGGTTGTTTTCTGTTATATAGATGCATTTGTTAATTTTCAAAGCTGAAAATTTTCAATTTTTGTTGTCTGACTGCTGGACTCGATGAGTCCCATGAGTGGACTCGCCGAGTTGGATCATTTGGGGATGAACTTGTCGAGTCCATGCCCTGACTCGATGAGTTAGGCAGTCTGTTGGCAAAAATTTTCGAGTTTTTGGCTGTTTTGGATTTGGATCATTACCACAAACTGTTTTGGTTCATAAAATTTGATTTTGTTTATATGGTAATGATTATCCCCATCCAATAACACGATTGCAAAATTTTTAGATAATTACTTGATTTTGTGAAAAACTAATTATTTGTAAATTTTGAATCATTTTGCTATAAGAGTTGCATTAGGTCAAATTGGTAAAAGATAAAGAATATATGATTATTTTTATTAGTTTTAAATTTTATCTAAATGTTTTAATAGGTTACAAAATTTGTCATCAAGTTTTGGAACTCAAAAGTTTTTAAGGAGTTACAAAATTAAGTCCATAAGTTATGGAATCCAATGGTTTTCAAGAGTTTTATAATTTGCCCTCAAGTTATGGAATATGAAAAGTCTCATTCATGAAAACATTAACTCTTGTAATTGAAAGGTTTCAAAAGATGCAACTCTTAGGTTCATAACTTAAAAATTAATTAAATAGTTTTTAATTTTGAATTTTTATATTTAGCACCTTGATGTTTTGAATAGTTTAAATTACATCTTTATGGATTTCATTAAATTAATTAAATGTTTAATTAAAAGAGAAGTTTAATAAATCCATAATCACATGGTTTAAGTTTAATTAAATTAAGAGTATAGTTTAATTAATAGATTAAACCACAAAATATTTTAAAAGTTTAAAATACACCCTGATACTATATAAAATTAAAAGTTTAATATATTATATATGTATAAGTTAAAAAGTCAGTCTTACCGTTAGTAGGCCTCATTCACGAAGCTGGTCTATAAGGGGTGTTTAATGAAGCGGCATGTAAAATGACCGTCATTGGGTATCCACTCTTACCCACCGCACCCTTGACCAGTGGAGGGTCGTTAGTCGAACGGGTTTGATAGGACACTTAAATCCTCATTAAAAGTATAATGAAATACAAAGTAACTAAACACTTTATAAATTCCCAATCTTAGTTACTTTAGGAAAAATGTGAATTTGATGCTAACCCATGAAATTGCACATTGCACCTTATTGGTCAGTTAGTGGAGCGTGTTGGTTAACTGGCACACTAATGTGGACTAATGAAGGATGGCAATGGGTTTCTCGTAAATTATCATTGATCAATGGAGTGTGTGTGGTTAACCGGCACATTGATTAGGTGATTAATGACATCGGGAGTACCAAGCTAACTTGCATGGTTATTCACACCTTGTTTGTGATCCTCAGTATCCCAGTCACAAACTTGAAGGGAATAATCGAGATGAAACATGCCATTAAAAATTTCTATGAATCTCAAAAGAATCTAGGAATTTTAATTCATTTAAAACCTAATATTCATTTTCGTTTTTCATGGTGGAAATTAGTAAATCGTCATTTACCTACCTTCAAATATTTTGCAATTGGATTACGGCATCACTCTTTCGAATTGCAGAATATTGTGTTGGGTCCTAGCCTTAATATTTCATTTGGGTGTTATATTAAGGACTTAAATCAATTAACTTGAATTTCTCCCTTTTAGATGTCTAGTTTTGACAATTATGGTCTTCCCAAATCTTAAGGAAAAAGCTTTACTCATGAAGATGATGTTCACAGAAATCATACTTCACTTCCTCCACCTCCTCCAATTATTCTCCCTGACCCACGTGTTCTTCGACTTGAAAAGTTCAAGTTCACTCAAGCCCTATTAGCAAGCAAACATGAATATGGAAAGTCTGTATGTGCTCACGTCTTGGACATAAAGCTGCACATTGACAGGCTGGGAATGTTGGGTGTCATGTTCCCAAGAAAGCTGGCTGTTGACTACCATGTGACATATCATGACGTGACCCTTATCAATCTAACATATCTGCTAATTGTTGCTGAATCAGCAATGATTTGGCGAACTAGTAAAGCAGAATTGATTGGAAGATCTACTTCCCAAGTTGCCATGGACAAAAGCAATGTCATGGGCAATCCATAAATGATTCCTTCTCTTAAGGGAAAGGAATTGGCCATGGTCAGAAGTTTTTATCATAAGAGAAAAGCCAGTTCTGAGATAGCTTCATGTGCAAATGCCAAGGAGTCCACTTGTTTCTACTATCATTTGAAGGGACATTCGAAGCGAAGCTGCTGTCACAACTAGTACTCTCGGCTAGGAAATTTTGTCTACATGTAATCAACTTTTGATGTATTCTGCAACTTTAAGCTTGACAATATATGATGTTCATTCCAAGAACCAAATTCAATGCATGTTATACATTCAACATTGGGTCGTAACCCTAATGTTCCAATTCAATCTCAAAATGATCCATGATCTTCTTACTGGACCTAATGGGTCAGTAAACCTTCAATTTGGTTATGTTGGGCCAAGGAACTCTATTTGGGCTCTAATTGGACCCACCTTCATTAAGATCTAGTCTTTTGGGCCATATTGGGCCTAGAATGGTTCATTTTATTTTTAATGGGCCATGATGGGCCATAATTGGTTTCATAAGCCCTAATGGGCCATAAATTCCATTTCTTTTATCCTATTGGGCCTTGAACCCTCATAAGGGCCCAATGGGCCGAGAACCATCCATTTGGACCTCATAGTATTGAAGTCAAGCATGTAAGGCCCAAACTACTTCTCGTTTCTTCTCTTCTTCCTTATTCTCGACCCAATTATAAAAAAAAATTACATGGAGTTAAATGGTGACACCTCGTTGTTGTTTAGATGATAACCAAGCCGTTGCACATCATGTATCTAAGCATCTGTTAACCCTACATGTAATTGATGGGTTTTGAGCATTCTAACACTCCTATGGTGTACATGCAACCCTAGAAACCTTGGATCTATGTTTGACTAAGATACATGCAAATAATTATTTTTCCAAGGTTCTTATCCTAACTAGCATGGCATGGGGTACTTGAATCAAATAAAACTAGTAGAATTACTTACCTTGTAGTAGTAGTTGATTGCTTGGAGTTTGAGAGCTTAGCACCAATAATGTGGATGTCTCAAATGGAAGTCACAAATCACCACAAACTTGGAAACTTGAGAGAATAGTCACAAACTTCTTGAAATCGGCCCTCTTAGTTTACACACATCAACTAGTGGAATTTCAAGAACCAAAGCCTCCTTTATATAGTGTGGTGGATTAGGGTTACATCCATGTAAACCCTAATACCCATGTCTTTTCATTTCCATGAGATCCATGGGTTAAAGCTCCATGAAGTATCCATGGACTTTCCATGCAAGCCTAGCCCATTCCAAATAAGCATTAGCCCACACTATATAAATACAAGAGCCCATATTTAATTAGTCATACTTTTGATCTCTAAATTAATTCTAAATTAATTATAGATCAATACTAATTAAATAATATGATTTTATATTAATATATTAGGACTTATAATATATTAAAAAATCATAACTTATACTATTCTCAAATGATTATCCGTAAATTGTT
The DNA here is from genome assembly GCF_052849685.1 of Lactuca virosa. Lineage (NCBI taxonomy): Eukaryota > Viridiplantae > Streptophyta > Magnoliopsida > Asterales > Asteraceae > Lactuca > Lactuca virosa. The sequence goes on from NC_136428.1 coordinate 283,932,868, forward strand.
CGGGTGAAGTGCAACCCAAATGGACCATGCCGGGTCGGGTCAAGTACATACCAAATATAGTTATCGACTTAGACACTATCTCCAACAGTCTCCCACTTGGATAAGTCTAATAGCTATAGTTGCAAGTATGACTTCAGGAACCGATCAGCAATCGTAGCTCTTAAAACTCTGTTGAACTATGAAGCGCCATTTTAGATAAGTGATCATATAATCCTCTGTTCTAGATATCAGCCAGACAAATACATGGAACATGGTCTTGCTTATTGTCCAGCATTTGTTTCCCGATTTCCGATTTGTTTGACATAGAACTTAACTGAACACATCAATTTAGTTCTGACCGGGCCCGGTACATAGGTCAAAACAAAATCATCGTGGGGGCCCAGATATCGCTTCTAATCCTAGAAGGAACAGATATACTTCGAATCATATGTTTGCTCTACTACTTGTTGAATTACACACAAAAGCAAGGTTTATAACATCGAGTTACCAATGCGTTTTCGTGCAATCAACGCATAACCAACTCATAGGCAACAAATCATATATCTAGGTTTGAAGACTTATATGATATTACCGTCTCACGATCACTCGAGATAAATTCCATGAAGTGATACAAGTGAGCGTGGGTTGAATCCAATACTCAGAACTTATAAGCACTCATGAGTGTTGTAGCCCCGCTTTGTCTAATATCTTAGACCTCTACAAGTCAACCCATGACAGTCTTGATTCATATCTACTTCCAACATATGACCGACTGTGGAGAGTTTGAATAATATGATATAAACCATAACGTAATTATTCTGGAAGTCAAAACATGCAAAAAGAAATAATAGTAAACGATTGACAAGAGATAGCAACACTTTACTCATAAATAACAGATTTTATTTATCATCAAATGTCAATTACATTTTACAAATTTCAAGATTATCTAACTACTAAAACTAATATCATCCTTCAGCCCTATGCTCCAAGCATGCTGGAGATGCTTAGCCCGAGTCAGTCCCTTCATGAGGGGATCTGCTGGGTTCTCATCCGATGATACCCTCTTTGCCACGAGGATTCCTTCTTCTATTCGATGTCTAATGAAGTGATATTTTCTGTCAATGTGTCTGGATCTCCCATGATCTCTTGGTTCCTTGGCTAAGGCAACCGTACTATTGTTGTCACAGAAAATCTCCATTGGCTCCTTTATAGCTGGTATAACTCCAAGGTCTCCGATAAAGTTCTTTAGCCATATAGCCTCCTTTGCTGCCTCGCTTGCTGCTATATACTCTGATTCACAAGTGGAATCAGCCACTGTCTCCTGCTTGGAACTTTTCCAAGTAATTGCCCCTCCGTTTAGAGTAAAGACCCAGCCCGACTGAGAGCGGAAATTATCCCTGTCAGTCTGAAAGCTAGCATCACTGTACCCTACAACTCTCAAGTCCTCACTGCCACCGAGGGTAAGGACCCAGTCCTTAGTCCTCCGTAGGTACTTGAGGATATTCTTTACCGCAGTCCAGTGTGCCTTGTCAGGGTTCCCCTGATACCTGCTAACCATGCTCAAAGCAAAGGCTACATCAGGTCGAGTACATGTCATAGCATACATGATCGATCCTACAGCTGAAGCATAAGGTATTCGACTCTTTTCTGCTATCTCAGCCTCAGTACTAGGGCTTTGTGTCTTACTCAATCTGGCGTTACTCTGGATGGGTAACTCTCCTTTCTTGGAGTTATGCATGTTGAATCTTTGCAACACTTTATCCACATAGGTGCTTCGACTAAGTCCAATTAGTCTTTTACTCCTGTTTCTCAAAATCCTTATCCCTGGGATATAAGCAGCTTCTCCAAGGTCCTTCATAGCGAAACACTTCCCAAGCCAGGACTTTACTTCCTGCAGGGTGGGGATGTCATTTCCTATGAGTAGTATGTCATCCACATACAGTACCAAAAAGCTGACTATACTCCCACTAGCCTTGATATAGACACAAGATTCATCTTCACTCCTTGAAAAGCCAAATTCTTTGATTTACTCATCAAAGCAAAGATTCCATCTGCGAGGTGCCTGTTTTAATCCATAAATGGATTTCTCGAGCTTACACACTCTACTGGGGTACTCTGTACTGACAAAACCCTCTGGCTGAACCATGTAAACATCTTCAGCCAACTTTCCATTAAGGAAAGCGGTTTTGACATCCATGTGCCATATTTCATAATCATGAAATGCAGCAATGGCTAACAGAACCCTAATAGACTTCATCTTGGCCACTGGTGAAAAGGTCTCATCATAATCAACTCCCGGAGTTTGAGAATAACCCTTTGCAACCAGTCGTGCCTTATAAGTGTGTACATTACCATCCATGTCGGTCTTCTTCTTGAAGATCCATTTGCACCCAACTATCTTACGATCAGGTACATTGTCAACCAAGTTCCAAACTTGATTGTCATACATGGACTGTATCTCCCTATCCATAGCCTCTTTCCATTTAGCAGCCTCAGGGCCTGCCATGTCTTCCGTGTAGCTGTTAGGCTCATCCAGATTTACCAGTGTGTTATCACTGATAAGTGTCTCACCTTCTGCAGTAATATGAAAACCATAATAATGCTCATGTGTATTCCTAACTCTGGTGGAACGCCTCAGAGGTATAGATTCTTCAGTCGGCTCAACAGGAGTTTCCTCCTCAGGTTGAGGGCTAGGGTTTGAGGTTCCTTCACCACTTGACTCTTGAATTTCCTCAAGGTCAATTTGCCTCCCACTGTCTCCTTGGCTCATGAATTCTCTCTCTCGAAAGAATCCTCTTCTTGCTACAAAGACCACATTATCACTGGGTCTGTAGAAGATGTAACCAAAGGATTTCTATGGGTAGCCGATGAAAATACACCTTTCGCTTCCGAGTTCGAGCTTATCGTAAGTCTCGCGTCTCACGAAAGCCTCGCAACCCCAAATCTTGATGTGGTCTAGATTGGGAACTTTTCCAGTCCACACCTCGTGAGGTGTTTTGGCAACCTTCTTTGTAGGGACTAGATTAAGGATATGGGCGGCAGACTCTAAGGCATACCCCCAAAATGAGATTGGTAGCGAAGCTCGACTCATCATGGAACGAACCATGTCCAACAAGGTCCGATTGCGCCTCTCAGCTACACCATTCAACTGTGGTGTCCTAGGAGGTGTCAATTGTGAGACAATCCCACATTCCTTAAGATGGTCAAGGAACTCAGTACTAAGATACTCACCACCACGATCGGATCGAAGCATTTTAATGTTCCTGCCCAACTGATTCTCCACTTCTTGCTTAAACTCTTTGAATTTCTCAAAGGTTTCTGACTTATGCTTGATTAGGTAGACATATCCATATCTACTAAAATCATCAGTAAAAGTCACATAGAACCGATTAGCATCTCTTATGGCGGTTCTGAAGGGTCCACACACATCTGTGTGTATGAGGTCCAACAAACCTTCACCCCTAGCACAAGTGCCAGTAAAAGGTGACTTTGTCATTTTACCAAGCAAACAAGATTCACAACTATCATCTGACTTTAGGTCAAATGACTCCAAGACTCCATCCTTTTGGAGTTGGCCTATGCGTTTCTTGCTTACATGTCCAAGACGACAATGCCATAAGGATGCTTTATCTAAGCTAGTGGAAGAGTTAATACACAATACATTATTTCCTAGATTATCTACAACAGATACAGTTTCATACACGCCATCACAAGGTAATGCTTTAAAATAAAGAACATTATTAAAGAAAGCATCAATACTACCATTATTATTATCAAAATAAAAGGTAAAACCTTGTTTATACAATTCATGAAAGGAAATAACATTTCTTGCCATTTCTGGCGAATAATAACATTTATTCAAATCTAATGTAAACCCACTATTTAGCACTAAGGAATAAACTCCTATCTTGGTGACAGGTGAAGCTTTCCTGTTTCCCATGATCAAGTTTATCTTTCCCTGCTCCACATTCTCACTTCTTTTTAGTCCCTGCAAATCACAACATATGTGAATACCACAACCTGTATCAAGGACCCAAGACTTAGAATGAGGTGAGTTATTAGACAATATAGTGTATATACCTGCATGGTTGGGTTTTACTTTCCCATCCTTCAAATCTTGCTGGTACTTTGGGCAGTTTCGCTTCCAGTGTGACTTTTCATGGCAATAGAAGCATTCAGCCTCATTAGGGTTAGCAGAAGGAGTGACAAAACCTTTCTTGGTTTTGCTTGAAGAGGAGCCTTCAAGGGTCTTACCCTTGGTATCCTTAGAAGGGTTCTTTCTCTTCTTCCCTTTGCCATGCCCGATTGCCAAGACATTGGCCGCAGTTGGAGTAGGAGTAGGAGTAGTAACAACCGACTTACCCTTTAGACCACTTTCGGCGGTCTTCAAGAGTCCTTGAAGTTTGCTGAGGGTGACTTCTTCCTTGTTCATGTGATATGTCTTGCGGAATTGATCATAACACGATGGCAAGGAGTGCAAAATGATGTCTATTGCTAACTCCTCAGGGAAGTTCACATTCAGCTTCAGTAAACGGTCCACATACCTTTGCATTTTCTGCATGTGGCCCGTGATGGGTTCACCATCCTTCATTCGGGTTGTTATCATGGAGGAGATTATTTTATATCGCTCTTGACGAGCACTTTGATGGTAGCGGTCCATCAAGTCCTGGTGCATCTCAAAAAGATAATAGTCCTCATAGGACTTTTGGAGCTCGGCTGTCATGGTGGCCATCATGATGCATGCCACTTTTGTAGCATCTCTTTCATGTACCTCATATTCAGCAAGCTCTTCAGGAGTAGCAGTTGGCTCGGGTACCTTCAGCTCCTTGTCGAGAACAAATTCTTTGTTCTCATACCGAGTGACCATCCTGATGTTTCTGATCCAATCTGTAAAGTTTGACCCATCAAAGATGACTCTTCCACAAAGATTCATGAGAGAGAAGGAGCTAGTAGGGTTTGAGCCAGAAGCATTGTTATTGGAAGACATCTAAAAAGAAGAGGGAATAGATTAGAGTAGATATAGAGATAGTCCTTAACAAAACACCCAAATGTAATATTAAGGCTAGGACCCAACACAATATTTTATAACTTAGAAGAGGGATGCCGTAATCTAAGCTATAAGATATTTGAAGGTAGGTGAATGACGATTCACCAATTTCCACCATGAAAAACGAAATATTTAATTAGGTTTTAATTGGTTTAGAAACTCCTAGATTCTTTGAGATTCATTGAACTTTCTTCAATGGCATGTTTCAATCTCGAGTGTGCCCTTCAAGTTTTGTGACTGGGATGTCGAGGATCACAAAACAAGGTGTGAAGTAACCATGCAAATTACTTGGTACCCTTAATGTATTACCCCTCAATCGATGTGCCGGTTAACCACACACGCTCCATCGATACTATGATAAACATTAAGTCACCCTTTACCTACCTTGTTAAGTTCAAGTTAGTGTGCCGGTTAACCACACACGCTCCACTAACGACTTAAACAAAGTGTAAAGTGTAATTTCATGGATTAGCACCTTATTCACATTTTCCTAAAATAGCTTAGATTGGGAATTCAATAAAGTTTAGTTACTTTAGTATTATCATTATACTTTTAATGAGAATTTATAAGTCCTTGTCCTACCCGTTCAGCTAACGACCCTCCACCGATCAAGGAAGCGGTGGGTGAGAGTGGACACCCATTAAGTTGCCATTTTATAGGCAACAACCTTATACCCCCCTTATAGACCGGCTTCGTGAATGAGGCGTACTAGCGGTAAGACGACTTGATCTTATACATATATAAATATTATTAAACTTATAATATTATAAAGTATAAAGGTTGAATTTTAACTTTTAAAATTCTAGGGGTTGAAACTAAAGTTTTTAATATGACTTTACAAGTTCCAAAACTTGAGGGCAAGTTTTGTAAACTTTCAAAACTTTTCATTTCTCATAACTTATGAGTTAATGGTTATTAAAAATGAAGACTCTTCATTTTTTGTAACATATGTGTTCTTTTAATGGTTATTTATAAATGTGACTTTTGGTTATCCATAACTTAAGAACTAGTTATGGACTCCATTAAAACACATAAAGATCAAGAATTAATCTAATCAATTATTAGCACATAATTTCTATGATCTTCTAAACTCATATGTTTATGAATGTTCATATCAAAAATTTCAAGAGTCGTAAGTACATATACAAAACTTGAAATTTTGATACGAGCTTTTGAACAAAACTTCGATTTTCAAGTTTTTTATTTTTTTTTTATTTTTTGCATCAAGTATCAAATAAACAAACCAGTCTCTGATACCACTGTTGGGTTTTCAGCATTCTAACACTCCTATGGTGTACATGCAACCCTAGAAACCTTGGATCTATGTGTGACTAAGATACATGCAAATAATTATTTTTCCAAGGTTCTTATCCTAACTAGCATGGCGTGGGGTACTTGAATCAAATAAAACTAGTAGAATTACTTACCTTGTAGTAGTAGTTGATTGCTTGGAGTTTGAGAGCCTAGCACCAATAATGTGGATGCCTCAAATGGTAGTTACAAATCACCACAAACTTGGAAACTTGAGATAATAGTCACAAACTTCTTGAAATCGGCCCTCTTAGTTTACACACATCAACTAGTGCAATTTCAAGAACCAAAGACTCCTTTATATAGTGTGGTGGATTAGGGTTACATCCATGTAAACCCTAATACCCATGTCTTTTCATTTCCATGAGATCCATGGGTTAAAGCTCCATGGAGTATCCATGGACTTTCCATGCAAGCCTAGCCCATTCCAAATAAGCATTACCCACACTATATAAATACAAGAGCCCATATTTAATTAGTCATACTTTTGATCTCTAAATTAATTCTAAATTAATTATAGATCAATACTAATTAAATAATATGATTTTATATTAATATATTAGGACTTATAATATATTAATAAATCATAACTTATACTATTCTCAAACGATTATCCGTAAATTGTTCGGGTGAAGTGCAACCCAAATGGACCATGCCGGGTCGGGTCAAGTACATACCAAATATAGTTATGGACTTAGACACGATCTCCAACAGTAATAACCTAGTTAACCCCTCCCTCTCTTCTTCTTAATCTTCGGCCGACCCACCAATCACCACCTTCACTTTTCTTTCAAACTCTCTCAAATATCCTCTCAAGAACTCCCCTTTCCTCCTCAAATTTTTGTGAGTTTGTGTGTGTGTTTCAAGAGAACTTCATCAAGAATTCATCCATTTTGGTAAGCTACTCTTACTCAAGAAGTTTAACTTCATGATTTTGTTAAAACTTGTTACTCATTTGCTCTTCAAACCGTGATCTATGCACCATGAATCTCTTAGAACTCGAAGAACTCATCAAGGGGGTAGACTAGGCCAAAAACAACATCATTTCCTCTCATCTCTTCATCAAAACCGAATCCAAACCCCAAAGTGAGTTCATACCCCTTGTTTTCGGTTTTACTTTGTTTTGGGGGAGGATACAAGTTTCTTATGTGATAGATCTATATATTTGTGCATGTTTATGTGTGTTTTATAAGTTATATGTTGTGATTATGCGAAGAAACTTGATAAATATCGAAAACTCTATCAAATCTTGACAATATTTGTAAACTAAAACACTTTATGGAACTTACCATAAAGATGAAAGTGTTAAACATGTTAATGATGTTGAAAAACTAAACAAAATCTTGTAAAGGGACCATTTTTGACAAATGAACAAAAAGATGAAGCTTTTATGATACTTACGGTTTTTCATGGACCAAAGAGTCATTTTTGTATAAAAAATGAGTCTTTATGATATTATGGTTTTAAAAAGGGCCAAAAGAGTAAATTTTTCACAAAATGGGCTTAAATTGGGCCTTCACGGTTTTATGGGCCAAATTTGGAAAAATTCTGACTTTTGTGGACTAAATTGTCATTTTAAACAAATTTGAACCAAAAATGTTGTTTTTTATATAATTGGGCCAAAAATGTCAATTTTTATATAATTGGGCCGAAGATGTCAAATTTCATAATATTGGGCCGAAAATGTTATTCTTAACAAAAGTGGGCTAAAAATGTCATTTTAATTGAAATAAGCCCATAAATGTAAACTTTTGGTCATAAGGGACCTGAAGTGTCAATTTTATCAAAAAGGTGCCTAAATTGTAAATTTTCGGCTTAATGGGCCAAAACTGTCATCAGTACAAAATGTGGGCTTTGAATGTCATTTTGGAAAACAATCAAGCTAAAACTAACAATGTAATAACAAACTAACAGAATACATCGATTTCATGTTTATTGGGCCTAATACTTACATTTCATGTTTATTGGGCCTTAATGGTCCATTTACATGCTTATTGGGCGTGGATTATACATTACATGTTTATTGGGCCTTAGTGGTCCATTTACATGCTTATTGGGCCTGGAAATAACTTACATGTTTAGTGGGCCCTAGTTGTCCTTTTACATGTCTGTTGGGCCTCTTACATTCACATACATACTCGTTGGACTTTTCAATCATAAAACGTACACGGAAACATTATACATAACATAATACAATATTCACGTAAACTCAGTTAAGGATCTAGTGAGACATGTCGGTTGACACCTCTCGAGTTTACAATCGTAGCCTATAGTTATAACCAGAGTCTCCTGGAGGGAGAGCGAGAGTTTGTGTATAGATCTATACGGGGTGACACCGCACACCTGAGTTGTTCGCTACAGTTAGACTAGGCGAGTCTAGGGTGACAAACCTTACCTTAAACAAGTCGGTGCCTGAAAACGCCACGACAGGCGAATTCGTCATAATCAAGTATGGTTAAAACGGATCACATAGAGATTCTCTCCATCATAATTTTTCGGAATACATATAAAATCTTGTCGATACAAAAACATATATAAACTGATAATCGGTCTTAGGGTTTTGAGACCACGACACTTTTATAAACAAAAAATATCAGATTTTCTGGGGAAACATACAATTAAACAATACATTCTACTTACAACAGAAAATACAAGATTTTTTTTCCGGATTACATTTTTATATACATTCCAAAAACAGAATACACACATGCATTAATACTTGATTTTGATACATCACTTTCAAACCATATTACAGAAAATATCAGATTTTCTGGTGTTTTACGAATAATACAAAAACTTTTCATTCAAACATGCTTATGAACTCACCAACATTATATATGTTGACATTTCCAAAATAACTTGTATTCTCAGGGAATCATGAAGCAGAAAGGTCAACATGAACATGTGGAATTTGTCGTATTTTGTTACCATCATACATTGAATATTTTGGCATGTAATTTATGATACTATACTTGATGTAAACAATGTTGGTTGTATTTTGATATGTATGACGATGGTGTTGTCCTGTTTCAATTATATACATTGTGATGATATTACAAGATGAAGTCACCCAAGCCCCCGGACGTTTCCGCCGTCTGGTTCGGGGGTGTGACAGCTGCCCTGACTACCTAAGAGATCTAATAGATGGTAGAATGAAATTATATGGTTCTACTTCAGGTAAGTTCATTATCTAACTCTATTAAGTTCCTACTTATAGATTCTTAATAGATGATGTGATAAGATTGCATTTTGATGTTTTGTAGGATCGAAGAAAAAGAAAGGAAGCTTAAAAGAAGAGTATGCTTAGTCTGATCGCGAAGAGATGGATTTCGATCGCGTGGTTCGGTGATTCGATTTTTCAGCTGCTACTTAAGAGTTATGAAAAATTGCTTAAAAATATTTAGTAACATAGTTTTCATTTGTAACTGCATTGTAAGGATAAGTTTTCTGCAATTTAATAAATAAAGAAAAACTTTTTTTTTATCTTATTTTTAAATTTCCTTGCAATGGCATTTGTGAAAATTGATGTTTGTATGTTTCTATTTTTAGCAATATGGATTTGATTCTTTCGTTTGTGGTAATGTCTGAATTTACCAAATAAGGAAAGATTCTCATCACCAAGTTTCGATTGGACAGAAACTTGGAATCATGCAACTTGTATTGTATGATGAACGAGAACCGTCATCTTTGGGAAATTAAGATTAATTCCTTGTTCACATGTATATGTGAGTCAGGTGAAGGACTAGGGGATCGGGTACACTTGGTTGTGCACTGGTCAGGTCCACCACAAAGAACAATAAGACTATTCGTCATGATTTACTAAAAGTTTAGTCAATATGATAATGCTTACAATATTAAGTATAATTCTGAATCATTGAAAAAGTTTCGATGTATAGCAGAACGAATAAGAAGAATCAATTAGGCAGAAAGATAAAAGTTTCTCCAATCTGAAAGGAAAGGAGGGTACTTAATTAGCGTGTTTTATGATCATCTTAATGATTATGAAAACCATATCACATTTGATCTACTAAGGACACCTTAGTGCACTCGCATGGCTAATAAGAGGAATCGGGAATTGTTGAAATGGTTAAATCAATTAAGGTGTGTCATACTTCGTTCCAAAATCAAGTCTTAGAGTCATACTCCAAGATTACGCCTTGAGTGACATGTATTAAGTAGGTTTATAACACATCATAAAATATGAAGTAGAAATGTTATCTAACTCTTGCATATTTTAAATTGGTAGTTGTGATGTTTTGGATAAAACAAATACCAACAAAGACCAATTGTGTGAAGTGTTTGTCTTGATAAGAATCCACACTAACTCTTGAATATTTGTTTGTCAAGGAATGGTTCTTGAAAAGAGAATCTTATATGTCAAGAAGTCAGTGGGAGCCTTAATGGTCTTGAAAAGTTTCAAGAACTAATCAAGAATAAACCTATTGTTTATCACTAGCACACGACTTGAGGTTTGTAACCTATCGTGTTGACATATTCTTGTTTCTGTGCCCATTCCAGTTAAAGTTGACTATGCATGTGAGTTCTATGAGTTCTCAATAGATTGCATAAGACAAAGCACCTTGATCAGTGAAAGTTCATTTATCAGTAAGGGTGATCTGCTCAACAATTTGGAAGACATGGTAGGCCCTTGTGCTGCCAAGTGGCAATAAATTAAGATTGAACAAGTTCAGTCCATATGAGTTTGAATTTGTCGTAGACCTTATCTAATGATAATGGTTGGAAATGTCAGTTTCAGATGGATATGAACACATACACCATAAAAGCTAAGTGTCATAAGGTTTCTCTCCAACTCATGAAAATGATTGTGAGGAAACACTTTCACTAAGTAGATTTTAAGGAGATAGCAGTTGTGTTAATTGCGTTCTAAAATTCGATTACGATTACGACATCCCTCTTCATAGTTCGAATTGTGAGAAATGGAAAATAGTCTGAACATTCGGGACTTATCGCTGTAAGTTCTGAAATTGCTTAGACACACATATGAGCTTTCTAATGAAAAGTGTATGAGCTTAGATAAAGGCTTATTGAAGCATCTCGTATCGGAAATCTGAACTTTGGTAAGAAGGTCAAAAAGTATTGATTTCTAGAAGTCCAGCTGCTTTCTGGGTACATGTCAAAGCTAGTGGGAGCATAAGTGTTATGCTAGTAAGAATATAATTATCATGATAGTGGGAGCATGATTATTATACTATGTATTGCGAGTCAGCAATGTTGTTTATAGGAAACAAAGTTTTAAATCGCAAAGTTGCAAAGGTTGAAAATTTGTTTCGCTATAGTAAGGGAGAGGGTACTTATACTTTATTTCAAATCTAAAATCTTAGATTGAAGTATTAATCAAACATAGTCATGAGTATATATGAATATCATGTTGAAATGTTTCAACATTGAAAATTATATATGGAAATATTATAGCAAGAGACTGGTCAAGTATCATGTCATTATGTAAGACATTATGAATCATATCCTATATGCTTCGGGTATAGGATCGATTGCATATGCTATAATATTCATGTGTCCTGAATTTTCCGGCTGCCTAGGGTATTAAGAGGGAAAAAGGACTAGAACCGGACATGCCTAAGGTAGTTAAACAACTTTCGAGGACGATCTAAGGTTCGCTAAGGATTGGTTGCTTAAGGACAGTTGGAAGTATAGTAATGGATGGACCATATTGACATTATTATGAATAGACAGGATTCTATTAATAATGAGTTGTCATATGGCATATATGGAAATTATTACATATTGGGAGTTGGATAGTAAGAATCTATGTGTAAGTTAGAAACTTTTATGCATGAAGGATGTTCAAAGGAATGTACTTTGAATTTGAGACTTCATCTCCATGGAATTGTCTTGTAACAATCTCCAAAGGAATACTTTGTAATATCATTGGAAAAGTATCTGTGACTTTTGTACCTCGACATTACAAAAGGAATCTTTACATGATAGTTTAGAATCTAACACATTCTAGCAGTGACAAGAATTTGGTATTCTTACACTTGCAGTAAGGATTTGGATTTGTGAAATGAGCATCATTGGAAATGTTTTAATTGATCTATTTCACGAAGAAAGGACCATAGGTAAACATAGTGTGCATGCTTGGAGCATGAGATAACTATTGTTTTAATTCAAGGATTAAGTTGATTAATCGAAACATTATACAATGAATAATGTGTAATCAATATGGTGATTTATTAAAAGGTATTTTATTTATATTCAAAAGTTTTGAGACCATATTGGATACAATTATTCTTGTGTTTCACTTCACATGTTTTGACTTCCCGAATAATATGATTATTCAAACTAACCACAGTCGATCATACTTTGGAAGTATGTATTGAGGCAAGACTGTCACGAATCCGACTGTAGATTGTCAAGTGTTTTAGACATAGCACAAGTTTGCTGCAGTGTTCATGAGTACTCCTGTAATAAGATTTGAGTATTGGATTAAACCCACTCTCATCTGAATCACTTCATGGAATTTATCACGAGTGATTGTGAGGCGATAATATCTTATATTCTTGAAACGGAGACATATAGTTGCAGTTTACAAGTCGGTTGCACATTGATGTTGTGTAAACGCACCAGTAACTTAGTGTTATAAAACATATCATTGTGTGTGATTTGATGAGTAGATAGAGCAAGCATATAAGTCGAATTTTATATGTTCCTTTTATCCTAAGAGGATAAAAAGCGATATTTGTTGGCCCCTCGATGATTTAGTGATGACAACCCTAAGTGCTTGGCCAAGCCTGGACTGATTTGATTTGTTCAATTAGTCGGTCGTCATAAATCTGAAATCGGGAAACAACACATGAACAGAGAGAATGATTATAATCCATGTCTCAGTTCATATGATATCTTGTTGAATGGAGGAATATATGATCCCTTATCTAATGGACGTGTCAGAGTTTGACAGCGACTTTTAAGAGCTACGATTGCTAGTCGGTTTTTGAAGTCGTACTTGCAGCTATAGTTATTAGACTTATCCAAGTAGGAGACTGTTGGATTAGGTGTCTAAGCTCATAACTATATATAATCGGTATGTACTTGAACCGAGAGTAGCATGGTCCATTTTGGGTTACATTCACCAGAACAATCTGATAAGACGGATATTTGAGAAAGAGGTTATTTGTGATTTATTAATATAAGTATAATATATTAATTGGGAAATCATATTATTTAATTAGTATTGATCAAGAATTAATTTGGAATTAATATAGTGATCAAAAGAGAGTAATTAATTTAACGGGGACTGATTATGTAAATCAGTGACACATATGGTTCGGGCTATTGATCCATGATGGGCTAAGTTTCTGTGAGAGTCCATGAAGAGTTAGTCCATATGAGGTATTGGATCATAAGCCTAAGTGTATGGATTGGGGTTTACAAGTGACCCTTGGAATCCTACAACAAGAGTATAGCCGATTTTGGTGTGCCTAACCTCTCTCTCAAGTCCTCCAATTGTTGGTGGTGTTTTGTGAACCATTTGAGGCATCACACTTGAGGTGCTAAGCTCTTGAAAGGCTAAAACTCTACAGGCTACAACAAAGAGGTAATTGTCTAACTTGTTTTATGTTTCAAATATCAACTTGTATGCTAGTTATAGGTTTCATGCTTTGGATATTTTTTGTTGCATGTATAACTAGAGAAAACTTAGATCCAAAGCATTAGCGTTGTATTTGCACCATAGGGATGTTAGAGTACATAAAACCCAACACTCATTTCATAGGAAACTGTGAGAGGGGAGCAGATCGGTTAGACATCATCCATTCGGATGTATGTGGTCCGTTCATACATGTCACTATACATGGTGAAAGATACTTTGTCACATGTACACATAATTTCAGTAGATATGGATATGTTTATGTCACACCCCCGAACCAGACGGCGGAAACGTCCGAGGGCTCGTGTCACTTAAATTGAAATATCATCACAATGAATATACATGAAACATAACATAAACATCCCCATGCATTAATACATTAAGCCGTCATTGTTCATATCCAGTACATTGTTTACATTACATAATCCATAGCATAAATTGTTTGAGAGTCACAAAACATAACATCCTAACACACTTGGCAATTTTCTTCAGCTTATCTGTTACCTGAGAATACAAGTTATTTTGAAAACGGTCAATATATATAATGTTGGTGAGTTCATAAGCAGGTTTAATATGAAAATGTTTTGTGTAGTTTGTAAAACCCAGAAAATCCGATATTTTCTGAAAAGACAATTGTTTACGAAATAAGTGTGATGATCCATAAGTATATACGTGAATGATTTCAAACATGTAAAAGTAGTATGAATTCTTGCATTGTAGTTATCGAAAGTGAAAGCGAATAATGTTGTTCCCCCAGAAAACCCGATGTTCTCTGATATAAATAGTATGATTGTTTTGTATTATTGTATCGACACAATGAATAAATATTATTTCCCATGATTACTTAGATGGTATTTGGATCTCTATGTGAGTCGTTATAACCATGCATAATAATGACTATTTCGTCTGTCTTGGCATTCTAGTGAAAGCCGGTATTGAATTTAATATTTTGTCACCCTAGACTGTCCGAGTCTAACTGTAGCGAACAGCTTAGGTGTGGGGGAGTCACCCCCGTATAGATCTATACACAAACTCTCGCTCTCCCTCCAGGAGACTTTGATTATAACTACAGACTACGACCGACACTTTTTGGTGTCACCCGTTATTACTCACTAAATCCAAATGAAATTGAATATCCTTGTTTAACGACCTGAACTATGTTTACTTGAATAAGAGGTAAGCCTAACAGACGAAGAGAAGAGGACTACGGGGGCCCACTAATCACGCATGTTATTAAAGCATGTCGAGTGTGCGACGGACACGTTAGCCCATCACACATATGATTGATTTGGACCTTACTAGCAATGCAAATGGGCCACTACGGCCCAATAGCATGTAAAAGCCATTGAGGGTCCATTAGGCATGTAATTGGGTCACCTAAGGCCCAATAAACATGTCTTATTTATGTTGGGCCTAATAGTCATGTTAATGGGTCACGAAGGCCCAATAAGCATGATTAGGAGTATTAAAGCCCAACCGATATAATGTTTACTTGTTTTGTATAGTATTAATGTCGTAAGGATTGTTTCACACGAATTGTTTAATTGAAAAGTCACCATATTCGCCAACTTGTCTTATAATGATATTTAGATTTATATATAAAATGTATTTATATTCTTTCTATTTAAATCCATAAGTTATTAAAAATTATGTATTTTTGACCCAATTATCTTAATATTAACATAATTGACCCAGAAATAATTGTTTGACCAATTCAGCCCCTTTTCTAGTAAAAATGACAAATTTTTACCCTTTTTATGAAAAATGACATTTTTGGTCCTTCGAATATGTTTCTATCGGCCCAACCCTTATTTAATTAATGATTTAAGCCCAAAATAAGGTTTTGGACAGTTTCAGCCCTTTAATTAAAAAGATTTACACTTGAAATCCCAATTTTCGCAATTCTTACAATATTTGCCCAGAAATCCAAAAACTTTGCATTTTTAGTCCTATTTGATAAGAAAGACATTTTCAGCCCCTGAAATTTGTTTATTCATGTTTTTAACTCATTTTTGATAAACTTACAATTTCAGTCCCTTAAGTTTCCTATTTTTCGCAAATTGGGCCTAAAAGCCGCAAAGCCCAAACTTTAGCCCATTAGGCTAAAATTTACACTTTTAGTCCTTTAAAAAAATGTGATCTTCATAATAACTCATATTTTAAGAGATTTGACCCTTTTGATCCTTATAAAAACCGTAATGACATCATTTCCTATATCTTTTTCTTTTTTGTAAAAAATGGTTCATAAATAGAATTTGTGTTTTGTTTTACTTAGTTTGAACTTGTATAATACTTTTGCCTTGATAATAATATGTATAAGATATCTTAGGTAACATATTTCCCTAACAAGGTTAAGAATCTCGAATAGATCAAGTTTCTAACACATAATCATCAAATAAATTCAAGAAATCACACATATCATACCAAAAACACATGGATCTACACATTTTACTTGTATTCTCCCCCATAAATCCTGTAAAAACCAAAAACAAGGGGTATGAACTCACCTTGCTTAGTTGCTTCAGTTTTGAAGAAGATGTGAAGAAGATTTTTGGTCCTAGCAAGCCTCCTAGAGTTGATTTCGAATTTAAGAAGCTTCAAAGATGATGATTCTTATGGAAGAACCTCCTTGAAATGTTCCAAAACCTCAAAAATTTGGATGGAGAAGAGGATGTGTTTGAGAGTGTTTGAGATGAAAGTTTGAAGATGTGTGTGTGTGTTTGGGTGGTTCTCGGCCAAGAGGAAGAAAAAGAGAGAGGGAAAGAGAGATGTGAAATGACTTGCATGGATGTATGGGAACTATTGTATGGATACATGATGGATTTTATTGAGGTGGCATCTCCTAGTCAACTCTCTTCTATCCAATTCATTTTTCATTTTTTTTTGTTGTTGTTGGGCCGAGATGGGCTAAGGAAGAGGAAAGGAATCTTCTTGGGCCCATTCTAAGTCTTGCTCCAAATTATGAGGTTAAATAACTATTTTTCGGCCCATTGGACTTCTAGGGGTGTTCACGGCCCAATTTTGTATAAAAGAATGGATTTAAGGTCCATTAAAGCTAATTGAATTAATTATGGCCCAATAAGGCCCATTAAGGTAAACCAATTCATTTTGGATCCATTATGGCCCAAAATGTTAAGTTTCATGGAAGTGGGTCCAATTAGGGCCCATTTAAGGGTCCTAAGCCCAAAATAGTCAAATTGGAAGCTTATTGGTCCATTAGGCCCAATAAGGAAATCCTAGTCCATAATGGACTTAAACCGGGATTTTTAGGGTTTCCAATCTTTTTTTGACTATTTGAAGTGTTTGCATAGAGTGTTTGATGAAATTTTGGTGTCATTAAATAATCATCATGCATACTTTCAAGCGTTAGTTTCGAATGTTATCATTGTTAATGTTTACAGAAGCATTAGAATTTCTAGTTGTGACATCATCCCCCCGTTAGAGGGAATTTCGTCCCGAAATTCTTTTTGAAGCTAGACTCGAGAATGCGAGAATAGGTGAGGGTAGTTTTGCTTCATCTGGTCTTTGCGTTCCCATGTGAATTCCAGTCCACGTCTTGTGTTCCACCGAACTTTCACAATCGGAAAGCGACTTTGTTTAGTACGGTTCACTTCCCTGTCCATGATTTCAACTGGTTCCTCGATGAATAAGAGATTCTCATTGATTTCTATTTCTTCCAGTGGGATGACAAGAGTTTCATCGGATAAGCACTTCTTCAAATTGGAGACATGGAACACGGGGTGTACACTGCTGAGCTCGGCAGGTAGCTGCTGCCTATAAGCCACTGGACCGATTCTAGCAAGAATCTCGAATGGTCCAATGTACCGTGGGTTTAGCTTTCCCCATTTCCCGAAACGAATCACCCCTTTCTAGGGAGAGACTTTTAACAACACCCGATCCCAGACCTGAAATTCCAAGGGCTTTCACCGTTTATCAGCGTAGCTCTTCTGTCGGTCTCGTGATGCTTGAAGTCGAGCTCTGATTTGAACTATCTTCTCTGTCGTTTTTCGTATGATTTCTGGTCCCGTTAACACGTTGTTTGGTGTCTGCCCTCCTGCTAGCTGAGTGTCACCTACCTCAGCCCAACACAACGGTGATCTACATTTACGCCCATATAATGCTTCAAAAGGAGCAACTTTGATGCTTGTGTGATAATTGTTGTTGTATGAAAACTCAATTAAAGGTAAGTGGGTGTCCCACGACCTTCCGAAGTCTATCACACATGCTCGAAGCATATCCTCAAGCGTTTGACTGGTTCGCTCACTTTGACCATCCGTTTGTGGGTGGTAAGCAGTGCTCATGTCGAGTTGTGTTCCCATAGCCTTTTGAAGTGTTTTCCAAAAGCGTGAAGTGAATCTACTATCTCGATCTGAGATGATAGATATTGGTACTCCATGGAGTCTCACAATTTCCTTGATGTAGATCCTCGTCAATCGTTCCATCTTGTATGATTCCTTTATTGGCAGGAAATGGGCGGATTTTGTCAACCTATCGACTATTACCCATATGGCATCCAATCCATCAGTTGTCTTGGGTAATTTGGTTACAAAGTCCATGGTAATCCTTTCCCATTTCCACTCGGGTATTATCGGCTATTGTAATAACCCCGAGGGCTTTTGGTACTCTACCTTCACTTTAGCACAAGTGAGGCACTTACTAATGTAAGTGGCAATCTCTGCCTTCATGTTAGGCCACCAATAATATTGCTTGATATCCAGGTACATCTTATCTGAACCCGGATGGATGGAGTATCGTGGCTTATGAGCCTCATTCATGACTACCTCTCTGAATCCCCCAAGTTTAGGGACCCAAATTCGGTTCATGAAATAATATGTTCCTTCCTCCTTGACTTCGAAGTTCTTTTCCATTCCACGTAACGCTTCGCTGATTCTGTTTTCTGTCTTCATGGCATCAGACTGGGCTTCTTTGATTTGTGAGAACAGGTGGGATTGAATGGTTATTGAAAGAGTTTTCACACGACGATTTGAGTATTCTTTCCGACTCAAGGCATCAGCTACCACGTTAGCCTTGCCTGGGTGGTACTTGATTTCGCACTCATAATCGTTTAGTAGCTCAACCCATCTTCACTGCCTCATGTTTAACTCCTTTTGATTTAAAATGTGTTGGAGACTCTTGTAGTCGGTGAAAACGGTGCACTTCGTACCATAAAGGTAGTGCCTCCAAATCTTCAAAGCGAAGACCACAGCTCCCAATTCGAGATCATGGATGGTATAATTCACCTCATGTGTCTTTAGTTGTCGGGATGCATAAGCTATCACCTTCCCACGCTGCATGAGTACACAGCCTAAACCCTGATTCGAAGCATCGCAGTAAACTATGAAGTCCTATGTTCCCTCTGGTAAAGATAGTACTGGTGCACTACAGAGAGCTCGTTTTAGAGTTCGGAAGGCAACCTCCTGCTTTTCTGTCCATTCAAATGGTACGCCCTTCTTTGTGAGCAGGGTAAGTGGCTTGGCTGTTCTGGAGAAGTTATGAATGAATCGTTTGTAATAGCCTGCGAGACCCAGAAATTGACGAATTTCTATGGGTGTCGTTGGGACAGCCCATCCTTCAATGGCTTTGATCTTAGAAGGGTCCACATGTATCCCTTCTTGGCTGACAACATGACCTAAAAAGTTTACGCTACGGAGCCAGAACTCACACTTAGAGAGTTTTGCGTATAACTTTTCGGTCCGTAGGGTTTCCAAGATTTGCCGGAGATGTCGACTATGCTCCTCTTCGCTTCGAGAATAAACCAGGATGTCGTCGATGAAAACGATGACAAAGTTGTCGAGCAATGGTCGGCAGACTCGATTCATCAGGTCCATGAATGCGGCAGGGGCATTCGTTAGACCGAAGGGCATTACAACAAATTCATAATGTCCATAGCGAGTTCGGAAAGCGGTCTTGGGGATTTCCTCTTCCTGGACCTTGAGTTGGTGGTAGCCGGATCGCAGATTTATCTTAGAGAAATAGTTCTCTCCTTAAAGTTGGTCGAATAGATCGTCGATTCACGGAAGTGGGTAGCGATTCTTGATAGTGAGCTTATTCAGTTCTCTATAATCGATACACATTCTAAAGGATCCGTCCTTCTTTTCAACAAAAAGGACCGGAGCTCCCCAGGGTGAGAAGCTACGTCGGATGAATCCTTTGCTCAAGAGTTCGCTGAGTTGGCTTGATAATTCTTGCATCTCCGCAAGAGCCAACCTATAGGGTGATTTGGCAATGGGTGTAGCTCCTGGCACAAGGTCAATTCGGAACTTGACTTGTCTTTCTGGGGGTATCCCCGGAAGATCTTCAGGAAAGACATCCGGGAAGTCGCAAGCCACTGGGATATCTCGAATATCGACCTCTTCCTTGGACTTATCCACTATGTGAGCCAGAAACGCCAAGTCCTTCTTTTGTAGATACTTCGGTGCCTTTATGCACGAGATGAGACAAAGGTTCGTACTGGGTTTGTCTCCGTATATAATTAGAGTTTCGTGGTTAGGGAGATGAAGGAGAACGACCTTCTCGCAACACATAACTTCGGCATGATGGGGCTCAACCAATCCATGCCGATAATCACATCAAAACTCCTAATGGTTACATGCATCAAGTTTATTTGAAATACGTGATTATTTAAGGTTAGGGTACATCCTACGTAGATTTCCCCAGTTGATTCTGTTTTCCCATTAGCCATTTCCACCGTAAAGGCTTCATTAAGCTTCTGGGGTTGTTGTTTTAGCAAATGTTTGAATTTATTACTCACAAAACTTCGCTCTAGCTCGGTATCAAACAGAATGCACGCATAGGTGTGGTTAAGGAGAAACGTACCAGTGACAACAGCGGGATCCTGAACTGCTTCTCCTTGACCCATGGTAAGCACTCTCCCTGCTCCTCCATTCCCTTGGTTGTTGATATTGGGGCAGTTTCGACGGAAATGCCCGGTCCTTCCACATCCATAACAGGTGTGGCTAGCTCCAGTGTTGTTGCCGTTGTTGTTAGTGTTGTTGTTGTTGCGGTTGTTGTTGTTGTTATTGTTTCCCTGCTGCTGGTTCTGGGAAGGATAGGTTCTGCAATATTTTGCCGTGTGACCCTTTCGGTTGCAACAGGTACATTGCATCTCCCTGCATTCACCATTGTGATGGAGATTGCACTTGTTGCATTTTGGGAGATTTCCGGAATATGGCTTAGGGGCACTTGGGGTGGATGAGGCTGGAGCATGTGGTGTGGAGGGAACTTGAGTGGTTGCAGCATGAACTGTCACTGTTTGTTGTTTCTTTGACGACTCTGAGCCTTATCGTCCCTTCCTCTTGTTATTCTTTCCTTTCTCGTTATCATTCTCCTTCTTGCTTTCAGCTTCCCCAACTTTCTCGCCCTTCTTGTTGTTGTGGTCGTACAGCTTCTTGACCAACCTCTTGGCACTGTCAAAGGTTTTAGGATTCGCAGCAATCACATTTCCTTGAATTGGGGAGGTTACTCCCTAGATGAATCGTTCGATTTTCTTCCCTTCCGAAGTAATCATGCCAGGGCACAACAGAGACAGTTCACTAAACCTTGATATGTAAGCATCAATGTCGGAGTTTCAGACAGTGAGATTCCATAACTCTTGCTCCATTTTCTGAATCTCGCCACGCGGGTAGTATTCAGCCATTATCATTTCCTTCAGTTCCGTCCATGGCATGGAATTAGCCACCGGGAGAGTTATAGCCTCCACATGTCCATTCCACCAGGTGAGAGCTTGATCAACAAATGTACATGCAGCAAACTTCACCTTGACCTCATCAGGGCATTCGCATATCTCGAACACCGATTCCACTTTTTTAATCCACCTCTTCAGGGTTCTCATTCCCCCTGTGCCATTAAAGGTTCGTGGCTTGGCGTTGGTGAAGTCTTTGTAAGAGCATGTCTTCGTAGGTCCTTGGTTCATCCCGTTGTTTGTACTTCCGGCTCCCTGTCCATTGCCTCCACCATTGTTCCCGTTGTGGATTCATGTCAGTGCTGTTGTGCCTGCGGCAGACACAGTTGCTTGGAATGCAACCGAGTTGATTTCTGGTGGCGTCGGTGGTTGATTGTTTCCACGGGTTGGTCTTTGCGACATCTTGCTGTTATGGAACAGGAATACGTTGAGTACGTATTGTATTTAAGTTGAGAATTTCGTGAATCGATTTTTGTATCTAATTGTTTCCATATATTCACACCAAACAATAAGAGTATAAAACACATAGCAGGTCACAACATCACCATAAAACACATAATATTTTTCACTAATAATATCCGTAATTTGATACATTAAAATTTGCTCAAAAGAGCATACATAAAGTTCGGCAGCATAACGACTCTATGTGTAGTGTAATCACTTAATCATGGAGTCGGTAGTACATAGCATGGTAAGCATAAGTGAACATAGTACTAGTAGGGTAAAACTGGTGCTGAACACACTAGGAAGCGTCCATCGGTGGTAGCGAAATTCATATTCCGAAATGCTGTGCCAACAACTGGGCCATCTCGGTCATCTCTCCAATGACTTCATCCCTTTCCAGTTTAGCCTGCACCGCTCGTGCTTCCATGGCAAATAGTTGTTGTCGTAGTGTCGCAGCCTCAGCTTCCGGAGAACGATCCTCTCCCGTTGGATTCCTTGGTGGGGTAGGGTGGTCCTGATGTGTCTCTTCTGTAGGTGGTGTGACGGAGGCTCCGTCCGTGTCTTTATCTTCCTCCATGTCGTCATCGGTCCTATCAAACTCATAGTCCGTGTCCGTGTACTCGTCGGGTCCAATGTCGTGTGCTGCCCCTTGTTCTACCTCGGGGTCGTCTTTTATCATTCTATGGGCCACCAAGGCCTGCTGAAACTGAATGCCTTGATGCTCCTCCTCCATGGTGACTGCGATGGGGAACACATAAGGAGGGTATATAAATAAACTATTATTAATCCTAAGATATTTTTTAGGTGTTAAATAAATTGGGTTGATGTCTTCCTCTTGTTTAACAAGGGGGTATTCCTTTGGGTTACCGACCATCGTGATTTGCCCCAGGGTATGTGATAGTTGTATTCTGAAGAAATGTAGTTGATCAGGCTACATTCATCCCTAATACCACTGTGAACTGTCCTGGCTTAACCGAGATGTCAGGATTTTTCCCGATGCCTTATTTGAATTGTTATTATGTTTATTTTTCTAAGTCGCACAAGTAAGAGTGTTTATTATTATGTTTTATTAGTTTTGTTCAGATTTATTTAGTCCCTCTATGGGTTTATAGTTGCATATCAATGAGTGGTTAGATATGCCAGTTCACTATAAACAGAGCTCTGATACCAACCTGTCACACCCCCGAACCAGACGGTGGAAACGTCTGAGGGCTCGTGTGACTTAAATTGAAATATCATCACAATGAATATACATGAAACATAACGTAAACATCCCCATGCATTAATACATTTCAATCGTCATTGTTAATATCCAGTACATTGTTTACATTACATAATCCATAGCATAAATTGTTTGAAAGTCACAAAACATAACATCCTAACACACTTGGCAATTTTCTTCAGCTTATCTGTTACCTGAGAATACAAGTTATTTTGAAAACGGTCAACATATATAATGTTGGTGAGTTCATAAGCAGGTTTAATATGAAAATGTTTTGTGTAGTTTGTAAAACCCAGAAAATCCGATATTTTCTGAAAACACAATTGTTTACGAAATAAGTGTGATGATCCATAAGTATATACGTGAATGATTTCAAACATGTAAAAGTAGTATGAATTCTTGCATTGTAGTTATCGAGAGTGAAAGCGAATAATGTTGTTCCCCCGGAAAACCCGATGTTTTCCGATATAAATAGTATGATTGTTTTGTATTATTGTATCGACACAATGAATAAATATTATTTCCCATGATTACTTAGATGGTATTTGGATCTCTATGTGAGTCGTTATAACCATGCATAATAATGACTATTTCGTCTGTCTTGGCATTCTAGTGAAAGCCGGTATTGAATTTAAGATTTTGTCACCCTAGACTGTCCGAGTCTAACTGTAGCGAATAGCTTAGGTGTGGGGGAGTCACCCCCGTATAGATCTATACACAAACTCTCGCTCTCCCTCCAGGAGACTTTGATTATAACTACAGACTACGACCGACACTTTTTGGTGTCACCCGTTATTACTCACTAAATCCAAATGAAATTGAATAACCTTGTTTAACGACCTGAACTATGTTTACTTGAATAAAAGGTAAGCCTAACAGACGAAGAGAATAGGACTACGGGGGACCACTAATCACGCATGTTATTAAAGCATGTCGAGTGTGCGACGGACACGTTAGCCCATCACACATATGATTGATTTGGACCTTACTAGCAATGCAAATGCGCCACTACGGCCCAATAGCATGTAAAAGCCATTGAGGGTCCATTAGGCATGTAATTGGGTCACCTAAGGCCCAATAAACATGTCTTATTTATGTTGGGCCCAATAGTCATGTTAATGGGTCACGAAGGCCCAATAAGCATGATTAGGAGTATTAAAGCCCAACCGATATAATGTTTACTTGTTTTGTATAGTATTAATGTCGTAAGGATTGTTTCACATGAATATTTTAATCGAAAAGTCACCATATTCGCCAACTTGTCGTATAATGATATTTAGATTTATATATAAAATGTATTTATATTCTTTCTATTTAAATCCATAAGTTATTAAAAATTATGTATTTTTGACCCAATTATCTTAATATTAACGTAATTGACCCATAAATAATTGTTTGACCAATTCAGCCCCTTTTCTAGTAAAAATGACAAATTTTTACCCATTTTATGAAAAATGACATTTTTGGTCCTTCGATTATGTTTCTTGACATTTTCGGCCCAAACCTTATTTAATTCATGATTTCAGCCCAAAATAAGGTTTTGGACAGTTTCAGCCCTTTAATTAAAAAGATTTACACTTGAAATCCCAATTTTCGCAATTCTTACAATTTTTGCCCAAAAATCCAAAAACTTTGCATTTTTAGTCCTATTTGATAAGAAAGACATTTTCAGCCCCTGAAATTTGTTTATTCATGTTTTTAACTCATTTTTGATAAACTTACAGTTTCAGTCCCTTAAGTTTCCCATTTTTCGCAAATCGGGCCTAAAAGCCGAAAAGCCCAAACTTTAGCCCATTAGGCTAAAATTTACACTTTTAGTCCTTTAAAAAAACGTGATCTTCATAATAACTCATATTTTAAGAGATTTGACCCTTTTGATCCTTATAAAAACCGTAATGACATCATTTTCTCCATCTTTTGCTTATTTGTCAAAAATGGTTCATAAATAGAATTTGTGTTTTTTTTACTTAGTTTGAACTTGTATAATACTTTTGCCTTGATAATAATATGTATAAGATATCTTAGGTAACATATTTCCTTAACAAGGTTAAGAATCTCGAATAGATCAAGTTTCTAACACATAATCATCAAATAAATTCAAGAAATCACACATATCATACCAAAAACACATGGATCTACACATTTTACTTGTATTCTCCCCCATAAATCATGTAAAAACCAAAAACAAGGGGTATGAACTCACCTTGCTTAGTTGCTTCGGTTTTGAAGAAGATGTGAAGAAGATTTTTGGTCCTAGCAAGCCTCCTAGAGTTGATTTCAAATTTAAGAAGCTTCAAAGATGATGATTCTTATGGAAGAACCTCCTTGAAATGTTCCAAAATCTCGAAAATTTGGAGGGAGAAGAGGATGTGTTTGAGATGAAAGTTTGAAGATGTGTGTGTGTGTGTGTGTTTGGGTGGTTCTCGGCCGAGAGGAAGAAAAAGAGAGAGGGAAAGAGAGATGTGAAATGACTTGCATGGATGTATCGGAACTATTGCATGGACACATGATGGATTTTATTGAGGTGGCATCTCCTAGTCAACTCTCTTCTATCCAATTTATTTTTCATTTTTTTTGTTGTTGTTGGGCCGAGATGGGCTAAGGAAGAGGAAAGAAATCATCTTGGGCCCATTCTAAGCCTTGCTCATAATTATGAGGTTAAATAACTATTTTTCGGCCCATTGGGCTTTTAGGGGTGTTCACGGCCCAATTTTGTATAAAAGAATGGATTTAAGGTCCATGAAAGCTAATTGAATTAATTATGGCCCAATAAGGCCCATTAAGGTAAACCAATTCATTTTGGATCCATTATGGCCCAAAATGTTAAGTTTAATGGAAGTGGGTCCAATTAGGGCCCATTTAAGGGTCATATGCCCAAAATAGTCAAATTGGAAGCTTATTGGTCCATTAGGCCCAATAATGAAATCCTAGTCCATAATGGACTTAAACCGAGATTTTTAGGGTTTCCAATCTTTTATTGACTATTTGAAGTGTTTGCATAGAGTGTTTGATGAAATTTTGGTGTCATTGAATAATCATCATGCATACTTTCAAGCTTTAGTTTCGAATGTTATCATTGTTAATGTGTACAGAAGCATTAGAATTTCTAGTTGTGACAGTTTACTTGTTTAATCAGAAGTCTGAGACATTTGAAATATTTAAGAAATTCGAAAGTGAAGTAGAAAACCAACTAGGAAAGAAAATCAAGATACTTCATTCTGATAGGGGCGGAAAATATCTGAGTGATGACTTCTACGATCATCTTAGAAGTTGTGGAATAGTCTCACAACTAGCTCTACCAAGAACCTCACAACATAATGGTGTATCAGAAAGTAGAAATCGTACCTTGCTTGATATGTTTCATTCTATGATGAGTCGTGCTACACTTCCAATTAGTTTCTGGGGTTATGTTCTAGAAACGGCCTCTAATATTCTAAACCTCATACCAACTAAGAAGGTTAATAAAACACCATTTAAAATGTGTAAAGGGACTCGTCCCTCTCTTGCACGAATTAAGGTATGGGGTTGTGAGGTTTTCGTTCATCGAGAAGAGCTTGACAAACTTGAACCCAGATTTGAATGATGTTACTTCATTGGTTATCCCAAAGACCCTTTTGGATACTTGTTCTACAAGCCTACTTAGAACAAGGTTTTTGTTGCTCGTAGGGCAGGCTTTCGTGAAAGAGAGCTGATATCAGAAGAAACGAGTGGGAGTCTAATTGATCTTGATGAGATTCAAAAGTCAACCAATAAAGAACCTGAATTTGACACTAGAACCCAAGAAGAGGTTGAACAACCTGTTAAGGAATCTAATGTACTTCCACTACCACCTCGTAGATCTAATAGATAACATCGTCAACCTGATTTCTATGGGTTTCATATTACTCCAGAGGATGACAACCTGTTAGGAAATAATGAGCCTCACAGGTATCAAGAATCCATGGTGAGCTCAGATGCTGCTAAATGGAAAGAGGTAATGGACAACGAAATTCATTCCATGTATGATAACCAAGTATGGAACTTGGTTGATCCTACATCTTGTCTTAAAACCATTGGATGTAGATGGATCTTCAAGAAGAAGACGAACATGTATGGAAACGTACAAACTTATAAAGCTTGATTGGTTGCAAAGGGTTACACTCAGACTCAAGGAATTGATTATGAGGAAACCTTCTCACCAGTAGCTATGATTAATTTTATTAGGATACTATTTTCCATATATGCATTTCATGATTATGAAATATGGAAAATAGATATAAAAACTGCTTTCCTTAATAAGAAATTGATTGAGGATGTTTGCATGGCTTAGCCATAAGGTTTTGTATAGTCCAAGTCTTCTAATATGGTATGTAAGATAGAAAAGTCTATTTATGGACTCAAACAAGCATCTCGTAGATGGAACATCTATTTTGATGAGAAAGTCAATGAGTTTGGTTTCTCACAAAATGAAGATGAACATTGTGTGTATGTTAGATCTAGTAGGAGGGTAGTTATCTTTCTTGTCTTGTATGTCGATGACATTCTACGCATACGAAATGACATCCCTACACTTAATAGTATAAAAACATGGGTTGGAAATAGTTTCATTATGAAAGACTTGGGAGAAGCTACCTACATACTTGGTATCAAGATCTATAGGGATAGATCTAGACGTCAAATAGGACTTTTCCAAAACACATACTTAAATAAAATCTTGAAGAAATTGAAGATGGAAGAATATAAGAAGGGATTTGTACCTGTGCAACGTGGCACAATTTTGAGCAAAAACCAACGTCCTAGTACTAGTGAAGAACTAGACATAATGAGTTGATTCCTATATGCTTCGGCCATAGGATCGATCATATATGCTATGATATGCACAAGGCCAGATGTCTCATATGCTATTAGTATGACGAGTCATTATCAGGCCAATCCTGGTGAAAGTCATTAGACTGATGTCAAAAACATTCTGAATTATCTTAGGAGAACTAAGATGTGTTCTTGGTTTATGGTGGTAAAGATGAGCTAAGCATAAAAAGATATGTGGATGCAAGTTTCCAAACTAAAAGAGATAATTCATGATTTCAGTCTAGTTTTTGTGTATGCATTAAATAGAGGACCAGTAATTTGGAGAAGTTCCATACAAGAGACGATTGTTGATTCAAATATAGAGTCAAAGTACATTGTAGTGAATGAAGCAGTTAAAGAAGCAGCTAAAGAAGTTCATCAACGCTTTAAGTGTTGTTGCTAGCATAATTGAACCGGTTGAGATCTTCTATGATAATGAGGGTGCGGTTGTCTTAACTAAAGAACCTCGAGATCACAAACGCACGATGCATATTAAGAGAAAGTTATATCTTATAAGAAAGCTTGTTGAAGGTGGAGACATTATTGTGAGTCGGGTTTCATCTGATGACAATGCAGTTGATCCACTAACCAGATCACTATCACAAATTAAGCATGATGCTCATACTAGGTTTATTGGCATTAGATTTGCTAGTGAATTGGTTTGATAACACAGTTTGTAATTTGATCTTCTTTTTAAATGTATTCGATGTTTTTTGAATTGGTAATTATTAATAATAAGTTACTTTAGTTTTTCATAATATCCTTATTCTCGTTATTTTTGCATGTTTAGAACTCCTTCCAGAATAATTTATTACTAAAATATTCAACAATCAATCCTATCTTTGGAAGATGATAATAAATTAAGATTGTCATAGTATTGGTAGATTGTTCATAGGGATGAACAAAGCTAAGTCATGCGGCCAATACTGATAATATGTACCTGGAAATGGAGATTTTAAGTATTGGAGTAACCACGCTTAAGGATTACTTCATGGATCATGTCACGAGTAAACTAAGACGACTATTTTTCCGATTCTTCAAATGGAGATGCATGAGGTTTTGTTCTATAATCTGTTGTATCTTGGTCTTTCATCAATGTTGTCTGTAACTAGCTTCTATACAACATTTGACTAGGTATTACATGAGGAATAGTACAAACATATGTAGTCAAAGTTTATCTGATCCTTCTACCAGAAATAGAGAAGTGGATATCTTTGGACCCGTCGTTGATTTGGTGTTGACAACAAATGCTTGGCCAAGCTGAGAATAAGTTAAACAGATTCAACAGTCAGTCTGAAAGGTCACCACAAGTCAGTATCGGAAAAAATAATCTTGAACCATGATATTAACCATTGATCCATGTCTCTATTTCATAATCAGATATCATGAAGATCAAAGGAATTCGAAGTTTTTGGTCTTAGGGTTGTTTATAGCAAAGTTGCTATAAGTACAGTAATTGCATCGAACTGTCACTCACTGTTGTTCCTAGTAAGTATTAGACAGATTTGTTGTTGATGTCTAAGTGCAATTAAGAGTTGATGGAGATTAGTGCTCATGACCATAACAAAACCCGGTAATATTACTATAAATAACAATGTCTTTTTGGGTTACACGCAAGAACAAAAAAAAAGTAGATTTGTAAAGATGTTTATTTGAGGGGCTTGTTTTGTTAATTAATTAATAGTAAATAAAAGAAATATGAAATATTCCAGAATGATTTGAAAACTATAGATAATTATTGTTATATTTGGTATTTATCTCCAGAGTTTCAAATCATCTCTAGATAAATAGATGGCTCTAATTCTGGTTTCGTGTGATGAGATTTACACCTCTAAGCTACAAAATTTTGGAATACTCAAAACCTTAAGAAATCCTGAATCGTCGTCTTCACATCGTGACCATCTAGTTGTCACGTCGTTGAAGATTTAAGAAAATTCAGTAAACCTAGACTAGAATAGTCCAAGTGTTGAAAATACTGAAACAGAGTTTCAGAATCGTCAAGTGGCAAGTAATGCGGAAAATAAAGTGTTGTGAATCACCAAGTTAATAACAAAAACGTTTTTATATGTTCAATATCAATGATTCAAAAGTGTCTCGTATTCATCAAGAATCAGTTACAAGTGTTTGAATGATAGACAAGCTAAAACACTCAAATGGCTCTCTAAAAACTAGTCTAAGCAGCAATTGTGCAGAATGAGCAGGAATGGTCAGAAAAGAGCAGAAAGAGCAACTTTATAATGGATCCCAAGGGGCCTATTTATAGGCTTTGGAAAAGCCCATGACATGGCTTAACCAATCAGGTGTTGACACGTCATCATGACTTAGTCATCAGTTGACACCTTTGCCCTACTTAACGGAGAATGGATGGAATATTCCAATTCCGTTAGTATTCCGTTAGGGTTCCATCCAAGTTATGAGTCTTCATAATTCTTGAACCTTCTTGATCAACATTGAAAATGTGATGAGCAATATGAGCATCAATTTGCTAAATTTTCTTCTTAGATGTCATCAACTTCTAGAAGTGTTGTTGATCATGTTGAGTAGTTTCTTGAATGTTGGACTGTGTCTTGAACTTGAGGATGTACCACCACATGTTCATGATGGACCATGGAAGAAATTCATGTTCCTTTGAGAATTTGGACGTCCCTTCATTGTACATGATGTGTTATGTGCAGTCTTGTTGAGTCATCAATGTGATCATGTTGATCCATTGACTTGAGTTGAGCCACCAAGTATTCCTGTTGAGTCATCAACTCTTGTTGAGCCATAGAGTTGTGGATGAGACAACAATGTTTCTGATGAGCCATCAATATTCTAGATGATCCATCAATGTCTTGATGCTCCACATATGTTCTAGATGTGTCATTTGAGATCATGATGATCCAACTAGGTTTCAGCAAGTGCTCCATGTCAACAGCAAATGCTCCATGTGTACAGCAACTGCTCCATGTTCACTTCAAGTGCTCCAACATCTGATTCTTCAAACACTTGTTCAATCTTCAGTATCTTTCCAACCTGAAACATTTTGATAATGTTTATTAGAAAATGTAAATCAATACTCAACTCATTTCAAGTGACAATCACATCAAAATATTTCCAACAGTTTCCCCTGATTAATCGTAGAATCAAGTATTAGTCAAAATAAGAGTAAAACGAATGCAGATTGAACAAACGATGTAAATAAGATATGGTTTCTGCTCATTTATGCTTTCAACATTTACAGATAAAATAGACAGGTTCTGTAAAGGACTCTTATCTAACTCTAGTAAAGTTCCATATTTATAGGAACAGTGAAAGCATACAAAAAATACTAAGGCATTGACACCTAAGCTTCGTACGAAATACACCTCAGTAAATAAACTTAACAAACATACGAAGGGTAAAACATACTTTGACATATTACAACTAAATTCGACCCTTACAATCTCCCCCTTTGTAATAATGTCGACCTTCGTCAGTTCAAGAGTATCTGTATAGCATACAGCATAACTCTTCGAATCTCAGTGTACCATGAGATAATCTTCTTCAGCGCCTTCTTATCTCCTTCGTTATTCTTCTTGCAGCTATTCATACGAACAATGAAATTCGTATATTGGGATGTTGTGTATCTTTCCACTTCGGAAGCTTGAAACAAGAACCTTTTAGCTTTCCCATTTTTATCCTTCCCAGCAAATACCAAACCAAATGGCTTCAAACAAATTTCTCCGTCTGCATACTTCTTCAACTCAGGTTGAGTTAAAGGAAGTTCCATTGGCACTTTTACTGTTAATCCCTTTGCAGTAGCTAAATCAACATCAGTAAGTGCTAAACACTCATAATAGTTGTCAATGAAAATCTTGATGTGAGCCAGCCCAAGTCGAAAAACTTCAGGATCAGTTTCTCGAAGATATGAAGCATCTTTATCCTTTAACAACAATGCAACTTGTATCAGATCATACAAGTTCATTAAAGGAAAGTCAGCCACTGAAAAATCACAAACTTGCCCATTTGCCCTCGAAACAATGAAGCGAAGATTCTGCATCATATTTTCGAACAACACATCTCGCTTTATGCTTATCACCTTCTTTATCTTCACCAGTGACCAAATCTCCTCTGGAAGCTTTCCAAGTACAGCATGAAATCTGATCTTCATGTAAGTGTACTCATCATCATTTTTAAATTTCTCAACTATCTTGTACTGAGCCATAATGAACATCATCTCATTAATGGGAAAATCCAATTGACTCATGTCTGTGTTGAGAACAACATAGCTCTGCTTTGGCTTCTTTTCGAAAGCATACATATGATTATATGAAACTTTCGACTCTATCGTTTCATAGTTGTAATGCTTTGAAGGATCACCCTTGTTCATCCCAGGTGGATCATTCGCACGAAGTCGCATAATGCTTTGCACGATTCGTAGCTTTTCAACCTCAGCCTCTACTTTAGCTTTCTTTTCCTCCTTTGACTTTTCAACCACAATCGTTTTGCCTTTGTCTTTTACAGACGAATTATCAACACTTTCCTTAGGCTTCGAACTCCTTCCACCTTCCCCAATCACAATTCCTTTGGAAATTGGTCTTGAAATTGGCTTCGTTGAAATTGGCATTGTTGTCACAATAGTCGAAGTAACTGGCCCAGCTGTTGACATGATTGGTTTTGTTGTTGAAATCTTCGAAGAAAACACCTTTCCATCAACCTTTGCATTTGCATGCAAATCTTCACCACCAGCCTTCGTACCCCCAACATTCTTTTCTCCCCCTTGCACCCCTGTGAAAACAGGTGGGGCATTCGTTGGAAGAAGGCTCGAAATGTGAGAAAGAGGAGCTAGTTGTTTGTGTAAAATGGCTTCAAAATGAACGAACTTTAGAGACAAAAATTCCGGAGTGATCAACGGAGATGAAACTGATTTAACAGTTAAATCTTTTAGCTCCTTCAGCAGCTTGAGAACTTCCATAAAGCTTTGATTTTCTGTTGTAGAAAGTTGAGTAAGTTGAGGACTCAAATCTTCGTACAACTTGACATATTTGGTAATAACATCACAAATAATGTCAACTTTTTGATTGATCGAAGCATAATCCCTTTGCACAATAGTTATCTCCTTTTGCATATCATGTCGAAGCTCCTGAAGTTGCAAATTCACATCTTCCCTCACTTTATTTACATCTTGAACGAATAACACATGTCCTTCCTTCACCAAATGCTTAAATTCTTTCACCTCCCCTCTAAACATCGATGTTAGAGTATTCACTCGTAACTCATCATTTTGATCATTATGATCAACCTTCTCCAAAAGTCGAGTCTCTGAGTCACGAACCATTCCAGAAACTTTACTCACCACCTTTGCTTCGAAGGTTTTCAACAGACTATCAACTTCCATACTTGACACAGACGAACTACTCCCCAAATATGCTTGAGATTGAAGAATAGAACTCAATTTCTTGTTAAGAATCTTGAACTGTTTCATCGTCATCAACATATGATTAGGAAAGTTGTCTTCTTCATCATCAAACTGCAAATCTTCAAACATGCCTCCAAAACCTTCGTTGTCAGTATCAGGTTCAACAACAGGTTTAGTTTTAACAGGTGAATCGATTTTGGGTGAATCAGTGGATTGAGATGGAAAAAGAGTTGTAAAGGGTTGATGAAGAATATTTTCAAAGGTAGGTGAACTTGAAGTATTCGGAACAATAAAAGGAGGTAATGACACGAAAGTATCCATAGATGCAGGAATACCTTGAGTTGTAGCATCAACTTCTTTGTTCGATTCTCCCTCACCCATATTGACATTTACCTCCGTATCAGATACGTGTGTAAAAATGCCTGAAGTTCGAACCTCCTCAGTATGTGATTCAGTTAACGAAACTTCAGGTGGTATGACAGTAGTCTTCTCAGGAGTAGAGACAGATTGAAAAACAATTGTTTCTGGTGTTTCAGGAACTATTTCTTCTTCGGATGACTCCTCTTGGATAACCAACTTTCGTTGCTTTTTCTTCTTCTTTGAAATGTGTTTAGCCACGTTTTCAGCTCTATGTTTCTTTGACAAAGGCGAAACTGGAGCTGGAACCTCACGAAAAATGACTCCTTGATGAGAAAGTTGTGGTTTACGAACATTGGAAGGAGAAGATTTTAACACACCATCAGAAGATTTTCGTGAACCCCTAGTCCTTTTCTTTAATCTTCGAAAAACACCAGATTTGGAAGGAATTTTCTCTGCAACTACAGTATCATCAACAGGTTCCACTAGTTTGATGACAACAGTCGAAACATTCACTTCTGCCGTCTCAGGCTTCTTTGGGGACTGTTTGGATTCGTGCACAATCTTCTCATGAGACTTCTTAGTTTCGTGCACTGGCTTCTCAGGTGTAGCCTTTACATCCTTCTTAGAACGTTTTGATTTCTTCGAAGGACCAGCCTCTTCTTTCGACAATAACTTCCTAGTCTCAACATCAGGATTGATGGTTTTCAAGTACTCCACCAACACCGAATTTGTTGGCTCAACCTTCTTTAGCATTGCATCAGGAATCCGAGCAATGTGAGTGAATACTTCCATATCATCCGAAACTTCCTTTGGGAAGTGATACTTCAGAAACTCAGCCTTTTCTTCATCAACAGGTACAGCAATTCCTTCTTTTTCATAGAAATAACCAAGTATCAAACTCCAATACCTAGCACACGAAATGCCTTGAACCAGATTCGTGTTTTCGACACTCTTTTGGAATTCCTTCCACAGTTGTGTAGAGTAATCGACAGAAAGATCATAGTATAAGCCTGCCACCATCGCATAAACCTCCATGCGACCTTTGTCTAATCCAACACTTCGACCTGTCAAGCATCGAAGAAAAATTCCAAACAAGAAATTCCAAATAGCTGGAAGAGCTGACATCTTGAAATCACTAATCTTCGTGAGTGGGGGTTGATGACCCATCTCATTAAACATATGAACAACTAGTGCATAAGTAAGATCAGTAACAAGTTGAGAATTGGGAATATCCAGAATCTAGCAGAAGATCTTCTTCGACAAACGAATTTTCTTGTCATTCACCAGTTGAAAGGTGATGATATCCATTGCTTTGCTATACGTAGCAGTGGATCCTGCCTGTGAAAGCCATGAGAGAGGAACTGCGAACGAGTTGAACATCGCCTTTAAAAGAACAGAACTCTTCAAAGCTACAATTAACATCTTCAACTCTTCAGGATACAGAGACACATCCCCTTCCACTTGATAATTGGTGCTTTGAATCTTCATTATTGGTTGAGAAGTGATGTCTTCAGTTGTTCGAGAAGCAGAATCAACGCCAGCCATGATTAGGGTTTTGAAGCTTTGAAGAACAGAGAGAATTTGGGTATTTGATTTCTTTTGTGAGCGTAAAGAGACAAAGAACCCGTAAATACCCTTTTTATATGTAACCCTGAATTTGAATTGAACGCGGGATAAGCATTGATTGAGATCTGACGTGGCACCTTAAAAGTCGCACCAGTCTGCCAATAAATTTTCCATGCATCAAAAAGTAACGGTCACACCGCCTTGAAACCAGGAAACGTCTCATCAGACAGTCTGTTCGTGTCACCTCAAGGAATAGTAACCGTCATCGACCTTCGGATGGAGGTTAGGCTCTTTCGTCTTTGGGTTTAGAGACGAAGTCATTTTCTAGACTGTTGAAATCATCAGCCTGAGTTGGTAGTACTCAGAACCTCAAGGATTTCGTGTGTGCAGTGTGCCAAAGAAAAGATAAGAAATAAAGTTAACGAAAATTTAGATATGTGATGTCAAAAAAAATTCGACACAAAAGCAGAGAAACCCCGGGCAAAGGTTGCTTCATTAATTATCAAGAAAGATAATCAACTGCTTGTGTATGTTCCCGTGAATTACAATCGAATACTTATAGAGAAGTATCGAAGGGCTTCTTTTGTTAGGCTTATTGAGTGGTTTATAATTTCGTTACATATCATCCTAAACATAAGGTGAGTAATTGTAACAGAAATTACTTGTTTGACCAGTGTAGTCAGTGACAAGTATGCTTTGAAGTATGTTGATAGTAACTTGGAAAGCAAATGAAACTCATACAGAAATCATATTCATGAAAAAATATTTGTTCTGGATCCTGTTGGGTAACAAACATCGTGGGCTTCGATAGTTTGATCAAGATCACTCATAAGAATAGAATATGATTTTGAGTTTCGAAAAATGGTACTGAAACAAATGTTTCGTCAAATCTGGAACACTGTTCCCCGTCAATTCCTTACTAAGATAGGAAGTTGGGTTTCACTTTCATCACAGCCTCATGATGTCAGATCATTAAAACAGAATTTTGATATATCTACATCTTGATGGGTCGAATCAAAGATCTCTTGGATATATGTCTTCGTGTGTGCAAGTGTAAAAAAATTTGTGATGAAAAAGATTGGTTTTGAGTAACGAATTGTAGCTCTGTTATTTTCGGACAAAACAGATAACTCTTAACTCATGTGAGAAGAGTAAGGTAGCTCAATCGACTAATGTGAATATAAGCCTGACTTGGGAAGAAATTTTCGTATGAAAAATTTCATTAAGGCTTTCATAAACACACATTGAGTCTATAGAGGCTTGGGTCAACATGCTGCAGCATGCTTCTAGGGACAGTCTAACTAGTACATAGTTATCGAAATTTCACCTTCCCATAGAAACACAAGCATTACCCTTGAAAAATTTTCTTGTTATCTGCACAAAGAAAAAGAAACAAAGAAAATAACAAAAATCTTTTTGATATTTTTGATTTTTCTAACAGAAAGAAAATATTTTTGAGTTTTTGTGAATTTTTCGAAAAATAAAACAATAACAAAAGAAAATCTTTTTGGTATTTTTGATTTTTCGAAAAGAGAACAACAAAACGAAAATAAAATCTTTTTGGAGTTTTTGATTTTTCGAAAAGATAACAACAAAACGAAAATAAAATCTTTTTGGAGTGTTTGATTTTTCGAAAATAAAACTAAGACACAAATTTACGAAAAACAGTTTTACAAACAAACGAAAATTTGTAAACAAACTACAATTTGCCATTCTTACGAAAATTTGGCAAACTAACGAAACTTTTGTACCACACAACCAACAAGCAAATTGTCGAATTCGAAGCGTGTCGAAGCGTTGACTATGAACAGTAACCGCTGAATGGCGTCTTATTGCCTCTGAATCGACACATTTGTATAACACACCTTTGCTGCACATTCGAAATCCTTCCTGGAACAGAACTCGCTTCAATCATTCCCAAACCTGTCAAAATTCGAACAAATGATTTTTCATCCAAAGCTTTTGTAAAAATATCAGCAAGCTGATCAGTTGTTTTTACAAAATGAACTTCAATGTTTCCATCTTCAACATGATCTTTGATAAAGTGACAACGAAGAGCTATATGTTTTGTTTTCGAATGTTGTACTGGATTATGACAAATGCGTATAGCACTTTGAGAATCACAGTATAATGGAATCTTTTTCATATTCACAGCATAATCTCTCAACTGACTTTGAATCCAGATAATTTGTGATGTACAAGCAGCAGCTGCTACATATTCGGCTTCAGCAGTAGAAATCGAAACACACATTTGCTTCTTCGACTGCCAACTAACCAACTTTCCATCCAAAAATTGACAACCACCACTTGTACTTTTTCGATCCAAAGTACACCCTCCTAGATCTGCATCTGAAAATTCCTGAATGAAAAATCCTGTTTTCGAAGGATACCACAATCCTAACGAAATTGTTCCCTTGAGATAACGAAAAATATTCTTCACAGCTGTTAAATGTGGTTCTCGAGGATTTGCTTGATACCTAGCACAATTACATACAGAAAACATGATATCAGGTCTACTTGCAGTAAGATAAAGCAATGAACCTATCATGCTCCTGTATAAAGTAAGATCAACCGCAGGCGTTTCTAACGAAGGTGTTAGCCTTGTGCCAACAACCATTGGTACTCTTAACTTCGTGCTATTTGTCAATCCAAACTTTTCGAGCAAATTCCTTGTATATTTCTCTTGATTGATGAAAATGCCTTCTCTGTTTTGACATATGTTTAAGCCAAGAAAATTATTGATTTTACCCATCATGCTCATTTCGAATTGGCTTTTCATCAAATTTTCAAATTCATTAGATAAAGCACGGTCAGTAGAGCCAAAAATAATATCGTCAACTTAAATTTGAACAAGCATCAGAGGATTCCCAACTTTTTTTCGAAATAATGTAGGGTCAACTGATCCTTGCTTAAATTTCGACTGTTTTAAGAAACTGGTAAGAGTTGCATACCATGCTCTTGGTGCTTGTTTTAACCCATATACAGCTTTATCTAGAATATATACATGATCAGGATGCATTTCATTTACGAAACCTGGAGGTTGTTCTACGTAAACAGTTTCTTCAAGTTCTCCATTGAGAAAGGCTCATTTCACATCCATTTGATAGACATCAAAATCCTTATGAACTTCATATGCTAAGAATATTCGAACAGCCTTAAGTCTTGCAACAGGGGCAAAAGTTTCTTCATAATCAATCCCTTCTTGTTGCGAATATCCTTTTATAACTAGACGTGCTTTATTTCGTACAATATTTTCATCTTTGTCGGTTTTGTTTTTGAAAATCCATTTTAACCCGACAATCGAAACATTTTCAGGTTTAGGAATTAATCTCCAAACCTTGTTTCTTTCAAATTCAGCCAGTTCAGATTGCATTGCAACAACCCAATCTGAGTTTTCCATTGCCATCTTAACTGTCTTTGGTTCAATTTTAAATAGGAAAACATTGAACATGCAAAATTCTTGATGAGTATTTAATACCTCATTCTTCACACGAATCTGAGCTCTTGTTAATACTCCATCTTGAGGATTTCCAATTACTTGATCTATAGGATGAGTCTTTGTCCATTTCTCTAATGGTGGATATGCCGGATCGAATTCCAAAGGTGCATCTTCGTACATCTCTTCATTTTCAGATCCTACAACATAAACATTATCATTTAGATCATGAAAATCATTGTTTTGATTAAAATTTATTGTATCATTTTCCTCCTCAACACGATTATCATTTTGATGCTCCCCCTCAACTAGATGCTCCCCCTCAACAACATCATCCATTCTCCCATTCTCCCCCTCGAAAGAATGCTCCCCCTCAACCAGAGTATTCGAATCCAAGTGCTCTACTTCCACTGGATTATTAAGCATACTTTCGCCAACTCCGGGAGAATTCGTTGTTGAATTAACATCTACTATATTTTGAGGAATTTCCAAGTCATCATTATGCTTCGAAGATTCAGAGTGATGATTATCATTCGCATGAACTTCAGCATCCACAGCCCTGTCAGGAATACCAAAAATTAAATCATAATCAAAGTCAGATGAATTTGATTCTGCAGTTTCATCAGATGATTCATTAATAATTGGTTTTTGTTCAAATTGCTTTTCAACTTGTTTGACATAGTAATCATCCAAAGTAAGATTGAAAGTTTCTTCGACTTTTCTTGTGCGCTTATTTAACACTCTATATGCAACCAAATTGTGCGAATATCCTAAAAATATGCCTTCGTCAGCTTTAGCTTGAAATTTTGAAAGGCTATCATTAAGATTCATTATAAAACACCTGCAGCCAAAAACATGAAAGAATTTGACATTAGGTTTTTGGTTATTGATAATTTCATACGGAGTGATATTGAATCGACGATGAATGAAGGATCGATTTTGAGTGAAACAAGCTGTCGAAACTGCTTCGGCCCATAGATATTGAGGAAGATTCGCATATGTCAACATAGTTCTCGCTGCTTCGCAAAGTGACCTATTTTGTCTTTCAAACACACCATTTTGCTGTGGTGTATAGGGTGAAGAGAAGTTATGCGTTATTCCTTTTTCTGTTAAGTACGAATCCAGCACTTTGTTCTTAAACTCAGATCCATTATCACTTTTGATCTTTCGAACATTTTTCTTCAGACCCATCTCAATCTTCTTAATAAACTCAATCATTGTTTGAGCAACCTCAGATTTTAACCTGAGAAAATATACCCAAGTAAATCGTGAAAAATCATCAACAATAACCAAAATGTACCGTTTCTTGTTGAGAGTTTCAACAGTCGATGGTCCACAAAGGTCAATGTGTAGAAGTTCCAACGGTTCTACAATTTTCGAATCTATCACAATTGGATGTTCTTTCCTGTGCTGTTTCCCTTGTTCACAAGCTGCACTCAATGTATCATTGTCAAATTTTAGTACAGGTAAACCATGAACAAGATCATCAACAACCAATTTATTCAAATTTCGAAAGTTTAAATGCGATAAACGTCGATGCCATAACCATCTAATGTTAGAGGAAGCTTTCGAAAGTAAGCACACTGAGGGTTTGCCGATGATTGGTTTGATATCAAGAGTAAACATGTCACCATGTCTTTTGGATTTGAGCAAGACTTCGTTAGTTTCAACATTTGAAATGATGCTGCCTTCTTTGTTAAACACCACTTGATTTCAAGTGCCCACAACAAGTTGAGAAACACTTATCAAGTTATGTTGAAGACCTTCGATATAAGCAACTCGATTAACAGTGAACTTTCCATTTGTGACTTTGCCATAACCTTTCACTTGGCATTTGTGATTATTGCCAAACTTCACAACTCCTGCATTTTCCAAGCTTCGAAAATCTCTCAGATTTTCCTTTCGTCCAGTCATGTGACGTGAGCAACCACTATCAATATATCATTTCTCATCATATTGCTCGTCACATAGTACCTGCGATAATTGAAAGAATTTAGGTACCCAAGGCTGTTTCGGTCCTTGGAAATTAGTTTTGAAAACAGAATGAAATGAAGAACCTTTAACCCAATCACGAACTTTAGTTTTGAGACTATCAATTAAGTCCACATCATTATTTAAAGAAACAGAAACATAAGTTTTTATTAGTTTGGGATTGTCACTGACACATGCCTTCGTCTTTTTAGATTGAGTATGATCAAACTTTTCTTTCGAAACTGGTTGCCAAGTTTTTACCGAAACATTCGAATCTTTTGAAGATGAGCTTTCAGTGGATGAAGAATTCACATAACTCTCATAGGCTTCGTGAATTTGTTGTTGAGAATATTTCCTTGATTGATATTTTTGACCTTTTCCTTCAAGCCAATGATCGATGTTTTTGTCACGAGACATCCCTTTTGTGTACGAAACTTTTAAGGTTTGTTTTCCTGTAGGATTTGGAAAATTCGGTTTTTGTGGAAAGAAATCAACATCTGATTTAGGTCGAAATGCCATAGCGTATCGACTTCCATCATTGTTTCCAACACTTCGATTTTGAGAAAATCGATTTGGAGATTTTTGTTTTCGAGAAAACCTTGTTTGTTGATTAAAAGAAAATCGTTGTTGTGATGGTTGATTTTGAACAGTCTTTGATGTAGTTTTGTTATCTTTTGAAAATGATGAGTTGGAAACTTTCAAAGAATTTGTTTTTGGTTGAAATTCAGATTTAGATTTATTTATTTGAGCTGGATTTTGCTTTGGATCTGAATGAATAGCTGAATGAAAAGACTTGTTCTCAGCAGATTTAGTCTTTGTGTTTTCAGTTGTTTTCAAATTCAAACCATTTTGTTGTTTTCGAAGTTCCATGGTTTACCAAAAAATCTTCTTTCGAGCTTGTCTTTTTGAAATTGCATTTTCTTTTGAAAACTTGTCAATTTCTTCTTTAAATTCTTTGGAATTTAATTTGACAACAGTTTCTTTTTCCACAACAACTTCTTTTGTAACTTCTTTCAAAATTTTCGATTTTTCAACCCATTTGCGTTGTGGTTCTTGTCTTTGAAAAACATACGAATTCTTTGTTAACGTATTTTCGACTGTGCTTTGATTTGAAAAGAATCCTTCATCTGTTGTCTTCTTGTTGTCATCTTCGACCATTTTGTTGAATTCTTTAATGTTCTCAACATTTCCAGTAGTAACAAACACTTGATTTGGAAAGACAACACCATCAGTACACTTGAAAGTATGATACACCACATGATTTGTTTCCAAATAATGGGCTCCTTTTTCAGACAACACTTTGTCAAAATTTTCAGTGTCCCCAAATACTTGATCAACAACAACACGAGGAATTTCTTTTTCTATCGAATCTTTGTTTGATGAGACCTTTTCGTCCGATTGTTCATCATCATTTTCATCATCACTGTTATCCGTTTGACTATCTCGGATATCCACAAACTCAGAATCACAAACTTTTGAAGTTGAAGGTTTGTCAGTGTCAATCTTCACTTCCAAATCCTTAAGTTTTTCATTTCCTTTAGATTTTGATGCGACATTAATGACAGACAACTCAGAACAATCAACATCCTCAATATCACTAATTTCGCTAATATTGTCAGAGTTATCTTCAATATCGGAAAAATTAGATTGAGAATCAGATGTCGAATTCTCAGTCTTTTTCAAAATTTTGATTTGTTCTGATTTTGTCAAAGTATCATTCACAATGTTAACCAATTCATTTGTATCAAGACATTCATCAATTTTGACAATTCCATAAGCATATCTATCATCAGGAATTTTGTCAAATTCAGCAACGTTTTTCTCACAATCATACGAAATATTATCTACCTTCGCTCTTTCATATGCTAGAAAAGGTAATAATTTCCTATGTTGTTCCTTGCTAATATCACACGAATGATGTAATGCAGTTAATTTGCCATATAGATGTTTAGCAGAATTGCAGTAGATATTTCGTTGAGCTAACAAAAGTTTTACATCACTAGATAACGAATCACGATCACACATTATGTTTGCTATTTGCAATTCTAAACACTCTATCTTGACAACTTTCGAATCTAACTTCTTTTGTGTCTCTAACAACTGATTGCTTAATTTCTTAGCTTCATTGCTAGCACAAACAACCAAATTATCGAAATAAGCAACAGTATCATCAAAAGCAACAATTTCAGAATCATATGCACTTAAAGGAATATTGAAAGATTGAATAATATTACGTACCTTTGTTGTCATTGGAGACTTATCAGCAGATTTTGATACAAAGCAATGGCCCTTTACCTCTTCGTCTGAATCTTCCTCCAGCTTCGCATACATAGCTCCATGAGTAGGATTACGCATTTCCTCATCATCGGAGCCCGAAGACCAGATTTGATATGTTCCATCATTCTCCTATTCACCTTGAGCCACCAAAGACAAATTTTTCGCCTTCGTATGTACCTCTTCCAACCTCTCCACATAATACGCCTCATCCTTCACTCTATTCTTCTTCTCATCTTTCTTTCGAAGCATGCAATCATTTGCTAGATGATTGGCTCCATTGCAATAATGACAATCCATACCAGAATATCCTTTTAATTTCTTTTCTTTTTTCTCCTCAGCACCTTTCGCATCATTTTTCTCATACTTCTTCTTCTCTTCTCCTGCAGCTTTGTTCACGAAACTTCCTTTTCCTTCACTTTGCTTCACCTTCGAATTAAACGGTTTCTTGAAAAACTTTTTGACTTGGTTGTTAGAGTAAAAAGCAATTGCCTCATCATCCGAATTCATGAGAAACCCCTCTTCATCATCAAAATCACCTTTTTCAACAGTTTCCTTTTCAGTCACTTTAGAGACAAGTGCTAATGGACCTCCCAGACTAAGCTTCGACTCTTCTGCCATTTTGTTCACTTCAATTTCGTGAGTTTTCAGTTGATTGTACAAATCATTCAAAGAAGATGTATCGAAACTCTGTTGATTTTTCACCATCATGCTAACACTTCTCCATTCTTTACGGAGTCCCATAACAAAGGTGAGATTGAATTCCATGGCAGACCTCGTGATTCCATAACGATTGCCTTTGTAAATAAGCTCATTCAGCCTATCATAGTAACTTTCAATCGTTTCACCATCTTTTTGCTTGAAATCCTTCAATTCAATCAAACATTGCTTAACTGAATTGATTTTCGTCTTCTCGCTGCCTTGAAACTTTTCTTTGAGATTATTCCAGATTTCCTTTGCAGTTGTACAATTTCAGACATAGTTATACACCACTGGAGGCAATGCACCACGCAACTCCCTTATGCATCGTTTTTCAAGTTTCTTCATACGATCAGTTTGATTTTCCACACTCATAGTACTGGATGAAGATCCAATTGGTTGAAGGTTGGTTGGAAGAGTAACATTCCCTGAGATGCAAGACCAA
Source organism: Lactuca virosa (assembly GCF_052849685.1). Taxonomy (NCBI): domain Eukaryota; kingdom Viridiplantae; phylum Streptophyta; class Magnoliopsida; order Asterales; family Asteraceae; genus Lactuca; species Lactuca virosa. Next base: position 283,977,134 of record NC_136428.1, read on the forward strand.
AGCTCTTCATCGATTCCATTCAAGTAATCATGCATACGATCAGACCACTGATCATAGTATTCAGGAATGAGCATAGGAATCTTAGTTGAAGATCCTAGCAGATGAGAGTATGAAGTCATCGAGTTGAGATTGAAGTTCACCATTGTTGTACGGAAGAAAATTTTTGAGAATTTTTGAGAAATCAAAGAGAATTTGAAAGCAAATTGCTGAATTGAACAGAAAAACAAAGTAGAATACTCGATTCAACAAATCTGTTGCAGAATCAAATCACAACTCAAGATCTAGAAAGATTTTTCACGTCAAAAGATGCAGAACTTTTTGAACCAGAATTTTTATTCAAAAAACTTTTGAAACAGAATGAAAATTAGATCTCATATTATGATTCCTACTCTGATACCAATTGATGAATCGTAGAATCAAGTATTAATCAAAATCAGAGTAAAACGAATGCAGATTGAACAAACGATGTAAATAAGATCTGGTTTCTGCTCATTTATGCTTTCAACATTTACAGAGAAAATAGACAGGTTCTGTAAAGGACTCTTATCTAACTCTAGTAAAGTTCCATATTTATAGGAACAGTGAAAGCATACAAAAAATACTAAGGCATTGACACTTAAGCTTCGTACGAAATACATCTCAGTAAATAAACTTAACAAACATACGAAGGGTGAAACAGACTTCGACATATTACAACTAAATTCGACCCTTACATCCCCCTATGTGATGGTTACTGAAATAAGGAATTGTAAAGAGTGTGCAATAGGAAAAATATTGATTTAACATTTTCCCCCTCTGCTTCAATGGAATTTTCTATTGAAGCAGATACACAAAAAAAAATTTAAAAATTATTCGAGAGAATGTGTTTCTCGAACATGAAAGATTTTCTTAAAGAAAATTTAGTTGTCAATGTGACAAAAAAATTTTGGAATGGATTAAAAAAAATGTTCGAATTTGCATGATCTAGACAAAAACTTGTTTTGTCAAGATAGGAAAGTAAAGTGACCGATAGGAATAACTTGCAAACTCGTGTTGTGTTTTATTTAGACCAGAAGTTTGAAGAAAAAATCAAGTGTTGAATAAGAATGAAAAACTTGATCTTTTTCGACAAACGGAAAAAAAAATAAAACATTGATATTTTGTTAAATCATATCAACGAGTGTTATGATAAAACAAAATTGCTTGGTCTAGGCCTTATAGGACTATAGAGTATCAAAACAAAATTTTTAAAAAATAATTTTTTTTTATTATAAATGATATTTTCAAAATAGGTTTGGATAAAAAAACTATGGATATATCCATTGAACATTAGATAAACACTAAGAACCCGATAAAGGTATAAAATTTAAACTAGGATAGTGTTTGTTGATGCCTTATCCAAGAGATAGCTAAAAAAATAGAGAAAAAAATAAAAACAAAATAAAATAAAATTGTGGAAAATAAGATCGTGCATGTGTGTAAAGTGAAAAAACAAAAAAAAATTGCATGGATGCTTATAACCAACATATGGTTGTTCTCTTTTATGACTTTTAGGGTGTCATAAAAGAAATTTGTCACAAAAAGTTTGTGAATTCTTTGTTTCTTCACAGCAACATGAGAATATCAACCGGAAGCACGAGTGTCGAGAAAGGAACCGGACTCCACGTGAATGTGCATCAAGCAACTAGAGAGCTTTGTAGAAGACACACTTCAATCGTATGAGAGTACTCATGAGGTCGATACAAATATAACGTGCATGCTCAAGGATAACATAGTGTTTTCAAATAGTGAGCAGTTGACGCGCTAAAGAGATGCCACATACAAGTACTGTCATGGTCAATGCATGAGAAACAACTTCAAAAACAATTCTTTGATGTCTTCATTTGGGTCTCCAAGCTTTTCAAGAGTAACTTCGGTTAAAGTATCCATTCTAATGCTTCTAACTTCACTACTAAAGGAGATGAAACATGAAACTTTTTCGTGAGGAGCTGACTATACTTCCTGAATTCTTGTGAGCCAGGTGTTGTTGGTGTGCCAAGGGTGGTGTTTAAGAACCAGCGAGAGGAATCAAACGAGAAATAAGAAGATGATCTCGATGGGATTAGACGGAAATGATGATCAGATTGAACAAGAATTGATTATTGAGTGTGGTTCAAGAAGGACTTATGGCGCATGTTGGGGTTATTGGCACAAGAAGGTAATGGCGCAAGAAGAAAAGAAGATGCGCCAAGATGAAAACGTGATGAGGTTGCACCCAAAAAAAAATCTGATGTACCTCCAATCTCCAAGGATGTTCTGATGGAGCGCTTGAGATTGTTGTCGTGATCAAATGCGCCAAGGAGAAGCTGTTCACGAGGTAGAAGTTGCTTCCACAGATTGAAGTTGCTCACGATTGGTAATGGCGCAAGTAGGGTATGAGAAGAGAAATTGCGCTAACAGGTAAAAGCTGTTGTAGGGTTTGTAGATTGTGCATTAGGGTTGGCGATGTCAGAGGTGTCAACAAGAGAAAGTAGATTAGATCAAGTACATGAATCAAAGATCAACAACAAAATATCATATTCTTGATTCTCACCTCAGTTTGGTAATGAACCCGGAGAATGGGTATGCCAAGATGATGATCGACAGGATCACGATAGACTTGATGATCATGTATTACTGATCAATTAAAACGAAGATGAGATATGATATGGTGCTCTCAATAGATCGTCAATGGTGATCAAGTGATGATTTGCCAAAAAAAACTTTGGATGGTCATTAGGAAATTGTTGATGCACCAAAGAGTTTGATCAGGAAGTTGCGCAGAAAGGTATGTTGCTCATGGGAATATGGATGGCGCAAGATGGAGAGTGGCCCACGAGAGAGGATGTTGGCGCAAGAGGTATTGTTGTGGCGCAAGTGGAAGTATATGGCGCAAGAAGAATTGATGGGGCAAGAAGGATTATGTTGGCTCAAGAGGGTAGTCTCGATTTTACTTGATGATCACGAAGAAAATAGATTGATCAAGAGAGACTAGATGGCTCAAGAGGGTAGTCTCGATTTTACTTGATGATCATGAAGATACTTGTGGGTCAAGAAGAGTTTCGATTTTACTTGATGAGCAAGACATTTCGAAATCCTTTTTGATCATGAAGAAAAAAAATTGTGAGGGTCAAGAGGAGTTGCATTGATGAGGCAAGAAGGGAAAGGCTCAAGAGAGTTTCAGTTTTTGTTGATGGCTCAAAAGGACACTCAAAATCCTTGTTGATCATGAAAGGCTCAAGAGGGGATACAAAAACCTTGTTGATCACCAATGGCTCAAGAGGGGATACAAAATCCTTGTTGATCACGAATGGCTCAAGAGGGCACACAAAATCCTTGTTGATCACGAATGGATCAAGAGGGCACACAAAATCCTTGTTGATCATGAATGGATCAAGAGGGATTTCAAAATTACTTGATGATCAAGAGAGGGTTATTGAGGATCAAGAAGAATTTCGAAATTAGTGATGGATCAAGAGGGATTTCGAAATTACTTGATGATCAAGAGAAGGTTGTTGAGGATCAAGATGGATTTCGAAATAAGTGATGTCTTAAGAGGGATTTTGAAATTACTTGATGATCAAGAGATGGTTGTTGAGGATTAAGAAGGATTTCGAAATAAGTGATGGCTCAAGAGGGATTTCGAAATTACTTGATGATCAAGAGATGGTTGTTGAGGATCAAGAAGGATTTCGAAATTAGTGATGGATCAAGAGGGATTTCGAAATTACTTGATGATCAAGAGAAGTTTGTTGAGGATCAAGAAGGATTTCGAAATAAGTGATGGCTTAAGAGGGATTTCGAAATTACTTGATCATCAAGAGAGGGTTGTTGAGGATCAAGAAGGAATTCGAAATAAGTGATGGATCAAGAGGGATTTCGAAATAACTTGATGACTCAAGAGGGGATACAAAATCCTTGTTGATCACACTTAGGGTTTGTTGAGCCAAACTAGGGATATTGAGCCAAACTAGGGTTTTGGAAAAAACTTGTGGCTTAAGAGATGAATTTTCGAAGATAAGGAAGTTGTTGAGCCAAATTAGGGTTTTGCAACAACAAACTTGTGGCTCAAGAGTGGATTTTCGAAAATAAGGAAGTTGTTGAGTCAAATTAGGGTTTAAAAAAAGACTTGTGGTTCAAGAAGAATTTTCGAAAATAGAGTAGGTTGTTGAGCGAAACTAGGGTTTTGCAACAACAAACTTGTGGCTCAAGAGTGGATTTTCGAAAATAAGGAAGTTGTTGAGCCAAATTAGGGTTTTGGAACAAGAAATGATTTGTGGCTCAAGATGAATTTCGAAATTTGGTTGTTGAGCCAAAGTTGTTGTTGTGCCAAGGCAGCTTGTTGCTTACTAACTGAAGTTGCCTGTTGCATACGCGACTGTTTCTCACTAAGCCTTGTTACTCTAAGCGAGTATAAGAGTAAGAATTTGTGAGAGAGTGAAAAAGAAAGAATGAGAAGTAGAAGTGATGTATTTATAGGTGAAGGTTTCTAGGGTTTCTCAATGGGCCGAAATAGGGCTTGCATGGGCCAACCTGTGGGTCCATAAGGCTTGGATGGTATGTAAGTATAAATAGGAGAATTTCAACTTGAGTCGCGAGCGCGAGAATGATGCCTTGAGAATCAAGAAAGAAAAAGGTGGTGCATGCATGGATGATATCTTCGAGACATGCATGACACCTAAGGAAAGACCTACTCAAAACGTGCATGACATACTTGACATGTGCATGACCTACTTGAGATGTGAATGGTCTACATGAAACGTGGATGGCTCATTAAAAACGTGTATGGCCTATTCAAAACGTGCATGACACATTTATTATGCTCTATGTGGACGTAATGAGCCACATGGGCGTGATGCATCAAGTGGCTGAAGATGCCTCAAGTTGTTGATCATGTGCCAATGTTCTTGATCATGCTCCAATGTTGTTGAACATGGTCCAACGTTTTTGAACATGCTCCAAATGACTGACGATGCTCCAAGCTGGTCCAAGTGATCAATATCCTTCAAGTTTGTGAAATTGCTCCAGGGTACTTCCAGTTGATCGAGATGATGAAAATGTGCCAAGATGCCTCAAGATGATCAAGTTGATTAAGATGGTCCAATATGCCTCAAGATGATCAAGTTGATGAAGATAGTCCAACATGCCTCAAGATGATCAAAATGAATGAAGATGGTTCATTCATTCGTCCACTTGGTCCAAAGATGAGGAGATGGTCCAAGATGGTCCAAGTTGTATGTTGTTGCTCCAACTGTGGCCCATGTACCTGAAGTTGTTCCATGTTGGTCCAAGAGCACGGAGTTGCTTCAAGATGGTTCTTTAAAGCTTTTGATCTTGAACTTCTTCACAATATACAAGAATGCTCCATAAACCAAGGCAAACACATATGGTTTTCTTGAAGAGGATGATCCATTGTCATAAGATGCTCCACTTGGCTCAGGATGTTCCATGATCAAGTAAGTGGTATTCTCTATCTAACTTAACTGCTTTACCTAGATTCTAAGGCATGAGTTAAACAGAAACTATAAAGTGAAAACACTGAATAATCTAACTTTGAAAGTGATGTGTGTGCATATAAATAGAGAATCTGAGAAGGGAGTAGGAAGATGCAGTGAAGTGTGTGCATGTGAAAACAAAAACTTTAAGCAAACACTAGTTGACTGATTTAAAGGCATTGAGGATTATCTTGCTGTGACTTAAAGATTTATCAAGCAACTAAATTCTGTGTTTGATTCTTCACTTCGCGTTGTAAAGAGTTCCCTTGTGGATTATTATGTTTTGAATACCTTAACATTACACAGAATAACCCAATTTATACTCACCAATTATGTCTCACCGCAATGCGTATATTTGTGTCTAAGACCTAGTTACTTCCCAAGCCCTAAATACTGACAATCCTCATAAACGTTCCCCACTTATTTTAAACAACATTCATTTTTGGCATTCCTACCACCTATACCTTTTTATTGACTTCTTTTGTTTCAAAAGGTATCTCCAAATTCCAAGTGACACGACTTCAGAAGAAAAAATAATATATATAATAGTTGACCTAAGAATATAACTAGACTCTTTTTTTTTATTTTCTTTTAATCTTTTCTTATAACACTAACTTTGACAAAGTACATAAGCAAATAATTCTTAGCTTTACTTCTATTTGTACTTTAGTTCGTGACTTTCTAAGAAATTCATTTGAGTGCTCGGTTTCACTTAGGTCACTAATGGAGTCCATGACTTTCTATGAAAACCCATGTAGTGGACTTCTTCCCGGTCCGATCCGCGTTAATGTACTGCAGGTGGATAGATTTTCAATATCCCGTGGGGTTTACTGGCCGAGTTCTCATAGGTCACAGATTGACTCCACTCCTGAACTATAGCTTATTTAATATATAACTACACTCAAAGTGCAGAAATGAAACAGATAAACTTGGAACTTGACTCTCTTTGTGTTAACTAAGAAGCTTTTTATTGGGTATAGATATTCACAAAGCAAAACTTTTTATGTCCCTCAAACTACATAAGTTCGCGCTTTTGTCTAATAAGTTCACTAGGACAGGGAAGCCACAAATATACTATAACACATTGGCTTAACTAAACCTTAGAGTTCGCCTCAAATTATCCCACATAACATTAGTACTTGATGTATGTTATAACTCTAAGTAGAGTATAACCATGAAGCTTGTTAATGGTCACTGAAGTACCAATATTAGTTGTGTACTGAAGCAAACTGAAGAACCACAGAATTTAGTATTTTGAAAAATCATTAAAGTGTGGAGCAACTAACCTTCTTCATTTGCATAGTTGTGATGACAACTTGCATTTTCCTAACAAAAATAAAGATAAAATCTTTTTGGTATTTTCTTTTGTTTAAAGTAAAGATACAATACAGAAAATAAAATCTTTTTGTAGTTTTCTCTTATGTAAAGTAAAACTGCAAAATCTTTTTGAGGTTCTTTATTTTTTTGTGGAAAAGTAAAGAAAAAATACAATCAGTTAGAAAATAAAATATTTTTGGAGTTTTCTTTTAAAAAAAATTTCAAATGCGTAGAGAATCTGGATTAAGCATGCCAAGTCGTCCTAGAAAGTGTAAGAACTTTGATTCATCCAGAGCTTTTTGTGAACACATCTGCAGTCTCTTCTTCTGTAGGAACAAAATGAAGCTCAATATGACCTTTTTGAATATTATCTTTAAGGAAGTGATACATTATATCAATGTGCTTGGTCATTTAGTGGTTGACTGGATTGTGAGAGATTGCAATTGCACTCTTAGAGTCACAATAGATTGGGATCCGTTGCATTTTGAATCCATAATCTCTCAGTTGTGTTTGCATCTAGAGCACTTGAGAACAACAGCTGGCAGTAGCAACGTATTTAGCTTCAGCAGTAGAGGTTGAAACATATGTTTGCTTCTTTGAGGTCCAGCTGACCAATCTGCCTCCTAAGATTTGACAGCTACCATAAGTGCTCTTTCTGTCGAGCTTGCATCCTCCATAATATGAGTAAGTAAAGGCTTGGAGATAGAAGTTGCCTTTAGCAGGATAGAATAGACCCAGAGAAGCAGTTCCTTTCAGATATTTGAAAATTCTTTTGACTGCTATGAGGTGTGATTCCTTTGGATTGGCTTGAAAGCGTGCACACAGACATGTTGAAAACATGATGTCTGGTCGACTAGCTGTAAGGTACAGTAATGAGCCAATCATTCCTCTGTAGTGCTTATGATCTACAGATTTTCCATCAAGGTCTGAATCAAGCTTGTAGGAAGTAGACATTGGTGTCTTTGCAGTTGATGCGTTCTCCATGGAGTATCTCTTCAACAGATTTTTGATGTACTTCTCTTGACCAATGAAGATTCCCTTAGGAGATTGAAGAACTTGTAGACCTAGGAAGTAGTTGAGCTCACCCATCATACTCATTCTAAATTTGCTTTTCATCAACTCAGCAAACTCATCACTAAGGTCCTTGCTGGTTGAACCGAATATGATGTCGTCGACGTAGATTTGCACGACAATCAGATGGTTGTTGTGGATTTTCCTAAACAGAGTGGGATCGATAGAACCTCTTTGAAACTTGGAATCTTCTAAGAACTTGGACAATGTTCCATACCATGCTCTTGGGGCTTGCTTCAATCCATAGACAGCCTTTTGAAGCTTGTAGCAATGGTTGGGGAACTTTGGATCTTCGAATCCAGGAGGTTGTTGAACATAAACATACTTATCGATTTCTCCATTCAAGAATGCACACTGCACATCCATTTGGTAGACCTTAAAATTCTTGTGTGCAGCAAATGCCAAGAAAATCCTAATGGCTTCTATCCTTGCAACAGGAGCAAATGTGTCATCATAGTCTATGCCTTCTTGTTGCGAGTAGCCTTTGACAACCAGTCTGGCTTTGTTCCTGATGATGACTCCATCTTCATCACTTTTGTTCTTGTAGACCCATCTTGAACCAACAACTGATACTCCTTCTGGTGTTGGCACTAAGTCCCACACGTTGTTGCGTTCAAATTCAGCTAACTCTTCTTGCATTACTTTTACCCAATCTGCATCTTGTAGAGCCTCTTTGATTCCTTTAGGCTCTATCATGGATAGAAAGCTTGCATATAGACATTCATTTTTGGTTGCTAAACGAGTCACTACTCCAGAATCTAGTCACCTATGATTTGATCAACTGTATGATCCTTTGTCCATTTTGTGAGGCGAGTTTCCTTATGGATTTGAGGAGTGCAAATTACCTCATATTGTTCTCTTGGACGAGGAGGGTAGTCAGAAGTGAATGTTCCTTCAAAAAGATCGTCTTTGAAGAGTCCAGAACTACCTAAAACAGGTGGTTCCCCCTCAACTGTTGCATGATTGAATTCAACAGATGGAGTAGATGTGAAGGAACTTGAGGGACTGGAACCAGTCGAGTGGGGTTCCCCCTGAAACCATGGACTGGATGGTTGGGAGGATTGTAAAGTACCTTTAAGAATGGAACCGTTCAAAGGTGGTTCCCCCTCGAAAGATGCAGTGACTGGTGTTATGACTGGTCCAGATTGATGGGAGGTTGGGGAAGAAGGTTTAGAAGATTCTAAATGACTTTTAGGAATAGAGTCATTCGAAGATGGTTCCCCCTCAAACGGAGCTTTGGTGGAACTTGAGACTTTTGACGATTGAGGAGGTTGAGAGACATCAGGAGAAGCTGTTTTCGTGAGCTTTTCTGATTCTAGGGCAGAAGGTTGAGTTGGAAAGAGGAAATCAAAATCTACTTCAATAGCATGGACTGGAGTAGAAGCATTAGCAGGTGATGGCTGGTTCATTTTATCAAATGGTACTACCATTTGAGGACCAAAGTGGTTTGGATCCAGAACCCTTACATAACTTTCATCAAAAGTTACATCACTACTTTCCTCTATCACCCTGGTTCTTTTGTTCAGAACTCTATAGGCTGCAGTATGAAGACAATATCCAAGAAAGATACCTTCATCAGCCTTGGGTGCAAATTTCCCTAGTTGATCCCTATTGTTCTTGATGTAGCAACGACAACCAAAGATGTGAAAGAATTTAACGTTGGGCTTCCTCTTGTTCATTGCTTCATAGGGAGTGACTTCAAGCCTGTCGTTGATTAGGGATCTGTTTTCAGTGAAACAGGCGGCTGCTGTGGCTTCAGCCCAGAAGTATTGAGGTAGGTTTGCGAAGATCAACATTGATCGAGCAGCTTCACATAGTGTCCGGTTCTTCCGTTCAACTATGCCATTCTGTTGTGGAGTGTAGGGTGCAGAAAAATTATGCTCGATGCCTTTGGATACAAGAAAGCTATCTAAGGCGTTGTTCTTGAATTCACCACCATTGTCACTTCTCAGTCTTCTAAGTGGCTTGCCTACCCTAACTTCTATGTAGCGAATGAAGTTAATTAGCTCAGTGGTGGTTTCAGATTTGTTTCGCAGAAAGTACACCCAAGTGAATTTGGTGTGGTCGTCCACAACCACAGGAATGTATCTCTTACCACTTAAGCTAAGAACTGTAGTGGGACCACACAGATCAATATGTATAAGCTGAAGAGGTTCAGATACGCTGTGTTCTGTTATACTTTTGTGCGGAGATTTGGAAATTTTTCCTTGTTCACAGGCAGCACAAAGTATATCATTGTCAAGTTTTAAGAATGGTAGTCCTCTCACAAGATCCTTTCCAATGAGTTTGTTGATATAACCAAAGTTGAGGTGGGAGAGTCTTCTATGCCACAACCAACTAATGTCAGAAATAGCTTTGGAAAGAAGACAAATATCTGGGGTTCCCTCAATTAGTTCAATATCAAGAGGATACATGTTCCCATTTCATGGGGAATCAACAAGGATGCGCTTGTTGGTATCCATAATCAAACTCTTGGTTTTGGTGAACAATACCTCATGATCATTGTCACACAGTTGTGCAACACTGATAAGGTTATGTTTAAGACTGTCTACATACGCTAAACGCTTAACGGTAAAGTTCCCGTTTGATATGTTTCCATGTCCCATAACTTCTCCCTTCATGTTGTTTCCAAAAGTAACATACTGACCTGGCGTTGTGATCTTGAAATCTCTGAGATATCCTTTGTGCCCGGTCATGTGCCTGGAGCATCCACTGTCAATGTACCATGTATCGTCGTGTGGTACCCCGGCACAAAAAGCCTGCAATTAGAGAGAAGTTTTAGGTACCCATGTTTGTTTAGGTCCTTGAGTGTTAGCTTCCTTCAGACTTGTGGGATTTGGGACAGTCTTTTCATGTTTTGCATCAACCACGTTGGGTTTTGCTTGATTTTTAGAGACCTTGGTTTTGACCTTTTTATTGGTCTTCTTTTGAGGTTTGGTCTGTGGGAAGAATGGAGAGTTGGTGAACTGAGTAGGAATTCCTAGAGAGGGAACTCCATAGTTCATAGGCATTCCAAATTGATCAAACATGGGAAACTAGGTATTTCCCCCGAATTGATTGATCATTGGAAACCCAGAGTTTCCCCCAAACATGTGATTCCCTCCTATGGACGGATAAAAACCACAATATGGACCAAGAATAGAATTCATAGGGTAATTACTATTCTGATACATGAAAGGGTTGGTTTGAACAGGTCTTGGTCTCATCATTTCAAACAAATCAGGATGATTGTTAGGTCTAAAATTATATCGATAGTGATTTCCAGTTTGGTTTGGAAATCCAGAATTTGAGAAACCATGATTGGAAGGAGAGGTTCTTTGAGTCCTTGAAGTTTTAGGAGGACTGGTATGTTTGGTCTTCCTTTGGCTTGGCTTAGCCTTAGGTACTCTCTTGGTCTTCCTATCCTTGTCATTATTTGTAGTCTTAACCACTTTGGGTTTTGAAGGATGGACTACCGTTGGACCTTGTTCTTTAGAGACATCAATTTTCTCTTTTCCCTTGTCTTTAGAGTCATTAGTTGGATTTACAATTGTCTCTTGTTGTTTAGGATTGGGTGAAGAGATTTTGATTGGAACAAAAGATCTCTTGAGTATATCAACAATAGTTTTCTCATTACTCACAGTCTTCAAGGTTTCATCCTTGTTGACTGGAATTGGAGACTTCCCAGTCTGTGGTTTCTTAGAATATTTACATGCTAAGTCCTTTGTTCCAGAGACAGAAGCATTAAGAGATGGAAATGTTTCTTGACTAAGGAATTCAATGGGTTCAGTCTTGGAATATCCTATTGGCTCATTTGATTTGAGCTTTTTATCACTAGATTTAGATTCAGGGATATTTGTTTTTTCAGAAGTGGCATCTTCTGAATTGAAACTTTCCATGGTGGGACATTCAAGAGAAAATTCTACTGGAGATTCAGACTTAGTGTCTATGTCTGGAAGATCATGGGATGATGTGACTTCCAATGGGATGCTTGAGAATGAAGTGGCAATTACATCAAGACTGCAAGTTACCACCTCTTCTTGATCCTCATTGTCTCCAGTAAAGAGACTTGGATCAAATGGTAACAACTCTGGTTGAGTATTGAGTCCCATGATTTCCTTGTTTATTTCATCATAACCAAGACCATATTTGATCCATGATGGTTTTGGTCCCTTAAGAATAGCATGCGAGTTCTGTTCAAGAAGGGTTTTGGATGCCTTATAACTATTGATTTTTGTATTGATTTGGGCGTACATCTCACGATTGTCTTTTGAAATAATGTCACGTTGATTCAATACAATTTCATATTGTTAAACTGACGTAAGATGTGCCTCAGTTTTGATTGCGAGGTCATTTTCTAACTTAGTCATACGACATCTCAATTCTTCAAGTCTCAACTGAGTATCGGTCAGTTCATCTTTGTAATAACTGACACGATATTCAGCATTGGTGACATATTCTTTGATTATTTCAGAAATATGGTCAATGTCATCAAGAAAAGGCTCACTAGTTAAATGATTATCACGAAGCATAAAGCGTGCCTTTTTAACAAATTGTTGATGGAGAGGAGAAGGCTCTTTGTCATCATCAGCCATGAAGCAGAAATAGTTCTTGTAGGCTTCAGTTTCTTCTGCTTGATCCACTTCATCATCTATTTCCCAGACTTCCACGTTTGGAGTTTCCATGACCATGAAAGCTTCGTCTTTTGACTGCTTCTTGATCTGCTCCGCTTTTTGAAGGTAGTATGATTCGTCTTTGACCTTCTTGATTTTCATTTTTCAATCCTTGGCAAAATGATTTTCACCTTGACAGTTGTGGCACCTGATTACTTCATTATCTTCATGGGACTTCAACTTGTTATCTTGAACCCTTGAGTTTATCCTCTGAGAATTGTAACTTTCAGAATTTGAATTCTGAGAGTTGAAGCTTTGTTGACTGTTGCTTCCTCCTTGGAAGTTTCCAGAGTTTTGATGATAGTGTTGGGGTTGTTGATAGCTTTGTGCTCTAAAGTTCCCAATTGGTTTGTTCACAAACTTCTTGAAGTTTGGATTGAACTTGGTCATGAGTGCCAAGCATTCTTCAAACTCCTTTTCCTCATCGATTTGAGGATATTCCATTGTGGTTCCAATGAAGGCTTGATGATTAGCCATGTACCCATTTGCGATCTGAAGAGGTTGTTGAGTTGACATGTATGGATTCTGGTTGTACTGTTGATCCATACTCGAACTTTGATAAGGATATGCTCCATATCCTTGGTTGGCAAACTGATCAGCAAAGTGGTTTGGGATTGGATTATGATGTGTAATCAAGTTTTGAGAATGATTTGCCATGGGTGCTGAATTTCCCATGGCAAGTCCTTGAGTATCAAAGGGAGTTGCTTGAGCTAGCTTGTTGACTTTCGGCTCATGTTGTTGCAGTTCAGCATATAGATCAAACAGAGACATGGTGTCTAGATTGGTTGTAGTTTGCAGTATGATCATATGCATTGTATCCCATTTTGGAGATAGATTGTTCAAGAATTTCAGATTGAAATCTTATTGCGATCTTTCTCCTTTGAGTTTCTTCACCCTGTTGACGACAATGTTGTACCTAGAATATGCATCGAAGAGAGTTTCATGAGGTAACATCTTGAAATTATTTATGTCTGTCAATGCAGTTTTCTTCCTGTTTGCAAGAATTTTATCAGTTCCCTCAAATTATTTCTTGAGTGCATTCCAGACATTAAAGGGTGAACTCTTGTCTTCATCAGGAAGTTGCTTATAGATGTCATGAGGAATTCCAGATAAGAGCTCTTGCATTGCCTTAGCCTCAAACTTCTTGATTTTCCTGTTACGAAGTTGAGCACCAGAGGAAACAAATCCAGAGATAACTTTGGAGGTTTCAAGAGAGACATCGGCTTCAAGGACTCTGATGTCCTTTAGAAATTCTGGAGTATGTTTCCCAGTGGAGATGAAGTTCCAGATGTCAGAGTCATGACCTTCTAGGTAGTACTTGATGCGATCTGCCCATGAAGTGTATTCACTAGGCACAAGGATAGGTGCACGATTTCCTGCTCCAAGACTGTTTGCAACTGAAACTGAATATATAGAACATTTTGGTTTTGATTCACACTTGCCATTGAGAACAGGTGATACTAGTTTGAAACTTGAAAAAGTGTTTTTGTGAAACGTTTTCTAAGTCTCAAAGTCGATCACTCGATCTCTGATACCAACTGAAGATTTGATAAAATTCAGTAAACCTAGACTAGAATAGTCCAAGTGTTGAAAATACTGAAACAGAGTTTCAGAATCGTCAAGTGGCAAGTAATGCGGAAAATAAAGTGTTGTGAATTACCAAGTTAATAACAAAAACGTTTTTATATGTTCAATATCAATGATTCAAAAGTGTCTCATATTCATCAAGAATCAGTTACAAGTGTTTGAATGATAGACAAGCTAAAACACTCAAATGGCTCTCTGAAAACTAGTCTAAGCAGCAATTGTGCAGAATGAGAAGGAATGGTCAGAAAAGAGCAGAAAGAGCAACTTTATAATGGATCCCAAGGGGCCTATTTATAGGCTTTGGAAAAGCCCATGACATGGCTTGACCAATCAGGTGTTGACACATCATCATGACTTAGTCATCAGTTGACACCTTTGCCCTACTTAACAGAGAATGGATGAAATATTCCAATTCCATTAGTATTCCGTTAGGGTTCCATCCAAGTTATGAGTCTTCATAATTCTTGAACCTTCTTGATCAACATTGAAAATGTGATGAGCAACATGAGCATCAAGTTGCTCAATTGTCTTCTTAGATGTCATCAACTTCCAGAAGTGTTGTTGATCATGTTGAGTAGTTTCTTTAACGTTGGACTGTGTCTTGAACTTGAGGATGTACCACCACATGTTCATGATGGACCATGGAAGAAATTCATGTTCCTTTGAGCATTTGGACGTGCCTTCATTGTACATGATGTGCCATGTGTAGTCTTGTTGAGTCATCAATGTGATCATGTTGATCCATTGCCTTGAGTTGAGCCACCAAGTATTCCTGTTGAGTCATCAACTCTTGTTGAGCCATAGAGTTGTGGATGAGCCAACAATGTTTCTGATGAGCCATCAATATTATAGATGATCCATCAATTTCTTGATGCTCCACATATGATCTAGATGTGCCATCTGAGATCATGATGATCCAACTAGCTTTCAGCAAGTGCTCCATGTCAACATAAAATGCTCCATGTGTACAACAACTGCTCCATGTTCACTTCAAGTGCTCCAACATCTGATTCTTCAAACAATTGTTGAATCTTCAGTATCTTTCGAACCTGAAACATTTTGATAATGTTTATTAGAAAATGTAAATCAATACTCAACTCATTTCAAGTGATAATCACATCAAAATATTTCCAACAGTCGTAACCGAAGAACAAAATCGAGTTTTCGATTCTGTTTGAGCTCGAAGTTTGATGATAGCTTGGATCTGGTTCTTGTTTGCGTTGTGGGTGTGATCACAGAATAGGAACTCTCCTTTAGGTTCTCTAGTTCAATCTAATGGCTTGAAAAAAGAAGAAACCAACTAAGAAATCAATGTTATGCTTTTTTTTGTAGTTCTAATAACTTGCGTAGACTAGAGAGTTTAGATTCTTCAGATTTCAAGTTTAGATCAAAATTATTAATCGTTTCTGTTGCCCTATATTTGATCTAATGAGGCTCGATACCCATCACGAATGATCCTCCTAGAGAAGGTGGTGATGGTGTTGTTAAGGTTAATGAAGAGGGATTAGATTTTTCAAAAAAAAGTGGTTTCTGATTCTGAGTTGGGCGAAGTAAATGCTGATAGTTTGTCTGGTAGGGATCTTGGGAAAAGTGTTGAGGTTGCAGGGGTAAGTGTCAGGGTTGAAAAGGAACTTTTTAGAGGTTGTGGGCTTGTTTCTCTCGGTCCTACGAGTGCGAGTGTTCCTGTTTTTTTGTGTCGTATTTGATGATGGTAGTTCTGGTGAGGATCATTATTTCTATCCCCAATGGAATTTGAGTGATGGTGCCCGACTTTCTGTTATTTCTTTAGCCGATGAGTATATTGGCCATGCGTTTCTGCCTGGGACTGTGGCAAAAATGTCTAGTTACTCATTGGTCGATTTCATTGGTCCTTTGCATTTTGTTATTGCCCATAGTTCCTGCTTTTGGCTGAGGTGACGAGATGACTCTAAGAATTTGTTAGGGTCGTTGCAGAGCGCATGCAGCTTCGTAAGGAGTTAAATAATTATGTTGCCGAAAATGGTAGGTTGTGCTACTGAGAATGGGTTACGTGTAAATGTGGCATCTTTGGAGTCATATACTCGAGAGTTTGCATTGAAGATGGAGATGGCTATTGTATATAAGGCTAGTCTGGAAGAGAAAGTGGCAGTGTTGGAGTGGGAGAATACTTGGGTGAAGGATTCCGTGGAGAAGATGAAACAAGAGAATGAGGGCTTAGCTATCCAAATTAAGAGTGTTGAGAAGGATGTTGTGGAGCATGATCGTGGTTTGGCTAAAAGGACTGCTGCCCGGGAGGAGGTTCGTGGAGATTAGAACTGGTTGTTGACAGAAAGTGTTGTTGGTGTGGTGGACAAGGTTCTGAATAGTCGTGAATTTGGATCTAGGGCTAATCGATTTCAAGACGCTTGCTTGGTTGTGTGTTGTCAGGAGGAGAGGAGGGAGTATCATGAAGCGTTGATGGCTGTTAGGGTAAATCTCGAAGATGAGGATTTAGACGTAGACTTTTCTGATGATATGAATAGGATTGTGGAGTTTTTCGCTACTACCAAATTTGTTTCTTTATTTCTCCTGGGTCAGCTAAGTCTAGAGGAGTCGAAGAAATTTGTCCGTCCAAACAATGAGTAAGTCTGCTTTTGCATTTTGTGGGTTGACCCATTTGGTCTTGTGAACAATTGTTGTTTGTTGTCGATGGGTTTGTGGGTTGGTTTGAATGTTAAACAATTGGTTCACCAGAAATTTTCCAAGGGAAATGTTGAGACTATGCTTAATAATTTCCATGTAGAATCCTTCCATTTCTATTGGCCCCTATGCGAATACATGTTTGTACTTCTTTAGCAGCGCTATAAGTTTTCCTCTTGTTGTTTCCCCTAAAATTTTACTGCTTCGGATTGTCTGTTTTGGGTATTTGTTGTAGATTATTTCTTTCTCTTTGGGATTTGCCTCTCTTAGACATTTTTTTCTATCTAGTGATTTCTTCTGGCATGAGGACCTGGTTGCATTCTATCTTCTGTGGTATTGTTACTATTATGGTTGCGATCCCTTCGCTTGTTTGGAATTTCATTAAGCCGTGAATTGTGGATACGATCGCTCCGTATTGTAGTATTGCTCTTCGCCCAAGTATAACGTTACGTTTTGAGGGTTCTCAGACGGCCATGGATTCTAGCGCGGTTGTTTTCTTTCTAGTATTGCGTTGGTCTTGTATATTGAGTGGGAGGTGAAGTATTCCAATTGGCCAGACACTCTGGCCTGCGAATCTCGTTAATCTTCCTAGCACTGGCTTGAGTCCTTCTTTCC
Source organism: Lactuca virosa (assembly GCF_052849685.1). Lineage (NCBI taxonomy): Eukaryota > Viridiplantae > Streptophyta > Magnoliopsida > Asterales > Asteraceae > Lactuca > Lactuca virosa. Next base: position 283,994,526 of record NC_136428.1, read on the forward strand.
AGTTGTGAGGTAATTGTTGGAAATAATATTCGAACATTGTCTTTGTTGCACTGCCATTGTCAATGTACACCCTATGTATTTTCATGTCACTAATGTAAGCTTGTATTATCAGAGGATTATCTCCCTCCTAATTTGGCGGTATGGGATCTTTTGGGGAGAAGTATTGTTTATTTTCTGCCACTTTGTGGACACTTAATCGCTGGATTGATAATTTTGTTATGTAATAACATGGTGCTTGTATGGTGAGGATCTCTGCCACCATATCTTTGTTGTTCTGCCCTTTTGTTTTAAATTTTTGGAGCGGTGCAACGTCGTTTTTTTCCAGATACTTCTGAAAATTTCTGATAGTTTTCCCTTGATCATTTGTACTTCCAGTTCCTTTTTCAGGATGGCGCAGTATGCTGTGTAATGCCCTTGTTTACCGGTGATACTCATGATATTTGCTCTTGTTTGGAGGTTGGTGCGTATTGTTGCGCTGCGGTTATGGGTTTTCAGATATCGCTAGTATGTTTAGTCGTCTGTGTCGTCGATCATCGTGTGTGTATGGATGGATATGTCTGTTCTTCTGGTGAGTACGCGTGTTGTTTCTTTGGGGTCTTTGGGTGAATGTGCAAGATTCCCTCTGATCGTGCCTTCCTCTTGCCGTAAATAACGTTATACTCTTTCTTTTAGTTCTTGTCTCGTTTTTGGCTTTTCCCCGATAAACTTCCAGGACAATGCTCCCGGGAGTAGGCCATATGTGAATGCTCAGGTAATTAATTTGCCATCCTGTCCTGATATGTTGAGGTTTGTCTTATTTAATCTTTGAAGTAATATCTTATGCTCTCTCATTCTTTTTGTTTACATCCCAAAATCTCTTGAACGTCCCCTCGATATTTCCTAAGTTGCATGAAATTGGTTAGGAACAATTTCTTGAGTTGGGCGAAGTTGTGGATACTGTTGGGGGAAGGATTTTGACCCATGCTCTTGTGTTACCGTCAAGAGTTGTAGGGAAGTGTGTACACCGGAATTTTTGTTCTAGCTTAATGGATTTCATGTTCCATTCGTAGGGTGTCTATGTAGCTATCAGGGCATGTGGTGTCATGGTATACTTTAAGGTTACGTAATCTTTTTATGCTTGGTATGTCGTAGTTAAGAAGTTCCGGTATAAAAGGTGAGTTATTGGTTGTTGTCATGGGTGTTTGCGTGTATGTTTGAGATTATGTGTATGTAAGTTGTTGGGTAAAATTTGTATTGTATGGAAAGGTGTTGTGCTTATGTAATTGGATAGTGTTTTGATACGTATAATGTTATTGTGCATCGTGGGGGTTACCGTCGCCAGGATGTATGTTGCAGTATTTGGTGATGTTTGCTAGTTCATGCTTATTTGCGAGAACATGCTTCCGACTATTGGCATCAAGATTAGTGGTTTGGTTATCAGTGTGTATCTTCTGAATGATATTGGTTGTATTAGCATCGACCTTTGTTATTGGATTGTCATTGTAGTTAAGATGTCTGGATAAGAAAGAGGATGTTGGTAGAGATATCGTGTACCCATTTGGCTGAAAACAGGGAGTGGGCTTTGTGTTTGTGTTCCGTTGATAGATGAGCTTGTGGATAAGAGTGGTTGGATATTCATCGGTGTGGATGGTTACATCCAAGCCTGAATGGTTGGTGTAAATGGATATTATGGTTCCACCATCAGCGGTGTTGTGGTGGTTGTATTGGCTGTGGGGGGTGTCGTTAATGACAATATGTGACATATTGGATTATGGGGATTGGATGGTTCTGAGGTTTCTTCTTCCGTCACCATTGTTTCCAGTAGTTATGATGTATCTTTGTTTATCGTTTGTCACAATAGCGGATAACGCCAATGATGTGAAGTAGTAATCTGGGAAACTCCGAAGGGATTACTGACCTGTAATAGAGCCCTAGAACACAAGAGATGAACTTGGCAATCGTTCTCCAAGAATTAGTCCCGGGAGGGCACTATGACAGTCAATTCAGTATCTTAGGGAGGGAAAAGATAAGAGTATTAGCCAAAGGGAACTTAACGCTAAGAATGTGGTTGCTGGCCTTATATAGTAAGGCCTGAGCGATGGCTCTGCTTTTAGGAGACAGAAGTGTCAATTGTGTTAGTCCTAGTCCTAATACGACACAACGATGCTCGTTGGAGGAGATGTCTCTGCTCTCATCCTTGGACTGTGATTGGTTCATGGTGGATGTGCGTAGTAGTTTGTGCACCACTAAGATTGTCGACTAATACTATTTTGTCGCTAGGTGACTTTCTCGCCGTTGGCCAGCCCGAAGAGGGTGCTGGAAAGCTACTCCTGTGGTCTTTACTTTCCAGGCTGGAATAGGATTGCTCTCACCCGGTTTCCAGCATGAGTTACGAGGCATCGCCGCCTGGTGTGGCCCAATGGGCCATTATATATATATATATATATATATATATATATATATATATATATATATAATAACTATTATGTTTTTCAATTTTTTACCACAAAAAGTGAAAAAGAACCCATATAACCAAAATTTTGGAGATGATCATTTGCTAAATTTGACGGCATATGAGATTTTTATTTATTTATTTTCATTTATTTGTCTAAACAACATTTCCCTCTCTTTATTATTTTAATAAATGAATAAGTTTATTCTCCTATTGACAATTGTCATAATATTAGAAATCCTCATTAATATTATATAACACTTAACATGCCACATATCAACTTATTAATTCTCATTTTAAATTTTAAATTTTAAATTTACCACTCTATTTACATTAAATTAATAATTGATTCTTCATTTCAAATTTTAAATTTACACTCTAATTACATTAAATTAAAGGATGTTAATCTCGTTCCTTTTGCTTGAATCTGAAAGTTGTACTTACATAGACCAAAAATGATGAATGGAATTGTGTCACTCCACTCGCCGCCAATGCTGGAAAGTCTTGTCGGCGGGAGTAGTATAGATATATCACAACTCTCTGATTAAGACTCCTTTTATACAATCATTAGAATAAAAAATAAAATAAAATTAATATATATTATGTGGTGATAATTTCATGTATTAATTTAAATTAACGATTATAATTTTATATAACTAAAATAATTTTCGTTAATTAATAATTTATTTAAAATAATTTATTTGAAATAATTGATTAATAATTTTGAGTTTTACTATAAAAAATTAATTAATTTTATAACCGTGATTCTTACGGGTTATAAACTAGTTGTTTTATAAGCCGAAAGACTAACACGACTTAGGACTGATATGCTAAGAGAGAACTTTAATAGTTGAAAATGATTTGTTGTTATATTGATTTCTAAGATGAAATAAGTACAAATAAAAACAACTTTGCCCTTTTATAGATGACCTTCCACGAAATACAAGTAGGCATCGAATTATACGAACACTAAAAAAAATAACAAAACATTTTGGGCTTCGCCATCTGGGATCCAACGTCGTTCACATTATCCACAAATCTTATCAAACAAGGCAATAAAGATATAACATGTTTGTGAAAAGTAGCTACTAGATGATTGTTAAAGTCGGTAGTCCTAAGTTATAACTTTTATTCGTGTAAAATTGTCCGAGAAACTTGAAGTATGGGTGAGCATATTAACCGTAAAATCGAACCATAACCAAATTAATCGATATAACCTAACCAATTAGGCCTTGTGGTATACATACCACGAAACGGGTCGTGGTCCAGGTGGCCACGAGAAAACTTCGTGCACACCACCCCGACATTCCGTGGTCGGGCGTGGTCGTTGTTCTTCGTGTTCCCGACGACGAATGTAAACGGAATCGACGATTGGTTATTGATTTGTTGACCGTTGAACGTTCATTTGGCCTTTTTTTTCAAACTCAATTCAATACACAAATAAATAAACCTTCTATTTTCACCAAAACACACCTTCATTCTCTCACAAAACATTCATTCTCTAAAACCACAAAACACATACACATGGATTCCACAAAACATATGGAATTTTTAAAAACTTTTGACTCGGATGACGACGTAGAATTCGTCGAGACATTCTTCAATGTTGTGCAATACATTCACGACGAAGAAAGTTCGAATGCTGCTCGTACAAGGGCGTTCGTCAATCGTGATCGCCAAGCCACACACGACTTATTGGTACGTGATTACTTTGCCGATAATTGTCTTTATAATGAAGACTCGTTCGAACGTCGTTTCCGTCTGAATAAGGTTATATTTTTACGTATTAGTAATGCTTTGGAATCACGTTATGATTTTTTTCAAACAAAAACCCAACGCCAGAGGAAGAATGAGTTTTAGTAGTATATACAAAAATGTGTGGCTGTTCTTAGGTATTTGGGATACGGTATAGCATTTGATGCATCTGACGAATACTGGAAAGTATCCGAGAGGACCGCAGTTGAATGTGTAGATTGGTTTTCTGCATGTGTGTATGAGGTTTTTCATGAACAATATTTGCGCAAACCTACTCAACGTAATATTGAGATATTATATTTGGCTCATGAAGAGAGGCATGGATTTCCATATATGCTTGGCAGTCTAGATTGTACGCATGTGGCTTGGGAAAAATGTCCAAATGCATGGCGTGGTCAGTTCACTCGAGGAGATATAGGTGAACCAACTATCATCCTAGAAGCTGTTGCATCTCAAGATTTGTGGATATGTCATGCCTTTTTTGGAGTAGCGGGGTCTAACAACGACCTTAATGTTCTTGGGCAGTCTCAAACGATATTTGGACCGGCAAAGCACCTGATATGACGTTCAAGGAGAACGGACACGCGTACAAATACGGTTACTACCTTGGTGATGGGAAATACCTGGATTATTCTACATTGATGAAGGCATACTCGGTTCCTCGAAGTGAAAATGCAAAGTTGTTTACAAAAAAACAGGAATTAGCAAGAAAGGATATCGAGAGGGCATTTGGAGTCCTTAAGCAGACATGACATGTAGTGAAATATGCTACACGACTCTGGGATAAAGAAAGAATTAAACGAATGGTCCTAGCATGTATTATAATGTATAATATGATTATTGAAGATGAAGGTCGAGCGATTTGCACGTATGATCCGAACGACGTTGTCATTCCAATTGAGGAGTTTGTACCCGGAACGAATACGTTTTTAGAGCGAGTTGTTGAAATTCATAACAGTGAATCGTGTTTCAATCTTCGAGAAGTTGTCGCGGAACATTTGTATCAACGTAGCATGAACGACGATTAGTTTTTTTATATGTATGTTTATTTGTTTTTTTAATTAATGTAATGTTTTTTTTCTAGATTAACTAAGTAATGTAGTTTGAAGTTGTAATTTTATTTTTATAATTAATGAAAAACTAGTTTAAAAAAATGAATGTTTTTTAATTATAAACAATGTAATTTTATTGTATTTTTGAATTAAAAAAAATTAAAAATAATGATGTGGAGTTGTGTGTTAGTGGTAGGTATCACAAGTTAGTGGTAGGGGAATGTGATGCTGATGTGGCACCCACCACATATGTGGTATGTGGTGGGTATAACAGATGACCTTACTAAAAGATTTGATGCGGTTTCTAATTTTGATTAACCGAATACATATAATTCGATTATGGTTTTCATTTAATACCGAACCATTATAAACCGAACTGAACCAATAATATTAATAAATGATTTAATATAATATAATTTTAAATATAGGGTATGTAATTATATTAAGAATTGAAATTTTAAAGGGTAATTATTTGGAATTAGATATGATAAGTAATCTTTTATGAATACAATTATATATACACAATCATTCACTTTTTATAACAATAAATTTTATGTTTTTCACTTTTATGAAAAATATTTTTTTACTTTTATGTCATCTTGCACCATTATGGTTAACGATATTAACTATTAACCATAACCATTAACCGATTAAAACCGTTAACCAAAACCAATATTAACCGTTATCCAATGGTTATCGAAATATATTAACAAATTGTAATGGTTATGGTTCGCTTTTGACCAATAACCGAACTAAATCGTCACGTTACACCCTAGCTTGAAGAAAACTTTTTTAAAAACATAAAATTATATAAAAACAAAAAGTTATATTAAATAACTTTTGAATTATAACTTCTTTTTATGAATACTCATATATCCAAACGATTTTTTTTTCTTTCTTAAATATTTTTCTTTCATAAAATCTAATAGCTAAAACTTCTAAAAACCATGAAAAGCCTCACAAACACACTTAACTCGAGTCAAAGACGACCTTAACTCAAGAGCAAAGACCCATATACTAAATAATAAGTTATATATCTTGAAAACGAAAAAACACCTTTTTGTGCACAATCATCTTTTATACGTGTTAAAGCGAGCTTAGGTCCCATCCCGCCCCTAGCACCTTCTCCTTCCATTCGAATCTCTCTTTCCAACGCTTCTCCACAAGCACCAATTTCAGTTCTGCTATAGAACACAAGAACAAAAATGGCGGACTGGGGACCCGTATTGATTGGTGTAGTACTCTTCATTCTATTGCAGCCGGGACTCCTTTTTCAGTTACCCGGAAACGGTAAGCAGGTCGAATTTGGGAGCATGAAGACCAACGGCAAAGCAATCGCTGTTCACACTCTTATCTTCTTCACCATCTATTCCATCCTTATCCTCGCCGTTCATGTCCATATCTACACCGGCTAAACACCGCCGCACCTCCTCCGTATAAATCAGGTTTTAATCGATGTTTTAAATCTAGAGATCTGTACTGTAATAGTTTTATTCTACTTGTAATTTTATCAATAATCTGTTTCTTTTCGATGGATGTTTCGGTTTGGTTATTGATTTATCAGCTCCGTTTAGATCTGGGTTTTCTTTTGCTGGTTATTGCTTTTCTGATTTGAGTGTTAGTGAAGTTGAGATGTATAATGCATGTGGTACAACTTGTTGTTGCTATGACATCAAGAACATTGTAGAACCGCTTAACTAGCAAAACCTTTTCTATTTTTGGTATTTTACAACAGGACAGCACCGACGTATAAATACCGCTTGACGGTGGTGGGCAGTCGGAAAAACAAATAGGTTTTAGCTTTCCATTGCATTTGATTGATTAATTAAGTTGATTTTTCTTTTCAAGTGTCACTCCATATATCGATATCTTCAAAGTTGTGCTGGACGAATGGGAATTCATTTGGAAATTGAGTGATTCCGGTAACAACGCATGGAATGATGGAAAGTTATTAAGACAAATGTTTGTCTCACTAGTGCGGTAAACGAACCAACCCAACTAACACCAACAAGGGCATATTTACGTTCTTTCGTTAAGTTAGCCCAACCACTTAACGAATAAACGAACGAGTTTTTTTGTTCATGTTCATTCGTTTAACGAATGCACATTGTGTATGTTTGCGAATATGCTAAACGAATGTAGATAAATAAACATAATTGAACATATATAAACATAAACGAACATATAATATAGTAATGTAATCAAACGCAATTGAACATATATGAACATAAAATGAACTTAAATGAACAAACATTATTTTTGAACGAACAAGACTATTTTTCCTAAACGAGAATTTGTGTTCATGTTCGTTCATTTATTAAATAAGCGAACATAAACAAACGTACTGTTGGACAGTTCATGAGCAATTCGATAAACATTTGGTTTGTTTACAACCCTCTGTCTCACAAAACACGATAATGTTTTATGTAACACAATACACCATGAAACGATGTCATTATTTTATTTTACTAATATGAAAACCATTCAATTAAAAAACGACATGAAACGAGAAAGATAACATAACATAACTATTATTGTAATTAATCAATACTTAATCATATACAACACAAAAGACACGAGAAACACATGCTAATATATATTTTTTAATTTCATATTATATATTGAACAATTTCAATTTAGTTTCAATTTCGTTTTGTATCATAGATAATGGTGTATAAAATGATTTCTAGAATAAACCATAAACTTCTAATAGAAGCAACATAAAAAACACTATGATTGCACTATCAGTTTAGTTTCTCGATTAATAGCAACCAAAATTATCATGTAAGAAGGTTTAAGGATAACCTTTTATTTTATAAGAAGTTATAGGATCCAAAGTAAAATCGATTGCACCCTTTATACTTCAACTCTAACAATATCTTTCTTCGTTGGAGCCTAACAAAATCGACAAAACCCTAGGGTTTGTCTTCTTGGAATCGTCGGCTAGGAGGAGGGAGAGAGTGGTGAAAATCTTAGGTGGCTTTTGGTTCGTTGGAATCCTTGGGAATTAAAATTCAATTCCACCATATTCTCATGTTTGGTTCAAGATTTGCTAAAGAATTAGATTCCTAAATGACATGAACTTTCCATCAAATGAGGGAAAGTCCATTCCCTTGAAATACTTTCATCCTTTTTAGTAGGGAAAGTTCAAGATTACCATAATATTTTTTCACCACCATCAACCGCCATACCACCACCGCAACCGCCACCTCCATCACTACTGCCACCACCTCTACCACCGCCACCGCCACCACCTACCTCTGCAACCACCACCCCGCCCCACCTCTACTACCAAGACCACCATTGTCGCCGCCACAACCACAATCATTAGCACCCTATAGTACTGGCACCGCCACCATTTATTATTTTTATAATTTATATAATATATTTTTACATATAAATTATAAAACAAAGTAAAATTAAGTAAAAAAACAAGAAGAACAATTATCTCATTTTACATTATTCCATTTACATTTCTTGTCAACAAAACCAAACAAAACCAAACAGAATATGAAATTGGATTACAATTTCTAACAAATTACAAATCATTCAAAAACATTTTGCAAACCAAATGTCAGGTTATAGGTTATATTGGTGGTGCAAATTCACTTATCTTTCTCCTTAGTCTCTAAGGTTTATTTGAATTATAATTGTCACAATTAGGAATTTTGATGCTTTGTAACAACAACAATGATAACATTTGTGAACCAAAAATGTGAAAGCATGTATGATGCTTATTCAATAACAACAAAACTTCCATCAAACACTTTATACAAGCACTGCAACAAAGAATTGGAAACCCTAGAAATCCCGGTTTAAGTCCATTTTGGACTAGGATTTTCTTATTGGGCCTAATGGACCGATAAGCTTCCAAATTGACTATTTTGGGCTTAGAACTCTTAAATGGACCCTAATTGGACCCATATGCATGAAACTTAATATTTTGGGCCTTATAAGCCTAAAATGAACTAACATATATTCAATGGGCCTTATTGGGCCATAACAAATTTAAATAGCCCTAATGGGTCATAAAACTCATTCCTTGACTTATTTTGGGCCGTGAACCCTCTCCAAAGACCAATTGGGCCAAAAATCATCTAATTGGGCCAAAATATGGACTTAAGCACAAAACGGCCCAATTCCTTTTCTTTCTTCTCCTTCTCTCGGCCCAACTACACAAATGGGGGGGGGGGGAAGAGTTGACTTTCCTACATGCCACCTTACAATTACACATAGGATATCCATGCAACATCTCATACTTCCAAGCACCTATCACTTCACACTCTCTCTTCTCCCCTCTCTTTTCTTCTTCGGCCGAGAACACATCACACACACTCACACTTTTCCAATTTCTCTCAAACACTCACAAGAACATCCTTATACTTTCCCTCAAAATTTCGAGAATCACAAGGGCTACAAGGAGATCTTTTCTTAATATCACAAATCTTTGGTAAGTTGTTGCTTGATCCATACTTTAACTTCTTGATTTCCTTAAAAATCTTCCCTTAACTCATACAAAATTCGTGATCTTGCCTCTTAGAACACATCTAAGCCAAAAATCCTCCAAGAAGCTTGCTAGGCCGAGAATAGCATCAGACTTTTTCCATTCTTCTTCAAAACCGAACCCACAAACTCAAGGTGAGTTCATACCCCTCTCTTTTCGGTTTTCATAAGTTTTATGGGGGAGAATACAAGTAAAATGTGTAGATCTATGTGTATGTGTATGCTATGTATGAATTTATGCATGTATGTGAGATTATATGTGTTTATGTGGTAAATACGTAACAAAAAGGGAAGAAATCACGAAATCTATGGCATAATAAGGAAAACAAACATGATCTATGAAATATTACACTAAACAAGTTAAGAATATCACCCTCTAAGATTATGATAAACACATTTCAACATAAAACCAATTTTTGGGCTTAAATTGTCAAATAAACAAAAGTTGGGTTAAAAATTGCCCTTCACGGTTTTCTTAAGGGTCAAAAGAGTCAAAACAGTTAAAATAAATGTTTTTATGAATACTATGCTTTTCAAAGGACTTGAAATGTAAATTGTAGCTTAATGGGCCAATTTTTGGGCCTTTCGGCCCATTAAGCCCAAAATTGCAAAAAACATGATTTTCAAGTGGCTGAAATGATAAATTCCTCAAAACAGGGGATAAAAAGTTAAACAAAACTATTTCAAGGGTTAAAATGCTTTTCTTTTCAAAAAAAGGATAAAAAATGTAAAGTTTTTGGATTTTGGGCCAAAATTGTAAAAGTTGCAAAAAGTTTGGAATTTAACCGAAAAACACTTTTCTGGAAGGGCTGAAACTGCCAAAGAATAAGTTTTGAGCTAAAAATATCACTTGAACAAGTCTATGGGTCAAAGGTGTCAAGAAAATGGTTTAAGGGCTAAAATGTCTCTTTTTATATATAAGGGACTGAAATTGTCATTTTTGTTAAAGAAAGGCGGAAAAGGTCAAACCAATATTTTGAATCAATTATTTCACTATTAAGATTTTTGAGTCAAAAATACCAAAAACTACAACTCATGAAAATGGGAAGAGGAATATAGGTATAATTCCAAAAATCGTTATAAACAACCGAACGGCCTCGTGCCAATCCAAAAATATCAATCGTTCAATCAAACCTTCCAACAATTATACAATACCTAAAACAAGTAAACATTCAAAACTTTGGGCTTGAAAGCTCCAATCATGCTTGTTGGGCCTTTGTGATCCATTAACATGATTTTGGGCCCAAGGGATAATAATAATAAATGTTATTGGGCCTTCTATGACCCAATTTCATATTAAAGGGACCCTCAATGGCTTTTAAGTGCTATTGGGCCTTAGTGACCCATTAGCATTGCTAGTAAGGTCCAAGTAATCAAATGCGAAATGGGCCAACGTGTCCTTCGTATACCCAACAGCCTAAAATAACTCACGAAAGTAGCAGGACTTTGTATTCCTCTTCACCTCGTTTGTTAGGCTTATGTGTAATCAAAGTAAACAAATTCAGGTCGTTAATCAATAGTAATCAATGTTGTTTGGATTAAGTGAGTAATAACGGGCGACACCTCTAAGGGTCGTTCGTAGTCTATAGTTATAACTAGTCATTATCATGCATGGTTATAACGACTCACGAAATTAATTAATCCAATACCATCCGAGTAATCAAGGAAGAGTAATCAAAATCATTCGTTGTGGCGGTATAGCAATGTGAAAAACAATTATATTTTTATGTATTCGGAAAACAACGGGTTTGTCGAGGAAATCAACATCACTCGCTTGTATTTTTCTATGACTATAATACAAAACTCCCTTTTATACACGTTTTGAAATCATTCATGCATCAACTTATGGATCTTCACACTTTGGTAAACAATTGTCTTTTCAGAAAATATCGGATTTTCTGGGTAACAGGTAAGCTGAAGGGTAATACCAAGTATGTTAGGATGTTATGTTTTGAAAACTCTCACACAATTTATGTTATGGATGTGTAATATTTAAAACAATGTACTGGATGTGAACAATATCAGTTGTAATGTATTGATGCATGGTGATGTTTATGTTATGATTCATGTATATTCATTGTGATGATATTCAATTTAAGTCACGCGAGCCCTCGGACGTTTCCGCCGTCTGGTTTCGGGGGTGTGACAGGTTGGTATCAGAGCTCTGTTTATAGTGAACTGGCATATCTAACCACACATTGATATGCAACTATAAACCAAAGAGGGACTAAAACAACTCTGAACAAAACAAATAAAACACAACGATAAAACATCTTTACTTGTGCGATATAGGAAAAAGAACATAATACCAAATCAAATAAAATAATGCTGACATCTTGGTTAAGTCGGGACTGTTCTTAGTTGTAGTAAGGGGTGGATGTAGCCTGATCAACTACATTTTCTCCGAAGTACAACTATTACATACCCCGGTGAAAACCTCGATGGTCGGTAGACCTAAAAACATACCCCTTTGTTACCAAGAAAAGAACATCAACTCAAATTACATAATAATTAAAACATCTTAGGAGTAACAATAGTTTATTCATATACCTCCATCAGGTCTTAGTGGCCCACGTCATGATCGAGGATGAGCCTGAGGGAGAATCTGTTGGATTAATGTCTAAGTCCATAACTATAATTGGTAAGACTTGACTCGACCCGGCATGGTCCATTTGGGTTGCATGGCATCGGGACAATTGGATAGACAAGATGAGGAAAAAGGATACTAGTGATTTATATTAATATATTATAAGTTCTAATATATTAATATATAATCATATTATTTAATTAGTATTGATCAAGAATTAATTTATAATTAATTAAGTGATCAAAAGGAACTAATTAAATATGGACTCTAAGATATATGTGTATGATGGGCCAAGTTCATTTAGGTTGGGCTAAGCTTTCATGGATAGTCCATGGAGTGTTTAACCCATGGATCATGTGAAATGAAAGGTCATGGGTATTAGGGTTTAACCCTAATCTCCACACTATATAAAGATGTCCTTGGTTGGTGAAATGGGCACTAGTGTGTGTACACAAAAGGGCAAGGCCGATTTCACTAGAGAGAACCAAAGTATCCTTATTCTCAAGGTTATTCCAAGTGTTCATGGTGTTGTGTGAACCATTTGAGGTGTCACACTTGGGGCACTAGGCACTCAAGCTTCATGAAGACAAGTTACATCAAAAAAAGGTATGTATTCTATCTATTTTATTACCCAAGTATATGATATTTGAATGCTAGTATAGGGTAATATCTTGGAAACTTCATATTTGCATGTATAATAGAGAAAACATAGATCCAAGGTATTTAGGGTTGTATGTGCACCATAGGATGTTGTAGTATACTAAAACCCAACAGTGGTATCAGAGCCATGGGTTGTTTTCTGTTATATTCATTCAAATGTTTGATTTTCAAAGTTGAAAAAAAAAGAAAAAAAAACATGAAGTTTGTCAAATTTTAAGATAATTACTTGTTTTGTGAAAAACTAATTATTTGTAAAATTTGAATCATTTGCTATATGAGTTGAATTAGGTCAAATTTAGTAAAAGATAAAATGATATGATTATTTTATTAGTTTTAAAAGTTTGATCTAAATGTTTTAAGGAGTTACAAATTTTGTCATAAAATTTTGGAGCTCAAAAAGTTTTTTTTTTTAAAGTTGTGATCTTATGTGTTTTGAAACCTCCATAAGTTATGGATATGAAAAGGTTTTAAAAAAAATTGATTCAAAGTTTTTATGGAGTTACAAAATTTGGTGTTAATGTTTTAAAGAATTCCATAACTTATTCTTAATTTATGGAACATGAAAAGTTTCATCATAAAACAAGCATTTAACTCCATAAGTTATGGATTACCAAAACTTCTATGTTTCCTTGATTTATGAGTTAGTTTAGATTAATGGAAAAAAAATTGTGTTTTAGTTGTTTTCAATCCTAATTAATCTAAAAGTTGTTCATAAAATGTGTTTTTTTGTAACTTGTCCTCAAGTTATATGAAAAGTCACATTTATGAATCTTAAAAACTCATAAATATGCCTTAGGTTACAAAAAAAAAATAAAGAGTCTTTTCTTATAAATAGTTTTTATGGCTCCATAACTTGTCCTCAAGTTATGGATGTCCAAGAGTCTCTTCATTAAAAGTTTTAAAGCTTTACTTAAAACTCATAAGTTATGAAAATCCAAGAGTTTTGAATAGTTTCAAAACTTGCCCTCAAGTTTTGGAATTTGAAAAGTTTCCTCTAATGAATACTTTAATTCCAAGTTAAGCCCTTAGAATTTTAAAAGTTAAAATTCAACCCTTATACTTTATAATATTATAAGTTATTAATATATATATGTTTATAAGAGCAAGTCAGTCTTACCATTAGTAGGCCTCATTCACGAAGCCGGTCTATAAGGGGGGTATAAGGTTGTTGCCTATAAAATGGCAGCTTAATGGGTGTCCACTCTCACCCACTGCTTCCTTGACTGGTGGAGGGTCGTTAGCCGAACAGGTAGGACAAAGACTATAATTCTCCCTTCATTAAAAGTATTAATGATAAATACTAAGTAACTAAACCTTTTATTAATTCCCAATCTTAGTTACTTAGGAAATTGTGAATAAGGTGCTAATCCATGAAATTACACTTTGCACTTCTTTTAAACCGTTAGTGGAGCGTGTGTGGTTAACCGGCACACTAACCTGGATTTAACAAAGTAGGCAAAGGGTAACTTAATATTTATCATAGTATCGGTGGAGCTCGTGTGGTTAACCGGCACATCGATTGAGGGGTAAATATTAAGGGTACCAAGTATATTTGCATGGTTACTTCACACCTTGTTTTGTGATCCTCGGCATCCCAGTCACAAAACCTGAAGGGCACACTCGAGATTGAAACATGCAATTGAAAAGTTCAATGAATCTCAAAAGATCCAGGAGTTTCAAATCCAAGTAAAAACCTAATTAAATTATTTCGTTTTTCATGGTGGAAATTGGTAAATCGTTATTTACCTACCTTCAACTATTTTATAACTCGGATTACGGCATCCCTCTTCCAGTTATAAATTGGTTGTTGGATCCTAGCATTAATATTTCATATTGGGTGTTATATTAAGGACTTTAGATCAACTATCTTGAATATCTCCCAAAAGATGTCTAGTTCAGACATCTATGATCTTCCCAAATCTCTTGGAACTTTACTTCCTCCACCTCCTCCAATTATTCTCCCTAACCCACAAGTTCAAGGTCACTCAAGCCCTAATGGCAAGCAAGGTCTATGTGTGATTACATCTTAGAGATGAAGTCACATATTGACAAGCCGGGAGAGTTGGGTGTCAAAGTCTTGAGAAAGTTGGATGTTCAATCACTTTCTAAGTCACATAGTGAGTTCCTTTGGGACTACTATGAAACAGACTATGACATGAACCTTAATGATCATATCTATTTGCTTGGTGCTGCTGAATCAGCAATGATTTGGAACGATAGTAAAGCAAATTTGATTAAAAGATCAACTTCCCAAAAACTTTATGGAAAGTGACAATGGTGACACTGGAAATCCAGAAAAAGCATTCTCTTCCCAATGAAAAGGGATTGGCCATAGTAAATCCGGTTGACCAAATGGTAAAGAGAAAGGCTAAGTCTGAGATAGTCCCATTACCAAAGGGTCCATATGTTTATTTTGCCAAAGGAAGGCGCGTTGATTGCAAAGCTGCCAAATTTACCTAAGGATGTTAAAGTCAATAAGTTTGACTCTACATCAGGTAGAGCCCATTATCTAACTCTGTTAAGTTCTATTCTGAGATCCTCATTACATGATGTGACTGGGTCACATGTTGATGTTTTAAGAATCAAAGAATAGAGAGATATCTTAAAGGAAGTATATGCTGATTCTGATCGCGAAGGTGGATTTCGATCGTATCAGAATTTTGAGCAGTTGCTTAAGAAGTTATGATATATTGCTAAGGAATAGATAACAACAATTTTCCATGTGGATTGTAAGGATAAGTTTTTCCGCAAAGTTTTAAAATAAAAGAAAATTGTTTAATTTTATTTATTTGAAGTATCCTTACAATGGCATTTGTGGAAAATTGTTGCTTATATGATTCCACTGACAGCAATATTGGAAAATTGATTTGATTCTTTCATTTGTGGTAGTGTCTAAATTTACCAAATCAGGAAAGTTCCTCATCGCCCAAGTTTCAATTGGACCGAAACTTGGAATCATGCAAGTTGAATAGTATGATGAATGAGAACTTTCAAGCATTGGAAAATCAAGACTAATTACTTGTTCACATGGATGCGTGAGTCAAGTGAAGGACTAAAGGGATCGAGTACAAATTCTTGTGCACTGGTCATGTCCACCACAAAGCTCATTAAGACTATTTGATTTACTAAAGCTTAGTAAATATGGTTATACTTACAAGTTTAAGTATAATTCTGAAACATTGGAAAAGTCTCAATGTATGGCAGAACGAATGGGAAGAATCAAATTAGGCAGAAAGATAAAAGTTTCTCAAATCTGAAAAGATGGGAGAGTACTTTAGTATCATGTTTGTGATCATCTTAATGATTTAGAAATCATATCACAATTAGTCCTCTAAAGGTCATCTTAGTGCATTCTTATGACTAAGAAGAGGAGTCATGAATTGTTGAAATGGTTAGATCAGGAAGATGAGTCATACTTCGTTCCAAAACAATTCTTAGAGTCATACTCCAAGATTGTAACTTGAGTGACATATCTTAAAGAAAGGTTTAAAACACTTGTAAAATGTAAGAGTAAAAGTGTCCTACTCTTGTACATTTGAAATTGGTAAGTTGTGATGTTTTGGATAAAACAAAGACCAACTAAGGCCAATTGTGTGAAGTGTTTGTCTTGATAAAGAATCCGCACTATCTCTTGAATATTTGGCAAGATAGTCTTATATGTCAAGAGGACAGTGGGAGTCTTAAAGATCCTAAAAAGAATTTCAAGAACTAATCAAGAATAAAACCTGAGGTTCTTCACTAGCACACGACTTGAGGTTTATAACCTATCGTGTTGACATATTCTGTGCCCATTCCAGTTAAAGTTGGCTTTGCATAGGAGTTCTGAATGTTCTCAATTAGTTGCATAACAACTTGGAAGCAATGGCAGGCCCTGTACTGCCAGGTGGCAAGAAGTTAAGATTGCATAAGTTCAGTCCATATGAGTTTGGATTTGTCATTATCCTTGTCTTGTGACTATGGTTTTGACGATTCACATGGATAAGAACACATACACCATAAAATCTAAAGGTCATAAGGTTTCTCTCCGATTCATGAAAATGATGGTGAGGAAACACTTCACCAAGTAGATTTGAAGCAGATGGCAAAAGGTCTAAACAATTGAGACTATGATTACGGCATCCCTTTTCATAGTTCTGAAATTGTTTAGACACACATGCATGCTATCTAAGGAAATGTGTATGATTTTGATAAAGTTTTATCAAAGCATCTCGTATCAGAAATCTGAACTTTGGTAAGAAAGTCAATAAAGTATTGATTTCTAGAAGTCCAACTGATTTCTGAGTACATGTCAAAGCTAGTGGGAGCATAAGTGTTATGCTAATAATCATCATGTTAGTGGGAGCATGATAATTATTGTTAGTGTTGCAAGTTAGCAGTGTTAATTATAGAAAACAAAAGTTTCAATTTGTGAGGCTGCAGGGATTGAAAAAGTTGTTTTGCTATAATTAAGGGAGATGATATACTTCATTTCAGTTCTAAAGGCTTAGATTGAGACCTTAATCATCTTTAGTCAAGAATATATATATATATATATATATATATATATATATATATATATATATATATATATATATATATATATATGAATTTCATGTTGGATTGGTTCAACTTAAGGAAATTCTATATATTGCGCTCTCAAAATTCGATTATGGTTACGGCATCCCTCTTCATAGTCAAATTTTGAAAACATGGCAAATAAAAATTTTGTAGCAAAAGACTGGTCTAGAATCATGTCTTTATGCGAGACATCATGAATCGTGTACCATTTGCCTTGGGTACAGGATCGATTGCATGTGCTATAATATTTTTCATTTCTAAATTTTTCCAAATGCCCAGAGGCATTAAGAAGGGAAAAGGTCTAGAATTGGATATGACTAAAATGATTAAGCAATTGTCGAGGACAATCTGAGGTTTACCAAAGATTGGTTGCTCAGGGACAGTTGGAAGTATAGTGCTAATTTTGGAAGGACCACATTGACATATTTTGAAAAGAGGCATCTCTTGTTCAGAAGTGATAGTCAAAATGAGAATATGGAGTTGTCTCCATAGGTGGAAGTTATCTGTGTAAGTTTAGAAAACTTAATGCAAGAAGCATGTCCAAAGCAATGTACTTTGAATATGAGACTTAGTTTCCATAGAGTTGATCTCCATTGGAATACCTTATAATGATTGTTGAAAAGTCTTTGTGACTTTGTACATATTCATTACATGAGGGTCAGTGCATATAAGTTTAAAATCTAAACAGATTTCGATAAATGGTAGGAATTTGAAATTCTCACATTTTTCGATAAGGATTTGGGAGTGTGAAATTAGAATCATTGAAATTATGTTCAATTGGTTTATTTCACAAAGTAAGGATCATAGACAAACATAGAGTGCATACTTGGTGTATGGCAAAGCTATTGTTTAGAGAAACATAGTGTACATTCTTGGAGCATGGGACAACTAGTGTTTTTAATTCAGGTATAAAGTTGATAAAACCGAAACAATGAAATAATGAGTAATCAGTATGGTGATAAATAAAAGTGGTCTATTTATATTCATAGGGTTTGATACCATATTTGATTCATTTATTCTTGTGTTTCATTTTGCATGTTTTGACTTCCAGAATAAACTAGGTCATTCTTCCTGAATGACTAAGTTATTCAAACTATCCACAGTCGGTCATATGTTGGAAGTAGATATGAATCAAGACTGTCATGGGTTGGCTTGTAGAGGTCTAAGATGTTAGACAAAGCGGTGCTACAACACTCATGAGTGCTCATAAGTTCTGAGTATTGGATTCAACCCACGCTCATTTGAATCACTTCATGGATTTTATCACGAGTGATCATGAGATGATAATATCTTATATTCTTAAAACCTAGAGATATGAGTTGTTACTATGAGTTGGTTATACATTGATTGCACGAAAACGCATTGGTAACTCGATGTTATAAAACGTGCCTTTGTGTATGATTCAACAAGTAGTAGAACAAGCCATATGAGTCGAAGTTTATCCATTCCTTTTACCTTCGGGATAAAAGCGATATCTGTGGGCCCCTCGATGATTTAGCGATGACACATGTGAGTGCTTGGCCAAGCGAGGACTGATTTGATTTGTTCAATCAGTCAGTCATCATAAATCGGAAATCGGGAAACAACAAATGGACAGAGAGAATGATTGATAATCCATGTCTCAATCCATATGATATCTAGAATGGAGGAATATATGATCCCTTATCTAATGGACAAGTCATTGACAAAGGTCAGAGTTCATCGACAAGGTCAGAGTTCGACAGAAGCTTTTGAGAGCTACGATTGCTAGTCGGGGTTTGAAGTCATACTCAATAATAGTTTTAGACTTATCCAAGTGGGAGACTGTTGGATTAATGTCTAAGTCCATAACTATAATTGGTAAGACTTGACCCGACCCGGCATGGTCCATTTGGGTTGCATGGCATCGGGACAATTGGATAGACAAGATGAGGAAAAAGGATACTAGTGATTTATATTAGTATATTATAAGTTCTAATATATTAATATATAATCATATTATTTAATTAGTATTGATCAAGAATTAATTTATAATTAATTAAGTGATCAAAAGGAACTAATTAAATATGGACTCTAAGATATATGTGTGTGATGGGCCAAGTTCATTTAGGTTGGGCTAAGCTTTCATGGATAGTCCATGGAGTGTTTAACCCATGGATCATGTGAAATGAAAGGTCATGGGTATTAGGGTTTAACCCTAATCTCCACACTATATAAAGATGTCCTTGGTTGGTGAAATGGGCACTAGTGTGTGTACACAAAAGGGCAAGGCCGATTTCACTAGAGAGAACCAAAGTATCCTTATTCTCAAGGTTATTCCAAGTGTTCATGGTGTTGTGTGAACCATTTGAGGTGTCACACTTGGGGCACTAGGCACTCAAGCTTCATGAAGACAAGTTACATCAAAAAAAGGTATGTATTCTATCTATTTTATTACCCAAGTATATGATATTTGAATGCTAGTATAGGGTAATATCTTGGAAACTTCATATTTGCATGTATAATAGAGAAAACATAGATCCAAGGTATTTAGGGTTGTATGTGCACCATAGGATGTTGTAGTATACTAAAACCCAACAGAATCGCTCTCCGGAAGCTGAGATTGCTGCTCTGCAGCAACAGCTATTCGCCATAGAAGCACGAGCAGTGCAAGCGGGACAGGAGAGAGATGAAGTCATTGGGGAAATGACTGAGATGGCCCAGTTGTTGGCACAACACTTCGGTATATGACCTCACTACCGTCGTCGAGCGCTCCTTAGAGTGTTAGGACTAGTCATATCTATCGTTAGTATTATGCTTATGTGACCTATGCTATGTACCATCGACTCTATGTTTAAGTGTTTACACTACTCATAGAGTCGTTACGCTGCCGAACTTGCACCACTAATGTGTGCTCTTTCGAGCAAATTTTCATGTAACAAATTGCGGATATTATTAATGAAAGATTTTATGTGTTTTATTGTGAAGTTGTGATCTGCTATGTGTTATGTATCCATGATTGTATGCTAATTTGTGAAACTACTTAAGTTCATGCAATACACTTAGTTTATAGGACCACAATCTCACAAAAATCATAGGCACTCAACATCTTTCCATTCCATGACAGAAAGATGCCCCAACGACCAACCCGTGGAAACCCTGGACCAACCCCACCCGAAGTCAACTCAGCTGCATTCCAAGCAGCTGTATCTGCTGCGGTTACTGTAGCCATGGCGCAAATCCACCAAGGGAACAATGGTGGAGTCAATGGACAAGGGGATGGAAGTTCGAACAACGGAATAAATCAAGGACCTACCAAGGCATGCTCCTACAAGGATTTCACCAACGCCAAGCCACGAACCTTTAACGGCACGGGTGGAATGATAACCCTAAAGAGATGGATGGAAAAAGTGGAATCGGTATTTGAGATATGTGAATGCCCCGAGGAGGTGAAAGTGAAGTTCGCCGCATGCATATTCGTTGACCAAGCTCTCACTTGGTGGAATGGACATGTAGAGGCCATGACTCTCCCCGTAGCCAACGCTATGCCGTGGGCGGAGTTGAAAGAAATGCTGATGGATGAGTACTGCCCGCGAGGCGAAATTCAGAAAATGGAGCAAGAGTTATGGAATCTCACCGTCCGAAACTCCGACATAGATGCATACATATCAAGGTTTAGCGAGCTGTCATTATTGTGCCCTGGCATGATTACTTCAGAGGGGAAGAAAATCGAACGATTCATCTGGGGATTACCCTCCCCAATTCAAGGAAATGTAATAGCTGCAAACCCTGAAACATTCGACAGTGCCAAGAGGTTGGCCAAGAAACTATACGATCACAACAACAAGAAGGGCGAGAAGCCAGTGGAAACTGAGAGCAAGAAGGAGAGTGACAACAAGAAAGGAAAGAACAACAAAAGAAAAGGGCAACAAGGCTCAGAGTCGTCAAAGAAGCAACAGACAGTGACAGTCAATGCTGCAACCACCCAAGTACCCTCGACACCACATGCTCCAGCCTCAGCTAATCCGAGTGCCCCTAGGCAGTATTCTGGGAATCTCCCAAAGTGCAACAAGTGCAGCCTCCATCATAATGGTGAATGCAGGGAGATGCATTGTACCAGTTGCAATCGGAAGGGTCACATGGCAAAATATTGCAGGACCTATCCTCCCCAGAACCAGCAACAAGGAAACAACAACAACAACAACAACAGCAACAACAGCGGCAATAATGCAGGATCAAGCCCCACCTGCTATGGATGTGGAAAGACTGGGCATATCCGTCGAAACTGCCCCAACATCAACAACCCTGGGAACGGAGGAACAGGAAGAGTGCTAGCTATGGGACAAGGAGAAGCGGTTCAGGATCCCGCTGTTGTCACCGGTACGTTTCTTCTAAACCACACTTATGCATGCATCCTATTTGATACCGGGGCAGAACGAAGTTTTGTGAGTAATAATTTCAAAAACTTGTTAAAACAACAACCCCAGAAGCTTAATGAAACCTTACAGTGGAAATGGCTAATGGGAAAACAAAATCCACTGGGGAAATCTACATCGGATGCACCCTGACCTTGAACCATCACGTCTTTCAAATAAACTTAATGCTTGTTTCCATTAGGAGTTTTGATGTGATTATCGGCATGGACTGGTTAAGCCCCCACCATGCTGAAATTATGTGTCACGAGAAGGCCGTTCGCCTTCATCTCCCAAATCGCAAAACCCTAATTATATACGGAGACAAACCCAGCACGAACCTTCGTCTTATTTCGTGCATTAAGGCACAGAAATATCTACGAAAGAAAGACTTGACGTTTCTAGCTCATATAGTGGATAAGTCCAAAGAAGAGATCAATATTCGAAACATCCCTGTGGCATGTGATTTCCCGGATGTCTTCCCGGAGGATCTTCCGGGGATACCCCCAGAAAGACAAGTCGAGTTCCGAATTGATCTAGTGCCAGGAGCTACTCCCATCGCCAAATCGCCCTACAGACTGGCTCCTGCGGAGATGCAAGAGTTGTCCAGTCAACTCAGTGAACTTTTGGACAAAGGATTCATCCGACCCAGTTTCTCACCTTGGGGAGCTCCGGTTCTCTTTGTTAAGAAGAAAGACGGTACCTTCAGGATGTGTATTGACTACAGGGAACTTAATAAGCTCACTATCAAAAATCGCTATCCACTTCCAAGAATCGACGATCTATTTGACCAACTCCAAGGAGCAAGTTACTTCTCTAAGATACATCTGCGATCTGGATACCACCAACTCAAAGTCCGGGAGGAGGATAACCCCAAAACCGCCTTCCGAACTCGTTATGGACATTATGAATTTGTTGTAATGCCTTTCGGTCTAACGAATGCCCCTGCCGCATTCATGGACCTAATGAATCGAATATGCCGACCATTCCTTGACAACTTTGTCATCGTTTTCATCGACGATATCCTCGTCTATTCTCGAAGCGAAGAAGAACACGGCCGACATCTCCGACAAATCCTGGAAACCCTGCGAACCGAAAAGTTATAAGCAAAACTCTCTAAGTGTGAGTTTTGGCTCCGTAGTGTGAACTTTTTAGGTCATGTTGTTAGTCAAGAAGGGATACATGTGGATCCTTCTAAGGTCAAAGCCATTAAAGGATGGGCGATCCCAACAACACCCACATAAATTCGCCAATTTTTAGGCATCGCATGCTACTACAGGAAATTTATTCAGAACTTCTCCAAAACAGCCAAGCCACTTACCTTGCTTACGCAAAAGGGCGTACCTTTTGAATGGACAGATAAGCAAGAAGCTGCATTCCGAACTCTGAAGCAAGCACTCTGCAGTGCACCAGTACTATCACTACCGGAAGGAACCGAAGACTTTGTAGTTTACTGTGATGCGTCGAATCAAGGTTTAGCCTGCGTGCTCATGCAGCGTGGGAAGGTGATAGCTTATGCGTCCCGACAACTAAAGACACATGAGGTGATTTATACCACCCATGATCTCGAATTGGGAGCTGTGGTCTTCGCCTTGAAAATCTGGAGGCACTACCTTTATGGTACCAAGTGCACCATTTTCACCGACCACAAGAGTCTCCAGCACATCTTAAATCAAAAGGAGTTAAACATGAGGCAACGAAGATGGGTTGAATTGCTGAACGATTACGAGTGCGAAATCAAGTACCACCCAGGTAAAGCTAACATAGTAGCTGATGCCTTGAGTCGGAAGGATTACTCGAATCGTCGTTTGAAGACTCTCTCCATAACCATCCGATCCCACCTAACCTCGCAAATCAGAGCAGCCCAGTCGGATGCCATGAAGGCAGAAGACAGAACGAGCGAAGCGTTACGCGGAATGGAAAAGAATTTCGAAGCGAAGGAGGACGGAACATATTACTTCATGAACCGCATTTGGGTCCCTAAACTTGGGGGATTCAGAGAAGTAGTCATGAATGAAGCCCACAAGACGCGATACTCCATCCATCCGGGTTCAGATAAAATGTACCTGGATGTCAAGCAACATTATTGGTGGCCTAACATGAAGGCAGAGATTGCCACTTACGTTAGCAAATGCCTCACATGTGCTAAGGTAAAGGTGGAATACCAGAAGCCCTCGGGATTACTACAGCAACCAGTAATTCCCGAGTGGAAATGGGAAAGGATTACTATGAACTTTGTGACCAAACTACCCAAGACAACTGATGGTTTGGATACCATATGGGTAATAGTCGATAGGTTGACAAAATCCGCTCATTTCCTGCCAATAAAAGAATCATACAAGATGGAACGTTTGACGAGGATCTATATCAAGGAAATCGTGAGACTCCACGGAGTGCCCATATCTATCATCTCAGATAGAGATAGTAGGTTTACTTCACGCTTTTGGCAATCACTTCAGAAAGCTATGGGAACACAACTTGACATGAGTACTGCCTACCACCCACAAACGGATGGTCAAAGCGAACGAACCATTCAAACCCTTGAAGACATGCTTCGCGCATGTGTGATAGACTTTGGAAAGTCGTGGGATACACACATGCCTTTGATCGAATTCTCATACAACAACAGTTATCACTCGAGCATCAAAGTTGCTCCTTTCGAGGCATTGTATGGGCGTAAATGTAGATCACCGTTATGTTGGGCTGAGGTAGGGGACACTCAGTTAGAAAAAGGGAAAACATCAGACCATGCACTAACGGGACCAGAGATCATACGCGAGACGACCGAGAAGATAATTCAGATCAGGGCCCGACTGCAATCATCACGAGACAGACAAAAGAGCTACGCCGATAAGCGGCGGAAGCCCTTGGAATTTAGAGTCGGGGATAGGGTATTATTAAAGGTCTCTCCTTGGAAAGGGGTGATTCGTTTTGGGAAACCGGGAAAACTAAACCCTCGATACATTAGACCCTTCGAGATTCTTGCCCGAATAGGTCCAGTGGCTTATAGACTGCAGTTACCCGCTGAACTCAGCAGTGTACACCCCGTGTTCCATGTTTCCAATTTGAAAAAGTGTTAACCGACGAAACCCTCGTCATTCCACTTGAAGAAGTTGAAATCAACGAGAATCTCCTGTTCATCGAGGAACCAGTCGAAATCATGGACAGGGAGGTGAAGCGTACTAAGAAAAGTCGCATTCCGATTGTGAAAGTTCGATGGAACGCGAGACGCGGACCAGAGTTCACATACGAACGTGAAGACCAAATGAAGCAGAAGTACCCTAACCTATTCTCGCATTCTCAAATCTAGCTTTCAAAAGAATTTCGGGACGAAATTCCCTCTAACGGGGGGATGATGTCACAACTAGGAATTTTGATGCTTTGTAACAACAACAATGATAACATTTGTGAACCAAAAATGTGAAAGCATGTATGATGCTTATTCAATAACAACAAAACTTCCATCAAACACTTTATACAAGCACTGCAACAAAGAATTGGAAACCCTAGAAATCTCGGTTTAAGTCCATTTTGGACTAGGATTTTCTTATTGGGCCTAATGGACCGATAAGCTTCCAAATTGACTATTTTGGGCTTAGAACTCTTGAATGGACCCTAATTGGGCACATATGCATGAAACTTAATATTTTGGGCCTTATAAGCCTAAAATGAACTAGGATATATTCAATGGGCCTTATTGGGCCATAACAAATTTAAATAGCCCTAATGGGCCATAAAACTCATTCCTTGACTTATTTTGGGCCGTGAACCCTCTCCAAAGACCAATTGGGCCAAAAATCATCTAATTGGGCCAAAATATGGACTTAAGCACAAAACGACCCAATTCCTTTTCTTTCTTCTCCTTCTCTCGGCCCAACTACACAAATGGGGGGGGGGGGAAGAGTTGACTTTCCTACATGCCACCTCACAATTACACATAGGATATCCATGCAACATCTCATACTTCCAAGCACCTATCACTTCACACTCTCTCTTCTCCCCTCTCTTTTCTTCTTTGGCCGAGAACACATCACACACACTCACACTTTTCCAAATTCTCTCAAACACTCACAAGAACATCCTTATACTTTCCCTCAAAATTTCGAGAATAACAAGGGCTACAAGGAGATCTTTTCTTAATATCACAAATCTTTGGTAAGTTGTTGCTTGATCCATACTTTAACTTCTTGATTTCCTTAAAAATCTTCCCTTAACTCATACAAAATTCGTGATCTTGCCTCTTAGAACACATCTAAGCCAAAAATCCTCCAAGAAGCTTACTAGGCCGAGAATAGCATCAAACTTCTTCCATTCTTCTTCAAAACCGAACCCACAAACTCAAGGTGAGTTCATACCCCTCTCTTTTCGGTTTTCATAAGTTTTATGGGGGAGAATACAAGTAAAATGTGTAGATCTATGTGTATGTGTATGCTATGTATGAATTTATGCATGTATGTGAGATTATATGTGTTTATGTGGTAAATACGTAACAAAAAGGGAAGAAATCACGAAATCTATGGCATAATAAGGAAAACAAACATGATCTATGAAATATTACACTAAACAAGTTAAGAATATCACCCTCTAAGATTATGATAAACACATTTCAACATAAAACCAATTTTTGGGCTTAAATTGTCAAATAAACAAAAGTTGGGTTAAAAATTGCCCTTCACGGTTTTCTTAAGGGTCAAAAGAGTCAAAACAGTTAAAATAAATGTTTTTATGAATACTATGCTTTTCAAAGGACTTGAAATGTAAATTGTAGCTTAATGGGCCAATTTTTGGGCCTTTCGGCCCATTAAGCCCAAAATTGCAAAAAACATGATTTTCAAGTGGCTGAAATGATAAATTCCTCAAAACAGGGGATAAAAAGTTAAACAAAACTATTTCAAGGGTTAAAATGCTTTTCTTTTCAAAAAAAGGATAAAAAATGTAAAGTTTTTGGATTTTGGGCCAAAATTGTAAAAGTTGCAAAAAGTTTGGAATTTAACCGAAAACACTTTTCTGGAAGGGCTGAAACTGCCAAAGAATAAGTTTTGAGCTAAAAATATCACTTGAACAAGTCTATGGGTCAAAGGTGTCAAGAAAATGGTTTAAGGGCTAAAATGTCTCTTTTTATATATAAGGGACTGAAATTGTCATTTTTGTTAAAGAAAGGCGGAAAAGGTCAAACCAATATTTTGAATCAATTATTTCACTATTAAGATTTTTGAGTCAAAAATACCAAAAACTACAACTCATGAAAATGGGAAGAGGAATATAGGTATAATTCCAAAAATCGTTATAAACAACCGAACGGCCTCGTGCCAATCCAAAATTATCAATCGTTCAATCAAACCTTCCAACAATTATACAATACCTAAAACAAGTAAACATTCAAAACTTTGGGCTTGAAAGCTCCAATCATGCTTG
Organism: Lactuca virosa; assembly: GCF_052849685.1. Classification (NCBI taxonomy): domain Eukaryota; kingdom Viridiplantae; phylum Streptophyta; class Magnoliopsida; order Asterales; family Asteraceae; genus Lactuca; species Lactuca virosa. Next base: position 284,021,856 of record NC_136428.1, read on the forward strand.
TTGGGCCTTTGTGATCCATTAACATGATTTTGGGCCCAAGGGATAATAATAATAAATGTTATTGGGCCTTCTATGACCCAATTTCATATTAAAGGGACCCTCAATGGCTTTTAAGTGCTATTGGGCCTTAGTGACCCATTAGCATTGCTAGTAAGGTCCAAGTAATCAAATGCGAAATAGGCCAACGTGTCCTTCGTATACCCAACAGCCTAAAATAACTCACGAAAGTAGCAGGACTTTGTATTCCTCTTCACCTCGTTTGTTAGGCTTATGTGTAATCAAAGTAAACAAATTTAGGTCGTTAATCAATAGTAATCAATGTTGTTTGGATTAAGTGAGTAATAACGGGCGACACCTCTAAGGGTCGTTCGTAGTCTATAGTTATAACTAGTCATTATCATGCATGGTTATAACGACTCACGAAATTAATTAATCCAATACCATCCGAGTAATCAAGGAAGAGTAATCAAAATCATTCGTTGTGGCGGTATAGCAATGTGAAAAACAATTATATTTTTATGTATTCGGAAAACAACGGGTTTGTCGAGGAAATCAACATCACTCGCTTGTATTTTTCTATGACTATAATACAAAACTCCCTTTTATACACGTTTTGAAATCATTCATGCATCAACTTATGGAGCTTCACACTTTGGTAAACAATTGTCTTTTCAGAAAATATCGGATTTTCTGGGTTTTTATAAACAACACAAATCATTTTTATCACAACCCTTCTTATGAACTCACCAACATGTCATATGTTGACGTTTTTCAAAATAACTTGTATTCTCAGGTAACAGGTAAACTGAAGGGTAATACCAAGTATGTTAGGATGTTATATTTTGAAAACTCTCAAACAATTTATGTTATGGATGTGTAATATTTAAAACAATGTACTGGATGTGAACAATGTCAGTTGTAATGTATTGATGCATGGTAATGTTTATGTTATGATTCATGATATTCATTGTGATGATATTCAATTTAAGTCACGCGAGCCCTCGGACGTTTCCTCCGTCTGGTTTCGGGGGTGTGACAATAATTATCTATTAGTCAAATATGATAATAATTCATAATTTAAACCTGTGACTATATTCCATTATTAACCCCCTCTAATTAGTTTATAGTTATTTACTTGATAAATCAGTAAATAAAAAATTAATCTCTCTCAAATAAATAATCTTGTTTTTAAGGTTGAGCCAAGTGTGTAATCTATATATGATCATATAACTAATTGTGTCACTAACACGTTGTTTCCAGTAGACATATTGCGAACAGACAACATTTGTATATTCGAACTTGTAAATTATACTGGGTATATCTTCATGATAAGTACTTAGATCTATGAACCTTTAGATTTAGTCTAACCCAAAGTTAGTGATCAAACTTTCTTTTGTTTTGGATATCTGTATAAACGTGTAACATAGAAATATTGTCTAACTATGGCGTTCATGATTTTGTTTCTTAGTATGGAGTCGTGGTGACCTAAAAGATAAATTGTATAATTGAACGACTATCCACCCACTCCAAGTATAGCTATACTTCGCTATCAACACCGAATCATTAAGGGACCCAATGATACCACTTTTATCGAAGAGGATCAGAAGGAACAAATCAACTTCAACTACACAGACTCGTACGCCTTTGCCATCTCATACATGAGCATACTATGTATTGTTTTCCATTACAGACAACATTGGATGACATTAAGGCACAAAAATAAGTCATATGTATCTTAGTTTCGAGGAAAAAAGATATTATGATCTTCCTTCTGACAATATTCCATGAAGTAATTATGTGAGTGCGGTTTACTTCGGTACATGTGTGTAGTAGTCGTATCTCTATGCTATATCCATCTTTATGAATAATCTACTATCACCCTACATTGGTCTTAATTAATTACTTTCATCCTATAAAGTATGATCAACTGTAGAGATTCAGAATTGATATTCTCAATAAAATGTAAAACATGTAAAAATAAAAGGGAAAACTCCATAGAAGTCTTTATATTTTGGCCTCATAATCGAGTTAGTAATTATATATATTTTTTATTCAGTGAAGTCTCAAAAATCAAAAATTGTATTCATTTTAACTCTTTTACCCAATCAACATGTCATCTTACTTTTAAAATTTACACTTTTGGCCCAAATTTTAAATTTATTACAAATTTGGTCAAAAATTTACACTTTTGGCCTAGAATTCAATTTTGTTATGAATTCATCATAAAATTAGTTTTTAGAAATCTTGTTTCGAATAGGTTTTTTTGCTATATAAAATTATATTTATACAAAAGAACATATTTTTATATAAAAAGCCTTCTTTTTTCTACATAAAAACATTTTTTATAAAAAAACATTTTTGTATGTTAAATACCTATATAATTTTTTTTTAAAAAGAACATTTTTGTATGCAAAATACCTATTTATAAAAATATTTTTTTTATTTTATATAGCCATTTATAAAAATGTAGGTATGCAAAATTGTATGAAATACACTTCTGTAAAATATGTTATTATACTCTTATATACCTTATAACAATTTTATATAAATAAGTATTTATTAAGTACATAAATTTTTTTGTACGCACATATATACGTAAATATATACAAATTCATTTTTATAAAAAAATGTATACAAACATGTGTTTTATTTTAAAAAAAATATACAAACACCTATTTTATAATAAATATATATATATATATATATATATATATATATATATATATATATATATATATATATATATATATATATATATATATAATAGGTTTTTGTGTACAAGAACATTGTTATAAAAACGATATATACAAACACTTATATTACAAAAAATGTATACAAACATGTTTTTATAAAAAAAAAAGATTTTCATAAAACAACTGAAGTTTGTTTTTTTTTTCTCGGTTTAACCATCGAAATATTTTTTTATGTTAACCACTGAGAATTTTCTTTTATTTTCAAAAAAAAAAAACTAGTGCATACAACTTTGTATCCTATAAAACGATGAGAATTTTAATATTGTTTGATTTGACCAGTAGAAAAATTTTTTATTTTCAACTTAACCATCAATAATTTGAATTTTTTTTAACAAAACTATCATTTTCCGAAAAAAATAATTTTCCGTTGGTTATTTGCAACTCACTAATGGAAAAAAACCTAGAGTGGTTTTTTTGAAAAAAAAACTTTCAATGGTTAAACTAGAAAAAAGTTCTTTCGATGGTTAAATAAAAAAAGAATAGAAACTATAATGGTTTTTACAGAATTTGGTATGTAAAAAAATATATACAAACACCAATTTCATAGTAACGTATTTGTATGTATTTATGTATACAAATACGTTTTTATAAAAAACATGATTATACATACACATTTTTATAAAAAAATGTCTACAAACATGTTTTTATTAAAAAATGTATACAAACACATATTTTATAAAATATATACAATCAGGTTTTTATACATAAATGTATATAAATACGTTTACTATGAAAATTGTGTTTGTATATATATATATATATATATATATATATATATATATATATATATATATATATATATATATATATATATATATATATATATATATATTGTAACATCTAGTTCAGATAATCATTGCATTAAGTTAAATTTGGAAGTCTCACCTGGCTCACGACGTGATATAAGCTTTCCACGTCGTGAGAGGTATGTTTGAAAACACGCATCAACTTTGGGCTCACGACGTGAGCATATTTGGCTCACAAAGTGAAGCCGATCTGAATGGAAAACCCTAATTTTGAGGCTTGTGTCCGTATTTAAAGGGAAGTGGGGGCTAGGGTTAGCCCACCCTCAACCTTCATCACTTCTCAACACTTCCCTTTGATCCCTAGTACTCCATAGTTGATTTTGAGTTCATTTCTGTTCATTTCTAGCAAAAGAGAAGAAAAAGAAGAGCATCTAGCCATCACCTCAGCACTCAAGCCTCTCCATCATTCATTTTCACTCCTTTTGGACCTTTGTGAGTTTTCAAGATCATACCTTTATGGGTTTATAATCTTATATATAGGTTTTTATGCACTCTCCTTCATGGATTTGATGATATATGGTTGGAATCCATAAATGTCACACCCCAAAACGAAGAACGGCGGAAACGTTCAGGGGTGGAGGACGTCATGTAAAGTATCATAACAGTGCAAAGTAGTAAACAAGCAACAACATCATCCATTGCATTAAAAGTAAAGTTTTAATACATGAGTGTTCTTTCATAGTAATAAGACACCAAAATATGTAAACAAAATAAAGACGAGTCTTGTCTGTGCTCCGTCTTCTCAAAACCCTGGTCATCGTACCTGTCTACTGGTGACCTGAGAATACAAGTTATTTTGAAAGCGTAGATCAGCATAAAGCTGGTGAATTCATAAGTATTTTAGTGTCATTGATTTGAAAAGCTGTTATGAAAGACTTGTAAATGTTTAATGAAACATTTAGTATAAGTGTGAAAACCCTAGAAAATCCCATATTTCCTACTAGTATAAAAAGTAGTCTTCTACCAAGACCCGAATGCTTTGAAGGTTTGCATTTCTGTATCAATGAAGATTTTTCCCTGTACAACTATTATTATAAAAATATAGTCTACCTCATCGTTTATGTGAATGTGTCACAAAATAAAAGTAATAGGGAAAATTATATAATCATTGAAATCGTATCCTTTTGCCTTAGGATAATCACGGCGTGGAAACTCGCCGAACAGTACAACCGAGAACATCCGTCGATGAACAGGTCCCGCTGTAGCTAGCAGCCAGGTGTAGGATGGTCAGTCCCATATCGTATATATATATATAGTATCTCTCTCTGTATAGTATATAGTATTTCTCTCTATATTACAAGTAATAGTATCTCTTCATATAGTAGTATAGACTCATGAATGAACTGACTCTTGTCTAGTTCCTTGTAATAGGAAGATTAATTTGTATCCCCTAAACTATACCTATAATAGTTTACTGGAATGTAAATTGAATGTCCAAGTAGATTTATACACCCTTGCTACTCAAGAGTGTTGGAACTGAAGAAAGAATGAAAGCTCTCATATCAATACATATATACATGAAACATAAGTGTATAGATATGATTTTTAACAGTAAATTGAAAGAGGTTTTGTAAAACATTTAAGAGTTTTGAACAATAAATAATAATGACTTGATGTCAGTTTATAAAATAATTCAAAAGTAATTTGTTGATAACAAAGTAAAAATAACTGAAAAACATTGTATTTATCACATTTTGAAGTATGTGAAATCAGTTGTTTGAAAACACAGTTATAAATCACATGTGATTGATTCTATAACTTCCTGTTTTCTACTTGTATTCCCCCCCCATGAAAGCATTTAAAATCATTTAAAAGATTGATTAAGGGGGTATGAACTCACCTGTAGTGAGTGGTTTGGATGAACGGAATGGATAGGATGCTAGGTGTCAAGTGAAGACTTGTACACACACAAAGATCCTAGTTAACATATAATCACACATATATGTATCCAATTAGTCATTTAAACAACTAATTAACCATGTTAAGACATCCTAGGACATGATTTACACTTTATTTAAGTGTTACAAGTACTAAGGATTGCATCTAAGTGTTGTAGAACATTGCTATTGAGTTTAGGGTTCAAGGGTAAACTCCCTTGGAGTTTACGGTTTGGTGACCATAACTCATTGAGTTTACGGTCGTAAACCCATGAGTTTACGGCCGTAAACTCATGGTACTTGACCATTTTGTGTTTTGAAGCCATAAAGATCATAAGAAGCATTCCTACTTCATGTTTAAGCCTTAGGAAGAGATTAGGGCACCATTTCACTCCTTTAGGGAGTTTACGATCCTTGGACCACTTCTCCTATGGTCTTTTGATGTTTTCAAGTACTAAGCACATCAAGGAAGGGGTCTAGGCTAGTTTCCAAGGCTTGGTAAGGGACTAGGGCCACTTTGGCCCCTTTGTTAGGGTTTACGGTCCAAGGTGTTCTTGGACCGTAAACACCTTTGATCCTTTGATTCCTTGTGTTTTCTAGATGATTAAGAAGTGTAACAAGCCTTATAACAAGCCAAGGTAAGAGTACTTACTATGTAGAAGCTTGAAAGGGTGCTAAAAGTCCAAGAACACTAGTGTGTGTTCTTGGTGAAACTTGAAGATCTACACTTTTGGAATGATTTCACGGATGGAATCATGTAAGATCACTAGATTAAGTAAGATATCAACTTTTTAGGGATAGAAACACTTACAAAGTTGAAGATCAAGAAGAAAAGTCGGATGATACTTGAGAGAGAAATGGGTTTTGGATCTTGAAAATGTGAAAAGTGGTAAATAATGACTAAGTGTCATATTTATACCCCCTTTTTAGGGTTTACGGCCGTAAACACCTTTGTTTAGGTCGTAAACTCCAAACTCTTGGAGTTTTGGGACATTATTGTTGTACAATAAACCCTAGGGCATCATCTCTCCTGATATCTCCTAAAGTACTAATCTTAAAACACTCAAACTTATTCCAAAAAGCTTGAAAGTTAGCAGAAACAGTTCTGACTTCTATTGAATTGAATGGTTGTACAGAATAGAAATTTCGGGTTGTCACAATAAAGTTGCCAACTTTATGGATCTCCAACGTCCCTTTGATCAAATAGTTGCTAGATCTGAAGTATGGATGAGTCTTGTGACTCTTGCATGAGATTTGGCGTCATTTCTTCCTTTTGTGCCCTAATTTGTGTTGGGACATGCATTGGACATGCATGTCCAAAAAACCACGATCTTTATGATGTTCTAGAGTAGATAAGACACCCTGGAAGTTTTGGTTGCTTAGCCAAAAGGATTAAGGACTTTATTAAGTTCTTCTGTCCAGATCGTCCTCACGACGTGAAAACCTGTGTGTCACGACGTGAGGATGAGATTCCTCGACTATTTTGTCTTATTAAGTCACAACGTGACCACTAGAGGGTGACGACGTAACAAGTGGTTGTATGACTTTTGAGTGAGGATTGACTTTAACCAAAGGTTTGACCAAGTTTGTTTAGGGTATTTTGGGTAATTTGTGTAGTAATTGAGTTTGGGACTCTGCTTATTAAATAGGTGACCGGTAGAGTCGAGAGTCAGAGCAGTGATCGGTTCGGCTACATTTCAGATTTTGAGCTGAGTTTTCTCACTGTACTTGCCGGTCGAATGCACCAATGCCGACCCATTGGGTTATGTGTCCTGGTTTAGAAGATGTTGCTATGTTTTATTCATTTGTTAGTACTGAGTCCTAGTATATAGGATGTTGTTATGTGATAGTGATCTGTAGTTCTGCCTGTTAGTCTGATTAACTGAATATATGTTTTATCTGTTACTGTTATATGTTATATGTTATGTGTATGTCGACATAGTATGGTTGGGTGCATGCGTTACTACTTGATGGGTTTGAGCCATAAGAACTTTCCTATGTGCACATGCAAACCCTAATGCTTGGATCTAAGTTTCTCTATTGAACATGCAATTTATCCAAGTCTTGCGAACCCTAGATCTAGTGTATACAATTCGAATTTGACATAAGAAACTCAGATCTAGATGATTACCTCTTGTAGCTTGCTTGATTCTTCTTGTCTTGGAGCTTAGAGTCACAATTGTCACTCCTCTAATGGCTTACAAACACCAACTAGCAAGAGGGTGATTTGGAGAGAGGAGAGAGGTATGAAATCGGCCCTAGGGTTCCAAGGAAGCAAGTGTAGCCGACTTCCACAACCCAAGGGGTCTATTTATACTGTGAGCTTCTAGGGTTTCAGCCAAAACCCTAATGGACAACTTAATCACCAAGCAACCCATGGAACCTTCTGGATTAAGGCCATGGACGAAAATATGATGGACTCCCATCATAATTTCGTTCACCCCTTGCTCCATTGGGTTTCCCAGTCCAACAACTCAATTATCCAATAATTGCAGTTCAGTCCCCTATATTCAATTAATCTCTTTGAGTCACCAAATTAATTCTTAATTAATTTATGACTAATATTAATTAAATAATATGATTATTCCTTTAATATATTATTCTCATAATATATTAATAAATCATAATATCTTCTCTCTCTTTATAAATCACTCTGTCAAGTTGCTATGGTGAAGGCAACCCAAAATGACCATGCACAACCGGGTCAAGTACTTACCAAATATAGTTACGGGCTTAGACACTAATCCAACAGTCTCCCACTTGGATAAGTCTAGTAACTACAAATGCAAGTATAATCTGATCAGAAATCGTATCTCTCAAAGACGTTGTCGAACTCTGATCTTATCAGTAACCTGTCCTTTAGATAAGGGATTGTATAATCCTCTGTTCTAGATATCGTGCGGACAATTACATGGAACATAGTCATACTTATCGTCCAACATTTAGTTTCTCGATCTTCGGATTCATTTGACATAGAACTTAACTGAACACATCAATTCAGTCCTGACCGGGCCCGACACATAAGTAAAATCAAATCATCGAGGGGCCTTAATATCGCTTTTACCCTTTTAGGATAAAAGGAACAGATAAACTTCGACTTATATGCATTTACTATCCACTAATCAAATTATACACAACAATGCGTTTTATAACATCAAGTTACTGATGCGTTTACACAATATCAATGCACAACCAATTAGCAAACAACAAACCATATATCTAGGTTTTAAGACCATATGATATTACCGTCTTGCGATCACTCGTGATGAATTCCATGAAGCGATTCCAGCAAGCGTGGGTTTATTCCAATGCTCAAATCAAGTTCATAAGCACTCATGAACGTTGTAGCAAACTTTTGCTATGTCTAATACCCTTCAGACAATCTACACACCAATTCATGACAATCTTCATTCATATCTACTTCCAACATATGAACGACTGTGGACCGTTCGAATAATTCGATTATTATCAAATAATTCAATTATTCAGGAAGTCAAAACATGCAAAATGAAACAATAGGTAAATGATTAACATAAGACAGTAACATTACTAATAAATAATACTCTTTTATTTAATCATCGAATGTTAATTACAATTTATCTGTTACACGTTTCTAAACTATCTAATATAAACTTATATCGTCCTTCAGCCCGATGCTCCTAGCGTGCTGCAAGTGCTTAACCCTACTCAGTCCCTTCGTAAGGGGATCTGCTGGGTTATCCTCCGACGATACCCTCTTTACTACGAGGAGTCCTTCTTCCACTCGATGTCGAATAAGATGATATTTTCTGTCGATATGTCGAGATCTGCCATGATCTCTTGGTTCCTTGGTCAAGGCAACCGCTCCTTCATTATCACAGAAAATTTCCATAGGCTCCTTTATGGCTGGCACAACTCCAAGGTCTCCAATGAAGTTCTTCAACCATATTGCCTCCTTTGACACTTCGCTTGCCGTTATATACTCTGATTCACACGTTGAATCAACTACGGTCTCCTGTTTGGAACTTTTCCAAGTCACTGCTCCTCCATTAAGGGTAAAGAACCAGCCCGACTGCGAACGGTAGTTATCTCTGTCGGTCTGAAAACTGGCGTCACTGTACCCTCGCACCTTTAAGTCATCACTCCCACCGAGGACTAGAAACCATTCCTTGGTCCTCCGAAGGTACTTAAGAATATTCTTGACTGCGATCCAATGTGCTTTGCTGGGGTTCCCTTGATATTTGCTGACCATGCTCAAAGCGAAGGCCACATCAGGGCAAGTACAAGTCATAGCATACATGATCGAGCCAACTGCGGAAGCGTATAGTACTCGGCTCATCTCTGCTATCTCGACTTCAGTACTCGGACTTTGAGTCTTACTCAACTTGGCATTACTTTGGATTGGTAACTCCCCTTTTTTTTGAATTCTCCATACTAAAACGTTTTAGTACCTTGTCCAAGTAAGTATTCTGACTAAGTCCTATTAGTCTCTTACTTCTGTTTCTCACTATCTATTCCCAAAATATAGGAAGCCTCTCCGAGGTCCTTCATAGCGAAGCACTTCCCGAGCCAGGACTTAACCTCCTGCAGTGTCGGGATGTCGTTTCCTATGAGCAGTATGTCGTCGACATACAATACGAGGAAGCTTACTATACTCCCACTGGCTTTGACATATACACATGATTCATCTTCGCTTCGCAGAAAACCAAACTCTTTGACCTTCTCATCAAAACAAAGATTCCATCTGCAAGACGCTTTCTTAAGTCCATAAATGGACTTCTCAAGCTTACACACTCTATTGGGATGCTTCGCATTGACAAAACCCTCTGGCTGAGCCATGTAAACATCCTCAGCCAACTTCCCATTAAGGAAAGCGGTTTTGACATCCATTTGCCATATTTCATAGTCATGAAATGCAGCAATGGCCAGCATCACCCTGATATACTTTATCTTCCCAACTGGTGAGAAGGTTTCATCGTAGTCAACTCCAGGAGTTTGAGTGAAACCCTTCGCAACCAACCGCGCCTTATAAGTGTGCACATTTCCATCCACGTCGGTCTTCTTCTTGAAGATCCACTTGCACCCGACCATCTTACGACCTGGTACATTGTCAACCAAATTCCAAACTTGGTTGTCATACATGGACTGAATCTCGCTGTCCATAGCCTCTTTCCATTTCGCAGACTCCGGGCCTGCCATGGCTTCCTTATAGCTGTTAGGTTAGTCCAGATTCACTAGTGTACTATCACTAATGAACGTATCCCCTTCTGTAGTAATATGAAAACCATAAAACTGGGGTGGAACACTAACCCTTTCGGAACGTCTAAGAGGTAAGGACTCGTCAATCGGTTCAACCAGAGTTTCCTCCTCAGGTTGAGCGCCAGTGTTATAGGTTCCTTCATCGCTCGACTCTTGAAGCTCTTCAAGATCGATTTGCCTCCTACTGTCTCCTTGGCTTATGATTTCTTGCTCTCAGAAAACCCCTCTCCTCGCAACGAAGACAACATTGTCACTCGGTCTGTAGAAGAGATATCCAAAAGACTTCTGTGGGTAGCCGAGGAAAATACATCGCTCACTGCGAGGTTCGAGCTTGTCGTGAGTCTCTTGTCTTACGAAAGCCTCGCAACCCCAAACCTTGACATGTGCCAACGAGGGAGCCTTCCCTGTCCACATTTCGTGAGGTGTTTTGGCAACCTTCTTCGTATGGACTAAGTTAAGGATATGGGTGGCAGTCTCTAAGGCATACCCCCAGAATGAGATAGGTAGTGAAACATGACTCATCATGGAACGAACCATGTCTAGCAAGGTTCGATTACGCCTCTCAGCCACACCATTCAACTATGGTGTCCTAGGTGGCGTCAATTGCGAAACAATTCCGAATTCCTGGAGATAGTCGTGGAATTCAAGACTTAGGTACTCTCCGCCTCGATCAGATCAAAGCATCTTGATTTTACTGCCCAACTGATTCTCCACTTCTTGCTTGAACTCTTTGAACTTTTCAAAGGTTTCTGACTTGTGCTTGATTAAGTAGATATACCCATATCTGCTATAATCGTCTGTGAAAGTCACATAGAAGCGGTTTGCATCCCTTGTGGTGGATCTAAAGGGTCCACATACATCTGTATGTATGAGATCCAATAAACCCTCACCCCTCGTACAAGTGCCAGTGAAGGGTGACTTGGTCATCTTTCCAAGTAAACAAGACTCGCACAAGTCATCGTCCCTAAGGTCGAATGACTCCAACACTCCATCCTTTTGGAGTTGGGCTATGCGTTTCTTGTTGACATGTCCAAGACGACAATGCCACAAGCATGCTTTATCCATACTATTGGAAGAATCCACACACAATACATCATTTCCTAAGTTATCTACAACCATCAAAGTTTTATATATTCCATTACAAGGCAATGCTTCAAAATATAAAACATTATTAAGATAAGCACAAATAGAACCCTTTTCATTATCAAAAGAATATATAAAACCTTGTCTATATAAACCATGAAATGAAATGATGTTTCTTGCCATATATGGCGAATAGCAACAATTGTTTAAATCTAAATCTAATCCATTACTAAGCACTAAGGAATATACTCCAATCTTGGTGACAGGCGACGATCTTCTGTTTTCCATGATTAGATTCATCCTTCCATGCTCCACATCCCTATTTCTTCTTAGTCCCTGCAAATCAGAACATATGTGAAAACCACATCCTGTATCAAGAACCCAAGAAGTAGCATGTGATAAACCATTAGATTTAATTGTGTAAATACCTGCGAAAGATGGCTTGATCTTCCCATCCTTGATGGCCTGCAGATATTCTGGGCAACTTCTCTTCCAATGCCCTATCTTTTGGCAGTAGTGGCACTCTGCCTCCTTAGGGCTAGAGTTGGGTTTAGCAGAACCAACTTTGGTTCCACTAGAAGAGGTGCCATCTTGGGACTTTCCCTTGTGGTGGCCCCTTTAGGGAGCCTTCCTCTTCTTACCTTTCCCTTGCCCTATTGCCAAGACAAGGGCAGCAGTGGGAGTTGGAGTTGGTGCAACAGATTTGTCTTTGAGGTTGCTCTCAGCAGTCCTCAACAAGCCTTAAAGCTTGCTCAAAGAGACCTCTTCATTATTCATGTGGTAGGTCATGCGGAACTGGATATAGCAGGGAGGCAAGGAATGAAGGATGATATCAATTTCCAGCTCTTCATCGATGTTTACATTTAACTTCAGCAGGCGATCGACATATCTCTACATCTTTTGCAGATGAGCGGTAAGGGACTCTCCATTACCCATTTTGGTAGTGATCATCGAAGTGTTGATCTCGTACCTTTCTTGCCTAGCGCTCTGGTGGTAGCGTTCCAGCAGATCTTGATGCATCTCATAGGGGTACTTGTCCTCATAGGACTTTTGGAGTTCTGCAGTCATAGTCGCTAGCATGATGCAATGGACTTTCGTGGCATCACGCTCGTGGGCCTCATAGGCCGCGATCTCTTCAGCAGTAGCAGTGTCGATGTCAATCTAATTTAGCTTCTCATCGAGGACATATTCTTTGTCCTCGTAGCGAGTGACCATGCGAATGTTGCGGATCCAATTACTGAAATTGGTCCCATCAAATATCACTTTCCCACACAAGTTCATGAGTGAGAACGAACCAGAGGAGTTTGAACCAGAAGCGTTGTTGTTTGCGTTCGACATCTGAAAAGGAAAAAGAACAAAGTTGATTAGAAACGAATTTCCCCAATTAATCACCCAAATGAGAAATTAGGGCTAGGAACCAACAACATCATTCACAAATTAGAAAAGGGATGCCTTAATCTAACAAGTAAATAATTTGAAGGCAAGTGAATGTCGATTCACTAATTCTCCACCATGAAAAACAAAAAAGAGATTAGGTTTTACATGTATCGAAAAACTCCTAGATCCTTTGAGATTCATTGAACCTTTCAATGGCATGTTTAAATCTCGATATGCCCCTCTAGTTTGGGACTGGGATGCCGAGGATGACAAAGCGGGTGTGAATAACCATGCAAATGTACATGGTGCCCTCATTGTTATAGTCACCTATTCGATGTGCCGGTTAACCACACACGCTCCATCGAACTATGACAAACAATGAGTCACCCTTTGCCTCCTTTGCTTAGAACCCAATTAATGTGCCGGTTAACCACACACGCTCCATTAACGTTTTAGCAAGGGTACAAAGTGTAATTTCATGGAATTGTATCAAATTCACTTTTGCCTAAAGTAACTAAGATTTGGAATTTTGTAAAAACATTTAGTTACTCTATATAGATTCATTATACTTTTAAATGAGGAAAGTTTGCCCTATCCTACCCGTTCGGCTAACGACCCTCCACCAATCAAGGAAGCGGTGGGTGAGAGTGGACACCCATTAAACGGCCATTTTATAGGCCATAACCTTATACCCCCCTTATAGATTGGCTTCGTGAATGAGGCCTACTAATGGTAAGACTAGTATTTAAGTTATACATATATATTAATCTTATAATGCTATAAAGTATAAGGTTGAATTTTAATACTTGTAAAATTCTAAGGTTTGAAATTTAAATAGTTCAAATTAAACTTTTAATCACAAAATTTAAATTTCAAAACTTGAGGACAAGTTTTGAATTTTTTCAAAACACAAATGATCAAATAGCAAATAATATAAATTAAACAATTAATTTAATGATTATCTAAATTTGACCTAGTCAATATTACTTGCAAGATAATTCAACAACTAATTCAAATAATCAATTATTATCAAATAAGGAATTTATTATTTAAACAATTGGTAATTATCTTTTGTTTTGTTAAGGATATTGTCAAACAGGTGATAAAATTCGGATTTTATTAAACCAAAACGATTTAGGTAAGAATCCTTAAGCAAAACAGCAAGAAATCCCGAAAATCACTCTGACAGACGCTCCGACTCGCCGAGTCCCTTTATGGACTCGTCGAGTTCATCCTACTCGTCGAGTCCACAATGGGACTCGCCGAGTCTGTTAGTAAGGGGGTAGAAAAAACGATTTTTCAAAGCTTGAACAAATAAACAAGGCATCAATACAATAGAAACCAATCAAGTCTCTGATACCACTGATGGGTTTGAGCCATAAGAACTTTCCTATGTGCACATGCAAACCTTAATGCTTGGATCTAGGTTTCTCTATTGAACATGCAATTTATCCAAGTCTTGCAAACCCTAGATCTAGTGTATACAATTCGAATTTGACATAAGAAACTCAGATCTAGATGATTACCTCTTGTAGCTTGCTTGATTCTTCTTGTCTTGGAGCTTAGAGTCACAATTGTCACTCCTCTAAGGGATTACAAACACCAACTAGCAAGAGGATGATTTGGAGAGAGGAGAGAGGTATAAAATCGGCCCTAGGGTTCCAAGGAAGAAAGTGTAGCCGACTTCCACAACCCAAGGGGTCTATTTATACTGTGAGCTTCTAGGGTTTCAACCAAAACCCTAATGGACAACTTAATCACCAAGCAGCACATGGAACCTTCTGGATTAAGGCCATGGACGAAAATATGATGGACTCCCATCATAATTTCGTTCACCCCTTGCTCCATTGGGTTTCCCAGCCCAACAACTCAATTATCCAATAATTGCAGTTCAGTCCCCTATATTCAATTAATCTCTTTTAGTCACCAAATTAATTCTTAATTAATTTATGACTAATATTAATTAAATAATATGATTATTCATTTAATATATTATTCTCATAATATATTAATAAATCATAATATCTTCTCTCTCTTCATAAATCACTCTGTCAAGTTGCTATGGTGAAGGCAACCCAAAAGGACCATGCACAACCGGGTCAAGTACTTACCAAATATAGTTACGGGCTTAGACACTAATCCAACACTACTTTGTGCGGAAGCCAATAAACCTGGGAGCAAGCCAGACATAAGTTGTGGGCCTGAGGGGCAAGCCAAACTTATGTTATGGGCTCGGGAGTAAGACAAACATGAGCTGTGGGCCTGAAGGAAAGCCATACTTATGTTGTGGACTCCGGGGTAATCTAGTCTATTAGTTATGGACCTAATATGAATGTTGTTATATGTTATGTGGTGGTACCTTGGGGGAACTCACTAAGCTTTGGCTTACAGTTTTATTTTTATGTTTCAGGTACTTCGGATGACCGTGGGAAAACGAAGGCGTGATCATGCACATCCTCTTGGTGTTGATGATTTTTATTTGGGATACTCTGATATATGATTAATAGGTTTGAGAACAATGTTTTGTAAATGTTTGGTTGATTTGGGATTTTATTTGAAAACAATGATTTCACTTGATTTAAAAATAAAATTTTTTACCAAGAGTTTTAGGATGATACAAGTTGGTATCAGAGTCTTTGTTTGAGTGAATTTGATGAACATTCGTGTGAATCAAGACTCAAACTATGGATCTGTAAAAGTTTACAAAATGGTTTTCAAAATTGTTTTCAAAAGTAACCACGGAAGGATGCGATATGTACGATCATATGGAGCAGAAGTATACCCCAAGTTACCTACACTGTTGTTGTTATTGATGATTATGATAGAACTGCATGCTAGTGGTAGGCTCGGGATCTTCAAGAATTTCATGATAGGATTGCCTGATGTATAATGCCCGATAGCCTAGGGGGTATTCTTGTATGAAATTGACATCATTACTGTAGTTGCTTAGTGTATGCATCATAGTTGTACATAACAAATATTTTATTTCCTAAGAATGTTTGGTATAGCCTTATTCCATGTTCCTTGTTTAGTTGTGGGCTTATGATAGATTCAAATATTCGACTGTTTATAGGATCCAACATTATGTATCATTCGCATGCACGAGTGGCTGCAGGGTTGGTGGAAGTTTCATGGATGAGTATGTGTGTGAGCAACTGGCCAGATAAGGAATGATTAGCCACTCTCGATAGAGTGAGGATATGATGTATGCATATCCTAGTTGTGTATTTGTATCAGGTTTTTGTGATGATCCTAAAGACAAACACGGGTAGGTGTGGAAGGTAGTATGGGCCCGTGATACAGGAAGCACATGACCTGTACACATATTAAGGAAGTCACAAACCATGATGGTTTCGTCTGTCTGGGGTGGTTAAGATGTTATGAATTGTGAATTTTTTGATATATTTTGGTTTATTTTTAGTATGGTACTCACGCGGGGATCATGTTCTGGATCTGAAGTGAGCGGCCAGGATAGGTCAGGGTTGACTGATGATCAGATACGAGAGATGATTGCCACTGAGCTGGCTACTGCTGTCCAGGGATCTATTCCAGAGTTGTTTGGGTGATTGAGCTATTCGATGATTGCTACGCTGCAATCTATGAGGTTGTTGTATTTGTAGCTACCGCGATTGTTGCTGCCATGGGGGTTTGAGGGGAGAGAGCTTTCCAGTATCGGGACTTAGACAATATGAATCCCTCGAAGTTTGATGGGGTCAAGTGCGCCCTGAACCTTCTTAGGTTAGGGGCGAAGGATTAGCGGAGATTGGTGAATTGTACTTTCACTACTGAGTAGAGAGCTGCTGTTACTTGGTTGCAGTTATTGGAGATGTTCTGTACGAGATACGTTCTCTTGGTGGAGAGGGAGAGGTTTGCTCGGGAGTACTTGGACCTGAGACAGACGACCGAGTCGGTGACAGAGATCACCAAGATGTTTATTAAGAGGGCTCTTTTCTACCTTGAGTTTTCTGCTTCGGAGCAGGCTCAGGTGACTCGGTACTTGAGCATGCTAAAGATAGATATTCGGCAGTTCGTGTCCACCCATCGTTATGCTACCCTCGCTGAGCTTCAGGCTGCCGCAAGGAGGCAGGAGATTGAGTTAGAGATTCAGATGAGGGAGTTTATGCAGGCTCCTGTCCAGTCACAACCTACAGTGAAGCGATTCAAGCCCACTGATTCGAGATCTAAGGGACAAAGGGGTCGCACTTATGGGAAGTGCGAAAATTTTCATGATGGTGCTTGACGATCATCATTTGGATGCGATAAATGTGGCAAGGAAGGCATTACGCCAAAGATTTTCATCAGTAGGCCCCACCTGTGGTTCCCATGATTATTTACCACTATGAGTAGGTTGGCCATGTAAAGCCAACTGTCCCTTACTCGCTGTAATGCCGACTCATGCTCCATCACCAACTATGTAACATCCCAGTAATACGGTCCAAAAATTTCGTTTTAATTTAAAAATAAAACCATAGTTATTGAACATCATACAAAATCATAAGTCGTGTATCTCAAAAATATCATAAACATCTGTCAAATATATCAGAGTATAAACATCCCAGACTAAACAAATGGTGTGTGCACTGCAATCATCCCGAGCTCTTCCCCTTGCTACCGGGAGTACCTGAAATCAAAACTGAAAACTGTAAGCACGAAGCTTAGTGAGTCTCCCCAAACTACCACATAGCATACACATAATCACATAATAACATACATTAGGCCTTGCCCGCTACATCGGGCCCCGCCGGACATTGGACGAATCTGGGATCGGGCCTCGCCCGGCTTCGGACCGAATTCCGGCATCGGGCCCTGCCCGACATCGGACCGAAGTATGGTATACATATAAAAATATCACAAAGCATATAGCATAAACATATAAACATTCCTCGGGCTTGTCCCGGCATCGGACCGAAATCCGGTAACATATAACATAACATATAAGCTAAACATTCCTCGGGCTTGCCCCGACATCGGACCGAAATTCGGTACATATAAACAAGTACATGCAAGAGTCACAAAGATATCAAGCATACAAACATTCCTCGGGTTTGCCCCGGCATCGGAACGGAGTTCGGAAACATACATCCTACATCGGGCTTCCCCGACATCGGACCTAAGTCCGGCATACGCTAGCATACATAAACGGGCCGTCATTGGTGCCTTCGACCCATTCCTACTGGAGGAAAACTCACCTCAGAGGTCGAGTGAAGTAGTTGAACGTCTCTGCTCCTGCAACCGACTCTACGCACGCCCTATACAAAACAACCCCTTAGATACCATTCCTTACATCAAGACCCCTTCACGGGTCAACCTTGGTCAAAGTCAAGGTCCAAGTCAAAGTCAACGCTCAGTCAAAGTCCAAGTCAACACTTCGAGTTGACTTAACTCGTCGAGTCATCCCCCTGACTCGCCGAGTTCCCTTGCTACTCGTAGTCGTGATAGAATGAGTCAACTCGTCGAGTCCCTTCACAGACTCGTCGAGTTCTACCTTGTACAGAATCGGGACAAATCATCACAACTCGTCGAGTCCCTCTCTGGACTCGCCGAGTTCCTCAGTCTGTTTGGGCCATCTTAACAGATTAAGCCGCTACTCTTCAGATCTAATCTTCATACTTCTCATATACACTGAAAATGTCCTTTTAAGGGTAAAGTTTCCAACTTTACCCGTTAATACCTTTGCTTAATGGGTTTAGCTGAAACCCTAACTCTTTGGGACCTAGATCTTGGTCCACAAGCCATCCATACTCCAAACTAATGCTTACAAACAAAGATCTAGACCCTAAACACTACATGAACACGTAAAGCTTCCACATTTCTCTATATGCATGGCCTTTTGGAGTTTAAAAGGCCAAAATGACACCCTATGGTTTGCATGGGGCTTCAATGGCCATAAAGTTTGCACCTTTATGCCATGAAAGCCCTCCATGATTCCAGATCTGAAGGTATACGCACTTGGGATGTCCATATCCTGAAGATCAAGCTTCTTGGACCAAAAACCCAATAAAATGGTAATAAGGAGATCTAAGAAGCTACAAAGCAAGTTTGAGACTTGATTACCAGAAAATGATGAGAATGAAATGGAGTCTCTGGATCTACTAGCATCTTCTTGAGTCCTCAAGCTTCTCCTTCCTTCACAAGTTTCAAAACACTCCACGATTAACTCAAAAATGGCTCACAAGCTCACAAATGCATTAGGGTTTCTGAATCTAGGTTTTGGGACATGGAGGCTGGAAATGAGGCCAGCAAGTGGGGATTAGGATGCTTCAATAGGGTGCAAAACCCCGAAATTAGGGTTACACTTTGACATCCCTACTTGTCGAGTTGAGGCTCTCAACTCGTCGAGTAGGTGACTTAAAATCCCACATCAATCCTGGTTTCTACTCGACGAGTTTGGGGTTCCCAACTCGTCGAGTTGCTCTACAAAAGTGATTAAATTATAATTAAAAGCGTACCGGGAACCAGGCGTTACAATTCTCCCCCACTTGTCTTAGACTTCATCCTAGAAGTCTGCTGCGTCAGGAAACAACTCCGGGTAGTGCTTCCTCATCTCCTCCTCGGGCTCCCAAGTCCACTTTGAGCCCTTGCGGTGCTGCCACTACACATTCACCAGCTCAACCCTCTTGTTCCTCAGCTCATTCGTCTTCTTGTCGAGAATAGCTACTGGTCTCTCGATGTAGTTCATGCTGTCATCAACCTGTATATCCTCTAGAGGCACAACTGCGGAGTCATCCACTAAGCACTTCCGCAGCTGGGAAACATGAAAAGTGTTGTGGATCTGGCTGAGCTCTGCTGGAAGGTCCAATCGATACGCTAGCTTGCCCACCCGAGCTATAACACTGAAAGGACCGAGGTACCTGGGACCCGACTTGCCCTGCTTACTGAACCAGATGAAACCTTTCCAAGGTGACACCTTCAGGAGAACCATGTCGCCCACCTGAAACTCCAAGTCTGAACGCCGCTTGTTGGCGTAGCTTTTCTGCTGACTCTGAGCAATCTGGAGCCTGCTCCGGACCTGCTGGATCCTCTCAGTGGTTTTGAGTACTATCTCCGTACTCCCCATGACCCTCTGACCGACCTCTCCCCAACAAATTGGGGTCCTACACTTTCTCCCGTAGAGCATCTCAAAGGGAGGTCGACCTATGCTAGTGTGGTAGCTGTTTTTATATGAAAATTCTGCTAATGGAAGATACGTATTCGAACTGCCACCGAAATCCAAAACACATGCGCGTAGCATGTCCTCGAGAGTCTGAATCGTCCTCTCACTCTGCCCATCCGTCTGAGGGTGGAAAGCGGTGCTGAAGTGGAGACGAGTACCCATCTCGTCGTGAAACCGCTTCCAAAATCGGGAAGTGAAAGGAACATCCCGGTCTGACACCACCGAGACAGGCACTCCATGTCATGCCACTACCTCATGCACGTAGATCTCGGCCAGCTTCTCAGCCGATATACTCTCCTGGATCGGGATAAAATAAGCACTCTTGGTCAACCGATTCACGATGACCCATATCGAATCTACTCCACGTGCGGTCCTGGAAAGCTTCGTGATGAAGTCCATAGTGATATCTTCCCATTTCCACACGGTAATGTCTAACGGCTGCATCTTGCCATGTGGTCGCAAGTGCTCGGCCTTGACCTTCCTGCAGGTCAAGCATCGCTCTACATACCATGCTACGTCCCGCTTCATGCAGGCCCACCAATAATCATGGCGAAGATCCCAATCTATCTTCGTCGCCCCGGGATGGATGGAGAACCTCGACTTGTGGGCCTCATCCATCAAAACCTGTCGTACTCCGCCCAGTACGAAACCCAGAACCTCCTATGCAGGGTTAATAACCCACGGTTGTCATAATCAAATGAGGCCACTTGGCCCACGATCCGCTCGCACTTCCGACGCTCTTCCTTTAGGCCCTCGACCTGCGCCTCTCTAATCCGCTCCAGCAATGGAGCAATCACTGTCATCCTCAGACATATGTCCAGAATTGGAGCTGCCACTGCCTTGCGGCTCGGAGCATCGGCCACCACATTGGCCTTTCATGGGTGGTAAAGGATCTCATAGTCATAGTCCTTCACCACATCTAACCACCGACGCTGCCTCATGTTTAGGTTCGGCTGATCCATTAGGTACCTCAAGCTCTTGTGGTCCATGTAAATGGTACAAAGAACCCCATAGAGGTAATGCCGCCAAATATTGAGGGCGAAAACCATAACCCCCAGCTCTAAATCATGTGTCGGATAGTTCGCCTCGTGAGGCTTCAACTGCCTTAAAGCGTAAGCTATCACGTGACCCCGCTGCACCAAAACCGCACCCATGCCCGTGATCGAAGCGTTACAGTAAACCACGAAGTCGTCGACGCCCTCTGACAAAGTCAGAATTGGTTCCTCGCATAACCGCTGTCTGAGAGTCTCGAAGGCTGCCTGCTGCTCAGGCCCCCAGCGGAATGTCACCGACTTCTTGGTCATTCGGGCCAAAGGAACAACGATCTTGGAGAAATCTTGGATGAATCTCCGGTAACAACCCGCTAGACCAAGAAAACTCTGAATCTCAGTTGGAGTCATCGGAACCTCCCACTGCATCACGGCCTCTATCTTCTCCGGATCGGCCAGAATACCCTTCTGGTTGACAAGGTGTCCCAGAAACTGCACCTCGCGCAACCAGAACTCACATTTGGAGAACTTTGCGAAAGGTCTCTTCCTCCTCAAAGTCTCCAGCACCTCCCTCAGGTGCTCCTTGTGCTGCTCCTGAGTCTTGGAGTAAACCAAGATGACATCGATGAAGACTATCACATACCGATCTAGCATCGGTCTGCACACGCGGTTCATGAGGTCCATGAACACGGCTGTAGCATTGGTGAGCCCAAACGGCATCACCACGAACTCATAGTGACCATAGTGAGTCTGAAAGGGTGTCTTCGACACATCGTCATCCCTGACTCGCATCTAGTGGTAACCCGATCGCAGATCAATCTTGGAGAACCAAGATGCACCCTGTAGCTGGTCAAACAAGTCATCAATCCTCGGGAGGGGATAACGGTTCTTCATCGTTACCTTATTCAGTTCCCGGTAGTCTATGCACATCTGATGTGACCCGTCCTTCTTCTTCACAAACAAGATCGAGGATCCCCTTGGCAAACTACTCGGCCTGATAAATCCCTTGTCTAGCAACTCTTGCAGCTGGGTAGACAACTCCTGCATCTCGGGAGGAGCCAACTGATATGGTGCCTTAGCTATCGGAGCCGCACCAGAGACTAGGTCAATCCTAAATACAACTTGCCTCTCCAAAGGTATCCCAGGAAAATCCTCCGAGAATACGTCCGGGTACTCTCGTACGATCAGTACGTCGTCCACTGTCCCCTTAACCTTATCCCAGGTATCCATAACATATGCGACATAACTCGCGCAACCCTGATGAAGGTAGCGCCTCGCTCTCGCTGCTAAACATAGAGTCGGTCCACCCTGCGGCCTCTCGCCCTGAATCACTAACCCTCCCCCACTAGGAGTCCGAACTCTCACTAGCTGCTGCTCGCAGTCGATCACTACCCCATTAGGTCTCAACCAGTCCATACCAACTATAACCTTATTCCCTCGCAGGGGAATAGGGACTAGATCCACAGAAAGCTGCTCATCGAACAAACGCAGTGTACATCCTCGGTGAACTCTCGTGACCCAAACCGTCCTATCATATGCTATCTTTACATCAAGTGGGCAATCCAGATCCCCTGGAGCCCCTACGAATCGCTTGCTGAGCGCGAGCGACACAAAGTATTGGGTATCCCCCGAATTAAGCAATACCAGAGTAGATATACCGTTCACAAGGAAGGATCCTATAATGAAACACATAAACATAAGCAATAATCAACATAAGTAAAGAGATAAGGAGAAGATACATACCCGTCACCACGTCGGGAGCTGCACGTGCCTCCTCAGCTGTCAACTGAAAGGCCCTGCTCTTTGCCGCAGACGCCTCTGTCCGGCTCTGAAGGCCGCCTGTAATCCTCAATGTAGCACGAGCGGGTGCTGCCACCTGTCCTGCTGCTGCTAAATTCGGGCACTGGGACCGCTTGTATCCCCTCTGATTACACTGAAAGCAAATCAGATCGGATACTGCCGTGGTGGTGGTAGCTGTATAATCTCTACTCACATGACCGGTTCGGCCGCACTTGAAGCAGCCTGAACTCCCTGCCCTGCACGTCCCCTCGTGCAACTTGTCGCATTTGCCACAACGGCTGCGACCCTGCTGACTCCTCGGTCGGTGGTCTGATACCTTGGGCTTCTTGCCCACACTCCCTGAATGTGCTGACTCCTCGGGTTTCCTCTTCTTCTCCATCTCCAAATCCAACTCTCTCTCTCTCTCTCTCTCTCTCTCTCTCTCTCTTTCTCTCTCTCGCCCTATCAATCATATCCTCCAGCGTCTTGCAGCTGGATCGGCTTACAAACTGGCGGATATCACTCCGCAACATCTCATGATATCGGGCCTTTTTCATCTCCTTGTCTTCCACGTACTGCGGAACGAGAAGGGCCCTCTCACTGAACATAGCGGTGATCTCAGTCACCGTCTCAGTCGTCTGCTGGAGATCCTGGAACTCCCTAGCAAGCTGTTGCACCTCAATCACAGGTGCAAACTTGGCCCTGAACCTGGCCGAAAAATCACTCTTGGTCATCACATCTAGAACTGCATCATCTCCAATGGCTCGTCTGACCTCCTCCCACCAGTCACGTGCTCTGTCCTTTAGAAGACAGGAAGCAAGTCGGACCTTGTCCCCCTCGGGACATTGGCTCGTACGGAAGGCGTTGGCTATATCAGCCAACCACCTGCTGCGAGCAATGGGGTCCCGGGCCCCATGGTAGTCTGGAGCTCCGCAAGCTCGGAACCCCCTGAACGTCAGTGTGCACAACCCCATCATGGCCGCCACCTCGGTGTGGAATGCACTCAGTCTCTCATCCCAGAGCTCTAGGATACCCTCCTTAATCGTACCGAATATCACATGAGTCTGGTCTAAAATATAGCACATGACCTCAGACGAAATGAACTCTCTCGTCTGCTCGTCGAGCTGTCCGACTCCAGAGCCCGAGCCTGATCCCTCACCGACACCTGAACTGCCGACTGGCCTAGTGCATAGCATCACCATACTGAAAAACATATCATAACAAACATCATAATACTTATCATATCTCGAGGGATCACATATACTACAAGTTCCCTGGATTCATCTTAGCCTTCTTTGATTCGAGTACGGATTCTCTGCCTTCAGTAGTACGGGGCCATACTACCTTCCACATCTATCCGTACTTTCCTCAAGAACTACATTGACTTCACCAAGTCCCTTCTACTGCTATTGCTGTTCTCACGCTAATCTCATCCTAGTCTTGCCCTAGGGTAATCACCATCCCACTCTCCGCCATCAGCTGCAGAAGAAGTCCCTGCTATCTCCCCCTGACTAGCTCGTGAATACCATTACATATCACTAAGACCAGATAATTCTTCGAATGAGAGGTCCTACCTTACAACAGTTAGACTTAAACAAGAGCAACGAAATAGAGCTAAACCTAACCTTCTGAATTATTTAGTCCTTGCAATATGTAACTTAACATATTCGTTTACTAGTTAGTTAGAGATAACTAGAACTCCTAAAAGCACAAATCAAGCAGCATTCGAGCATTGAGTACACATAATCAATCATATCCTAATCAGGCCATCATATCGCTAACTAATCTGTACTAGCATGCAATTCGTAAAGTTGATACACATATAACAGGCACATAAGGCATCCTTCCTAGATCCTTAGCCCTAATCTAGCATGCAGTTCTCATAAGCATATCATAACATAAACTTGTATGGGTAATTTGGGAGTACTTACTTGAGCTCGGCTGATTGCATGCACCACACCTTTTTCTCTTTTCAAAATTCTTTTCTCTTTTCAAAATTATTTTCAGTTTTCAAAGTTCTTTTTATAAAAATGATTTTCTTTTGAAAATTTTCATACCAAGTCCTTAGTTTGAGTTCAGACACACCCAAGAGTGTGCCCGAATCCCTCAAACCAAGGCTCTGATACCAACTTGTAACATCCTCGTAATACGATCCAAAAATTTCGTTTTAATTTATAAATAAAACCATAGTTATCAAACATCATATAAAATCATAAGTCGTGTATCTCAAAAATATCATAAACATCTGTCACATATATTAGAGTATAAACATCCCAGGCTAAACAAATGGTGTGTGCACTGTAATCATCTTGAGCTCTTCCCCATGGTAACGGAAGTAACTGAAACAAAAGCTGAAAATTGTAAGCACAAAGCTTAGTGAGTCTCCCCAAACTACCACATACCGTACACAAAATCACATAATAACATACATTGGGTCTTGCCCGCTACATCGGGCCCCGCCCGACATTGGACGAATTCGACATCGGGCCCCGCCCGACATCGGACCAATGTCCGGCAATGGGCCCGCCCGACAACAGACTGAAGTCCGATATACATATAAACATATCACAAAGCATATAACATAAACACATAACATAAACATATAAACATTCCTCGGGCTTGCCCTGACATCGGACCGAAATCCGGTAACATATAACATAACATATAAGCTAAACATTCCGCGGGCTTGCCCCAGCATCGGACCGAAATCTGGTACATATAAACAGGTACATGAAAGAATCACGAAGACATCAAGCATAGAAACATTCCTCGGGCTTGCCCCGACATCAGACCGAAGTCCGGAAGCATACAACCTACATCAGGCTACCCCCACATCGGACCTAAGTTCGGCATACGCTAACATACATAAACGGGCCGAAATTGGTGCCTTGGGCTGTCACACCCCCAAACTGGAACGGCGGGAACGTTCGGGGGCGGGGGACGTCATGTTTAGTATCACAACACATGCATCATAGTAATCAAAGTAAGAAGCAACCATTGCATTAATATTAAAGTGTTTTACAAAGTACGTGATTCACAAAAGATTGACTTCAAGTAAATAACAAAACAAGACATGAAGCTACTATGCTCCATCTTCTGAATCCCTGAGCGCGTACCTGTCTACTAGTTCCCTGAGAATACAAGTTATTTTGAAAAAGTAGATCAACATTTAAGCTCGCGAGTTCATAAGTATTTTAGTTATGAAAAGTAACATGTAAGTTCTTTAGAAACGTTAGCTTGTTCCTCCAGAAAATCCTATATTTTCTGATGTGATGAATGATAAGTAATAAAAGGACTCTACAATTCCTTCTATGAGTACTAAATGGATACAAGTTATATAAAATACAGATCAAACAGACAATCGATTGTGTGAATCTGCCCTAAGCTCACAACCAAACAAGGAAAAGGAAATGAGGCAGAAGTCACACATCCCATTGTTTGTTAGATCTTCATTGTATATAACCCTGGCGTATTCATTTGGTACTTACGGAGTTAAATGCAATAGTTCCTTTATATTTGATGAAAAAATTCTTTAAGAAAATCATATATTTCCTTTAGTAAAAATGGTAACCACAATAGTTCCATCTATAATCACTTAGTTTATACTAGCTATATATAATCTAATATCGAACGGACAGTTAATTGTGTGAATCTGCCCTAAGCCCACAACCAAACAAGGAATAGGAAAGGAGGCGGAAGTCACACATTCAACTGCCTATCGGATATTAATTATATATAACCCTGATGTATAAGCTAAGGTATTGTATAATTAACCACCTAAGGTCCTTTAAGTTATACTGGTTTAATAATGCGTATCAAACCTTTTACAGATAAGTTTCTAGATTCGCCTACTTAATGTTCTATCCGAAAAGTATGTTTTTGTACTAGAAAGCGGTGTACTGAATTTGTATGCTATGACCTGACCCATACCTATTACTCCCTATGATTTCTAGGTGTATACAAGATATATATAGCTAAGATCGAATAGAGAGTAGACTGTGTGAATCTTCTCTAAGCCCACAACCAAACAAGGAACATGAAATGAAGCGGAAAGCACACATCCTACTGTCTGTCGGATCCGATTAATATATATCCCTAATGTATCTACCGAGGAATCATAAAGTTAGCATTATAGGACCCCTTCTAATTGAATGTACCAAGACCCGACTGTTCTGTTTGTTTGTTCTCTCGTAAGAGTGTATGTTTTCCCAAGTTTTATGAGTATCTTTACTAGAAAATAGTTTGCATTACCGTTTATGTGAGAATATCACTATATGAATGTAATGGGAAAATGAAAGTATACAGTAGTATTGTATAAAATAACTACTGAAGCACTAACTAACTTAAAACCAATAAGTTTAATTAAGGTTAAAATGTGATGTGGTTATAACCATGCTGATTGACTAGTATTTAACACGACGACCTGCTGGCGTCGAAACTATTGTGACATTTGTCACCCCTTGGCCTGCCGGCCAAACTATAGTGAACAGTCGGGATGCGGGATTGTCAGTCTCGTATAGATCTATACACACAATGCCCGCTCTCCCTGCAGGAGACTTTGGTTAGAAAACGTGACATAACAAGTGTATTGCTATACCGTGAAGTAGTGGTTTCACATTATTGTTATCTTGTTCTTGTTATAGTATGTTCCTTTCTGTTCTTGTTATAGTATGTTCCTCCCTGTTCTAGTTATAGTATGTTTGAACTGACTCATGTATGAACTGAGTCATGTAAGTTTCACTGTTCTAGAAAGAGTAAGTAGTAACCCTATAAACTATACCTATTATAGTTTACTAGTATGTTTGTTTGAACTGTTACTGGCCTGTTGAAAAGACTCAATTATCTACTGAGTTAAGCATGTACTTTAAGAATGAAGTTTTATAAACAACAAACTAACATCTTTGAAAAGAGTTTTTGAATTGATTTGATCACTTACAAAAGCATAAGGAATCCTTTAATGTGATGGTTATCAAAAGTAAATATTTACACAATATCATTGTGTTCAACTTGTATTCCCCCCACCCCCCTTAAAAGCATTTAAAACATTTAAAAGATTGATTATAGGGGTATGAACTCACCTTATGTGGGTGATTCAACTGAAGATTCGAGTAAGGATGCTAAGTTCCACGAATGAAGTCCCGAGACACAAACGAGTCCTAAATGACATATATTGATACATATAGGCATGTAATTAGCAAATCTAACTACAAAGGAGATTGAGAAACAACCTAGGATGAAAGGATAACTCACCAAAAGAGTGCTAGAAGCAAGATAGGAGGTTGAAGGGGTGTTCACGGCCCAAATGAAGGATAGTTCACGGCCCAATGGATTTCATGACCCGAATGGATGGGAGTTCACAACCCGCTTGAGTGGTTCACGGCCCACTTGAGTGGTTCATGGCCCAATGATGAACACTTGAAGGGTTCACGTCCCAAACTTGAAGAACACTTGAAGGTCTAGGTGTTTTGGCAAGTGTTTGAAGATCCTAAGTTGTATTATAAGGAGATAAAAGGGAAAGAGGGTGAAAAGAGTGAAAATGGTGTTCATGATATATGATACTTGAGAGAGAAAGGGGTTGTTTGCGGCCAAGAGAAGAAGAAGTGAGGAATAAATGAAAGAAAGGTACTTATATGGGAGGGGTTCACGACCACACTTGGGTTCACGGCCGTGAACACCCTTTGATGGGTTTTCTGGTTCGATTTCATTCCTCTAATACTAAGCTAACACTTCTCAACATCCAATCCATAAGTGTGCTGGGCTTAGAATTCATTAAAATGACCCTTAACAAGGCAAAAATGCAATATAAATAAGTCCGACTTTTGGTTGATTGGATTGACTTTACAAGATAGAAATTTACAGGTTGTCACATCTACCCTATCCTACTGGAGGAAAACCCACCTCAAATGTCGATTGAATTAGCTGAACGTCCCTGCTCCTACAACCGGCTCTACGCACGAATTATACAAAACAACACCTTAGATACCATTCCTTACATCAAGACCCCTTCACGGGTCAACCTTGGTCAAAGTCAAGGTCCAAGTCAAAGTTAACGCTCCGTCAAAGTCCAAATCAACACTCCGAGTCGACTCAACTCGTCGAGTCATCCCCCTGACTCGCCGAGTTCCCTTGCTACTTGTAGTTGTGATAGAACGAGTCAACTCGTCGAGTCCCTTCACAGACTCGTCAAGTTCTACCTTGTATAGAATCGGGACAAATCGTCACAACTCGGCGAGTCCCTCTCTGGACTCACCGAGTTCCTCAGTCTGTTTGGGCCATCTTAATGGATTAAGCCCCTACTCTTCAGATCTAATCTTCATACTTCTCATATATACTGAAAATGTCCTTTTAAGGGTAAAGTTTCCAACTTTACCCGTTAATACCTTTTCTTAATGGTTTTAGCTCAAACCCTAACTCTTTGGGACCTAGATCTTGGTCCACAAGCCATCCATACTCCAAAATAAAGCATACAAGCAGAGATCTAGACCCTAAACACTACATGATCACGTAAAGCTTCCACCTTTCTCTACATGCATGGCCTTTTGGAGCTGAAAAGGCCAAAATGACACCCTATGGTTTGCATGGGGCTTCAATGGCCATACAGTTTGCACCTTTATGCCATGAAAGCCCTCCATGATTCCAGATCTGAAGGTATATGAACTTGGGACGTCCATATCCCAAATATCAAGCTTCTTGGACCAAAAACCCAATAAAATGGTAATAAGGAGATCTAAGAAGCTACTAAGCAAGTTTGAGACTTGATTACCAGAAAATGATGAGAATGAAATGGAGTCTCTGGATCTACTAGCTTCTTCTTGAATCCCCAAGCTTCTCCTTTCTTCACAAGCTTCAAAACACACCAAGATTCACTCAAAAATGGATCAGAAGCTCACAAATGCATTAGGATTTCCGAATCTAGGGTTTGGGACTTAGAGGCTGGAAATGAGGCCAACAAGTGGGGATTAGGATGCTTAAATAGGGTGCAAAACCCCAAAATTAGGGTTTCACTTTGGCAGCCCTACTCGTCAAGTTGAGGCTCTCACCTCGTCAAGTAGGTGAGTTTAAATCCCCTGTCAATCCTGGTTTCTACTTGACGAGTATGGGGCTCCCAACTCGTCGAGTTGCTCTACAAAAGTGAATAAATTATAATTAAAAGCGTACCCCATACAGTTAAGGGGCCCACTTCTAACCTATTCGGGAGAGGTCTTCGGCAAAGAAATTAGCCGATGTATATTTCCGCGAGATCGTCGCCCGACATGGTGTACCGGTTTCTGTTGTATCATCGGGTTGTTCGGTTCACTTCACGGTTTGGCATAGGTTCCACGAGGAACTGGGTACGAGGTTGCACTTTAGCATTGCTTATCATCATCAAACTGATGGCTAGATCGAGAGTACCGTTCAGACGCTTGAGGATATATTGCGAGCTTGTGTGATCGATTTCGGTTGGAGTTGGTATTCCTACCTTCCCTTAGCTAAGTTTTCCTAAAACAACAACTATCACTCCAGTATCAGTGCACCGACATTCGAGCTACTCTATGGAAGGAAGTACCATACCCTAGTCTATTGGGGAGAGGTCGGTCACAGAGTCATATGAAAGACCAAAGTAGTTCTTCAGATGACAGAGCTTATTTAGCAAATCAGATAGAGGTTGCAGACAACTCGGAGCTGGCAGAAGAGTTAATCCGAAAAGCACCAACCAGAATTAGAGTTCCAGGTCGGCGATATGGTACTACTGAAGGCATCACCCTGGAAGGGTGTGACACGCTTCAGGAAGAGGGGCAAGTTGGGGCCTCAGTATATTGGTCCGTTTTGAGTGATTTCTAGGGTTGGCATGGTAGCTTATCGATTGAATTTTCCTGAAGAGCTCATTCAGATTCCCAACACCTTCCATGTCTCCCAGCTTCGGAAGTGTGTGGTTGATGATTCAACGGTTGTTCCTTTGGATGATATTCAGGTTGACAATCGCCTGAATTATGTTGAGAGACTACTGTCGATCCTGGATCGTAAGATGAAGGCCTTGTGCAATAGGGAGGTGTCTTCAGTCAAGGTCCATTGGCAGTATCGGAAGGGTTCCGAATGGACTTGGGAAATTAAGGCTGAGATATGAGATCATAACCTTGAGTTATTCGTGTTATCGGACTTCGAGGACTAAGTCTAATTGAAGTGGGGGAGAATTGTAACACCCAGTTTAGGTAATCATTGCATTAAGTTAAATTTGGAAGTGAGGGCTAGGGTTAGCCCACCCTCACCCTCCATCACCTCTCAACACATCCCTTTTAGCCCTAGCACTCTATATTTTATTTTTGAGCTCATTTGTGGTCATTTCTAGAAAAAGAGAAAAAAAAAGAGCATCTAGCCATCACCTCAACATTCAAGCCTCCCCATCATTCATTTTTACTCCTTTTCGACCTTTGTGAGTTTTCAAGATCATACCCTTATGGGTTTATAAGCTTAGATATAGGTTTTTATGTACTTTCCTTCACGGATTTGATGATATATTGGTTAGAATCCATAAGGTTGCCAACTTTATGGATCTCCAACGTCCCTTTGATCAAATAGGTGCCAGATCTGAAGCATGGATGAGTCTTGTGACTCTTTCATGAGATTTGGTGTCATTTCTTCCTTTTGAGCCCTAATTTGTTTTGGGACATGCATGTCCAAAAAGCTGCGATCTTTATGATGTTATGGAGTAGAGAAATCCTGGAAGTTTTGGTTGCTTGTGCAAAAGTATTAACAACTTTATTAAGTTCTTCTATCCAGAGCGTCCTCACGACGTGAGAACCTGTGTGTCACAACGTAAGGATGAGATTCCTCGACTATTCTACCTTATTAGGTCACAACGTGACCACTAGAGGGTCAAGACATGACAAGTAGCTATAGGAATTTTGAGCGAGGAATGAATTTGACCAAGGGTTTGACCAAATTTGGCTTAGGGATATTTTGGGTAATTTGTGTAGTAATTAAGTTTGGGTGACTGCTTATTGTATAGTTGACCGGTAGAGCCATGAGTCAGAGCAGCGATCGGTTCAGCTACATTTCAGACTGTGAGGTGACTTTTCCTCAATGTACTTACATGTCGAAGGCACCAATGTCGGCCCATTAGGTTATGTGTCATGATTTAGAGGATGTTGCTATGATGTATTGATCTGTTAGTACTAAGTCCTGATATAAAGGATGTTGTTATGCGATAGTGATATTTAGTTCTGCCTGTTAGTTTGATTGGCTGGATATATGTTTATCTGTTACTGTTATATGTTATCTGTTTTGTGTATGTCGACATAGTATGGTTGGGTAGAGGTGTTACTGCTTTGTGCCATAGCCATTAAACGTAGGAGCAAGCCAGACATAAGTTGTAGGCCCAAGGCGCAAGCCAGAATTATGCAATTGGCTCGAGAGTAAACCAGACATGAGCTGTGGGCCTAATGGCAAGCCAAACTCATGCTGTGGGCTTCGGGGTAATCCAATTTGTTAGTTATGGACCCAATATGCATGTTGTTATATGTTTTGTGGTGGTAACTTGGGGTAACTCACTAAGCTTTGGCTTACGGTTTCAGTTTTATGTTTCATGTACTTCAGATGACCGTGGGAAAGTGAATGCGTGATCGTGCACATCCTCTTGGTTTTGATGATTTTGATTGGCGACACTCTGATATATATGATTTCTAGGTTTGAGAAAAATATTTTTTAAACGTTTGGTTGATTTGAGATTTTATTTGAAAACAATGATTTCACTTGATTTAAAAATGAAAAAATTTACCTAGAGTTTTGGGATGTTATATATATATATATATATATATATATATATATATATATATATATATATATATATATATATATATATATATATATATATATATATATATATATAAAATATGTTTGTATAAAAATGTATTATAAAATAGGTGTTTGTATAAAAATGTATTAAAAAAAACAGATTTATATATATATATATATATATATATATATATATATATATATATATATATATATATATATATATATACACACGCGTACACAATGTTTTTATGTATTTAATAAATACATATTTATATAAAAGTTTTCTATGGTATATATGACTATAATAACTATATATATATATATATATATATATATATATATATATATATATATATATATATATATATATACACACGCGTACACAATGTTTTTATGTATTTAATAAATACATATTTATATAAAAGTTTTCTGTGGTATATATGACTATAATAACTTATTTTATATAATTATATTTCGTGTATTTATACATAATTACATTTTTATAAATAACTATTTAAATTAAAAATTTATTTATATAAATAGTTATTTTGCATACAAACATTTTTAAAAAGGGCTTTCTATAGGTATTTTGCATATAATTTTTTTTAAAACAAAGGTTTTTATGTAGAACAAAGAAAGTTTTTTTATGTGAAAATAAGTTTTTGTTTGTATAAATATGATTTTATACAGCAAAAAAAGATATTTGAAACAAAATTTTGAAAAGAAGATGTAAAAATATTGAAGTTATGATGAATTCGTAACAAAATTTCGAAATCTGGGCCGAAAGTGTAAAATTTTCAACCAAATTTGTAATAAAATTTAAAATCTGGGTCAAAATTATAAATTTTGAAAATGAGATGACATGTTGACTGGGTAAAAGGGTCAAGATAAATACAATTGTGAGTTTTTTAGACTTACTTAAATAATATATATATATATATATATATATATATATATATATATATATATATATATATATATATATATATAATGACTAAATCGATATGAGGCCAAAATATAAAGACTTTTATGGAGTTTTCCCAAAATAAAACACATAAATGAAGCATTAAAAATAATTGCGCTCTACCATATATATTAAGATCTCAACTTAATAATCATTACATAATGTAAATTTTATCATTCATTTGTTCAAAACACCAATCCATCTAATAAATTATGGAAAGTAATTTACATGCCTAATTTCTAATAG
This sequence comes from Lactuca virosa, assembly GCF_052849685.1. Taxonomy (NCBI): domain Eukaryota; kingdom Viridiplantae; phylum Streptophyta; class Magnoliopsida; order Asterales; family Asteraceae; genus Lactuca; species Lactuca virosa. The sequence goes on from NC_136428.1 coordinate 284,055,895, forward strand.
ACCGGATCTGAGGGTCATGGCTAGTGATGGGCCACTGATTAGTGAATGGATCAACCAAGTTTTCATTTGAAGGGATTGTATTAATCACAATGTCTCCCTCTTCAACAATCTTCCGAATATAATGATATTTTATGATTATATGTTGTGTGCATTTTTGTGCTATGAGTTCTTTAGCTAAAGCGACTACACCCTCGTTGTCATAATAAATCTCTATAGGATCTTTTATGCTAAGAACAACATCAAGATTTCTAATGAACTTCTTCATCTACATAACCTTTTTAGCAGGTTGATTTACTATTATATAGTCGGGTTCCTTGTTGAGTATGCTATTGTAGCATTCCAAATTCTAGCCATAAAGTTTTTGAAAATCAGAGTGTAGGTTTTAGTAAAAGGTTTTATTGATAATGATTAATAGATTATAATACCAATGTGTCGCGTCAAATCAACATAATCGTAGTAGAATGCGAAAGCAAAGTCGTGTTTTGAAAACCATAACGTAACATAGAATTGATAAACTAGATGTCATGCCCCTCCGAGAATGTCTAAATATCTCAATCATACAGTTTCTTATCTTTCGAACCTGAAGGACCTGCAACTAAAAACATAAAATAGCAAAAATAAGCCTAAGGCTTTGGGAGTAATCAAAACACTCACCTATTATACAGATCATATGCAATACACATAATAGCACGAAACATCATGAAATAAATCACATATTACTTTACAATCTATCACATAACATATGTTAGCATACTCATAACCACTATGCAACTAGAACTTCCCTCCGAGAGGATATTCTATAAAAGCACAAGCCATCCGATCATACTTCCCTCCAAGAGACTATTCGTGATCATACATACTTCCATGACACAACTAGAACTTCCCTCCAAGAGGCTATTCTCTAGTTGGACTGGTCATCGTGACCACAGTTCCTTCCGAGAGGTTGTGCATAGTAGTACATACTATCACGACACAACTAGAACTTCCCTCCGAGAGGCTATTCTCTAGTTGGACCGATCATCCCGACCACACTTCCCTCCGAGAGGTTGTTCGTAGTAGTACATAACATAATCACATAGTCCACATAATAATAAAGTTTGTGAGAACTCACCTGAACAACTGATAAGATGTATCCATACAATGAGCTAGGTGGCACGAAAACTTCTTCGAGCGACTACACAAATACATACATATACATAATCTTAACTCGCAACTAAGGTATGCCACTTAAATTTCCTTCCTATCATTCTTGGTTAAAATGCTTACACTCTTGTTATGCGATAGTGATATTTAGTTCTGCCTGTTAGTTTGATTGGCTGGATATATGTTTATCTGTTACTGTTATATGTTATCTGTTTTGTGTATGTTGACATAGTATGGTTGGGTAGAGGTGTTACTGCTTTGTGCCATAGCCATTAAACGTAGGAGCAAGCCAGGCATAAGCTGTAGGCCCAAGGCGCAAGCCAGAATTATGCTATTGGCTCGAGAGTAAACCAGACATGAGCTGTAGGCCTAATGGCAAGCCAAACTCATGCTGTGGGCTTTGGGGTAATCCAATTTGTTAGTTATGGACCCAATATGCATGTTGTTATATGTGGTGTGGTGGTAACTTGGGGTAACTCACTAAGCTTTGGCTTACGGTTTCAGTTTTATGTTTCAGGTACTTCGGATGACCGGGGGAAAGTGAATGCGTGATCGTGCACATCCTCTTGGTTTTGATGATTTTGATTTGCGACACTCTGATATATATGATTTCTAGGTTTGAGAAAAATATTTTTTAAACGTTTGGTTGATTTGGGATTTTATTTGAAAACAATGATTTCACTTGATTTAAAAATGAAAAATTTTACCTAGAGTTTTGGGATGTTATATATATATATATATATATATATATATATATATATATATATATATATATATATATATATATATATATATATATATATATATTAATTATAAAAACGTATTTGTAAACATTTTTATAAAATATATGTTTGTATATATATATATATATATATATATATATATATATATATATATATATATATAATATGTTTGTATAAAAATGCATTATAAAATAGGTGTTTGTATACTTTTTTATTATATAAAATACGTGTCTTTTATACATTAAAAAAAATTTGTATATATTTATGCATTTACATGCGTACACAATGTTTTTATGTATTTAATAAATACATATTTATATAAAAGTTTTCTATGGTATATATGACTATAATAACTTATTTTACATAATTGTATTTCGTGTATTTATACATAATTAAATTTTTATAAATAACTATTTAAATCAAAAATTTATTTATATAAATAGTTATTTTGCATACAAAAATATTTTAAAAAAGGGCTTTTTATAGGTTTTTTGCATATAATTTTTTTTTTAAAACAAAGGTTTTTATGTAGAACAAAGAAAGTTTTTTTATGTGAAAATAAGTTTTTGTTTGTATAAATATGATTTTATACAGCAAAAAAAGATATTTGAAACAAAATTTTGAAAAGAAGATGTAAAAATATTGAAGTTATGATGAATTCGTAACAAAATTTGGAAATCTGGACCAAAAGTTTAATATTTTCAACCAAATTTGTAATAAAATTTAAAATCTGGGTCAAAATTATAAATTTTGAAAATGAGTTGATGGGTAAAAGGGTCAAGATAAATACAATTGTGAGTTTTTTAGACTTATATATATATATATATATATATATATATATATATATATATATATATATATATATATATATATATATATATATATATATATATATATATAATGACTAAATCGATATGAGGCCAAAATATAAAGACTTTTATGGAGTTTTCCCAAAATAAAACACATAAATGAAGCATTAAAAATAATTGCGCTCTACCATATATATTAAGATCTCAACTTAATAATCATTACATAATGTAAATTTTATCATTCATTTGTTCAAAACATCAATCCATCTAATAAATTATGGAAAGTAATTTACATGCCTAATTTCTAATAGACCGGATGTGAGGGTCATGGCTAGTGATGGGCAACTGATTAGTGAATGGATCAACCAAGTTTTCATTTGAAGGGATTGTATTAATCACAATGTCTCCCTCTTCAACAATCTTCCGAATGTAATGATATTTTATGATTATATGTTGTGTGCATTTTTGTGCTATGGGTTCTTTAGCTAAAGCGACTACACCCTCGTTGTTATAATAAATCTCTATAAGATCTTTTATGCTAAGAACAACATCAAGATTTCTAATGAACTTCTTCATCTACATAACCTTTTTAGCAAGTTGATTTACTATTATATAGTCGGGTTCCGTTGTTGAGTATGCTATTGTAGCATCCCAAATTCTAGCCATAACGTTTTTGAAAATCAGAGTGTAGGTTTTAGTAAAAGGTTTTATTGATAATGATTAATAGATTATAATACCAATGTGTCGCGTCAAATAAACATAATCATAGTAGAATGCGAAAGCAAAGTCTTGTTTTGAAAACCATAACGTAACATAGAATGGATAAACTAGATGTCATGCCCCTCCGAGAATGTCTAAATATCTCAATCATACAGTTTCTCATCTTTCAAACCTGAAGGACCTGCAACTAAAAACATAAAATAGCAAAAATAAGCCTAAGGCTTAGGGAGTAATCAAAACACTCACCTATTATACAGATCATATGCAATACACATAATAGCACGAAACATCATGCAATAAATCACATATTACTTTACAATCTATCACATAACATATGTTAGCATACTCATAATCACTATGCAACTAGAACTTCCCTCCGAGAGGGTATTCTATAAAAGCACAAGCCATCCGATCATACTTCCCTCCAAGAGACTATTCTTGATCATACATACTTCCATGACACAACTAGAACTTCCCTCCAAGAGGCTATTCTCTAGTTGGACTGGTCATCGCGACCACAGTTCCTTCCGAGAGGTTGTGCATAGTCGTACATACTGTCACGACACAACTAGAACTTCCCTCCGAGAGGCTATTCTCTAGTTGGACCGATCATCCCGACCACACTTCCCTCCGAGAGGTTGTTCGTAGTAGTACATAACATAATCACATAGTCCACATAATAATAAAGTTTGTGAGAACTCACCTGAACAACTGATAAGATGTATCCATACAATGAGCTAGGTGGCACGAAAACGTCTTCGAGCGACTACACAAATACATACATATACATAATCTTAACTAGCAACTAAGGTCTGCCACTTAACTTTCCTTCCTATCATTCTTGGTTAAAATGCTCACACTCTTGTTATGCGATATGATATTTAGTTCTGCCTGTTAGTTTGATTGGCTGGATATATGTTTATCTGTTACTGTTATATGTTATCTGTTTTGTGTATGTCGACATAGTATGGTTGGGTGGAGGTGTTACTGCTTTGTTCCGTAGCCATTAAACGTAGGAGCAAGCCAGACATAAGCTGTAGGCCCAAGGCGCAAGCCAGAATTATGCTATTGGCTCGAGAGTAAACCAGACATGAGCTGTAGGCCTAATGGCAAGCCAAACTCATGCTGTGGGCTTCGGGGTAATCCAATTTGTTAGTTATGGACCCAATATGCATGTTGTTATACGTTGTGTGGTGGTAACTTGGGGTAACTCACTAAGCTTTGACTTACGGTTTCAGTTTTATGTTTCAGGTACTTCGGATGACTGTGGGAAAGTGAATGCGTGATCGTGCACATCCTCTTGGTTTTGATGATTTTGATTTGCGACACTCTGATATATATGATTTCTAGGTTTGAGAAAAATATTTTTTAAACGTTTGGTTGATTTGGGATTTTATTTGAAAACAATGATTTCACTTGATTTAAAAATGAAAAATTTTACCTAGAGTTTTGGGATGTTATATATATATATATATATATATATATATATATATATATATATATATATATATATATATATATATATATATATATATATATATATATATATATATATTAATTATAAAAACGTGTTTGTAAACATTTTTATAAAATATATGTTTGTGTATATATATATATATATATATATATATATATATATATATATATATATATATATATATATATATATATATATATATATATGTTAGCATACTCATAACCACTATGCAACTAGAACTTCCCTCCGAGAGGGTATTCTATAAAAGCACAAGCCATCCGATCATACTTCCCTCCAAGAGACTATTCGTTATCATACATACTTCCATGACACAACTAGAACTTCCCTCAAAGAGGCTATTCTCTAGTTGGACTGGTCATCGCGGCCACAGTTCCTTCCGAGAGGTTGTGCATAGCCGTACATACTGTCACGACACAACTAGAACTTCCCTCCGAGAGGCTATTCTCTAGTTGGACCGATCATCCCGACCACACTTCCCTCCGACAGGTTGTTCGTAGTAGTACATAACATAATCACATAGTCCACATAATAATAAAGTTTGTGAGAACTCACCTGAACAACTGATAAGATGTATCCATACAATGAGCTAGGTGGCACGAAAACTTCTTCGAGCGACTACACAAATACATACATATACATAATCTTAACTAGAAACTAAGGTATGGCACTTAACTTTCCTTCCTATCATTCTTGGTTAAAATGCTAACACTCTTGGGTAGAAGACATTTTTTATGTTTCGAGATCACACTTTTCACCTTATTACATATTTTCACCATATTAACTTAGTTATTTAACCATGTGATTACCCCGTTAAATGTTAAGTATTCTTTTACACGCTTTTACACATAATATATCAATTTACCAACCTTTATCATCCTAGTCATTCACACGGTTTTCTTAGTATTTGAACACTTTTACATATCATTAACACACAATTAGTTTGATATTATATCACTTAACATCTTTATTATGTTTACAACTCTTAACCTTATTTTTAACATCTCTTTACCATTATCTACACACATGTAGTATAATGATCATTACTTAAACATACTTTACACACATTCACTTATACTTATATATATATATATATATATATATATATATATATATATATATATATATATATATATATATATATATATCATTAACTCACACACACATATTTTTATTCATCTTTTTATACATATATTCGGGTAGTAGTATGATTTAAACATAATCTTATTTTACGCACACAAAACACACAAATGACCCTAATCTTGAACTCTAAGTTATTTTTAGCATTTTAATCTAAACCCACGCTTATATTAAGTTAATATGGATGTGTAGTTTGGTTATAGCATTGTCAATTCAGTTATAACATCTATGTATGAGTTAGGATTAAGGATACAAATTCATACAGTTTTCAAAACCCGCAAATCAACTCATCATCTCCATGGTGAAACATGGTCATTTACGGTTATATAGAGCTCTTTTTGTCTCGATCCAAGCTTGCTACAAGGATCAAACAAATCAGTGACATCCCAATGAAGATCAAAAAAGAGAGTTAAAGGTGAAAAGCATAGCCTACACTTATGAAACTGTACATACATAAAAATATCGCTAAATCTTGTTTTATGAAGGTTTTAATGCATTTTAAGTTGATTTCTGAGTTTCTAATTGTCCACATTTGTTCTTATGTGTTAAGGGGACTAGAAGATAACTCAATAGGAAGTAACCAGGTCGAAAATCTAACCAACTCGATTGAAACGGATTCATGCCGAGAATCCTGCTAATGGCGTTTTTCTGACGGATAGAGGGTCGCTGGAGGCATATCTGGCCTCCACATTGTTAGGAGTAATCCGGACACTTAGAAGGACATTTAGGACACTTTAATTTAATTATGGAAAGTTTGTAATAGAATCAAATTAGGATTCTTTTTCTTGGTAAGCAAGTTTAGAGTTTAGGTAACAGGTCACTTTTTTTAGTTTCTTATAAATAGGTGTGTTTATTTGCTTTTCTTTTTTAATGATGAGCTTTAGAATAAAATAGCAGAAAAAGTTCTCCTCCTCACTCTTCATATTTTCCCCTGCACGTTTTCTTCCTGTCACTTTTCCTTCTTGTTTTTTTCTTTCTTCCTGCTTTGTTCCCGACTTATAACAGGAGGATTAAAATAGAGTAAATCATCTTTGTTTAAGAAGGCTAAACCAACATTTGGTATCAGAGCGAATCTGGTGCGATGTCGAACAAAGAAGGCTCAGTTACTCTTCAATACCCAATGTTGTCTAAGACGAATTACGCAACATGGTCGATTAAGATGAAGATTTATATGCAAGCTCAAGAGGTGTGGGAAGCCATAGAGCCGAAGAACCCACAAAATCCAGTGGGTGTGAAGAGAAACAAGATGGCGATGGATGCCATCTACCAAGCAATTCCAGAGGAGGTTCTATTGATGATTGCGGAGAAGCAAACGACAATGGAAGCTTGGGAAACACTCAAGACGATGTACTTGGGAGCAGATCGAGTCAAAACAACCAAAGTTCAAACTCTCAAAGCTGAATTTGAGATGATGAACATGAGTGAATCAGAGAATGTGGACGATTTTTCTGCAAAACTTGGAGGTATTGTGAGCAATATCATGCTCTTGGTGAAACCGTTCAAGAATCCTACATAGTAAAAAAGATGTTATGAGTCGTACCCTCCAAATTCGTTCAACTTGCATCCACAATTGAACAATTTGGAGATCTTGAAGAGATGACTTTTGAAGAAGTGGTCGGAAGACTAAAAGCTCATGAGATTCGTATTGGGGTTCATAAAGAACCCGAGGAGAAGAAGCTATTGTTAACACATGAAGAGTGGTCGGAACGAGCACAGAAGAAAAATAATAAAGATCGTTCAAAACAACGGAACAATAATTATAATAATAATTGAGGTGGTGGAACACGGGGACGAGGACGAGGAAAAGGAAGAGGTGGTTACAAAAATTCCAGCAACTCCAACAAAGGACGAGGTGGTGGTAATCAACAAAACAACGGAAAGAATGATTCGTATCAACCTCGTGATAAATCTAAAGTTCAATGCTATAATTGTCAAGAGTTTGGTCATTACGCTGCTGAGTGTAAGAACCCACGTCGTGAGAGGAATCATGAAGCCAACCTAACTCAAGGACCGAATGATCATGAGTCGGCACTTCCGATTTCATCCCAAGTAAACGATGAAGTTTACTTGAATGAGGAAAAAGTTAATCCCAATATAAGATCAAGTGATCAAACTCCAACCCAATCAAAAGTGTGGTATCTAGACAATGGAGCAAGCAACCACATGACTGGTGAAAAAGGAAAATTTCGAACCCTTGATCTGTCTACTAGAGGTAATGTGAAATTTGGTGATGGATCTAAAGTTAGAATAAAGGGGAAGGGTTCAGTCATGTTCAAATGCAAGAATGGTGAAAGTAGATTGCTAAAAGAGGCATACTATATACCAAGGTTATGTAGAAATATTATTAGCTTGGGACAATTAGCTCAACATGGAGATCAGATTGTGATGCTTGGATTGTATTTATGGATTCATGATCCACAAGGAAAACTATTATTGAAAGTTCAACAATCAAGCAATCGTTTGTACAAGGCCATAATTGAAGAAGAAGTTTCAAAGTGCTTACTTGCAGAACAAGGTGAGGCATCTTGGCTGTGGCACAAGCGGTTTGGACATGTTAACTTCAATGCACTAAAACACATGGCTAATACAAGTATGATGGAAGGCTTACCCAAAATTAAAGTTCCTACAAGCTTGTGTGAAGCTTGATTGATCTCCAAGCAAGCTCGAAAATCCTATCCAAGGAACACCAAATTTAGAGCTAAAGAACGACTAGAACTTGTGCATGCAGATCTTTGTGGTCCGATCACACCACCAACACCAGCCGGAAATACATATTTTATGTTAGTTGTCGATGACTATACACGAGTTATGTGGGTTTATATGTTGAAAAACAAGGATGACGCTTTAATTGTTTTTAAGAAATTTAGAGCACTAGTTGAAGTTGAAACGAGTTTAAAATTAAAAAGTTTTCGAACCGATCGGGGAGGTGAATTTTTATCAACACAATTCACTACATATTGTGATGAAACCGGGTTCAAACGCCACTATACAACACCTTATTCCCCGCAACAAAACAGTGTTGTAGAAAGACGCAACCGAAGAATAGTAGACATGGAAAGAAGCAATCTAAAATGGATGAATGTTCCAGAAGTCCTATGGGGTGAAGCCGTAAGTCACTCAGTCTACATCCTAAATCTTATAAACACAAAAGCCTTAAAAGAGTCAACACATTATGAGCTATGGACTGGTCGGAAGCCAAACAATGATCATGTGAGAGTTTTTGGGTGTGTTGCTTATGCAAAAATAGTAGGCACACATCTAAAAAAACTCGATGATAGAAGTAAGAAGCTAGTACACTTGGGTGTTGAAAAAGGTACAAAAGGTTATCGACTACTTGATCCGGAAACTAGAGCAATTCGAGTGGGAAGATATGTGATTTTCGAAGAAGATGCTAAGTGGGAGTGGGGACCTACAACAAAGTTCAAATCCATGACAAATGGAACATTCACCTTTGATATTATGCTTGATATTGAAGCTGAACAGGAAGAAGATATCCATCCAAATTTTGATGAAGACTATACACCACAAGGTAGCCCGGTTATACCTCAATCATCACTTGATAATTCATCCGAAAGCGAAGCTCCACAAAGATATCGTAATTTGGCCGATATTTATGAAGAAAGTGATGAACTTATGTTTTTACAAGATGAAGAAGAACCGATAAATTTCTCAAGTGCAAGTAAAAGTGAAGAATGGATGGAAGCTATGAAAAGTGAGTTAAGTGCAATTGAGAAAAATAAAACATGGAGTTTAGTCGAGTTGCCAAAGGGTAGGTGACCCATTGGCTTAAATTGGGTGTACAAGATCAAACGAGACCCGGATGGAAAAATATTAAAATATAAAGCAAGGCTAGTCGCTAAAGGCTACGTACAACAACAAGGCATAGATTTTGATGAAGTGTTCGTATCGGTTGCTCGTTTGGAAACCTTTCGAATAATACTTGCTCTTGCTGCTTCAAATGGATGGAATGTATATCACCTTGATGTAAAATCAGCTTTCTTAAATGGCAATTTAGAAGAAGAAGTTTATGTGATACAACCGGAGGGATTCGTGAAGAAAGATAAACCAAAAATGGTGTATAAATTAGGAAAAGCTTTGTATGGTTTACGCGAAGCTCCACGAGCTTGGAGTTTTCGCTTAAACCAATGCATGAAAGAGATGGGGTTTGAAAAGTGTCCACAAGAGTATGCCATTTACACGAAGAAAGAGAAGGGGAGCATACTAATAATCGGTGTCTATGTTGATGATCTCATTTTCACCGGAAGTCATAAGGATGAGATAAGGAAATTCATACAACAAATGAGCAAGGAGTTTGAAATGAGTAACCTTGGGATGCTAACTTACTATTTAGGCATTGAGGTTAATCAACATAAAAATGGTCTCACATTAAGACAAACGAATTATGCTAACACCATCCTAAAGAAGGCTGGGATGTTTGATTGCAATCCTTGCAGGTACCCCATGGAATCAAAGCTACATTTGACTAAGGACGAAGAAGGTGAATGTCACACCCCAAAACCGGAATGATGGAAACGTTCGGGGGCGGAGGACGTCATGTACAGTATCACAACAATGCATAATAGTAAACAAGCAACAACATCATCCATTGCATTAATAGTAATATTTTAATACAAGTGTGTTATGAAGTTTATAAGACACCAAAAATATGAATCAAAATAGGAGATGAGTCTTGAATGTGCTCCATCTTCTCAAAACCTGGTCATCGATACCTGTCTACTGGCGACCTGAGAATACAAGTTATTTTGAAAGCATAGATCAGCATTAAAGCTGGTGAGTTCATAAGTATTTTAGTGTCATTATTTGTATAAGTTTGAAGAAAGTGCTTGTAAATGTTTGATGTAAAAGTTTGTAAGTGTTTGATGTTTGTAAACTTCCTAGAAAATCCTATATTTTCTACTAAAGTAGTCTTCTACCGAGACTCAACTGTTCTCTATGTTTGTTCTTTTGTAAAAGTGTGAGTTTTCCCAAAGTATGACTATCATTACCAAAAATATAGTTTTTCACTACCGTTTATGTGAGAAGATCACAATGTGAATGAAATGGGAAAATAAAGATGTACTGTAGTTTTATTTAGGTAACTACCAATGTACTAACTACCTTAAACTTGTTAGTTTAATTAAGGTAAAATGTGATATGATTATATCCATACTTGATCGACTAGTATAACACGACGTTCGAGACGTCGAAATGATATGACATTCGTCACCCGTAGACCTGCAGGTCCCACTGTAGCTAGCAGCAAGGTGTAGGAGGGTCAGTCCCATATAGATCTATACACAAATTCATGCTCTCCCTCCAGGAGACTCTGGGTACAAAACGTGACACAACAGTATATTGCCGAGCCATGAAGTAGTATCTCACATTAATGTTATAGTATTCTTGTATTTGTATAGTATGTACTAGTGTAGTGTATGTTCTCTCTGTCTAGTATGTAGTATGTTCTCTAGTGTATAGTGTGTAGTATGTATAGTTTCTCTTTATAGTGAGTATTGTCTCTCGTTATAATATTCTCTATTTGTTTCTCTTTATAGTGAGTATTGTCTCTCATTATAGTATGTTCTATCTGTTTCTCTTTATAGTGAGTATTGTCTCTCGTTATAGTATTCTCTATCTGTTTCTGTTTATAGTGAGTATTGTCTCTCGTAATAGTATGTACCGACTCATGTATGAACTGACTCTTTGTGTGTTTCGTTGTTCTAGTAATAGTATTAGTGACTTCCTAAACTATACCTATTATAGTTTACTAGTAATGTTGTTTGTATGAATGAACATGTTTGTACACCTTTTCTACCCAAAGGTATTGAACTGAATGAAGAACTTTTATATCTATATACATACACATAATATATAACTAAGATTCAAACAACCTTCGGATAAACAACCGATACCCTAAGTCCACAACCAAACAAGGAACAGGAAGTAAGGCGAGCTATCAGTCCTAAGTGCTGTCAATCCTACTTATATAACTATATCTATATAGATATGCTTTTGACTAAATATAAGTTTAAAAAGAGTTTGATAAAGAGTTTTACATATAAAAGGGTTTGTAAAACGATTTGAAGCAATTTGTTTGAAAACACAGTTTGAAGTATAAGAAATCCATTTGTTTGATAGTTATTAATCTCATGTGATTGATATAATAACTATTATGTTTGTACTTGTATTCCCCCCCCCCCCCATAAAAGCATTTAAAATCATTTAAAAGATAAATTAAGGGGTATGAACTCACTGGCAGTGAGTGATACGAATGAAAGATCAATTTGTGGGATGCTAAGTGCCAAGTGAAGCCTTGAGCACAACGGATCCTAATAAGCATATAATGACACATATATGTATATAATTAGTGTTTAAGCAACTAATCTGTTGGATAAGGTGTCTAAGTCCATAACTATTTCTGGTATGCACTTGACCCGATCCGGCATGGTCCATTTGGGTTGCATGGCATCATGCATTTGGATAGACTAAATGAGAGAGATAAAACTTGTGGTTTATTAATATATTATAAGTTCTAATATATTAATAATATTATTTAATTAGTATTGATCAAGAATTTATCTAGAATTAATTAAGTGATCAAAAGGAGACTAATTAAATATATGGGTTGATTATGTAAATCATCCATAACTTGTATAGTGGGCTAAAGGCTTCATGGATTATCAAGTTGGGCTAAGGTCCATAGGATGCTCCATGGGAGTTACAAACCCATGGGTCATGGAAATGAAGAGCCATGTTACATTAGGGTTTACATGGTGTAACCCTAATGCAACATACTATATAAGCATACTTACATCCACCAAAATCGGCTACACTAGTGAGATAAGAGGGCAAGCCAAATTTAGAAGTGTTCTACATTCTCTCAAAGTCATTCCAAAGCACTTGGTGTTGTGTGAAACATTTAAAGCATCACACTTGGGGTGCTAGGCTCTCAAGGTTTTTCAAGGAATCAAATCAACTACAAGGTATGTAATTCTAGCCATCTTTTATGTTTAAAGTTCCCCATGTATGTTAAATAGGATTATGAACCTTGGAAAAAGTATTTTGCATGTATTTTAGACAAACATAGATAAAAGGTTTTCTAGGGTTGCATGTACACTTATGAATGTTAGAAATGTTGAAAACCCATCAGTGGTATCAGATCCAGATTTGTTTGTTTGATACTTGATGCAAAATAGCTGAAAAATCGAAACTCTTGCTGTCTGCACAGGGGACTCGCCGAGTTCATGGGGGAACTCGTCGAGTCCAAGCGTATCTTCAACCAACTCGGCGAGTCAGTTGTTGCACTCGACGAGTTGGCCAGGCAGAGTGCAGATTTTCGATTCTTGCTGCTGGAAATGGACTAGAAACATTACGCTAAACCGTTTTGGTGTTTTAAAACTTGTTTTAGATGGTGTAATGATTGTTCTAATCCATTTATAATGGCTAATATCAAAATTACATGATTATATGTGTTCATATGTTCTTGAAATTTTGATATGATTATTCATGTTCTTATGAGTTCTTGATAGATCATAGGAATTACTAGTTTAATGATGAATTCATGATCTTTATGTGTTTTAATGGAGTCCATAACTTGTCCTCAAGTTATGGATAACCAAAAGTCTCTTTGTATTAAAGCCATTAAAAGAACACATAAGTTACAAAAAATGAAGAGTCTTCATTTTAATAACTCATAAGTTATGAATTGAAAGGTTTTGTAAAGTTACAAAAATTGCCCTCAAGTTTTGGAACATGTAAAGTCTTATAGTAAACTTTAGTTCCAACCCTGAGAATTTTAAAAGTTAAAATTCAACACTTATACTTTATAATATTATAAGTTAATAATATATATATGTATAAGATCAAGTCGTTTTACATTTAGTAGGCCTCATTCACGAAGCCGATCTATAAGGGGGGTATAAGGTTGTTGCCTATAAAATGGCAGCTTAATGGGTGTCCACTCTCACCCACCGCTTCCTTGACTGGTGGAGGGTCGTTAGCCGAACGGGTAGGACAATGACTTAAAATTCTCATTAAAAGTATAATGATTATTATAAAGTAACTAAATGTTTTTATAAATTCTCAATCTTAGTTACTTTAGGAAAATGTGAATAAGGAGCTAACCCATGAAATTACACTTTGAACTTTGATTAAGTCGTTGGTGGAGCGTGTGTGGTTAACCAGCATACTAACTTGGACTTAACAAGGTAGGCAAAGGGTGACTTAAGGTTTTTCATAGGTCGGTGGAGCGCGTGTGGTTAACCGGCACATCGATGAAGTGAAAAACATTAAGGGTACTAAGTAATTTGCATGGTTACTTCACACCTTGTTTTGTGATCCTCGGTATCCCAGTCACAAAACATGAAGGGCACACTTGAGATTGAAACATGCCATTGAAAAGTTCAATGAATCTCAAAAGAATCCAGGAGTTTCTAAAACCAAATAAAACCTAATAATTTATATATTTCGTTTTTCATGGTGGAAATTGGTGAATCGTCATTCACCTACCTTTCAAATATGTTTTAGCTTAGATTACGACATCCCTCTTCTAAGTTATAATATATTGTGATTGGATCCTAGCCTTAATATTACATTTGGGTGTTTTATTAAGGACTATCTTTATATCTAAACTAAACTTGTCTTTTTCTTCTTTTTCAGATGTCTTCCAACAATGCTGCTCCTGGCTCAAACCCTACCGGCTCCTTATCTCTCATGAACCTTTGTGGGAGAGTCATCTTTGATGGATCCAACTATAAAGATTGGATCAGGAACATCACGATGGTCACTCGGTATGCGAACAAAGAATATGTTCTCAACAAGGAGCTTAAGGTACCCGAGCCAAATGCTACTCCTGAGGAGCTTGCTGAATATGAGGCACATGAAAGAGATGCTACCAAAGTGGCATGCATCATGATGGCCACTATGACGGCCGAGCTCCAAAAGTCCTATGAGGACTACTATCCTTTTGAGATGCACCAGGATTTGATGGACCGCTACCATCAGAGTGCCCGTCAAGAGCGATATGAAATCATCTCCTCCATGATAACAACCAGGATGTAGGATGGTGAACCCTTCACGGGCCACATGCAGAAAATGCAAAGGTATGTGGACCATTTGCTGAAACTTAATGTGAACTTTCCCGAGGAGTTAGCAATAGATATCATTTTGCACTCCTTACCATCGTGTTATGATCAATTCCGCATGACATACCACATGAACAAGGAAGAAGTCACCCTCAGCAAACTTCAAGGACTCCTAAAGATCGCAGAATCAGGTCTTAAAGGTAAGTCGGTCGTTACCACTCCTACTCCTACTCCAAACTCCGCACCTGTCCTGGCAATCAGGAAAGGGAGTGGGAAAAAGAGGAAGAATGTCACACCCCGAAACTGATGGCGGAAACGTTCCGGGGCAGAGGACGTCATGCGTAGTATCACAACAGTTGTACCATAGTAAGCGAAGTAAACACAACCATTACATTATAATATGAGTATTTAAATTGTTCAAAAACATGATTTATACATAACAGTATATAACAAAAGTAAAAGACGTGACTTCAGAATGTTCCGTCTTCTCCAAAAGTTGGCAAGAGTACCTGTCTATTGATGCCCTGAGAATACAACCAGTTTTAAAAATATCAGCATAAAGCTGGTGAGTTCATAAGCGTTTAATTCTGATGAAGGAAATGTTTCTTTGATTCTTTGAAAAGTTGTTTCCCAAGAAAATCCTATATTTTCTTATGAAAGAGGTTTGATTATCCATTAGTTACACGTTAAACAGCCTGTTTATGAAAGGTTAAGTTATCCCAGGAAAATCCTATATTTTCCTTAAAAGTTGATAGTTGATTTTCGATTCTGATACGAGGTGTACAAGTATCTACCATACTTGTATCGATAGATGTAGTTTCCTTGAAAAAAACACTAGTTATTCGTTGTGAGAAGTATTAGCCTTATTACACAAATAAAACTAATAAAATAAGTAGTGAACTAGATCCTAAGGGCGTTACTGATGCCCTCTAGTAATCCAATCGGATATTACTTTGAGGTTAGTTCACTCGTTTCATTATTACAAAAGTAAATTCTCGTTACCTAAGTTGTGAGTGCCATAACCGTACTTAGACTGGATAAGGCACGAAACGGGGGCCAGTATCTTTTATGACTTTGTCACCCCTGAACCTAACGATTCCGCTGTAGCTAGCAGCGAGGGTGCGGGATAGTCAGTTCCATATAGATCTATACACAATAGTCACGCTCTCCCTCCAAGAGATTCTGGTTATAATTCGTAGTCCTCCACTCACAAATCCGATGGAGTGTTACCAAGGACATGTGTCAAACTTAGTCTAACAAATTTACAAGTAATAGTACGAAAATCCTGCTTATGATTTACATGAATCCTTTATAAGATAATACATATTATAACATGATTCACAAGTTTCTTGCTTTAGATTTGAAAACTGTTTCTACGAGTTGATTTCTTAATCGATTGGTAAAACGGTTTTTTGAGTTAAAAGCATACTGAACATAAAATCATTCTATGCAAAATGAGATAATTTGAGCACAAGTTTCCTTGTACTTTTGCTTGTATTCCCCCCATGAAAACATGAAAAACTCGGAAAAAGCGTAGGGGTATGAACTCACAGTTTATCGTAGGATCCGAAAGCATAATAGGTTACGAGTGTTGAGTGTCAATCGATGTTTCGTAAGCAAGTAAATCCTATTACCATGTGATAATACATATGTGTGGTGGAATTAGGGTGTTTCATGACTAAACATGACGGGAAATCACCCTAAAGACTTGGAAATGCTTGTCGGGACCCTATATGATCAAATAAGGGAGGTATACGGCCATTTGAGTGGGTGTACGGCCAGGATGTGTGTGCGGTTGCACACAGGAGTGTGCGGCCGTACACTCCTCGTTTGTGCCCGAAATGTCGATTTTTAGGTGTTCTTGTGCTAATACCATGTCCAACTAGTAAATTGAGGCCAAACTCTTCACTTTGGAGAGTCTTTAAGGTGTGTGCGACCACCTTATGAAGGTGTGCGGCCGTACACCTTCAAAGGATGAAGAACACAAAGAACACTATGAGTTTTAGGCTTAGATTCAGGTGTCTTACCAATATAACAAGCTGAAAGATGAAGTAGTTCACGTTTTTGAGGCCTTTACAGTGTTCTTGGATGAAGTTTTTAGAGAGAGAAAGTAGTGAGAGAAAGTAGAATGCAACCAAAAGAAAGGAATGAGTGAAAGGGGTCACCTTATATATATAAGGGTGAGTGTGCGGCTGGAGGGTGGGTGTGCGGCCGTACACACCTCTCATGAGGGTGTATGGCCCGATTTTGTTTCTAAACGACATGTTGACTCATTCCTAATCTCATTCCCAACTGTACTCAAGCTTAGAACGCTTAGACGGACCCTTAAATGACGTTAAAAGGTAACGGAATCGAGTTTAATATTGATATAAAGATCGATTGCACAGGATAAAAGTTTCGGGTTGTCACATCATCCCCCCGTTAGAGGGAATTTCATCCCGAAATTCGAACATAGAATTCAATTCATAAATTAGAAAAGAGATGAGGATATTTCTGGTTCATCTGATCTTCGTGCTCCCAAGTGAATTCAGGTCCCCTCTTGGCATTCCAGCAAACCTTCACTATCGGGATGCGACTTTGTTTCGTTCGTTTGATCTCTCTATCCATGATTTCGACTGGTTCTTCCACGAAATTCAGGTTCTCATTGATTTCAATCTCATCGAGAGGAATCGTAAGGGTTTCATCGGACACGCATTTCTTAAGATTCGAAACGTGGAATACAGGATGAATGTTGCTAAGCTCTTGAGGTAATCGGAGTTTGTAGGCTACAGGACCGATCCTGGCGAGGATCTCGAACGGTCCTACATATCTTGGATTTAGCTTTCCACGCTTTCCAAAGAGTATCATGCCTTTCCAGGGCGAGACCTTCAACAGAACACGGTCTCCAACCTGGAATTCCAAGGGTTTTCGTCGTATATCGGCGTAGCTCTTTTGTCTATCTCGTGAGGCTTTCAGTCGTTCTCGGATTTGGACGATCTTTTCTGTGGTTTCGCGAATGATTTCTAGGCCGGTGAGAGTGCTGTCGGGGACTTGTCCCTTGACAAGCTGCGTGTCGCCTACCTCAGCCCAGCACAGAGGGGATCTGCACTTACGACCATATAAGGCTTCAAACGGCGCAACTTTAATGCTGGTGTGGTAATTGTTGTTGTAGGAGAACTCGACCAAGGGTAAATGGGTATCCCACAACTTTCCGAAATCGATAACACATGCTCTCAACATGTCTTCTAGGGTCTGAATAGTTCTCTCACTCTAACCGTCTGTCTGAGGATGATAAGATGTACTCATGTCCAGCTTAGTTCCAAGAGCCTTCTGCAGTGACTGCCAGAATCTCGAAGTGAACCTACTATCTCGATCGGAGATAATGGATACAGGTACACCGTGCAGTCGGACTATCTCGAAGTCTCTCCATTTTGAAGGTTTCCTTGATAGGCAGGAAGTGAGCGGATTTAGTCAGTCGATCGACTATCACCTAGATGGCGTCGTATCCACTCGGAGATTTGGGTAATTTGGTGATGAAATCCATGGTAATCCTCTCCCACTTCCATTCGGGAATTTCCGACTGTTGGAGCAGACCTGAGGGCTTCTGATATTCGGTTTTCACTTTGGCGCAAGTCAGACACTTGCCCACAAATGTAGCGATCTCCGCTTTCATGTTTGGCCACCAATATAGTTTCTTGAGATCGAGGTACATCTTATCCGAACCTGGATGAATGGAGTATCTGGTCTTGTGAGCTTCGTTCATGACGACTTCCCGGTAACCACCGAACTTTGGGGTCCAGATCCGGTCCATGAAATAATAGACTCCGTCTCCCTTGATCTCTAGGTTCTTATCCATTCCTCTCAAGGCCTCATCCGTGACGTTCTCTGGTTTTAGGGCTTCCCGCTGAGCCTCTCTGATTTGCGCGGATAAGTGGGAATGGATAGTCATAGATGATGCTTTCGTGCTGCGACTTGTGTACTCTTTGCGACTAAGAGCATCCGCCACCACATTGGCTTTGCCGGGATGGTAGCGTATTTCGCACTCGTAATCGCTGAGTAGCTCAACCCAACGTCGTTGTCGCATGTTCAACTCCTTCTGATCGAAGATGTGCTGCAGGCTTTTATGGTCAGTGAAGATAGTGCACTTGGTTCCGTAGAGATAATGTCTCCATATCTTCAATGTGAAGACCACTGCTCCCAACTCTAGGTCGTGCGTTGTATAGTTAACTTCGTGTACCTTCAGCTGTCTCGAGGCGTAAGCAATAACTTTTCCCCGCTGCATGAGCACACAACCCAAGCCCTGATTGGATGCATCGCAATAGACAATGAAATCCTCTGTCCCTTCGGGCAGGGACAGGACAGGTGCGCTGCATAGGGCCTGTTTCAATGTTTGGAACGCAGTGTCTTGCTTTTCACCCCAACAGAAAGGTACACCTTTCTGAGTCAGGGTGGTTAAGGGTTTTGCAATTTTTGAGAAGTTCTGGATAAATCTGCGATAATAGCCAGCGAGACCCAAGAATTGACGAATTTCTGTGGGTGTCTTCGGTGCTGACCAGCTCTCTATTGCTTTGATTTTGGAGGGGTCCACGTGTATGCCTTCCTCGCTTACCACGTGACCTAGGAAGGTTACTTTTCGAATCCAGAACTCGCACTTGGAGAAGTTCGCGTAAAGCTTCTCCGCCCTTAGAGTTTCCAGCACCAATCTCAAGTGCTGTTTGTGATCTTGCTCGCTTCTGGAATAGACAAGTATATCGTCGATGAATACGATAACGAACTTATCCAAGAAAGGACGGCACACCCGATTCATCAGGTCCATGAATACTGCCGGTGTGTTAGTTAGACCAAAGGGCATTGCTACGAACTCGTAGTGACCATATCGAGTCCGAAAAGCTATCTTAGGATCATCACTTTCATGGACTCTCAGCTGATGGTACCCTGATCTTAGATCTATTTTCGAGAAGTAGCTGGCTCCCTGAAGTTGGTCGAAGAGATCGTCGATTCGAGGAAGTGGGTAATGGTTTTTGACTGTGAGCTTGTTCAGCTCCCGATAATCGATACACATCCGAAACGATCCATCCTTCTTTTTCACGAACAAGATCGGGGCTCCCCAGGGTGAGGAACTCGGTCTGATGAATCCTTTGATGAGCAGCTCATTGAGCTGACTAGATAGTTCCTGCATTTCTGATGGTGCTAGGCGATATGGAGATTTAGCTACGGGGGTAGCTCCGGGGACTAAGTCGATGCGAAACTCGACTTGGCGTTCGGGAGGGATTCCCGGGAGATCTTCGGGAAAAACATCGGGAAAGTTGCAGACTTCGGGGATGCTCTCGAGGTCTTTAACTTCCCGCTTCTCGTTAATGACGTGGGCTAGGAATGCATAACACTCCTTTCGTAGGAGTTTCTGGGCTTTGATGCACGAAATGATGCGAAGGTTTGAACTGAGTTTATCGTCATAGATTGCAAGAGTTTCATCCGGGGAAAGATTGAGACGGATAGCTTTTTCGAAACAAAGAATATCAGCACGATTGGGTCTCAACCAACCCATGCTGATGATGACATCAAAGCTTTTTATGGAGACTGGCATAAGATCGATGGGAAATGAATGATCTTTTAAGGTAAGAGTCCAGCCTACATATATATCATTAGTGCTCTCCTTCTCACCGTTAGCCATCTCGACGGTAAATATTTCAGTTAGGGGTTGAGGTTTATGTTTGAGAAGATGTTTGAATGAATGACTAACAAAACTTCTCTCCGCACCAGAATCGAAAAGAATGCATGCATAAGAGTTGTCGAGGAGGAACGTACCCGAAACAACGGTAGGGTCAGCCACGGCCTCCTCTTGCCCCATAGCTAGTACTCTCCCGGTGTTGCCAGTTGTTGTTACCTTGGGGCAGTTTCTCTTATAGTGCCCGATTTCTCCACAACCATAACAGGCTTGACCGACGCCTGCTCCAGATGCCTGATCGGTTGGTGGGACTGGTGATTTGCAGCCTCGAGCCAGGTGGCCCTTCTTACCACAGTTGTTGCAGAGCATCTCACGACATGGACCAGGGATGCGGTGATGATAACTGCACTTATTTCACCAAGGGAGGGTACCAGTATACCTACTGGTACGTGCTTGAGTAGCAGGAGCAGCGACATGGGTAGTAGCAGCGTGAACTGCTACCGTTTGCTGTTTCTTTGAAGGCTCCTGCGAAGACTGACCCTTTCTCTATTTCCAGAATTTTCTCTTCTCACCACTCCCTTTAGCCGGTTCGGGAGTGGCTGTCACTTCATCGAGATCGACTCCATGATCTATGAGGGTCTGCGCCAGACACTTAGTGCTGTCGAAGGTGCTTGGCCTAGCAGCCAAGACATTTCCTTTGATCGGCTGGGTCAGCCCCCAAATGTATCTTTCAACCTTTTTGCTTTCCGGGGTGACCATCCCCTGGGAGAGAAGCGCTAGGTCTTCAAACCTAGATGCGTAAGCGGCAATGTCAGAACTGTTCATCTTTAGGTTCCAGAGTTCGTGCTCCAGTTTCTACATTTCGCCCCGAGGGCAGTACTCAGCAAGCATGAGCTCTTTCAAGCTCTCCCAACCCATAGCATTTGCTTTGTTGGTGAAAGTGCAAGCGGCGAATTTCACCTTGTTAGCTTCAGAACAAGAGCAGATTTCGAAGATGGACTCAATCTTTTCGAACCATCGAGTCAGGGAAATAACACCTCCAGTGCCGGCGAAGGATGTGGGTTTTGCGTTCATGAAGTCTTTATAGGAGCACTCCTTCTAGTGTCCTTGACCATCTTCCTGATTTTGGGGATGAGTACCACTTCCTTGCCCACTAGATCCGCCAGAATTAATTTGTGACATTGCGGCAGCCACAGCAGCAGTAACAGCTGCCTGGAACACAGCGGGATCAAACTGAGGGGGCGGCGGTGGTGGTGGAGTGTCGTTGTTCCTTCTGATAGGTCTTTTTCGGGGAGGCATCTTGTTCTAGAACTAATCAGGAAGAAGAGGATGGTAAGTCCTCGAGATATATGAAATAAAATATATCTCATTCTGATAATAAAGTGTTCTACCAAGCAATAAGCAAAGGAAAGTTACTAATACAAGTAAGTTATCACTAAGAAACGAATAGGTAGCAACACTAGGAATGAATTTCTACAATGAATTCGGCTCTAACTAAAATACTCCTATAGTATTTTAAGTTGTATGGTTACTGGGTAAGTTCTAGGCTTGTTGCAACACCAAAGTCACTCCCAAGAACATGTTGATCATGTCTCGAATGAATATAGTTGATCAGGCTATATTGACTCTAGACATGATTACATAACTGCCCAGGTTTAACCGCAATGTTCAACATCCAAGTACTTTTGTTTTGTTCTACTCATGAGACCGTTTCCGGTACGTAGGTATACTTGTATACTTTTTGCGAAAATACTTGTATACTTTTTGCGAAAATACTTGTATTTTAAAAGTATACTTTTAGTTCAAAGCACTTCAGCCCCTTTTTGTGTTTATAGTTGTATACCATGTAAGGTTCGGTATACTTAGTTCACTATAAACAATAGCTCTGATACCAATCTGACACACCCCAAAACCGATGGCGGAAACGTTCCGGGGTGGAGGACGTCATGTGTAGTATCACAACAGTTGTACCATAGTAAGCGAAGTAAACACAACCATTACATTATAATATGAGTATCTACATTGTTCAAAAACACGATTTATACATAATAGTATATAACAAAAGTAAAATACATGACTTCAGAATGTTCCGTCTTCTCCAAAAGTTGGCAAGAGTACCTGTCTATTGATGCCCTGAGAATACAAGCAGTTTTAAAAATATCAGCATAAAGCTGGTGAGTTCATAAGCGTTTAATTCTGATGAAGGAAATGTTTCTTTGATTCTTTGAAAAGTTGTTTCCCAAGAAAATCCTATATTTTCTTATGAAAGAGGTTTGATTATCCATTAGTTACACGTTAAACAGCCTGTTTATGAAAGGTTAAGTTATCCCAGGAAAATCCTATATTTTCCTTAAAAGTTGATAGTTGATTTTCGATTCTGATACGAGGTGTACAAGTATCTACCATACTTGTATCGATAGATGTAGTTTCCTTGAAAAAAACACTGGTTATTCGCTGTGAGAAGTATTAGCCTTATTACATAAATAAAACTAATAAAATAGGTAGTGAACTAGATCCTAAGGGCGTTACTGATGCCCTCTAGTAATCCAATCAGATATTACTTTGAGGTTAGTTCACTCGTTTCAATATTACAAAAGTAAATTCTCGTTACCTAAGTTGTGAGTGCCATAACCGTACTTAGACTGGATAAGGCACGAAACGGGGGCCAGTATCTTTTATGACTTTGTCACCCCTGAACCTAACGATTCCGCTGTAGCTAGCAGCGAGGGTGCGGGATAGTCAGTCCCATATAGATCTATACACAATAGTCACGTTCTCCCTCCAAGAGATTCTGGTTATAAGTCGTAGTCCTCCACTCACGAATCCGATGGAGTGTTACCAAGGACATGTCTCAAACTTAGCCTAACAAATTTACAAGTAATAGTACGAAAATCCTGCTTATGATTTACATGAATCCTTTATAAGATAATACATATTATAACATGATTCACAAGTTTCTTGCTTTAGATTTGAAAACTGTTTCTAGGAGTTGATTTCTTAATCGATTGGTAAAACGGTTTTCTGAGTTAAAAGCATACTGAACATAAAATCATTCTATGCAAAATGAGATAATTTGAGCACAAGTTTCCTTGTACTTTTGCTTGTATTCCCCCCTGAAAACATGAAAAAATCGGAAAAAACGTAGGGGTATGAACTCACAGTTTATCGTAGGATCCGAAAGCACAATAGGTTACGAGTGTTGAGTGTCAACCGATGTTTCGTACGCAAGTGGATCCTATTACCATGTGATAACACATATGTGTGTTAGAATTAGGGTGTTTCATGACTAAACATGACGGGAAATCACCCTAAAGACTTGGAAATGCTTGTCGGGACCCTATATGATCAAATAAGGGAGGTATACGGCCATTTGAGTGGGTGTGCGGCCAGGGTGTGCGGCCAGGCTGTGTGTGCGGTTGCACACAGGAGTGTGCGGCCGTACAGAGGGTGTGTGCGGCCGTACACAGGGGTGTGCGGCCGTACACTACTCATTTATGCCCGAAATGTCGATTTTTAGGTGTTCTTGTGCTAATACCATGTCCAACTAGTAAATGGAGGCCAAACTCTTTACTTTGGAGAGTCTTTAAGGTGTGTGCGGCCACCTTATGAATGTGTACGGCCGTACACCTTCAAAGGATGAAGAACGCGAAGAACACTATGAGTTTTAGGCTTAGATTTAGGTGTCTTACCAATATAACAAGCTGAAAGATGAAGTAGTTCACGTTTTTGACGCCTTTAGAGTGTTCTTGGATGAAGTGTTTAGAGAGAGAAAGTAGTGAGAGAAAGTAGAGTGCAGCCAAAAGAAAGGAATGAGTGAAAGGGGTCACCTTATATATAGAAGGGTGAGTGTACGGCTGGAGGGTGGGTGTGCGGCTGCACACCCGTGTGTGCGGCCGTACACACCTCTCATGAGGGTGTATGGCCCGATTTTGTTTCTAAACGACATGTTGACTCATTCCTAATCTCATTCCCAACTGTACTCAAGCTTAGAACACTTAGACGGACCCTTAAATGACGTTAAAAGGTAACGGAATCGAGTTTAATATTGATATAAAGATCAATTGCACAGGATAAAAGTTTCGGGTTGTCACAAAGAACCCTTCGAAGGGTACCAAGGGTAAGACCCTTGATGGCTCCTCTACAAGCGGAACCAAGAAAGGTTTCATCACTCCTTCTTCTGATCCAAAAGAGGGTGAATGCTTCTATTGTCATGAAAAGGCGCACTGGAAGCGGAACTGCCCAAAGTACCAGCAAGATCTGAAGAATGGGAAAGTAAAACCCAACCATGCAGGTATTTACACTATATTATCTAATAACTCACCCTATTCTAACTCTTGGGTCCTTGGTACCGGCTGTGGTATTCATATTTGTTCTGATTTGCAGGGACTAAGAAGAAGTGAGAATGTGGAGCATGGAAAGATATACTTGATCATGGGGAATAGGAAAGCTTCACCTGTCACCAAGATTGGAGTTTATACTTTGTTGCTAAGTAGTGGGTTTACTTTAGATTTGAATAAGTGTTATTATTCGCCTGAAATGGCAAGAAATGTTATTTCCTTTCATGCTTTGTACAAACAAGGGTTTACCTTTTCTTTTGATAATGAAGTTGGTGGAATAAATGATTTCCTTAATAATGTGTTGTATTTTAAAGCATTACCTTGTGATGGTGTGTATGAAGCTATGTCTGTTGTAGATAACTTAGGAAATAATGTGTTGTGTATTGATTCTACTAATGATAATAACTTAGATAAAGCATTATTATGGCATTGTCGTCTTGGACATGTAAGCAAGAAACGCATAGGCCAGCTCCAAAAGGATGGAGTCTTGGAGTCATTTGACCTAAAGTCAGATGATAGTTGTGAATCATGCTTACTTGGAAAAATGACAAAGTCACCCTTCACAGGTTCTTGTGCTAGGGGTGAAGGTTTGTTGGATCTGGTACACACAGATGTGTGTGGACCCTTCAAAACTGCCACAAGGGATGCTAATCGTTATTATGTGACTTTTACAGATGATTATAGTAGATATGGATATGTCTACTTAATCAAGCATAAGTCAGAGACTTTCAATAAGTTTAAAGAGTTTAAACAGGAAGTAGAGAATCAATTGGGCAGGAAGATTAAGATGCTTCGATCTGATCGTGGTGGTGAGTATCTTAGTACATATTTCCTCGACTATCTTAAGGAATGTGGGGTTGTCTCACAATTGACACCTCCCAGGACACCACAGTTGAATGGTGTGGCTGAGAGGCGTAATCGAACCTTGTTGGACATGGTTCGTTCCATGATGAGTCGAGCTTCGCTACCAATCTCATTCTGGGGTTATGCCTTAGAGACTGCCGCCCATATCCTTAATCTGGTCCCTACAAAGAAGGTTGCCAAAACACCTCACGAGATGTGGACTGGAAAAGTTCCTAATCTAGCCCACATCAAGATTTGGGGTTGCGAAGCTTTCGTGAGACGCGAGACTCACGATAGCTCGAACCTCGAAGCGAGAGGTGTATTTTCATCGGCTACCCACAAAAACCCTTTGGTTACCTCTTCTACAGACCTAGTGAGAATGTGGTCTTTGTAGCAAGGAGGGGTGTATTTTGAGAGAGAGAGTTCATAAGCTAAGGAAACAGTGGGAGGCAAATTGACCTTGAAGAAATTCAAGAGTCAAGTGGTGAAGGAACCTCAAACCCTAGCAGTCAACTTGAGGAGGAAACTCCTGTTGATCCAATTGACGAGTCTGTACCTCTGAGACGTTCCACAAGGGTTAGGAATGCACCTGAGCACTACTATGGTTTCCATATTACTGCGGAATGTGAGAAAATTATCAGTGATGAAACACTGGTAAGTCTGGATGAACCTAACAGCTATGCGGAAGCCATGGCAGGCCCCGAGTCTGCTAAATGGAAAGAGGCAATGGACAACGAGATACAATCATGTATGACAATCAAGTTTGGAACTTGGTTGACAATGTACCAGGTCGTAAGACAGTTGGGTGCAAATGGATCTTCAAGAAGAAGACCGACATGGATGGTAATGTACACACTTATAAGGCGCGACTGGTTGCAAAGGGCTTTTCTCAAACTCCAGGAGTTGATTATGATGAGACCTTTTCACCAGTAGCCAAGATTAAGTCTATTAGGGTACTGTTAGCCATTGCTGCATTTCATGACTATGAAATATGGCAAATGGATGTCAAAACCGCTTTCCTTAATGGAAAGTTGGCTGAGGATGTTTACATGTGTCAGCCAAAGGGTTTTGTTAGTACAGAGTACCCTAATAGAGTGTGTAAGCTTGAGAAATCCATCTATGGATTGAAACAAGCACCTCGCAGATGGAATCTTTGTTTCGATGAGAAAGTCAAAGAGTTTGGCTTTTCGAGGAGTGAAGATGAATCTTGTGTATATGTCAAGGCTAGTGGGAGTATAGTTAGATTTTTGGTACTGTATGTGGATGACATACTACTCATAGGGAATGATATCCCAACTCTGCAGGAAGTTAAGTCCTGGCTTGGGAAGTGTTTCGCTATGAAAGACCTAGGAGAAGCTGCCTATATTCTAGGGATAAGGATTATGAGAGACCGGAGTAAAAGACTGATTGGACTTAGTCAGAGTACCTACTTGGATAAGGTGCTGAAGAGGTTTAGAATGTACGATTCCAAAAAGGGAGAGTTACCTATCCAGTCTAACGCCAGATTGAGTAAGACTCAGAGCCCGAGTACAGAGGCTGAGATAGCAGAAATGAGTAGAGTACCTTATGCTTCCGCTGTAGGATCGATCATGTATGCTATGACTTGTAGTCGTCCTGATGTGGCCTTTGCCTTGATCATGGTCAGCAGATATCAGGGGAACCCTGCTCATGCTCACTGGACTGCGGTAAAGAACATTCTCAAGTACCTGCGAAGGACTAAGGACTGGGTCCTTACCCTTGGTGGGAGTGATGACTTGAGAGTTGTAGGGTATAGTGTTGCTAGCTTCCAGACTGATAGGGATAATTTCCGCTCTGAGTCGGGCTGGGTATTTACCTTAAACGGAGGAGCAATTACTTGGAAAAGTTCCAAGCAGGAGACAGTGGCTGATTCAACTTGCGAATCAGAGTATATAGCGGCAAGCGAGGTAGCAAAGGAGGCAATATGGCTGAAGAACTTCATTGGAGACCTTGGAGTAGTACCAGCTATAAAGGAGCCTATGGAAATTTTATGTGATAGTGAAAGTGCAGTTGCCTTAGCAAAGGAACCAAGGGATCACGGGAGACCCAGACACATTGACAGAAAATACCCTTTCATCAGGCATCGTATAGACGAAGGACTCCTCGTGGCAAAGAGGGTATCATCGGATGACAACCCAGCAGATCCCCTCATGAAGGGACTGAGTAGGGCTAAGCATATCCAGCACGCAAGGAGCATAGGGCTGAAGAATGATATTAGTTGTAGTAGTTAGATAGCCTTGAAATTTGTAAAGTGTAATTGACATTTGATGATGAAGAAAAGTTGTGTTTATTTATGAGTAAAGTGTTTCTATCTTTTGTCAATCGTTTACTATTATTTCTTTTGCATGTTTTAACTTCCAGAATATTTATGTTGTGTTTTACATATTATTCAAATTATCCACAGTCGGTCATATGTTGGAAGTAGATATGAATTAAGACTGTCATGAGTTGGTTGTAGAGGTCTAAGATGTTGGACATGGCCTCAACACTCATGAGTGCTCATAAGTTCTGAGTATTGGATTCAACCCACGCTCGTTGGTATCACTTCATGGAATTTATCTCGAGTGATCGCGAGACGGTAATACCATATAAGTCTTCAAACCTAGAGATATGACTTGTTGCCTATGAGTTAGTTATGCATTGATCGTATGAAACCGCATTGGTAACTCGATGTTATAAAACGTACTTTTGTGTGTGATTCAACAAGTAGTAGAACAAGCATATGAGTCGAAGTTTATCTGTTCCTTCTTGGATTAGAAGCGATATCTGGGCCCCTCGATGATTTTGTTTTGACCTATGTACCGGGCCCGGTCAGAACTAAGTTGATTTGTTCAATTAAGTTCTATGTCAAACAAATCGAAAATCGAGAAACAAACTGCTGGACAAAAAGTAAGACATTGTTCCATGTATTTGTCCGGCTGATATCTAGAACAGAGGATTATATGATCACTTATCTTAAATGGCGTATCATCATCATCTCAGTTCTGAGAGACCTTGAAAAAAGCTACGATTGCTGATCGGTTCCTGAAGTCATACTTGCAGTTATAGTTATTAGACTTATCCAAGTGGAAGACTATTGGATAAGGTGTCTAAGTCCATAACTATTTCTAGTTTGCACTTGACTCGATCTGGCATGGTCCATTTGGGTTGCATGGCATCATGCATTTGGATAGACTAAATGAGAGAGATAACACTTGTGGTTTATTAATATATTATAAGTTCTAATATATTAATAATATTATTTAATTAGTATTGATCAAGAATTAATCTAGAATTAATTAAGTGATCAAAAGGAGACTAATTAAATATATAGGGTGATTATGTAAATCATCCATAACTTGTATAGTGGGCTAAAGGCTTCATGGATTATCAAGTTGGGCTAAGATCCATAGGATGCTCCATGGGAGTTACAAACCCGTGGGTCATGGGAATGAAGAGCCATGTTACATTAGGGTTTACATGGTGTAAGCCTAATGCAACATACTATATAAGCATACTTACATCCACCAAAATCGGCTACACTAGTGAGACAACAGGGCAAGCCAAATTTAGAAGTGTTCTACATTCTCTCAAAGTCATTCGAAAGCACTTGGTGTTGTGTGAAACATTTGTGACATCACACTTGGGGTGCTAGGATCTCAAGGTTTTTCAAGGAATCAAATCAACTACAAGGTATATAATTCTAGCCATCTTTTATGTTTAAAGTTCCCCATGTATGCTAGATAGGATTATGAACCTTGGAAAAAGTATTTTGCATGTATTTTAGACAAACATAGATCCAAGGTTTTCTAGGGTTGCATGTACACTTAGGAGTGTTAGAAATGCTCAAAACCCATCATAATCATGATAGAGATTCACCTTAGGAACTAGGAAACACTTATATGGAAGTGTTATAATCACTAAGGATTGCATCTAAGGGGTGTATGGCCACACAATGGTGTTTACCGCCAAGGTGTTCACGACCCTATGTGTTTACGGCCCTAGGGTTTACGGACCTATGTGTTTACGGCTGTAAACTCATGAAGTCTTGTGCCAAAGGGTCTTTTTAAGGTCTTTCAAGCATCAAGGAAGTGTTCTAGACCCATTCCTAGCCTTAAGAAGAGTTTATGGCCAAACTAGTAGCCTTAACAAGGGTTTACGGCCAAGGGAGATGCTCCTGGCCTTAAACTCTCATTGTTCTTGGAAATTGGTTGATTTCAAGGATGTAAATCAGGAGCTTCTACTAGATAACAAGTATATGGAAAGGATACTTACGATATGGAAGCAAAAAGGGTTGATTTCGGCCCAAAGAACTAGTGTGTTCTTGGTGTTCTTGAAGATCTAACCCAAAAGATGAAGGTCGTGGATGAAATCAAAGGGTGATACTAGTTAAGGAGATGTATCAACAAATCAAAGGATGAAACACTTACATTTTTGAAGATAAAAATGAAGATCCTTATGATACTTGAGAGAGAATTCGGGTTTCTTGACTTGAAATGGTGAATAATGAGAAAAAGTGAAGGAATATCATCCTTAAGGACAAGAGTTTACGGCCTCCTTGACTTTACGGCCGTAAACTCATGTGATGTGGCCGTAAAATCCTCATGAAGGAGTTTATGGCTTGATTGGTGGTTTTGAGCTTCAACAGATACTTCCTAACACTCATTCCTTGGATGTACTAGGCTTAGAACGCTCAAACAGACCCTAAACAATGCTAAAAGATAGCAGAAACAAGTCTGACTTTAATTGAGTTGAAATGTTGTACAAGATAGAAATTTTGGGTTGTCACATCATCCCCCCGTTAGAGAGAATTTTGTCCCGAAATTAGTATTTAATCAATTACAAATAATTAAGCAAAAAGATGAGGATATTTCAGTTTCATTTGATCCTCGCGCTCCCAAGTGAATTCAGGTCCTCGCTTGGCATTCCAGCGAACCTTCACTATCGGGATACGACTTTGCTTCGTTTGCTTGACCTCTCGGTCCATGATCTCTATTGGTTCTTCCACGAAGTTGAGGCTCTCGTTGATCCAGATCTCGTCGAGTGGGATTACAAGAGTCTCGTCGGACAGACACTTTTTCAAGTTCGAGACGTGGAAAGTAGAATGTACGTTACTAATTTCGCGAGGTAGTTTGAGTTTGTAAGCTACTGGGCCGATTCTAGCGATAATCTCGAAAGGCCCTACGTATCTTGGATTTAGCTTTCCACGCTTTCCGAAGCGTATCATGCCCTTCTAGGGTGAGACCTTCAATAGAACACGGTCGCCCACCTGGAATTCCAACGGTTTCCTTCTCTTGTCTGCGTAGCTTTTCTGTCGGTCTCTAGAGGCTTTCAATCGTTCACGAATCTGAACGATCTTCTCTGTCGTTTCCTGAATGATTTCCGGACCTGTGAGAGTGCTGTCAGGAATTCGTCCTATAGCCAACTGCGTGTCGCCCACCTCAGCCCAACACAGAGGGGATCTGCACTTACGGCCATAGAGGGCTTCAAATGGAGCAACCTTTATGCTCGTGTGATAACTATTGTTGTAGGAAAACTCGACAAGGGGTAAATGAGTATCCCATGCCTTCCCAAAGTCTATCACGCAGGCTCGCAACATATATTCCAAAGTTTGAATAGTCCTCTTACTTTGTCCGTCGGTTTGCGGATGGTCGGATGTACTCATGTCCAGCCTAGTTCCTGGGAGCTTTGTAGCGACTGCCAGAACCTCGAAGTGAATCTACTATCTCTATCAGCGATAATGGATATGGGAACACCATGCAGTCGTACGATTTCTCTAATGTATGTTCTTGTTAGTTTTTCCATCTTGTCACTCTCTTTGATAGGCAGGAAGTGTGCGGACTTTGTTAGCCTGTCTACGATCACCCATATGGTATCGAGACCACCAGTTGTCTTGGGCAACTTGGTTATGAAATCCATACTACACTATTACTATAACAAAGATAACATTAATGTGAGCCACTACTTCATGGCACGACAATATACTGTTGTGTCATTTTTTTAACCAGAGTCTCCTGGAGGGAGAGCGTGAATTTGTGTATAGATCTATACGGGATTGACCATCCTACACTTTGCTGCTAGCTACAGTTTGACCTGCATGTCTACGGGTGACGAATGTCATACCATTTCGACGTCTTTGATCGTCGTGTTTACTAGTCAATCAAGTATGGTTATAATCTCATCACATTTTACCTTAATTAAACAAATGGTTTAAGGTAGTTAGTACATCTGTAGTTACTTATATACAATACTAATGTACATCGTCATTTTCCCATTACATTCATATTGTGATCTTTTCACATAAACTATTTACATTCATATGGTTTAAGGTAGTTAGTACATCTGTAGTTACTTATATGTAAACTATTTTATGGTAATAATAGTCATTCTCGGGAAAAACACTCACCTTTTCAAAAGGATAAACATACAAAACAGTCGGGTCTTGTTAGAAGACCACTTTAGTAGAAAATATAGGATTTTCTAGGAAGTATACAAACATTTACATCAAACTCTTACAAACATTTACATCAAACTCTTACGAACATTTTCATCAAACTTATACAAACAATGGCACTAAAATACTTATGAACTCACCATCTTAAATGCTGATCTACTCTTTCAAAATAACTTGTATTGTCAGGTCACCTAGTAGATAGGTACCGATGACCAGGTTCTGAGAAGACGGAGCATGTTCAAGACTCGTCTTTTATTTTGATTCATATTTTGGTGTCTTTCAAACTATAAACAAAACACATTTGTATTAAATTATATTATTAATGCAATGGATGATGTTGTTGCTTGTTTTACTATTATGCATTGTGATGATACTGTACATGACGTCCTCCGCCCCCGAACGTTTTCGCCGTTTTGGTTTGGGGGTGTGACACACACGACCCGACATGGCTTATTCTGTAGGCATTGTGAGTCGCTTCATGGAGAAACCAACCAAGCAACATCAAGTAGCTGTGAAGCACATACTACGGTATGTGAGAGGAACTGTGGACTATGGCTTGTCATATACGAAAAGTGGCAAGAATAGCGTGATTGGATACACTGATAGTGATCTAGCAAGAGATGTTGAAGATAGAAAAAGTACAAGTGGAATGGCGTTTTACTTAGACAAAAAGCTTGTTACTTGGAGTTCACAAAAGCAAAAGTGTGTTGCATTTGTTGGGTTTTAGTATACTACAACATCCTATGGTGCACATACAACCCTAAATACCTTGGATCTATGTTTTCTCTATTATACATGCAAATGGTTTCCAAGGCATTAAACCTATAACTAGCATGCATTTGACATAAACCATATAATATACTAGTTAGGGAAACATACCTTTTATGTGGCTTGAAGTCTTGATGTATTTGGCCTTAAGAGCTTAGCACCAATAGTATGAAATGCCTCAAATGGAATCACAACACACCTAGGACAAAAGTGGCTCTTGAGAGAGAATTCCATGCACCAAAACACCTCCATATTTCTCTAAGAAAAGAAGTGGTGATTTTGGCTATGGAGTAACCTATTTATATGTAGGATTCCAAGGGTCATGGGTATAACCCATAATCCATACCCATGGGTTTTATGATCCATGGTTCATGTGGCCCAACTCTTTATGTATCCATACATAAACTTGGTCCAACATGGATCATAAGCCCAACACATATAAATATAACTAATTATCATAATTAGTCCCCATAGATTTAATTAGTCTCTTTTGATCACTAAATTAATTCCAAATTAATTCTTGATCGATATTAATTAAAACATATGATTTCATATTAATATATTAATAAACCATAAATAAGCTTCTCTCAAAAGTCCATCCTAACAAATTGTCCTGATGATATGCAACCCAAATGGACCATGCTACTCTCGGGTCAAGTACATACCAATAATAGTTATGGGCTTAGACATCTAATCCAACAGTCTCCCACTTGGATAAGTCTAAAACTATTATTGCAAGTACGACTTCATAAACCGACTAGCAATCGTAGCTCTTAAAGCCGCTGTCGAACTCTAAACAAATCAATGACGCGTCCATTAGATAAGGGATCATATATTCCTCCATTCTAGATATTATATGGACTGAGACATGGATTATAATCATTCTCTCTGTCCATTTGTTGTTTCCCGATTTTCGATTTATGATGACTGACTGATTGAACAAATCAAATCAGTCCTGGCTTGGCCAAGCACTCACATGTGTCATCGCTAAATCATCAAGGGGCCCACAGATATCGCTTTTATCCCGAAGGTAAAAGGAATGGATAAACTTCGAGTCATATGGCTTGTTCTACTACTTGTTGAATCATACACAAAGGCATGTTTTATAACATCGAGTTACCAAATGCGTTTTCATGCAATCAATGTATAACCAACTCATAGTAACAACTCATATATCTAGGTTTGAAGAATATAAGATATTATCGTCTCATGATCACTCGTGATAAAATCCATGAAGTGATTCAAATGAGCGCGGGTTGAATCCAATACTCAGAACTTATGAGCACTCATGAGTATTGTAGCACCACTTTGTCCACCAACTTGGACCTCTACAAACCAACCCATGACAGTCTTGATTCATATCTACTTCCAACATATGACCGACTGTGGATGGTTTGAATAACTTAATCATTCAGGAAGAGCGACTTAGTTATTCTGGAAGTCAAAACATGCAAAGTGAAACACAAGAATAAATGAATCAAATATGGTATCAAACCCTATGAATATAAATAAACACTTTTTTATATCACTATACTGATTACTCATTATTCATTGTTTCGGTTTATCAACTTTATACTTGAATTAAAAACACTAGTTGTCCCATGCTCCAAGCATGTACACTATGTTTTTCTTAAACAATAGCTTTGCCATACACCAAGTATGCACTCTATGTTTGTCTATGATCCTTACTTTGTGAAATAAACCAATTGAACATTATTTCAATGATTCTAATTTCACACTCCCAAATCCTTATCGAAAAATGTGAGAATTTCAAATTCCTATCATTTATCGAAATCTGTTTAGATTTTAAACTTATATGCACTGACCCTCCTGTAATGAATATGTACAAAGTCACAAAGACTTGTCAACAGTCATTATAAGGTATTCCAATGGAGATCAACTCCATGGAAACTAAGTCTCATATTCAAAGTACATTGCTTTGGACATGTTTCTTGCATTAAGTTTTCTAATCTTACACATATAACTTCCACCTATGGAGACAACTCCATATTCTCATTTTGACTATCACTTCTGCATAAGAGATGCCTCTCTTCAGAATATGTCAATATGGTCCTTCCAAAATTAGCACTATACTTCCAACTGTCCCTGAGCAACCAATCTTTGGTAAACCTCAGATTGTCCTCGACAATTGCTTAATCATTTTAGTCATATCCAATTCTAGACCTTTTCTCTTCTTAATGCCTCTGGGCATTTGGAAAAATTTAGAAATGACAAATATTATAGCACATGCAATCGATCATGTACCCAAAGCAAATGGTACACGATTCATGATGTCTCACATAAAGACATGATTCTAGACTAGTCTTTTGCTACAATATTTTTATTTGCCATGTTTTCAAAATTTGACTATGAAGAGGGATGCCGTAATCATAATCGAATTTTGAGAACGCAATATATAGAATTTCCTTAAGTTGAACCAATCCAACATGAAATTCATATATATATTCTTGACTAAAGATGATTAAGGTCTCAATCTAAGCCTTTAGAACTGAAATGAAGTATATCCTCTCCCTTAATTATAGCAAAACAACTTTTTCAATCCTTGCAGCCTCACGAATTGAAACTTTTGTTTTCTATAATTAACATTGCTAACTTGCAACACTAACAATAATTATCATGCTCCCACTAACATGATGATTATTAGCATAACACTTATGCTCCCACTAGCTTTGACATGTACTCAGAAATCAGCTGGACTTCTAGAAATCAATACTTTATTGACTTTCTTACCAAAGTTCAGATTTCTGATACGAGATGCTTTGATAAAACTTTATCAAAATCATACACCTTTCCTTAGATAGCATGCATGTGTGTCTAAACAATTTCAGAACTATGAAAAGGGATGTCGTAATCATAGTCTCAATTGCTTAGACCTTTTGCCATCTACTTCAAATCTACTTGGTGGAAGTGTTTCCTCACCATCATTTTCATGAATCGGAGAGAAACCTTATGACCCTTAGATTTTATGGTGTATGTGTTCTTATCCATGTGAATCGTCAAAACCATAGTCACAAGACAAGGATAATGACAAATCCAAACTCATATGGACTGAACTTATGCAATCTTAACTTCTTGCCACCTGGCAGTATAGGGCCTACCATTGCTTCCAAGTTGTTATGCAACCAATTTAGAACTTTCAGAATTCCTATGCAAATCCAACTTTAACTGGAATGGGCACAGAATATGTCAACACGATAGGTTATAAACCTCAAGTCGTGTGCTAGTGAAGAACCTCAGGTTTTATTCTTGATTAGTTCTTGAAATTCTTTTTAGGATCTTTAAGACTCCCACTATCCTCTTGACATATAAGACTATCTTGCCAAATATTCAAGAGATAGTGCGGATTCTTTATCAAGACAAACACTTCACACAATTGGCCTTAGTAGGTCTTTGTTTTATCCAAAACATCACAACTTACCAATTTCAAATGTACAAGAGTAGGACATTTTTACTCTTACATTTGACAAGTGTTTTAAACCTTTCTTTAAGATATGTCACTCAAGTTACAATCTTGGAGTATGACTCTAAGAATTGTTTTGGAACGAAGTATGACTCATCTTCCTGATCTAACCATTTCAACAATTCGTGACTCCTCTTCTTAGTTATTAGAATGCACTAAGATGACCTTTAGAGGACTAATTGTGATATGATTTCTAAATCATTAAGATGATCACAAACATGATACTAAAGTACTCTCCCATCTTTTCAGATTTGAGAAACTTTTATCTTTCTGCCTAATTTGATTCTTCCCATTCGTTCTGCCATACATTGAGACTTTTCTAATGTTTCAGAATTATACTTAAACTTGTAAGTATAACCATATTTACTAAACTTTAGTAAATCAAATAGTCTTAACGAGCTTTGTGGTGGACATGACCAGTGCACAAGAATGTGTACTCGATCCCTTTAGTCCTTCACTTGACTCACACATCCATGGGAACAAGTAATTAGTCTTGATTTTCCAATGCTTGAAAGTTCTCATTCATCATACTATTCAACTTGCATGATTCCAAGTTTCGGTCCAATTGAAACTTGGGTGATGAGGAACTTTCCTGATTTGGTAAATTTAGACACTACCACAAATGAAAGAATCAAATCCATTTTTCAATATTGTTGTCAGTGGAATCATATAAGCAACAATTTTCCACAAATGCCATTGTAAGGATACTTCAAATAAATAAAATTAAACAATTTTATTTTATTTTAAAACTTTGCGGAAAAACTTATCCTTACAATCCACATGGAAAATTGTTGTTATCTATTCCTTAGCAATATATCATAACTTCTTAAGCAACTGCTCAAAATTCTGATGCGATCGAAATCCACCTTCGCGATCAGAATCAGCATATACTTCCTTTAAGATTTCTCTCTATTCCTTGATTATTAAAACATCAACATATGATCCAGTCACATCATGTAATGAGGATTTCAGAATAGAACTTAACAGAGTTAGATAATGGGCTTTACTTGATGTAGAGTCAAACTTATTGACTTTAACATCCTTAGGTAAATTTGGCAGCTTTGCAATCAACGCCCCTTCCTTTGGCAAAATAAACATATGGACCCTTTGGTAATGGGACTATCTCAGACTTAGCCTTTCTCTTTACCATTTGGTCAACCGGGTTGACTATGGCCAATCCCTTTCCATTGGGAAGAGAATGCTTTTTCTGGATTTCCAGTGTCACCATTGTCACTGTCCATAAAGTTTTGGGAAGTTGATCTTCTAATCAAATTTGTTTTACTATCGTTCCAAATCATTGTTGATTCAGCAGCACCAAGCAAATAGATATGATCACTAAGGTTCATGTCATAGTCTGTTTCATAGTAGTCCCAAAGGAACTGACTATGTGACTTAGAAAGTGATTGAACATCCAACTTTCTCAAGACTTTGACACCCAACTCTCCCGGCTTGTCAATATGTGACTTCATCTCTAAGATGTGATCACACATAGACCTTGCTTGCCATTAGGGCTTGAGTGACCTTGAACTTGTGGGTTAGGGAGAATAATTGAAGGAGGTGGAGGAAGTAAAGTTCCAAGAGATTTGGGAAGATCATAGATGTCTGAACTAGACATCTTTTGGGAGATATTCAAGATAGTTGATCTAAAGTCCTTAATATAACACCCAATATGAAATATTAAGGCTAGGATCCAACAACCTATTTATAACTGGAAGAGGGATGCCGTAATCCGAGTTATAAAATAGTTGAAGGTAGGTAAATGACGATTTACCAATTTCCACCATGAAAAACAAAATAATTTAATTAGGTTTTTACTTGGATTTGAAACTCCTAGATCTTTTGAGATTCATTGAACTTTTCAATGGCATGTTTCAATCTCGAGTGTGCCCTTCAGGTTTTGTGACTGGGATGCCGAGGATCACAAAACAAGGTGTGAAGTAACCATGCAAATATACTTGGTACCCTTAATATTTACCCCTCAATCGATGTGCCGGTTAACCACACACGCTCCAACGATACTATGATAAACATTAAGTTACCCTTTGCCTACCTTGTTAAGTCAAGGTTAGTGTGCCGGTTAACCACACACGCTCCACTAACAGCTTAAACAAAGTGCAAAGTGTAATTTCATGGATTAGCACCTTATTCACATTTTCCTAAGTAACTAAGATTGGGAATTTATAAGTGTTTAGTTACTTAGTATTTATCATTATACTTATAATGAAGGGAGAATTATAGTCCTTGTCCTACCTGTTCGGCTAACGACCCTCCACCGGTCAAGGAAGCGGTGAGTGAGAGTGGACACCCATTAAACTGCCATTTTATAGGCAGTAACCTTATACCCCCGTATAGACCGGCTTCGTGAATGAGGCCTACTAATGGTAAGACGACTTTATCTTATACATATCTATATAATTAAAATTATAATAATAGTATAAGGTTGAATTTTAAACTTTTAAAATTCTAAGGTCTAGTTTGGAATTAAAGTGTACATGGGGGGTAACTTTACAAATTCCAAAACTTGAGGACAAGTTTTGAAACCTTTCAAAACTCTCGGATTTTTCATAACTTATGAGTTTCATTAAGGTTTAATGAAAAAAAAAATTCAAGTTCCATAACTTGAGGACAAGTTATGGAAGACATTAAATCATTTAATGATGACATTAAAAATAGTGACTCTTCTATTTTCATAACCTATGAGACTTAATGACACTTTAAAAAGAAAAACTCTTCACTTTCCATAACTTGAGGACAAGTTATGGAGTTCATAAAAACCATTAAGATCAAATATTCCAATTAACACAATAATCAAATAATTTTTCTATGATCTAGATTAAACTCATAAGTAAAGATAATTCACATCAACAATTTTCAAGAAATTAGATAATCATATAAACTAATACAAATCTTGAAACTTTGACAATTATCCTTTGAAGACTCTTGGAATTCTTAACCTAAAGAGTTAATAAATGAGACATTTCACATCCATAACTTATGGAAGTTTCAAAACTCTTAAGATCATAACTTTAAAAAAAACTTTTGAGTTCCAAAATTTTATGACAAAATTTGTAACTCCTTAAAACCATTTAGATCAAACTTTTAAAACAAATAAAATAATCATATCATTCTATGTTTTAATAAATTGACCTAATTCAACTCTTGTAGTAAAGTGACTCAAATTTGATAAATAATTAGTTTTTCATAAAATCAAGTAATTGTCATAAAATTTGACAAACTTCATGTTTTTTTTTCTTTTTTTTCCTTCAACTTGAAAAAAAAAAATACATTTGCATCAAATATAATAGAAAACAACCCATGGCTGTGATACCACTGTTGGGTTTTAGTATACTACAACATCCTATGGTGCACATACAACCCTAAATACCTTGGATCTATGTTTTCTCTATTATACATGCAAATGGTTTCCAAGGCATTAAACCTATAACTAGCATGAATTTGACATAAACCATATAATATACTAGTTAGGGAAACATACCTTTTATGTGGCTTGAAGTCTTGATGTATTTGGCCTTAAGAGCTTAGCACCAATAGTATGAAATGCCTCAAATGGAATCACAACACACCTAGGACAAAGGTGGCTCTTGAGAGAGAATTCCATGCACCAAAACACCTCCATATTTCTCTAAGAAAAGAAGTGGTGATTTTGGCTCTGGAGTAACCTATTTGTATGTAGGATTCCAAGGGTCATGGGTATAACCCATAATCCATACCCATGGGTTTTATGATCCATGGTTCATGTGGCCCAACTCTTTATGTATCCATACATAAACATGGTCCAACATGGATCATAAGCCCAACACATATAAATATAACTAATTATCATAATTAGTCCCCATAGATTTAATTAGTCTCTTTTGATCACTAAATTAATTCCAAATTAATTCTTGATCGATACTAATTAAAACATATGATTTCATATTAATATATTAATAAACCATAAATAACCTTCTCTCAAAAGTCCATCCTAACAAATTGTCCCGATGATATGCAACCCAAATGGACCATGCTACTCTCGGGTCAAGTACATACCAATAATAGTTATGGGCTTAGACATCTAATCCAACAGCATTGTCATCATGTGAAGCAGAATTTATGGTAGCTAATAATGCAACATGTCAAGGCATATGGATAAGTAGGTTACCTGGTGTGTTGACCGGAAGAAAACTTGGTCCATTTGAATTGAATGTGGATAAGAAGTAAGCTTTGGATTTGATGAAAAATCGAGTCTTTCATGGAAGAAGTAAACATACTGACACAAGGTATCACTTCATTCATGAGCATATAGAAAAAGGCAATGTTATAGTAAAGCATGTGACTACTAATGAGCAGAAAGCTGACATTTTGACCAAGCCTATGAACAAAGTGAAGTTTGAAGCAATGCGAAAGTTGCTTGGAGTAAAAGATGTGAAGATTCCGGATTAAGGGGAGAATGTTAGGAGTAATCTGGAAGCTTAGAAGGACATTTAGGAGACTTTAATTTAATTATGGAAAGCTTGTAATAGAGTCAAATTAGGATGCTTTTTCTTGGTCAGCAAGATTATAGTTTAGGTAACAGGTCACGTTTTTTAGTTTCCTATAAATAGGTATGTTTATTTGATTTTCTTTTTTGATGATGAACTTTATAATAAAATAGCAGAAAAAGTTCTCCTCGTCATTCTTCATATTTTCCCCTGCATGTTTTCTTCGTGTCACTTTTCCTTCTTGTTTTTTTTTCTTTCTTCCTGCTTTTATCCTGACTCATAACAGGAGGATTAAAAGAGAGTAAATCATCTTTGTTTAAGAAGGCTAAACCAACACACAGTAGCGATGAAGAGGGGAAGGAAGAGCTCCATTCATACCTTGGGGCGTTCGGATATTCAGAGATATAAGCCTGACAGCTCGTTTTTCTTCTTGTAAACCCTACATATCGGCATCAACACTTATTACGTCGTTTCTTTCGCGATTTAAAGCTCTAGGAGAGAGGATGCTTTTAATGGACAAAGGAGATACATATTTAGGGTTAGGGTTAGTTATCTTTCTGTGGTAGCTCAAAAAGCAGGTCCAACACGAGGAAGAATACAAGTTGTCGATGTGTTGCTGTTCAAAGAGCATGAGACAACAGAGTTGTAAAAATAGGCAGAATTGGTCCCTATGGTTTGGTCTATCGACGCTTTTTACCCAGAACCGAAATTATCTTACAAAAGTGAGTTTCATAAATTACAATTAGAACCCTAGACTTTTATATTTCCTTTAAAATAATTGTTATTATTATTATTATTATCATTATTATTATCTTTCTTTTTAATAAATATCAAAATTTATGAAATACCTCATTTTAATTCATTTAACCTTTATATTTTACTCCTTTATAATTATTATTTAACATAAAATAATAATTTTAACATTTATGTACTCTTTTATTTATTTACTTATCTCATTTATCTTTCTAATTGTGTAATTATCATTTTCATTTGCTAACCCCTTTTAAAAATAATAAGACGAAAAACAGGGTGTTACAGCTATGGTCTCCTGCTTGGAACTCCTCCAAGAAGCTGCTCCTCCGTTTATTAAGAACACGAATCCTGACTGGGTGCAGGAATCAAGTATATCAGTTTGGAAACTTGCATTAGAGTAACGATTTACTTAAAACTCGTCTTCACTGCCATAAATCAAGAACATATCCTTAGTCCTTTTCTGATATTCGAGAATGCTCTTTACTGGCATGAAGTGGCTTATCTAGGATTGTCCTGGTATCGACTTGTAATACTCAAGGCACACGACATCAGGCCTCGTGCATAACATACAATACATGATCGGTCCCACAATCGAAACATATGGAATACGACTCATTCAAATGAGCTCATCAGTTGTTGTTGAGGACTATGTTTTGCTTAAGTCCAACCCATGTTGCTTTGGATTAACCTAGTGAAGCGTTTACATCTATCTCTATGGATCTTGATGCCTAAGATATATATTGTACCACCCATATCTTTCATGGAGAACCAATTTCCAAGCATCTATCTATATGGATCTTGATGCCTAAGATATATGTTGTATCTCAAAATCCATCCTATCAAATTGCACTGGTGAACGCAACCTAAAAGGACCATGCTACAATCAGGTCAAGTACATACCAGTTATAGTTATGGGCTTAGAAACCAAATTCAACAGTCTCCCACTTGGATAAGTCAAATAACTATAGCTGCCAATGTGTCTTCAGGATCCGACTTAACAATCGTAAGATTTCAAAAGCCGTTGTCGAACTCTGACCTAGTCAGTGACGCATCCTTCAGATAAGGGATCATATACTCCTCTGTTCTCAAGATATCTATGCGGACAAACACATTGAACATAGTCATACTTATTTCCCTGCAATTTGTTTCCCGATTTCCGATTCGTCTGACATAGAACATAACTGAACACATCAATTTAGTTCTGACCGGGCCCGACACATAGTCAAAACAAAATCATCGATGGGCCCAAGATATCGCTTTTAATCCTCATAGGATAAAAGGAACAGATAAACTTCGACATTATATTCTTGTACTAACTACTCATCATATCATGCACAACGACACGTTTTATAACATCAAGTTACTGATGCGTTTTCATGCCATCAATGCATAACCAACTCGTAGTCAACAACTCATATATCTTGTTTGCAGATTATATGATATTATCTTCTCACAATTACTCGTGATAAATTCCATGAAGCGATTCAGGTGAGCGCGGGTTGAATCCAATACTCAAATCTTATTTCAGGAGCCCTCATCAATGGTGTAGCAAACTTTTGCTATGTCTAACTCCTTAGACAATCTACATACAAACTCATGACAGTCTTCTTTCATACTTACTTCCGACGTATGATTGACTATGGACGGTTTGAATAATTTTATTATTCTAGCAGTGAAAACATGCAAAGTGAAACAATAGTAAATAATCGACACAAGACAGTAACTTTACTTATAAATAAAACTCTTTTTATTGAATCATCAAATGTCAATTACAATTTAGCTATTAAAAGTTTCGATTTATCTAATTACTAAAACTAATATCGTCCATTAGCCCAATGCCCCTCGCATGCTGCAAGTGCTTAACCCTAGTCAGTCCCTTTGTAAGGGGATCTGTTGGGTTGTCCTCTGACGATATCCCCTTTACCAGGAGGTGTCCTTCTTCTACTTGATGTCTTATGAAGTGGTACTTTCTGTCGATATGCCGGGATCTACCATGATCTCTCGGTTCCTTGGTTAAGGCAACCGCCACTTCATTATCGCAGAAAATCTCCATAGGCTCCTTTATGGATGGAATGACTCCAAGGTCTCCGATGAAGTTTTTCAACCATATCACCTCCTTCGATGTTTCGCTTGCTGCTATGTACTCTGATTCGCACGTTGAATCAGCTACAGTCTCCTGCTTGGAACTTTTCCATGTCACTGCTCCCTTATTTAGGGTAAACACCCAGCCCGAATGAGAGCGGAACTTATCTCAGTCGGTTTGAAAGTTGGCGTCACTATACCCTATCACTCTCAAGTCATCACTCCCACCGAGGGTAAGGACCCAGTACTTAGTCCTCCGCATGTACTTAAGAATGCTCTTAACTGCAGTCCAATGAGCTTTACCAGGATTCCCTTGATATCTGTTGACCATGCTCAAAGCAAAGGCCACATCAGGGCGAGCACAAGTCATAGCATACATGATCGAGCCAACTGCTGAAGCATATGGTATTCGAATCATTTCTCCTATCTCAGCCTTTGTACTCGGACTTTGAGTCTTACTCAGTTTGGTATTGCTTTGGATAGGTAAGTCACCTTTCTTGGACTCCTCCATGCTAAAGTGTTTCAACACCTTGTCCAAGTAGGTAGTTTGACTAATTCCTATTAG
Organism: Lactuca virosa; assembly: GCF_052849685.1. Classification (NCBI taxonomy): domain Eukaryota; kingdom Viridiplantae; phylum Streptophyta; class Magnoliopsida; order Asterales; family Asteraceae; genus Lactuca; species Lactuca virosa. Next base: position 284,100,430 of record NC_136428.1, read on the forward strand.
TCTTTGACTCTTGTTTCTCAATATCCTTATCCCTAGAATATAAGCAGCTTCTCCGAGGTCCTTCATAGCGAAACACTTCCCAAGCCAGGACTTAACCTCCTGCAAAGGTTGGGATGTCGTTTCCTATGAGCAGTATATCATCTACATACAATACCAGAAAGCTCACTATACTCCCATTAGCTTTAACATATACACAGGACTCATCCTCGCTTCTCGAAAATTCAAACTCTTTGACTTTCTCATCAAAACAAAGATTCCATCTGCGAGATGCTTGCTTCAAACCATAAATGGATTTCTCAAGCTTACACATTATTTTAGGGTAATTTTCATTGACAAAACCCTCTGGCTGACTCATGTAAACATCTTCAGCCAACTTTCCATTAAGGAAAGCGGTTTTGACATCCATTTGCCAAATTTCATAATCATGAAATGCAATTATGGCCAGCATAATCCTTATAGATTTAATCTTCGCTACTGGTGAGAAGGTCTCATGATAATCAACTCCTAGAGTTTGAGTAAAGCTCTTTGCAACCAGTCGCGCTTTATATGTGTGTACTTTCCCATCCATGTCGGTCTTCTTCTTGAAGATCCATTTGCATCCGACTGTCTTACGACCCGGTACATTATCAACCAAGTTCCAAACTTGATTGTGATACATGGACTGAATCTCGTTGTCCATAGCCTCTTTCCTTTTTGAAGACTCGAGGCCTGCCATGGCTTCCTTGTAGTTATTAGGTTCATCTAAATTTACCAGTGTGTTATCACTGATAAATGTATCACCTTCGGTAGTAATATGGAAACCATAAAAACAGGTGTATTTCTAACTCTATTGGAACGCCTCAGAGGTAAGGACTCGTCAATTGGATCAACTAGAGTTTCCTCCTCAGGTTGATTGCTATTGTTTGAGGTTCCTTCACCGCTTGACTCTTGAAGCTCTTCAAGGTTAATTTGCCTCCCACTGTTTCCTTGGCCTACGAGTTCTCTCTCGCAAAAGACTCCTCTCCTCGCAACGAAGATAACATTGTTACTCGGTCTGTAGAAGAGATATCCAAAGGATTTTTGTGGGTAGCCAATGAAAATACATCACTTACTCTGAGGTTCAAGCTTGTCGTGAGTTTCTTTTCTCACAAAAGCCTCGCAAACCCAATCTTTGATGTGGTCTAATGTGGGAACTTTCACTGTCCACATCTCGTGAGGTGTTTTGGAAACCTTTTTGGTAGGGACTAGATTAAGGATATGGGCGGCAGTCTCTAAGGCATACCCCCAGAATGAGATAGGTAATGAAGCTCGACTCATCATGGAAAGAACCATGTCTAGAAAGGTTCTATTGCGCCTCTCAGCCACACCATTAAGTTGTGGTGTCCTAGGTGGCGTCAATTGTGAAACAATTCCACATTCATTAAGATAGTCTAGGAAATCGATACTAAGATACTCACCTCCACGATCGGATCGTAGCATCTTTATCTTCCTGCCCAATTGATTCTCCACTTCTTGCTTAAACTCCTTGAACTTTTCAAAAGTTTCTGACTTATGCTTGATTAAGTAAATATACTCATATCTACTATAATCATCAGTAAAAGTCACATAGAAGCGGTTAGAAAATCCTGTGGTGCTGCTAAATGGTCCACACACATCAGTGTGTATGAGATCCAACAGACCTTCACCCATTTGACAAGTACCAGTGAAGGGTGACTTGGTCATCTTTCCAAGTAAACAAGATTCACAAGTGTCATCCGACTTTAAGTCGAATGACTCCAAAACTCCATCCTTTTGGAGTTGGGCTATGCGCTTCTTGTTGACATGTCCAAGACCAATGCCACAAGCATGCCTTATCCAAATCATTGGAAGAATCAATATTCAACACATTATTTCCTAAGTTATCTACAACCATCACAATTTCATATATATCATTGCAAGGTAATGCTTAAAAATAAAATACACCATTAAAATAAGCATAAATACCACCATTTTCATTATTAAAGGAAAAGGTAAAACCTTGTTTATACAAACTCTGAAAGGAAATAACATTTCTCGCCACATCGGCCGAGTAACAACAATTATTCAAATCTAAATTTAAACCATTACTAAGCAATAAAGAATAAACTCCAATCTTGGTCACAGACGACACTTTCCTATTTCCCATGATTAAGTTTATCTTCCCGTGCTCCACATCCCTACTTCTTTTTAGTTCCTGCAAATCAGAACAAATGTGAATACCACAACCTGTAGCAAGGACCCAAGAATTAGAATGTGATGAGTTATTAGATTGAATAGTGTAAATACCTGCAAAGGAGGGCTTGATCTAGCCATCCTTTATGTCCTGCAAGTACTTGGGGCAGCTTCGTTTCCAGTGCCCTTTTTCAGGACAGTAGAAGCACTCTGCTTCCTTCGGATTGGAAGAGGGATTAGCAGAACCAGCTTTGGTCCCACTTGAAGAGGATCCATCAAGAGACTTTCCCTTGCGGCTCATGTAGGGAGCCTTCCTTTTCTTTCCCTTCCCATGTCCGATTGCCAGAACAGGGGCAGAAGTAGTAGTAGTAGTAGGAGTAGACACAACCGACTTGCCTTTCAGGTTGCTTTCTGCAGTCCTAAGAAGACCTTGAAGCTTTCTAAGAGTGACCTCCTCCTTGTTCATATGATAAGTCATACGAAATTGATCATAACAAGAAGGTAAAGAGTGTAGAATGATATCCATGGCCAACTCTACATCAAAATTGACATTAAATTTAAGCAAGCGGTCAACGAATCTTGGCATCTTCTGCAAGTGGGCCATGATGGGTTCACCGTCCTTCATTTTGGTTGTGATCATGGAGGCAATGATCTCATACCTCTCCTTCTGAGCACTTTGATGGTATCTTTCCATCAAATCTTGATACATTTCAAAAGGATAGTAGTCCTCATAGGACTTCTGCAGCTCAACAGTCATGGTTGCAATCACAAGACACGACACCTTTGTCGCATCCCTCTCATGAGTAGTGTGTTCGGCGATTTGTTCGTGAGTAGCAGTGGTGACATCAATGTCTTTGAGCTCTTTATCTAGGACATATTCTTCGTCCTCATAGCAAATATCCATTCTGATGTTTCGAATCCAGTCATTGAAGTTCGAACCATCGAAAATGACCCTCCCACATAGGTTCATGAGGGAGAAAGAGCCTGAAGGGATTGGGTGGAAGCATTGTTTGGGATAGACATTTGAAAAGAAGAAGAACAAAGTTTAGGTTAGATGATAATCCTTAATATTACACCCAATATGAAATATTAAGGCTAGGACCCAACACAATATTCTACAATTGCGAAGAGGGATGCCAAAATCCAATTGTAAAATATTTGAAGGTAGATAAATGACGATTTACCAATTTCCACCATGAAAAACGAAATAGATTATTAAGTTTTAGTTGGTTTGAAATTCCTAGATCTTTGAGATTCGTTGAACTTTTTAATGGCATGTTTAAATCTCGATTGTGTCCTTCAACTTTGTGACTGGGATGCCGAGGATCACAAACAAGGTGTGAATAACCATGCAAATTAACTTGGTATACCCAATGTTACAAATCACCTAATCAATGTGTTGTTTAACCACACACGCTCTATTGATCTATGATTAACATCAAGTTACCCTTTTCCACACATTGTCAGTCCCAGATTCGTTGGTCGGTTAACCACACATGATCCACTAACGACTTAACAAGGTGCAAAGTGTAATTTCATGGATTAGCACCATTTTCACATTTTCCCAAAGTAACTAAGATTGAGAATTTTAATAAAATTTTAGTTACTTTGTTTTTTAATCATTATACTATTAATGAGGGAGAATTAATGTCATATCCTACCCGTTCGGCTAACGACCCTCCACCAGTCAAGGAAGCGGTGGATGAGAGTGGACACCCATTAAACTACCATTTTATAGGCAGTAACCTTATACGCCCTGTATAGACCGACTTCGTGAATGAGGCCTACTAACGGTAAGACCGACTTGTCTTATATATATATATATATATATATATATATATATATATTATTAAACTTATAATATTATAAAGTATAAGGGTTGAATTTGAACTTTTAAAACTCTAGGGTTTGGAATTAAAGTTTCGTTAGTGTGACTTTACAAATTCCAAAACTTGAGGGCAAGTTTTGAAACTTGTCAAAACTCTTTACATTCATAACTTATGAGTTTAATTGGATTTTAATGTATGAGACCTTTCATTTTCCATAACTTGAGGACAAGTTATGGAGGTCATTAAAATTCATTTGGATCATTTTTCTAACAACAAAAATTATCACATAATCTATGATCTAACTAAACTCATAATCAAGATAATTTCTAGTCAACAATTTGAAAGCAATTTTGTTTATCATATAAAAACAATAATTATTTTAAAACTTTGACAATTATCTTATGGGTGGATGAGTACAAGCACTACCATATCATAAAAAACATTTCCAATGATCCAAAACCGTTTGTGGTAGTGTTCCCAATCCAAACCAGGCAAAGAAACTCGAAATTCTGCAAACAGAGCCTTCAACTTGTCGAGTGCATGAACTGGACTCGGTGAGTTGCTCTGTTACTGAGTGGACTCGTCGAGTATGTTCATGGACTCGGCGAGTTCACCAGTCAGAGGCCAAAATTTCTACTTTTTCAGCTTTGAAAAATTAGTAAGCATCAAATATAATAGAAAACAATCCTAGGCTCTGATACCACTGTTGAGTTTTGAGCACTATAACACTCCTATGGTGCACATGCAACCCTAAATGCTTTGGATCTATGTTTTCTCTATTATAGATGCATATTTTCAATTTTTCCAAAGCATTGTCCTAACTAGCATACAAATTGCCAAATGAATAATACATCTAGATAGATGACATACCTTTAGAAGGACTAGTAGTTCTTGGCCTTTTAAAGCTTGAGCACCCCAAGTGTGATGCCTCTAATGGTTCACAAACACCAATATGAAAAAGGTGGCTTGAGAGAATAATTTACTTATCTCAAAGAGAAGGTGCAATCGATTTTGGCTCATGGAGGGTTCTATTTATAGTGTTGCACATACTAAGGTTACACTTTGTAAACCCTAATGCTCCATGACTTCCCACATTCTTATGCTCCATGGATTTAACCTCCATGGACTATCCATGGATTAGTTTCTACATAATCATAGATCATTGGCCCACACTACAATAATCATTTATTTACATAATTAATCCCCATATATTTAATTAGTCTTTTTTGACCACAAAATTATTTCCAAATTCTTGATCAATACTAATTAAATAATTTCATATTAATATATTATACTTGTAATATATTAATAACCCATAAATAACCTTATTCTCAAAATCCATCCTATCAAATTACACTGGTGAAGGCAACCCAAAAGGACCATGCTATAATCGGGTCATGTACATGCCAATTATAGTTATGAGCTTAGACACCAAGTCCAACAGATATATGTCGTTCCGATTAACAATTGACTCCTTACTATCCATTGGAGAACAAATCTTCCCGTTGTGGTTGCTTGGGAGTTCATACACCTGACAATGACTTTGCTACAAGAGGCACCATCCTAATAGTGTTGTTATGTCCTATTACGGGGACTTGTCCATATCCTTACGAAACTATGAATGCATTCATATCATAACACCACAAGAACTTCGACATACAACCACACTTTTCAAGCCTAAAAAAATGTGACCATATCCCTATAGTCACAGTTTTTTAGTTGAAAGTGTAACCGAATGTCATGACACCCTAGGTATCTTATGATCACATTAAAATTTAGAATTTAAAAGTGTGACCGTAGCATAAATAAGTGCGGCTATTTTGTATGGATTTAATCAATGATTTTATCGAATATGTGGTCGTACATACTTTTTAGACGCAAATTTTCATTAATTAAGTGGCGTTAGGTGCCTCTATGGCGAAAAAAAAATGTGTTATTAGTGTGCCTTTTGTTATTATTTTGTGACACATAAAATTGTTAAATATGATTATAATGTACCTTTTTGTTACATATAAAGTGAGACAAATTTATTTTTAACCATGATTAGTTTATATTTGCTGTGACTACTGCTTACCCTTTAGTTACATTAATTTATATTAAAGCATAACATATTATATCATTTAGTCACATAAAAAATAAACTCATAAAGAAAAACATGTGACCATTTTTTTTGTATTAGCGATGCATAATATTTAAAACCATCGTTGAATATTATTTATAATAACACATTTTTTCTAAATGATGTGACTATTTGTTACCCTGTAGTGATATTTATTTACGGTAAATCATGACATGAAATCATTTAGTCAGATAAATAAAACATGTAACATCCTGGAATTTAGGTACATCTACATTCATCCTTATAATTTTATTTTATGTTCAATTGGTCCATAGTGTCAATTTTGTAATTTGGGCAAGAGAAGTACACCAAGCGTACATGTGTGTACGTTGAGCGTACTAGGGCGCGACCTAGTACATTGGGCGTACACTTATGTATGCAGGGCGTACTAATTTTAGGAGGAAACCCTAATTTTTAGGGTTTGAGGGGTATTTAAGCAAACTCGACCTGTTTGAGGGTAGTGGGGTAAAGGTGAAAACGATTTTTGACCTTTTAGGGTTAGAGAACCTTTTTGATTGAGTTTAAAAATGATCTATTTTAGTAACTGATAAAGCAACATGCCGTGTTGGGGTAATCAACACGCCGTTTTGAAATGGGAATCTTCGAAAAATCATGAATTTTTTCCCAAACACGGCATGGGAACAGCTCTTCCACGCCGTTTTGGGTGTTCACAACACAAAAATTTTAAATTTGCTCATTAATGGTTTTACCACACCCCAAATTTAAGCCTTGCTTGCTCTCAAGCAACATTTTAATTATCAAATGACAAAGATGAAAATCCTTAACAAAACTTAACAAAATAAAGGAGAGAAAACGAAAAATTAAAGAAAGATAAAGGGAAAAGAAATGAAAACTCAATTGACGGGTTGCCTCCCGAAAGCGCTTCTTTTTTAGGAGTCTTCAGATGGACTCCTTCCCGCTCTACGTTGTGGCGTCCTCCTCCAAGTTCATGCCTTCTTCCATTTTGTCTTCGCTTGGCATCCCTTCTTCATAATGTTTGACTCTATGCCCATTTACCTTAAAGGTTGACCCATCTTTTTTTAATAGCTCGATTGCCCCATATGGATACACTTACTTTATCTTGAATGGTCCGGACCATCGTGTGCGCAAATTTCCGGGAAAAAGCTTCATCCTTGAGTTGTAAAGGAGAACTTTTTAATCGGCTTCAAATTCCTTATTCCCTTTCAGCCTTGCATCGTGCCATTTTTTCGTCTTATCCTTGTAGATCAACGAGTTTGTGTATGACTCGTTTCTCAACTATTCCAAGGCATACATTTGCAAAAGCTGATTGGTGCATAGTTCACTTGGCTCGAAGTTGCAAGTCTTTAACGCCCAATACGCCTTATGCTTGAGTTCCACCGGTAAATGGAAATTCTTACTAAAAACTAACCTATACGGCGCAGTCCCAATGGGTGTCTTGAACGCAGTGTGAAATGCCCAAAGCGCATCATCAATTTTGTCTGACCATTCCTTTCTATTACTCCCCACTGATCTTTCCAAGATTCTCTTTAGTGCCCTATTTGTGATCTTGGTTTGCCCATTAGTTTGAGGATGATAAGGTGTTGCAAACCTATGATGTACCCCATATTTCTGTAACACTTTTGCAAGTTCATCTTTAGCAAAATGGGTTCCCCTGTCACTTATAAGTGCTTTTGCCACTCCAAAACGAGAGAATAATTTCCAAAGAAACTTTACAACCACCAGCGTGTCATTGGTCGGTAGTGCCTGTGCTTCTGCCCACTTGGAAACATAGTCGACTGCCACAAGGATGTACTTATTCCCTCTAGACGACGGAAATGGTCCCATAAAGTCTATACCCCATACATCAAACACCTCACAAACTTGGATGTTCCTTTGTGGCATCTCATTCCTTGTTGATATATTTCTCTTCCTCTGGCATGAGTCACACTCTTTTACATAACTAGTAGCATCCTTAAAGATCGTTGGCCAATCAAAACCTACATCAAACACCTTTTTGGCTGTATATTGAGCTCCATGGTGTCCTCTTGCAGGCCCGTGGTGACAATGACTCAATATATCCTGGATTTCCTTCCCGAACATGCATCTTCTAGTGATGCCATTTGTACAACTTCTAAAAAGATAATGCTCATCCGAAAAATAATATTTGATTTCTGAGAAGAGCTTTTTCTTCTGTTGGTGAGTTAACCCTTTGGGAAGAAAGTTGCCTGCCAAAAATTTTGCAATATCTGCATACCAAGGCTCTTCTCCTACCACCATCATCAAGTACTCCTCTAGGAAATCATCTCCAATACCCTTGTTCTCCATCTCTTCCCTTTCTAGATTTTCCAATCTGGAGAGGTGGTTAGCCCCTACATTTTCCATTCCCTTTTGTCCCGAATCTCGATGTCAAATTCTTCAAGTAAGAGTACCCATCGGATCAGTCTTGGTTTGGCATCCTGCTTGGCAAACAAATACTTAATAGCAGAATGGTCAGTAAAAACAATTGTTTTGGACAAAATGAGGTAGGGACGAAACTGGTCAAATGCATAAACCGCATCCAATAATTCTTTTTCAATGGTGGTGTAATTTTCTTGGGTTGGGTTTAAGGTCTTGCTCGCATAGTAAATGGGTTGAAAGTGCTTATCAACCCTTTGACCAAGCACGATTCCCAAAGTATAGTCACTGGCATCACACATTACTTCGAAAAGCAAGTTCCAATTCAGGGTGATAATGATCGGGGCATTAGTCAATTTTTCTTTTAAAATCTCAAAAGCTTCTAAACATTCTATAGAAAAATAGAAGGTTTCATCTTTCAAAATTAATTGAGTCAAAATTAATTGAGTCAAAGGTCTCGTTATTTTAGAATAATCATTGATAAAACGGCGGTAAAATCCCACGTGACCTATAAAACTCCTAATGCCCTTCACATTAGTTGGTGGAGGTAACTTGGCAATGGTGTCGATCTTTGCTCGATCCACCTCAATTCCCAATTTGGAAACTTTATGACCTAATACGATTCCCTCTTTCACCATGAAATGGCATTTTTCCCAATTTAAGACCAAATTGGTCCTTTCACACCTAGCAAGCATCAAATCAAGGTTGGTAAGGAAATCATCAAAAGAAGAACCAAAGACTAAAAAGTCATCCATAAAAACTTCCATAAACGTCTCCACCATGTTGTGGAAGATGGCCATCATGCATCGCTGAAAAGTGGTCGGCGCATTGCATAACCCAAAAGGCATGCGTCGATACGCAAAAGTTCCACTGGGACAGGTGAACGTCGTCTTCTCTTGATCAATTGGGTCAATGGGAATCTGAAAATAACCTGAAAAGCCATGTAGAAAGCAGTAATAGCAATTAACAGATAATTGTTCAAGCATTTGATCAATAAAAGGGAGAGGGAAGTGGTCTTTGCAAGTGGCATCATTTAGCTTGCGATAATCGATGCACACTCGCCAACCGGTTACCGTTCGTGTAGATATGAGCACGTTCTTCTCGTTCGTCACGACTATCATTCCCCCTTTATTTGGCACTACTTGCATTGGACTCACCCATTAGCTATCGGAAATGGAGTAGATGATTCTGGCATCCAAGAGCGTGACCACCTCCTTCTTGACCACCTCTTGCATATTTGGGTTCAATCGTCTCTGATGTTGTACTAATGACTTTGCTCCTTCTTCTAGGTTGATCTTGTGCGATCAATAGGAAGGACTAATGCCCCTGATGTCAGTAATCTTCCAAGAAATGGTGTTCTTCATTTTCTTTAAAACCTTCACGAGACTTTCCTTTTCGGTTGGTGTAAGCTCAGAAGCAATAATAACCGGCTTTTGTTCATCCTCTTCTAGAAAAGCGTATTCCAAATGTTCTGGTAAAGTTTTGAGCTCCAGTTGCGTCTTCTGATCACTGAACACGGCATGTACATTTGCAAAACATGTCGTGTCTTCGTCGATTCCTTCGTCTGATCAAGATTTTTTACCTAAACACGTCATGTTGGTCTCCTTGACACACCGTGTTGATCCTTCAGAATGCCTTGTAAGTTCTTCAAATTCACTTTCTTCAAGCAACATTTCCAACTCTTTTAGATCATTTTCATCATCGAAGTCCCCTGCTGATAAGAACGTGAATCCCCTTGCTTTGTCTTCTTTCCAGTCTTCTAATTCTTTTTCCAAAAGCTCTTCGAACGTGTCCACCGATAAAAACTATATCATCGCTAAACCTTGAATTCTTCAGGGATCGATCCACTCCAAAGGTGACGACATCGTCTCCTACCCATAGAGTGAGCTTAGACTCTCTCACATCCACTAGCGCTCGAGCGGTGCTTAAAAAAGGCCTTCAAAGTATTATTGGGACTTGATTTTCTTCCATATCTAGCACGATAAAATCTGCAGGAAACACGAATTTGTCAACTTTCACTAGAAGATACTTGCAAATCCCTCTTGGAAATTTCACCGTCTTTTTTGCTAGATGAAATGCCATTCGGATGGGCCTCGGTGTCACACCCCGATCCTTGTCGGAATCGATCGAGGCGTGATATATTGTTCAAAGTCTCATGACAACTATGTTATAATATGATTAGATTCAATTAAGTACTAAGTATGCAAACAAGATCCACAACATACAAATACAAATCTAAATATGAACAACATTTATTACATCAAATTTAAATAGTCTTGTGGATTTCTAAGGCACAACCTATTTTTCATCAACTTCATTCTTCAAATCTGCATCATGGGTAAAAACAGGTCAACTACGAGAGTTGGTGAGTAATCTAATTTTAGTAGAGAAAATTGTGAAGTTGAAACCTTTATAATTGGAAATTTGTTTTCTTTTGAAGTCGGCAAACAATTGTATTTGAGATAACAGTTTATAAATCAAAAATTGATTAACAAATGATAACAACAACAATAAGTCCTCACCCTATATATACATATGTATATATATATATATATATATATATATATATATATATATATATATATATATATATATATATATATATAAATATATATAGGATGGAGCATCTAATCATCATACACACTCAACCACGTGCGATCAATCACCTTAGCGTCCCAAGGCGGGGTGGTCAACCCAATAGCGCTATTATTGTCCATAACGTACCTCAAGAATACGGGCATAGTCATGGAGATTAGACTAAAAATGGTAATGCACTACAAGTACATGTAGCGTAAACAAACAATAGTTATACAATTAATGACTCACGTATAAATGTCCCAACAATGTCTCAATTGTGATAAAACAATAAAATGAAGTTGGAACATATTAGAACCACATGATACACCCCAAAAGTATTGAAAATTATAAAGTATGGGGTAGATTACTCACATTAGTCCCAAAACGAAATGCGTGTGTCGTACGATAGACGATTCGGGTCAAAATGGCGTAGAACCTAATATAATTAATAGTTTTGGTTTAGGAACTGCTAAACGAGAATGGAGTATTAATACAAATAATTAGACACATATTCTTATATTAGATGAATTAACAATAATTCATTTTGATTATAATATTAAGGTATTTATTTGTTAAATGAATTTTAAATTGAATTACTTACTTTGCATAATTAATTTATATTTTCAATTTAGGCCAGATTTTAATAATTTCTTATTAAAATAATAACTTGCCCAATTATAATTATTTACAGATTTTAACAATTATTTATATGAAATAATCATTAAAATGCATTTTTACATGCTTAAATACTTAGGAAAATAGTTTTAAATAGTAAACAGTATTGAAAAATTATGAAATTATTAGGAAATCATTATTTCATACAATATGAATTACTGTAAAATTTGTATATTTGTCTGAACTGTTTTAGTATTTATTTAATATTTTAATGATTAAACAACACAAAATTCGGGAAAAATAGTAAATGATTCTCAAAAAATCTGTAAAATTAACCATAGTTTTATAACATGATGTAGAGCTCAGTGTATAAGTTTCAGATATTTGTGACTATGGGAAGTATTTTTTATATATTTCATTATTAATTAATCAATAAAATCATAAATAATAGTAAAAAGTAATATAAATGCATGAAACTTCATATATCATGTTTAATCAGTATACAGGTCATCCCAGAATTTTCTCAGAATTTATTGAATGCAAAAAGTATTTTATGTGAATTATTGCCCTACTTTATTGCAATAATTATAGTAATTCAATAAAAATAAATTATTTTCTGAAAATTTCCAGAACTTCTTATTTTATTGATGGGATTCTGAGAAAAATCAGGTTTATGCATAAAATGAGTTTTAGATATTTTGGTGGATTTAATTTGTTTCTTGTATGAATATGAAACTTTTAACAACATACCTTGATGAATGCTTCAAGAGGGATGAAGATTTGAGTATAATAGATTGTTCTTGGATGGAATATGAGTATTCTTGGAGGAAATTTCGAGATTGAGAGTGAGAGAAAGAATAGAGAAGGTTTAAGTGGTGAAGAGAATAATGTGTTGGGAGAAAAAGGAAAGGAAATTGGATGGGAGGTGTGAGTGGGAGACCATGAGAATAATCTTTTTGCTTTTGGTGGTCTTCATAATTTCCCACTAACACAAGCATCTTTTACATAATTAATATAAGAGTTTTATAAAATTTAATGTAAAGTTTATAAAAATAGAGTTTTATAAAATTTAATGTAAAGTTTATAAAAATGGAGTTTTATAAAAGATGAGTTATTATTTGATTATAACAATCTACTTTGATTTGAAGTTTAATTATAGCATTCAAGTTTGATTCTTTTAAATTTAATTAGAGCATTATACTTTGATTTGATTTTAATATGGTATCATAATTTAATTTGATTATAGTTATAACGTTGTACTATACTATGTTGCTATTAACGTCAATTTATATCGTAGTGTATGAGTTTCGATCCTATTAGCGTCAAGTAATCTTGAGTAGGGTTTGAATAAGATTGCGAGAGGTTTCGTTTGTGATCTTTTTGAGTGTCCGGCTTCGCAACGCAAGGTCCATAGACCCCGTTAAGCCATGATTTAGTGTCCTACACAATCCCGATGATTGTGCAATAGTGTTTTATCGCTTTGGTTCATTGTTTAGCACTGTTAAGGCTAAGGAAAATCAAACACATGAACTTTCCAAATGATGTTTTCTCATTAAAATAGCGAATTATACAGTGATTACATAACGTAAACCCTATCATACAAGGGTTAATGGAGTTGGCCGGTTTGACTAGTTGACTTTGTTTGACTTTGACTTGACCGAAATTTGATGGTTGTCACATCATCCCCCCGTTAGAGGGAATTTCGTCCCGAAATTTGCATTTTGATTGGGACTTCAAGAGTTTGGAAAAAGATGTGGAAAACTTTTCGTAGTACAAGAAATTGATTATGGTGAGGAACAACCCTCCTGATGTCACATGATGACCTTGGAAATTTCTTATTGTAACTTGAACTGAGTCAATTTAAAAGGAGTTTATTGTTTTGGGATGATAGAGTATTCTCTGTGTGCTTTTATACTCCCTGTTTTATCCTTGGTATTACCACTATGAATATTTTATAACGTAGTTAGCGAGTTCCATCATTACGAATGTTTCAACAAATTTTGACGAAATTTGCATTATAAGTCCTACAAGTTCTTTTATAGTCGATTGACGTAAACTAGTCGTATATCATTAAGATTGCAAGGGCATTTTGGATGGGTGACCCCGCCTTAAGCCCACAACCAGACAAGGAACAGGGAATGAGGCGGAATCACACATTCTAAGTCCATAGAATCTTAATGATATATGACCATAATGTTTACACTAGCCCTCATAGATTCCAGGGGCGTAGTATTATTGGGCTAGAAGTAGGAATTGTAGTTCAAAATAAAATAGTTATAGGCCTGCTATCTTCAAACTTGGGCTTTGGCCCCTCCCGATTCCTAATCAGAATGGTCCAATACTTCCAATTCTCCAAGCGACCAAGCGGTATCAAGAAATCAAAATTGATTCATCCCCATTTTCCCAATTCGCTGCCTATCTCGCCTGCTGTTCATTTGTCGCTGTCTCGCCAAGTCAGTCGCCTGGTCTCACTCTCGCCAATCGCCATCGCCAAGTGCCCAAGTCCCCATTCTCACTTCACAGAAATCAGGTATGTAATCCCGAGACCCAAATCCTGTTCAGATGTTCTTTCTTTTCTGATTGTAAGATTGTTGATTGTTGGTGTTGGCGTATTGCACTGCTGCTGCTGTTTTCTGTCAATTTGTTGCCTATTTATGCGTTACTACTGTCTTACTGAGTTTCCTTTTAATTTGGCTGTCATTTGCGATTTGGCGATTTGCCAATTTGATTTATAAGTTATGAACTTATAGATTTGGTTATTGATTTGGTTATGCTTAACAGCTTGTCAGCTTCAAACAAAACTGAAAAGTGACAACAAAGATTGATTTGGTTATTGTTAAATGAGTTATTGGTTATTGTTCTAATTTTGAATTTGATTTTGTTTTGATTGGATCAATTGTTCCTTCATTTTGATTTTTCTAGATATAATCATGGGAAAGATGAAAACATTGAAAGAGAAATTGTTGTCTGCTTACTAATATATCATTCATAATCTGTTTTTTAAAGACATTAAAGGCTGTCGGGCTGAGTTGTAATTCTTTTTCTAGGTGTTTTTGGTGTTTATTTGTAGAAAACAATCTGTTTTTTTTAATTTTAATTTCAGTTTATAATATTTTCGCCCCCCCCCCCCCCCAAGTTAATTGTTCAAGCTCCGCCACTGATAGATTTACTAGTAAAAACCCTGAGTTTTGTTTTACATAGATGATAAGACTTATTTGGGTTTTGCCGTGTTCTCAAGATTCATGGTTTATATACTTGAATCGATGCTAGTTTTAGTAATAAAAAGAAATTTTGAATTTAAACGTCGAGGTTAGAAGCTTGTACTGATATTTAAGGGGTTAAAAAATGAAATTTTATTAGTTACCTATAGCGACACACAAGTCATAATTTGCATGTGTGAAGACTTGGAGTACTTTCTAATTGGTTCGTGTGTGAAGACTTGGAGTACTTTCTAACTGGTTCATGTGTGAAGACTTGGAGTACTTTCTAATGAAAAGTGTGCTACTGGGGAAATTTGAAACTGGTACGTAGCTTCAAAGTCAAGAATATGCGGTAGGCATGTGATGTATTAAATGCATGAGGCACATAAGTCATAATTTGCAGCAACATATACGTATATGTGTGTGAATTGAAGAAGAAGGTTACAGTTCAAAGACCATATATATTCATTTCCTCTTTATTTGTTATTAATTACTTCTCCCACTTCACTTATATAAATCATCACATTCTTACCGCAACTTTTAACTTCTCCCTCACAAATGGATCCACCTGCAGATCATCAAAACCCCATAGATGACCTCGATTGGTTTCAGTACTTTGATCATCAAGATCTTTTCAGGTATATATAAACGTCACTCATTACCCCATCTTTCGCACAGAAAAGTGATTTTGTCTATATTGATCAAAACATGGTTTGGATTTGTAGTGATCAAAAAGAGTCTTTCATCGTGTTGGATTTGATTATCTTGAGTTTTTTTTTTTTTTTGGATTTTTGCAGTGGTGACATGCTCGACCATCATGATTACGAGTTGTCGGAAAAATTGCATGAAGTGCTCGATCAGAACGTTTCCACAGTACTTAACAAAGATCAAAACATCATTTCTAGAAATGAGTTTCACGATTTGGATCCCCTTAAAGACATAAGCTTATGGGATTGTTGGGAGGATGGTAATTTACCATTGGTTAGTTTCAGTGAAGACTGTAAATCCGGTGGTGAGGCTACAGGTAGTTCTAGTGCTGCCACCACTGATCACTGTGGCCGGAAGGTGGCAAATAGATTGAGACCATTGGAGTTTGAAGAGATAGCGAAGTACTTTGAGATGCCGATAATCATGGCAGCAAAGGAACTAGGGATAGGGTTAACATTGTTGAAGAAAAGATGCAGAGAGCTAAACATAAACAGATGGCCTCATAGAAAACTTAAGAGCCTTCAATCCCTCATTCAAAATGCCAAGGTAAACTACGATAATAACCTTCTATACATTACTCATGCATGTATGCATGCACTTGGTAACCAAAGTAGTTTTGGTATTTTCTAAAATTTTAATTATTAGTTTCTTTATAACATAAACATAGGCCCTAGGCATATGCCACATCGAATCAATTGTTTTACTACGATTTCTGATTTATATTTACATAAACTTAACTCATTGTAAATTTTATGAACTCACACGAAAAATATATTGCATCTACCTAAAAAAACTAGGAGTTGGGATTAAAGGAGGAGGTAGAGACGTTAGCAGGGCACAAGAAGATGATGGAGAAATTGCCAGGTATGGAATTGACAGAAAGAACAAAGAAGCTTAGGCAAGCTTGCTTCAAAGCTATTTATAAGAAGAGAGGACTTAACAATCCTTAGTCCTTACCTTTTCTTTTAGCCATTTTGTTATAATTAGTGGATTTTAATCTACATTGTATGTGTTTTTCTCTTGATAGATTGATACCCTTTTTAGTTTCATTGTGTTTGTCTATTGATTTTTTATGCAGAAAATTTTGTATAATTTGGGTATTATAGTTTGTATTATGTATTTAGTTATATTCTAGATTGCCGACACGACTACGCTGACGACTCTATACCAGAGGTCTATATAAATAGACTTATGAATTTAGTAGGAATAACTTGATTATAATCTTGTGATTTGTTCCATGTCTGATCCACTCCTAAGATTCACTCGACATGCCCCCAGTTATGTGTAATTAAAATTTTATTAGACTGTTGATCCTAATGAGTCTACCCTAAGTCCACAACCAAACAAGGAACATGTCAACTATGAGAAACACGCATATGGACTTATGAGTTATTTGTAAATTGATTAGGGAAATAAAGTTTTTTTTTAGACATTGTTGGGTAAAATAATTGTAAAACACTTGTTGGGCCATGGTTAGGAGTGTTGGGCACCTTTTGGGCCTTCCATGGTTACTAAATGTGAAACATGTAGCACTTGCGTGGGCCCCCACAAAACTAAGTTTTCACATTTCTTTCCCACTTCTAGGCCCATTAGGGAACTTAATAGTCCAATGAGTTGGCCATTTTGGAGTGTATCCTTTCGGATACGTTTGATAAGGTCGGGTATTTTGATGGCTCAAAAGTAATGTGAATGACGCGCTTTGGCCTATAGGTTTGGGAACTCTCGCCTTTGGTCCCCAGATAAGCAAACTGGTCCCTCGGTTGATTGGGATGTATACGAATGCTTACCTAGTCAGGACTTTCGGGCTACCGGCACCTCCCCCTTCCAGTTACTACGCGTCCATTACTATGATCCTACCCAACTAGAGTGGATGACTTTGAATTTCCTATGAGCTCTAAGGAATACATATATGTATATACATTTTGTTAAACAACTTGAGTATGTGTGTGATTTTCAGAGAAAGTGGAGAATATTCACAAGTGTATGCGCACATATAAGTGTCAGGAGTAATACGTATGCACATAAGGGAGCAATTAACACACAAAGGTATTCCTAGGATTTTCTAAGTGCGAATTGCATGCAGTTGTGTGTGCATTTTATAAACTAGCATACGAGAGGACCCTAGAGGCTATAGACTAGGTCAAGGCAATTAACCTAATTCCTTATAGTCAAGGGCTCTGATACCAATCTGTCACACCCCGATCCTTGTCGGAATCGATCGAGGCGTGATATATTGTTCAAAGTCTCATGACAACTATGTTATAATATGATTAGATTCAATTAAGTACTAAGTATGCAAACAAGATCCACAACATACAAATACAAATCCAAATATGAACAACATTTATTACATCAAATTTGAATAGTCTTGTGGATTTCTAAGGCACAACCTATTTTTCATCAACTTCATTCTTCAAATCTGCATCATGGGTAAAAACAGGTCAACTACGAGAGTTGGTGAGTAATCTAATTTTAGTAGAGAAAATTGTGAAGTTGAAACCTTTATAATTGGAAATTTGTTTTCTTTTGAAGTCGGCAAACAATTGTATTTGAGATAACAGTTTATAAATCAAAAATTGATTAACAAATGATAACAACAACAATAAGTCCTCACCCTATATATACATATGTATATATATATATATAAATATATATAGGATGGAGCATCTAATCATCATACACACTCAACCACGTGCGATCAATCACCTTAGCGTCCCAAGGCGGGGTGGTCAACCCAATAGCGCTATTATTGTCCATAACGTACCTGAAGAATACGGGCATAGTCATGGAGATTAGACTAAAAATGGTAATGCACTACAAGTACATGTAGCGTAAACAAACAATAGTTATACAATTAATGACTCACGTATAAATGTCCCAACAATGTCTCAATTGTGATAAAACAATAAAATGAAGTTGGAACATATTAGAACCACATGATACACCCCAAAAGTATTGAAAATTATAAAGTATGGGGTAGATTACTCACATTAGTCCCAAAACGAAATGCGTGTGTCGTACGATAGACGATTCGGGTCAAAATGGCGTAGAACCTAATATAATTAATAGTTTTGGTTTAGGAACTGCTAAACGAGAATGGAGTATTAATACAAATAATTAGACACATATTCTTATATTAGATGAATTAACAATAATTCATTTTGATTATAATATTAAGGTATTTATTTGTTAAATGAATTTTAAATTGAATTACTTACTTTGCATAATTAATTTATATTTTCAATTTAGGCCAGATTTTAATAATTTCTTATTAAAATAATAACTTGCCCAATTATAATTATTTACAGATTTTAACAATTATTTATATGAAATAATCATTAAAATGCATTTTTACATGCTTAAATACTTAGGAAAATAGTTTTAAATAGTAAACAGTATTGAAAAATTATGAAATTATTAGGAAATCATTACTTCATACAATATGAATTACTGTAAAATTTGTATATTTGTCTGAACTGTTTTAGTATTTATTTAATATTTTAATGATTAAACAACACAAAATTCGGTAAAAATAGTAAATGATTCTCAAAAAATCTGTAAAATTAACCATAGTTTTATAACATGATGTAGAGCTCAGTGTATAAGTTTCAGATATTTGTGACTATGGGAAGTATTTTTTATATATTTCATTTTTAATTAATCAATAAAATCATAAATAATAGTAAAAAGTAATATAAATGCATGAAACTTCATATATCATGTTTAATCAGTATACAGGTCATCCCAGAATTTTCTCAGAATTTATTGAATGCAAAAAGTATTTTATGTGAATTATTGCCCTACTTTATTGCAATAATTATAGTAATTCAATAAAAATAAATTATTTTCTGAAAATTTCCAGAACTTCTTATTTTATTGATGGGATTCTGAGAAAAATCAGGTTTATGCATAAAATGAGTTTTAGATATTTTGGTGGATTTAATTTGTTTCTTGTATGAATATGAAACTTTTAACAACATACCTTGATGAATGCTTCAAGAGGGATGAAGATTTGAGTATAATAGATTGTTCTTGGATGGAATATGAGTATTCTTGGAGGAAATTTCGAGATTGAGAGTGAGAGAAAGAATAGAGAAGGTTTAAGTGGTGAAGAGAATAATGTGTTGGGAGAAAAAGGAAAGGAAATTGGATGGGAGGTGTGAGTGGGAGACCATGAGAATAATCTTTTTGCTTTTGGTGGTCTTCATAATTTCCCACTAACACAAGCATCTTTTACATAATTAATATAAGAGTTTTATAAAATTTAATGTAAAGTTTATAAAAATAGAGTTTTATAAAATTTAATGTAAAGTTTATAAAAATGGAGTTTTATAAAAGATGAGTTATTATTTGATTATAACAATCTACTTTGATTTGAAGTTTAATTATAGCATTCAAGTTTGATTCTTTTAAATTTAATTAGAGCATTATACTTTGATTTGATTTTAATATGGTATCATAATTTAATTTGATTATAGTTATAACGTTGTACTATACTATGTTGTTATTAACGTCAATTTATATCGTAGTGTATGAGTTTCGATCCTATTAGCGTCAAGTAATCTTGAGTAGGGTTTGAATGAGATTGCGAGAGGTTTCGTTTGTGATCTTTTTGAGTGTCCGGCTTCGCAACGCAAGGTCCATAGACCCCGTTAAGCCATGATTTAGTGTCCTACACAATCCCGATGATTGTGCAATAGTGTTTTATCGCTTTGGTTCATTGTTTAGCACTGTTAAGGCTAAGGAAAATCAAACACATGAACTTTCCAAATGATGTTTTCTCATTAAAATAGCGAATTATACAGTGATTACATAACGTAAACCCTATCATACAAGGGTTAATGGAGTTGGCCGGTTTGACTAGTTGACTTTGTTTGACTTTGACTTGACCGAAATTTGATGGTTGTCACATCATCCCCCCGTTAGAGGGAATTTCGTCCCGAAATTTGCATTTTGATTGGGACTTCAAGAGTTTGGAAAAAGATGTGGAAAACTTTTCGTAGTACAAGAAATTGATTATGGTGAGGAACAACCCTCCTGATGTCACATGATGACCTTGGAAATTTCTTATTGTAACTTGAACTTAGTCAATTTAAAAGGAGTTTATTGTTTTGGGATGATAGAGTATTCTCTGTGTGCTTTTATACTCCCTGTTTTATCCTTGGTATTACCACTATGAATATTTTATAACGTAGTTAGCGAGTTCCATCATTACGAATGTTTCAACAAATTTTGACGAAATTTGCATTATAAGTCCTACAAGTTCTTTTATAGTCGATTGACGTAAACTAGTCGTATATCATTAAGATTGCAAGGGCATTTTGGATGGGTGACCCCGCCTTAAGCCCACAACCAGACAAGGAACAGGGAATGAGGCGGAATCACACATTCTAAGTCCATAGAATCTTAATGATATATGACCATAATGTTTACACTAGCCCTCATAGATTCCAGGGGCGTAGTATTATTGGGCTAGAAGTAGGAATTGTAGTTCAAAATAAAATAGTTATAGGCCTGCTATCTTCAAACTTGGGCTTTGGCCCCTCCCGATTCCTAATCAGAATGGTCCAATACTTCCAATTCTCCAAGCGACCAAGCGGTATCAAGAAATCAAAATCGATTCATCCCCATTTTCCCAATTCGCTGCCTATCTCGCCTGCTGTTCATTTGTCGCTGTCTCGCCAAGTCAGTCGCCTGGTCTCACTCTCGCCAATCGCCATCGCCAAGTGCCCAAGTCCCCATTCTCACTTCACAGAAATCAGGTATGTAATCCCGAGACCCAAATCCTGTTCAGATGTTCTTTCTTTTCTGATTGTAAGATTGTTGATTGTTGGTGTTGGCGTATTGCACTGCTGCTGCTGTTTTCTGTCAATTTGTTGCCTATTTATGCGTTACTACTGTCTTACTGAGTTTCCTTTTAATTTGGCTGTCATTTGCGATTTGGCGATTTGCCAATTTGATTTATAAGTTATGAACTTATAGATTTGGTTATTGATTTGGTTATGCTTAACAGCTTGTCAGCTTCAAACAAAACTGAAAAGTGACAACAAAGATTGATTTGGTTATTGTTAAATGAGTTATTGGTTATTGTTCTAATTTTGAATTTGATTTTGTTTTGATTGGATCAATTGTTCCTTCATTTTGATTTTTCTAGATATAATCATGGGAAAGATGAAAACATTGAAAGAGAAATTGTTGTCTGCTTACTAATATATCATTCATAATCTGTTTTTTAAAGACATTAAAGGCTGTCGGGCTGAGTTGTAATTCTTTTTCTAGGTGTTTTTGGTGTTTATTTGTAGAAAACAATCTGTTTTTTTTAATTTTAATTTCAGTTTATAATATTTTCGCCCCCCCCCCCCCCTAAGTTAATTGTTCAAGCTCCGCCACTGATAGATTTACTAGTAAAAACTCTGAGTTTTTTTTTTACATAGATGATAAGACTTATTTGGGTTTTGCCGTGTTCTCAAGATTCATGGTTTATATACTTGAATCGATGCTAGTTTTAGTAATAAAAAGAAATTTTGAATTTAAACGTCGAGGTTAGAAGCTTGTACTGATATTTAAGGGGTTAAAAAATGAAATTTTATTAGTTACCTATAGCGACACACAAGTCATAATTTGCATGTGTGAAGACTTGGAGTACTTTCTAATTGGTTCGTGTGTGAAGACTTGGAGTACTTTCTAACTGGTTCATGTGTGAAGACTTGGAGTACTTTCTAATGAAAAGTGTGCTACTGGGGAAATTTGAAACTGGTACGTAGCTTCAAAGTCAAGAATATGCGGTAGGCATGTGATGTATTAAATGCATGAGGCACATAAGTCATAATTTGCAGCAACATATACGTATATGTGTGTGAATTGAAGAAGAAGGTTACAGTTCAAAGACCATATATATTCATTTCCTCTTTATTTGTTATTAATTACTTCTCCCACTTCACTTATATAAATCATCACATTCTTACCGCAACTTTTAACTTCTCCCTCACAAATGGATCCACCTGCAGATCATCAAAACCCCATAGATGACCTCGATTGGTTTCAGTACTTTGATCATCAAGATCTTTTCAGGTATATATAAACGTCACTCATTACCCCATCTTTCGCACAGAAAAGTGATTTTGTCTATATTGATCAAAACATGGTTTGGATTTGTAGTGATCAAAAAGAGTCTTTCATCGTGTTGGATTTGATTATCTTGAGTTTTTTTTTTTTTTTTGGATTTTTGCAGTGGTGACATGCTCGACCATCATGATTACGAGTTGTCGGAAAAATTGCATGAAGTGCTCGATCAGAACGTTTCCACAGTACTTAACAAAGATCAAAACATCATTTCTAGAAATGAGTTTCACGATTTGGATCCCCTTAAAGACATAAGCTTATGGGATTGTTGGGAGGATGGTAATTTACCATTGGTTAGTTTCAGTGAAGACTGTAAATCCGGTGGTGAGGCTACAGGTAGTTCTAGTGCTGCCACCACTGATCACGGTGGCCGGAAGGTGGCAAATAGATTGAGACCATTGGAGTTTGAAGAGATAGCGAAGTACTTTGAGATGCCGATAATCATGGCAGCAAAGGAACTAGGGATAGGGTTAACATTGTTGAAGAAAAGATGCAGAGAGCTAAACATAAACAGATGGCCTCATAGAAAACTTAAGAGCCTTCAATCCCTCATTCAAAATGCCAAGGTAAACTACGATAATAACCTTCTATACATTACTCATGCATGTATGCATGCACTTGGTAACCAAAGTAGTTTTGGTATTTTCTAAAATTTTAATTATTAGTTTCTTTATAACATAAACATAGGCCCTAGGCATATGCCACATCGAATCAATTGTTTTACTACGATTTCTGATTTATATTTACATAAACTTAACTCATTGTAAATTTTATGAACTCACACGAAAAATATATTGCATCTACCTAAAAAAACTAGGAGTTGGGATTAAAGGAGGAGGTAGAGACGTTAGCAGGGCACAAGAAGATGATGGAGAAATTGCCAGGTATGGAATTGACAGAAAGAACAAAGAAGCTTAGGCAAGCTTGCTTCAAAGCTATTTATAAGAAGAGAGGACTTAACAATCCTTAGTCCTTACCTTTTCTTTTAGCCATTTTGTTATAATTAGTGGATTTTAATCTACATTGTATGTGTTTTTCTCTTGATAGATTGATACCCTTTTTAGTTTCATTGTGTTTGTCTATTGATTTTTTATGCAGAAAATTTTGTATAATTTGGGTATTATAGTTTGTATTATGTATTTAGTTATATTCTAGATTGCCGACACGACTACGCTGACGACTCTATACCAGAGGTCTATATAAATAGACTTATGAATTTAGTAGGAATAACTTGATTATAATCTTGTGATTTGTTCCATGTCTGATCCACTCCTAAGATTCACTCGACATGCCCCCAGTTATGTGTAATTAAAATTTTATTAGACTGTTGATCCTAATGAGTCTACCCTAAGTCCACAACCAAACAAGGAACATGTCAACTATGAGAAACACGCATATGGACTTATGAGTTATTTGTAAATTGATTAGGGAAATAAAGTTTTTTTTTAGACATTGTTGGGTAAAATAATTGTAAAACACTTGTTGGGCCATGGTTAGGAGTGTTGGGCACCTTTTGGGCCTTCCATGGTTACTAAATGTGAAACATGTAGCACTTGCGTGGGCCCCCACAAAACTAAGCTTTCACATTTCTTTCCCACTTCTAGGACCATTAGGGAACTTAATAGTCCAATGAGTTGGCCATTTTGGAGTGTATCCTTTCGGATACGTTTGATAAGGTCGGGTATTTTGATGGCTCAAAAGTAATGTGAATGACGCGCTTTGGCCTATAGGTTTGGGAACTCTCGCCTTTGGTCCCCAGATAAGCAAACTGGTCCCTCGGTTGATTGGGATGTATACGAATGCTTACCTAGTCAGGACTTTCGGGCTACCGGCACCTCCCCCTTCCAGTTACTACGCGTCCATTACTATGATCCTACCCAACTAGAGTGGATGACTTTGAATTTCCTATGAGCTCTAAGGAATACATATATGTATATACATTTTGTTAAACAACTTGAGTATGTGTGTGATTTTCAGAGAAAGTGGAGAATATTCACAAGTGTATGCGCACATATAAGTGTCAGGAGTAATACGTATGCACATAAGGGAGCAATTAACACACAAAGGTATTCCTAGGATTTTCTAAGTGCGAATTGCATGCAGTTGTGTGTGCATTTTATAAACTAGCATACGAGAGGACCCTAGAGGCTATAGACTAGGTCAAGGCAATTAACCTAATTCCTTATAGTCAAGGGCTCTGTTACCAATCTGTCACACCCCGATCCTTGTCGGAATCGATCGAGGCGTGATATATTGTTCAAAGTCTCATGACAACTATGTTATAATATGATTAGATTCAATTAAGTACTAAGTATGCAAACAAGATCCACAACATACAAATACAAATCCAAATATGAACAACATTTATTACATCAAATTTGAATAGTCTTGTGGATTTCTAAGGCACAACCTATTTTTCATCAACTTCATTCTTCAAATCTGCATCATGGGTAAAAACAGGTCAACTACGAGAGTTGGTGAGTAATCTAATTTTAGTAGAGAAAATTGTGAAGTTGAAACCTTTATAATTGGAAATTTGTTTTCTTTTGAAGTCGGCAAACAATTGTATTTGAGATAACAGTTTATAAATCAAAAATTGATTAACAAATGATAACAACAACAATAAGTCCTCACCCTATATATACATATGTATATATATATATATATATATATATATATATATATATATATATATATAAATATATATAGGATGGAGCATCTAATCATCATACACACTCAACCACGTGCGATCAATCACCTTAGCGTCCCAAGGCGGGGTGGTCAACCCAATAGCGCTATTATTGTCCATAACGTACCTCAAGAATACGGGCATAGTCATGGAGATTAGACTAAAAATGGTAATGCACTACAAGTACATGTAGCGTAAACAAACAATAGTTATACAATTAATGACTCACGTATAAATGTCCCAACAATGTCTCAATTGTGATAAAACAATAAAATGAAGTTGGAACATATTAGAACCACATGATACACCCCAAAAGTATTGAAAATTATAAAGTATGGGGTAGATTACTCACATTAGTCCCAAAACGAAATGCGTGTGTCGTACGATAGACGATTCGGGTCAAAATGGCATAGAACCTAATATAATTAATAGTTTTGGTTTAGGAACTGCTAAACGAGAATGGAGTATTAATACAAATAATTAGACACATATTCTTATATTAGATGAATTAACAATAATTCATTTTGATTATAATATTAAGGTATTTATTTGTTAAATGAATTTTAAATTGAATTGCTTACTTTGCATAATTAATTTATATTTTCAATTTAGGCCAGATTTTAATAATTTCTTATTAAAATAATAACTTGCCCAATTATAATTATTTACAGATTTTAACAATTATTTATATGAAATAATCATTAAAATGCATTTTTACATGCTTAAATACTTAGGAAAATAGTTTTAAATAGTAAACAGTATTGAAAAATTATGAAATTATTAGGAAATCATTATTTCATACAATATGAATTACTGTAAAATTTGTATATTTGTCTGAACTGTTTTAGTATTTATTTAATATTTTAATGATTAAACAACACAAAATTCGGGAAAAATAGTAAATGATTCTCAAAACATCTGTAAAATTAACCATAGTTTTATAACATGATGTAGAGCTCAGTGTATAAGTTTCAGATATTTGTGACTATGGGAAGTATTTTTTATATATTTCATTATTAATTAATCAATAAAATCATAAATAATAGTAAAAAGTAATATAAATGCATGAAACTTCATATATCATGTTTAATCAGTATACAGGTCATCCCAGAATTTTCTCAGAATTTATTGAATGCAAAAAGTATTTTATGTGAATTATTGCCCTACTTTATTGCAATAATTATAGTAATTCAATAAGAATAAATTATTTTCTGAAAATTTCCAGAACTTCTTATTTTATTGATGGGATTCTGAGAAAAATCAAGTTTATGCATAAAATGAGTTTTAGATATTTTGGTGGATTTAATTTTTTTCTTGTATGAATATGAAACTTTTAACAACATACCTTGATGAATGCTTCAAGAGGGATGAAGATTTGAGTATAATAGATTGTTCTTGGATGGAATATGAGTATTCTTGGAGGAAATTTCGAGATTGAGAGTGAGAGAAAGAATAGAGAAGGTTTAAGTGGTCAAGGGAATAATGTGTTGGGAGAAAAAGGAAAGGAAATTGGATGGGAGGTGTGAGTGGGAGACCATGAGAATAATCTTTTTGCTTTTGGTGGTCTTCATAATTTCCCACTAACACAAGCATCTTTTACATAATTAATATAAGAGTTTTATAAAATTTAATGTAAAGTTTATAAAAATAGAGTTTTATAAAATTTAATGTAAAGTTTATAAAAATGGAGTTTTATAAAAGATGAGTTATTATTTGATTATAACAATCTACTTTGATTTGAAGTTTAATTATAGCATTCAAGTTTGATTCTTTTAAATTTAATTAGAGCATTATACTTTGATTTGATTTTAATATGGTATCATAATTTAATTTGATTATAGTTATAACGTTGTACTATACTATGTTGCTATTAACGTCAATTTATATCGTAGTGTATGAGTTTCGATCCTATTAGCGTCAAGTAATCTTGAGTAGGGTTTGAATGAGATTGCGAGAGGTTTCGTTTGTGATCTTTTTGAGTGTCCGGCTTCGCAACGCAAGGTCCATAGACCCCGTTAAGCCATGATTTAGTGTCCTACACAATCCCGATGATTGTGCAATAGTGTTTTATCGCTTTGGTTCATTGTTTAGCACTGTTAAGGCTAAGGAAAATCAAACACATGAACTTTCCAAATGATGTTTTCTCATTAAAATAGCGAATTATACAGTGATTACATAACGTAAACCCTATCATACAAGGGTTAATGGAGTTGACCGGTTTGACTAGTTGACTTTGTTTGACTTTGACTTGACCGAAATTTGATGGTTGTCACACTCGGTTCCGGAAGATTCAACGTTTTAAAAAATGAGTAGGGCATAAGGTTTACACTAGCTTCTGAATCGGCTAATGCATAACTTGTAGCCAAGTTCCCGAATTGACATGGTAAAGTTAGACTTACCAGGTCCCCCATCTTCTTTGGTGGTTTGTTCAACATCGCGACTAAGCATTCCTCATTCAAAACAACCTTAGATGCTTCCTCCATCTTCTTTCTATTTATGAGTAAATCCTTTAAGAACTTATCATATTCTGGAATTTGTGCCACCACTTCAATAAATGGGATGTTGATTTGAAGGGCTTTGATATGCTTTAGAAACTTCTTGTAGTCTTCATCATGTTTGTCTTGTCTAGCTTGGCTCGGGAATGTCAATGGAGGTTGATATGGTTTTACCGGAAGGATTTTATTTTCTCCAGTCGGCAAACACGTCGTGTTCTTCTATTCAACATGCCGTGTTGGATCTTCAGAGTGTAATTCTCAGTTTTTTTCTCCTACTTTCTGCACTACTTTTGGATCCTCATTCGGGATTGGGGTCAGAGGTGTGACAATTTTCCAACTCCTTGTTATCACAACATTGATGTGTGCCCCTCTCGGGTTTTGCTCAGTGTTTCTTGGAAGTCCGCCGTGTGATATTTCATTGAATTGCTTTGCAGGTTTCCCAAGTTGTTTCTCGATGTTGAGGATTGAAGCTTGTTGATTCCTCATAAGGGCTTGCTAATCTCTCATCATAGCTTGTTGATCTCTTATTGTTGCATCGGTTTAGTCATGCCTCTTTTTGGATGCGGATGCAAAACGGGCAACCATAGCTTCAAAATCCGTCTTCTTTTCGGGCACCGATTCTTCTTTTTGATAGTACCTTCTTGTCTCTTGTTTGAACTTCTCCTCCTTGTCCTTCTAGTATTCCTCATAAGTTAGACATTCCTTTTTAGGTTTCCTCCAATCTTCATCAAATTTATCCCTGCTTGAATAACACACTTGGGCTTTCCGGTTTCCATTCTCTTCAAGGTCACAATCTTTCGTTAAATGAGAACCGCTACAGTTGTCACATCCCACACAAATGGCATGGATGGATTGGTCCATCTTTGTCATCCTACGATCCATGCTTTCCAACTTTGCCATTACCGCTGCCATATCATCTGAAACTGCATTCACCGTCCCTCGAGTCGTGTCATTTTGAGGATTATGATATTATCTTGAGTGTTTAGAGAATTCTTCAATTAACCCCTTTATCACAGCTGGTGCTTTCTTCGTGAGTGGTCCTTGGTTGTCAAGGAGTTGCATGGTTGTCACATTCACTCCATCATAGAAATGGAGACTTCCTGTTGCACATCGAGGTCATTCGAGGGACAATTTCTCAAACAAAACTTTGTATCTCTCCCATGCCTCATAAAGTGATTCACCTCCTTGCTGTTCAAAATTGGCAATTGCTTTCTTTAAATTTGAGACTTTTGAGGGGGGGGGGGGACAAAATTGCTGAATGAACTCTTCATGCATCTTTGGCCACGTGGTTATTGATCTTGGAGGGAGTGTATTCTGTTGGATTTAGTGTCTAAGCCCATAACTATAACTGGTATGTACTTGACCTGATTGTAGCATGGTCCTTTTGGATTGCCTTCACCAGTGCAATTTGATAGGATGAATTTTGAGAATAAGGTTATTTATGGTTTATTAATATATTACAAGTATAATATATTAGTACGGAATTATTTAATTAGTATTGATCAAGAATTAATTTATTAATTTTGTGATAAAAGAGACTAATTAAATATATGGGGATTGATTATGTAAATCAATCATTCTTGTAGTGTGGGCTAATGATCCATGATTATGGGCTAAACTAATCCATGGATATTCCATGGAGCATGAGAATGTGGAAAGTCATGGGTTATTAGGGTTTACCAAGTGTAACCCTAGCATGTCCAACACTATATATTGAACCCTCCATAGACCAAAATCGATTGCCTCTTCTCTTTGAGATAAATAGATTATTCTCTTAAATCATCATCTTGCATATTGGCGTTTGTGAACCATTAGAGGCATCACACTTGAGGTGCTCAAGCTTTCAAGGGTCAAGAACTACAAGTCCTTCAAAAGGTATGTCATCTATCTAGATGTTTTATTCAATTGGCAATTTGTATGCTAGTTAGGACAATGCTTTGGAAAAATTGAAAATATGCATGTATAATAGAGAAAACATAGATCTAAAGCATTTAGGGTTGCATGTGTACCATAGGAGTGTTATAGTGCTCAAAACCCAACAGTGGTATCAGAGACTATGATTGTTTTCAATTATATTTGATGCTTACTAGTTTTTCAAAGCTGAAAAAGTCGAAATTTTTGCCTCTGACTAGTGAACTCGCCGAGTACATGAACAGACTCGACAATTCCACTCAGTAACAGAGCAACTCGCCGAGTACAGTTCATGTACTCGACGAGTTCAAGGCTCTGTGTGCAGAATTTTGAGTTTCTTTGCCTGGTTTGGATTTGGAACACTACGACAAACTGTTTTGGTTCATTGGCAATGTTTTTTATGATATGGTAGTGCTTGTACTCATCCAACCACAAGATAATGGTCAAAGTTTTAATACTGGTTGATTCCCGGTTGCTTTGTCCTTTTTTGTGAAAAGTTGATTGTGGATCTTCCAATGGTGGCACTACTGGAGATTTGGAGTTCCGGGTCATAAGCTACCTGAAACAAAATAAAAAACTACGCGTAAAATGAACAAAAACGAAGAAAAAGAAAACTGGAACCACGCAAAACACGGCGTGTTCAAGAATGACCACGACGTGTTTAATGTAAAAACAGAATAATCAGGTAAGAAAATTAAAACAAAAAATTGTAACTTTATATTTGATAAATCTCACACATAGGATCGATAACAATTAGCAAATAAAATTAACTATTTAGAACCGTTCCCTGGCAATGGTGCCAAAAACTCAATATATATGAAATATACTAGTTTTAATACTAACTAACTTAAACAAAAACCAACACACGATAGGCAGTTTACCTAATCGAATAGTAGTTTAGTGCAGGTAATTAAGGTATTGAACAAAGGGAACGCTAAAAAGAATTAAAAATACTACTAATATTAACTAAATTTAGCATGATTAAAGAGGGGGGTTTCTCTCGTTTTGCTAGACTAGAAACTTAGGCAATCAATTAAGCACTTAACAAAGAAACAATTAAAAACTAATTGAAGGACAAAAGATGACTTGATTCAAGATTATTAAAGAGACTTCTGTTTAGATTCGATTTACTTATTACTATGGTTGATTTTGTGGCAAGTGCAATGGATTAATGTGTTATCAATTACCGATTTCTAATATGATAAAGTTCATGTTCACTATTACTAATCCTTTAGCAAACAAATCAATTCAAGCAGTGATCAGTTGATTAAATTAACAAGTTTCCTAGTATTAAGTTCGAATCATGCAAGACTTGTAATGGTGGTTAATTAAATTGGTTGGTTCAATTAACTCATATATGGTTGGTCATCATATATAGCTCACACACTAAATTACTTATTTTCTTATTAACCCTAGGTTAGGTTCACAACACTAGGCTTACAATCTTGATGGTAACAAAATTATAAGATGCAATCAATCAAGAAGATGTTTATGCAATATCAATTTACTTAGTAATTAACAGAAAATAATTTTCATTAACACATAAGGTTCTTTTAACAAGCTTAGCATGATAAATAATCAATTAAACATAATCCAAAACCACAAAATCAACTCATAATCATAAGATCCTCTACTCTAAATGAAAGTAAGGTGTGTAGTCCATGACTTCAGCAGAAACAATCATAAAAATGAAATTCAACATTGCAAACATGATGTAAAAAAAGAATTAAGTAAGGTAGATGTGATTTTGCCTTAGATCTCTTCAAACAAAAGCTTCTAGTCAAATTCTATAAACCACAGCTCCTTGGAATGTCTATGGCCTCCAAAAATCGCTAAAAACCTCCGGTATAAGTTAGGTTTTCGAACAGAAACGACCCTTAAAACTGATTCTGAAAACAGTGCAACACGACGTGTTTAAGTACCCAACACGCCGTGTTCTTCATTAAAAACGTGTGTACAACAAGGCACTTTTCCAACGGGATTTTCCATCTCAACACGTCGTGTGTACAGATAACACGTCGTGTCCTTTAATTTCCTCTTTTTCTTCAAAATCCAAGATCCAAGCTTCCAATTGCCAATTCTGATTCCTTTTCCTTCCAAGCATGTCTTTGTTCCCGCAATATAAATTTTAAGCTAATTAAGTACCTTTTGTTCAATATTTGAAACAAATACAACATAAAATATTAAGATGATACATGAATTATATTATTAAATATGCCAATATCAGAAGCTTGGTATTCAGGGAGACAATTCTGCAAGTCTAGCTTCTATCAAATTAGTTTTCACTAGATGATTTGTTGTTGAATACACATTTGACATTGTATTATCAACAACTTTTTACATTCAAAATTGAATTTTTTTCATGATAGAACTAGGATCTCCTTCTACAACAACCTTTTCTTTTGAGCCATGACTTACAATTTGTTTCTTAGAAGAAATATCCACATTATTCAACACATAAATCTTTACTTTTGTAGCATTATTCCCATCTTCACCATGCACTACACAAATATTCATCTTTGAACTATATGTTCATATTAGAACAATAACGTACATTATCATTTCCATCTTCTCCACAATTCACCAAACCTTCATGCAAAAGTGCATCATGTTTTTCTTCCACTTCCCTTCCTACTCCTTTAATCCCACAACATTGCATATTTTGCAGATCTCTCAAAATAAAGTTAACAATAAAATATGCTCTTTCTGTATACTCATTTGTACCAATCAAAGTTCGAAAAAGCTCTCCAAGGCTTGTGTCTGCCGCCAAGCTTTGCCAAAACGCCGCCTTAACTCATATATGTGTATAAAATAGAATAATAGTTGAAAATACATATAAAAATATTAAATATATACAAAATTGTCGCCTTAAGTCACGCCTTACAAACGACATTGCTCGCCAAGGCTCAGAAAAGCTTGAGGCTTGACATTGCCGCCAAGTCACGCCTTACGTTATTTAGAACCTTGGTACCAATATCAACTCTCATGCAACTAATATCAACTTCATTGGCAAATCTGCTTGATTTACTTTTCACACGAATTGCAAAACATTCTTTAATTCTTGTGAATTTCGTTTGTGAAAACAGTGTTTCACAAGTATCCAACCATCTTCTTTACTGTATTATCCGGTGAAGTCAACATTGCAGGTACTAAGGCGTTTTTCATTAACAACCTTTGTTCTTCAACCAGTTTTAAGACATTCTTCATATTATTTGATACTCCTACACAATATAAATAATTTTTAAACATATAATAACAAAAAAAAGATTTGAACAAATAATTAAACCATGTAATTATTGTATATAAAATATATAATGATTATTATTCCAATACTTACTTCATTGGAAATAAATGTGTTTATATCAAACTTTTCTTTTCTTAGTTGGAACTATCCAAAAACTCTGTAACGCCTGGTTTCTGGTACGCATTTATTTATAAATTATTCATTTTAATAGAGCTACTCGACGAGTTGGGAGCCCCAGACTCGTCGAGTAAAAACGAGTTTTGGAAGCGAGATTTAAGCTATCTACTCGACGAGTCGAGAGCCCTCGACTCAGCAAGTACGCCCGCCAGAGTGAAACCCTAATTTTGGTTTTTTGCTCCCTATTTAAGCATCTTAATCCCCACCTTTTGGCCTCATTTCCAACCTCCAAGTCCCAAACACTAATCCACGAAACCCTAGAGCATTGTGTGAGTGTGTGGGCCATTTTTTAGTGTTCTTGTATGATTTGAAGCTTGTAGAAGAAGAAGAAGCTTGAGGACTTGTAACGCCCGTGTTTCAGGGCTAAGCAGTAGTAGATGATGTAATAGTCTAGGTCAACTATTGTAACTCTTTTTGATGTAATAAAGATGAAATATTTGAGTATTATGTGAATTATGTGAATTTATATGCTTATTATTTATTTATAAATGTATAATAAATAAAGGATAAAAATAAGCGTCAAACTTAAAATGTGAGATAAACCCGATATCTCTACATAAAGTTGTAGTGGTCGAATCAAGGATTTCGGGGATATAAAGAACGCCGAAATCCAAGTTATAACGAAGAAGTTATGACCTGTCGAAGCTTCGCGACGGAACCGGCACGGCACCGGGAAGCGTAAATAGTGAATTTACGATAGAGCGACTTTTAGCCTTAGCTATCTAAACGAAAGTCGTAGAATATGTTAAACCGAGAGCGTCCATAAAAAGAACGCCCAAATCTGACTTTGTATGAAGAAGTTATGATTTCTCGAAGTTTCGGCTTAGCAGTGTACAACCCGAAATTTGAATATTAGATCGAGCGATTTTTAGCCGACACAACCTAAACGGGAATAGAAGATCTCGTTAATAGGAGAGTAACGATAAAAAGACAGACAAAAACGGACGTCGGATGAAGAAGTTACGAATTTTTAACGGACCAATCCTGTCCCGGCCTGTTAAAAATATAACTTTTAAAATAAAGACAAAATTAGTCAACGGAGTCTAAACAAAAGTTGTAGAGTACATTCCCGCCTACGCGTGGATATAAAGAACGACGAAAACGGAGCTCGTATGCAAAAGTTATGATTTTTAAAAGTCGGAAAGCGAATTTGCGAAATTTGATGCGAGAATGATGACGTGGCTCGATCTGGGCCGTCGCTTGCTGAGCACGGACTTGCTTCGGATGGGTGACAGCTGGATCGCTATGCAGCGCGTACAAGAAGGAACGCCCCGCGTTCGGATTTACTTGGCTTCGGAAGGTCAACGTCGTACCAGTGAGGCTCGGACACGTCTTCGTACGAACGCGCAACGTAGATCAAGAGCGCCCCGCGTCCGAGGAACGCCCCGCGTTGATCCGAGGAGCGCAGTGCGTAGCCAGCAGCCTCGCGGCTATAAAAGGGATGCGAGGGCCAGCCATTTTTCTCACCAATTCACTTCTACTTTCTCTCACTACCCCCTAACCCCCCTAAAGTCTAGGTAAACCCCCTAGTACCCGAAGGAAGCCCCGAGGCTCCCGGAGTCCCGAGAAAAAGGGTATTTTCGTTCGGAAACGCTGCTCCAAGCAAAGCCCGGTTTTCGAGAAAACCCGCTGTAAGTGAGCTACGCCTACACTATTTTTAATATAGCTTCTAATTAATTATAGTAACATTATTAGGACCTTAAAATAATTATTTGGGCTATTATTATGAGTTATATAGAGTGTTGTTTAATGCTTATATAATAGTAATAATAGCTAGACTATTAATTAGTCGCGGTTAACGTTAGACTAAACCCTAGTGGTATTGATACTAGGTTTTGTTAAGGGAAAATTGTTTTGAGATAACGAAGTGTTGTCCGAGTACCGAGTCACCAACTAATCAAGCGAGTGCATAGTTACTTTCATCTTACACATAGATATGAAGTATTTTATATAAATTACGTGCTACGTGTGCATATTATCTGTATACTTGCTATCTATGCTGGATGAACGATTTTATACATGTTTTAAATGATTTAAACTGTATATGTATTTTATATCCACAAAATGTGTTGGGTAAAACATGGGTAGATGTAATAGTTGTTGTGTGACAAAATAAAATAATGAGAGGCCTCGTTATAAATGTTATTGATGATCCGGTCATCTAGCAGAGTATAGATGACGACCACAAGCTATTCTAGACAGTACAGTGGAACGCTAGCAGGCTCGCAACCTGTAGGTGTTTATTTGAACTGTGTGCTCACCAGCAGTACTCCATTCCCCACATGGTTGCCTTATTTGACATGAATTGATGAGGAACCCCCGAAGCATGTGTTGTCACCCCGATGAAAGTCCTTAGACTAGGTCCCTTGTGTTAGATGTTTTGGGGACGTAAAGTGAGGATAACGGGAAGGGGTAATCGGGTTTGATTGGTTTGATAAAGTTAATAAACTTATTTATTGTGGGTTGAAAACCCTATGTGCTCACCAGGCTCCCAAGCCTAACCCACTCAGTTTCTTGTATTACAGGTAGTGGCGTATGAGCATAGATGTTTGGATGAGAGATGAGGGATTATAGGCCTGTAAATACTAAATAATGTAGTAAGGCTTATGTTGTACTGTTTATTCTTTTGATCTGTATCGAACATGACATCCCGAGTCTCTTAATGAAATATATTTCTATGGAAATGCTTTGATAAATCTTTATCAAATTTTGTTTTGGGAACAAATTCCGCAACTCTTTTATTTAAATTATTACTCTGATTTTTAAACAAAGCATAAACAAATCGGTCTTTTCTGGCCGTGAAAATGGGGATGTCACAGGACTCCAAGAGAAGATTGTAGATCCAGAAGCAACATCTCATTCCCTTAACATTTTGGTAATCAATTCTGTAACTTGATCATTTATCCATTAGATCTACTGATTTCCACTTTTTGAGGGTTTTGGTTGAAGAAGCTTGACCCTTGGGGTTTGGACATCCCAAGCAAGGATCCTTTCAGATCTGGGATCATTAAGGGTTGTTAAGGCATAAAGGTGCAAACTTTATGCCATTGAAGCCCCCATGCAAGCTCTAAGGTGTTGTTATGGCCTTTTGTGCCCCAAAAGGCCATGCATGGAAGGAAAGTGTGAGGCTTTACGTGTTCTTTTGGTATCTAGGACCTAGATCTGGGTTTTCATGCTTTGGTTTGGAGTGATAAGGTTGTTGGACAAAGATCTATATCCTAAAAGAACTAGGGTTCTAGCTAAACCCATTAAGAAGGGATATTAATGCGTAAAGTTGGAAACATTACCCGTTGGATTTGGAGAGTAGAGGCTTAATCTGTTAAGATGGCCAAACAGACAGAGGAAATCGTCGAGTCCATAGAGGAACTCGACGAGTTGGGTTATGTTGTCCCGTTTTAGCTTATGGTAGGACTCGACGAGTCGGTCAAGGGACTCGACGAGTTGATTCGATAAATCGCAATTATGAGTAACCAGGGAACTCGACGACTCAGGAGGTGACTCAACGAGTTAGATCGCGATTTCAGGATTCTAGGACTCGACGAGTTGATGGAGCAACTCGGCGAGTTGGGTCAACCAGAAGGTTGACTTTGATCAATGTGTTGACTCTGACCAGGAGTAAAATGGTCATTTTACCCTAAGGAGGATTATTAGGTTTTAACTAAATGTTATTGTGATATTAAAAGACGGGGAGTCGTTGGAGCAGCCGTCGAAGATTCCTCACTCGAGATTTCAGCAGTCAGCTTTGCGAGGTGATTTTCCTTCAGTAAGAACGGGTCTAAGGCACCAAGGCCGACACGTATATGTGATATGTTAGTAGCTAAGTGTGGGCGGGGCCCGAATCTCATAGTAGCTGAGTGTGGGCGGGGCCCGAATCTTTTAGTATTATTTTAGTATAGATAAGTGACTGCTTGATAGGAGTAGATATACTTGTTGTCTGTGTGATACTTATATGCATGTTAGTAGCGGAGTGTGGGCGGGGCCTGAATCTCCTAGACAGCGAAGTGTGGGCGGCGCCCGAATCTCCTAGAAAGCGGAGTGTGGGCGGGGCCCAAATATCCATGAGAGTGGGCGGGGCCCGTATCTCCTAGTTGCATGTTATATGTATAGTATGTGGTACTTTGAGTAGACTCACTAAGCTTCGTGCTTACAGTTTTCATTTTTGGTTTCAGGTACTTCCACTAGCAAGGGGAAGAGCTCGGGATGACTGCATGACACATACCACAGTTTTTAGCCTGGGATATTTAGACTCTGATGTTTTGTCACACTATTTTGATACAGTATTTTGATATGATGTTTTGGGGATACATGACTTGTGATTTCATTATGATGTTGATGAATTATGGTTTGATTAAATGATTTTTAAAACGAAAATTTTGGACCGAATTTTTGGGATGTTTCAAACTCCATTATTCAATTCGTATTCTTCTAGAACTCTGAGGTGCTCTGAATCCAATTCACGGATGAATGGCCATTATCTTCTCAATTTCACATCCTTACAAACCACCCTATCTGCCTACACAATCTTTAAAAAGATTTTTTTTATTTACATAGCGATATGGTGTAATAATTAAACTGTAATATAAATGAATATCTTAAAGCGTACCATTAACAACTCTAAAGGGTTTGTATAATAATACTTTTTGTCAAATGATCTCCATTTTAGTTTTCTGTCTCCAAACAACCTATCATATAGCCACACCAATCTATAGTCTTCCAGTAAACAACTTTTATTAGTTTTCTAATAAAAGAAGTATTGGATGATCCATTCATCTCCGTATCTACAAATTTGTTTATGAAAAGAGTTATTAAATTCGGCCTGAAGTTGTTGTTTGCTTTATTGGTTGTACTTATCCTTTTGAGATAGTTGTTGTTATTGAACTTCTCTCTGTTTTATTGTTCTTTCCATTCCTTATATTTGTATCATCCTAATAATCAAGGTATAAATTTTCATTTTTGAGATCAATCCTAAACCCTAAGCGTTCACAAATCATAATTTCCAAAAGTCATAAACATGAATAAGAGTATCCCAAAATCATAATCTCATAAAAATCCAAGATGATGTGCACGATCAAGCCTTCGCTTTGCCCCAATCATCTGAAGTACTTGAAACATAAAACTGAAACTATAAGCCAAATCTTAGTGAGTTCCCCCAAAGTACCATCACACCACATATAACATATACAATCATGCATGTTGGGTCTAATCAGTCATCAAACTAGAATACCCTCAGTTCCACAACTATCGGGTTGGATTACCTCCGACCCAATCAATACTCATACTGGAATACTCTCGGGTCCACAGTTATCGGGCTGGATTATCCCCGACCCAATCAACCATCGAACTAGAATGCCTCGGCCCAATCATTCATCAGACTGAATGCCAATATGCAACGGGTCCGAACAATCATCAGATTGGTATACCCTCGGGTCCACATTTATCGAGCTGAATTACCCCTGGTATGTTGGCTCAGACACATAGCAGTAAAGCCTCAACCTAGAATTCATACTATGTCGACATATACAACAGATAAACATATAACCAGTCAACAGATAAATAGGCAGATCTACAAATCACTACCGTATAGCAATATCATATATACCATGATACATATCTAATAAATCACTACAACATAATAACATCCTATATACCAGGATACAGATCTAACAGATCACTACAACATAACAACATCCTATATACCTGGATACAGATCTAACAGATCGCTACAGAATCACAACATCCTATATACCAGGATATATAATCTAGTGGGCCGACATTGGAACATTCGAACCAGAAGTACAATGAGGAAAACTCACCTCTCAGTCTGACAAAATCGTTGAACAACACGTTGCTATGGATACCAACTCTATAGGTCACCTATACAACAAACAGTGACCAAATCTCAAACAATAGCTCAAAATACCCAAAATGCCCTTAAGTCAAACTTGTTCAACCCATGGTCAAAGTCAATGTCAAAAAGTCAAAGATTTCCTTTTGGGTTGCGTACACCCAACATACTCCCCTCTACGCCCAGCGTAGAGGGTGCCTTGCAAGATTGCGAGCTTGAACCCTGGTACGCGCAACGTACCTCCAAGTATGCCCAATGTACTAGAGTTGAAGCCACACCTTTCCATTAAGCTCTTGTTCCATTAAGCAAAGACACCAAACTTCAGATCCTGGTAAAATGGGACGTCTTAATGGATAAAGTCTTTGACTTTATCCATTTTCATGCATTCAAGAGGGTGAAAACTTAAATCCTTGGTCCAAAAGTCACCCAAAACTCCCAAACTCTTGCATGGCTTAGTGAGAGTGTCTAAGGTCTCATTTTGATGAATCTAGAAGCTCAAAACTACAAAAAAAAACTACATTTCAAGGGTGTGGAGTAGCTCATACTCCATTAGACTATGTTATGGGACCAAAAATGCATACAACTTCCAAATGAAGGTTTATACCTCCAAATGAAGCTTGAGGGCAAGATACTACTGGATCCAAAGTTCCTTAAGCCTCCAAGATGATTTCCTTTCCTTCGTCTTCCTTCAAGAACACCACAAAGCACACTTTCAAGCTCAAAATGCACACACAAGGGAATTAGGGTTTGTTTGGGACGAAAATGGGGATGAAGGCTGATGAATGAAGGGGCCTCAAAGATCTAATGATGTTTAAATAGGTTCCAAACCCTAAAAATTAGGGTTTAGGTCTTCACTACGTATGCCCATCGTACATAGAGTATGCCCAATGTACTTAATCAGATCCACGCTCTTCATTTACATGCCACTTGGGACCAATTTGCAAACGTATTACATAAT
Organism: Lactuca virosa; assembly: GCF_052849685.1. Taxonomy (NCBI): domain Eukaryota; kingdom Viridiplantae; phylum Streptophyta; class Magnoliopsida; order Asterales; family Asteraceae; genus Lactuca; species Lactuca virosa. The sequence continues at coordinate 284,140,443 of NC_136428.1, forward strand.
AAAGGTCAAGAATGTAAATTACCAAGACCTCCATTTGATCCACTAATTGTCCAAAATCCTGAAATAAGAACTTCTCGAAATAGCATGTTACAATATTCTTCATCATCAATAGCACATTTAGAAAGTCTATTCAATTCTACATTGCCTAATGATATTCCAAGCATTACATAGATTGTTTCCCTGTCTATTAATAACCTCCTACTTTCTAGTGTGATAGAAAAAGTTTCCTCATGGAATTTGTCAACATAGTAGTATATAAGGTGTAATTGTAATGTTTTCCTTTGAATATTCAACAAACCACCAAATCCATTATCTATTAACAATATCATTTGCTCATTAGATAATTATTTGACTGCTAGGTATAAAGAATTTGGTGACATTCTTATGCTATTTTTGTGAAAATGATTAGAATCTAGTTTCTTTGATTGATTCAATGGTTTACTTACCTTACTTTTTTTTTAATCTCGTTCAATTTGTCGCTAACCATGTCTTTGAACTGTGTCATCAACATCATGAGTCCATTCATGTATTTTCTTCCTTTATTTCTTCTTTAACAATGAGCACTGAAAATAATATATTTTCTTCCATAAAATTCCAAGAACGTATTCATAATAGAAACAATTTAGATTAACAGATACGTATTAAAAAGTTATAATCAACATTTTCTAAAGATGAAATAATAAAATACAAATTATGTTCATGAACGGTTGTTCTTTCAAGCACATAACAACAAAAGTACTTTGATTTCTGGATGGATTTACAAAATCGTCGTCCTCAAATGCATATTGGTGATGTATTCTTATTTGAAAATTTGCTTTTGAACATCTTCTTCTTCAAACTTGAATTGAGTATTCTCCTTTGCATTTTTCTCACCAAAATGCAATGATACTTCTTATAATCGATAGAGTTTGATAACCAATTTCAAATGTTTTTGAAAATAACTGGCTATTCACGAATCAAAATTTCAAAATAATATCTCTCACACAAAAATATTCAAACGTAGTTTGCAAGATTTTTGGTATCATAACTGTTTAATGATACAGTTTTCATTAATAAGAATGTGCTTTTACTATAATACACTTCCATGAATATTACAGTTTTAATTTCAATTTATTTCCTTGATTAATTCTCTAATTATATGATTCATTGATTAGTCCAATCTGACGATCTAAACTAGTTCCTTTGTATCTAAATAAACTATTTCTCAATTGATATATATATATATATATATATATATATATATATATATATATATATATATATTCTCTAATTATATGATTCGTTGATTAGTCCAATCTGATGGTCTAAACTAGTTTCTTTGTATCCAAAGAAACTATTTCTCAATTGAAATATATATATATATATATATATATATATATATATATATATATAACTTATTTACATAAAAAAATATATATACTTACACGTCCTGTTTGTATTTTAAAACAAGAGCTATTTCGTTATATACACATTTTACATATGTATATAGTCTAAAACTTAAAATTACATTTTTAATAGAGATATCTTTGTTAGAAGTATAATTATGTTTTTAAAAATATAAATATATTTTTCAAACTACAAATACATACTTTTAAATTCTTAAAGCAAAAAATATGTTTTTTTTGTTTTTTTTTATGATTTTTAGAAATTTAAATACTTATGTATACTTCTAAAATGTGTTTATACTTCTAAAATGATATTTTAATGTTTAATAACGAATAAATTGGCAATTAACATGTATAAAAATATAACATTTAAAAAATAAACATGAATTTTTTTAAATATTTTTTCATTTATAAATCGTTTTTTCTGCGTTAATTTCAATATATATATAGTGAGGTTCAATAGAGAACCATAATTAACAAAGAACCAACGAACCAATCGTGAGCTTCGGAAATCATAATAATCAACGACCAAGGAAATAGATGTACACATGTACATTGGACGCACACACATCGGATTATACAAAAAAACACACCTCTTTTTTTCGTTTGAAATTTTTTTTAGGCCACATTTTTTATCGAAAAAAAAAATTAAATATACCGTTGTTCTCGATTTTTCGTCCTCTTTACATAGAGATCCATGATGATATATAAAAAACAACAATTTTTCCAAAAAAACTCACTTCATTTTGTTAATTTTTTCAATATTTAAGTTTATTTTAATAAAAAAACTAATTATACCAAAAAATATTAATTTTTTATAATCTATTAATAAACATCAACACCGACTAGAAAAAAAAACTTCGATCAGTGTAGATTCACACTGTGAATCTAAACTATAAATATTTTAATTTTTAACATTCACAATGTGAAAAAACTCTATCAGTTCAGATTCACATTGTGAATCTGACTTGCTATTATACACACTATGAATCTAAAAAGGTTCACAAAAAAAAAACATCAATCAGTGTAGATTCACACTGTGAATCTAAACTGTAAATATTTTAATTTTTAACATTTACAATGTGAAAAAGCTCGATCAGTTCAAATTCACATTATGAATCTGACTTACTATTATGCACGCTATGAATCTGAGAAAGTTCACAATGTGAATCTGAACAAGTTCAGAATATGAATCTGAACTGAAATATCGTTCTTTTTTTTACATGAATATGAATGCATGTTTAAAAAGTACAAAAGAGCATCAATTTTGATATATTCATTAATTTTTTTCTATAAAAAAATAGACCTTAACTTTTGAACAAAGAAAATAAAGTGAGTTTTTTTCGAAAAAAAAATCGTTTTTTATATATCATCATGGATCTCTTTGGAAACAGGACGAAAAATCGTGAACAACGATATACTCGGTTTTTTTCGATAAAAAACATGGCCTAAAAAAATTTTAAACGAAAAAAAGGAAGTGAGTTTTTTTATAATCCTGGTGCATGTGCGTCCATTGTAAAAGTCTATAACCCTTCTTTTTGTCGTTGATCACTTTAAATTTCGACGTTTTGGATTGGTTCATTGGTTCCTTAATTAATAATGGTTCTCTATTGAACTTTTCTATATATATATATATATATATATATATATATATATATATATATATATATATATATATATATATATATATAAAGGAATTGCAAAGTGAAATGTTCTTGCGAATTTTATTTAATGATAATTCGGAAATTGTGATAAGTGGTAACAAGTATAAAAAAATAAAAGACAAAATTGCAAAATGGTCCCTATGGTTGACAAATTTATGTGCTTTTGGTCCAAAACGAAATGTTGGTGCAACATTGGTCCAAAATTGGATCTTTCTATTGTTTTTGGTCCCTCACACTAACTTCCGTCCATATGTGCCATTACTTGCAATAAAGACGAGGGTATTTTCGTCTTTCCACCTCTATGTCCGCCATATTAAAGTATATACACAGTTAGAGTTAATGACATTTCACTCTCTACCCACTAAATCCACTTTCTTGATAAAAAAATCAAAATCCTAATTGTTCCTTAAACTCTTGCATCTGATCATCAAATTCAATCGCAAGTTCGAATCGAGCAGCATGCTCCAAATGTGGGAAATCAGGCCAAGAAATAAGGGTTTTGATGCAATCCGGATTTACGGTAACGTACTTTGTTTCTTATATTTGTTTGAAACAATAAAAAGTTTTTACAATCAGTATAAAGTAATGTTTTTTTTGGTTTGGTTCATCATTTTTCACAGAAGGATATCCCACCATGTTCACTATTGAGCTCCGTCACGGAGGGAGGTTCACAAAATTCCCAGGGATAAGCTACATTGAAGGAAAATTAGACCACGTGGACCTGTTAGACATGGATGAGTTCTATGTGCATGAGTTGGACGAGGTGATGCTAAAGCTTGGTTATAAGGTATCAACAGTCATTTACTACCACTATCAACTGCCAAATGGAGATTTGGAGTTTGTTCTTAGAGCTCTAGGGAATGATGTTGATGTACTTAGTCTTGCACAGTACATTGAACATAATAAGATCTTCAAGGTATACACTGAACATAATGAAACTAAGTTACTTACATACTTTATGTCTCCAAGCGTTAAACCTAGGGTCATAATTAAGGAAATAGCAGATGATGTGCCCATACCAAAATCAAATTCACCAGTGGTTGATTTGCATCCAGTAAATCAAAACCAGGAAGAGGTCCCAAATCTTGAATTGAGTTTGGTGAGGTATGAGACAGAATACAATAAGAATAGGAGATTGTAGTTAGTTGAAGGGAATAAATCATGTAGTAAGAAATTATGTTTCAACTTGGAACACGCTGCAAATATTGGTGATCAAGATGCACATGTTGAAATTGGTAATCAAGGTGCATCTATTGGTGATCAAGATACAAAAGTTCATGATCAAGATACAAAAGTTCATGATCAAGGTGTAACTATTGGTGATCAAGATACAGAAGTTCATGATCAAGGTGAAACTCTTGCTGATCTAGAAGCAAATATAGAAGTGTTTGATACCTTTTATGACCAGTCATTTGAATTTGAAGACTTTGATCCTTTCTTTAGGCAATATACTTTTAATGAACTTAATGATCACAGTATGGGAGTTGGCGCAGGACTTGGTGAAAGTCAATTTGAAAGTGAAGGAGTTGATGAAGGACTTGGTGAAGGGGGTAGTGAAGGGAGTCAGGAAGATAGTGACTTTCATAAAGATGAAGAAAATTATGTAAGTGATGTTGAGGTGGACACGAGTGATTTCTCTATGATTGTTGATCTAGATGTTGAGTATGTTGACAGAGGAAAGGGTGTTGAGGGTATTAAAGAAAATGTTGATATTGAAAATATTGAATATGTTGATGTAATTGACAATGATGAGTAGGACTCCTTAGGTGAAGATATTGATAATGAGAGGAGGAAAGCAATATTAAAACAGTTGGTAAAGGAGAAGAAATGCTCTCTTGGTGAAGTCTATGCATTTACTTTTCAAGTGGGCCAAAAGTATAAAAGTAAAAAGGGAATTAAGGACAAAGTCAACAAACTTGCCATTGAAACTAGAAGGAATCTTGCTTTCAAGAAAAACGACAAAGCGAGGCTTAGGGTTGTGTGTAAAGGTAATGTACCTGATGTAAATGCAAGTAGGGTAGGTAAGGGTAATAAAGTGAATTGCTCTTGGTCAATACAGACTTCAAGGTCAAAAGATAGTGATTATTGGTATGTGAAAACTTTACTGGACAATCATACTTGTGTTCAAACTAGAAAACTTAGGGTTTGCACTGTGAAGTATATATCCATAGAAATCTTAGACTTGGTCGAGTCTAACCCTACAGTACCCCTTCGAAGCATTCAAGACCAAGTTTAAATGAGGCTTCAAGTTGGTGTGTCCATACACAAAGTGTAGAGGGAAAAAGCAACAACTACAAAGTAGGTGACCGGTGACTACACAAAGCAATATGAGGTGTTAAGAGATTATCTTCTGGAAGTACAAGCAACTAATGTCGATACAACCGTCAAGCTTGAGGTTGTTAATAAGCCTAATAGTGTTAGAGAAACAAGGCAGTTTAAAAGGGTGTATGTTTGCTTAGGGGCATTGAAGAAAGGGTTTAAAGCAGGGTTAAGACATATTCTCGGACTAGATGGTGCTTTTATGAAAGGGCCATTTCCAGGCCAAGTACTCACTGCAGTTGGATTGGATTCAAATAATGGCATATGCCTAGTGGCATATGTCATTGTTGAGATTGAAAATTTGAGTAGCTGAAAATGGTTTCTAGAATGCTTAGGAGATGACTTAGAGTTGTATTCAAATTCTAACTTTACTTTCATGAGTGATAGAAAAAAGGTACTATTTTCTTCTTTTTGTATAACTAATTGTTCATTTGTTAACCATTTGTATGACTAATTATGTGGGATAATCTTTTACAGGGACTCTTACATGTTATTGCACAACTATACCCACAAGCTGAGCATCGGTTCTGTCTAAGGCATATTTATGAAAATATGAGGAAAAATGGAAACCAAAGAGTATAAATATCAGTTATGGCAATGTGCAACAACAACAACAGTACCAGAATTTGAACACTGCATCAATGAACTTAGTCGGTTTGATAAGCATGCTTTTGAATGGTTGAATAGAATCTAAAATTCAGACAATATTTGTTGGGCACGAAAGTTATAATCTTTTCTGATCACGCAACTATTCGGTACCTTTTGGCCAAAAAAGACTCAAAGCCAAGGTTGATTAGATGGATTTTGCTGCTACAGGAATTTGATATAGAGATCAGGGACAAAAGTGGGAGAGAAAATTTGTTAGCTGATCATTTGAGCAGACTCACTCCACCTGTTGACCCGACACCGATCTGTGAAACATTTCCTGACGAGCATCTATTCGCTGTTCAGAACCCTCCTTGGTTTGCTGATATAGTGAACTATTTGGTCTCCAGAGAACTCCCTTCAGATCTCACCCGAGCCCAGAAAGATAAAATAAAGAAGGAGGCGAAAAGATATGTCTGGGACGAGCCGTATTTATGGAAACACTGTGATGATCAGGTGATCAGAAGATGTGTGCCCCAAGATGAAGTCAAGTCAATTCTGAATTTCTGCCATTCAGAAGCTTGTGGAGGGCATTATGGTCCACAACGAAGCGCACGCAAGGTCTTGGACAACGATCTTTATTGGCCTCATATTTTTCGTGACTCCTTTCTATTTTTCAAAACTTGTGAAAGGTGCCAAATGACTGGGTCCTTGACATCTCGTAATCAAATGCCACTTACTCCAATCTTAGTATGTGAAATCTTTGACGTTTGGGGTATAGATTTCATGGGTCCGTTTCCGCCATCTTTTGGGTTTGTGTACATATTACTTGTTGTGGATTACGTGTCCAAATGGGTCGAGGCAAAAGCTACAGGAACAGACGATGCCAAGGTTGTGGTTGATTTTGTCAAGACAAATATATTTGCTAGGTTTGGGACACCAAAAGCCATTATTAGTGATCGGGGTACACATTTCTGTAACCGCACCCTTGAAGCACTCCTCAAGAAATATGGTGTCACACATCGGGTATCCACAACATATCACCCGCAAACCAACGGGCAGGCTGAAGCTTCAAACAAATAGATCAAGGGAATTATAGAGAAAACCATCAATCCAGTCAAGAAAGAATGAAGTATTCGATTGGATGACGCGTTATGGGCTCACCGGACAGCATACAAAACTTCTATCGGTATGTCACCATATCGAATTGTTTTTGGTAAACCTTGTCGATTACCGGTTGAATTGGAGCATCGAGCATATTGGGCTGTCAAAAACTTGAATATGAGCATGGATGAAGATGGTAAGAAAAGAAGATTGGATATTCAAGAGTTAGAAGAAATTTGGAATGATGCTTACGAGAACGAAGCAATCTATAAGGAGAAGACGAAAGCGTTTCTCGACAAGATGATCTCGCGAAAGGTATTCACTACCGGTCAAAAGGTACTCTTATATCACTCTCGTTTCAAACTTATTTATGGTAAATTGAGGTCTCGTTGGGTGGGACCTTTTGTTGTTACTAACGTGTTTGATCATGGTGCTATAGAAATTAAGAGTGAACAAACAGGAAAGATTTTTAAGGTAAATGGTCATCGTCTCAAACCATTTTACGAAGGGTTTCAAGTTACAAATGAAGAAGTGGAGGTAGTCGAGGTCCCGACTTACTGCAATTGAGGAAACCAAGTAACAATGTCGAGCCAACGACAGTAAAAACGGGCAGCTTACCGGGAGGCAACCCGGACGTTTGTTTTAGTTTCTTTTTTTTTTGCAACTTCTTTTCAATTTTTGTGTGCTTTTGGCTACTTAGGTCGTCCCTTTTTAACTGAATCGTGTTTTTAAAATAAGAAGGAACAGATAGAATTTGAAAAAAGTTGAAAAATGCAGTTTTTGTGGAACCTGTGATCGCAAGTCCAGTCTATGCGATCGCAGGGTAAGTGTTTTTGGTCGCAGAAGCTCATCGAGGTATTTTTGCTACGATTTTTGACAAAAAAAGGGTCCATGCGATCGCAGGTATGCCCTATGCGATCGCATGTATAAAATTTTTACCTCAATTGTACCTCGACCCTTAAAAGAACGAAACCTAGAATTATAGCACAACCTGCAATCGCAGGTTTTATAAATGTGATCGCATGTATTGGTTTTATTACATCTGCCACATCTTTGAACGTTAAACGAGCTGCTGAATTTTTTTTTAAAACCTGTGATCGCAGGTTATAAACATGCGATCGCATGTATCAAGTTTTTTTCATTTTACCGTTACCTGCCTCGAGAAAAACGCCAACGTCAATTTTTTTAAAACCTGCGATCGCAGGTTCTTTCTTTGCGGTCGCAGGTTACGTTTTTACTATAAATATCGGTCGCAGACCTCATTTGTAACCACCACACTTCGAAAATTCTCTCTGGATTCCACTAGTTTTCGAATTCTTTCACCAAAAATCACTCAAATCGCTCATTTTTCATCAAAATCAAGCAAATAAGGTATCAATTTCTTCTGTTTTACTCCTACAACATCTTTACGCTAACGCAATCATATTTTCACGGTTGAAATTCTCCAAAAATCTCATTTTGTTCATTTGAAATTTGAATTTTTGTGAGTTTCTTTTTCAGATCTACGCTCCGTTAGTAATCCGCAGGCCACAAAAAGTAGAAACGTTTGCCCACGACGCAATTCAGAAGAGATTCATCCGGACGAAATTTCAAAAATCAAAAATTTTCCGGCACGAAAAATATACTGTTGCTCAGCGCACAGTCAGGTATTTTCGTTCTGAAACTAAATTTTTGGTTTTGTTAAATATTTGTGCGGGCTTGCGTATCCGCTTTGGGAGTAGTTAGAAATAATTATTTTTGCTTGATTATTTTTTTACCTGGAAATTGTGCCTACCTTGTCCCACTTTTGACTTGAAAAATGCCCCCTAGACCATCCCGTTCACGCAGACAGGCTGACGCTCCAGAGCAGTCATACACTGTCCAGGTAGACAATGTCACCGCGGATTTAGGTTCACAGGCTGCACTCGACTGTTACCAGCGACTTCTCGACCGTGAGATTTTGCCACAAGTCTGGGCCCCTAGCCGCACACTAATGCGGGAACTCCATATTTATGATGGGGTTCACGCTCTTTTTGCCAATATTGGTTGGGAGCGCCTATTATCTGCAGATTTTTCCACTTGTCCCTTATTGACCCGAGAGTTTTTAGCTACGCTGAGTGAGGTCAATCATGAGGGAAACTTTGCTTTTCGCATTTTTAGCACCCCTCACACTATTCACGTGGACCAGTTATGTACTTTCTTCCATACCCCCATCACCAGTTTATCCCAGCCCACCCCTGCTTTTGACGTACGCGAGTTTTGGTACTCCATTACCGGTTTGGAGTTTTACGATTCATCCCAATCCGTCCAGACCAGTATTGTGCACCATGTTCTCAAAATTGCATTGAAAATTATATGCAATATTATTTATGCACAGCTTGAGACTACAAAAGCCGACAAAGCCGAGCTTTTTCTTTTGTGGTGCATGATCACCGGGTCGCACCGCCCGCATATTGGTGATATTATCATCAAACGTTTCCACAGAGTTATAGCCCTTCGCACCGGCGGTGCAATTCGTTGTGGTGGTCTGATTTCTGTCATTGCCCGCTCCCTCGCGGCGCAACATGTCCCAAGGTACACCTTCTTTACGAGTGACACCTTTAGTTTGACCCTGCAGAACCTTCAGGCAATGCACATGCTAAGTACAGCCCTAGGTGGGTATGTTTGGATGCAGGGTCGATCCACTTATTTCAAGGTCACTGGTCCTGATGTCATCGCCCTCGCTGACCCCATTAGCGAGACAGTGTGGGTTCTTCCGTCAAACCTTCCACCAACTCTTCGACCACGTAGGTCACAGCAGTCCCCGCGTCCACATTCTGATCGACCATCTTCGTCCACTATGCACCCAGATTACGCAAACGTCATACCTATCTCCTTTAGCCAGCCTGATCCCATGCAGACTGACTTTCAGGATCAGCCCCTACCCACCCATCCATCTCACCCTGACCCCAACTCCCCATTCACTTACCAACATTATCTTGACCTCCGTCAGGATATTGCTTCTCTTCAGCAGACTATGACTGGTCTCCGCCTTGATTATCAGCTTTATAGCTCTTAGGTTACCGACTATCGTGACGAGCTCTTAGGTTTGTGCGACAATTTCACCGATTTTCGCGACGATTTCTTCCGTCGCTTTACACCACCGTCCGAATAGTTGTCTTCCACTCCTCCTTAAACATTAAGGACAATGCTTAATTTTAAGCTTGGGGAGGGGATTTCCTGTCTTTTTATAAGAAGTTTTTATTTTGTCATTTTTATTTTAAAAATCCAAAAAAATTAAAAAGTTTTAAAAATCCAAAAAAAAGTAAAAAAGTTTAAAAAATCCAAAAAGATTTTTCATTTATGTTTTTATTTGTCATTTTATTTCTTCCTAGTTTTTTTTAAAAATATTTTCATTTTGTTGCATTTTGCATTTGCATGATTTCAATATATATATATATATATATATATATATATATATATATATATATATATATATATATATATATATATATATATATATATATATATATATATATATATACGAGATGATGACATTCTTTACATACGATAGCTCCATGAAGTGGGATATTCAGAAATGAAAATGAAAAAAATCCGAAGCGGCCTGATTGTTATTGGAAGTGTAGAATCAGCTGTCATAATCAGGGGACCAAAACACCGTGATTCGAGACCCCAGCTTTAGATAATAATAAAAATGAAGTACCGAACCGTTCTTGTGGGCGGTAATAACAGCTTTAGGATGATTTGCTTTTGAATGTTTAAAAGGAAACTTGATTGACAACTCTGGACCCACAAAACATGACCCTATTTGTTGACACGCATTACCCCTCGCGGTAACAGAGAGCTTAAGTATTAGATCCACACAGTTAAGAAAGAAGAAAGGGTAAAACGTTATATCTAGTACGCAAATCAAGAAGTTCAAGCGCTCAATTGAAGAAATTTCACGAAATTCCAAAAAAAAAAGAGATTGAAGAAATCAAGCTCAAAACGAAGTATAAATCAAAATTCAATCAAGTTAGAAGCCGTTCCAAAGTTACATCCGGCGAATAAAGAACTGTGTTATATGATACTTGTGGCTCTCGAAAAAGTGAAAGCATAGAGCTCGGGCTCCTACGGGGGTTGGCCCTTGCTGCTTCGGCGAAAGCTGATTTGGTCATGCGGGTTCTTAAGGATGCGTCGATCCTGATTCTTACTTATCTAGTCTTAAGACATGAGATCCGGACTATGTTATTTTCGCTCATAAGGCTAATTAAGGTATGAAGTTTCAATAAAACTATGGTTGGATTATTGTGTTACACCGTTTCGTGGTCTTCCTCACTTTGGGAGTCTGTGATACATGAAAGATAGGAGGATGGTTGCTTAGGTGTTAGTGATTGGAGCCCATTATCGATGTAAAGTCTGATCGTATAATTAAAAAAATATAAAATTAAAAAATTAAAAAAGAAGCATGTTTTCATTTTAGTTGTTCGTTTCTCATTTGCATATTATTTTTGTTCATTGTTCATTTTCTTTATCTTTCCATGCATATTTTATGTTTAGCTTTGGTAGTTCTTATTATTTAGGTTTTCGTTTTTTTTAGTTGATGTGTGTCAAGGTTGTCCCGTTATTGCCCTTAGCCTCAATTCCGTTTCCAAAGTTATATTTTCCTTACTCGAGGGCAAGTAAGGTCTAAGATTGGGGAGGTTTGTTAGATGCATTTTATATGCATCTTTTAGCACAATTTCCTACGTATTTCATTATAAAAAGCTAACTAACTTCCGATTATTCTTATGTATTTCGTGTTTCATGATTATTTTAAAGAATGCCCGTACTGCTCACGTTTGTTATGATTTTTCAGGGTAATTTGGAGCACATGGATGATTGCGCGAGTTCGAGATGCGTTTGTGGATGCTTTGGAGCTAAACTGGAGTCTAGAGCAAGGAAGGATGCCGGTAAATGATCAAGAACTGCTTGGAAGGAGGAACGACAAACAAATGAGCCGAAAAGCAGTATATGCGATCGCACCTTGTGTACATGCGATCGCAGGTTTGGTCGCAACTTGCCTTCGTGGTTTCTTCGAGCCAAAAAATTCATCATCTTAGGAAAAGTGATACATGCGATCGCAGGTTGGTCAATTTGCGTCGAAATGGCAACATACTTCATTAAAACGTCACGTGACACGTTTTGGGTGATACATGCGATCGCAGGCATGCCCTTTGCGATCACATGTGTAGCGTTTTGACAGCTAGACGTATAAATACATCTTGATACTCTTCCATTAACCCTAATTTGGCGATTCTTGATGATTTGTAACACCCCATTTATTTACTAGATAAATAAATAAATTAACGAACGAATACTAGCCCTAAAATAAATAATTATATATAAAAGGATGGTCTCGAAGAGCTAATTGTCACAATTTTTAAGTCGGGGGTTAAAAGTGTAAGTTCCGGACTCAGTTTAAAAATATTTATGAAGACAGGGGCTCCGTGGTAATTATTTGGATTTAATTTCAAAGGAAAAGAGGTGGAAGGGATGAATATGTCATAATTAAGATGTTGGGGGCCGTTTGGTAATTTATGGACTTATTTTGTAAAAATGTTGCAAACTAAGGGCTTAATGGTAAATATTGGATTAAAATGGTAACTTAGGGACTTAATGTGAAAGAATCTCGGATGTTGGGGGGGCTGCTTTGTAAAATATGGCCTTATTTTGAAAGAAAATGTCATGGGGAGGGATCAGTCTTGCTATTATGGTAACAAGTTTGGTGTGGAATCGGATATATATATATATATATATATATATATATATATATATATATATATATATATATATATATATATATATATGTCACAGCAAACCCTAACCCTAGAACTAGGTTGCAGCCGTCATCTCCCCACCTTATGCCCCCTCCATCTCCGACACCGTCGCCACCATCCTCCATGCGTTTTCACAACAGCTAGCGGCCACCACATGAAGCTCTTATCCGCCACCCATGATTCTGCCATCGAAGCATCTTCATCAGTCGGGAACCGCCGGGATAACAACAATGTCGCTGTTTCATTTCCGGTGATGACGAAGACGACCAACAGGTGTCCGTCCCGTTGTCGTTGCTATTTCGTTCGCGATCACCACGTTCATCCTCCATTCTTGTGCCGATGCATCAGGTTGCTGAAGAAAAAATCGTTGCTGCCACCTACGACGCCGACGGTAGGCGCAGTCGTTGCCGCCGCTGGTGCCCCGTCGCCCATTGTAGGCCGTTCGTGTGTATGCGGAAGTGTGCTGGGCAGAGGATCAAGAAAGACCACCCGCCACCACCGTGAGGTGGTGGCTGACAACGCAACCGCTGTCGTCACCGCCTTCCCGGGTCGCTGCCGCCACCGTACGCAACCAGGTGGGTGGCTAGGCCAAATTGCAACCGTATTTGTGTGCTATTACTTCAGTGGAGTGATGTTTGGGTGCCTTGTTTGACCGGAATTCTCGAGAACAGCCACAACCACCACTTCACTGTGGTGGCTGCCACCATCTGCCGCTGCTGGCCACCTTAAGGTGGTTTTGTGTGTTTAATTAGTGTAGTGTGTGTGTTTATTTGTGATTTCATTGTAAATTGTAAAAATTGGAATAATGAAAGGAAAAATCATACCACCACCATAGGATGGTGGCTGCCGCCTCCTGCCGCCACCGGCCTCCGTGTCGGGTGGCGGTGTACTTGCCTCGTTGAGTTCGATTCGTTTGGGGTGCTTGAAACGCTAATGGACCTTGTAAGCCCTAATGGGCCCAATGAAGCCTAATGGGCTTAGTGAAAACCCTAATGGGCCTTGTAAGCCCTAATGTGCCCAATGAAGCCTAATGGGCTTAGTGAAAACCCTAATGAACTTAATGATATTCTAGTGGGCCTAACAGGCCTAATAAAGCCCTAATTGACCTAAAAGCCCAACAAATTGATAAATGGGCTAGTATTTGGGTTGGAAACCCTAATTAGGGTCTGGAAAACCCTAACGCCAATAAAACCGTAATTTGGGGAATTAATCGGAACACACGGGAATTATTTGATAACTTGAAATATTAAATAATAATCATTGGCAAAAATTAATCTAAGCAATATTGCACTTAATGGATTAAATCGTTAGTGGATTAAATCCTTAATGGGTTAAGTAGGAAACTTAACCCTAATAATCATTTTATGTGAAACCCTAATTTCACTTGGGCCTTAAGTTGGGCCTTTCTATTGGGATTTGATGATTGGGATAATAATGGGCCATCCAGGAACAAGAAAATGGGCTAAAATAATTTAATGGGCCTAAGGTAAGGCCCATGTAAGGGGTTTGGGCCTAATTTGGAAAATTAAGCCACAGATGGGCCATAGTTTGGGCGTTAATGATTATAAGATGTTGGGCCTTAGAATAAGACCATTTATAGGCCTAGGCCCAATTTGGAAAATTGGGTCGTGTGTTGGGCTTTGATTCCTAATTGACTTTGGGCCTATGGATTGGGCCTTGGGCTTGAATAAACCAAGCTTGGGGTAATGTAGTAATTATCCAAAGAATGTACTTATGGTTATGTGTTGGGACCCAATTATTAATTGGGTGATGTTTTGTTATTGACAGATCAGGATTATGTCATCCAGCAGCTGGGGTTGTGTCTTTGGGACTTCAGCAGTATGAGGTGAGTTACCTTCCAGTAGCGGTGGGTCTACGGCTACAATGCCGGCCCACCAGTAGGAGTTGTATGTTAGATGATTGTCTTTGTGATATTCATCTAGGTTTGCTGCTACCTGATATGTTTTATGTTCTAGCATGTTATGATGTTATGTGATAGTGGTAGTAGGGAGTGTAATAGTCCCCGGTTACCGGTCGATAGGACCAAAGGGGTAGTTTAGTACCCAGCCATGCTAGCCAGATTATGATATATGTGATATGATATTATGTGGTAGTAGTAGGGGGTGAAATAGTCCCCGGTTACCGGTCGACAGGACCGAAGGGTAGGCCAGCACCCAGATACGCTAGGCAGTATGTGATTTATGTTTATACGCTAGGGTTTTATATGGTAGTGGTAGGGGGTGAAATAGTCCCCAGTTACCGGTTGAAAGATACTGAAGGGGAGGCCACCTCCCGATTACCGGTTGAAAGATACCGAAGGGGTAGGCCAGCACCCAGATATGCTAGGCAGTCACCGGTCGAGAGGACCGAAGGGGTAGGCCAGCACCCAAATATGCTAGGCAAGGTCACCGGTCGAGAGGACCGAAGGGGTAGGTCGGGCACCCATATATACCTGGCAGTATGTATGTTATATGATTGTATGGTATGTGGTATGATGGGGGAACTCACTAAGCTTCGTGCTTACGGTTTACAGTTTTGGTTTTAGGTACTCGTTTTCAAAGGAAAGGAGTCGGCTTGATCGCAGCGCATCACACTATGTCTTCCACACATGAGATCTTTGGGATAACACTCTGATATGGTTTTATGATAATATATTTTGATTATTGACACTTTGGTTTGACATGAGATATTAATATGAATATTTTTATACTGATGGTTTTATATAATAACTTAATTAAAACGAAATTTTTGGTCTTGAATTTTGGGATGTTTCAAGTTGGTATCAGAGCCTTGGTTTGAGGGATTCGGGTACACTCCCGGGTGTGTCTGAACTCAAACTAAGGACATGGTATGAAAATTTTCAAAAGTAAAATCATTTTATAAAAAGAACTTTGAAAAGAACAACGTGTGTGATGCGTGCAATCAGCCGAGCTCAAGTAAGTTTTCCCCAAGATACCCATACAGGTTATGATATGTTATGTTATGATATGATTATGAGAATTGCATGCTAGATTAGGGCTAAGGATCTAGGAGAATGCCTTATATTCCTATTGTATGTGCTTGTAGACTTGCATGCTAGTACTAATCGGTCAGTGATAGGATGGACTGTTTAGGTTATGCCTGATTGTATGAGCCTTTGAATTGCATGTACAGATTCCTAATTAGAGGATAGAATGATCTGATTGGAATATGATGGTTAGAGTTTCCATTTTCTGAATGTTGCTTGCTTTGTGCTTTGTGGGACTTTTAGTAATGTGAGCTAACTATTAAGTGAATATGCTAAGTCACATGTGGCACAGGCTGGATAATCTCAGAGTGATAAATCTGACCCTATTGCGCAGCTCTTGTCTGAGTCCAACCGTTCTAGGGATGGGTCTATTACTCGAAGGATTATCTGATCTATGTTGCATGTGGCTATATTCATGATGTAGCTAGTTGACATTACTGGGAATCTTTCAGCAGATGAGGACTGGGTGGGTACGGGAACCTAGGAAAGCCTAGGATATGTTTTGGTGGGTTAGTAGTGAGGCTCAGTGAGACTTGGGTGTACTAGTTGAGGAAGTGACTTGGAGGATCCGAGAGGATTGCCGAGGAAAGTATGGATAGGTGTGGAAGGTAGTATTGGGCCCGTACTACTGAAAGCACAGGATCCCTACTCGAATCGGTGAGAGTCTTGGAGAATCCGAGAAGCTTCAAGGAAGAGTTTGTGACCCAGTTTGGGGACAGAGGATGTTCCAGTTGTTGCAGCTTAGCCATTGGCAAGTGAGTTAGTGAGCGTGGCAGGGTGTCAGGCCCTGAAGGATATGATTTCCAAGAAGTTGCAGATGCGAGATCGGTTTGGAGCACCCTGGAAGGAGAGGGTTGTGCCAGGTGCGTATAGTAGAGGGTCCAGGGAAGAGACCCATGACTTCTGATCATCGGGTGAAAGGCCAGCAGGGCCGGAGTCAGTGCAACATGTACATGAAAGTGTACAAGGGAGTTTGTCGCTCCAAGAGTTTAGGCTACTACAGGGTAGCAGGGTTGGTCATGTCAGCAGAAGGAGATCAATATTCCTCCAGATGTTGCGGGTATGTGATCTTCTATTGCTACTAGATGGATGTTACGGATTCATATCGATTTGGAATTGTGAGTGAGTTTGGATAAGTCAGATCTCGGGTCGGTTTTCTGCTAGTGTTTGGGTTATCAAGGATCATATATGCCATCCTGCATGCCGAAAGGTCCTTGATGAACCCACAGAGGGACATACCTTGTGAAGCGAGTTCCGCGTGTACCGTTACCATTCCGGATCCTTGTCGGGATCTATGCAGGAGTATTATTTAGAGGATACTCGATCAGGGTTGGAGTGATAGTTCTCCAGTGAAGTCAGCGTTCAGGGGTTCTATCATTGTTCAGGTATGGTCGGCAATTGTCTATGAATGAACTTTGGAGTTCAAGGCACTACCGTTTCTAGGACAGGACTGGTACATGAAGAGGGTAGTGACAGTTGCGGGTGTTAGATGTATAAGTGTTCATACATTGGATGTTCAAGAGAAATGCACTTTCGCATGGGTTGTGTTCGGTCAGAGTTAAGTGGTGCTGCAAGATTTGAAGTAGGAATGAGGATTCGTTACTTAGGGTAAAGGCTAAGGCCTCTAGGTGTTACCATGGGAAGATGGATTGAGGTGTCAGATTGGACCAGATTTCAAGAGTACTCTTCAAGATTTCAAAGGATGGGCTGTCATAGGGTGTAACTGGTGATTGAACACCAGCATTGGTAAGCATAGGTTGTCATCAATGGGATATCAGAAAGCAAGAAGGATTGGGAATCCTTTAATTCTCGTGTGCCGTGAAGACTTAGTCGGATCTAAGTGGGGGAGAGACTTTTTATTAAGTTCTCCAAATGTGAGTTCTGGTTGCACGAGGTGCAATCGCTTGGGCACCCTATGACGAGGGTTGCTTCAACTTCACCAAGTCCCTTTCACTACTACTAACACTGCTCCCAGCACTACTCTCATCACTCAGAGTCCCACAAAGCACAAAGCAAGTAGCATTCAAACAAAAGGGAAATCTAACCAGAACATAATCAAGCATATCTATCCACACAACAAGAATCTGTACTAGCATGCGATGCTAAGCTCATATAATCAGGCATAACCTAAACAGGCTATCCTATTACTGTCTACTCAATACTAGCATGCAATCCTCATAAGCTGAAGCACATAAAGCAGGCACATAAGGCATCATTCCTAGATCCTTAGTCCTATTCTAGCATGCTGTTCTACTGAAACTGATAAACATAATATAAACTTGTATGGGTATCTTGGGGTAAACTTACTTGAGCTCGGCTGATTGCACGCATCACACACTTTGTTCTTCTCAAAGTTCTTTTCTCTTTTCAGATTCTTTTCAAACTCATTTTTTTTTATAAAAATGGTTTTTCCTTTTGAAAATTTTCATACCAAGCCCTTAGTTTGAGTTCAGACACACCTAAGAGTATGTCTGAATCCCTCAAACAAAGGCTCTGATACCAACTTGTAACATCCCCAAAATTCAAGGCCAAAAATTTCATTTGTAAATAAGTTATTACATAAACCATCAGTATAAAAGCATTCATAATAATATCTCGCGTCAAGCCAAAGTGTCAGTAATCAAAACATATTATCATAAAACCATATCAGAGTGTGATCCCAAAGATCTCATGTGCGGAAAACATAGTGTGATGCGCTGCGATCGAGCCGGCTCCTTTCCTTGAAAACAAAGTACCTGAAACCAAAACTGAAAACTTTAAGCACGAAGCTTAGTGAGTTCCCCAGATACCACATACCATACAAACCAACTGATCCAAGCATGCCATACATAGCCAAGAGCCATACATAACCAACATATCCATAATCAAGTAAGGTGTTATGTGCCAAACATAGTCTTGCGGTTATGCCACGGGCCGCACGTGGTCTTCCTGGTCAAGCCTGGGGCCACTCCCTGGGTCTTACAGACAAGTGCCAAGGGCCACCCCCTGGTCTTTCATGCAAGTATCACAAAGACAACTATACAGACTACTCTACTAGGCCACTCCGCAAATAGTGTGCCAGGAGCCACCCCCTGGCCTTTCATACACAATAGCATACAGTGCGCCAGGAGCCACCTCCTAGTCTTTCATACATATTGCCTAGGGCTAACCCCCGGGTCTTCCTACCATACATAATAACATACTGTGTGCCAGGAGCCGCCTCCGGGTCTTTCATGCATTATGGCTAGGGCTAACCCCCGGGTCTTCCTACCATACATAATAACATACTATGTGCAAGGAGCCTCCTCGTGGTCTTTCATGCATAATGCCTAGGGCTAACCCCCGGGTCTTCCTACCATACATAAACTAAATGGGTCGGCATTGTGGCCGTAGACCCATACAAACAGTGAGGAGACTCACCTCGCACTGCTGAACTCTGTTGATAACCCTCTGGCTGCTGACCGACCACTTTCTGAACCGCTGCTCCACTAGCTCCCCGAGCTACTAATATCAGTAAAACACTTAGTTCCAAACTGAACTCTAGAAGTCAAACTAAGTCAACTCTGGTTAAAATCAAAGTCCTGGCCAAACTCAACCTTCCAGTTGACTCGACTCGCCGAGTCAACCCGAAGACTCGCCGAGTCCTTAAACTCAGAAGCTCTCAAAATACGACCCAACTCGCCGAGTCACCCCAGGACTCGTCGAGTTCAACGATCTCTGAGTCCCATCCTGTCCAACTCACTGAGTCACCACTTAACTCACTGATATGCGTCTTAACCAGAAGAGGTTGGAGGTTCTGCGACCTGACTCATCGAGTCCAAGAACAGACTCGCCGAGTCCTAGGCAATCTTCAACAGACTCGCCGAGTTGTTCTTCCAACTCGCCGAGTCCATGCACATATTCATACAACTCGTCGAGTACACCCATGTGACTCGCCGAGTCTCTCCAGTTCTCAATCCATACAGTGGCTTTTCGAGCCATGCAGAGGCTCCAATCCATAGATCCACTCTTCTACAGTCTATCCCCCACATAAAGTTGCAAACTTTACTTGAAACCAAGGAGATATATGCCCAAAACACTCTAGGGCTAGGGTTTAAGACAAATGGGCTTCACCAATGACTCATTGACTGCTGCTTTAAGACATTCTGGACCATCACAACCCTAGATCTGAAGTAGCAACCTCAGATCTAAGCCCCAAACCTGAAATAGACCTCAATCTTGCCAAAATAGCCCCAAATCTCATTCAATAATAGATCTAGATGCAAAAAGGGTGAAGGTAACAGCTTATTACCTCTAAGATGACCTCCCACTGAAGATTAATCCAAATCTCTGCAAACCCCTTTGATCCAAGCGTCTTGATCTTCAAGATCTCTTCACAAAACCACTTATCTAAGCTCCAAATTGCTTCCAAGGACTCTCACTCACGATTTAGGGTTTCTGGATCTCAAAAGGGTAGCAAAGAGGCTGGGGAAGGGATGTAATGTTCTTTAAATAGGGCACAACCCTCGGGATTAGGGTTTTTCTAGTCCAGACCAGACTCGCCGAGTCCACTAGCCGACTCGCCGAGTCGGTCACTTACTTTATGCCCCGGATCCCGCTCCGACTCGTCGAGTTCCTCCCTGGACTCGACGAGTTGACTCTTGACTTAGAGCCTTTCCTTTCTTTTCTTGGTCTTTCTGATTCTAGGTGTTACAACACTCCCCCACTTAAACTAGACTTCGTCCTCGAAGTCTGCCACGACCAACTACCTTACCATCTGGTCGCCACTTTACCACAAGGTACACACTCCGCCCATCCGATCCAAACCTTGAAGGTGTCATCTTCAGAATAAACTGTTACTTACTACCTTCGAGTACAACACTTTTATCCAACCGGTAATCGTACCGATACTCCTGATACACTTACCCTTGATTCGCAAGGGGTTTACCCTTTTACCCTACACTGTCACTGGCCTTTCTAAGGCACTTTCCACAAGCAACAACCTTCCCAATTTCCTTCGAGGACCGATCCTCTGCTGAAACCACAATCTCGGCCACTCCCAGTGTCGGCCATCATACCAATACTCACGGAATAACCCCATACAATGCTCCAATACTGAAAGCTCCACCCAATCGTGAGAATTCAGACAATCCTTCGGGTAGCAGATCCCTCTCTGCTACGTTTAAGGCTCAGACGAGAACGGCGTCACCGAGCCAAATCCTTTACTATGAGATCATTCGATCCCGCGATGAGCAGCTTAGCATCATCCGATCAGCTCACGGCTTTTCACACCGAATCCCTTACCATCATTCCTTCCTGTACTCCTGTTGACTCCCATCCGCCTACCGGATGAACTGAGACCGCCCTGGTCCCAACTGATCTACCATTACCCGAAATACCGGTTTCCCCCATGCCACCTCGGAGATACGGGCCCCCACCCACACTCCGCGAACTAAGCTACTAATGAATGCCACGGCTTACCCGCAGTCTTACGCCACTCTTGGTCTCCAATGACCTACCGCCTTCCGAACCCAATCATAATGTGGCCCACTCACATCCGGACGGCTGCCCTGTCCTGAACTTAACTATCTGGAAAACCCTGCCACTGAATCACACACCTGATACATTCGCACTAGCGAATAGGGACCGACGAATGCTACGGGCCACCCCGTAGTCTTACTATACTCGCTCTGTCAACTAGTGAATGCTACGGCCACCCACATAGTCTTACAACACTTCTGCGCTGCCAGCCAACTAAAGCTACGGGCCACCCCGCAGTCTTGCTAAACCAGTGCTACGGGCCACACCGCAGCCTAACTATACTCACATATGATTGCTACGGGCCACACCGCAGTCTTACTAAACTAATGCTACGGGCCACACCGCAGTCTTATTAAACTAATGCTACGGGCCACACCGCAGTCTAACTAAACTAATGCTACGGGCCACACCGCAGTCTAATTATCCTCACATACGATTGCTACGGGCCACACCCCAGTCTTACTAAACTAATGCTACGGGCCACACCGCAGTCTTACTAAACTAATGTTATGGGCCACACCGCAGTCTAACTATCCTCACATACGATTGCTACGGGCTACACCGCAGTCGCACCACACTTCGACGCTATCTGCTAACCATTGCTACGGACCGCCCCGCAGTCTTACCACACTCTTCTTACTATCTGACCACTGGTGAATGCTACGGCCATCCGGTAGTCTAACAACACCTTTCCACACCGACTGGCTGCTAGTGGATGCTACAACTAACCCATAGTCGAGCATACAAGCACAATCTAGTACCCCCAAGCGGTACTCATGTCCCAACTGGAACTCCCAACCGATTCCTCTGCAATCTACTACCAGACATCTCGAGAATGAGGTCTCACAATTGGCAAGTTTTCCAAACTTCCAATTCACACTATCCTCAATTCATACAGCCACCTGGGCCGTCTTTCTTCCTGACAGGAGAGCGAAACTTATCCTAGTTTCAAAACCGCTTCTGCTCCCATAACATGATTGTTTCTCCCCCACTTAGCTTCAGCTAAGTCTTTACTGCACGCGAAAACCCGAGTATTTCCATTCCTTCCTCCCTTGCACAAAAGGCATGATAACTACCATCGCCTTGATGTCGCTAGCGATCCATCACTAGTCCGCTCCAAATACCGCTTTTGGTCATAATCGAGATAATATTGGACACTTCGAACCCGAAGTGAGGGATGACCCTACACTAGCTACTAATAGTTCCCGGTATGCAATTAGCATATGACAATTCTGAAAGTACAATCCGAATACAAGCAGAGAGACAACTCATATATACTATCACCTGAGTCCGGGGTAAGAACAACCCTAATACACATAGAATCGAAAATAGCCATAGATACGTACCTGCAACATTCCTTACTGTAATCCAGATCTCCCTCATCTGTCACTGCAAGGCCCTACCCTCTCACCTATCTGTAATCCTCGAAGTTGTCGGGGCAAACGCACTCCCTGCTCCTCCCCTCACCGTCGGGCAGTCAGCCTTCTTATGTCCCACCTGATTGTAGTGAAAACATAATGGGCTTGCCCCCTGTGGGCAGTCCCAGCTGACGTGACCATCACTGCCACACTTGTAGCAGCCTGAACCCCTGGAACGACAAACTCCCTCGTGTGGTTTCCCGCACGTGCTGTACTGACTTCGGACCTGCCGACCTACTAATCGCTGATCTGAAGTCTTGGGTCTCTTCCCGGGACCCTCCAAAGTATAAGTATGATCCGACCTCCTCTTCGCAATGTACTCCAAATCAATCTCCCTTTCCCGCGCCCTGGCAATCATAGAGTCCGGGGTCGGGCATGCCGAGAAGCTGACATGCTCCCGAATATCAGCTCTCAACATGTCATGATAGCGGGTCCTCTGCATCTCATCATCCCCTGCATACCGAGGCACCAATAAGGCCCTCTCCCGAAACTTGGCGGTAATCTCCGCCACCGACTCTGTCGTCTGTCTCATGTCTAGGAACTCTCTGGCAAGCTGCTGAAGCTCCACCGCCGCGCAAACTCCGCCCTAAACCTGGGTACAAAGTCTGACCAGGTCATAGCCTCGACGACCGAGGCTCCCAATGAGTCACCAACCGACTCCCACCAATCTCTAGCTCTGTCTCTCAAACATACCACCACAAGGCGGACCTTCGACCCCTCCGAGCAGAAGCTCGTCAACTATGCAGACTCAATGTCTGCGATCCATCTCCTGGCAGCAATGGGGTCCTTCACCCCGTGAAAATCCAGCGCACCACTCCCTCTGAAGTCCTTGAAGGACAGTGTGCGCGTACTCGCCTGGCCAGACGCCAAATCACTCCTGAAAGCTCGGAGGCGATCCTCCATCAGCTCAATGATCCCCTCCTTGATCGACCCGAAAATGACCGGGGTCGCCTCAAGGATGCCTCTCGTAATCTCAGACGCGATGAACTCGCGTAACCCATCATCAACTTGCTCGGATCCCGCGCCCGAGCCCAATCCTGATCCAGATCCTGAGCCTCCTGCTCCATGTCGCGTGGTCACCATACTGGAGATAAACACATAAATGTCCGGATCAAAACATACCCCAAGAGGTCTCACACATTATCCAAGATTCCTGGTTCCATCTCGGCCCTCCTTGACTTGAGTACGTATCCTCTGCTTCCAGTAGTACGGGCTCATACTACCTTCCACATCTATCCGTACTTTCCTTAAGGGTTGCTTCAAATTCACCAAGTCCCTTTCACTACTACTAACACTGCTCCCAGCACTACTCTCATCACTCAGAGTCCCACAAAGCACAAAGCAAGTAGCATTCAAACAAAAGGGAAATCTAACCAGAACATAATCAAGCATATCTATCCACACAACAAGAATCTGTACTAGCATGCGATGCTAAGCTCATATAATCAGGCATAACCTAAACAGGCTATCCTATTACTGTCTACTCAATACTAGCATGCAATCCTCATAAGCTGAAGCACATAAAGCAGGCACATAAGGCATCATTCCTAGATCCTTAGTCCTATTCTAGCATGCTGTTCTCCTGAAACTGATAAACATAATATAAACTTGTATGGGTATCTTGGGGTAAACTTACTTGAGCTCGGCTGATTGCACGCATCACACACTTTATTCTTCTTAAAGTTCTTTTCTCCTTTTAGATTCTTTTCAAACTCGTTTTTTTTTTATAAAAATGGTTTTTCCTTTTGAAAATTTTCATACCAAGCCCTTAGTTTGAGTTCAGACACACCTAAGAGTATGTCCGAATCCCTCAAACCAAGGCTCTGATACCAACTTGTAACATCCCCAAAATTCAAGGCCAAAAATTTCATTTGTAAATAAGTTATTACATAAACCATCAGTATAAAAACATTCATAATAATATCTCGTGTCAAGCCAAAGTGTCAGTAATCAAAACATATTATCATAAAACCATATCAGAGTGTGATCCCAAAGATCTCATGTGCGGAAAATATAGTGTGATGCGCTGCGATCGAGCCGGCTCCTTTCCTTGAAAACAAAGTACCTGAAACCAAAACTGAAAACCATAAGCACGAAGCTTAGTGAGTTCCCCAGATACCACATACCATACAAACCAACTGATCCAAACATGCCATACATAGCCAAGAGCCATACATAACCAACATATCCATAATCAAGTAAGGTGCTATGTGCCAAACATAGTCTTGCTAAGGTGCTATGTGCCAAACATAGTCTTGCGGTTATGTCATGGGCCGCACGTGGCCTTCCTGGTCAAGCCTGGCGCCACTCCCTGGGTCTTACAGACAAGTGCCAAGGGCCACCCCCTGGTCTTTCATGTAAGTATCACAAAGACAACTATACAGACTACTCTACTAGGCCACTCCGCATATAGTGTGCCAGGAGCCACCCCCTGGTCTTTCATACACAATAGCATACAGTGCGCCAGGAGCCACCTCCTGGTCTTTCATACATATTGCCTAGAGCTAACCCCCGGGTCTTCCTATCATACATAATAACATACTGTGTGCCAGGAGCCGCCTCCGGGTCTTTCATGCATTATGGCTAGGGCTAACCCCCGGGTCTTCCTACCATACATAATAACATACTATGTGCAAGGAGCCTCCTCGTGGTCTTTCATGCATAATGCCTAGGGCTAACCCCCGGGTCTTCCTACCATACATAAAGTAAATGGGTCGGCATTGTGGCCGTAGACCCATACAAACAGTGAGGAGACTCACCTCGCACTACTGAACTCTGCTGATAACCCTCTGGCTGCTGACCGACCACTTTCTGAACCGCTGATCCACTAGCTCCCCGAGCTACTACTATCAATAAAACACTTTGTTCCAAAACTCTAGAAGTAAAACTAAGTCAACTCTGGTTAAAGTCAAAGTCCTGGTGAAAGTCAACCTTCCAGTTGACTCGACTCGCCGAGTCAACCCGAAGACTCGCCGAGTCCTTAAACTCAGAAGCTCTCAAAATACGACCCAACTCGCCGAGTCACCCCAGGACTCGTCGAGTTCAACGATCTCTGCGTCCCATCCTGTCCAACTCACTGAGTCACCACTCAACTCACTGATATGCGTCTTAACCAGAAGAGGTTGGGGGTTCTGCGACCTGACTCGTCGAGTCCAAGAACAGACTCGCCGAGTCCTAGGCAATCTTCAACAGACTCGCCGAGTTGTTCTTCCAACTCGCCGAGTCCATGCACATATTCATACAACTCGTCGAGTACACCCATGTGACTCGCCGAGTCTCTCCAGTTCTCAATCCATACAGTGGCTTTTCGAGCCATGCAGGGGCTCCAATCCATAGATCCACTCTTCTACAATCTATCCCCCACATAAAGTTGCAAACTTTACGTGAAACCAAGGAGATATAGGCCCAAAACACTCTAGGGCTAGGGTTTAAGACAAATGGGCTTCACCAATGACTCATTGACTGCTGCTTTAAGACATTCTGGACCATCACAACCCTAGATCTGAAGTAGCAACCTCAGATCTAAGCCCCAAACCTGAAATAGACCTCAATCTTGCCAAAATAGCCCCAAATCTCATTCAATAATAGATCTAGATGCAAAAAGGGTGAAGGTAACAGCTTATTACCTCCAAGAGGACCTCCCATTGAAGATTAATTCAAATCTCTGCAAACCCCCTTGATCCAAGCGTCTTGATCTTCAAGATCTCTTCACAAAACTACTTATCTAAGCTCCAAATTGCTTCCAAGGACTCTCACTCACGATTTAGGGTTTCTGGATCTCAAAAGGGTAGCAAAGAGGCTGGGGAAGGGATGTAATGTTCTTTAAATAGGGCACAACCCTCGGGATTAGGATTTTTCTCGTCCAGACCAGACTCGCCGAGTCCACTAGCCGACTCGCCGAGCCGGTCACTTACTCTATGCCCCGGATCCCGCTCCGACTCGTCGAGTTCCTCCCTGGACTCGACGAGTTGACTCTTGACTTAGAGCCTTTCCTTTCTTTTCTTGGTCTTTCTGATTCTGGGTGTTACAACTCTGATATGGTTTTTTGATAATATATTTTGATTATTGACACTTTGGTTTGACATGAGATATTAATATGAATGTTTTTATACTGATGGTTTTATATAATAACTTAATTAAAACGAAATTTTTTGGTCTTGAATTTTGGGATGTTTCATGATTCTAAGGCGATTTTCAGAGGGTTTAAAGTGAAGAACGCAGATCTAAAGTAGACGATTCAATTTCTATTCGTAGTTTAGTAAGATTTATCGTTTAGACTTTATTTCCTACTGTTTGTAATCCGTTTTTAGCCATGTCAGGCTAGAAACTTAGATTTCAGTTTCACAGGACGTAACCTTTTCGTATGATTAATCATTAAGCACTATGTTTGACTACGATTACTGTTTAGTTTGATCAATTCTGTGTTTAATTGAGTGTTTGATTTTGATTTCAATTTCTGTTGTCCACTTAAATTGTTTGTGAATCATTCTAGTCATCTAATTGTTTAGAACTGTAATTGTCTAAATTAATTGGTAAAAAGTGACATATATTAGATTAATTCTGCATTTAGGGTTAACTCTAATATGAAATGATCAAACAAGTTTTTCCGCTTCCGAGCTTATGAGAGGTATTGAACTTCACTTGGAAATTACACTGTGTCTAATGCAACTTTTCTTTGTTAATCAAGAGCTTGTTTGGTTAATTTAGTAAAGAGTTAGGTTTAATTCAAAGAACTCATTTTGATTAAATAATTTTTGTAATAGAGGTCATTGGAGCTTGTTAATGAACTTCAGTACCAGTTTTAACAAGTACATAGTCAAATACTGTGTTGAGGGTTAACTATATGATCAGGGGAGTCAACGCGAAACTGGAATTACTTTCTCTTATTTGAATTTCCACTACTTTAAATTTAGTTATTCTTTTTTCATTTTCGATTTCTATTAGTTCAATTTTCAGAAATAAAACCCCCCCTTTTTATGTTTATTGCATTCATCAAGAATTAGTTCACGCCTTACGTAAAGAGGTGTAAACATTAGGACGTGTCCCTGATGATCCGACCCTGCTTACTTGTACTACCTGCTAGTGCAATAGAGCAAATAATTTATATTTTTATTTGTTTAAGTCGTGTACGACAACGGTCTTAACACATGCCATAGCTACAATACATGAAATGGCTGATAGTGGAGACAAATTTGGGTAGCTTTACACTTATGTCAACAAAGTGTATTGGCTTCAAACTTGGAAGGAAGCTTACTATTACACTGTGGACCCTATAAAGGGTAGAG
Organism: Lactuca virosa; assembly: GCF_052849685.1. Classification (NCBI taxonomy): domain Eukaryota; kingdom Viridiplantae; phylum Streptophyta; class Magnoliopsida; order Asterales; family Asteraceae; genus Lactuca; species Lactuca virosa. The sequence goes on from NC_136428.1 coordinate 284,168,486, forward strand.
CCATGTGGCAAAAAAGTACATGTCTAATGGAATTAACACCACCACCACATCACACTCAACCTGGGAGACCAAAGACTAATAAAAAGAGAAGTGAAGATGAAAAGTATGATAGTCAAAAGCATAAGCATGGGGCAAGTGAACCTAAAAAACTTACCATAAATTTTGTTAGCGTCAGGTGTGGGAAATGCAACAATAGGGGTCATAACTCCAGGACTTGCAAGGGTGAAGGAGAGAATGCAGGAAACAATCAAGGAGGGAATGCAGGAAGCACTCAAGGAGGGAATGGAGGTGGTAGTCAAGGTAGGAGTTAGTGTATTTTGTTAAAAAGCTTATCTTTTGGATGTAATGGTTTAGAACCACTTTTGTGCATTTGGATGTAATGGTTTAGAACCACTTTTGTGCATTTGCATGTAATGGTTTAGAACTACTTTGTTGTTATGGTTTTATTTTGGTCATTTAGCCCTTTTGGTCATGAATTTAATGTCATCCTTTTGTGATTGTTAAAGAATGATGTTTATGGTGTATTTCTAACAGTTTACCACATTTAGAGGCTTTGATAACTTTGTTCTTAAACAACAAATAAACATTAACATTAGGTGATAACTACATTACAGTGTCATTACAACCATCAAAAGGGTACACATTTATGAAGTTGTCCAAAATAACCCTAAATCGATATTACAACATAAAATAGCAAAAAACTACCACATTCCCCTGTTACAATATCATAATCCAAAAACACCCAAAATTCCATGAAACTACAGGGGTCCCTAATTCCTAAATCCTAAATGAAAAACACCCAAACCACCACAAATAGTAACCAACTTGCAAACAAACACATCTTCAGTTTTGCCACTTGATAGTTTGCATTTTTGATATTTCTCAATAATCCGGGTATTCTCAGCATAGTTCTTGCACACATTGGAGGATCAATCCATCCTAAGAATCTGCATCTGAACACCTCAAGATAAAAAAAAAAAAGATAAACATGAGGGTGATTTTCCAAAATGAGGGTGAAATACCAAACTGGAACATTTACCTGTTGAGGGCAGAAAAGAAACCTCCAACTAGGGTTTGTTGATGTCCAAGAGGTGCGAACCACCGCAACCCTACAACAGAAACACATCACCATTTTGATTGTTGATGTCTAAGAAGTTGCGAACACAGAGTATGAGTAGGGAAGAATATGAAGTTCGTGAAGGTTGAAGATGGAAAAGTGAGGTAACTAGCTCCTGCTTTTATTTTGAATAATGTTGCGAAAACGATCCCTATAGGTGTAAAGAGGAAAATACCTTCGTCTTTATTGCAGGTAACGACACATATGGACGGAAGTTAGTGTGAGGGACCAAAAAAAAATAAAAAGATCCAATTTTGGACCAGTGATACATCAACATTTTGTTTTGGACAAAAAGCACATAAATTGCCAACCATAAGGACCATTTTTGCAATTTTGTCAAAATAAAAATAAAAAATAAAATAAAAACATATTTAATTCAAATTTTACTGGCTCAAAAAGTGATGTTAGAATGAAACCGTTGTTTATTTTTTATTTTTATTTATTTATTTAATTTTTTTTTGAAAAGCTTAAGGTTTTTTCTAGTCTTTTTTAACTTTAATGGTTGCATGTGTATAAATAATATAGTTTATTAGTATTTTTTGTACTAAATAAAATTGAATTATATTTTTGTATAATTTTGAAACAAATATTTATTTATTTTTTTTGTTTTGTACAGTTTTGAAACTTTACACCCTCCTTAAGTCGTTTTGTACAAGTCATTTTGTTAAACCCGCCGAAATATGATAATTTTTTGATTTTCTAACTTTATGTTTAAAAATACTAAATTAGTGATTTTAAGACTTCCCAGAAGATTCCGATTAGCATGTTAAAAAAGTCACTTATCTTGAGTACCCCACCACCCAGACCGAAGTCGTCATCTCTCCACCCATTGTCACTATCAGCCCTTACCACCACCGTTATCCACAGCCTCATCTTCATGTACACCACCACAATCAAGATGAAATTAGGTACCAAAATTAAATTGGCATATAAGTACGATCAAATCAAATATGGAATGTTGAAACTAAGAAAGGAAATGAAATCGAGATTTTCAGAAACCAAAATAGTTGTTGGACAGTTGGAGGCTCATCGATTTGGAAGCGGTAAAGTTGACTAGTTATATTTCTACCAAATATAGCAAAAAAAACATTCGTATATTAATTTTATGACTTTATCAATTTAACCAATTAAGTATTTCAGTAGTGATTAAACTCTTAGACCGTTTAAAATTTTATTTTTCCCAGTCAAAATACATATAATTATAATCTATTTCCACAATTTTGTTGATTTAGCTAGCTACTAAATTGTTTTTTGGTTGTTATGCTAATGGGTATGTGCCCAAATTGGTAGAAAATGATAGGTTTAGAAATTAAATCGATAAAATTTAGTGTGTACTTTGTTCTACTAAACCGGAGGAATGATTTTAAGATGATAAGAAGATACAGAGATTTTATCACTACTAGAATATAATTGAACAAATATATTGATAAAATGTGATAGTTCAAGAGTTTTATTATCCTTATAGCACTATTTGGTATAAATTATTGATGCATATACATGACCCAATGTTCATAGACACCACACACGAATACAACATATGCCATGTACGTTTATGGCCCCGTTTGTTAATTACACATGATGGAAAATGTTGTGGAACAAAGTGGACAAGGACTCACATTAATCTCTTGGTTAGCAAGATGTGAATTTCCTCTTCATCTTCATCATTGAAAAAATAACTACAAAGTTTGTCTGTCCGATACAATCTAGTAGGGTAAATTATAGCTTCATCCAATCTCAACTTCTTGCTAAACATGTGACTTTATTTATAATATTTGTAGTTTCCAAAAAAAAAAATCCAATCTCAACTACTCCTATACTGTATAAGAAAAGCAACCCAAACAAAACGACTTGATTCGGTCTTGCACATAGTAATGCTTTCCTGAAAACAATTCTATTCATTCCAAAAGGAAAAATGCAAAACTCTTGTAAAACTTCCATGCAAAGATGATTAGCCATCTACAATCATTCACACTTGTAACCAAGAGAAAACTTGTATTCCTTCAAACTATGTAAGACGTTAAAACGAAGTATGTATATGAATACCGATAGTGACAACCAAAATGGTATAAATACAAAAATACAAGATAGCATGAATCAGAATGGCTATGGCACTGGTGTACATGTTACCAAACTCTATCACCCTGGTTCTTGCTGGCATCTGAAATAGCAACCCTGGTGACAATAGGATAAACATAGCGACTGCTACAACTGCTGGCCCTAAATCTATATGCATCGTGTGTAAGTATGTAAGTAAGTAGAGGGGAGTGATTTACTTAGTGAGTAAGGGAGATGAAGCTATGTTTTATGGGTGGGGGTGGGGGGACATTGGCTACTTTTTTGGTCATCAGATTACAATAACTCATGTTCCTTTTTTGTAATGCTTTTAAAAATTCAAAGTAATAAAGGAGCTCTCAAGTGCTCTATATCCTTGTATATTTATAGTTATACGTTAGATGTTTTTAAGTCCTCATTTGTTTAGCACAACACAACGCAGCTATATCATGTTCATATTATTGGACCTAGACACGTAACAATAAAATAAAGTTGCAGTTTTTTATCCCATAAAATGTGAAAGAAGGTATGAGAGTGATTGAATCTTGATCTCTGTGCGGAAGACGTGAACATGTAATGTCATAAAGGTTGTATAATCTATTTTTTTAACAACCCGAGTCATATATGATGGAACAAATGTAGGAAAAAAAAAGTTCAGCTAACAAATAAGGAATCAAACATGAGAATTCAAGTCGTATTATTATAGATTCGTACCAGATTTATAGTTAGACCAACTAGCATGTGTTAAGATATACGGGAATAAGTTTTCCTACCAAAATCCATTTTCAACCATAGGTATTTATTCGAAATTTATGTATCCTTTTTGTTCCTTTATTTGGCATTTTGGCCTTCCTTTGATCAAATGTCCTTTTTTCATCTATTCATATTTTTGAAATCATAATCATTGGATTCTTTAGCTTTTTTAATTAGACACCCAAATAATTATCCAATTATGTAAAACGACGATAAGATGAAATTAAAGATTTTTTTTTGTCAAATTTAAACGGTATATAAGTGTTAATTTGAGATTCTAAAAAAATAGAGATCTTAAAATTAACATAAGTCACATATTTTTCATTTTCCGCTTTAACGTTCCAACGTACTGGTAGCAACAGGATATGTCAAATTATAAATGATTATATGACAAAAAGGTATAATCATATATGATTATAGGTTGACAGAGACTAAAATAACAGGTCATATCCTAGTTTAGGGACCCATAAAGCCCGACAAAAACTTTAGGGACTCAACGGGTAAACCCTAGAAAGTTCGTAGGGCATTTGTGTCATTTTCCATATATATATATATATATATATATATATATATATATATATATATATATATATACACACACACACAGAGATAGATAGATAGATAGATAGATAGATAGATAGAGAGAGAGAGATAGAGAGAGAAAGAAACAGGATCATATGAAGACTCGTGAGGACACCTTAAAAAAATTGAAAAAAAAATCTAAAAAAAAAATACAAATCATAAAATCGAACATAGATCTATGTCTGAGAGAAAAAAAATTGGAAAAAAAATTGCATCATTAAAATTGATCCATGATTCAATTTTAATTTTTTATTTTGCATCTTTATAATCCATGATTCAATTTTAATGATCCAATTTTTTTTTCCAATTTTTTTTCTCCCGGACATAGATCTATGCTCGATTTTATGATTTGTATTTCTTTTAGATTTTTTTTCAATTTTTCTAAGATGTATTCACGAGTCCTCACTTTAAAATGGGTCCTCACCCGATCATGTCCCTCTCTCTCTCTCTCTCTCTCTCTCTCTCTCTCTCTCTCTATATATATATATATATATATATATATATATATATATATATATATATATATATATAAGGAGCAATGAATCGAGAACGTTTGAGAACAAATTTTGGCTACACAATTTTTTTAAAGTAAAATCATCAAATAATACTAATATAAATAAAAAAAATAAGTAAAATATTACAAAACTCACTAACCAACATCACTCATCACCCACCCAATACCACCACCATCACCCCTCACCGCAACCCCCCACCATCAAAGAGAACCACCACCCGCCATTACCAACCACGACCACCATCCACCACCACAACCACCGCCACCACCACCCATCACCACCACAACCACCCACCACCCACCCACATCCACCACCCATCAGTACCACCAGCCCACCACCTACCATTATGACCACCACTTTCTACTACCACCAACCACCACCCACCAACCACTACCACTACCACTCATCATTACCACCCACCTCCACCACCCATCCCCACCACCCACCATCGCCACCCACCACCACCACCCACCAAAACTACCACCACCACTCCCACCACCCACTCACCACTACCACCCACCTCTACCACCAATCACTACCACCCACTTACCGCCCTATATTACGACCACCACCTACTACTACCACCAACCGTCACCCATCACCACCTCCCACCAGCACCACCCATCACCACCACCCGTCTTCACCACCACCATCATCATCACCCACCATCACCCGTCACTGTCACCCCTACCTCCCACCACAACCACCACTCACCCACCACTACCACCCATATCCACCACCCATTACTGTAACATCCCAATTTTCGAGGCCAAAAATTTCATTTTTAATTAAGTAATTCACATCATAGTTTACCAAAAACATTTTCCATGCCATATCATTTAAAAATAAGAACATAACAATGTGTCTGATAATCATATTGTCAAAAGTAAAATAAATCAGAGTATATTCCCAGGAATCTCCATGCGGAAAACATGTGTGTGTGTGTGATGCGCTGCTACACCGCCGGCTCCTTCCCCTTAGACGAAGAGGTACCTGAAACCAAAACTGAAACTGTAAGCACAAAGCTTAGTGAGTTCCCCCATCATACCACATACCATACAATCACATAGCATACATACTGTCAGGCAATTCTGGGGCGCCCGTACTACCCATGTCAAGCCATTATGGGGTGCTGACCTACCCATGTCAATCCATTTTGGGGTGCTGACCTACCCATATCGAGCTATTCTGGGGTGCTGACCTACCCATGTCAGGCTATTCTGGGGTGCCGACCTACCCTCCGGTCTATTGCAACCGAATACGGGGACTATTTCACCCCCTACTGCTAACACATAATATCATATCATAATCATGTTGTCAGACATATCTGGGGTGTCCGACCTACCCATTGGCCCTAACGACCGAATCGGGGACTAGTCCCCTTCTACTGATACTATCTCACTTAACATAGCAAACTAGCATAGTCACATATCAAGCCAATTAGCATACTTGCATATCCAGCATCAGCAAACCATACAATTATCACAAAGACAATCATCTCAACTATACATCTACTAGTGGGTCGGCCTTGGTGCCTTAGACCCACTTCTACTGGAAGGTAACTCACCTCGATGTCGTGTAGTGTCTGAACTGTCCTCGGCGTGAAGGTCGGCTCTCCTCGACCCCTCAATCCCTACACGACAACCCTCAAGTCATCAAACAGAACAAACAACCCTAACCAGGGTCAATACTAAAACCAAGCAAAGTCAACATTAGTCAAAGTCAACACCCAGTTGACCTGACTCGCCGAGTTGGTCTACCAACTCGTCGAGTCCATACTCCACTAACCCGATCCAACCCCGACTTCACTCGTCGAGTCTAGCAAGAACTCGACGAGTTTTCCTTCATCCAAACCATCGGGACCATCTTCATTCGACTCGCCGAGTTCTTCCTTGAACTCGGCGAGCTCATCTCCCTCATAAGAATGTGTCTGGTCTACGACTTGCCGAGTTGTATGAACAACTCGTCGAGTCCCTCTTCAAAGATTGGGAGATTGCCTTGGACTCGCCGAGTCTGCTCATCCACTCGTCGAGTCCTATGATTCCCAGATCCCTTAACGTGTCCAAACATCTAAGGGACTCCCTCTCCTAACAACTGGTCCATCCACAGAAAGGATTTGATGGTCAATGCACACCGACTCACCGAGTCCCAAGAACGACTCGTCGAGTCCATCCATGACCATTACTATACAGTCGATTTAGATGGGTCTTAACTCATCAAAAGTATAGATTTGACCCCCTAATGTCCATTTCATACGTAAAGTTCCAAACTTGGTGCACATGCATGGGGTCTTTAGCTCAAAAATCCATAAAATGTGCTTTAAAATGTGCATGGAGCTCTCATGGCAATAGAGTTGGCACCTTTATGCCATGAGACCCCTCCAATGACTCAGATCTGAAAGTAGAACTCCATGAAACACTTCACAAATCCGAAAATGGCTTGGAAATCCCTAGATGCACCCAAAATCTAAGCCCTAAGGACGAATAACCAAATGGAAGACCAAAACAGGGGCATTTTACCTTGATTAAGCTGAAAATGGAATGAGATCTCTGGATCTACAAGCCCCAACTCGAATTCCCAAGCTTCTTCCTTCCTTCCAAGCTTCACAAACCACCCAAAGGCACCAAAATGGCCTTAGAACACACAAAAACGGCTAGGGTTTCGATATACAGCTTCTTAGGAGTGATAGGGACAATGGAGGCTGAGTTAAGGCGTTTAAATAGGGTGCAAACCCTCAGATTTAGGGTTTCACTCAAACTGCACCTACTCGCCGAGTCAGTCTCCCCACTCGTTGAGTAGGTTACTTAAACTGTCCGCGGATCCCGACTCTACTCGACGATTTGGGCCTCCAACTCGTCGAGTCCCAGAGAAAAACACAAGAATACTTGAATAAAAAGGCATACCAGGAATCAGGTGTTACAATTACTACCACCCACCATTATGACCACCACCCGTCACTACCGCTAACCACCACCCACCAGCTATCACCACTACCCTCCACCACCACCCGCCTCCACCACCCATCACCACCACCAACCGCCTCCACCACCACCAACCCCACCCACCCACCACCACCACCTATCACCACCCATCTCCACCACCCGTATCCACCACCCATCACCACCACCCGTTACAACCACCCCCACCCACCACCCACCAAGACCACCACAACTTACCATTATCACCATCGACCACCGACCATCACCACCACCCCACATGTCACCCCTACCACCCTTCACCACCACCACCACCTACCACCTACCACCACCAAACATCACCACACACCACCAACACCCAACACCACCACGCGTGGTTATGTGTAGTTAATCACATGTGATTATGTGTATCTAATCACATATGATTTATATGGACAATATTATTTTTTGTCCATATAAATCATATGTGATTAGGTACGTATAATCACATGTGATTAGATATATTTAATCACATATGATTAAATTGAAAAAAAAAAACAATAATTGAATCGAGAACCTAATAATGAATCTTGTCCACATAAATCATATACGATTGGGTACATATAAGCACATATGATTATATGTATTTAATAAAATATGATTGATGTGGAGAATATTTATTTTTTCGATTTCAATTCAATAACTAGTCTCGTGTATTTAATGTAATACTCAGTTTCAGATTTGCTTCTTTATTCGGGGCTGCGACCCAATCTTTAGTGGTCATGAGGCTTAGGGCCTTGGGAGAGGAAGCATTTGGCCCTTCTCAGGTGTGGGTGTTATGGTCTAAGTGATCCAAGTGTTTGATTATGTCTTCGGAGGTTAAGGGTAGAATCATAATTTGATATTTTGGTCTTTTATGGATTTTGGGTTTTGTTCGGGGGGTTTTAAGTCTTGGGTGTATTGTTAGAAGCGTAGGGCTTCTCGCCACCTTTCAGTGGATATAAGATTCGTTGGAAACGGACCTAAGATGAGGAAGTTATGGTATTTTGAAGATATTGGCAGAATTGGCCCCTAATGGAAATAGTTGGCAAATTGGTCACATGCATGCAAGGAGAGTATGCACGTGTTGGGATGAGTATGCTCAGCTTAAGCTGGGGTACGCCCAACATAAGTTGGTAATTCGACGTGAGTGTTTGGAGCTGTACACCCATCGTACAGACATTACGCCCAACATAATAAGCTGGATCCCAAAACCCTAAATTTTAGGGTTGGCTCGTTATTTAAACACTTTAAGTCCCGAGTGTTAGCCTCTCTTTCATCCTCCATTGTCCTCAAACCCTAATCTCGAACCCTAGCCTCATCCAAGAGTGTTGTGAGCTCTTTATGTGCATCTTTGGTGGGTTTTAGTGTATATTCAAGAGTGGAAGCTTTGTGCAAGGTGGTGAATCAAGAGAAGGCTTGTAGATCTCGACTCTTTGCTCCATTTCTAGCTCTTTAATGGTAAAAAGTTCTAAATTTGCTCATTATAAGTTGATATCTAATATTATGTGAGTTTTGGTCCCATTTTGACCTCATGGGTGAGATCTAGTGGTTGGACACCACTCCAGGTGCTTTGAGTTGCTACTCTTAGATTTTCTGAGGTTATAAGTTTATAAAAATGCTTTCTTGATGTTTAGAATTGGTCCATGCATGTTCTAGTTGGAATATGTTGGGTCTTAATGGATTTAGTTGGTTGCTGGGTCCCATTGAGTCATGCAAATGCATAAAGGTGCCGACTTTATGCATTAAGGACTTATAAGGAAGGTTTTCTGAGGTTTTGATGCAAAGTACTTAATGGGTTAAGACGGAAATAAGAATTTTGGTAGGTCACCATTACTTCTTGCATAATGAGTAGTACGCCCCGCGTACTGAGTTTTTCCCCCGATTCCAATCCTCTAGCGTACGCCGAGTGTACGTGGTGTACGTCGAGCGTACGCGACCAACTTGCAGCTTTGTGTTTGGACCGTTTGGACTTTGGGGCTTGGGTTTTTGGGCTTATTTGGTTGGGCTGAGGATTTTCTGAAGGTTTGTACTTATTCTTTTGGGCATCACTTGTTAGGCCTAGGCTTTTGTATTGCGCCTTTGTGGGCCAAATGGGCTTGGGCCTTTGGGCCCTATGAGATTTGTTATCGGCTAAGGAATTATTAGGCTTTAGGATAAAGCCCATATGGATTGGGCCCAATTTGGAAAAATTGGGCCATTAGTGGGCTTTTATGGATCTCGTAGTTTTGGGCCTTTTTGGTTTTGGGCTTGGGCCTCAGGTTTGGTTTATGTTGGGTCAGGGGTAAAATGGTCATTTTACCCCAAGTATGGGTTATGGATTATAGTTTGGAACCCAATTGCTAATTGGGTGTTATTTTGGTATTGTTAGCTTAGGAAGTTGCCAGGGCGGTAGCTAGGGATTTATTTCAGTAAGTTTATGCGTTCGAGGTGAGTCTCCTCACTGTTCTATGGGTCGAAAGCACCAATGCCGGCCCATTTGGTTTATGTATTATTGGAAGATCCGGGGGTAAACCTTGGCAGTTTGTATGAAAGACCAGGAGGCGGCTCATGGCAAACTGTATGCAAGACCAGAGTCTGAACTCTGGCAGTTAATTAGTTAAGTAGTGTTGATTGTATGCTAGTTGTCTTTGTGATGCTTGCATGGAAGACCCGGTGGTGGATCCTGAAACTTGTCTGTAAGACCCAAGGTTGTGGCCCCCGGCCTGGCAAGGAAGACCACGAGGCGACTCGTGGCATAATGGCAAGACTATGGTTGGCACATATCACTTTTATTGATTGATTGGATATGAATTATATGTATGGCTCATTTGATATGTTTGGTATGTAGTATTTGGGGAACTCATTAAGATTTGTGCTTACAGTTTGTGGTTTATGGTTTCAGGTATTTCCGGTTCAAAAGAGAAAGGCCCGACTTGATCGCAACGCACACACCCATGTATTTCCGTAACTTATGATTTTAGGAGTTACTCTGATAATTGTTTTAACTTGGAATACTTTAATGTTGGGATAAATGTAAATGGATGTTTGAAACTATATATTAAAAATGAAATTTTTACCCTCGATTTTTTGGGATGTTACATTTAATCACACGTGATTATATGTAATTAATCACATATGAGTTAAGTGGACAAGATTTGTTTTCGTATCTCTGATTTAATAGTTGTTCTCGTGTATTTAATCACATATGATAATATATATATCTACTTATATATGATTTATATAGACAAGATTCTTTTTTTCATATAAATCATATGTTATTAGATACATATAATCGCATATATTAAATGTATTTAATCACATATGATTAAAGTGGACAAAAAATAATTATTTAATCGAGAACGCGAAAATGAATCTTGACCACATAAATTATATGTGATTAGATACATCTAATCACATGTGATTATATATGTATTAATTCACATATGATTTATGTGGACAATATTCATTTTTTCCTTTTAGATTCAATAATTGGTTTTGTGTATATAATCACATATGATTATATGTATTTAATCACATATGATTTATGTGGAAATTTTTTTTACTAATCATATATGATTTTTATGAACAAAATTTGTTTTTTTCAATATAAATAATATATTATTAGATACATTTAATCACATTTGATTAAATATACGAGTATAACTATTGAATCGAGAACATAACAATGAATATTGTCCACATAAATCATATTTGATTAGATAAATATAATCATATATTGATGGCTCTTTGTGATATTGAAATTTTTTTTGTATGTTTTTATATAAAACCCCTTCAACAATGTTTTTTTTATGTTGATTTTCAATGCGTAACAAAATTAATTGATAATTAAAAATTTGGCAAGTAACTAAGTGTTTTAGGAAAATAGAAGCTCAACCGACGTAATCAAGAAACAAACTAAAAGTTAGTAAACCAAATTTTCTCTTATATTCTAAATTTATAATTATAATATTATATTATAAATTATTTTCTTTTCTCTTTTATACCTTTGACAACTTGTTTTAATGAAAAAAAAAAAACAATTGTTAAAACGACATATATACCATAACATTTTAGTCTTCGTTTCACTATTTACTAATAAAATATATTATAGATTTTAGTTATTATTTTATTGTTTCTGGGATTATTATTTACACTTAATAGTTACTATACTAAAAAATCAGAAATACTTTATATTATCATAAAGTGACTTTTTACTGTTTTGAAGCCTTAAAAGATATACGAGATATAACTATTACAGTATTATTTTTATTAACATGAGAGAAATAAATATACTGAAATGGGAGCTAATAAACCTCGAAGCATGCAGCACACTAATATGATTCATGTCAATTTTCTCCATGAATTGAAGCTTTATTAGAAAACAAACACTCATGCTTCTCCTTAATTGTCCATGTTCCTGCTTAAACTCTCCAACTTTACTTTCAATCGATCAATGACAATTAGTATGATCATCCACCATTTTTATCAGGTTATCTTCTTTCACAAATCAAGAAAACACTTTCGATCGCCACTCTGTAACACAAATAGAAGCTTAATTGTCCTTAGCCTCCCCAAATCCCTCCTAAAAATCAACAACAAATTTGAATGGGTTTTGGTTGTGTAGAAGACGAGGATGAATACAATTTGAACGCTTTAATAAGAGCTTCAAGGTCAACTCTAATCGATTTCAAATAAGATCTAGGAAAATCAATTACAGATTTAATAACTTCACGCACACCTCCCTCTAAGCAAATTTAGCCCTAGTAATTTCATTCTTTGCACTCACGTATTTCTGCTCCGCATCTTTCACTTTAAGATATTTAACAATTCTTCCAATCTTTAAACCACAAGGCAACGACTGAAAATTAGATAAGAAGGACCTCGGAAAAATTTATGATGACCCCTAGATATGAGAAATAAGTCATGAAAATAGGAACGAACGAGAGAGAGACCAAAGCTGGAGAGAGAAAGTAGAGAGAGAAAATTCCGTCAGTTTTTCCGATCTTGTGGTTTTCGGCGGTGGAATCGTGGTTTCCGACGGTTGTCCGGTGCTTCTAGGCGGCAATGCATGGAGGTCGATTTAACTCTAAGAGGAGAAAGAGAATGAGATAATATGGTGGATGGGCAATTTTCATTCGAATAACAGAGCAAATAATGAATAAATAAATAATTTTATTTTAATTTCAAGCAAAATAAACTAGTGGTCCATATATATATATATATATATATATATATATATATATATATATATATATATATATATATATATATATATATATATATATATAGGGTTGAGATCGGTTGAGAACTCAAAGTTTTCCTAGAACCCGAGAATTAAAAGTGGAGCGTTGGATCAAAAGTAATTCGTTAAGGACATGATCGTCATCTTACCAATCTCATTTAAGGTTTAATTTTTTTGTGCTATTAATATATTAATATAAATGTCTAAAAATATATATCATAAATCAAATTTTCAGATTTTTCTAAAAATAATATTTTTCGTTTTTTTTTTAAATGCAAATTTTTTAATTTTTTTTTATAGAAAACATGTATTTTTGAAAAAAATATTTCAAAAAAACTGCATTTTTTTTTCAAAAAAAAACTGCAATTTTTTTTTTAAAGAAAACTGCATTTTTTTCAAAAAAAAAACTGCAACTTTTTTTAAAAAAAAAACTGCAATTTTTTAAAAAAAAACTGCATTTTTTAATAAAAAAATTGCAAGTTTTTTAAAGAAAGTTACATTTTTTTCAAAAAAAAAACCGCATTTAAAAAATAAACTGCATTTAAAAAAAAAATTAGATGCATATATGCATATTTTTTCAAATGCATATATTCATATTTTTTATACTATAATATTCGTAAGTAGATCATAAAAAAAACTCATTTTATTAACAATCTATAAACACAATATAATAAGTATTTTATTCGATACAAAAAAAATATTAAAAACAAAAAAATGTACAAAGTTTCAAAGCGTTTTTATGTCTTCGTGTCAATATTTCAATATTTTTCTTCAATTTATCATCTTCACCACTTCAATATTCACCACAATTTCTTCCAAATCTACAAAAAAACTAAAAAAAAAAATTTGATTGATGCAAAAACACTCACAAAAATACATATGTGATTAACATATGAATCACAGACGATTCACGTATGAATTACATATGACGTATATGTGAATTACATGTGGTTTACATGTGAATCACATGTAATTCATATATGAATTACATGTAATTCATATGTAATTCATATGTGAATTACATGTAATTCACATGTAATTCATATGTGAATTACATGTAATTCATATATGAATCACATGTAATTCATATATGAATTACATGTGAATTATATGTGATTTACATGTGAATTACATGTGATTTACATGTGAATCACATGTAATTCATATGTGATTTACATGTAATTCATATGTGAATTACATATGATTTACATGTGAATCACATGTAATTCATATGTGATTTACATGTATTTCATATGTGAATTACATGTGATTTACATGTGAATCTCATGTAATTCATATGTGAATTACATGTGATTTACATGTGAATCACATGTAATTCATATGTGAGTTACATGTGAATCACATGTGATTCATATGTGAATTACATATGAATCACATGTAATTCATATATGAATTACATGTGAATTATATGTGATTTACATGTGAATCACATGTGATTTATATGTGATTTACATGTAATTCATATGTGAATTACATATGATTTACGTGTGAATCACATGTAATTCATATGTGATTTACATATATTTCATATGTGAATTATATGTGATTTACATGTGAATCAGATGTAATTCATATGTGAATTACATATAATTCATATGTGAATTACATGTGATTTATATGTGAATCACATGATTAAAACTAGGTAATTTTGTGAATTTATATTGAAACTAGGGAAAAGCTTACTTTACACGCCTGATTTAGTGTATCCAGTTTTTAGGTTCATGATTTGCAATGTATCCAGTTTGTGGTAGTACACTCATTCCAGGTGAATCTTCCGACAGTGCCCTTGAAAACACATCAGATAAAAACACTAGTTATTTCGAGTTATTCAGATTCAATCTAAAAAGAGTTAGTACTTTAACAAATCTAAGTTCTTCACAATATCTCATAGAATAAAAAATGGCTACAAAACATACCCCACAAATACAAATAATAATGAACAACAGTTTGCTTCAAGGTTGACATAAAATGCACCATTCAACCTTGCCTCATGCTTCAGTGTGTAAACTTGTTGTACCACAACAACAAACATCTATACATGTGAATTACAAATAAGATGAATAAATAAATATGTTGATAATAATATTAGTAAACCAAGTTAAAATGAAACTTCATTGAGAAGGCTTATCAATTCAAGCATACACTTTTTTAAGAATAAATCTCATTAAATTATGTTTACACCAGTCACCTGATAAACCTATTAAATTACTTCCTTACATTTCAAGATACGAAACCATATACATTTTTCCACCTTTAGTTATATCATTTCAAAATATACTTTGTTGGTCTCTGCAGGTGTACAAGGAGGAGGTACGGAAATTACAATATGATGCAAGGGTGGCTGAAAACTAAAAGTCAAAAAGAGTTGACCAGATTTACCATTTCCGCTTTTCCACTTTATAAGATCCAGAACCAGTTTTAATATTGATAGCTGTATGTGTTCAATCTCTGAGTGAATGAGGTTAACAAACAATGATAACATCACAGATGATGCTTCAGGTATGAATTTCAAACCAAGCTCTGTCTCCACAACTATTAACCTCCTTGACATGTCAAATAAGCATTCTTCTCCACCACAATATTTGTGAATATCTGTATACAGTGAAAACACCATGTCTAAAAGTTCTGTTTCACATACTTACTTGAATAATTTATTCATGGTGTACAAATTTAAGATCAAAAATATCTATAAAATTACTATCTGACAGAATAATTGCACATATAAATAGATTATAGTGTGTAGATATTAATTGAATCTAGCAAAGACTAACTAAAGCAAATCATACACATTAACAGTTAGCTTAAATAAACATAGCATCCAAACCTAAGTCTTCTTTGTAGATGCATAGTTAACAACAATTGAAACTTGAAAACAGAGTAATCAAAATCAAAGCTCAACTCAGAATCAGAACACCAAAATGGAGGCAAATGAAATTAAATTTAAACCTGTTTAACAGCAAGAAGCTCTCCAGAATCGAGATTCATGCCCAAATACACTTGACCAAAATCCCTGCACCCAATCAATTCACCCTTACACAACCTGATAAGAGGAACTTTCTCATCATTCTCTTTTACCACACGACATAAATGAGGAAGTTCTGGAGAAAACTCTTCACTTGCGAATACATGAATGGATTTTGTCGGCTAGGGTTTCGGGATCGCTGCCTTCGGGAGCACGAAAAATCAAAGATCGATGGACAAATCCTAGACCGTGGTGGTCGTTGACAGAGGTAGGGTGGGCGTTACAGGCGCAAGGAGGAGGGAGATGATCGATTGAATTAGGGAGGACGTCAATAGAGTCGTTGAAGAATGGGGAGAAAGAACGAGCGATAGAAAGAGACTAGGATCTGATATGTTTATTTGGGCTAATTTCTAAATCCCCTGAATGCCCTTATGTTATATTATTAAGATACCCTCCCGTGTTTTTATTCCCATTTCTTTACAAAAGCGCCATAAACAATCTTAGCTCTTAATTTTTTTAATTTGACCGTCCACTTTTAGTTCTCGGGTTCTTGGGAAATTATGAGTTCTCAAATGATCATTCCTCTCTCTCTCTCTCTCTCTCTCTATATATATATATATATATATATATATATATATATATATATGTGTGTGTGTGTGTTTAAATTTTTTTTTTTTTTTATAAAAAAATTAATTTTCTTGATTTCTTTTACTTTTTTTTGACGTTTTTAATATGCGTTTGAAGATTCTTGTGTTTTTTTTCATTTGATTTGATTTTTTATTTTTTTCACTTTATTATTTTTTTTTGAAATAAATATCGGTTCGAGTTTTTGTTGCTTAGCAATTATACATATTTCGAATCATAACAATATTAAGTACTATACTATTTTTAGATCATAAAAATTTGAATCATATAACTTTGGATCATATCATTTTGAATCATAATATTTTGGATAATATCATTTTGAATAATAATATTTTTCGAGCATATCATTTTTTATCATATGATTTTGGATTATAATATATTGAATTAAATAAAATTTTGTTCAATACAACATTTAGGTCAATATATTTTTTGAATTATTTAATTTTGAATCATAAAATATATAATAATTAAGGATCATAAAATATTTGAATCAATTTTTTTTAGATTGTAACAAATTAAAGATCTTAAAGATAATGAATCATAACATTTTTGAATCATAAATATCTTAACCATCCCATTTTGGATCATATTTTGTTTAACATTCTTTTTAAAACTTGTAATATTTTAAAATAAATTTTGGTATCTAAACAAACTTATATTTTAATTTTTTTTACAAAGTTACTAGTATATGGAGTAGAAGTATTCCATAAATTTCTATAATATTTTTGAAGAATTTTTTCTGGGTTTTGTTTATAAAATACACAATTAAAAAAATATTTTTTTCTTTCAAATTTTCATGGTTGTAATCATTTTGTAGATAATTAAATTTTAAGAAATTTAGTTTTTTTAAGATTTTTTTTAAAAAGAAAAAGAAAGAAAAATTTACGGCTATAAACACATTAAGTGGAAATATAAAAAAAACAACAAACTATCAGCGCGACACATGTCATGGATGGGAGCTGGTTGTGCGTCAAGCAGGTTTGGGAGAGTGGTTACGCGTAGATTTTCTAGGAAATGACCATGCAACCCTTCACACTCTGTTCAATCCTCCTCTATCCTTCAAATATTTACTTCAAATGTTCTCTCAATTGTTAAGAATTAATCAGTTTTTAATATTAAATCTTAACCATCAAATTTAAGTAATAAACGGCTTAGATTTTTCGTCACGATTCTTATCAGTTTTTGAGTTCCTACATGATCATATATATATATATATATATATATATATATATATATATATATATATATATATATATATATATATATATTCATCAAAAATGTATTTTGAGCATATGTGCATATGCACCTACATTATATGTGTTTGAAAAAACATTTTATTTATATGCATATGCATATAATATATGTGCATATGTACATACAATATTTGCATATGAAAATAATTTTTTTTTCAAATGCATATGCATATACGAGCTATGTGTATGCTTAAAGAAATATGTTATATGCATATGAAAAGAAAATATTTTTTTATATGCATATGCACATATATATTCCTATGCACAAAAAAATTGATTTTTTTGCATGTGTATACGAATATATTTTTTAAATATGTATACGTATTAAAAAATATAAATATGCATCAAAAATGTATTTTTTTGAAAAATTCTTTATTTAAATACTGATTTTGAAATATAGACAAAAATTTCATTGAATTACAAAATTAAAAAAAAAAAAAATTTTAGTTCAACGAAAATTTTGGCTATATTTCAAAATTAATATTTAACTAGTAAAAAGTTCATGTACTTCTCAATGGGGCATACTTTTTTGGTGGCGTTTTTTTAATAAGTTAATATCAATTTAATTCATCATATATTATTTACAAAGAACATGGTAAATATAGTAAATGACAATGTACTTTGAAAAACAGAAGATATCATGTATAATGATCCACCTTTTTGTACACAAATGCTAAATCAGCTACTGGTCGCTACTCAATTGGTGCACCGAATTTTGTAAAACTTAATAGCAAAGCAAGAACATACCTATTTGTATAATAATTAGAAGAAATTTAATCTTAAAGAAAAACTCATTAACGCCATGTAGTTTACAAAATCTGCTCACTTAGTTACTTCAGTAGATATATCTATTTTTGAATTACAATGTTCTAAGACTCGGAAATAAAAATAGGATGTTATAAAAACAAATCGATGAAGGTATATTGGTATTTATTGTATTTAATCCAAGAATAAATAACAATTTACCAGCCACTGGAAGCTTCCATCCATATTACAGGCTTGGAAGGTTTATTAGGAGTAAAAGTGTCACAATAGAATCCGTTTAAATAAATGGAAAAGTATGTGTGGCCAATTAAATCACTTTTTGTGTATTTTAACTAATTCTTCGTTCATATTGTGATTCCATGAAAACCTTTGAGGATCAGATTCTAACTCCAAGTAATCAAAACTTCTCATGTTTCAAAGCTTTGGATCCGATGCTTTTCTGATTCTTTCCCACTTCATGCAAGCACTACAAGAGATTTTACATTTTCAAAGTTTATAAATGTATAATAAAACAAAGATTAATGAAGTGTTTATATGGTTCTAATTCTAAAAAATACCAAATCCACATACCTCCACAAATCCAACACCTCCTTCATTTTTTTGTGGTCCTCCTAGATAAACTTCATTTTTTGTGTTATTCTATTAAAAATGGTGTTAATTAATCAAGAATAGAAAACGGAGTATCACATTAGTTCTTCAAGTAATTGCAAAAGGTTTCTTTTTCATTTTATGTGTGTCCTATTGCGATATTGTGCTTCTGTGTTTACATGTGTGGCGTTTGGTGGTTGCTTTTGTGTTATGGCGGATTTGAGAGAGAGATTGAACAATTTGCATATTGCATACATACATATTTTTTATATTACTTAATCTGGTGAGACATGCACTTAGGAACCCAAAAGTTTATCATAATAGATAATAGACTGCAACAAACAACAATGTAATTTACGAAAATTCATTTAATCGAAATGCAAGTTGGTTGCTATTATGTTTAAAAGACATTAATGTGCATCTTTTTTTTTTCTAGAAATAGAAAAGTACAATGCTAATTTACACAAATTGTTTTTCAGTTTTGTAAAGTGTTAAAAAGGAGGCAACTTAGGTATTTTCATGATTATTTGTCAAAATTGGGCTATTTATTTTAAAACATCACTCTAAAGTCAGTAGGTTAATATAGTATTTTAGTCTTAACATCCAAGTTGACTTGAAAAAAAAAGACTCAACATATCTAGAGGAAAGGCTAGTCTAGTTTATTTATGAGATTGGTGATAATGTTTTCATTTGTGATAGCATCAAGCTTTTCACCAGGAACTGATAGTTGATTAATATTAGTTGTAAAAATCAAACAACAATTAACAAAACTAATAGTAAATTTCAGTAAACTACAACCTTAAATCAAAAGTAAGAGTGTAAAACACAATTAGATTTTTAAATAATGAAGAAGTTGTTGAGAGTATTTAAATTGAATTACTCAAAAGTTTACCTGGTCCAAGCCATCTTTATGTAGGTTTGATGTAAACAAAATTGGATTTGAGATCCTTACATTTTTGAGTTGCCATTTTTTTCTACAAAAGAAATCTTATATGAGTTCTTGACGACTTCCATTGAAGCTAACAATTCAATTTTACTAAGATATAAATAAAAAATTGGTGTGTAAATCTCAAAAAATAAACAATTTGTCCAATTTACATAATTTAGATTGAATAAAAACTTATACAATCATAAGATCCATTCCATTGTGGAAGACATATTGAAGCTGGACAATTTCATCAAATTATATAATTAAGTGTTCTAAATCAAAGCAAAAATTAGGTCACTGGCAGTGCTGGTATTGTCCCACCTAAAGAATGTCTCACTTGATAAACATTATTCTGGCATTCCCCCAGACCACCTGCTAACCATAATTTGGAACCATAACTTGCAATTATATTTGGGTTCACTATATTGATCTCATAACCACCACTGAGACCAAATGACTGCTGTAGTGAATCAATGCTATTCTGAATCAAAGCGGACACCAACATCGATTTCCCACTAACCATATTCATAAGCTGAGGGGGAGCATACACTCCGATATAACCATACCCCGCATTCCTAATCTCAGTATGTTGTATATTTCCAGGATTATTAAATATCATACCCAATTGGGCTGTAGAGTGAAGCCAATATCTAAAAAAACAAAAGAAAATATTCACCATATCGATGATATAGGTCAATACATGTGCACATAGCTTGCCAATTTCATTTGAGGGAAAAAGGAATGTTTGGGCGTGTAATGTTTCTACAATTATCTTCAACCTTCTACAAGCTTCCTATTTCATGTTTAGGGATGTATATCATCTAAACACATACTGAAGTGTAATATCAGTTGCTAAACACACAAATCTGCAGTCAAATTCATATATTCCTCGAAATCTATAGATTTTAAAAGCAATCAACATAAATCGTGATGTGTGTGACAAATTCAATATGCAAAAGTGGGGGCGAGAAAATAGGGTGTGAGTATCGAAGTCCAGTCCATTATATTTCAATACCAGGTATAACTTGTGAAATTTGGCTATGGTATTAAAGTTTCTGAATAACAAAACATAAACATATGAACCATAAATTTCTTTAATCCCCAATAAAAAACCTAAAAACTGCAAATACGACAATCCGTCTCCAGTCGAGTTAGCATAACAAAGCTCTCATTTTACCAAAGATTTTCCCTCCAATCGAGTGTGCGCGAGAGGAGGCCAAGGCTTCATATCGAGTGTTGCATGCATATTTAAACCAAATAATTAAAACTCGTAATAGAAAAAATTAGAAGAAATCGAAATAGAGAGAATGAGTAGTTGGCGCCGACCTCGCCGGTCGATTGGAAGCCAACTGTAACAACCCAAATTTCCAAGAAAATTTTTCATTTTTAATAACAAAATCATTTTCATAAAATATAGCATTCCAATCACATTTTTTTTTCAAAAATCCATGACATCAGATAAATTATTCAAAGCATCAGAGTGTCCAAACTAAAATGTCGGAGAGTGCACGCCGCGCCATCATGTCAGGCCCTTGCCCTTTGATCCTGAAGTACCTGAAACAACCTACAAACTGTAAGCTAATGGTTAGTGAGTTCCCCATAACATACCCTACATAAACCACATAATCAAATAACCATATAATCACATATATACCACATAAGCCATGCATACAAACATATAAGGATGTCGTGGACTCCCTCCAAGGTCTTACTCCAGGATGCCGTGGGCTCCCCCAGGGTCCTACACCTATGAGCCATGAGCTACCCCATGGTCTTTCTTGGAATGCCATTGGATCCCCATATAGTCTGACATCCAAGTGCCACGGGCTCCCCCAGGGTCTTCCATGCAAGTATCATAAAGACAACTAGCATAACACATACCACATAATCACTAGCATACCACATAACACATAATGGTCCGTCCTTGGTGCCTTCGACCCATTGGTATGGTGAGGAGACTCACCTCTGTATGCTGAACTCGAACGTTGCTCGCCTAACAGTCCGAAACCACGAGTGCTGAACAATAATACAATTAATCCTAAATTAGGATTAAACACAATCTGATTGAAGGACCCAAGTACATAAGCCCAAGTCGTTTCTTATAGGCCCAAGAGTCTTTCTTTTGCTAATGGGCCCAAAATCCATGTCCAAATCCATTAATGGGCCACAAGACCCAATAAGCCCCAACTAAAATAACTATGGCCCCAAAAACACAATATTAGCCCAAAACTCTAAAAGGGAACCAAACCCAATGTTGAATAAGGCCCAATACGCTTTCAAGCCCAAAACAAGCCCAAACCCATCTGAGTGCGTGCGCCTTGCGTACCACTCTAGTACGCGCATCATACTAGCTCTTCACGTCGTACGCGCTACGTACATGCTACTACGCGCGGCGTACAAGTTAGGCATGCATAAATGACCATTAAGCTCTTAATGCTTGAGAAATTAATGTCCAACTTTAGATCTGAGTCCATTAAGATGTCTTAAGGCATAAAGTTGGCAACTTTATCCTTTGCATGTTCCATATGCTCCTAACAACCCTTTACAACCCATTAAGACCGTTCCAAGGGTCTTAACTCATGCATGAGGTCAAAACACACATCAAGACTGCATTTTTATGGTATGAATGAACTAAAGGACTTCAGATCTACTCTTATTAAGCTCTGGAGTTGCTCAAACTCCCAAGAGGTGATTCATGAACACAAAAGGGGACAATATAGCAAACCCTAGCTCAATCTAATGAATAAGATGGCAAGATTAAGACTTTATACCTCCAGAAGCTCCTCAAGATGAACTAGATGTAGGATCTTGAAGCTCAATGCCACACTAAGCTTGCTCACTAACTTCTTCTTCTTAAATAATCTCTAAAATGGCCACAACTACACTTTTTAAGCTCAAGAACACTCTCACAAGGAAATATGGGGTAAAAGGGCGAAATGAGGCTATGGAGGCTGATTAGGGTTTGGTTCAAGAGGCTTAAGGATGAATAAATAGGTGTCAAGTCCGGGAATTAGGGTTTTGAATATTCGTCACGTACGCCCCGCGCACCCTTTGGTGTGCCCAGCGTACGTGTTGACCCTCCGGGATCATCCATCCTTAGTACGCCAAGCGTACTTCTGAAGTACGCCCAACGTACTTAAGGGACCATTATGCTATACTTTTTCATTTCAAGGGTACAAAGGGTATTTACCTGATTTGCAGTGTTAGAACTCAGCCCCACTTGGACTAGACTTCATCCTCGAAGTCCGCAGATGCATATAGATCCGGGTAATGCTCCCGCATCTCATCCTCCGACTCCCATGTCCATTCGGAGCCTTTTCGGTGCTACCATTGCACCTTCACTAGCTTCACCGCCTTGTTACGAAGAACCTTAGTCTTCCTATCCAAAAACACAATGGGTTTCTCAATGTAGTTCAAGATCTTATCTACATGGATGTCGTCCAAAGAGATAACTGCAGCCTCGTCAGTGAAACACTGCCGAAGCTGGGACACGTGGAAGGTGTTATGAATCTGACTCAGCTCATCCGGGAGGTACAGTCGATAAGCAACCCTGTCGATTCGGGCAGAAATCCTGAACGGACCAATAAATCAGGGCCCCAACTTGCCCCTCTTCCGAAACCTAATGACACCCTTCCTAGGTGACACTTTCAGCAAAACGAAATCTCCCACCTGAAACTCGAGATCCAAACGACACCGGTCAGCATAACTTTTCTGACGGCTCTGTCTCGCAGCCTGTCACGCACCTGCTAAATCAACTCGGTAGTATTGAGCACCACCTCGGTGCTTCCCATCACTTGATGCCCTACCTCGCCCCAGCATACGGGAGTCCTGCACCTCCGACGATACAACATCTCAAACGGGGGTCGATCAATACTAGCATGATAACTATTGTTATATGAAAACTCTGCTAGTGGGAGGTATGTATCCCAACTCCCTCCGTAGTCCAATACATAAGCTCGAAGCATATCCTCGAGCGTCTGAATCATCCGCTCGCTCTGACCGTCGGTCTGAGGGTGGTAAGCGGTGCTGAAATGTAACTGGGTGCCCAATTCTTCATGGAATTTTCTCCAAAACCTGGAGGTGAATCGGACATCGCGGTCCGAGACCACGGATACCGGCACTCCGTGCCTGACCACTACCTCTCGCACATAGATATCTGCTAACTTCTCAGCAGAGATACTCTCAGAGATCAGAATAAAATGGGCACTCTTCGTCAATATATCCACAATGACCCAAATGGAATCCACACCCGTCGCCGTCCTCGGTAACTTCGTGATGAAGTCCATTGTGATCTCTTCCCATTTCCACATGGGAATGGGTAGCGGGTGAACCTTGATGTGAGGCCTCTGATGTTCGGCTTTGACCTTTCTGCAGGTTAAGCACCGCTCCACGAACCAAGCGACCTCTTGCTTCATGTCGGGGAATTGTTGAGAGAAAAACTTGAGACACACTTGAACAAACGTTAGAACAAGTATAGTTGCGGAATAGTTTATCTCAAAGGATCTAAAAGCTCAACAACAATAATAAGTTAACGAGTTAGATAATTAGAGAGTTAGTTGTGGAAATGTAAGGAAATATAAATGACAGCAGGTGTTATATAAAGTATACACATAAGTTGATTCATAACATGGAATGCATTCAGACCAAGTTAGTAAGTGAGATCAAACATAGTGATTAAGTCACGAATGACTTGCTCCGAAGAGAAATAATATTCAGTTATGTTCAAGTGAAATTTGAGAGTAAGGAGAGATTCAAGATGCGTAATCAGATAGAAGTGAGAGATGTAATTGATAGCATTGAAGATATTTTGAATAAGAAAGATTGAGCTCTATATATAGAGACTCAAGAATTACATTGGATCAAATCTCTAAGAGTAGCTATGCAAGGCATACTGGACAATAGAGAGTACTACAACAAAAGTAGATAAAGTTAAACTAAATAAACTAGTAAGTAAAAGAACTGCGGTTGATGATGACTTCGGATGAGGTTGCTGATGAAGATAGACTGCGGATCCTTGAGAGCTGTGGTAGCTCAAGTTCAAGAGGGTCACTTTTATGATTCAACAATTTCCCACTAAGTGACCTCTTTAACTTCTCTTCAGTTATCAAGTTTTAGGAACTTGATGAGAATCCACCAAAACTTTCTGATATTTTCCAACCAGGTGATCCTCCTTAAAATTTTGAACTTGACTTCGGTAGTCGTGTGTTTTGATCTTTCAACTGCGGTTCGAAAAATTTCAAGTTGCTTCCTTGTGAGACGATTCATGGCAGTCATGGGAATGAAATATTTGATTTTATTGACCTTTCTTTTGAAAATGACTCCAAGTTCTGGGAAGTTTGTTGCACCTAGGGATATTTCTTGATAACCTTCAGTAGGCATCGGTGCTGGGTCAAGTGGTGGTAGATCAAACTTTTTGGCAATAGTAGGGTAAATGTATGCATCAATCTTTGCGAAGTCACAGACGGTTTCCCTCAGAAATGTGCTTGCCCTTTCAAGTGCTATCTTCATCTTTGGATACTTCTCGCTTTTGTTTTGGAACACCTTTGCTATCAGGAAGACTTCTTCTGGATTCATACATGGGAAGTCAGCTTGGGTGCGGACGTAGTCCTGATTCCTTCTTCTAAGAGTATACTGGATAAAGTCAGCTTTCATGAATTTCCGGGGCTTAAAGTTCTTGACTGCGGATGGTCTATCATTAGACCAGACATTCTCTATTGAAGAAGCATGTTTGGCATAGAATCGATTGAGTCTTTCGAATTCCGTGGGCAGTCTCTTGTGATCAGGTAGGCTACGGTCAAACTGCTCAAATACAGTGAAGTATTTAGCATTTGGGGAGATTGGAACATCCCAGTAACCGTCAGAAGGGGGTTCAGCATAAGTAACGTAGGGTTTGTAGTCATCATCCAACAGTCTTTGGTGGGGATTGATCCAGGAAATGACTAAGGATTCATCCATGGTGATGTCGAATCCGTTTTCTCTCCAGATGAGTTCAGCAAATTTGGCTGCTTTCCAATCTGCTTTCTTCTATTTCGTTGTGGGAGAGTCGTTGGAGTGTTCGGATGACATGTTGGATGCTAGATTCTTGAAGTGGGGAGGAGTCTCCGGTCGCTCAGGAGAAGATTCTTGAATGATTTTCTGTTGCGGTGGTGTCTGATGACTTGGATTCCTGTGAGATGATGGCGGAGAGGGAATTTTTTCATTGATGACAGGGGGCTCCTATGTTGAGAGGCACTGTTTGAATGATGGTCTTCATCACTTCCCCCTCTTGAGGAATGCAACACCGGAGCATCCTCAAGCCATTGCTTAAGACCATCGACTTTGGCACATACCTCCTGGAATTGAGCTTTAAGAGCATCAGCCAGCTTCTGATTGTCTCTGATGGCGGTGTTGAAGAGTAGTCGATGAATCTCCTTTGTAAGTTGAAGAATCTCAGGACCATGAAAATTTGAAGACAAGGAGCGTTGAAGTCTCTTGATTGTAGATTGAAGAACCGAGATGGTGGACTCATAGGCTGTGTGAGTCTCAGCTATCAACTTCTGTGAGTGAATTGAAAGGTCCGCAATGGCTGTTTGTAAATTTGCCTTGATTGCGGATACTTCAGAGATGAGGTGCTCTGCAGCAGCCATAAATTACTGATGGTCAGCGTTGCGACTTGTGTCCAAAGAACGAATCCCCATTTCAACTTTTAGAGAAATTCGCTCAGCATCCAGTTGTTCACGGGTTTCCAGTCTTTCAATTCTTTCAATTAAGGACTGCGGTCCTGGAATGTCTTCAGGTTGCGGTTGAGTGGGCTTTACCGCAGCAAGAATCTGATCTACTTTGGCTTGTAGACTCAGAAATTCTTTTCTGGACACATCGATCTTCTTTTTCTTCTTTTTCTCTTTCGGCTTGGAGGTTGAGTGTTGAGAGCCACTCGATTCTTCTTCCTCATCAAACATCATTAAACCATCATCAGAAGGGTTAGGCTGATTTACCTCATTGAGATCAAAGTCATCGAATCCAAAGGTAGGAGCGGAGCTAACTTCGATAGCGGATCCCTCGTCTTGAGAATCTCTAACAGTTGGAGTTGGAGCTGGAGGGAGTTTAGATGTACCTTCACCACCACGAGTGGACTGAGCCTTGCGGATTGTCTCAGCCATTGTTGACATCCACTCTTGTACTTTCAGAATGGTGGCTACGGTATTGGCGTTATTGATGGCGTCCGCCCAATACTTGGCTACGGATTGAATCTCCTGTTGTTTCTGTTGAAGTTGCTTGATTTGCTGGTCCTTCCTTGCTTGAAATGCCCCACGAAAAGCGGCATATTTCTTGATATCGGATTCAAAGACTGGATTGTAGTGTAACAATGAATCATTTGATTCGTCACCGTCAAATCCTTGGAATCGCACCGAGGTGTCCCTCGGGTCCACAGATCCTTTCATAATGGTGCTCACCGTGCCTAAACCACCTGTAAAAGATGTAAGTAGAGTAGGATTTCCTGAGCTTCCTCGGTCTCCTTGATCCGTGGTCAAGTCTGGCCTCGGCTCAGTTCTGGCAAGGGCGAAAGACTTTCCCTGCGGTTGGGAAGGTGTTTGCAGTGTTTGGGTTACAGACAAAAGAATGGAGTTCAACTGCTCAGGGGAAAAGAAATGTAGACGGGAAGCCCTAGAGACCTTAGGGCGAGAACTAGTTCCATCCCCTTGGGAGTGAGCTGGGGGTGAGTCTCCACGTTCAGTTGAAACAGACACACTTTCTGTGTCTGAGTGGAATTGAATGGTGGTATTGAATGGGTCTGCGGCCACCCCATGGACTACCGGACCCTTTTGAGAGGCTGTGGTATTAGTCCGGTCACGCATTTGGTCTGTGGATTGGTCTTTCTTTTCTTGAGGATAGAGATGGGTTGTGCATCCTCATCAGAATCACTCATAGAGGGAGAGTGAGCTCGATTTTCGGTTGATTTGTCATTTGAGGACACAGTTTGTTTCCGTTTCTTTGATGGTTCAGTTTGTTTGGGAGCATCTTTCTTCTTTGGGGTTCCATGTTTCTTAATGATGTTGCGGGGGCCTTGATGGACTGAGGCTAACTACTTGCGTCTTTTTGATAAAGACAAGTTGGATAGAGTGGTGGAGGATGGGACTGCGGTATTACCAGGGATGGTGAGTGCGGATGTGGTTTGTTTCGGTAGAGGCGGGGTAGGAAGGTATGGGTCAATACCTTCCGTAGCCTCTATATGGTCTGTGACATCAGTGGTTTCAAGTCCAAGGGTAGATAGAATGTGGGCTGGTAGCCGTCTAATGGGTCCAAAAACAAATTGATCCGTAGAGGGAGTGTACCTTTTAAGATCTTTGGTGATGAAGAGGTTGATATCGTTGCCCATGTTAAGTCCTGCATCTGCATGAAGATTTGAGATGCATAGAGACCAAAAACGTGCAAAGGTGAGCTCGGTCAGGTTTTCTCTTGTACTCTCTTTGGGAATGTACTGCAAGAAGTCATCCCACAAGATCTGATCGTAGTTGACATCATGGCCAGTGAAAATACTCCACACTAACTCCAGGAGCTTGAGACCCATGTTATCAGTGCCTCCGGTTCTGCCTGACAGGCTATGGATCACGAAGTGGCAAACGAACTGCCACCCGGCAGGCAACTAATTTTTCTTGAATTTGCCTATGACTTTGATCTTCTTCTGGTAACCCATTTGGTAAAGTGCAGAAAGAATGTCTACTATGCTTGGAGTGAAGACGTTGGTTGAAGGATGAACTAACAGGTTGATGGCATTGAGGAATTTTTCTTTGGTCAGAATAACCAAAGAATCGTTCACCAGATTCAGATGAACCTCTTAAAGATTTTCGAGGGGTCTATATGCAGAGAAGGCACATTTGAAGAGGGTTGAGAGAGGAACCACATCTGTGAAGGAATCGAAGGGACCAAACAGTGGGTGATTGGACAGGAACTTGATCATCAACTTGATCGGAGCATTATAGGAGGAATGCTCTTCGAACACAGCCCTAAAATTGCTTGAAGCAATCGTTGGCATTTGGTTCCTTGAAGCAGAGTCTGAACCAGTTGAGTTTGCTGAGGCAGATGCCTTGGAATGTTTCTTTGAGATACCGGATTTCACCATTTTTGAGAGTTGAAGAAACTTGCAGGAAAGCAAAGTTCAAGAAGATGAAGGAGAAGAGGTTCGATGTTCAGAAAGCGTAAAAACTTTCTTGGGGAAGATGAAGGGGGTTTTATAGTGCAGATTTGAAACGGTTATTGATTTTACCCTAAGTGAAATTAGATAAGGTAAAAACGTTTGGGTGTTTTCTTTGATTAGGAGAGGAAATCTCAGCCACAGATAAGAAAAATGTTTATTTATTTTTTTTGAGATTTACCAAAAGGGGTTAGCATTTAATGAAGTGTCAGTCCCTAAACATCACGTCTGAAGAACGTGTGGTGAGGGGTTAATCCGTTATATAAAAGGGGAAGATGTAACGAATTTGACGTTTTTGGGTAATAGGAAGAGACAGTTTAAAAAGGGATTTTATATGGAAAATCGTTCTTTTTGTCATCATACCCAAAATAGGTCTGACACAAGGTTTATTCAAAAGGTGGAAATGGGACAGTGATATGTAACACAAGGAATGTTTTTTGAATGTTTTTCTTATTTAATGAAGGATTATTAAATAGCACATCATGTTTCAAGAATTAATGAAACAGTTGAGAAATCAATCAATGTGATTGCGGATTGAGACTAATTGCGGATGGATCTTTTGTCATTGCAGATGGATGGTTAGATGACTGCAGTAGAGGAACTGAGGAGAACACTTGAACAAAAATTAGTAACAACAAACAATAAGGACCATTGAAAGATAAATATGATATATAGTTGCGGTACATAGAGTATACTGCGGTACACAGGATATACCAAAACTATCTATCATAAATAACTTCAATTAGGACCGCAACAGAGACCAAGGATGGTCTGCGGTACCTATCAATTCAAAAAGAATTGTGGGTCCGGATTCATCATTCCTAACATTTGTAAGAAACTGTTGAGTTTTGTAGAGTCAAGTGCCTTTGTGAATACATGAGCAATCTCTTCATGAGTATGGACAAAAATTAGTTCAATGTTACCTTTCAGGATGTGGTCTTTGATGAAGTGATACCGTAGTTCAATATGCTTTGTCTTAGAGTGCTGATTTGGATTGTGAGAAATCGCTATAGCACTCTCAGAGTCACAATAAATTGGTATCCGCAGCATTCTGTATCCGTAGTCCATAAGTTGTGTTTTCATCCATAAGACTTGTGAACAACAGCTGGCTGCGGCCACATATTCAGCTTCTGCGGTAGACAGTGATACACAATTTTGTTTTCTTGATGACCAGCTGACGAGTCTTCCACCTAGAAATTGAAATCCACCTGAGGTGCTTTTTCGATCTAGTCTGCATCCGACATGATTCGCATCAGTGAATGCTTGTAGGCTGAAGTCATTCCCTGCTGGGTACCATCAGCCAAAAGTCTTGCTACCCTTTAAGTATCTTAGAATCTGCTTGGCTGCGGTCATGTGTGACATTTTTGGGCCAGCCTGGTACCTTGCGCATACACCTGTTGCAAAGAAAATGTATGGTCGGCTTGCGGTGAGGTACATCAATG
This sequence comes from Lactuca virosa, assembly GCF_052849685.1. Lineage (NCBI taxonomy): Eukaryota > Viridiplantae > Streptophyta > Magnoliopsida > Asterales > Asteraceae > Lactuca > Lactuca virosa. Next base: position 284,199,459 of record NC_136428.1, read on the forward strand.
AGCCAATTATACCTCTATAAGTCTTGTGATCCACTGATTCGCCTGAGGGATCAGCAGATATCTTATATCCGAAGGCCATGGGGACCTTAGCCGAAGAACAGTTGTCCATTGAATATTTCTTTAACAGTTCAGTGGTGTATTTCTCCTGATGGATGAATATCCCTTGAGGGACTTGTTTCACTTGAAGTCCTAGAAAGAAGTTAATCTCTCTATTCATGCTCATTTGGAACTTGTTGGTCATGAGCTTAGCAAATTCATCCACCATTTTTTGATCAGTTGAACCGAAGATGATGTCATCCACATATATTTGTACAATCATAAGGTGATTACCATTTGCTTTTCTAAATAAAGTGGGATCAATCACTCCTCTTTTGTATCTTGACGAGACAAGAAATTCAGAGAGAGTCTCGTACCACGCTCTTGGGGATTGCTTTAGACCGTAGACTGCTTTTTCAAGCTTGTAGCAGTAGTCTGGAAATTCAAGACTTTCAAAGCCCGGAGGTTGTTGAAGATAAACCTCCTCTTTTAATTCACCTTTGAGAAAAGCACTTTTCACATCCATTTGATGAACCTTGATGTTCTTGTGAGCTGCGTATGCTAAGAAGATTCAGATGGCTTCCATACGTGCCACCAGAGCATACGTTTCATCATAGTCAATACCTTCAAGTTGACTATATCCCTTGGCAACTAGCCTTGCCTTGTTTCTGACGACCGCACGAGATTCATCTAGCTTATTCTTGTACACCCATCTAGTACCAACAATAGTGTGACCTTGCGGCTTCGGAACGAGCTGCCATACTTTGTTTCTTTTGAATTCTTCCAGTTCTTCTTGCATTGCGGATATCCAGTCTGGTTCTAGTAATGCTTCTCTGATCGTTCGGGGCTCGACCGAGGACATAAATGTTGCGTAGTGACAGTGATCAGATAAATCCTTGGAAGATCGAGTCTGGATACCTGCGGATGGGTTACCGATGATTTGACCTGGTGGGTGGTCCTTCATCCAAACGTGTAGACGGGGTTGCAGATGATCAGCAGCTGCAGTAGAGGGAATGTATTCAATATCGGAAGACTCTGCGGTTGGAGATGGCAGTTCCCCCTGGACTTGAGAACATCATGCTGAATTGTCTTGAACTGGAAAGGCGGGATCAGAGTTTTCTTGGGCAGATGGTGAAGGTTCCTCCTGGATTGCAGACGGGAGTTCCCCTTGAACCTGAGAAGGTCCCCCCTGGATTGCAGATGGGAGTGTGATAATCATTGAGTTTGTTCTTGTGTCAATGTTCTCTATGTTTTCATCATCCGAGTCCGAAGAAATGTTTGATGGTTGAAATTCTTTGCGGATAGGGATTGGAGCTGCATCTCCTAGTACTGGAACCTCGATGGTTGTTGTATGGTCCGGAGTTGAGTTTTCCCCCTCAACCGGCAAGGTGGAAGTATTCAGTGACGCTTCATCGGATGGTGTAGGACCAGATACGCCAGCATGCTGCTGTAGAGCTTCCGGGGACACAAGAACTTCAGATAACTTGGTTGTTTCTACAGGGTCGAATAGATCGTCATAGTTTACTTCAAATAGGTTTAGTGGACCCGAAGAAGCAGGAATATCACTCTCTAGGATTGCTGTGGTTTCGGTTGATGGAGCGGTGTTGCGGATGTGATAGTCATCAAATTTCACATCGAAGCTTTCAATTATTAGCCTTGTGTGTCTAATGAGAACCTGTCACACCCCGCTAAAGCGAAAACACGAGGCGTGGCAGTATAAAGGGTTTCATAGCAAAAGTTAAAAGACAACACCAACCATAGTATTAAAAATCATTACAAATTCACAATGGGTTTGAACAACTTTTAAAAGAAATTACAATGTAAATTGAAATACAACACATGCGAATGCTCCTAAAAGTGATGTGTCCCTAAGTGCCACTTACTCGATGATTCCTGAAAAAGCATGTAAAACGAGCGTCAACTATAAAAATAGTTGGTGAGTACTCACAAGTTTAACAAAATAATATTGGTTCATGAATTGAAATCAAAGTTTTGATAAAAGTTCCCAATAATAAAAGTATATTGTTAAAATGAGTAAATAAGTTTGTAAAAAAAAAAGTTCTTTGTCATCATGAGAGATAAAGTATGTTGTCTAAATAAGATGCAACATTCATATTCTCATGGAAGATAAAGTTCGTTACTCAAACGAGTAAACAAGTTTCATTGCTAAAATGAGCAATCAATTTCGTTGCTACAAGGAGCAAACAATTTCATTGCTAAAACATGTATATAAGTTTTCAGTAATAAAAGTTCGTTGTTGTAATGAGAAACAAAGTTCATTGCTATAATTAATAACAAGTTTATTGCTATAACGAGAAACGAGTTTGTATGTGTATGAGCAAACAATGAGTCTCAACCAAACCTATGACTGAAGCCCTATCAAGATCTATGCTTATCGTTCCATAGATGAATATGGTATCATGTACTCCAGCAATAGGGCGAGTGAGGAGTTGTCAATTCCTAATAGCGCTATCCATAATGACCATTGGCTCAAAGAGTTAATGGTTAGAGATAAGGGAAGGGCCTTAGTACGATAAGTTCTCATGTTCCGTGTTGCATAGACATACATAGAGAGACATAGCAATAAAATAGCAATCATGTTTGATACAAATCAATTTAAATACAACATTCAAATAATAGTTTTTCGGGACATGCTTTTCCACCCCAAAACATAAAAACTGAAAATAGGGGAGTACGTGAATACTCACAATGCATTTAGATGATGCAAATGGTGCCTTGAACTACGTTCCACGTGTACCACTACCGATTCCTACAATAATGGTATTCGCTAGTGAGTCTCTAATCGAAATCTAACACTAGTATACTTACTACTACAATAGAATTATGCCAATAATGTGTCAAAATTTCATATTGATAAGTTACAAACATTTTTCTATGGAAATTAAGTTTCAAAGAATCAATTGTTATATAACAATTTAAGTGGAAAATTTCCATTATTGAAATGTTAATATTTAACATTTTAGAGGTGTTCCAATGATTAAATATTCAAAACTAAATCAATTTAGTTCTAAACTTTCCCAAACTTTGCATTTAAGTTTTAATTGAAGTCAAAGACCTTAAGATAAATTTTCTTGAATTTTTGATTTGTCTGACTATTTTTCACGATTTTAGTTTCTTGAATAACCATAAAATCATGAAAAATACTAAACAGTTAATAAAAATTACCAAACTTCAGATTTTGGTTCTAAATGTACTAAAAGACTTCTAGATAAATGTTCATGGATTATGAATATGTATAACCATTTTTCACATATTTAATTCTCTAAATAGATACAAATTCATGAAAAATAGAAATCAGTTATGAAAATACCCCAAACTTTTTATAACAATGTCATTACACATACTTAAGCTGGGAAAAATATAAAAAAGGGTTTCTAAACTGTTTAACCGAATTTTATGATTTTTATGCATTTATTCTAATAAAAATGGCGATAAATAGAAAATAGTTTCCAAAATTACCCAAACTTTTTGTGATATTGTTATTAAACATTCTTAAGTTGGGAAAAATATAAAAATTGATTTCTAAACTGTTTAACCCAATTTTATGATTTTTGAGCATTTATTCTAATAAAAATTGAAATAAATAGAAAACAGTTTCCAAAATTGCCCAAAATTTTTGTAACACTTTTATTATATATGTAGAAGCTGTGAAAAATATAAAAGATATTTTTCAATTAGTCTTTCTATTTTTCTTTGTTTTATCCTCTTAAATAATCATTAAATGGAGAATAATTATTAAACAGTTAAAGTAAATTACCAAAATTTTTGTAAAGTTCATTTACAGTGTAAATAATCAGGGAAAAATCCCAAAGGTGGTTTTTATCTACTGGAATCCGATTTTGTGTATTTAAGTGTATTTAATCTTAGAAAATAGGAGAAAAATAGTATACAGAAGAGAAAAATCATCAAAATTTTTATGTAGCCTCCTAATGTACTACAAGGTGTTCTGGTAAATTTTCATAATTTTTGGATGAGTAAAACTAGTTTTCCTGTTTTTAGTCCATTATAAATACAAAAATCGAAGAAAAATAGGAATACATTATGAAAAATTCTGAAAATATTTTTCGAAGTCTTCCACAGAGATTATAAGCTGCGAAAATTATTATATACCCTTTTCAAATTATCTAAAGCGGTTTTATGATTTATTGGGGCTAAACAAAAAGAAAATTTCAAAACCATATTAAACAGTAACAAAAACCGATGAAATTTAATGTGGGGTCATTATTTAGCATAGGGGTCATCCACGAATTTACCTAGGATTTATAGACCTCAGAAAGTATTTTATATGATTTATTGCTCTATTTTATTTCAATAATTATAATAATTCGAGAAAAATGAATTATTTTCTGAAACTTTGTTGAACATCTCATTTTGTTGATGGGAATCTGGGAAAAATCGGATTTGATCAGAAAAGGAGTTTTAGATATTTATTTGGAAATAAATCCTTCATGAACATATTTGAAAGCTTTTAACAACATACTTTGATGATCTAGCATCTAAGCTTGAAGATCATCACATACATGTTTGTTTGAAGACCATTCATGAGTTTGAAATGTTTAAAATTCGTTTTTGAAAGAAAACTTTGGATGCATGTGATGATTTTCCACCAAAACGTGTAGAAAAGTGCATTTCCATGGTTTTGACTTATGTTTAGGTCATGGATCTTCACCATTTTGTAACATGCAAGATGTTTTTGGTGAAAATCTACCACCATCATCATCAAAACTGAAGTGAATGAACATTCACACAAATTTTCTAAGAGAATGGTGTAGAAGAACAAGGAAATGCAAGAAAAACCTTTAAAACTAGAAAGAAAAGTGAAGGAGATTGAAGGATTTTCGTGATTACCATGAAGAACAACCCTAGAAGATGAAGATTTGAAGGTTAAGAGATGTTCTTGGCTGGAGAATTTTGTGGTTTTAGAGAGGGAAAGAGAGAGTTTGAGTGTGGTAAACGGTGGAGTGTGAGAGAGAGTGTAGAGAGAGAGAGAGAAGTGAAGGAGATGGAGTGTGAGAGAGGAGTGATTATGTGTTTTGGGAAGAGGGGAAGCATCTTGGGAAGAGGGTGGACGGTTTTGAGTGTAAAATGCCCTCCCTCTCTTTTAATTTTATAAAAAATTTCAATTCTTTTATAAAAATATAAAACGTTTTATAAAATATACACCCTAACCAAGTTTTTGCTCATGAAACCTTGATTTTTGACTTATAAATTTAGGGCAATTGTTAATGACTTAAATTTTATTTTCCTTAAATGCATTTTCATAATTTTAATTATTATAAGATCATATTATAAGTTTCATAATTATTTTTATAGAATTTTTAAGGTTAAAGTTTATAAATATGAGTTTTTATGGCTTTTAGGGTCTTGAGATTTTGTAAATCTTTGGATATCAAAATAAATAGAATATTTGAGACTTTAAATTATCTTATGGTATTATAACTCTTTTATAGTTATAAATAATGTTTGTAATTTATTTTTATCGGTTTTTTTTTGGCATTCTATGTAGTGATTCCGAGATTCAAGCGAAATTGAGGAATCAAGTATACTAGTCATAGTCTTCAACTTTGACTTAAGTTTCTATGAGACTTTGACCTAATTTCTACTACTAGGTCAAGTGCATGATGTGTGTATATGATTCATGAAATGGTGTTCGAGTCAAAGAGTGACCCAAATATGGATAGTCACTACAGTTAAGTAGTAGTAGAATTCACATATCAATGTGAAATCTAAGTACACTATCATTCGATCTTACTTGTTTCCAAGTTTCTAGTAGGTTATAACTTAGCTTCTAGTTACTAAGTCTATTATGTGTCGTGCCTATATGTGCAACTAAGTTTATTCAAATCTAGAACCGACTCGAATTTTGACGGTTGTCACATTCTCCCCCGGTTGAAAGAATTTCGTCCCGAAATTCAATTCGTGACGAATTCTTTTAGAACTCAACCGGATGCAATTGTATCGTTCGGGAGGTGGTGACTTGAAGTGTTCTTTGATTATTTTGGGTTAATTCCTCAAGGGAAAAGCCCAATTCTTTTAGCTATCAACAATTTAGTGTTTCCTTAATTCGAGTTCTACAGCCTAGATTGCGAGAAATTAGGAACATGGAAATCATGATCCGACCATGGCGACCTAGTTGAAAAGATTATCTAGTTAGATATTATCTGAATTAAGAGAGCGGTATAACTTTCGGGTTGGCTACTATATCTGGAAAAGATATATTCCGAAATAAGAAGGGGTATCACGAATGAAAGGGAAGCGATCGAGGTTAAGTTCCTAAAAATGCGTTCTAAGGGTAGGCAACGAAGTTTTGGTACATCTCCAATGTAAAGGCTATTTAAGTGTCGTATACAAAATAAGTTACGAAATGATTGAGGATCTCCGAGGCTATAATTACTACTACGGTTACTCTTACAATAATAAAACCTTATTCGAAGAATAAATATATTTAGAGAGTCATTGGTGCAAATGGAGGCGATGAAAATTTATGATAAATTAAATCACATTGTGTATATAGCATTTTAAGTGTTTAGAAGTGATTAAAAATCTCATTGTTATCAAAATGTGTGTTTAGAAATGATAATTAATCTCACTATTATCAAAATGTGTAATAATTCCAAGATAATGAAGATACATGTGTGGCGATCCAACAAAGTAGTTAAATAATATAAAGATTAATTAAGGTTAAAGGTTTAAGTCGTCATTAAATGAATTTGTATAGAAATATTTGTATTAAACTTTTGGGAAATTGTCCAATTGTCTAAGTCAGGACAAGTTCAAGCTTATGAGTGAGAATATTTATGAAAACAAAGTTGAGAGTTTAGGAACTCACTGAAAATTACAAACTAGAATGCTATTTTAAGAAACGTGTAAAAATATCGATAATTGAAAATAGTGGATTCTTAATTTAGTGTTTCTACAAAAACAATCATTTAGAGAATATGTAATCGTAAAATTCAAGACTTTTGATGTATTTAAAGAAAAGAAGAAGCATAAGAATACATATCCTCAACATATATTTTTCGGATATAGAAAAATTATAAGCATAGGAGTATTCTTCTTGTGTATTAATTATAAGGAAAAATACAATGAAAATTGCATTTTATATCATGTTTTTGAATTTAGAACGAAAGAGCAAATGTAAATAAGGATAACTTGTTTATAGTAGATTTCAAAATAAAAACAAGATGTATATGATAAAAGGCGTAATTGAACATATCAAAGTTGACTAAACTTAAAGTATGCCTCATGACTATACACGTATTAATCGCTCAAAACGAAAGGGTAGACTTCTAGTCTATATGTATACGAACATGATACCAGGAGAAGCAAAATAGACAGAAACAAAGTTAGACAATGTATTATGTTAATATTATGGCGTGCGAGATCTAAAATCAGAAGGAGAGCGAGAAATAAAGTTCGGGGGAAAGAAAAAAGGAAGATAGCGGCGGCAATGATTGCTATTCTTAAAATTATAAGAACAATACCTATAGGTAGATTTAAAACCAGGTTGAGATATATTTCAAACTTTAATATTTGATGTATATTGATGATTAAATAGACATGTGGGAGTTTTAAAGTGTTTTCTAAAAATTTATGAGTTATCTATTAAGTTAAACTCCATTTGTGAAAAAGAAGAAACACTAAAACTTGTAATTGAAATTCCGACAGCTTTGACATTTTTGACTGGAGTCCAACAATGGTTAAAACGGATAAGGTAAAGACTTAACATATTAGATGAATAATTGTGCATTGTCGAAAGTGCGCCACTGGAAATTTAAAAGTGAACACTAAGTTTTGCAATGCTTTATATTTTAGAATCTTTATAGATTATAAAACTATATTGAAGCAAAGTACACAAATAAGGTATGTTTTGAATTATAAGCGTTAGATATGTCTTATAAACATGTTTGAAGTAGACATTTGCATAAATATCATGTTGTGTTTTCGAGAAAACACATTAAAGTAAATTACAATTCCTAAATGAGAAAGCGGTTAAATGTGTCAAAGCAAAAGTGGTTTGGAAAATCCGAGGACGCTTTTACATATAATAGGACTTCAATGTTATATGTTTAAGTTTTATAGAATAGAGTTTAAACACTTTTATAAAAGAAAATGTTTCTAAGTTTTTCGAAAACGTGTCAAAATGGTAAGCAAGGTTTAAAATGGTTTATATGCCCTTAAAAACACATCTATCCATTGAAATGGATTTGAAATAAAATTGAAATAGCAAGGTTAAAACCAATAATGGTTAAATTGAGTTTTGAAGAAAAGTGTTAAGTTAAAGCAAGTTGTCAAAAGATTTTTAGCGAGAATATTGCTTACATTGTTAAGAAATGTCTACTAAGTTGATTGAAGTGGTTATAAAATATTTTATTGATGATAAATAAAACCGATGAAGCGAAATAATTTTTCGATGGAAGATTAAGAAGTAAGGAATAAGTATATTAGTGTAGCTGATCGTACGTAAATACTAAGGCGAGTACAAGGCGAGTATAAGACGAGTACCGATGTCTTTTTCCCTAAGATAAAGGGCAAGAAAATTGTTTGAAAAACGTTTTATGGTGTCAATGCAGTTGACGACTTTTTATAGAGGTCAAAGGGATATACTATGTTAAGTTTTAACCTCAAGGTGGAAACAACCTAGAGCTAAATCGTAACGTAGAAATAAGATCTCACATATAGGTTAAACCTCCGTGTCTCCTTGTGAGTCGAATCCGGAATGCCCGCCAATGGTATCCAAGTGATTACTTAGTGGTGACTCATCTACCTCCTTACGAGATGCTCCAATTATCATTCGTGTCGGTATCGAAACGCTTTTTCCTAGTTGTAACTCTTGAAGACGATGAAGAGGTATTGAGGAATAATTGGTATATGTTTCGACTTAAGATAATTACTAGTGTATATCTAGCTACTAATCTTACATCTAAATTCAATAGCTACCGAGGAATACCCATTCTTAGTACTAAGTGCATTGCTCCTAGAGTGGCTAGTGATATAACCTAAGTGGTTAACCTAGCACTTGATAAGGGACAAGAATATTTCTAAATAAAGGCATTGTTATAAAAGTGCACTTAGTTTCTAAGTGTATCTAGATGAATGCCTATAATATGCAATGCCCGTACGCACACCGAAAAATTTTGTTTTTCAAAAGTTTAAGTTGAAAATCATTTTGAACATAATTCTACTATAACCGTTTCAAGCCTCACATTAAGTTTCCTTAATTAAGCATAGTTGGCCAGGCTATACTTAATTAAAGTCTGATAATGCGTACTCGAATTAGTTATACCAGTAGTATGTTCAGTATTTTAAAAACGTTTAGAAATTTTTTTGGCTATAGTTGTGGTTTTCCAAAGGAAAACCGGTATTCTCTATAACCTTCGGCTCGGATACCATTTCCTGTCACACCCCGCTAAAGCGGAAACACGAGGCGTGGCAGTATAAAGGGTTTTATAGCAAAAGTTAAAACACAACACCAACCATAGTATTAAAAATCATTACAAATTTACAATGGGTTTGAACAACTTTTAAAAGAAATTACAATGTAAATTGAAATACAACACATGCGAATGCTCCTAAAAGTGATGTGTCCCTAAGTGCCACTTACTCGATGATTCCTGAAAAAGCATGTAAAACGAGCGTCAACTATAAAAATAGTTGGTGAGTACTCACAAGTTTAACAAAATAATATTGGTTCATGAATTGAAATCAAAGTTTTGATAAAAGTTCCCAATAATAAAAGTATATTGTTAAAATGAGTAAATAAGTTTGTAAAAACAAAGTTCTTTGTCATCATGAGAGATAAAGTATGTTGTCTAAATAAGATGCAACATTCATATTCTCATGGAAGATAAAGTTCGTTACTCAAACGAGTAAACAAGTTTCATTGCTAAAATGAGCAATCAATTTCGTTGCTACAAGGAGCAAACAATTTCATTGCTAAAACATGTATATAAGTTTTCAGTAATAAAAGTTCGTTGTTGTAATGAGAAACAAAGTTCATTGCTATAATTAATAACAAGTTTATTGCTATAACGAGAAACGAGTTTGTATGTGTATGAGCAAACAATGAGTCTCAACCAAACCTATGACTGAAGCCCTATCAAGATCTATGCTTATCGTTCCATAGATGAATATGGTATCATGTACTCCAGCAATAGGGCGAGTGAGGAGTTGTCAATTCCTAATAGCGCTATCCATAATGACCATTGGCTCAAAGAGTTAATGGTTAGAGATAAGGGAAGGGCCTTAGTACGATAAGTTCTCATGTTCCGTGTTTCATAGACATACATAGAGAGACATAGCAATAAAATAGCAATCATGTTTGATACAAATCAATTTAAATACAACATTCAAATAATAGTTTTTCGGGACATGCTTTTCCACCCCAAAACATAAAAATTGAAAATAGGGGAGTGCGTGAATACTCACAATGCATTTAGATGATGCAAATGGTGCCTTGAACTACGTTCCACGTGTACCACTACTGATTCCTATAATAATGGTATTCGCTAGTGAGTCTCTAATCGAAATCTAACACTAGTATACTTACTACTACAATAGAATTATGCCAATAATGTGTCAAAATTTAATATTGATAAGTTACAAACATTTTTCTGTGGAAATTAAGTTTCAAAGAATCAATTGTTATATAACAATTTAAGTGGAAAATTTCCATTATTGAAATGTTAATATTTAACATTTTAGAGGTGTTCCAATGATTAAATATTCAAAACTAAATCAATTTAGTTCTAAACTTTCCCAAACTTTGCATTTAAGTTTTAATTGAAGTCAAAGACCTTAAGATAAATTTTCTTGAATTTTTGATTTGTCTGACTATTTTTCACGATTTTAGTTTCTTGAATAACCATAAAATCATGAAAAATACTAAACAGTTAATAAAAATTACCAAACTTCAGATTTTGGTTCTAAATGTACTAAAAGACTTCTAGATAAATGTTCATGGATTATGAATATGTATAACCATTTTTCACATATTTAATTCTCTAAATAGATACAAATTCATGAAAAATAGAAATCAGTTATGAAAATACCCCAAACTTTTTATAACAATGTCATTACACATACTTAAGCTGGGAAAAATATAAAAAAGGGTTTCTAAACTGTTTAACCGAATTTTATGATTTTTATGCATTTATTCTAATAAAAATGGCGATAAATAGAAAATAGTTTCCAAAATTACCCAAACTTTTTGTGATATTGTTATTAAACATTCTTAAGTTGGGAAAAATATAAAAATTGATTTCTAAACTGTTTAACCCAATTTTATGATTTTTGAGCATTTATTCTAATAAAAATTGAAATAAATAGAAAACAGTTTCCAAAATTGCCCAAAATTTTTGTAACACTTTTATTATATATGTAGAAGCTGTGAAAAATATAAAAGATATTTTTCAATTAGTCTTTCTATTTTTCTTTGTTTTATCCTCTTAAATAATCATTAAATGGAGAATAATTATTAAACAGTTAAAGTAAATTACCAAAATTTTTGTAAAGTTCATTTACAGTGTAAATAATCAGGGAAAAATCCCAAAGGTGGTTTTTATCTACTGGAATCCGATTTTGTGTATTTAAGTGTATTTAATCTTAGAAAATAGGAGAAAAATAGTATACAGAAGAGAAAAATCATCAAAATTTTTATGTAGCCTCCTAATGTACTACAAGGTGTTCTGGTAAATTTTCATAATTTTTGGATGAGTAAAACTAGTTTTCCTGTTTTTAGTCCATTATAAATACAAAAATCGGAGAAAAATAGGAATACATTATGAAAAATTCTGCAAATATTTTTCGAAGTCTTCCACAGAGATTATAAGCTGGAGAATTTTGTGGTTTTAGAGAGCGAAAGAGAGAGTTTGAGTGTGGTAAATGGTGGAGTGTGAGAGAGAGTGTAGAGAGAGAGAGAGAGAGAGAAGTGAAGGAGATGGAGTGTGAGAGAGGAGTGATTATGTGTTTTGGGAAGAGGGGAAGCATCTTGGGAAGAGGGTGGACGGTTTTGAGTGTAAAATGCCCTCCCTCTCTTTTAATTTTATAAAAAATTTCAATTCTTTTATAAAAATATAAAACGTTTTATAAAATATACACCCTAACCAAGTTTTTGCTCATGAAACCTTGATTTTTGACTTATAAATTTAGGGCAATTGTTAATGACTTAAATTTTATTTTCCTTAAATGCATTTTCATAATTTTAATTATTATAAGATCATATTATAAGTTTCATAATTATTTTTATAGAATTTTTAAGGTTAAAGTTTATAAATATGAGTTTTTATGGCTTTTAGGGTCTTGAGACTTTGTAAATCTTTGGATATCAAAATAAATAGAATATTTGAGACTTTAAATTTTCTTATGGTATTATAACTCTTTTATAGTTATAAATAATGTTTGTAATTTATTTTTATCGGTTTTTTTTTTGGCATTCTATGTAGTGATTCCGAGATTCAAGCGAAATTGAGGAATCAAGTATACTAGTCATAGTCTTCAACTTTGATTTAAGTTTCTATGAGACTTTGACCTAATTTCTACTACTAGGTCAAGTGCATGATGTGTGTATATGATTCATGAAATGGTGTTCGAGGCAAAGAGTGACCAAAATATGGATAGTCACTATAGTTAAGTAGTAGTAGAATTCACATATCAATGTGAAATCTAAGTACACTATCATTCGATCCTACTTGTTTCCAAGTTTCTAGTAGGTTATAACTTAGCTTCTAGTTACTAAGTCTATTATGTGTCGTGCCTATATGTGCAACTAAGTTTATTCAAATCTAGAACCGACTCGAATTTTGACGGTTGTCACATTCTCCCCCGGTTGAAAGAATTTCGTCCCGAAATTCAATTCGTGACGAATTCTATTAGAACTCAATCGGATGCAATTGTATCGTTCGGGAGGTGGTGACTTGAAGTGTTCTTTGATTATTTTGGGTTAATTCCTCAAGGGAAAAGCCCAATTCTTTTAGCTATCAACAATTTAGTGTTTCCTTAATTCGAGTTCTACAGCCTAGATTGCGAGAAATTAGGAACATGGAAATCATGATCCGACCATGGCGACCTAGTTGAAAAGATTATCTAGTTAGATATTATCTGAATTAAGAGAGCGGTATAAGTTTTGATGATGCACAAACTGCACTGAGCGTTAAATCCGCATTGATCTTTAAGTTGCATTCTAAATTAGCACTAAGTGTAACTTCGCCGCTTAAAAAAAGAGAAGAGATTAGGAACAATTTGTTCACTTTCGGGTTGGCTACTATATCTGGAAAAGATATATTCCGAAATAAGAAGGGGTATCACGAATGAAAGGGAAGCGATCGAGGTTAAGTTCCTAAAAATGCGTTCTATGGGTAGGCAACGAAGTTTTGGTACATCTCCAATGTAAAGGCTATTTAAGTGTCGTATACAAAATAAGTTACGAAATGATTGAGGATCTCCGAGGCTATAATTACTACTACGGTTACTCTTACAATAATAAAACCTTATTCGAAGAATAAATATATTTAGAGAGTCATTGGTGCAAATGGAGGCGATGAAAATTTATGATAAATTAAATCACATTGTGTATATAACATTTTAAGTGTTTAGAAGTGATTAAAAATCTCATTGTTATCAAAATGTGTGTTTAGAAATGATAATTAATCTCACTATTATCAAAATGTGTAATAATTCCAAGATAATGAAGATACATGTGTGGCGATCCAACAAAGTAGTAAAATAATATAAAGATTAATTAAGGTTAAAGGTTTAAGTCGTCATTAAAGGAATTTGTATAGAAATATTTGTATTAAACTTTTGGGAAATTGTCCAATTGTCTAAGTCAGGACAAGTTCAAGCTTATGAGTGAGAATATTTATGAAAACAAAGTTGAGAGTTTAGGAACTCACTGAAAATTACAAACTAGAATGCTATATTTAAGAAACGTGTAAAAATATCGATAATTGAAAATAGTGGATTCTTAATTTAGTGTTTCTACAAAAACAATCATTTAGAGAATATGTAATAGTAAAATTCAAGACTTTTGATGTATTTAAAGAAAAGAAGAAGCATAAGAATACATATCCTCAACATATATTTTTCGGATATAGAAAAATTATAAGCATAAGAGTATTCATCTTGTGTATTAATTATAAGGAAAAATACAATGAAAATTGCATTTTATATCATGTTTTTGAATTTAGAACGAAAGAGCAAATGTAAATAAGGATAACTTGTTTATAGTAGATTTCAAAATAAAAACAAGATGTATATGATAAAAGGCGTAATTGAACATATCAAAGTTGACTAAACTTAAAGTATGCCTCATGACTATACACGTATTAATCGCTCAAAACGAAAGGGTAGACTTCTAGTCTATATGTATACGAACATGATACCAGGAGAAGCAAAATAGACAGAAACAAAGTTAGACAATGTATTATGTTAATATTATGGCGTGCGAGATCTAAAATCAGAAGGAGAGCGAGAAATAAAGTTCGGGGGAAAGAAAAAAGGAAGATAGCGGCGGCAATGATTGCTATTCTTAAAATTATAAGAACAATACCTATAGGTAGATTTAAAACCAGGTTGAGATATATTTCAAACTTTAATATTTGATGTATATTGATGATTAAATAGACATGTGGGAGTTTTAAAGTGTTTTCTAAAAATTTATGAGTTATCTATTAAGTTAAACTCCATTTATGAAAAAGAAGAAACACTAAAACTTGTATTTGAAATTCCGACAGCTTTGACATTTTTGACTGGAGTCCAACAATGGTTAAAACGGATAAGGTAAAGACTTAACATATTAGATGAATAATTGTGCATTGCCGAAAGTGCGCCACTGGAAATTTAAAAGTGAACACTAAGTTTTGCAATGCTTTATATTTTAGAATCTTTATAGATTATAAAACTATATTGAAGCAAAGTACACAAATAAGGTATGTTTTGAATTACAAGCGTTAGATATGTCTTATAAACATGTTTGAAGTAGACATTTGCATAAATATCATGTTGTGTTTTCGAGAAAACACATTAAAGTAAATTACAATTCCTAAATGAGAAAGCGGTTAAATGTGTCAAAGCAAAAGTGGTTTGGAAAATCCGAGGACGCTTTTACATATAATAGGACTTCAATGTTATATGTTTAAGTTTTATAGAATAGAGTTTAAACACTTTTATAAAAGAAAATGTTTCTAAGTTTTTCGAAAACGTGTCAAAATGGTAAGCAAGGTTTAAAATGGTTTATATGCCCTTAAAAACACATCTATCCATTGAAATGGATTTGAAATAAAATTGAAATAGCAAGGTTAAAACCAATAATGGTTAAATTGAGTTTTGAAGAAAAGTGTTAAGTTAAAGCAAGTTGTCAAAAGATTTTTAGCGAGAATATTGCTTACATTGTTAAGAAATGTCTACTAAGTTGATTGAAGTGGTTATAAAATATTTTATTGATGATAAATAAAACCGATGAAGCGAAATAATTTTTCGATGGAAGATTAAGAAGTAAGGAATAAGTATATTAGTGTAGCTGATCGTACGTAAATACTAAGGCGAGTACAAGGCGAGTATAAGACGAGTACCGATGTCTTTTTCCCTAAGATAAAGGGCAAGAAAATTGTTTGAAAAACGTTTTATGGTGTCAATGCAGTTGACGACTTTTTATAGAGGTCAAAGGGATATACTATGTTATGTTTTAACCTCAAGGTGGAAACAACCTAGAGCTAAATCGTAACGTAGAAATAAGATCTCACATATAGGTTAAACCTCCGTGTCTCCTTGTGAGTCGAATCCGGAATGCCCGCCAATGGTATCCAAGTGATTACTTAGTGGTGACTCATCTACCTCCTTACGAGATGCTCCAATTATCATTCGTGTCGGTATCGAAACGCTTTTTCCTAGTTGTAACTCTTGAAGACGATGAAGAGGTATTGAGGAATAATTGGTATATGTTTCGACTTAAGATAATTACTAGTGTATATCTAGCTACTAATCTTACATCTAAATTCAATAGCTACCGAGGAATACCCATTCTTAGTACTAAGTGCATTGCTCCTAGAGTGGCTAGTGATATAACCTAAGTGGTTAACCTAGCACTTGATAAGGGACAAGAATATTTCTAAATAAAGGCATTGTTATAAAAGTGCACTTAGTTTCTAAGTGTATCTAGATGAATGCCTATAATATGCAATGCCCGTACGCACACCGAAAAATTTTGTTTTTCAAAAGTTTAAGTTGAAAATCATTTTGAACATAATTCTACTATAACCGTTTCAAGCCTCACATTAAGTTTCCTTAATTAAGCATAGTTGGCCAGGCTATACTTAATTAAAGTCTGATAATGTGTACTCGAATTAGTTATACCAGTAGTATGTTCAGTATTTTAAAAACGTTTAGAAATTTTTTTGGCTATAGTTGTGGTTTTCCAAAGGAAAACCGGTATTCTCTATAACCTTCGGCTCGGATACCATTTCCTGTCACACCCCGCTAAAGCGGAAACACGAGGCGTGGCAGTATAAAGGGTTTTATAGCAAAAGTTAAAACACAACACCAACCATAGTATTAAAAATCATTACAAATTTACAATGGGTTTGAACAACTTTTAAAAGAAATTACAATGTAAATTGAAATACAACACATGCGAATGCTCCTAAAAGTGATGTGTCCCTAAGTGCCACTTACTCGATGATTCCTGAAAAAGCATGTAAAACGAGCGTCAACTATAAAAATAGTTGGTGAGTACTCACAAGTTTAACAAAATAATATTGGTTCATGAATTGAAATCAAAGTTTTGATAAAAGTTCCCAATAATAAAAGTATATTGTTAAAATGAGTAAATAAGTTTGTAAAAACAAAGTTCTTTGTCATCATGAGAGATAAAGTATGTTGTCTAAATAAGATGCAACATTCATATTCTCATGGAAGATAAAGTTCGTTACTCAAACGAGTAAACAAGTTTCATTGCTAAAATGAGCAATCAATTTCGTTGCTACAAGGAGCAAACAATTTCATTGCTAAAACATGTATATAAGTTTTCAGTAATAAAAGTTCGTTGTTGTAATGAGAAACAAAGTTCATTGCTATAATTAATAACAAGTTTATTGCTATAACGAGAAACGAGTTTGTATGTGTATGAGCAAACAATGAGTCTCAACCAAACCTATGACTGAAGCCCTATCAAGATCTATGCTTATCGTTCCATAGATGAATATGGTATCATGTACTCCAGCAATAGGGCGAGTGAGGAGTTGTCAATTCCTAATAGCGCTATCCATAATGACCATTGGCTCAAAGAGTTAATGGTTAGAGATAAGGGAAGGGCCTTAGTACGATAAGTTCTCATGTTCCGTGTTTCATAGACATACATAGAGAGACATAGCAATAAAATAGCAATCATGTTTGATACAAATCAATTTAAATACAACATTCAAATAATAGTTTTTCGGGACATGCTTTTCCACCCCAAAACATAAAAATTGAAAATAGGGGAGTGTGTGAATACTCACAATGCATTTAGATGATGCAAATGGTGCCTTGAACTACGTTCCACGTGTACCACTACTGATTCCTACAATAATGGTATTCGCTAGTGAGTCTCTAATCGAAATCTAACACTAGTATACTTACTACTACAATAGAATTATGCCAATAATGTGTCAAAATTTCATATTGATAAGTTACAAACATTTTTCTGTGGAAATTAAGTTTCAAAGAATCAATTGTTATATAACAATTTAAGTGGAAAATTTCCATTATTGAAATGTTAATATTTAACATTTTAGAGGTGTTCCAATGATTAAATATTCAAAACTAAATCAATTTAGTTCTAAACTTTCCCAAACTTTGCATTTAAGTTTTAATTGAAGTCAAAGACCTTAAGATAAATTTTCTTGAATTTTTGATTTGTCTGACTATTTTTCACGATTTTAGTTTCTTGAATAACCATAAAATCATGAAAAATACTAAACAGTTAATAAAAATTACAAAACTTCAGATTTTGGTTCTAAATGTACTAAATGACTTCTAGATAAATTTTCATGGATTATGAATATGTATAACCATTTTTCACATATTTAATTCTCTAAATAGATACAAATTCATGAAAAATAGAAATCAGTTATGAAAATACCCCAAACTTTTTATAACAATGTCATTACACATACTTAAGCTGGGAAAAATATAAAAAGGGGTTTCTAAACTGTTTAACCGAATTTTATGATTTTTATGCATTTATTCTAATAAAAATGGGGATAAATAGAAACCAGTTTCCAAAATTACCCAAACTTTTTGTGATATTGTTATTAAACATTCTTAAGTTGGGAAAAATATAAAAATTGATTTCTAAACTGTTTAACCCAATTTTATGATTTTTGAGCATTTATTCTAATAAAACTTGAAATAAATAGAAAACAGTCTCCAAAATTGCCCAAAATTTTTGTAACACTTTTATTATACATGTAGAAGCTGTGAAAAATATAAAAGATATTTTTCAATTAGTCTTTCTATTTTGCTTTGTTTTATCCTCTTAAATAATCATTAATTGGAGAATAATTATTAAACAGTTAAAGTAAATTACCAAAATTTTTGTAAAGTTCATTTACAGTGTAAATAATCTGGGAAAAATCCCAAAGGTGGTTTTTATCTACTGGAATCCGATTTTGTGTATTTAAGTGTATTTAATCTTAGAAAATAGGAGAAAAATAGTATACAGAAGAGAAAAATCATCAAAATTTTTACGTAGCCTCCTAATGTACTACAAGGTGTTCTGGTAAATTTTCATAATTTTTGGATGAGTAAAACTATTTTTCCTGTTTTTAGTCCATTATAAATACAAAAATCGGAGCAAAATAGGAATACATTATGAAAAATTCTGAAAATATTTTTCTAAGTCTTCCACAGAGAGTATAAGCTGCGAAAATTATTATATACCCTTTTCAAATTATCTAAAGCGGTTTTATGATTTATTGGGGCTAAACAAAAAGAAAATTTCAAATCCATATTAAACAGTAACAAAAACCGATGAAATTTAATGTGGGGTCATGATTTAGCATAGGGGTGATCCACGAATTTACCTAGGATTTATAGACCTCAGAAAGTATTTTATATGATTTATTGCCCTATTTTATTTCAATAATTATAATAATTCGAGAAAAATGAGTTATTTTCTGAAAATTTGTTGAACATCTCATTTTGTTGATGGGAATCTGGGAAAAATCGGATTTGGTCAGAAAAGGAGTTTTAGATATTTATTTGGAAATAAATCCTTCATGAACATATTTGAAAGCTTTTAACAACATACTTTGATGATCTAGCATCTAAGGTTGAAGATCATCACATGCATGTTTGTTTGAAGACCATTCATGAGTTTGAAATGTTTAAAATTCGTTTTTGAAAGAAAACTTTGGATGCATGTGGTGATTTTCCACCAAAACATGTAGAAAAGTGCATTTCCATGGTTTTGACTTAGGTTTAGGTCATGGATCTTCACCATTTTGTAACATGCAAGATGTTTTTGGTGAACATCTACCACCATCATCATCAAAACTGAAGTGAATGAACATTCACACAAATTTTCTAAGAGAATGGTGTAGAAGAACAAGGAAATGCAAGAAAAACCTTTAAAACTAGAAAGAAAAGTGAAGGAGATTGAAGGATTTTCGTGATTACCATGAAGAACAACCCTAGAAGATGAAGATTTGAAGGTTAAGAGATGTTCTTGGCTGGAGAATTTTGTGGTTTTAGAGAGGGAAAGAGAGAGTTTGAGTGTGGTAAATGGTGGAGTGTGAGAGAGAGTGTAGAGAGAGAGAGAGAGAGAAGTGAAGGAGATGGAGTGTGAGAGAGGAGTGATTATGTGTTTTGGGAAGAGGGGAAGCATCTTGGGAAGAGGGTGGACGGTTTTGAGTGTAAAATGCCCTCCCTCTCTTTTAATTTTATAAAAAATTTCAATTCTTTTATAAAAATATCAAACTTTTTATAAAATATACACCCTAACCAAGTTTTTGCTCATGAAACCTTGATTTTTGACTTATAAATTTAGGGCAATTGTTAATGACTTAAATTTTATTTTCCTTAAATGCATTTTCATAATTTTAATTATTATAAGATCATATTATAAGTTTCATAATTATTTTTATAGAATTTTTAAGGTTAAAGTTTATAAATATGAGTTTTTATGGCTTTTAGGGTCTTGAGATTTTGTAAATCTTTGGATATCAAAATAAATATAATATTTGAGACTTTAAATTATCTTATGGTATTATAACTCTTTTATAGTTATAAATAATGTTTGTAATTTATTTTTATCGGTTTTTTTTTTGGAATTCTATGTAGTGATTACGAGATTCAAGCGAAATTGAGGAATCAAGTATACTAGTCATAGTCTTCAACTTTGACTTAAGTTTCTATGAGACTTTGACCTAAATTCTACTACTATGTCAAGTGCATGATGTGTGTATATGATTCATGAAATGGTGTTCGAGTCAAAGAGTGACCCAAATATGGATAGTCACTACAGTTAAGTAGTAGTAGAATTCACATATCAATGTGAAATCTAAGTACACTATCATTCGATCCTACTTGTTTCCAAGTTTCTAGTAGGTTATAACTTAGCTTCTAGTTACTAAGTCTATTATGTGGCGTGCCTATATGTGCAACTAAGTTTATTCAAATCTAGAACCGACTCGAATTTTGACGGTTGTCACAGAACCCTATAAGCAACTTTGTTTGTTGAGTAGACAAGGAATATGCCTTCATCAGACTTCGGTGCGAATTTGTTAAGGTGGTCTCTGTTGTTGATTACGAAACATCTACACCCAAATATATGGAAAAATCGGACATTTGGCTTGCGGTTGTTAAGGCCCTCATACGGTGTTTTGCTGAGACGTTTGCACACAATGCTTCGGTTCTGTACAAAACCAGCTGTGGCCACTGCTTCGGCCCAGAAGTAGAGAGGAAGGTGTGCGAAGTTAAGCATAGATCTGGCTGCTTCTACTAGAATGCGGTTCCTTCGCTCTACTACCCCATTTTCTTGCGGTGTGTAGGGAGCTGAGAAGTTGTGAGTGATGCCCTTTGAAACCAAGAAACTATTTAGGAGATGGTTAGTAAACTCGGTTCCATTATCACTTCGGATGCGTCGTACTGGTAACTTGATCTGAACTTCAATTTCCTTGATGAAATTGATCAACATCTGCGGAGTTTCTGATTTGAGTCTTAAGAAAGAGACCCAGGTGAACCGTGTGAAGTCATCAACTATAACCAGTATGTATTTCTTGTGATGAAGACTGGCTACGGTAGATGGACCGTAGAGATCAATGTGCAAGAGTTCCAGTGGTTCAGAAATTGAGGAGTCAATCACCATGGGGTGACTTGCTTTGGATTGCTTTCCACATTCATATGCAGGACAGAGAGTATCATTGCTGAACTTGAGGATTGGAAGACCTCTGGCTAGTTCTCCGGTGACCAAATTGTTGATATATCTGAAGTTGAGATGAGCTAGCTTGCGGTGCCATAGCCAGCTGACTTCGGATATAACTTTGGATAGGAAGCATAACTGCGGTTTGCCTATGATCAGGGACACGTCCAGAGGATACATAGTACCTTCGGATCGGGACTTGATCAGACACGTGCTCCTATCTCTTGTCATTACATAGCAAAATTGGTCATCAAATTCAACTCGATGGCCTGCCTTACATAGTTGACCAACACTGATGAGATTGTCTTTAAGGCTTTCTACATCAGCAACCTTTTGAATAGAGAAGTTTCCCGTAGTAAGAACACCATAACCTCGGATTATCCCATTCGCATTGTTGCCAAATGTGACATTTCCACCGTTTCAAATTGGCCTAAAATCCCGAAGGTATTCTAACCTTCCGGTCATGTGCAAGGAGCAGGAACTGTCGATTAACCATTCTTCTTCTTGTTCCTCCTTGCACAAGGCCTGAGAATTACACGGTTAGTTTAGGCATCCAAACTAGTTTGGAGCCTGGGACAAAAGATGAGTTTCTGAATGATGCATGAACCGAGGTTACAGGGACGGGTTTCGTGTCAACTTTTAATCCTAGTCCTGGGTGTTTGTGAGTTTTTGGAGTGTTGCGATTTTTAGAAAAGTTATAAGGTATCTGAAAAGGACCATATTTGACATGAGATGAACCATGTTGAAAACTACATTGACATTGGCATGCTGAAATTTTGTCTTTTGCTCTGACACTTTGTTTGGTCAGCGGTCTAAATGTTGAGGTAGGCTTGTGACCGGTCCGAGGTTGGTAAGATCTGACATTGGTGTTGTTGGAATTTTAAAAAGTTTGTTTCGAAAAAGATTTAGCACGTGTAGATTTTTTGGACCTTTTTGTTGGGTTTGGTAAAATGCCCTTCCACTTGTTAAAATTTTGATGTGATTTTAAAAGTGTTGGAGTGGGTAAGATACCCTTCCATTTTGGATCATCTGAGGAATAGATTTGAAAACCATTGCTTCGAAAAGACCTTTCTTTCTTTTGTGTTGTGTCAGATGAGTTTGGAATGACTGTTGAAACTGTACATTCCTTTTTGCATGTTTTCTTGATGGGAGAGTTTTTTGAAAAATAGTGCGAGAAAACAAACTTTTCTGGACTCTTAGATTTTGGAAATCTGATATGTCTTTTGTTTTTAGAAAAGATTTGTCGATTTGTGCGTCGGGATCGAATTTCCTCTTTGAAAGCCTTTTTATTAAGGTTTTTGGAGAACCGCAGTCATTAGTGTTCAGATGGGGTTTCCTGGAAATCTTTGAAATTTTTTGAAAACGAGGGCTTGATTCATCCGAACTTGAAGATTCAGGGTTTTGAGAGCATTGACCCACTTCAAAGTTTTCTATGGGTAATTCATGACGAATTGGCTGAAGAGTCACAGAGCTTTTTATTGAGGACTGCGGTAAGGATGATTTGACTACCGCAGAGTAAAACTGAATTAGGACTTCAGTGGGACTTTTGTGGGACATCTGCGGCTCATTACTACAGTGAGAGACACTGCGGTCTGAGGGCAGAAATGGGAAGTCCTGTGAGACTTCGGGACTCTCTATGACAATTTCTTCATCAACAACTGATGAAGTCTGAGAATTTGGATAGATTGTGCCACAGATAGGAGTTTGATCACTTGTGTGACCCGAAACCTCAGGCACAATTTCCTCAATAACACAATTATTACTTAGATTATGAAGTCTACCGAAGTGTGTTCTGATATCTTCGAGAAAGGTCTTGTCATTGACTGGGAAATGAAATTCTCGGTCCGGAGGGACATACAGTCGATCTTTGTTAAACCGGGGTGAGGAATCCTTTGCGGTAGGATATCTATTGGACCAACCCTAATTGTATGTATTGTCCACAGTTCCATTATTCACCAAATTTTCAATAGCTTCACTTTCATTGAACAATTTTTCTATTAATAGATTTAAGCGTACAATCTCACTCTGAGCTAAATCTCTTTGGTTCAAAGCTGTCTCTAGTTGTGTTTCACTCAACATTCTTGCATCTTTTTCTAACTCTAAGTCCTTTTCTAACATAGCCATTTTGAGTCTTTTGTTGTCTAGTCGTCCTCTTACATGAAACATCTCTTGGGAAGCTATGTTCTTCTCATCTAAAGCTTTGTTATAGTCTGTAAGGACGGCAACACATGTGTCATTAAGATTGTATATGAAGGGTTGACAGTCATGCATGCTATAGTTTAGAGTTTGAATCATGAGTTTTACCTGTTCGACGATGCTTAGAGTTCCATCCTTTGCCATGTAGCAGTAGTTCTTTTACAACTTTGTAGACCCATCATCATCCGCAGTTGCCAGCATGCAGATTTTGCCTTTTCCTTTGACATTGCTGATGGCTTCTTCTTCATCTCCGGATGACCAAACTTGATGGTCTCTTTTGACATGGGCTACGTATGCCCTAGCATTTTCCTTTTCTTCCAATTCTTGAGCCATTCTTAGGTAGAATGCTCTGTCTTTCGCTACATTTGCCTTGCAATCTTTTGCAAAATGATTCTCTTTGTTGCACTTGTGACATATCACAACATCACTTTTGTCTTCTGAGGGAGTACCGGAGTCATTGGTTTGGATGGACTGCGGTGCCTCCTTTGGTTGAGTATTTTGAGATTGCGGTGGTGGATGAGAACTTTTGGGATATCGAGAGTGGTTATTCTGTGGGTTAAAGTTACGGTTGAATGGAGGTTTGTTGAACTGCTAATTCTTACGAAAAGTAGGAGGTGGTAGCCGGTTGAACTGTTGACTAACATGAGCAATAGCCTTCTGAAATTCTTGTTCATCATCATACTCTGAGTCGTCTTTGTATGACTGCGGTGTAATGTCATACGAGGGAGAGTAGGATTGATTATGTGGAGCTTGTGCTATAAGAGCAAGTGGTCCTTCGAAGTCAGCACAGTCTTTGAGTACGGTGGATTCTTGTGCTTGCAGTTCCCCGTAGAGCTTGTAGAGAGACAAAGAATGAATCTTTCTATCCCCTTGAACTATCATCTTAGCAGTAGTCTAATGTCTTCCCAAACCATTGAGAAACTGAAGGTTTGTTTCATGGTTACTACGGATGGTGCCAACATTCGATAACTTGGTGACTATCAGGTTGAACCTTTTGAAGGAGTCTTCAAAACTTTCGCCAGTATGAGCTTTGAAATTGTTGAAGTCATCGAGTGCAGTTGTGAGCTTCTTATCTTGAGCTTGTTCTGAGCCTTCGTACAAATTCTTGAGAACTTTCCAGATCTCTTTTGCTAATTTGCAGTTTATGATAATGTCGAAGTTGTCAGGAGCAACTCCATAAGAGATTTCATAAAAAACAACAACATCATTTTCCATTTTAGCGAGGTCATCTTTAGTGGGACGGTTCATGAGTGGTTGACCTCCTCCTAGTCTGGCTGTGGCGCCATCAGTTTGAACTGGTGTAAGAACAGGGACATGTGGTCCTTCTTCTACGGACCGCCATACATCTCTACCAAGTCTCCTTAAGTATTTTTCCATTCTCTGAGACCAGTGATGATATTCATTTGCCACCAATATTGGGGCTCGATTTGAACCACCAACACTGTTGGAAACATTCAGAGATAACGCTTGTGCCATTTATCTTTTTTTTTAAAGTTTTTTTTTAAGAAATGAGCTTCAGTGGTATAGAAGGCCTTTTGAAAATCAGAGTTTTGTTTTTCAAAAAGAAACCACTATGGCTCTGATACCAATTGTTGAGAGAAAAACTTGAGACACACTTGAACAAACGTTAGAACAAGTATAGTTGCGGAATAGTTTATCTCAAAGGATCTAAAAGCTCAACAACAATAATAAGTTAACGAGTTAGATAATTAGAGAGTTAGTTGCAGAAATGTAAGGAAATATAAATGACAGCAGGTGTTATATCAAGTATACACATAAGTTGATTCATAACATGGAATGCATTCAGACCAAGTTAGTAAGTGAGATCAAACTTAGTGATTAAGTCACGAATGACTTGCTCCGAAGAGAAATAATATTCAGTTATGTTCAAGTGAACTTTGAGAGTAAGGAGAGATTCAAGATGCGTAATCAGATAGAAGTGAGAGATGTAATTGATAGCATTGAAGATATTTTGAATAAGAAAGATTGAGCTCTATATATAGAGACTCAAGAGTTACATTGGATCAAATCTCTAAGAGTAGCCATGCAAGGCATACTGGACAATAGAGAGTACTACAACAAAAGTAGATAAAGTTAAACTAAATAAACTAGTAAGTAAAAGAACTGCGGTTGATGATGACTTCGAATGAGGTTGCTGATGAAGATTGACTGCTGATCCTTGAGAGCTGCGGTAGCTCAAGTTCAAGAGGGTCACTTTTATGATTCAACAGGAACCAGTAAGTCAACCTCAGATCTCGATACATTTTTGTAGCCCCCACATGTATAGAGAACTTGGACTTGTGTGCCTCTTCCAAGATCTTCTTTCTCACTCCCCCAGATACCGGTACCCACACCCGGTCACATTGTGTAAAAAGACCCCGACCATCCCAAAAAAACAAGGGAATCTGACCCCAAATCCGCTCTATCTTCCAGTCTCTTTCTTCAAACCCTCCACCTGAGCCTCCTTGATCATATCCAACAAGCGGTAAATCACATTCATCCTCAAACAGACATCTCCAATCAGAGTACTCGCCGTGTGACAACCCGGAAAATTTTTGGTTTTAGACCCATTTTGCTATCTTTTGGCATTGTTTGGAGTCTATTTGGGTGTTCTAAGCATTGTACATTCAAGGATCGAGTGTTAGGAAGTGTTTGCTTGAGTTATAAGTATAAAAATCAAGCTATAAACCCTTCATGTGGAGTTTTCGGCCACCACATATGAGTTTTCGGTCAAAACTCATGTGGACCGAAAACTCATCCCATAAGCACGAGTATTCCTCATTTTATTCATTATTCTAAATTCCAAGTCAAGAAAACTTCCATTCTCTCTCAAGTATCATAAGATTTTCTTGCAAATTCTTGAAAATGTAAGTGTTTCTTTCCCCTTGATTTGTTATTAGATCTTCCTAACTAGTAACACCCTTCGATTTCATCCATTAACTTCATCTTTTGGGTTTGATCTTCAAGAACACCAAGAACACCAAGAACACATACTAGTGTTTTGGTCCAAAAGTCAACTCTACTAGCCTATAAATCGTAAGTATTGCTTCCCTATACTTGTTATCTAGTTGAAATTCTTGATTTAGGGCCTTGAAATCATCATTTATCCAAGAACAAAAGGTGTTTTCGGTCTAGTACATCTCCTTAGACCGAAAACCCTTATTAAGGGTGCAATATGACTTTAAACCTTTCCTAAAGTTTAGTCATGAATCTAGCACACTTCATTGATTGTTGAAAGCCCTTGGAAATCACCCTATGCATCAAAGACCATGGGTTTTCGGTCAAAACCATTTGGACCGAAAACCATATGGACCGAAAACCATATGGACCGAAAACTCCAAGAAACATACCACTTGGACCGAAAACTCCCTTAAGTGGCTTTACAACCGTCATATGCAATCCTAAGTGATTATAACACTACCATTTAAGGATTTCTTAGTCCTTAAGGTGTTATTCTTTACCTGATTAGTTGAATAAACACTAATTGGATACATATATGTGTCATTATATGTTAAATAGGATCCATGTGTGTGTTCAAGTCTTCACTTGACACTTAGCATCCTATACCATCCGTTCATCCAAACCACTCACTACAGGTGAGTTCATACCCCATAATAAATCTTTTAACTGTTTTAAATGTTTTAAGGGGAGGAATACAAGTTGAACACGATGATAATTGTGTAAATGTTTGTTATAAACATCTTTCAAAATGTTACTTATGTCATTTATAAGTTGTCAAAACATTTCAAAAACTCTTTTAAATTTATGTTACTTTAAAGTTATACAAAACTCTGTTTTTAAAGTACAAGCATAACTTAGTAGATAAATGAGTCTTTTCAATAACAGTCCAAGTAGAACATTAGTAAACTATAATAGGTATAGTTTAGGAGAATGCTATTCATTACTTCTAGTACAATGAAGCACACAAAGAGTCAGTTCATACATGAGTCAAACACACAGTGAAGAGAAACAAACAATACCATACAGAGAGAACACACAATTATGAGAAACAAACAGAACGTACAATATACAGTACAAAACAAACAAGTTAGGTTGCTATAGCATGAGAACACACATAGGATCTAATTATACCAATTGATCACTAACTCATTGTTTTAAATAAAAGGTGATAGTTATATTAGATATACATGATCATATAGCAAATGTGAATTACACGGCTTGCAAGAATTTGCAGAGGTCTCGTTTGGTTCCCTTAATCTCTAGACAGGGAGAACGTATAGTAGGGGTTCTAGCCTTCACATTATGACCATAATAAAACAAACATGTTTCTAGGTCATTAGTACATCCGCATGTCATTATAAACGACAACTGTGTACTTACATTTCCCATTTCTTTCATAAAGTGACAGTACCACTTGGAAGTCAAACTCGAACTATTTTCGAGTTAAGATAGTTATAAACTAGGGAAAACATACATTTTTACAAACGACAAACAGAACAGTCGAGTCTAGCACATATCGGTAGATGCCTTGGTAGAAGGCTACGTTTAACAGAAGATGCCTTGGTAGAAGGCTACGTTTAAAAGAAAGGACAATAATGCTAGTCTTATGATTCCTTAATGTATACATCACAGGATATATATATACCAATAGGGTCCGACAGGTAATAGGATGTGTTCTCTCCGCTTCATTTCCTGTTCCTTGTTTGGTTGTGGGCTTGGAACGAATTCGCCCAATCTATTTTCTATCCGATTCTATATATATATATATATATATATATATATATATATATATATATATATATGCTTAGTATACATTAAGTCATCATAAGGGTACCAGGTATGGGTCAGGTTATAGGACACAGAGTCAAAGCACAATTTTTCTAGTACAAAACATACTTTCCAAAATCAGTACTTTTGGTTTTCAAAACTAGAAACTTCCCAGTAAAGGGTTTAATCAATTTTATTAAACCAGTACAATTTAAAGGACTTTAGGTGAGTAACTCTATAATACCTTAGTTTATACACCATGTTTATATATAAAACTAATACCCAATAGATAGTTGGATGTGTGCTTTCCGCCTTACTCCCTGTTCCTCGTTTAGTTGTGGGCTTAGGGCAGATTCACCAATTAACTTTCTCTCCGATATTATATTATATATAGCAGTATAAACTAAGCTATTATAAAAGTAGTCACTGTGGTCACCATTTTACTATAAGAAATATAGGTTTTCTTAAAGAACTTTTCATTATATATAAAGGAACCATTACAATTAACTCCATGAGTAACAAGTGACTACACCAGGGTTATATAGGA
This sequence comes from Lactuca virosa, assembly GCF_052849685.1. Classification (NCBI taxonomy): domain Eukaryota; kingdom Viridiplantae; phylum Streptophyta; class Magnoliopsida; order Asterales; family Asteraceae; genus Lactuca; species Lactuca virosa. The sequence continues at coordinate 284,228,384 of NC_136428.1, forward strand.
CGATGATCTAACAACCAATGGGATGTGTGCTATCCGCCTTAATTTCTGTTCCTCGTTTGGTTGTGAGCTTGGGGCAGATGCGCACAATTGATTGTTTGTTTACTCTGAGTCTTATATAACTTGTACCCACTTAGTACCCATAGAAAGGGTTGTAGTGACATTTTACTTAAACTTCCATCAAAGTAGGAAATATAGGATTTTCTAGAGGAACAGGCGAACTTTGCAAAACAGAACTTACAACTTACAACATTTTACAACTACATGTTTCAACTACACTTTCAACACCATTTTACATCTACATTTTAAACAACACTTTACAACTTACTCACATCACTAAACTCTTATTAACTCACCAGCTTAATTGCTGATCAACTCTTTCAAATAACTAGTATTCTCAGGAGACTATTAGACAGGTGATCGTGCTGGGGATTCAGAAGATGAAGCATTATAGCTTCAAGTCTTGTTTTGTTATTTGTGTATGAATTCTATGTTTTGTGAACACACACATTGTAAACACTTTCTTTCGAAATAAAATGGTTGTTCATTACTTGCTTACCATATACATATCTCGTGATACTAAACATGACGTCCTCTACCCCTGAATGATTCCGCCTTTCCGGTTTTGGGGTGTGACACGCCGCCTTGCAGCTCAAGGCATCGGCCACCATGTTGGCCTTCCCTGGGTGGTACAAAATCTCGCAATCGTAATCTTTCAGTACATCCAACCACCTCCTCTGCCGCATATTGAGGTTCTGATGATCCATCAAATACTTCAAACTTTTGTGGTCAGTAAAGACGGTGCACCGGACTCCGTACAAGTAATGCCTCCACATTTTAAGGGCAAACAAATCTGCCCCCAATTCCATGTCGTGAGTGGAGTAGCTCTCCTCGTGAGGTTTCAACTGCCTCGAGGCGTACACGATCACATGCCCCTTCTGTATCAAAACAGCCCCTAACCCTGTGATAGACGCATCACAATACACCACCAAATCATCCAACCCCTCGGGTAGTGCTAAAATCAAGTCCTCACATAACCTTTATCTCAAGGTCTCGAAATCCAACTGCTGAATTGGGCCCCACCGAAAAGTCACATTCTTCTTGGTCAAGCGAGTCAAAGGTACGACGATCTTGGAGAAATCCTGTATAAATCTCCGGTAATATCCTGCTAGGCCCAAGAAGCTACGGATCTTAGATGCATTCTTCGGTATTTCTCATCGCATCACTGCCTCAATCTTGGCTGGATCAACCAAAATACCCTCTTGGTTAATGATGTGCCCCAAAACCTGCACCTCCCGCAACCATAAATCACACTTTGAGAACTTGGCATAAAGCTTTTCCATCCTCAATGTCTTCAATACCTCCCTCAAATGTTGCTCATGCTTCTCCTTGGTCTTAGAATAGACCAAGATATCATTGATGAAAACGATCACATACCTCGGTCTACACACCGTGTTCATGAGGTCCATGACCGTTGTTGGGCTATTGGTGAGCCCGAATGGCATCACCACAAACTAATAGTGATTGTACCGAGTCCTGAAAGCTGTCTTCGATATATCCTCATCCCTAATCCTCATCTGATGGTACCCCGACCGAAGATCAATCTTGGAAAACCAAGATGCACCCTAAAGCTGATCGAACAAATCATCGATCCTCGGAAGCGGATAACGGTTTTTCACCGTTAGCTTGTTCAACTCCTGATAATCGATGCACATCCTGTGTGACCCGTCCTTCTTCTTTACAAAAAGGAAGGGTGCTCCCTACGGAGAGCTGCTCGGACGGATAAACCCTCGGTCTAGCAGCTCCTAAAGCTACGTAGACAGCTCCTGCATCTCAGGCGGAGCTAGTCAGTATGGTGCCTTGTCTATCAAAGTAGCACCCGACACCAAATTAATGCGAAACTCTACCTGCCTCTTCGGAGGCACCCCAGGAAACTCCTCACAAAAGACATCTCGAAAATCCCGTACAACTGGTAAACTGCTCAAATATGTCGTGGTCTCAACCCTCGTATCCGATATGTATGCCAAAAATCCCGAACAACCCTGATGGAGAAGTCTCCTAGCCCTGGCAGCCGAACAGAGAGTTGGCCCCTGCGAGGCCCTCTCTTCCTAAATAACCAGTTTTCCCCCACTTGGGGTTCGAACTCTCACTATCTGGTGCTCGCAGTCTATGATGGCCCCATTGGCCCCCAACCAGTGCATCCCGACGATCACCTTCAGCCCTCGCAACGGTATCGGGACCAAATCAATATGGAACCTCTCCCCAAACACATTCAGGACACAGTCCCGATATACCCTCGCAGCACTCACGGTACGATCATCCGCAATCTCAACCTCCAGCGGGGAATCCAAAGTCCCCTGAGCATCCCGGAACTTCTTGCTAAGCGCATGAGATACGAATGATCGGGTAGTTCCCGAATCGAAAAGAACATGAGTCGACATACCATTGACCAAAAAAGTCCCTATACAAGCGCACATATATATACATATAAGTATAAAAAATAATATCAAACAGGAAAAATAAGATTACGTACCAGCCACGACGTCAGCAGCTTCCGCCTTGGCAGGGCGGCTATCAGTGATCCTCATTGTGGCGGGTGCAGGCGCCACCACTGCTCCTCCTCCTCCCTGCAACCTCGAACAATCGGCTTTTTTATGGCCGGTCTGGTTACAGTGGAAACATATCAAGCCCTTCTTGGGGCAATCCCTGCTCACGTGGCCCAGCTAGCCACACTCATAACATCCCGATCCTCCCGCTCAACAAACCCCACTATGCGGCCTACCGCACTTGGTGCACCGGCCACGACCCTGCTGGCCCCTACTGGAAGAATCAGAGGTCTTAGGCTTTCTTGCCTGACCTACAGCCGCATGAACCTGCTTCGGTTTCTGCTTTGTGCGGAGCACTAACTCAATCTCCCGTTCCTGGGCCTTCTCCACCATCTCGTCCAGGGTTTTTCACCCTGAAAAGCTCACGAAATCATGGATATCATCCCTCAGCATGGAATGATACCTCGTCCTCCTCATATCCTCATTCGCATCATGCTGCAGAATCAATAGTGCTCGTTCCCGAAACTTGGCGGTGATCTCCGCCACAATCTCGGTGGTGTGCTGTAGCTCCTGGAACTCCCTCACAATCCGTTGCACCTCAATGGATGGTGCGAACTCTAATTCAAAATGCCTGACAAACTCCTCTCATGACATTTCAGCCACTCCAGCTGATCCCACCTGGTGGGTCACCTCCTCCCACCAGTCCCTGGCTCGGTCCCTCAACATACACGAAGTAAAACCCATTTTTGCCGCCTCGGGGCAAGAGCTCATGTGCTGGGCATTCTCCATGTATGCCACCCAGCGTCGAGTAACTATGGGGTCCTTGACCCCAAAGAAATCATGCGCCCTACACGCCTTGAACTCCCGGAACGAGGGAGTTCAGGCCCCGATCTGGCCTACAGCAATCTCGGCTCAGAAAGACCTGAGCCACTCCTCCATGATCTCCATCATCCCCTCATTGACGGTTTCGAAAATCACTGGGGTAGCGTCAAGAATGCCCCTCGTAACCTCGGCTGCGATAAGCTCGCGCAACCTCTCGTCAATGGGCTCTGTAATGTAGCCCGACCCAGATCCTGATCCTGATCCCCCTTCTCCATGACGTGTCACCACCATACTTCACTGAATCACCATAAGACAGAATGATTAAGATATTCAAAAAGGGGATCCTTCCACACCGGTCTCCTTAGGGGTTCCAGATCTAACATTGGTTCGGGTACAGGGCTTGTGCTTTCAGTAGTACGGGCCCAATACCACCTTGCACACCTACCTGTACCTTCCCCAAGGCTCTACCTGATAACTTTAATTCGTCCCAGAACAAAACATATCTCACAACTATCGCATAGCTCAAATCCTAGGCTATCCTAAGATTTGCTCAATCCCATCAAACCAGAACTCAAATCAATCATAACAGGTTGCGTTATGCATGCAAATTATACACAGAACAGGATCAAATAGACTGTCAAATACTAGACTCTACCCTAGGACCACAACCAAACAAGGAACAAGAAATAAAGCCAAATCAATTATTCTAAGGCTATAAGATCCTAACTGTATATAGTTTTTAAAAGCATACACATAGCAAAATCAGTTATTCTAAGGCTATAAGATCCTAACTATATACAATTTTTAAAGCATACGACTATCACATTCCAAATATAGCATGGCTAACATATTGGGGAAAACAATTACTTGAGCTTAGCCGATTACGCGCATTGCACTCTCCATTTTTCTTACAAGAAATCAGTTTTTAGAAGTTTTTAACTTTGATTTTGAAAAAAAAAGTTTTACCATTTCCTCAGTTTGAGTTCTGACATACTCGGGAGTATACCCGAATCCCTCAAACCAAGGCTCTGATACCAACTTGTAACAACCCAAATTTCCAAGAAATTTTCATTTTTAATAACAAAAACATTTTCATAAAATATAGCATTCCAACCACATTTGTTTTCAAAAATTCATGACATTAGATAAATTATTCAAAACATCAGAGTATCCAAACTAAAATGTCGGAGAGTGCACGCCGTGGCATCATGCCGGGCCCTTGGTGTGACACCAGTCAAATTTTGGTCAAAAATAAATTGATCAATAATCATAATTGGGATGAAGAAAGTGGTAGAGTTTGTAACAAGGTTTCCAAAAACATAAAGAACACTGAAATCCGAGTTATAACGAAGAAGTTATCACCAATCGAAAATCTGCGTCAAAACCGGTAAAACACTGTTCAGCGTAAAAAGTGAATTTTCAATAAAAGGCTTTTTAGCCTTAACAATCTAAATGAAACTTGTAGAATATGTTAAACCGAGAACGTTCATAAAAAGAACGTGAAAATCCGACTTCGTATGAGGAAATTATGATTTTTCGAAGTTTCGGTTTAGCAGTAGACAGCTAAAAATTCGAAATATAAATCAATCGATATTTAGCCGACGCAACTTAAACGAGAATCGAAGGTCTCGTCAAAAGTAGCACAACGGTAAAAAGACAGACGAAAACGGACGTCGGATGAAGAAGTTATAAATTTTTAACGGATTCCCGTCCAGGTCTGTTTAAAATAATAATATTAAAAATAAAGTCAAAATTAGCCGACGAAGTCTAAACTAAAGTCGTAGAGTATGATTTTACCTATGCGTTCATCTAAAGAACGTCAAAAACGGAGCTCGTATGCGAAAATTATGATTTTCGCAAGTTTTTGGCACAAAAATCAAGAAACTCTAGAAAACCGGGAAATTTCGTTGAGTCACTCCTCGGACACGTCACCTCGCATGCGAGGCTTCCACGTGTTCGTTTCTCATTAGACCGCAGCCTCGCGTGTCGTCTCCTGATAGGTCCGAAGTCGTCATCTCCTTTCCCCATTGGACCGAAGTCCGGTCCACTTAGAAGGTTGCATCTGTCTGAAATCACGTGTTCGCACCGGGTCCGAAATTACGCACCGCCTCAGACTTCGCATGTGGCTTCGCTGCTAACTGCCACGTGGCTGCTGACTCATCCGCGCTTTCGCCAGATGCCACCTCGGACCCCACCCTCGCATCCCTATATAAAGGGTGCGAGACGACTCGGCTAGAGAGGATTTTTCACCCCATTTTTCACCCAATTTCACATTTTCACCCCCTCGACTTTCTCACGACCCCCCAAGGCCCCGGTATCGTGTCTAAAGCCCGAAGCAAGCCCCAGAGCCATGGAATTCTCGAGAATTCATCCTCTCTCCTGTCGAAACTCTGCCCGGTTTGAGCCGGTTTCTCGTTAAATAAACTCGTTACGGGAAACGAAACGCTGCCCGAATCACCGCTTATCAAAGTGAGTTCATACCCCTTTAATATACATTTTTAAATGGTTTTATATGCTTTTTAAGGTCGGAATACAAGTTTAACACAATATTAAATTGTGTTAATAACTGTGTGTGATAATAATCACACAGAAAGTTTCCGTATGCTTTTAAGAATTACCAAATACTTTCAAAATAACGTGAAGCCATGTTGAATCTTTAAAGTCATGTAAAAACTCCGTTAAATTCTTTGAAAAATGTTTTATAAGCTATTTCAATGTATAAATGCCAAAATCATGTTTATATATGTATAAATATATAAATAAGACTTGAAGGGCTTAGGACTAATGAATTATCTTATATCCTTTTCCTTGTTTGGATGTGGAATTAAGGTTGTGTTATTTGTCCGAAGGTCGTTTCCTTCTTAATTATATATATATTATACATATATGGGTCTAAAATGTTACTCCTTTTAGTATCATTACCTTTGTATCAGGCTGAGGAAAGGTGATATTCCATGAGAATTCATGCTAATCAAATAGAACATATAAATTATAATAGGTATAATTTATGATTCAAAACTAAATATACAAGTATGATTCACGACTGTATACTTTCCAAGGAAATTACCAAAATACATTCAACTATACCAAGATATGTATAATACCTTTAATATACGAACAACATATTAAAGAAGTAAAGATACATCATACCTAGTTTGCATTAACAAAGGTACTATACAGAGTACCAGGGTTAGCAAACACGTGGTAATGCCGGGTTTGCATTAGCAAAGGTACTATACAGAGTGCCCGAGTTAGCAAACACGAGGTAATAATACATCCTGCCGAGTTTGCATTAGCAAAGGTACTATACAGAGTATGCGAGTTAGCAAACACAAGGTAATAATACATTCTGCCGGGTTTGCATTAGCAAAGGTACTATACAAAGTACCCGAGTTAGCAAACACGAGGTAATAATTCATAATTCAAGTATACTAGAATACATTGTTTTACAAGAAATTAGGGTTTTGATTCAAGAATATACTATCAATCATTATTTCAAAATGATTGGGTTTTCAAAACTAATATACATATAACGTTTAATATGCTTTTTATGAGACTCTATATTCAGGTTGTTTAATTCATTTTAGACAACATAGGAAAAGTCCTGACATTATAACCAGAATCTCCAGCCGGGGATCGAAACAAGTGTATGTAGATCTATATCGGGATTGACAACCCCGCACTCAGGCTGCTAGCTATAGTTAGATGAGTGACAATTGTTATCACCAGTTTAAACGCCCACAAAGCGTTTGTTTCAGGCCATCAGTCATAGTATGGTTATAATAACTACTCATTAAAAAGATATTGACAATATGTTAGTGTATAAATAAATAAACGAAAGTACACCTTCAAAGTACCAGTTTATAGAATACAAAATACAATGGTTTAATACAGTTTTCATTAACACCTGGTGGAGCCAGGCACACTCTCAGTTTCAAGTTTTCATAAAGGAATACAAATACCAAACAGTAATACAAAGAGAACGGTTTATGGGATTAAACCACTTATCCAATGGAACTTAGTCACTCAATCTCGGTAAACTAGTATAACATAAAAGACCTTTAGTGGTTAATTCTATAATTCCTTAGTTATTACATCATAGTTATACATGAGTAATGTCCGATTGACAGTAAAGTGTGTGACTTCCGCCTTAATTCATGTTCCTTGTTTAGTTGTGGGCTTAGGGCAGATACACCCAGTTGACTGTCCATTCGATATTGTGTTATGTATAATCAGTATAAACTAAGTAATTACAGAGGGAAACTATTGAGGTTATCAATCTAGCACCTCAGGAAATATAGGATTTCCTGGAGAAACCAGTGAACTTATTCAAAGAACTTAGGGTATACTTAACAGAACTAAAATACTTATGAACTCACCAGCTTAAATGCTGATCTACTCTTTCCAAATAACTTGTATTATCAGGAATCCAGTAGACAGGTACACTCCCGAAGCTTTTGAGAAGACTACCTAGGACCATACCGCGACTCTTGTCTTCTCCTGTACCTACTTCAGTGTTTGAATATGTAATGTTTAAACACTTATGTAAAACTTATACTTATTAATGCAATGGTTGTTTGTACTTTGATTACTATGTTACATGTGTTGTGATACTTACCTAAAGTCCTCCGCCCCCGAACGTTTCCGCCATTCTGGTTTGGGGGTGCGACAGATTGGTATCAGAGCAGTGTTTATAGTGAACTCAGTATATCAGTCATAAAAGATATATAACTATAAACCCATTGGGATAAAAACACTCTGACCAAGAGTTATACTTTAAAAATATATCAATATTTTATAAAAGTATAAGTACATGCAGAGTATATATACCAGAATGAGTATCACAAGAAGAACAAAACTAAAGTATTTAGATGTTGGACATTGCACTTAAACCTAGACAGTGACGTAATCATATCTGGGATCAATATAGCCGGATCAACTATATTCATCCAAAATATGACCAACATGTGTTTAGGGGAGTGATTGTAGTGTTGCAACTGGTTTAAAACTTACCTAAGCACCAGAAGAATTCTAGAACCAAAGACTAAAATACTATGGGAGTATTTTAGGATGCTATAACAAGGAAACTGAAAACTTGTTAAGTTCTTGTATCTAGAAGTCCAAGAATCAAACTCATAACTAAAATAACATGGAGGTATGTTACATACCTCTGGGGAAATGTTAAAAAGATCTTTTCTGATAGGTCTATAATTACTAAGTGGATACGTTAAGGTTATATATAGCCCAGATTTTATAGACTTAGAATATGTGATTTTCACTCTACTTCCTTTTCCTTGTTCGGATGTGGTTTTAGAGTAGGATTACTTATTCAAAGGTCTATTTGATCTGGATTATATATAATCGGTACACACCATGTGATTATAGAAGGACCAGAAAGAATCACCTTCGTAAAAATTCAAATTTTCTCATAGATTCTTTAAACATTCCCATTCTCGTATACACCCATTAGATAAACATAGTTACTTCAGTAATCAATAGAAGAGTCAAGGAGGATCCAACAGAATTTCATTAGGAGAATTCCAAGAAAGAAACATATGATAAGTAAATGAACTATAGAAATCATTTAGTGCCCTTACCCTATTAAGGACACCAATGAGAGATTCGCATGAACTTCCGAGATTCAAAATCTTCATTACGAACTAATGGGGATCAGTATCAGAATCGGAAGTAAGACAGCCCGGGAATTCAATATACCTACAGAGGAGAAGGACACCCTATAGATACCAGGAGGAAAAAATCATTACCACTCAGAATAGAACAGAGAACAAAGGAAATCCACGCATGATTCATGTGAAGTGTTCGAGCACCTTTTCATCTAAGTAATAACTAGTAAATCGGTTCAACCTAGTGAGTTAGTGATTTCATTACTCACATTAGGTTTGGAGCTTATCCTCTTTTCCTGTCACGGCTAATAACAATAAATCAGATCACAAAATCTTAATTGATAGTGATTACTTCTCAAATTCATAAGTCTATGTTATGTAGACACTGTTATGAATTATTTTCGAATATTTTCGAAAATTGGGAAAACGGTATCCACCAAACAAAGGTAACTTAGTTTGGATAATACTCGGTTCATAACCATTCTAGAAATTATTCCTGTTCCTCACCAGGACTGCATCATAGGGATGCAGGTCGAATCATTAAGAACAATATAACAAAACGAAAGACTAATACATAGATACAAATGGTTAGAATACATCTAGAGACACGATAGTCACTCACGAACTCATTTTCTTATCAAGTAACAGAATCATGCCTCCAAATAAGTGTAACCAACCCACCAGCGAAACACCAATCCTTCATATAGATGCGGCTACGTTTCAAGCTGCGGTCACAGTAGCTGTAGCAGCTGTCATGGCACATCTGAATGTTAACAATGCAAATGTTAGTAGTAATGCGATCGATAACCCCGATCATGGTGATGGCCAAGTACGACCACAAGCACCTACCTGTAAGAACACCTCGAACCTTAAGCATAATATCCTTAAACGAAAGTTCGAGAACAAGGAAGGGAGTTGTTCAACTCAAGAACCTAACAGAGGGCAACGAACTGGGGTAGTCAATACCCCCGTCAGCCCTGTTATTCTAGCACCAACCAAGCCGTACTTAGGAAACTTCCCACACTGCAACAAGTGCAACTACCATCATCATGGAGTTTGCTGAGAGCTGCATTGCAATAGATGCAACATGAAGGGGCATACCGCCCGCATCTGTAGAACTCCGGTTGAGTTCATCACTTCAACAACCGATGTTGGAACCATTCCCATATGTCACATTTGTGGTGAAATAGGACATTACAAGAGGGATTTTCCAACAGAGAAGAACGACAGGGGAGCAGGAGGATTTTGATCCCAATACATGGGAAAGCATCAAAGAACCCTGCTATATTTTGGTACGCTTCCAAATCCCGATAACTAGCTATAATTATGATTACTCTTCCGTTCAAATTAAATCACAACAATTATATAAAAATTGAAACCCTAACAGGTAAGCTATGATGACTTAGTATATACATAGGGGTCATTTATAATTAAGATTTGTAGACATAGAGTGAGTAATCCCGCCCCATTTCCTGTTCCTTGTTTGGTTGTGGATTTAGGGCAGGGTTGCTAAGTCAAAGGTCTTACCAATCTTAATTATACATGACTTGTATACACCAAGCAATTATAGAGAGACCTAGTAAGGATCGTTTCATGAAAGTTCATAATTTCAAATTATCAGAACCCTCGTATTGGTAGTACCCGCCAATTTCGAATCAAAAAGGGGTTCGTAGTGATAATAACAGAATAAAACTAGAAGCGCAGAAATCTTAGGTACATAGGATATCATTCTAGTAATCATTCGTCCCAGAACGACTTAATATCTATTTCATCGAGAAAATTCTGACATCCTCATTCAACATGGTTTGGCCTGGCCCTTACCATGTGAAAATTCTTATGCTGTATAAGAGAACTTTTCCTTAATCAGCCGTAAGATGAAATTCTTTCAATCCATAACACAAAACCATTAGGTTGTCTCTCATTTCAAAACTTCAGAAGTACCCATGCGAAGAGTACCACGCCATTCTAGCCTACTCAGTAGACAGGAAACTTCAAACGAAAAGCACCGAAGTAGTCTTAGAAGTCTATAACTACCGAAATACCTCAATAGATCTCATAGGAAAATCATTGTACCGCAGGTCAAGTTCAAGAATAGAGACTAAGAACTCATTGAGTTAATCAATCGCTGCTAAGTGTATACACGAGGGTGGTATATAAGTTAGACTTAACAAGATTAAGGATGTGTGCTTCCGCCCTATCTCCTATTCCTTGTTTAGTTGTGGACCTGGGGCAGAGTCACCCATCCGAACATTTTGTGAAATCTAAATTATATACGACTTGTATACACGAGGTAATGATGGATGAGCTAAGTATGAGTCTGATCATGAACTTCGGAACAAAAGCCAACATCATGTATTCTACCAGGTAGAATTCAACATGAGACCACGATAGTGGGTCGAGCTACTAAATGACTACGAATTTGAAATTCGTTATCATCTCGACAAAGCTAATATAGTAGCTGAGACCCTAAGTCAAAAAGAGTACCCAGGTCATAGTGCCACTCACGGACTATGATAACCCTTTCAAATCTCTCCACACAAATTAAGGAGGCTCAACAGGAAGCCTTGAAACCTGAAAATGTGGCAAGTAGAGAAGATAACTAGAACGTGTGAGTGTACGGTATGCCAATATCTGTTATCTCCACTGAGATAATAGAATCATCTCCCAGTTCAAGTCGTCACTCAAAAACCTCTAGGAACCAAAGTAGTCATGATTCTATGGGATCGGCTATGGTAAAGAATGGGATATCCATTTACCAATTAGTCGAGTCCTTTAACACGCTAGCATTTAAGTTGCTTCATTCAGAACCTTCTGTGGTCACAAGTGCAGATCCTATCTACACTGGACTAAAGTAGATAATACGCAACTAGCTAGAGACCCAATTTCCACACAGCACCCTCGTTGATCTGGAATTCATTCGAGAAACTACCAAAAACAAAATACGAATCGGGAAGCGCCATAAAGCTTCCAGAGTTAACCAGAGAAGCTACGGCTTCGAGAAAAGAAAACCCTTGTAATTCCAGGATTGTGACCTTTTCATATGAAGGTCTCACTCAGGAAGGACAAGATGCGCTTGAGAAAGCGTGAAATACAAAACTCAAAGTACATAAGACCATTTGAGGTTATTACCAGAATCGGTCTTGTACTTTTAAACTTAGACTACCACAAAAACTTAATAACATTCATCCCATCTTTCACATATCTAATCTAAATAGGTGTCTATCCGATGAAACACTTATTATTTCACTCAATGAAATCAAAGTCTACACTCTGTAAAAGAACCAATGAAAACCATGGATAGGGAAATCTGAAGAACCACGCTAAGACTTATCCCGTTAGTGAAGGTTCGCTGGATTACAAACCAGGGATCTGAATTCACTTGGGAAAGGAAAGATTAGACCAAGTCCATGAGTATCACTTTAGACTTAATTTCGGGACGAAATTCCCTCTAACGGGGGGATAATGTGACACCAGTCAAATTTTGGTCAAAAATATATTGATCAATAATCATAATTGGGATGAACCAAGTGGTATAGTTTGTAACAAGGTTTCCAAAAACATAAAGAACACTGAAATCCGAGTTATAACGAAGAAGTTATGACCAATCGAAAATCTGCGTCAAAACCGGTAAAACACTGTTCAGCGTAAAAAGTGAATTTTCAATAAAAGGCTTTTTAGCCTTAACAATCTAAATGAAACTTGTAGAATATGTTAAACCGAGAACGTTCATAAAAAGAACGTGAAAATCCGACTTCGTATGAGGAAATTATGATTTTTCGAAGTTTCGGTTTAGCAGTAGACAGCTAAAAATTCGAAATATAAATCGATCGATATTTAGCAGACGCAACTTAAACGAAAATCGAAGGTCTCGTCAAAAGTAGCACAACGGTAAAAAGACAGACGAAAACGGACGTCGGATGAAGAAGTTTTAAATTTTTAACGGATTCCCGTCCCGGTCTGTTTAAAATAATAATATTAAAAATAAAGTAAAAATTAGCCGACGAAGTCTAAACTAAAGTCGTAGAGTATGATTTTACCTACGCGTGCATATAAAGAACGTCAAAAACGGAGCTCGTATGCGAAAGTCATTATTTTCGCAAGTTTTTGGCACAAAAATCAAGAAAATCTAGAAAACCGGGAAATTTCGTTGAGTCACTCCTCGGACACGTCACCTCGCATGCGAGGCCTCCACGTGTTCGCTTCTCATTGGACCGCAGCCTCGCGTGTCGTCTCCTGATAGGTCCGAAGTCGTCATCTCCTTTCCGCATTGGACCGAAGTCCGGTCCACTTAGAAGGTTGCATCTGTCCGGAATCACGTGCTCGCACCGCGTCCGAAATTGTGCACCGCCTCAGACTTCACACGTGGCTTCGCTGCTGACTGCTACGTAGCTGCTGACTCATCCGCGCTTTTGCCAGATGCCACCTCGGACCGCACCCTCGCACCCCTATATAAAGGGTGCGAGACTTCTCGGCTAGAGAGGGTTTTCACCCCATTTTTCACCCAATTTCACATTTTCACCCCCTCGACTTTCTCACGACCCCCAAGGCCCCGGTATCGTGTCTAAAGCCTGAAGCAAGCCCCAGAGCCACGGAATTCTCGAGAATTCATCCTCTCTCCTGTCGAAACTCTGCCCGGTTTGAGCCGGTTTCTCGTTAAATAAACTCGTTACGGGAAACGAAACGCTGCCCGAATCACCGCTTATCAAAGTGAGTTCATACCCCTTTAATATACCTTTTTAAATGGTTTTATATGCTTTTTAGGGGGGAATACAAGTTTAACACAATATAAATTGCGTTAATAACTGTGTGTGATAATAATCACACAGAAAGTTTTCGTATGCTTTTAAGAATTACCAAATACTTTCAAAATAACGTGAAGCCATGTTGAATCTTTAAAGTCATGTAAAAACTCCGTTAAATTCTTTGAAAAATGTTTTATAAGCTATTTCAAAGTATAAATGCCAAAATCATGTTTATATATGTATAAATATATAAATAAGACTTTAAGGGCTTAGGACTAATGAATTATCTTATATCCTTTTCCTTGTTTGGATGTGGAATTAAGGTTGTGTTATTTGTCCGAAGGTCGTTTCCTTCTTAATTATATATATATTATACATATATGAGTCTAAAAGGTTACTCCTTTTAGTATCATTACCTTTGTATCAGGCCGAGCAAAGGTGATATTCCATGAGAATTCATGCTAATCAGATAGAACATATAAATTATAATAGGTATAATTTATGATTCAAAACTAAATATACAAGTATGATTCAAGACTGTATACTTTCCAAGGAAATTACCAAAATACATTCAACTATACCAAGATGTGTATAATACCTTTAATATACAAACAACATATTAAAGAAGTAAAGATACATCATACCTAGTTTGCATTAACGAAGGTACTATACAGAGTACCAGGGTTAGCAAACACGTGGTAATGCCGGGTTTGCATTAGCAAATGTACTATACAAAGTGCCCGAGTTAGCAAACACGAGGTAATAATACATCCTGCTGAGTTTGCATTAGCAAAGGTACTATACAGAGTACGCGAGTTAGCAAACACGAGGTAATAATACATTCTCCCGGGTTTGCATTAGCAAAGGTACTATACAGAGTACCCGAGTTAGCAAACACGAGGTAATAATTCATAATTCAAGTATACTAGAATACACTGTTTTACAAGAAACTACGGTTTTGATTCAAGAATATACTGTCAATCATTATTTCAGAATGATTGGGTTTTCAAAACTAATATACATATAACGTTTAATATGCTTTTTATGAGACTCTATATTCAGGTTGTTTAATTCATTTTAGACAACATAGGAAAAGTCCTGACATTATAACCAGAATCTCCAGCCGTGGATCGAAACAAGTGTGTGTAGATCTATATCGGGATTGACAACCCCGCACTCAGGCTGCTAGCTACAGTTAGATGAGTGACAATTGTTATGACCAGTTTAAACGCCCACAAAGCGTTTGTTTAGGCCATCAGTCATAGTATGGTTATAATAACTACTCATTAAAAAGATATTAACAATATGTTAGTGTATAAATAAATAAACAAAAGTACACCTTAAAAGTACCAGTTTATAGAATACAAAATACAATGGTTTAATACAGTTTTCATTAACACCTGGTGGAGCCAGGCACACTCTCAGTTTCAAGTTTTCATAAAGGAATACAAATACAAAACAGTAATACAAAGAGAACGGTTTATAGGATTAAACCACTTATCCAATGGAACTTAGTCACTCAATCTCGGTAAACTAGTATAACATAAAAGACCTTTAGTGGTTAATTCTATAATTCCTTAGTTATTACATCATAGTTATACATGAGTAATGTCCGATTGACAGTAAAGTGTGTGACTTCCGCCTTAATTCCTGTTCCTTGTTTGGTTGTGGGCTTAGGGCAGATACACCCAGTTGACTGTCCATTCGATATTGTGTTATGTATAATCAGTATAAACTAAGTAATTACAGAGGGAAACTATTGAGGTTATCAATCTAGCACCTCAGGAAATATAGGATTTCCTGGAGAAACCAGTGAACTTATTCAAAGAACTTTGGGTATACTTAACAGAACTAAAATACTTATGAACTCACCAGCTTAAATGCTGATCTACTCTTTCCAAATAACTTGTATTCTCAGGAATCCAGTAGACAGGTACACTCGCGAAGCTTTTGAGAAGACTACCTAGTACCATACCGCGACTCTTGTCTTCTCCTGTACCTACTTCAGTGTTTGAGTATGTAATGTTTAAACACTTATGTAAAACTTATACTTATTAATGCAATGGTTGTTTGTACTTTGATTACTATGTAACATGTGTTGTGATACTTACCTAAAGTCCTCCGCCCCCGAACGTTTCCGCCGTTCTGGTTTGGGGGTGCGACACTTGGCCTTTGATCCTGAAGTACTTGAAACAACCAACAAACTGTAAGCTAATGCTTAGTGAGTTCCCCATAACATACCCTACATAAACCACATAATCATATAGCCATATAATCACATATATATATACTACATAAGCCATGCATACAAACATATAAGGATGTCGTGGACTTCCTCTAGGGTCTTACTCCAGGATATCGTGGGCTCCCCCCATGGTCTTACATCTATGTGCCATGGGCTCCCCCATGGTCTTGCTTGGAATGCTATGGGCTCCCCCACATGGTCTGACATCCAAGTGTCACGGGCTCCCCTCGGGGTCTTCAATGCAAGTATCACAAAGACAACTAGCATAACACATACCACATAATCACTAGCATACCACATAACACATAATGGGCCGGCCTTGGTGCCTTCGACCCATTGGTATTGTGAGGAGACTCACCTATGTCTGCTGAACTCGAACGATGCTCGCCTAACAGTCAGAAACCACGAGTGCTGAACAATAAAACAATTAACCCTAAATTAGGATTAAACACAATCTGATTGAAGGACCCAATTACCTAAGCCCAAGTCATTTCTTATAGGCCCAAGAGTCTTTCTTTTGCTGATGGGCCCAAAATCCATGTTCAAATCCATTAATGGGCCACATGGCCCAATAAGGCCTAACTAAATAACTATGGTCCCAAAAACACAATATCAGCCCAAAACTCTAAAAGGGAACCAAACCCAAATGTTGAATAAGGCCCAATACGCTTTCAAGACCAAAACAAGCCCAAACACATTAGAGTGCGTACGTCTTGCGTACCACTCCAGTACGCTCAGCGTACTAGCCCTTAACCTCGTACGCACTGCGTGCATGCTACTATGCACGGCGTACAAGTCAGGCATGGAAAAAGACCATTAAGCTCTTAATATTTGGGAAATTAACGTCCAACTTTGGATCTCAGTCTATTAAGATGTCTTAAGGCATAAAGTTGGTAACGTTATGCCTTTGCATGTTCCATATGCTCCCAACAACCCTTTACAACCCATTAAGACCTTTCCAAGGGTCTTAACTCATGCATGAGGTCAAAACACTCGTCAATACTGCATTTTTATTGTATGAATGAACTAATGGACCTCAGATCTACTCTTTCTAAGCTCTGGATTTGCTCAAACTACCAAGAGGTGATTCATGAACACAAAAGGGGACAATATAGCAAACCCTAGCTTAATCTAATGAATAAGATGGCAAGATTAAGAATTTATACCTCTAGAAGCTCCTCAAGATGAACTAGATGCAGGATCTTGAAGCTCAATGCCACACCAAACTTGCTCACTAACTTCTTCTTCTTAAATAATCTCTAAAATGGCCACAAATACACTTTTTAAGCTGAAGAACACTCTTACAAGGAAATCTGGGGTAAAAGGGAGAAATCGGGCTATGGAGGCTGATTAGGGTTTGGTCCAAGAGGCTTAAGGAGGAATAAATAGGTGTCAAGTCCGGGAATTAGGGTTTTGAATATTCGTCACGTACACCCCGTGCACCCTTTGGTACACCCATCATACGTGCTGACCTTCCGCGATCATCCATCCTTAGTACGCCAAGCATACTTCTGAAGTACGCCCAATGTACTTAAGGGACCATTATGCTATACTTTTTCATTTCAAGGGTACAAAGGGTATTTACCTGATTTGGAGTGTTACACCAATGATAGGAATTGGAGCAAGGTAAACGAAGAACATAATGTTTAATTTAAGGCAAAATGTAACACTTGGAATCCTGGTATGTTCATTATTGCCCCTTGTATATTGATAAATTGCATTTTGGTCCTTGTGTTGTACGTGAGGCGTACCACATGGTACGCTTGGCATACAAGCTGAGAAGCGAGTACGCGGGGCATACAACATGCTACGCTTAGCGTACTCATGCGAGGCTTGGACGGGGTTCCAGACACATACGCGAGGTGTACATTCATGTATGCGGGGTGTACGTGTGCTTTAATGAAAACGCTAATTTCGGGGTTGGACAATGTATAATCATCTTTATGGATCATGAAACCTTAATTTCTCAGCCTCGACTATCCTTATATCCTAAAGCACAAAACCCTAAGCCTCTCCTTTGTGTTTTAAGCGCATTGTGTCCATTTTGGTGTGTTTTGGTCCATATTCAAGAAGTAGAGGCTTGGTGCAAGGTGGGGGGATCAAGGAAGAGCTTGTGGATCTTGATTATTTGCTTCATTTCCAGCTTGTCTAAGGTAAAAAGCTATGAACTTGTTCATTAATGGCTTAGATCTATATATATGAGTTTTGGTCGCTTTTTGGCTCCATAAATGAGATCTAGTGGTTTGGTACCACTGCAGGAGCTATGAGTTGCCACTCTTAGTGTTTCTGAGGTTCAAGATTCATAAAGTTGACACCTTTAGGGTTTAGAATCCCCCATGCATGAGATTTTGTCCATTTGGTGAAAGTATAATGCTATACCTTGAATTTGGGTTTTTTGGGGCATGCAAAGTCACCAAGTCAGTGACTTTATGGTTCTAGACACTTATTAGGACTCAGATTTGTGGTTTGGACTTCTGGACTTAAGCATTAGGAGCTTAATGCAGAGTTTGGCTTAATGGGTGAGTATGTTGCGCGTACAAGTCTGTACGCATGACATACAAGCCAAATAGCATGTATGCTTGGCGTACAGCTGAGTACGCCCCGAGTACTCAGGCAGATGGGTTGTGCACTTCGGGCTTCGAGTTTGGGCTTTCTTTTGGGCTTGAGTGTGTGAGTTCTTGTTGGGACTTCAGATTGCAAGTGTTTGGACTAGTAAAAGTTGTTGGGATTTAGGGTAAGGACCATGCAAGGGTTTGGGCCCAATTTTGAAAATTAAGCCATATATGGGCCTTGGTTGATTATTTGGTTTTGGGCCTCTTAGATTGTGAGTTTAGACCTTAGTCTTGGACCAGACTTGGTGAAGGGTAAAATGGTTTTTTTACCCCAAGTATGGATTATTGGATATGGTTTGGGACCCAAACACGATCTTCCAACTCCGGACCATACAACAACCATCGAGGTTCCAGTACTAGAAGATGCAGCTCCAATCCCTATCCGCAGAGACTTTCAACCATCAAACATTTCTTCGGACTCGGATGATGAAATCATAGAGAACATTGACATAAGAACAGACTCGAGGATTATCACACTCCCATCCGCAATCCAGGGGGAACCTTCTCAGGTTCAAGAGGAACTCCCATCTGCACCCCAGGGGGAACCTTCACCATCTGCCCAAGAAAACTCTGATCCCACCTTTCCAGTTCAAGACAATTCAGCAGGATGTTCTAAAGTCCAGGGGGAACTGCCATCTCCAACCGCAAAGTCTTCCGATATTGAAGACATTTCCTCTACCGCAGCTGCTGATCATCTGCAACCACGTCTACACGTATGGACGAAGGACCACCCACCAGGG
Organism: Lactuca virosa; assembly: GCF_052849685.1. Classification (NCBI taxonomy): domain Eukaryota; kingdom Viridiplantae; phylum Streptophyta; class Magnoliopsida; order Asterales; family Asteraceae; genus Lactuca; species Lactuca virosa. The sequence goes on from NC_136428.1 coordinate 284,247,712, forward strand.
CAAATCATCGGCAACCCATCCACAGGTATTCAAACCCGATCTTCCAAGGATTTATCTGATCATTGTCACTACGCAGCGTTTATGTCCTCGGTCGAGCCCCGAACGATCAAAGAAGCATTACTAGAACCAGAATGGATATCCACAATGCAAGAAGAGCTAGAAGAATTCAAAAGAAACAAAGTATGGTAGCTCGTTCCGAAGCCGCAAGGTCACACCATTGTTGGTACTAGATGGGTGTACAAGAATAAGTTGGATGAATCCGGTGCGGTCATCAGAAACAAGGCAAGGCTAGTTGCCAAGGGATATAGTCAACTTGAAGGTATTGACTATGATGAAACGTATGCTCTGGTAGCACGAATGGAAGCCATCTGAATCTTCTTAGCATACGCAGCTCACAAGAACATCAAGGTTCATCAAATGGATGTGAAAAGTGATTTTCTCAACGGTGAATTAAAAGAGGAGGTTTATCTTCAGCAACCTCCAGGCTTTGAAAGTCTTGAATTCCCAGACCACTGCTACAAGCTTGAAAAAGCAGTCTACGGTCTAAAGCAAGCCCCAAGAGCATGGTACGAGACTCTCTCTGAATTTCTTGTCTCGTCCGAATACAAAAGAGGAGTGACTGATCCCACTTTATTTAGAAAAGCAAATGGTGATCACCTTATGCTTGTACAAATATATGTGGATGATATCATCTTCGGATAAACTGATCAAAAGATGGTGAATGAATTCGCTAAGCTCATGAACAACAAGTTCCAAATGAGCATGAATAGAGAGATTAACTTCTTTCTAGGACTTCAAGTGAAACAAGTCCCTCAAGGGATATTCATCCATCAGGAGAAATACACCACTGAACTGTTACAGAAATATTCAATGGACAACTGTTCTTCGGCTAAGGTCCCCATGGCCTTCGGATATAAGATATCTGCTGATCCCTCCGGTGAATCAGTGGATCACAAGACTTATACAGGAATCATTGGCTGATTGATGTACCTCACCGCAAGCCGACCAGACATTGTTTTTGCAACAGGTGTATGCACAAGGTACCAGGCTGACCCAAAAATGTCACACATGACCGCAGCCAAGCAAATTCTAAGATACTGAAAGGGTAGCAAGACTCTTGGCTTATGGTACCCCGCAAGGAATGACTTCAGCCTACAGGCATTCACTGATACGGATCATGCCGGATGCAAACTAGATCGAAAAAGCACCTCCGGTGGATGTCAATTTCTGGGTGGAAGACTCGTTAGCTGGTCATCAAGGAAACAAAGTTGTGTATAATTGTCTACCACAGAAGCTGAATATGTGGCTGCAGCCAGCTGTTGTTCACAAGTCTTATGGATGAAAACACAACTCATGGACTACGGATACAGAATGCTGCGGATACCAATTTACTGTGACTCTGAAAGTGCTATAGCGATTTCTCACAATCCAATTCAGCACTCCAAGACAAAGCATATTGAACTACGGTATAACTTCATCAAAGACCACATCCTGAAAGTTCTTCTACTGCAGTCATTCAACCATCCATCCGCAATGACAAACCGTCCATCTGCAATGACAAATTTTCCGTCCGTAATGAAATCTCAATCCGCAACCACATTGATTGTTTTCTCAACTGTTTCATTAATTCTTGATTCATGGTGTGCTATTTAATGATCCTTCATTAAATAAGAAAATCATTTAAAAAAAACATTCTTTGTGTAACTGTCCCATCTCCCTTTTTGAATAAACCTTGTGTCAGACCTATTTTAGGTATGATGACAAAAAGAACGTTTTTCCATAAACAAATCTTTTTAAGCTGTCCCTTCCTATACCCCCAACACGTCCAATCCGTTACACCTTCCCCTTTTCACAACGGATTAAACCCACCCTCACCACACGTTCTTCAAACGTGACATTTTTTGACTGACACTTCATTAAATGCCTACCCTCTTTTTGGAAAATCAAAAAAATAGATTAAACCTTTTATTAATCTGTGGCTGAGATTTCATCTCCCAATCGAAGAAAACACCCAAACGTTTGTTACCTTATCTAATTTCACCTAGGGTAAAAAAGAATTACCGTTCCCATTCCACCACTATAAAACCCCTTCTTCTTCCCCAAGCAAGGTTTACGCTTTCTGAACAATCGAACTTACTCTCCATTTTTCCTGCACTCTTTTTCTGCAACTTTCTTCAACTTCTCAACAATGATGAAATCCAACATTTCAAAGAAACACTCCAAGGCTTCTGCCTCAGCAAACCCTACTGGTTCAGACTTTGCAACAAGGAACCAAATGCCAACAATTGCCTCAAGCAATTTTAGGGCTGTGTTTGAAGAGCATTCCTCCTACAATGCTCCGATCAAGCTAATGATCAAGTTCCTGAACAATCACCCTCAGTTTGGCCCATTCGATTCATTCACAGATGTGGTTCCTCTTTCAACTTTATTCAAATGTGCCTTTTCTGCATATCGACCCCTCGAGAATTTACAAGAGGTGCATCTCAATTTGGTGAATGATTCTTTGGTCATTCTGAACAAAGAAAATTTCCTCAATGCCATCAATCTGCTTGTTCATCCTTCCACCAAGGTTTTTACTCCAAGCATGGCGGACATTCTCTCAGCTCTATACCAGATGGGTTACCAGAAGAAAATGAATGGAATAGGCGAGTTCAAGAAAAATCAGCTGCCTGCGGTGTGGCAATTCGTTTGCCACTTTGTCATCCGCAGTCTGTCAGGCCGAACCGGAGGCACTGATAATATGGGTCTCAAGCTACTAGAGCTGGTATGGAGTATTTTCACTGGCCATGATGTCAATTACGGTCAGATACTATGGGAAGACTTCTTGCAGTACATTCCCAAAGAGAGTGCAAGAGAAAACCCTACCGAACTCACTTTTGTTAGGTTCTGGTCTCTTTGCATCTCAGATCTTCATGCGGATGCAGGACTTAGCATGGGCAACGACACCAATCTGTTCATCACCAAATATCTGAAAAAGGTACAATCCCTCTATTGATCAATCTATTTTTGGACCCATCAGACGACTACCAGTCCACATCCTATCATCCATTGGTCTTGAAACCCCTGAAGTCACAGACCATATAGAGGCTACGGAAGGTATTAGCCCATACCTTTCTACCCCGCCTCTACAAGCCACAACCGCACTCACCACTCCTGGTAGTACCGCAGTCCCATCCTCCACCAGTCTATCCAATTTATCACAAAGACGAAAGAAGTTAGCCTCAGCCCATCAAGGCCCCCACAACATGTCCAAGAAACAAAGAACTCCAAAGAAGAAAGATACTCCCAAACAAGCTGAACCCTCAAAGGAAAGAAAGATCATACAAACTGTGCCCTCAGATGACGAATCATCCGAACATCAACCTCACTCTCCCTCTGTGAGTGATTCTGATGAGGATGCACAACCCATCTCCATCCTTAAGAAAAGAAAAGCCAATCCCACAGACCAAATGCGTGACCGGACTGATACTGAAGCCTCTCAAAAGGCTCCGGTTGTCCTTGGGGTGGCCGCAGACCTATTCAATACCACAATCGAATTCCACTCAGACACAGAAAGTGAGTCTGTTTCATCTCAACGTGGAGACTCACCCCCAGCTCACTCCCAAGGGGATGGAAATGGTTCTCGCCCTAAGGTCTCCAGGGCTTCCCGTCTACACTTCTTTTCCCCTGAGGAGTTGAACTCCATACTTTTGTCTGTCATCCAAACACTGCAAACACCTTCCCAACCGCAAGGCGATTCTTCTGCCTTTTCCAGAACTGAGCCGAGGCAAGACTTGACCACTGGTCAAGGAGACCGAGGAAGCTCAGGAAATCCTACTCTGCTTACATCTTTTACAGGTGGTTTAGGCACGGTAAGCACCAATGTGCAAGGATCCGTGGACCCAAGGGACACCTCGGTGCGTTTCCAAGGATTTGACAGTGATGAGTCGAATGACTCACGGTTACATTACACTCCGGTATCTGACTCCGATGTCAAGAAATATGCCGCTTTCCGTAGGGCATTTCAAGCAAGGAAGGATCAACAAATCAAGAAACTTCAACAGAAACAACAGGAGATCCAATCCGTAGCCAAGTACTGGGCGGACGCAATCAACAATGCTAATACCGTAGCCACCATTCTGAAATTACAAGAGTGGATGAGCGAAATGGCTGAGACGATCCGCAAGGCTCAGTCCACTCATGGTGGTGAAGGTATATCTAAGCTCCCTCCAACTCCAACTCCAACTTTTCGAGATTCTCAAGAAGAGGGAACCGCAATCGAAGTTAGCTCTGCTCCTACCTTCGGATTCGACGATGTCGATCTCAATGAGGTAAACCAGCCTAACCCTTCTGATGATGATTTGATGATGTTTGATGAAGAAGAAGAATCTAGTGGCTCTCACCATTCAACCTCCAATCCAAAAGAGAAAAAGAAGAAAAAGAAGATGGTTGTGTCCAGGAAAGAGTTTCTGAGTCTACAAGCCAAAGTAGACCAGATCCTAGCTGCGGTCAAGCCCACGCAACCGCAACCTGAAGACGTTCCAGGACCGCAGTCCTTAATTGAAAGAATTGAAAGACTGGAAACCCGTGAAAGATTGGCTGCTGAACATATTTCCCTGAAAGTTGAAATGGGAATCAGATCCCTGGATACAAGTCGCCAGGTTGATCACAAGCAATTCATGGCTGCTGCGGAGCGCCGCATCTCTGAGGTATCCGCAATCAAGGCAGAATTACAAAATGCCATTACGGACCAATCAACTCACTCCCAAAAGCTGATAGCAGAGACTCACACTGCTTATGAGTCCACCATCTCAGTCCTTCAATCCACAATCAACAGACTTCAACGATCTTTATCCTCAAATTTTCATGGCCCGGAGATTCTTCAACTGACAAAGGAGATTCATCGACCACTCTTCAATACCGCCATCCCAGACAATCAGCAACTGGCTGATGCTCTGAAAGCTCAATTCCAGGAGGTGTGTGCCAAAGTTGATGGTCTCAAAAAATGGCTTGAGGATGCTCCGGTGTTGCATTCCTTAAGAGGGGGAAGTTGTGAAGACCATCACTCAAACAGCGTCTCTCACCAAAGGAGCCCCCCCATCATAACTGAAAAAATTCCCTCACCGCAACCATCTCCTCATCAAACACCACCGCATCAAACACCACTGCATCAAACACCACCTCATCAGACCCCACCGCATCAGTCTCCACCACAACACAAAATCATTCAAGAAAGTTCTTCTGAGCGACCGGAGACTCCTCCCCACTTCAAGAATCTTGCATCCAATATGTCATCCGAACACTCCGACGACTCTTGCGCTACGAAACATAACAAAGCGGATTGGAAAGCAGCTAAGTTTGTTGAACTCATCTGGAGAGAGAGCGGACTCGACATCACTATGGATGAATCCTTAGTCAATTCCTGGATTAATCCCCACTGAAGACTGCTGGATGATGACTACAAACCTTACCTTACCTACGCTGAACCCCCTTCTGATGGCTACTGGGATGTTCCAATCTCCCCAAATGCTAAATACTTGACTGTATTTGAGCAGTTTGACCGCAGCCTACCCGATCACAAGAGACTGCCTATGGAATTCGAAAGACTTAACCGTTTCTATGCCAAACATGCTTCTTCCATAGAGAAAATCTGGTCTAATGATTGACCATCAGCAGTCAAGAGCTTTAAGCCCCGAAAATTCATGAAAGCTGACTTCATTCAGTACACGCTTACGAGAAGGAATCAGGACTATGTCTGCACCCAAGCTGACTTCCCATGTATGAATCCAGAAGAAGTCTTCCTGATAGCAAAGGTGTTCAAAAACAAAAGCGAGAAGTATCCGAAAATGAAAATAGCACTTGAAAGGGCAAGCACATTTCTGAGGGAAACCGTCTGTGACTTTGCAAAGATTGATGCAGACATCTACCCCACAATTGCTAAAAAGTTCGATCTACCACCACTTGATCCTGCACCAATGCCTACCGAAGGTTATCAAGAAAGATCCCTAGGTGCAACAAACTTCCCTGAGCTCGGAGTCATTTTCAAAAGCGAAGTCGATAAAAATCAAATACTTCATTCCTATGACTGCCATGAATCGTCTTACAAGGAAGCAACTTGAAATCTGTCGAACCGCAGTTGAAAGATCAAAACACACGACTGCCGCAGTCAAGTTCGAAATTATAAGAAGGATCACATGGTTGGAAAATATCAGAAAGTTTTGGTGGATTCTGATCAAGTTCTTAAAACTTGATAACTGAAGAGAAGTTAAAGAGGTCACTTAGGGGGAAATTGTTGAATCATAAAAGTGACCCTCTTGAACTTCAGCTACCGCAGCCCTCAAGAATCCGTAGTCAGATCTTCATCAGGAACCTCACCCGAATTCATCATCAACCGCAGTCATTCATTCTTACTTAGACGATTACTTTACTTTATCTAATTTTGTTGTAATACTCTCTATTGTCCAGTATGCCTTGCATGACTACTCTTAGAGATTTGATCCAATGTAATCCATGAGTCTCTATATAAAGAGCTCAATCTTTCTCATTAATATAACTCTTCTACAATCTATCGCAACTTCTATGCTATCAAATATATCTCTCATCTCTATCTGATTACGCACCTTAAATCTCTCCTTACTCTCAAAATTCACTAGATCTTTACTGAATACTATTACTCTTCGGAGCAAGTCATTCGTGACTTAATCACTAAGTTCGATCTCACTTACTAACTTGGTCTGAATGCATTCCATGTTATGAATCAACTTATGTGTTACTTGATATATCATCTGCTGTCATTTATATTTCCTTACATTTCCACAACTAACTCTCTAACTATCCAACTCGTTAACTTATTATTATTGTTGAGCTTTTAGATCCTTTGAGATAAACTATTCCGCAACTATACTTGTTCTAACGTTTGTTCAAGTGTCTCAAGTTTTTCTCTCAACAATTGGTATCAGAGCCATAGTGGTTGCTTTTTGAAAAACAAAACTCTGATTTTCAAAGGGCCTTCTATACCACTGAAGCTTATTTCTCAAAAAAAAAACTTTAAAAACAAGAAAAATGGCACAAGCACTATCTCTGAATGTTTCCAACAATGTTGGTGGTTCGAATCGAGCCCCAATACTGGTTGCAAATGAATATCATCACTGGTCTCAGAGAATGGAAAGATACTTAAGGAGACTTGGTAGAGATGTATGGCGATCCGTAGAAGAAGGACCACATGTCCCTGTTCTTACACCAGTTCAAACCGATGGCGCCACAGCCAGACTAGGAGGAGGACAACCAGTCATGAACCGTCCTACCAAAGATGATCTCGATAAAATGGAAAATGATGTTGTTGCTTTTTATGAAATCTCTTGTGGAGTTGCTCCCGACAACTTCGACATTATCATAAACTGCAAATCAGCAAAAGAGATATGGGAAGTTCTCAAGAACTTGTATGAAGGCTCAGAACAAGCTCAAGATAAGAAGCTCACAACTACACTCAATGAGTTCAACAATTTCAAAGCCCATACTAGTGAAAGCTTAGAAGACTCCTTTAAAAGGTTCAACCTGATAGTCACCAAGTTGTCAAATACTGGCATCATCAGCAGTAACCATGAAACAAACCTTCAGTTTCTCAACGGTTTAGGAAGACATTGGACTACTGCTAAGATGATAGTTCTAGGAGATAGAAAGATTCATTCTTTGTCTCTCTACAAGCTCTACGGGGAACTGCAAGCACAAGAATCAACCGTACTTAAAGACTGTGCTAACTTCGGAGGACCACTTGCTCTTATAACACAAGCTCTACATTATCAATCCTACTCTCCCTCCTATGATACTACACCGTAATCATACGAAGCTGACTCAGAGTATGATGATGAAGAAGAATTTCAGAAGGCTATTGCTCTTGTTAGTCAACAGTTCAACCGACTACCACCTCCTTATTTCCGTAAAAATCAATAGTTCAGCAAACCTCCATTCAACCGTAACTTCAACCCACAGAACAACCATTATCGTTATCCCAAAAGTTCTCATCCACCACCGCAATCTAAAAATACCCAACCAAAGGAGGCACCGCAGCCCATTCAAACCACTGACCCCGGTACTCCCTCAGAAGACAAAACTGATGTTGTGATTTGTCACAAGTGCAACAAAGAGAATCATTTTGCAAGAGATTGCAAGGTAAATGTAGTAAAAGACAAGCATTCTACCTTAGAATGGCTCAAGAATTGGAAGAAAAAGTAAAGGCTAGGGCATACGTAGCCCATGTCAAAAGAGACCATCAAGTTTGGTCATCCGGAGATGAAGAGGAAGCCATCAGCAATGGCAAAGGAAAAGGAAAAATCTGCATGCTGGCAACTGCGGATGATGATGGTGTCTACAAAGCTAAAAAAGAACTACTGCTACATGGCAAAGGATGGAACTCTAAGCATCGTCGAACAGGTAAAACTCATGATTCAAACTCTAAACTATAACATGCATGACTGTCAACCCTTCATAGACAATCTTAATGACATATGTGCTGTCGTCCTTACAGACTATAACAAAGCTTTAGATGAGAATAACATAGCGTCCCAAGAGATGTTTCATGTAAGAGGACGACTGGACAACAAAAGACTCAAAATGACTATGTTAGAAAAGGACTTAGAGTTAGAAAAAGATGCAAGAATGTTGAGTGAAACACAACTAGAGATAACTTTGAACCAAAGAGATTTAGCTCAGAGTGAGATTGTACGCTTAAATCTTTTAATATAAAAATTGTTCAATGAAAGTGAAGCTATCGAAAATTTGGTGAATAATGGAACTGTGGACAATAAATACAATTGGGGTTGGTCCAATGGATATCCTACCGCAAAGGATTCCTCACCCCGGTTTAACAAAGATCGACTGTATGTCCCTCCAGACCGAGAATTTCATTTCCCAGTCAATGACAAGACCTTTCTCGAAGATATCAGAACACACTTCGGTAGACTTCATAATCTAAGTAATAACTGTGTCATAGAGGAAATCGTGCCTGAGGTTTCGGGTCATACAAGTGATCAAACTCCTATATGTGGCACAATCTATCCAAATTCTTAGACCTCATCAGTTGTTGATGAAGAAATTGTCATAGAGAGTCCCGAAGTCTCACATGACCTTCCATCTCTTCCCTCAGACCGCAGTGTCTCTCACTGTAGTCATAAACCATAGAAGTCCCACAAAAGTCCCACTGAAGTCCCAACTCAGACTTACTCTGCAATAGTCAAATCATCCCTACCGCAGTCCTCAATAAAAGGTTCTGTGACTCTTCAGCCAATTCATCATGAATTACCCATAGAGAACTTTGAAGTGGGTCAATGCTCTCAAATCCCTGAATCTTCGAGTTCGGATGAATCAAGTCCTCGTTTTCAAAAAATTTCAAAGGCTTCCAGGAAACCGCATCTGAACACTAATGAATGCGGTTCTCCAAAAACTGTAGCAAAAAAGGCTTTCAAAGACGAAATTCGATCCCGAGGCACAAATCGACAAAACTTTTCTAAAAACAAAAGACATATCAGATTCCCAAAATCTAAGAGTCCAGAAAAGTTTGTTTTCTCTCACTATTTTTCAAAAAACTCTCCCATCAAGAAAACATGCAAAAAGGAATGTACAGTTTCAACAATCATTCCTAAATCATCTGACACAACCCAAAAAGGTGAAAGGTCTTTTCGAAGCAATGGTTTTCAAATCTATTCCTCAGATGATCCAAAATGGAAGGGTATCTTACCCACTCCAACACTTTTAAAATCACATCAAAATTTTAACAAGTGGAAGGGCATTTTACCAAATCCAATAAAAAGGTCCAAAGACTCTACACGTGCTAAATCTTTTTCGAAACAAACTTTTTCAAATTCCAACAGCACCAATGTCAGATTTTACCAACCTCGGACCGGTCACAAGTCTACTTCATCCTTTAGACCGCTGACCAAACCAAGTGTCAGAACAAAAGACAAAATTTCAGCATGTCAATGTCAGTGTAGTTGTCAAAATGGTTCATCTCATGTCAAATCTAATCCGTTTCAGACACCTCGTAACTTTTCCAAAAAACGCAACACTCCAAAAACTTACAAACACCCAGGACTAGGATTATAAGTTGATACGAAACCAGTCCCTGCAACCTCGGTTCATGCATCATATAGAAATTCAGCTTTTGGCCCAGGCTCCAAACTAGTTTGGATGCCTAAACTAACCGTGTAATTCTCAGGCTTTGTGCAAGGAGGAACAAGAAGAAGAATGGTTAATCGACAGTGCCTTCTCCTTGCACATGACCGGAAGGTTAGAATACCTTTGGGATTTCAGGCCAATTTGCAATGGTGGAAATGTCACATTCGGCAACAATGCGAATGGGATAATCCGAGGTTATGGTGTTCTTACTACGGGAAACTTCTCTATTCAAAAGGTGGCTTATGTAGAAAGCCTTAAACACAATCTCATCAGTGTTGGTCAACTATGTAAGGCAGGCCATCGAGTTGAATTTGATGACCAATTTTGCTATGTAATGACAAGTGATAGGAGCACGTGTCTAATCAAGTCCCGATCCGAAGGTACTATGTATCCTCTGGATGTATCTCTGATCATAGGCAAACCGCAGTTATGCTTCCTATCCAAAGCAGTATCCGAAGTCAGCTTGCTATGGCACCGCAAGCTAGCTCATCTGAACTTCAGATACATCAACAATTTGGTCACCGGAGAACTAGTCAGAGGTCTTCCAATCCTCAAGTTCAGCAATGATACTCTCTGTCCTACATGTGAATGTGGAAAGCAATCCAAAGCAAGTCACCCCATGGTGATTGACTCCTCAATTTCTGAACCATTGGAACTATTGCACATTGATCTCTGCGGTCCATCTACCGTAGCCAGTCTTCACCACAAGAAATATATATTGGTTATAGTTGATGACTTCACACGGTTCACCTGGGTCTTTTTCTTAAGACTCAAATCAGAAACTCCGCGGATCATGATCAATTTCGTCAAGGAAATTGAACTTCAAATAAAACTACAAGTACGACGTATCAGAAGTGATAATGGAACCGAGTTTACTAATCATCTCCTAAATAGTTTCTTGGTTTCAAAGGGCATCACTCACAACTTCTCAACTCCTTTCACACCGCAACAAAATGGGGTAGTAGAGCGAATGAACTGCAATCTAGTAGAAGCTGCCAGATCTATGCTCAACTTTGCACACCTTCCTCTCTACTTCTGGGACGAAGCAGTGGCCACAACCTGTTTTATTCAGAACCGAAGCATTGTGTGCAAACGTCTCAGCAAAACACCGTATGAGGGCCTCAACAACCGTAAGCCAAATGTCCGATTCTTTCATATACTTGGGTGTAGATGTTTTGTAATCAACAACAGAGACCACCTCAACAAATTTGCACCGAAGTCTGATAAAGGATTCTTCCTTGGCTATTCCACTAACAAAGTTGCTTATAGGGTTCTCATTTGACGCACAAGGCTGATAATTGAAAGCTTCGATGTGAAATTTGATGACTATCACATCCGCAACACCGCTCCATCAACCGAAACCACAACAATTCTAGAAAGTGATATTCCTGCTTCTTCGGGTCCACTCAACCTAGTTGAAGTAAACTATGATGATATCTTTGACCCTGTAGAAACAACCAAGTTATCCGAAGTTCTTGTGTCCCCGGAAGCTCAACAGAAGCATGCTGACATATCTGGTCCTACACCGTCCGATGAGGTATCACTAAATACTTCCACCTTGTTGGTTGAGGGGGAAAACTCAACTCCAGACCATACAAAAACCATCGAGGTTCCAGTACTAGAAGATGCAGCTCCAATCCCTATCCGCAGAGACTTTCAACCATCAAACGTTTCTTCGGACTCGGATGATGAAATCATAGAGAGCATTGACACGAGAACAAACTCGAGGATTATCACACTCCCATCCGCAATCCAGGGGGAACCTTCTCAGGTTCAAGAGAAACTCCCATCTGCACCCCAGGGGGAACCTTCACCACCTGCCCAATAAAACTCTGATCCCACCTTTCCAGTTCAAGACAATTCAGCAGGATGTTCTCAAGTCCAGGGCGAACTGCCATCTCCAACCGCAGAGTCTTCCGATATTGAATACATTCCCTCTACCACAGCTGCTGATCATCTGCAACCCCGTCTACACGTATGGACGAAGGACCACCCACCAGGGTGCCACACCCCAAAACCGATGGCGGAAACGTTCCGGGGCGGAGGACGTCATGGGTGGTATCACAACAGTTGTATCATAGTAAGCGAAGTAAACACAACCATTACATTATAATATGAGTATTTACATTGTTCAAAAACATGGTTTATACATATCAGTAATTATAGAAAAAGTAAAAGACGTGACTTCAGAATGTTCCGTCTTCTCCAAAAGTCGGCAGGAGTACCTGTCTATTGATGCCCTGAGAATACAAGCAGTTTTAAAATATCAGCATAAAGCTGGTGAGTTCATAAGCGTTTTAGTTCTGGTTAAAGAAATGTTTCTTTGATTCTTTGAAAAGTTGTTTCCCAAGAAAATCCTATATTTTCTTATGAAAGAGGTTTGATTATCCATTAGTTACACGTTAAACAGCCTGCTTATGAAAGGTTAAGTTATCCCAGGAAAATCCTATATTTTTCCTTAAAAGTTGATAGTTGATTTTCGATTCTGATACAAGGTGTACAAGTATCTACCATACTTGTATCGATAGATGTAGTTTCCTTGAAAAACCCTGATTACTCACTGTGAGAGGTATTAGTCTTATTACATAAATAAAATTAATAAAAATAGGTAGTGAACTAGATCCTAAGGGCGTTACTGATGCCCTCTAGTAATCAAATCAGATATTACTTTGAGGTTAGTTCACTCGTTTCATTATTACAAAAGTAAATTCTCGTTACCTAAGTTGTGAGTGCCATAACCGTACTTAGACTGGATAAGGCACGAAACGGGGGCCAGTATCTTTTATGACTTTGTCACCCCTGAACCTAACGGTTCCGCTGTAGCTAGCAGCGAGGGTGTGGGATAGTCAGTCCCATATAGATCTATACACAATAGTCACGTATCCGATGGAGTGTTACCAAGGACATGTCTCAAACTTAGCCTAACAAATTTACAAGTAATAGTACGAAAATCCTACTTATGATTTACATGAATCCTTTATAAGATAATACATATTATAAAATGATTCACAAGTTTCTTGCTTTAGATTTGAAAACTGTTTCTACGAGTTGATTTCTTAATCGATTGGTAAAATGGTTTTCTGAGTTAAAAGCATACTGAACATATAATTATTTTAAACCAAATAATATACTTGAGCACAATTTTCCTTGTACTTTTGCTTGTATTCCCCCCCCCCCCTGAAAACATGAAAAACTTGGAAAAAGTGTACGGGTATGAACTCACTGTTTGACGTGGGATTCGAGTGTAAGTTGCTAGGAGTTGTTGAGTGTCAAATAAAGCCTCGGACACAAACGGATCCTATTTAGCATGTAGAAGTACATATATACATTAGGTGAGGACATAAAACTATTTGTTATGGAAGGAAACCACCTTAGGGACTAGGAAACACTTAAAACTAAGTGTTAGAATCATATGTGTTTGAAGAGGGGAGTTTGCGGCCGTAATCAGGAGTTTACGGTCCCTGGGTTTACGGTCCAGGTGTTTACGATCCAGGTGTTTACGGTCCCTGGGTTTACGGTCCAGGTGTTTACGGTCCATGGGTTTACGGTCCATGGGTTTACGACCATAAACACTTTGGCGAAAAGTGCGATTTTCGATGTTTCAAGGCCCTTTCTAGCCTTCTGGAAGTGTTCTAAGCCTCGTTTCTAAGCTTAGGAGGGTGTTGTGGCAACTTTGCACCATATAGATAGAGTTTACGGTCAAGGGAGATCGCCTTTGACCATAAACACTCTTTTGGTCACGATTTCTAGATGTTCAGCAAGAGATTCTTGTATTCAGCAAGCTGGGGGTAGTGTACTTACGTAGTGGAAGCTTGTAATAAGGTTTTTTTTAGCCACCAAGAACTAGTGTGTGTTCTTGGTGTTCTTGGTGAGAGAGAAAATCTAGAAAAAGATGAGATTTATGAGCTAAGAACATGGATTTGCAACTAGAAATGGATTTCAAACAACATTCACGGTGGAAAAACACTTACTTCTTGAAGATCTTGGAGAGAATTCGAAGTTTGTAGAGAGAGAAAGAGAGAGAGTAGAGAGAGAAAGCTTCTGGAGTGTGTAAAGTGAGAAATAAAGGCCACTCATCCCTTATATAGGGGTGAGTTTACGCTCAAGGGGGTGGGGTGGAGGGTTTACGGCCGTAAATAGGGTTTACGGTCGTAAATAGAGTTTACGGTTGTAAACCAAGTTTGCGGCCGTAAACTCCTCTCGAAGAGTTATTTGGCCCGAATGCTATGCTTTGACTTAGAAAACCTCGTTTTCGAATACGAAGATCGATCGAACTGAGTGTAGAATGTTCCGATAGACCAAAAATAGTACTAACGTGAACGAAAATAAACCTGAATTGATTTATTTAAAAGTAAAGTCCTTCCTAAACTATCAAATTTGACGGAATTTAATAAAGACCCAAAATTGATTAACGGAAATTGAGTAAAGATAAAGGAAAAAGTTTCGGGTTGTCACATCATCCCCCCGTTAGAGGGAATTTCGTCCCGAAATTCGAACATAGAAGACAAGTCATGGATTAGAAAAGAGATGCGGATACTTCTGTTTCATCTGATCTTCGCGCTCCCAAGTGAATTCAGGTCCATGCTTGGCATTCCAGCGAACCTTCACTATCGGGATGCGACTTTGTTTTGTTCGTTTGATCTCTCTATCCATGATTTCGACTGGTTCTTCCACAAAGTTCAGATTCTCGTTGATTTCAATCTCATAGAGAGGGATAGCAAGAGTCTCGTCGGATAAGCACTTTTTAAGGTTCGAGACGTGGAAGACGGGATGAATGTTACTAAGCTCTTGAGGTAATCGGAGTTTGTAGGCTACAGGACCGATCCTAGCGAGGATCTCGAATGGTCCTATGTATCTTGGATTTAGCTTTCCACACTTTCCAAAGCGTATCATGCCTTTCCAGGGTGAGACTTTTAGCAGGACACGGTCTCCAACCTGGAATTCCAAGGGTTTTCGTCGTTTATCGGCGTAGCTCTTTTGTCTATCTCGAGAGGCCTTAAGTCGTTCTCGGATTTGTACGATCTTTTCTGTGGTTTCGCGGATGATTTCTGGACCAGTGAGAGTGCTATCTGGGACTTGCCCCTTGGCTAGCTGCGTGTCACCCACCTCAGCCCAGCACAGAGGGGATCTGCACTTGCGGCCATAGAGAGCTTCGAAAGGCGCAACCTTGATGCTGGTATGGTAACTGTTGTTGTAGGAAAATTCAACCAAAGGAAGATGAGTGTCCCATGACGTGCCGAAATCGATGACGCAGGCTCTCAACATGTCTTCCAAGGTTTGGATGGTTCTCTCACTCTGTCCATCTATTTGAGGATGGTAAGCTGTGCTCATATCCAGCTTAGTTCCAAAAGCCTTCTGTAGTGACTGCCAGAACCTCGAAGTGAACCTACTATCTCGATCGGAGATAATAGACACAGGCACACCATGCAGTCGAACTATCTCTTGGATGTAGATTCTCGTGAGCCTCTCCATTTTGAAGTTTTCCTTGATCGGCAGGAAATGGGCGGATTTAGTCAGTCTGTCGACAATTACCCAGACGGCGTCGTGCCCACTCGGAGACTTGGGTAATTTGGTGATAAAATCCATAGAAATCCCCTCCCACTTCCACTCCGGTATCTCCGGCTGGTGGAGTAGGCCTGAGGGCTTCTGATTTTCGACCTTCACCTTGGCGCAAGTCAGGCACTTGCCCATGAAGGTAGCGATCTCTGCTTTCATGTTCGGCCACCAATACAGTTTCTTGAGATCGAGGTACATCTTGTACGATCCTGGGTGAATGGAGTATCTGGTTTTGTGAGCTTCGTTCATTACAACCTCTCTGTAACCACCGAACTTTGGGGTCCAGATCCGGTCCATGAGGTAATAGACTCCGTCTCCCTTGATCTCTAGGTTCTTTTCCATTCCTCTTAAGGCTTCACCCGACATGTTCTCTGGTTTCAAGGCTTCCAGCTGAGCCTCCTTGATTTGCGCGGATAAATGGGAATAGATAGTCATGGTTAGTGCCTTCACTCTACGACCTGAGTACTCCTTCCGGCTGAGAGCATATGCCACCACATTGGCCTTGCCGGGATGGTAGCGGATTTCGCACTCGTAATCGCTGAGTAGCTCAACCCATCGCCGTTGTCTCATGTTCAGCTCCTTCTGGTCGAAGATATGCTGCAAACTTTTATGGTCCGTGAAAATAGTGCACTTGGTTCCGTAGAGATAATGTCTCCATATCTTCAATGCGAAGACTACTGCTCCCAATTCCAGATCATGAGTTATGTAGTTGACTTCGTGTGCTTTCAGCTGTCTTGAGGCATAAGCAATGACTTTTCCCCGTTGCATGAGCACACAGCCTAGGCCCTGATTGGATGCATCACAGTAGACAACGAAGTCCTCCATCCCTTCAGGCAGAGACAAGATAGGTGCGCTGCATAGGGCCCGCTTCAACGTTTCGAACGCAGTGTCTTGCTTCTCACTCCAACAAAAGGGTACGCCTTTCTGAGTCAGAGTGGTTAAGGGTTTGGCAATTCTGGAGAAATTCTGGATAAACCTGCGATAGTAGCCAGCGAGACCCAAGAATTGACGAATTTCTGTGGGTGTCTTTGGTGCTGACCAGTTCTCTATCGCTTTGATTTTGGAGGGGTCCACGTGTATGCCTTCCTCGCTTACCACGTGACCTAGGAAGGTTACTTTGCGAATCCAGAATTCGCACTTGGAGAATTTCGCGTATAGCTTCTCCGTCCTTAGGGTTTCCAGCACCGATCTCAAGTGCTGTCGATGATCTTCCTCACTTCTGGAGTAGACAAGTATATCGTCGATGAACATGATTACGAACTTGTCCAGGAAAGAACGGCACACCCGATTCATCAGGTCCATGAATACCGTCGGTGCGTTGGTTAGACCGAAGGGCATCACTACAAATTCGTAGTGACCATACCGAGTCCGAAATGCTGTCTTAGGAACATCACTCTCATGGACTCGTAGCTTATGGTACCCTTATCTTAGGTCTATTTTGGAAAAGTAGCTGGCTCCTTGAAGTTGATCGAAGAGGTCGTCCATTCGAGGAAGTGGGTAACAGTTTTTGACGGTGAGTTTGTTTAGCTCTCGATAATCGATGCACGTCCGAAAGGATCCATCCTTCTTTTTCACGAACATGATCGGGGCTCCCCAGGGTGAGGAACTCGGTCTGATGAACCCTTTGCTGAGCAGCTCATTGAGCTGACTGGATAACTCTCGCATTTCTGCCGATGCTAGTCGGTATGGGGATTTAGCTACGGGGGTAGCTCCGGGGACTAAGTCGATACGAAACTCGACTTGGCGTTCGGGAGGGATTCCCGGGAGATCTTCGGGAAAAACATCGGGAAAGTTGCAGACTTTGGGGATGCTCTCGAGGTCTTTAACTTCCTGCTTCTCCTTAATGACGTGAGCTAGGAATGCATAACACTCCTTTCGCAGGAGTTTCTGGGCTTGGATACATGAAATGATACGGAGGTTCGAACTGAGTTTATCGCCGTAAATTATGAGAGTTTCATCAGAAGAGAGGTTGAGGCGGATAGCTTTTTCGTAACAAAGGATATCAGCATGATTGGGGCTCAACCAATCCATGTCGATGATGACATCGAAGCTTTTTATGGAGACTGGCATAAGGTCGATGGGAAAAGAATGATCGTTTAGGGTAAGAGTACAGCCTACATATATATCATTAGTGCTCTCTTTCTCACCGTTAGCCATCTCGACGGTAAATGTTTCAGTTGGTTGAGCTTTATGCCTAAGAAGATGTTTGAATGCATGGCTAACAAAACTTCTCTCCGCACTAGAGTCGAAAAGAATGCATGCATAAGAGTTGTCGAGGAGGAACGTACCCGAAACAACGGTGGGGTCAGCCACGGCCTCCTCTTGCCCTATAGATAGTACTCTCCCGGTGTTGCCAGTTGTTGTTGCCTTGGGGCAGTTTCTCTTGAAATGCCCGACTTCCCCACAACCATAACAGGCTTTACCGACACCTGTTCCAGAGGCCTGATCGGTTAGTTGGACTGGGGTTATACAGCTTTGAGCCATGTGACCCTTCTTGCCACAGTTGTTGCAGAGCATTTCACGGCATGGGCCGGGGATGCGATGATGATAGTTGCATTTGCTGCACCAAGGGAGGGTACCAGTATATCTACTGGTAGGTGGTCGAGTGGCAGGGGCAGCGGCAGGAGTAGTAGCAGCGTGGACTGCCACCGTTTGCTGTTTCTTCGAGGGCTCCTGTGAAGACTGGCCCTTCCGCTGCTTCCAAAACTTTCTTTTCTCACCACTCCCTTTAGCTGGTTCAGGAGTGGTTGCCACTTTATCAAGATCAACTCCGTGATCTATGAGAGTTTGCGCCAGACACTTCGCGCTATCAAAGGTGTTTGGCCTAGCAGCCAAGACATTTCCTTTGGTGGGTTGTGTCTGTCCCCAAATGTATCTCTCTATCTTCTTGCTTTCCGGGGTGACCATTCCCGGGCAAAGAAGCGCTAGGTCTTCAAACCTAGAAGTGTAGGCAGCAATGTCGGATTCTTACATCCTCAGGTTCCAGAGTTTGTGCTCTAGTTTCTGCATCTCGCCTCGTAGATAGTACTCGGCTATCATGAGTTCCTTTAAATTTTCCCAACCCATAGCATTTGCCACTGGCAGGGTTAGGGATTTGACCCGACCATTCCACCAGGTCAGTGCCCTGTTGGCGAAAGTGCAAGCGGCGAATTTTACTTTGTTGGCTTCAGCACTGGAACATATTTGGAAAATGGACTCGATTTTCTCGATCAATTGAGTCAGGGCAATAACACCTCCTTTGCCGTCGAAAGATGTGGGTTTCGCGCCCATGAAGTCCTTATAGGAACACTCCTTCTGGTGTCCCTGACCACCTTCATGATTTTGGGGATGCGTACCACCTCCCTGACCACCAGATCCACCAGGATTCATCTGTGACATCGCGACAGCCACAGCAGCAGTAACAGCTGCTTGGAACATAACGGGATCGAACTGAGGGGGCGGTGGTGGCGGCGAAGTGTCATCGTTTCTTCTGACGGGCCTTTTTCGGGGAGGCATCTCGTTCTAAAATAATCAGGAAGAAGAGGATGGTAAGTCCTCAAGATATATGAAACATAATATATCTCATCCTGATAATAAAGTGTTCTACCAAGCGATAAGCAAAGAAAGGTTACTAATGCAAGTAAGTTATCGCTAAGAAACGAATAGGTAGCAACACTAGGAATGAATTTCTACAATGTATTCGGCTCTGGCTAAAATACTCCTATAGTATTTTAAGTTGTATTGATACTAGGTAAGTTTTAGGCCTGTTGCAACACCAAAGTCAATCCCAAGCACATGTTGGTCATGTCTCGAATAAATATAGTTGATCAGGCTATATTGACCCTAGACATGATTACATAACTGCCCAGGTTTAACCGCTGTGTTCAACACCCAAAATACTTTTGTTTTGTTCTACTTATGATACTGATTCTGGTACGTAGGTATACTTGTATACTTTTTGAGAAAATACTTGTATTTTAAAAGTATACTTTTAGTTCAGAGCACTTCAGCCCCTTAGTGTTTATAGTTGTATACCGTGTAAGGTTCGGTATACTTAGTTCACTATAAACAATAGCGCTGATACCAATCTGTCACACCCCGAAACCGATGGCGGAAACGTTCCGAGGCGGAGGACGTCATGTGTAGTATCACAACAGTTATATCATAGTAAGCGAAGTAAACACAACCATTACATTATAATATGAGTATTTACATTGTTCAAAAACATGGTTTATACATATCAGTAATTATAGCAAAAGTAAAAGACGTGTCTTCAGAATGTGTCGTCTTCTCCAAAAGTTGGCAGGAGTACCTGTCTATTGATGCCCTGAGAATACAAGCATTTTTAAAATATCAACATAAAGCTGGTGAGTTCATAAGCGTTTTAGTTCTGGTTAAAGAAATGTTTCTTTGATTCTTTGAAAAGTTGTTTCCCAAGAAAATCCTATATTTTCTTATGAAAGAGGTTTGATTATCCATTAGTTACACGTTAAACAGCCTGCTTATGAAAGGTTAAGTTATCCCAGGAAAATCCTATATTTTTCCTTAAAAGTTGATAGTTGATTTTCGATTCTGATACAAGGTGTACAAGTATCTACCATACTTGTATCGATAGATGTAGTTTCCTTGAAAAACCCTGATTACTCACTGTGAGAGGTATTAGTCTTATTACATAAATAAAATTAATAAAAATAGGTAGTGAACTAGATCCTAAGGGCGTTACTGATGCCCTTTAGTAATCAAATCAGATATTACTTTGAGGTTAGTTCACTCGTTTCATTATTACAAAAGTAAATTCTCGTTACCTAAGTTGTGAGTGCCATAACCGTACTTAGACTGGATAAGGCACGAAACGGGGGCTAGTATCTTTTATGACTTTGTCACCCCTGAACCTAACGGTTCCGCTGTAGCTAGCAACGAGGGTGTGGGATAGTCAGTCCCATATATATCTATACACAATAGTCACGTTCTCCCTCCAAGAGATTCTGGTTATAAGTCGTGGTCCTCCACTCACGAATCTGATGGAGTGTTACAAAGGACATGTCTCAAACTTAGCCTAACAAATTTACAAGTAATAGTACGAAAATCCTGCTTATGATTTACATGAATCCTTTATAAGATAATACATATTATAACATGATTCACAAGTTTCTTGCTTTAGATTTAAAAACTGTTTCTACGAGTTGATTCCTTAATCGATTGGTAAAACGGTTTTCTGAGTTAAAAGCATACTGAACATATAATTATTTTAAACAAAATAATATACTTGAGCACAAGTTTCCTTGTACTTTTGCTTGTATTCCCCCCCCCCCCTGAAAACATGAAAAACTCAAAAAAAGTGTAGGGGTATGAACTCACTGTTCGACGTGGGATTCGAGTGTAAGTTGCTAGGAGTTGCTGAGTGTCGAATAAAGCCTCGGACACAAACGGATCCTATTTAGCATGTAGAAGTACATATATATATATTAGGTGAGGACATAACACTATTTGTTATGGAAGGAAACCACCTTAGGGACTAGGAAACACTTAAAACTAAGTGTTAGAATCACATGTGTTTGAAGAGGGGAGTTTGTGGCCGTAATCAGGAGTTTACGGTCCCTGGGTTGACGGTCCAGGTGTTTACGGTCCCTAGGTTTACGGTCCAGGTGTTTACGGTCCATGGTTTTACGGTCCATGGGTTTACGGCCGTAAACACTTTGGCGAAAAGTGTGATTTTCGATGTTTCAAGGCCCTTTCTAGCCTTCTGGAAGTGTTCTAAGCCTCGTTTATAAGCTTAGGAGGGTGTTGTGCAACTTTGAACCCTATAAATAGAGTTTACGGTCAAGGGAGATTGCCTTTGACCATAAACACTCTTTTGGTCACGATTTCTAGATGTTCAGCAAGAGATTCTTGTATTCAGCAAGCTGGGGGTAGTGTACTTACGTAGTGGAAGCTTGAAATGAGGTTTTTTTTAGCCACCAAGAACTAGTGTGTGTTCTTGGTGTTTTTGGTGAGAGAGAAAATCTAGAAAAAGTTGAGATTTATGAGCTAAGAACATGGATTTGCCACTAGAAATGGATTTGAAACAACATTCAAGGTGGAAAAACACTTACTTCTTGAAGATCTTGGAGAGAATTCGAAGTTTGTAGAGAGAGAAAGAGAGAAAGTAGAGAGAGAAAGCTTCTGGAGTGTGTAAAGTGAGAAATGAAGGCCACTCATCCCTTATATAGGGGTGAGTTTACGGTCAAGGGGTGGGATGGAGGGTTTACGGCCGTAAATAGGGTTTACGGTCGTAAACAGAGTTTACGGTCGTAAACCAAGTTTGCGGCCGTAAACTCCTCTCGAAGAGTTATTTGGCCCGAATGCTATGCTTTGACTTAGAAAACCTCGTTTTCGAATATGAAAATCGATCGAACTGAGTTTAGAATGTTCCGTTAGACCAAAAATAGTACTAACGTGAACGAAAATAAATCCGAATTGATTTATATAAAAGTAAAGTCCTTCCTAAACTATCAAATTTGACGGAATTTAATAAAGACCCAAAATTGATTAACGGAAATTGAGTAAAGATAAAGGAAAAAGTTTCGGGTTGTCACACAGGGCAAATCTTCGGCAACCCATCCGCAGGTATTCAAACCCGATCTTCCAAGGATTTATCTGATCATTGTTACTACGCTGCGTTTATGTCCTCGGTCGAGCCCCGAACGATCAAAGAAGCATTACTAGAACCAGACTGGATATCTGCAATGCAAGAAGAGCTAGAAGAATTCAAAAGAAACAAAGTATGGCAGCTCGTTCCGAAGCCGCAAGGTCACACCATCTTCGGATCAACTGATCAAAAGATGGTGAATGAATTCGCTAAGCTCATGACCAACAAGTTCCAAATGAGCATGAATAGAGAGATTAACTTCTTTCTAGGACTTCAAGTGAAACAAGTTCCTCAAGGGATATTCATTCATCAGGAGAAATACACCACTGAATTGTTAAAGAAATATTCAATGGACAACTGTTCTTCGACTAAGGTCCCCATGGCCTTCGGATATAAGATATCTGCTGATCCCTCCGGTGAATCAGTGGACCACAAGACTTATAGAGGAATCATTGGCTCATTCATGTACCTCACCGCAAGCCGACCAGACATTGTTTTTGCAACAGGTGTATGCGCAAGGTACCAGGCTGACCCAAAAATGTCACACATGACCGCAGCCAAGCAAATTCTAAGATACTTAAAGGGTAGTAAGACTCTTGGCTTATGGTACCTCGCAGGGAATGACTTCAGCCTACAGGCATTCACTGATGCGGATCATGCCGGATGCAGACTAGATCGAAAAAGCACCTCCGGTGGATGTCAATTTCTGGGTGGGAGACTCGTTAGCTGGTCATCAAGGAAACAAAGTTGTGTATCATTGTCTACCGCAGAAGCTGAATATGTGGCCGCAGCCAGCTGTTGTTCACAAGTCTTATGGATGAAAACACAACTCATGGACTACGGATACAGAATGCTGCGGATACCAATTTACTGTGACTCTGAAAGTGCTATAACGATTTCTCACAATCCAATTCAGCACTCTAAGACAAAGCATATTGAACTACAGTATCAATTCATCAAAGACCACATCCTGAAAGTTCTTCTACTGCAGTCATTCAACCATCCATCCGCAATGAAAAACCGTCCATCCGCAATGACAAATTTTCCGTCCGCAATGAAATCTCAATCTGCAACCACATTGATTGTTTTCTCAACTGTTTCATTAATTCTTGATTCATGGTGTGCTATTTAATGATCCTTCATTAAATAAGAAAATCATTAAAAAAAACATTCTTTGTGTAACTGTCCCATCTCCCTTTTTGAATAAACCTTGTGTCAGACCTATTTTAGGTATGATGACAAAAAGAACGTTTTTCCATAAACAAATCTTTTTAAGCTGTCCCTTCCTATACCCCCAACACGTCCAATCCGTTACACCTTCCCCTTTTCACAACGGATTAAACCCACCCTCACCACACGTTCTTCAGACGTGACATTTTTTGACTGACACTTCATTAAATGCCAACCCTCTTTTTGGAAAATCAAAAAAATAGATTAAACCTTTTATTAATTTGTGGCTGAGATTTCATCTCCCAATCGAAGAAAACACCCAAACGTTTGTTACCTTATCTAATTTCACCTAGGGTAAAAAACAATTACCGTTCCCATTCCACCACTATAAAACCCCTTCTTCTTCCCCAAGCAAGGTTTACGCTTTCTGAACAATCGAACTTACTCTCCATTTTTCCTGCACTCTGTTTCTGCAACTTTCTTCAACTTCTCAACAATGGTGAAATCAAACATTTCAAAGAAACACTCCAAGGCTTCTGCCTCAGCAAACCCTACTGCTTCAGACTTTGCAACAAGGAACCAAATGCCAACGATTGCCTCAAGCAATTTTAGGGCTGTGTTTGAAGAGCATTCCTCCTACAATGCTCCGATCAAGCTAATGATCATGTTCCTGAACAATCACCCTCTGTTTGGCCCCTTCGATTCATTCACAGATGTGGTTCCTATTTCAACTTTATTCAAATGTGCCTTTTCTGCATATCGACCCCTCGAGAATTTACAAGAGGTGCATCTCAATTTGGTGAATGATTCTTTGGTCATTCTGAACAAAGAAAAATTCCTCAATGCCATCAATCTACTTGTTCATCCTTCCACCAAGGTTTTTACTCCAAGCATGGCGGACATTCTCTCTGCTCTATACCAGATAGGTTACCAGAAGAAAATCAAAGGAATAGGCGAGTTCAAGAAAAATCAGTTGCCTGCGGTGTGGCAATTCATTTGCCATTTTGTTATCCGCAGTCTGTCAGGCCGAACCGGAGGCACTGATAATATGGGTCTCAAGCTACTAGAACTGGTATGGAGTATTTTCACTGGACATGATGTCAATTACGGTCAGATACTATGGGATGACTTCTTGCAGTACATTCCCAAAGAGAGTCCAAGAGAAAACCCTACCGAACTAACTTTTGCTAGGTTCTGGTCTCTTTGCATCTCAGATCTGCATGCGGATGCAGGACTTAGCATGGGCAACGACACCAATCTCTTCGTCACCAAAGATCTGAAAAGGTATAATCCCTCTACTGATCAATCTATTTTTGGACCCATCAGACGACTACCAGTCCACATCCTATCATCCCTTGGTCTTGAAACCCCTGAAGTCACAGACCATATAGAGGCTACGGAAGGTATTAGCCCATACCTTTCTACCCCGCCTCTACAGGCCACAACCACACTCACCACTCCTAGTAGTACCGTAGTCCCATCCTCCACCACTCTATCCAATTTATCACAAAGACGAAAGAAGTTAGCCTAAACCCGTCAAGGCCCCCGCAACGTCTCCAAGAAACAAAGAACTCCATAGAAGAAAGATACTCCCAAACAAGCTGAACATCAACCTCACTCTCCCTCTGTGAGTGATTCTGATGAGGATGCACAACCCATCTCCATCCTTAAGAAAAGAAAAACCAATCCCACAGACCAAATGCATGACCGGACTGATACTGAAGCCTCTCAAAAGGCTCTGGTTGTCCTTGGGGTGGCCGCAGACCCATTCAATACCACAATCGAATTCTACTCAGACACAGAAAGTGAGTCTGTTTCATCTCAACGTGGAGACTCACCCCCAGCTCACTCCCAAGGGAATGGAACTGGTTCTCGCCCTAAGGTCTCCAGGGCTTCCCGTCCACACTTCTTTTCCCCTGAGGAGTTGAACTCCATACTTTTGTCTGTCACCCAAACACTACAAACACCTTCCCAACCGCAAGGCGATTCTTCTGCCTTTGCCAGAACTGAGCCGAGGCCAGACTTGACCACTGGTCAAGGAGACCGAGAAAGCTCAGGAAATCCTACTCTGCTTACATCTTTTACATGTGGTTTAGGCACGGTGAGAACCAATGTGCAAGGATCCGTGGACCCGAGGGACACGTCAGTGCGTTTCCAAGGATTTGACGGTGATGAGTCGAATGACTCATGGTTACATTACACTCCGGTATCTGACTCCGATGTCAAGAAATATGCCGCTTTCCGTAGGGCATTTCAAGCAAGGAAGGATCAGCAAATCAAGCAACTTCAATAGAAACAACAGGAGATCCAATCCGTAGCCAAGTACTGGGCGGACGCAATCAACAATGCTAATACCGTAGCCACCATTCTGAAAGTACAAGAGTGGATGACCGAAATGGCTGACACGATCCGCAAGGCTCAGTCCACTCATGGTGGTGAAGGTACATCTAAGCTCCCTCCAACTCCAACTCCAACTGTTCGAGATTCTCAAGAAGAGGGAACCGCAATCGAAGTTAGCTCTGCTCCTACCTTCGGATTCGACGATGTCGATCTCAATGAGGTAAACCAGCCTTACGCTTCTGATGATGATTTGATGATGTTTGATGAAGAAGAAGAATCTAGTAGCTCTCACCATTAACCTCCAATCCAAAAGAGAAAAAGAAGAAAAAGAAGATGGTTGTGTCCAGGAAAGAGTTTCTGAGTCTACAAGCCAAAGTAGACCAAATCCTAGCTGCGGTCAAGCCCACTCAACCGCAACCTGAAGACGTTCCAGGACCACAGTCCTTAATTGAAAGAATTGAAAGACTGGAAACCCGTGAAAGATTGGCTGCTGAACGCATTTCCCTGAAAGTTGAAATGGGAATCAGATCCCTGGATACAAGTCGCCAGACTGATCACAAGCAATTCATGGCTGCTGCGGAGCGCCTCATCTCTGAAGTATCTGCAATCAAGGAAGACTTACTAAATGTCATTTCGGACCAATCAACTCACTCCCAAAAGCTGATAGCAGAGACTCACACTGCTTATGAGTCCACCATCTCAGTCCTTCAATCCACAATCAACAGACTTCAACGATCTTTATCGTCAAATTTTCATGGCCCGGAGATTCTTCAACT
The DNA here is from genome assembly GCF_052849685.1 of Lactuca virosa. NCBI lineage: Eukaryota > Viridiplantae > Streptophyta > Magnoliopsida > Asterales > Asteraceae > Lactuca > Lactuca virosa. The sequence goes on from NC_136428.1 coordinate 284,274,310, forward strand.
GACAAAGGAGATTCATGACTACTCTTCAACACCGCCATCCCAGACAATCAGCAACTGGCCGATGCTCTGAAAGCTCAATTCCAGGAGGTGTGTGCCAAAGTTGATGGTCTCAAACAATGGCTTGAGAATTCTCCGGTGTTGCATTCCTGAAGACAGGGAAGTGATGAAGACCATCACTCAAACAACGTCTCTCACCAAAGGAGCCCCCCCCATCATAACTGAAAAAATTCCCTCACCGCAACCATCTCCTCATCAAACACCACCGCATCAAACACCATCGCATCAAACACCACCTCATCAGACCCCACCGCATCAGTCTCCACCACAACACAAAATCATTCAAGAAAGTTCTTCTGAGCAACCGGAGACTCCTCCCCACTTCAAGAATCTTGCATCCAATATGTCATCCGAACACTCCGACGACTCTCCCACTATGAAACAAAAGAAAGCAGATTGGAAAGCAGCCAAGTTTGCTGAACTCATCTGGAGAGAGAACGAACTCGACATCACTATGGATGAATCCTTAGTCATTTCCTGGATTAATCCCCACTGAAGACTGCTGGATGATGACTACAAACCTTACCTTACCTACGCTGAACCCCTTTCCGATGGCTACTGGGATGTTCCAATCTCCCCAAATGCTAAATACTTCACTATATTTGAGCAGTTTGACCGTAGCCTACCCGATCACAAGAGACTGCCTATGGAATTCGAAAGACTTAACCGTTTCTATGCCAAACATGCTTCTTCTATAGAGAAAATCTGGTCTAATGATAGACCATCCGCAGTCAAGAGCTTTAAGCCCTGGAAATTCATGAAAGCTGACTTCATTCAGTACACGCTTACAAGAAAGAATCAGGACTATGTCCGCACCCAAGCTGACTTCCCATGTATGAATCCAGAAGAAGTCTTACTGATAGCAAAGGTGTTCAAAAACAAAAGCGAGAAGTATCCGAAAATGAAAATAGCACTTGAAAGGGCAAGCACATTTCTGAGGGAAACCGTCTGTGACTTTGCAAAGATTGATGCAGACATCTACCCCCAATTGCTAAAAAGTTCGATCTACCACCACTTGATCCTGCACCAATGCCTACCGAAGGTTATCAAGAAAGATCCCTAGGTGCAACAAGCTTCCCTAAGCTCGGAGTCATTTTCAAAAGGAAAGTCGATAAAATCAAATACTTCATTCCTATGACTGCCATGAATCGTCTTTCAAGGAAGCAACTTGAAATGTGTCGAACCGCAGTTGAAAGATCAAAACACACGACTGCCGAAGTCAAGTTCGAAATTTTAAGAAGGATCACATGGTTGGAAAATATCAGAAAGTTTTGGTGGATCCTGATTAATTTCTTAAAACTTGATAACTGAAGAGAAGTTAAAGAGGTCACTTAGGGGGAAATTGTTGAATCATAAAAGTGACCCTCTTGAACTTCAGCTACCGTAGCCCTCAAGAATCCGCAGTCAGATCTTCATCAGCAACCTCACCCTAAGTCATCATCAACCGCAGTCATTCATTCTTACTTAGACGATTACTTTACTTTATCTACTTTTGTTGTAATACTCTCTATTGTCCAGTATGCCTTGCATGGCTACTCTTAGAGATTTGATCCAATGTAATCCATGAGTCTCTATATAAAGAGCTCAATCTTTCTCATTAATATAACTCTTCTACAATCTATCGCAACTTCTATGCTATCAAATATATCTCTCATCTCTATCTGATTACGCACCTTAAATCTCTCCTTACTCTCAAAATTCACTAGATCTTTACTGAATACTATTACTCTTCGGAGCAAGTCATTCGTGACTTAATCACTAAGTTCGATCTAACTTACTAACTTTGTCTGAATGCATTCCATGTTATGAATCAAATTATGTGCATACTTGATATGTTATCTGCTGTCATTTATATTTCCTTACATTTCCGCAACTAACTCTCTATCTATCTAACTCGTTAACTTATTATTATTGTTGAGCTTTTAGATCCTTTGAGATAACTATTCCGCAACTATACTTGTTCTAACGTTTGTTCAAGTGTCTCAAGTTTTTCTCTCAACAGGAAGAAAACAATAGGTGGATGAACTGGTGGTAAATGAGAAGAATAAGTGTGTCCGGAAGAAGTTGATGATAACTACAAGCTAATTAACAGTACCTAATTCAGCCGAGTACAATTCATAATCCGTTCTCTCCTTTAATATATATATATATATATATATATATATATATATATATATATATATATATATATATATATATATATATAATTTTTCGAAAAATTGCATTTTCGATACATATTCATATCTTTTTTGTGAAAATGCACATTTAAAAAAAATATATATTCATACGAACCATCTTAAAATGTTTTTATTTTCAAAATCGTTTTTGGAATGCCTTCGTCTAACGAAATAATTATTTTTGGTATTCTTATATTTTGAAAAATATTGTGTAGAAAAAGTTCCCATTGTAAGATGTTTGTTAGCATTATTTAAAATTATATATATATATATATATATATATATATATATATATATATATATATATATATATATATATATGGTTAGGTTCATGTGAGACGGCCTAATTTTGTGAGATCGTGAGACCACTTTTTTCTAGTGAAATATTCTAATATTCTAGTGTTTATAAAAATTAAATATGTATAATATTCTAATATTCTAAAACAATAATTTTAACATATTTTACATTGAAATATTCTAAAACATATAATGTTAGAATATATTGCATATTTTATTTTTACGAACAATAGAATATTATAATATTTCACTAAAAAACTTTCGTCTCACGGTCTCATAAAATTATGTTCGTCTCAAATGAACTCTTACCTATATATATATATATATATATATATATATATATATATATATATATATATATATATATATATATATATATATATATATATATATATATATATTTGGTGAGCCTGAGAGTCATTAGTGGTTGACGGATCGGGGTGAGTATGAGAGTCATTAGTGCTTAACGGATTGGGGTGAGCCCAGAAGAGTCATTAGTGGTTTACGTATATGGGTGAGCCCGAGATTCATTAGTGGTTGACGGATCGGGTTGAACCGAGAGTCGTTAGGGTTGAAGAATCGAGGTAAGCTCGAGGATATCTAGGCGTCATTGGATCGGTGGTGTTTCTTCAGAGCAGGTGATATGTAAGTCATGAGGGTGATTTTCAAAATTGCATGTATTAGTTGGATCTTGGATCGATGAGTTTTAGTATTGGTGAGTCGCTCTAATGCTTGGCTTTTTCTGTGGTGCTCCGCAATGGGATTCTTCGGGTTGAGGAGAATTCTTGGCTTGTAGGATAAAAAGATTGCTCGGGTATAACTGTGTAAGGACTTGGGGAAACCATAAAGAGTACGTGAGAGGATTTTTTGAATGGATGTTCTCCATGATTTTCAGGTTTTAGTGATTTCTGAAGCACTTCCAAGAATCAAGGAGTTATGGAGGCGTTAAGTCCTGCGTTACTGAGAAAGGGTATTTAGAATGGACTTCGAGTGGTTAGTTTTTATGGAATGGCATGTGGATTTGGATCAACTTTTTTTGAACTGCATGCCTTGCATAGAGATATTACCCTAAGGCATATTTCGAGGACATAACTTAGTTTAAGTATGGGGAATTGCAACATATGTTTTTTTGGATATTATTCTTTTGGTTTAATTATTTTAAGCCTTGAAGTTTTTGGAGTTTTGACTAATCACGACGTGGTGGTGGAGAACCACCATGGCATGGACACATCATTTAATGAACCGCATCTTGTAGGTCGACCACAATGTTGTATAGTGTTGTCCAAGACGCGATGACGGTTGGGGTTTAAACCCATAGACCCCGGGATTTGAGCCCTATTTCAAGACTCTAGCTTCTTGGGTTGCCTTATTTTGCAACGCCCGTCCTTTGAGAACGGAACCCTCCCAAACCATAGCCTCCATAGTTGCTTTTGAGCTGATTCCCTTGTTTTTGTGTAGCTTGGAGTAAAAGAAGCTTCCTCTTGGTGAAAGGAAGCAAAGCTGCAGATTAGATCCATAGTTACCACCAAGTTTCTAGTCCATTTGATGTACAAAGCTCCATACATGATTATCATATCATTAGATCTAGTTTTAAACACTTTTATGAGCTTTTTGTCCCAAAAACTCTATGTTCTTGGAGTTGGATTGAACTCCAGAATCTTGAGTGCGTTTGTTGGCTTCAGGGGTGTTGCATGTGCTAGAATTGAGTCCATGCTATTGGTATAATCATCTTGGAAACTTTATCCATTAAGACCTTTATAATAATCAGATTTGGGTTTTAAGCTTTGGAGCTTAAGATTTAAGTGCTTACCGCATTAAGTTGTTATGGACTATGGCCACGACACGACGAAGTGTAAGCCACGACTCGATGGCGAGTGGTAACACGGATATTCTATCTTTTAGCCACGACGACACGAACATGGTGTTGGCCACGATGTGGTGACTCGAATGTTGACTTTTGACAAGTTTAACTTTCGGTCAAACTTCAGTAGAATTTGGTATTTGAGTAAGGGATGGTTCCGGTTTGGCATTAGATAGCTTGTGGTAGTTGTTATTTTGTTAAGGTGACTTTCCTCACTATACTATGTGTTACAGTGTATATCCTTTCATGATAGGATATAGAGGAGTAGTGTTATGCTGGTTAAAATATCGATAGGATTGGTGATCGTCATAGTGAATGTCGTAGGGGTTGTGTGTATTCATATAAGATAGCCTGGGAATTCTTAATCTAGTCTTTCTTGCTTGTTCCTTGTTTAGTTGTGGCTCTAGAGTAGGATCATTTGTTCGACTATCAATCTTATCTCTGATTACGTACAACTATGCATTCATTTGGTGATCTTCCAATTGTAGCATATAATGAAGCGTGAGCCCTCTATATGATGTGAACATGTTGTAGTAAGCTATTAGACATGTATAGTGTAGAACTTTGTCTGTGTTTTTGGATGGTTTGTTTTTCTGTTTTTTATATATGTCGACACATCTTGTGGTGGGTTGAGGGTGGTCGAGCTTTGTGCGGTAGGCCAAGATACTCAGGCGGACCAACATTATGTTGAAGGCCCGGTGTGAAGCAGCTTTATGTTTTAGGAGAGAGGGAGACCATTCGTGGACTGAAGTCTACTGTTTGTGTGCTTGAATGTATATTAAGGTGTGTGGTCTTTTGGGAACTCACTAAGCTTTGGATTATATTTGTGGATTAAATGTTTCAGGTACTTTGAATACTCATGGGAAGGGAAAGGTGTGATCGTACACACATCGACAACTTTCATACTTTGCGATTCCATATTTATGATCATGCTCTGATTTTTGGGTTGTAAGCTTTTGGAATAAATGGTTTTATGATGTTACCATATGAAAATGGTTTCTTTATTTAAATTAAAAATCAAAACTTTTTCCTACAAATTTTTTGACATTACAAAGTTACTATCTTTGTATCCTTAATACCTTAGATACATAGTTGGGACTTGAGTGTAGGGAGTGTTATGCTTTGGTATAGCCAAATTTCATTCTCTGACTAGGAAGTTATAAAGACCATTGCCAGGTATGGTACGAAATATATGAGAGGCGTATGTAGTCAAGACATAAATTTTTCCTCTTATGTGTTGAGAGTTAGAAATCTAACGCTCATTACCTAAATTTGCATACCAAATGAGATTGATTGCGATCCAAATCTCATGGTTAATAGGATGTTTGTAACAATGGCATAACTGATAAACTTACCTTATACAACAATTATAGCTTTGAACATTTGGGAATTGGATTTTGATGAATGACACGTCGTCATGTGTTATTAGGGGCAGTGATATGTTGCTAGACGTTCACCACTGTCTATATCAATCTATGATAAGTCTTGTGCAAGTAGGAGGTTGAAATATCTATATGCGCAAGAATCATTATAGAATGATATTTAGTAATGATATATGATCATATATGGTCACACCTTAAAGCAAGTTGTCAATTATTGATTATTTATTTAGGATTAGATTACTAATAAATATTATTAATAATTTTTTTATTGAGAAATTATTATGTGTATGAAAATAATAAAATTAGAGAGAATAACCAGTTATAAGATCATATAGTATGATTAAAGGTGATGTACATTATTTTGGACTTATCGTAGTTCAGTAGATAATGTTATATACATTTAGTTAATGTGTTAGAGTGTTTGGCACATTTTCTTCCTTCTCTCTCCTATAACAGTCCATATCTAAGAGGCATGGGTTGGTTACTTGTTTGACCACGCCTTATACACATCATGTTGCTTGGAAGTCTTTGATTTCATTAAATGAATGTTTGGACTTCATAAAATGAGTGTAAGCATATAAAGAAGAGTAAGGAATTAAACTACCTAGTTTTTTCTCTTCTTTTTGGCCTAAAATCCAAGAGCTTCAAGATCTCTTGCTCCCTCATTCTCTTGCAAATGGTTGTGAAGATTAGGTTGCTTTAGTTGGTTATCCTCTTAAGGTTTATTTGGTACAAGTTCTTTAAGGCTTGAGAAGTGCTAAATACAACTGAAGACTAGCATATTTGGTGTCTTAACCTTGCTTGGTGGATACATGTAGAGAATCTCTACTTTAAGCTTTTGCCACACTTCATCAACTTCCAATCTCTCATAAGAATCTAAGACTTTAATGGTTGCAATCTTTTCCTTTCTATGGTTGATTTTATCTTTATATGATTGCAAAATGATCCTTGGTGGGTATAAAATGGTTTTATAATTATTCAAGTTTTATTGCTTTCGTTTCCATTTTAGCGTTTTTGTGAAAAAGATTTTGAACAAAATCCAATAGTTGCACGGCTATCCTCGGTCTATCGTCTCTGACCGTGATGTCATTTTTTGAGCAATTTCTGACAACAGTTATTTTGGTTGGGTCAAACGTCTCTGAAGATGAGCACAAGCTACCATCCTCAGACGGATGGTCAAACTGAGGTCCTTAATCGATCTTTAGAAACATATTTTAGGTGTTTCACTCATGAATAACCAACCAAATGGAGTTCATTCTTTTCATAGGCTGAATATTCTTATAATACTAGTTTTCACACTTCCACCTATACTAATCCATTCTCCGCAGTTTATGGTCATGATCTGTAACATCCCAAATTCAGGAATATAAGTTCGGGGTGCTATGTGTAAATAAAGGAGTAGACTCGACGAGTAGGTATCTTAACTCGTCGAGTCGGAGCGGGTTTTGGCCACGTGTTAAGTGACCATCTCGCCGAGTCGGCGGCGGGACTCGACGAGTCGGTGCTGGGAAGAGAACAATCTAATTTTAGGGTTTGCACCCTATTTAAAGGACCTTATGTTCTCACCCCAGCCTCTTTATTACCCCTTGAGAGTCAGTAAACCATAAATCGTGTAAACCCCCATTGTTGAGTGATTGGAAGCTTTGGAAGAGGATTATAGTGAAGGAAACTTGTAGATCAAGAGGCTAGCATCAATGAGTTCGTGTAGATCCAGAATCTACTTCATCTTGGGCACATCTCTGAGGTAACAAGTCGTTACTTTGAGCTTTTCCCTTCTAGATCTATTCTTGGATGATGATTTGGGGCTATTTAGCATGTTTGGGATCCATTTCGGGTTTTGGGACTAGATCTGGGGTTGCAACTTCAGATCTAGACTTATCTTGGTCCAGGAAGGCATAAAGTATCAACCCTTTAGCTTGTTTGTGAGCATTCTTGTCTTGAACCTTTTCTCTAGCTTGTATTGAGCCAAAATCACCTTGCATGCACGTAAAGTTGGAAACATTACGTGTAAAACTAGCCTTAGGAGTCCATATCTATGAGTTGGAAGCAGTGGGATGAATTGAAATCGTCTGAATGAGGATGACTTAAGTGAACTCGGCGAGTCTGTTCTTGGACTCAATGATTCGGGTCGCAAACCCTAACCCATCTGGTTATAATGTGGATCAGTGACTTGAGTGGACTTAGTGAGTTGGACAGGCTAGGACTCGGATTGAAGGGCTCGGCGAGTCATGGGGTGACTCGGCGAGTCGAGTCGCGAATTGTGGGGTTTCTGAGTTCATGAACTCGGCGAGTCACTAGGTTGACTCGACGAGTAGGGTCAACCAGGAAGGTTGACTTTGACCAGGACTTTGACTTTGACCAAGAGTTGACCAGTTTGACTTCCAAGGGTATTCTGGTAAATTGGGCACTTATAGATATGGTTTCATCAAGTGTTAGGTGGTGGAGTTCGTGGCCGTGAGAAGAGGATTTGATCTTATCTCTTCAATTCAGCATTTCAAGGTGAGTTATCCTCACTATACTCAAGGGTCTAAGGCACCAAGGCCGACCCTTTGATTTTTTATTTGAGATAGTGACTATTACGATATATTAGCTCGACATCCTGGTAGATACGATGGTTATATGCTTGTATGATCGGTTAGATCTGTATCCTGTTAGATCGGATGTGGTTATGCATAGTGACCTTTAGTGGTCTGACTGTCTGTATGCTGGTAGGGGATTACCTGTATAGGTGCACATGATTGAGCAGTAGTGTAGGGTATCCCATCCCGAGGATGATAGGACCCTAGTATGTTGTTTCGATAGACTGTTATGTGATTATCTGATAGGTGCACAAGTTTGTTAGTAGGTGGGCATTCCATCCCGATGGTTGTGGGCCAGGAGTATTCCATCCCGGTAGGATGATTGGACTCATAATAGATAGGGCATTCCAACCCGATGGTTGTGGGCCAGGAGTATTCCATCCCGGTAGGATGATTGGACTCATAGTAGGTAGGGCATTCCAACCTGATGGTTGAGGGCCTGGGGTATTCCATCCCGAGGGATGATTGGACCCATAGTAGTTGTTGTTATATGCGTAGGTGTATGGGCATTCCAACCCGTTGGTTGTGGGCCGAGAGCATTCCATCCCGAGGATGAGTGGGCTCGTAGTATGTTGGCATTCCAACCCGATGGTTGAGGGCCTGCGGTATTCCAACCTGATGGTTGACTGGACCCATATTATGTTGTCCATTGCTGTATGTGTATGGTTATGTGTGTATGGGTATTTTGGGGGTAACTCACTAAGCCTTCGAGCTTACATTTATCGATTATTGTTTCAGGTACATCGGGAGATCGTGGCAAGGCAAAGGCGTGATCGTACCGCTCCTCACTTTTCATGATTTTGTTTCTGGGATACTCTGATAATAAACTATTTGGAAACCTTTTTGTAATAACTAATGGAACTTGGGTTGTTTTTTAAAGTTTGAATTGGTTTGAAATTTATGGGTGTTACAAGTTGGTATCAGAGCCTTGGTTTGAGTGAATTGGAGGAACATTCATGTGAATCCAGTCTCAAATCAAGGAAAAGTTTTCAAAAAAAAATGTTTTAAGAAATTGGCTTTCAAAATAAATAAAGGAGAATGCAGTGTGTACGATCAGCCGGAGCCAGAAAGTAGACCCCAAAATACCATACAAGTTATTTGATTATATAATATGTTAGGACAGCATGCTAGTGCTAGGCTAGAGATCTTCAGGAATTGCATGATAGAATTGCCTGATTGTATGATGCCTGATAGCCTAGGGTTTTCCTTATATGAAATTTACATCATTACTGTAGTTGCTTAGTGTATGTATCACGGCCGTGCATAATTAAGATCTTATAGCCTGAGAATGTTTGATTTAGCCTTATGTTCTGTTCTTGTCTGATTGGGAGCTTAGGGTATGATTGGATATTCGAAAGTCTATAGGGTCCAGCGTTATGTATGGCTAGCATAGACTAGTGCTGCAGGGTTGGTGGAAGTTTCATGGATGGGTGAGTTGTGTGCGACCGGTAGGTCAGCTGTGAGACGGTTAGCTTTCCTCTAGGAGTGAGGATTGAGTGCTCGCTATGTTTTGTTTATTGTTAGGGTGTTGTGATGATACTTGAGACAAATATGGGTAGGTGTGGAAGGTAGTATGGGCCCGTACTACTGAAAGCACATGACCCATACGCGTAGCAAGGAAGTCACAACCCCTACGGTTTAGAAGGGAATTGGTCCCCGGTTATCTAGGTGGATTGTCTGATATCTTCCTCTTCTATTTTCAGTATGGTGGTTACGAGGCGTGTCGTGACTGGATCCGGATCGGAATCAGGACGGGGTGAGCAGGAGGCCCCAGTGGCACCTGAGATTATCGGCCAGGAGGGGCCAATGTTGACAGAGGATCGGGTCAGGGAGATCATCCGCGAGGAGGTGGTCGAGATTGTCCGGGGTTAGATTTCGGAGTTGTTCGGGACTATTAAGTTTGCTATGATGGAGTACTTCGATGATCGTTATGTAGCTCTTACTGAGACGGCTGTCGCGGCAGCTACAACGGTTATAGCAGCGGCATGGGGAGGAGCCGGACGGGGCTTCCAGTACCGGGACTTCGATAATACGAAGCCCCCTACCTTCGACGGGGTTCAGGATCTGATCATTGCTATGAGATGGTTGTTGGATGTGGAAGGATGTTTCTTCACGTGGCCGTGCCCTGCCGAGCAGAGGGTGAGGTGTGCTCTGAACCTTTTGAGGCTCGGGGCGAAGGATTGGTGGAGGTTGACTACGGGATCATACTCTGACGCGCAGCGAGCTACGGTGACTTACGATCAGTTTCGGGATATGTTCAGTACTCGTTATGTTCAGCGGGTAGAGCGGGAGAGATTGGCTCAGGAGTTTTTGGAGCTTAAACAGGATTCGGAGTCGGTGACGGAGATCACCAGGATGTTTATGGAGAGGGCGATGTTCTGCCCTGAGTTTGCTTCGGAGCAGGCTCAGATGACCCGGTATCTGAGCATGCTCAAGAGGGACATCAAACAGTTTGTGTCCACACAGAGATGTGATACTTTGTTGGAGTTGCAGGAGGCCGCCAGGTGGCGCGAGTTAGAGATTGAGCTCCAGCTGAGGGAGCAGAGACAGGCCCCGGTGCAGTCACAGCCTACGCCGAAACGGTTAAGGGCCACTGATTATCGACAGGGAAGTCAGAGGAGTCGCACTAGTGGGAAGTGCGGCAAGGTGCATGATGGAGGTTGTAGGTTTTCTTCTGGATTCCACAAGTTTGGCAAGGAGGGTCACATAGCTAGGGACTGCACACAGCAGACTCCAGCTGTCGGAGTCCGACTTTGTTATCATTGCGATCAGGTGGGCCATATGAAGGCCCAATGTCCTCTTTTGGCTGCCAGGCCAGTGCAGGCCCCAACACCAGCCACCTTGAGACTTACTGACAGGGGTCAGGGTAGAGCAGAGCCTCCGAGGGCTCAAGGGCGAGCCTATCAGCTTATGGCTGAGGAGACCGGGACAGCGCCAGAGGTGATAGCCGGTATGTCTTTCTTCCTATATTTTGTTCATATTTGTATTATGAGTTTTTTATTTCTTTCTGCGTGAGTTATTAGGGCGTAGGAGATGCTAGGGGGGAAGTATTGTTAAGAGATCTTAGATGGGCAGAATCCAGTGGTGCATTCAAGAAAAAGAGATAGGATAGAGAAATCGCCAGACCAGGACGAGCAGCCGTGATTCAGGGATTCAGAAATCATCAGTAGGAGCTCGGATTCTTTCGTTGCCTCGGATAGGGATAGTTGAGTCGCGAACCAGCTTCGCCGCCGGTAGAGAATAGTTAGTGCTCTAAGTGGGGGAGAATTGGAAATTCTTGGATGCGGTGTTTGCTCTGGAAGGTGCTTCCTGATGCGGTTTGGATGACGGTTACTAGAGGGGTGCGATAAGGGGGTCCGGTATATTGAGAACTCCGGTGTATTTTTGGCTGATTGGAAGTTGTTATTAGAGAACGGGCGGAGTTCAAAGGATCTTGGTGATTCCATCAGTTCATAGTGTCTCCGAGGCTTCATCTTCTTGGATCGGGTAATACTCAAGTTAGGGGACTGAGAGTGAATCTGAATGGGTATTAGTCAGTCTTGGGAAGGTTTGGGATTTGAATATCCTGTCATTCAGGTTCTGGGAACCGGGTTAGATCTTTTCTTGATCGTTTATGGCATTGGATAGGGTTGAGGCGGTCCTGCTTTATGCTGTAGGCCAAGATACCCGGTGCGGGCCGACTGTAAGTCGTAGGCAGGGAGGCTCGAAGGGAGCGGTAGGGTTAAGGCGGTAGGACAACAAACACTCAGAATTTCAACTCAGTAGTTGAATTGATTAGACATGTTGGTATTCTAACCCGAAGGGGGTGATATGGGCTAGATATGAGTGTCGTGTTGGTTGGCCAGTAGTGGTAGGTATGTTGTTGATGGTTTGAATTGTCATGATTCGTGTGTGGTTGTAGTTTTGTATCGTATATTGTTCGTGGATGAGAGGAGCGTCGATTAGGCCCTTCGAGTGGCGGGGGAAAGGGGATACCTGCAGGGTCGGAGTGTTTGACAACTGAAGTGACGACGGTAGTGTCGATCGGTCATCGGGAGCATTCCAGTCATGAGCAGAGGGCCGGGGAGGGCATACCAGACTCATAATGTGGGCTCAGAGGCAATCCAGACCTATGTTGAGGACCATGTGAGGGTGTTCCAGTCATAGGCTTTGGGCATAGAGATTGTATGATTATGTCTGTTGTAGGAGCGCGTTCGGATTGGACATATTGACGAGATTTTCGCGAGCTGTGCTTGGTTGTGTCGAATCAGAGAAGTTTGAAGGAGATGCAAGGATAAATCCTTGGATTCCGAGTATGGTTATAGGCATGGGATATGAATTTGGTGATATTCCAATCTAGGGTATTCCATCATGGGAATGACCGGACCCTATGATTGATTGGACCTGATGTTTTTGGTATTCCAACTAGAGGGTTGATTGGGCCAAACATGCATGAGGATACGAGGGTATACCATCCTAGGGATGACTGGACCCGTCGTAGGCGTACCTGGTATTCCAGCCCGAGGCTGATTGGGCCAGGTATGAGCGTTTATGTGATATAGTTGGTTGTTCATAGGAGTTGCCCGGAAGTTGAAGGATGCATATCCTGTCAGCACGGAAAGGGACTGGATTCAGGAAGGGGACAAGATGAGTTTCCAATATTGCAAGTTACTCGGGTTATCGCCAGTTTTGGAAAGGGAAAGATAGATTAGTCATGTGAGAGAGCCCAGAGAATTATAGTAGTATCTAACTTTCGCAAGTCACGAAAGTATGTTCATGACAGGAAGGAGTTGTCCTTAGAAGGTACACGGTAGTAGCGCCTGAAGAGATCTGGGCTGGTTTGGGAGACCGGAGGCTGCAATATAGGAGTCTTATCCGGAATTGTGAGCTGCAGCAGGCTTCGAGGACGAAGCCTATTTTAAATGGGGGAGAGTTGTAACATCCCAAATTCAGGAATATAAGTTCGGGGTGCTATGTGTAAATAAAGGAGTAGACTCGACGAGTAGGTATCTTAACTCGTCGAGTCGGAGCGGGTTTTGGCCACGTGTTAAGTAACCAACTCGCCGACTCGGCGGCGGGACTCGACGAGTCGGTGCTGGGAAGAGAAAACCCTAATTTTAGGGTTTGCACCCTATTTAAAGGACCTTATGTCGTCACCCCAGCCTCTTTGTTACCCCTTGAGAGTCAATAAACCCTAAATCGTGTAAACCTCCATTGTTGAGTGATTGAAAGCTTTGGAAGAGGATTATAGTGAAAGAAACTTGTAGATCAAGAGGCTACCATCAAGGAGTTCGTGTAGATCCATAATGTACTTCATCTTGGGCACATTTCTGAGGTAACAAGTCGTTACTTTGAGCTTTTCCCTTCTAGATCTATTCTTGGATGATGATTTGGGGCTATTTAGCATGTTTGGGATCTATTTCGGGTTTTGGGACTAGATCTGGGGTTGCAACTTCAGATCTAGACTTATCTTGGTCCAGGAAGGCATAAAGTATCACCTTGCATGCACGTACGTGAAAAACTAGCCTTAGGAGTCCAGATCTATGATTTGGAAGCAATGGGATGAACTGAAATCGTCTGAATGAGGATGACTTAAGTGAACTCGGTGAGTCTGTTCTTGGACTCGACGAGCCGGGTCGCAAAGCCTAACCCATCTGGTTATAATGCGGATCAGTGAGTTGAGTGGACTCAGTGAGTTGGACAGGCTAGGACTCAGATTGAAGGGTTCGGCGAGTCATGGGGTGACTCGGCGAGTCGAGTCGCGAATTGTGGGGTTTCTGAGTTCATGAACTCGGCGAGTCACTAGGTTGACTCGACGAGTAGGGTCAACCAGGAAGGTTGACTTTGACCAGGACTTTGACTTTGACCAAGAGTTGACCAGTTTGACTTCCAAGGGTATTCTGGTAAATTGGGCACTTATAGATATGGTTTCATCAAGTGTTAGGTGGTGGAGTTCGTGGCCGTGAGCAGAGGATTTGATCTTACCTCTTCAGTTCAGCATTTCAAGGTGAGTTATCCTCACTGTACTCAAGGGTCTAAGGCACCAAGGTCGGCCCTTTGATTTGTTATTTGAGATAGTTACTATTACGATATGTTAGCTCGACATCCTGGTAGATAGGATGGTTATATGCTTATATGACCGGTTAGATCTGTATCCTGTTAGAACGGATGTGGTTATGCATAGTGACCTTTAATGGTCTGATTATCTGTATGCTGGTAGGGGATTACCTGTATAGGTGCACATGATTGAGCAGTAGTGGAGGGTATCCCATCCCGAGGATGATAGGACCCTAGTATGATGTTTCTATAGACTGCTATGTGATTATCTGATAGGTGCACATGTTTGTTAGTAGGTGGGCATTCCAACCCGATGGTTGTGGGCCAGGAATATTCCATCCCGGTAGGATGATTGGACTCATAGTAGGTAGGGCATTCCAACCCGATGGTTGTGGGCCAGGAGTATTCCATCCCGGTAGGATGATTGGACTCATAGTAGGTAGGGCATTCCAACCCGATGGTTGAGGGCCTGGGGTATTCCATCTCGAGGGATGATTGGACCCATAGTAGTTATTGTTATATGCATAGGTGTATGGGCATTCCAGTCCGATGGTTGTGGGCCGAGAGCATTCCATCCCGAGGATGAGTGGGCTCGTAGTATGTTGGCATTCCAACCCGATGGTTGAGGGCCAGGGGTATTCCATCCTGATGGTTGACTGGACCCATATTTTGCTGTCCATTGATGTATGTGTATGGTTATGTGTGTATGGGTATTTTGGGGGTAACTCACTAAGCCTTCGAGCTTACATTTATCGATTATTGTTTCAGGTACATCATGATTTTATTTCTGGGATATTCTGATAATAAACTATTTGGAAACCTTTTTGTAATAACTAATGGAACTTGGTTTGTTTTTGAAAGTTTAAATTGGTTTGAAATTTATGGGTGTTACATGATCCCCCACTCCTACATCTTTATGTGTTTAGCGATACTAAGAATGAATATTTAGAATTCTAGTTTCTAACCCAAGATGACATGCTACAACTTCTCTGTGACAATCTATAGAAAGCACAAGATTGTATGAAAGCTCAAGCTGACCTGGAACATAGAGAACTTTCAATTGAAGTGGGCGATAGCGTTTTCCTATGAATCCAACCATATCGCCAAAAATGTTTAGCTAAATGGGTCTTTGAAAGTGGAAGTTGTAGCTTATGTTCCAACCATATCTCCATGCTTTTTCGGTCCTTATCCAACCATATCTCCATGCTTTTTTTTGCGAAGCCAACCATATCTCCATGATTTTTTGGTCCTTATCGTATTACAATGAGAGTGTAAGTCATCGATTATGAGCTTGCATTAGCACCAGATCCACGAGTCCACCTTTTTTTTCATGTATTCATGTTAAAACCTGCTCATGGTCAATTTCCCTCTACACCAGCTACACCCCTCCTAATTACCATAGACTGTGAAATTGATGTGCAACGACACCAGATTTTAGCTCATCGGTAGGCTCTTAATTCAAATTCTTCTACTCTCGAATTGCTAGTTTCTTGGGCCAATCGACCAATCGAAGAAGCCACCTAGGAACATTATGATCTACTTAATGGGTAGTTCCCCACATTTTGACTTGAGGACAAGTCTTCTTTTTGGGAAGGAAGTATTCATGCATCCCAAGTACCTGTGACGGTCTATTCTAGACGCAAGAAACCTTCGGAGGTGGAGTCAACATATGGATTATCCATGGAGCTGTTTAACACCCTTTTCGGATCTATTATTGACCCATGTAATCAGAATCAGGAGGGTGATGGTTTAAATGTGTTAGTGGTGCTTAAAAAAAGAGGGAGGTGGGCTATGTTTAGTTTTCTTTTGTTTTTGTGTTTCTATTTCATCTTACAATTCTTAACATTCATAAGATTGTTTATATAAATTATAAATATGTTGAGAAAAAACCGGGGTGGTAAGTTTACTTCTTAGCATTTCTCTCGTTTTTTTGAAAAATATGGTGTACGACATCAACTGATAACTCCTTACACCCCATAATAGAACGATGTGGTGGAACGACAGAACCGAGAGAATTTTGAGGGCAATGGGCATTCCTGAAAATATGTGGGTAGAAGTCATTCATCACTTGTTGTACTTGCTAAATAGGCTTCGAACCAAAGCAATTAAACACTCAACCCCTTATAAAGCTTGGAAAGGTAGCAAACCCAAATTAGAGCATCTTAGGATGTTCAGTTGTACTGCACATGTGAAAACACCTCACTCACGCCTTATCAAACTTTAGAACAAAAGCATGACCACGGTATATTTAGGTGTTGAACAAAGAAGCAAGTCATATCATTTCTATGATATGAAACATATAAGGATTTATGTGAACTATGATGCACTATTCGAAGAAAACAAGAAATAGGACTCGTCTGATCACCTCAACGAAGTAAACACCATGATCCAGAGCGGAGAAATTTTTTAGTTGAGGAACATATGGTTCCTATTTTCGGATGATTATCTAGTAAATGAGGATGATTCATTCATGTGTAGGGGCTGACAAAAATAAACGAAGCTCATCACAAAGGATGTCACTAAGTCCAACACCATGTCCGGAAGGGGAGTCTCACATGGTTTAGTTACCTTTATCACTCATAAGTATTATCGACCCTTACGCATATTATGAAACATTAGTTCAAGGTTTTTGAACTATCTCTGACATCCATGTTAGGACAAAAGTGACTGATTTTGACTTTGGAGCACTGTTACTAACCTCTGATGAGCCTAAAATTTACCATACAATTGTATGGGATGATAATTGGGAGAATGCCATGAAAATTGAAATCGAGTCAAAAAATGATCGGGTTCATGTGGAAATTTAAGATATAAAGAAATAGAGCTAGAGAAGTAACGAAATATAATTCAGGATTAGTCGCTAATGAGTATGTACAAAAAGATGGTTCACATATTATTGAATTCAGGATTAGTCGCTAATGAGTATGTACAAAAAGATGTACAAAAAGATGGTTCACATATTATTGAATTCAGGATTAATCGCTAATGAGAAGTAACGAAATATAATTCAGGATTAGTCAAAAAATTGAATTTGATGATGTTTTTGCTCTTGTATCACGACTAGAGATGGTTCACATATTATTGTCATTAGTAACCCCTCAAACTGGAAGGTTCATCATCTTGGTGTAAATTAGCATTTCTCTATGGAGACTTACAAAAGTGTCCTCAAGAACATGCGACACACATGATGCACATGTAAGTCACTCACTATTGTTGGTATTTAAGTCGACTACATAATTATGAAACGAACAAATGAAGAAGATGTTAAGTGTTTCAAGAAACAAATAGAGGGTGGGTTCAAAATGAGTGATCTTCGACTAATATCGTATTATCTTGGAATAGAATTACATCAAGATAGAATTCTTATGCCACTGAATCAATATGGGTACATAAAGAAAATTCTACATGAAATTAGAATGTCAGATTGTAACCCATCAAACTATCCAATGGAACCGAAGATGCAACTTTCAAAAGATGAAAGCGGAGCTCCTGTGAATGAACGTAAGATGGTTATCGGTGTTAGCCTACTAGATTGTTTAGGCTATTTTTGTGTTTTGGGCCTTGTTTAGCCCTTTAGCAAACCCTAGTCCATTATTCTCTCTATTTATATTGTTTTCTCTAGATTTCTATTTCGTAACACTTATTACTATCAATATGAAAACTCTAGTTCTATTTTGTTTGTTTACATGGTATTAGAGCACGGTTGATCATTTGTATTTTCATTTTTGGCGGGTGAGTTGTAGCAGACAAGACGTTGCACGGATCAATTTGTTTGATTTGGTTGATCTCTAGATCTTGATTTTTGTTGTTGCTATTCATATTTTCTGTTGGTTTTGGTTAATTTTTTGTTCGAATGTAATTAGCAATATGGATCCAAGAGATTACTCTCTTTAGTCCATTAGTACCCAACTCGATGGAAATAACTATGCCTATTGGAGTTATGTTATGAAGAATTTTTTGCGAGGCAAGAGTATGTGGGGGATTGTTACAAATGAAAAGAAAAAACAAACAAATGACAAGGCTGCAAATTATGTAGCCTTATTCGATTCGTGGTGGACTGATAACTCCAAGATTATCACTTGGATTAACAATTATGTAATTCAGTCAACTGGCACCCAGTTGGCAGAATATGAAACATCAAAAGAAGTTCGGGATCACTTGTCTAGACTATACACTCAATCTAATTTTGCAAAACAATATCATTTACAATTTAATATTCGAGCCCTCTAACATAAAAATATGTGTATTCAAATTTTTTTTCTTCTATGTCTGAGTTATGGGATCAGTTAGCCCTCACAGAAACTATTGACCTTAAGGATTTCATGTCTTATATTCCTAGAGGGGAAGAGCAACGATTGGTTCAACTTTTGATTGCATTATGTTAAGATTTTGAAGGCATACGTGGAACAATTATTTTTTGCAACCCTCTTCCCACAGTTGAATCGGTTGTTCATGAGTTGATTGCTAAAGAAACTCGTATCAAGTCTCAAGCTGACAAAGGGTCTAAGACAATCATTACCCCTGCTGTTTTTGTTGTTCCACAACGACCTAATACCGCAAATCAGTCTCGACCAAAAGTTGCATTTCATGAGTGTACTTTCTGTAAAACTAAAAATCATTGGAATACTTTGTTCCCATTATTGATGGGCAAGGGAAATCAACAACAACAAACCAGTCCACCTTGACAATTTCAGTCATGCCTCTCATTACCACCATTTCGTCATCACCAGTTCACTGCTGCTACTGCACCTTAAGTAGATACATACAACAGTTACACCACCTTCCGTATTGGATCCTTAGGTGTTTGAACAGTTGAGACAATTTCTTGCCTCCAATCCACTGCCATATCATCATCTCACTCTGAACTGTCTTCATTTAGTACTTCAAGTATTCCTTCATACTTGTGGATATAAGATTCTAGCGCATCTCATCATATGTCACCACATTTGTCATCCTTTGCTTCGTTATCATCTGGTTCTCCTGTTTCTATTATGTATTCTAGTGCTACACCTAAGGTATCGGTTTGGTAGTTACCCTTCATATATATATATATATATATATATATATATATATATATATATATATATCTCATTGATTTCTATTATATTCCCATACTTGCATTAAATCTTGTTTCAGTCAGTCAGCTGTGTAAAACCAAATATTGGGTCTTCTTTTCTGATTTAATTTGTTGTGTACATGACCCACATTCTCGGAAAGTGATTGGGATCAATCGTAGACTTGGGGAGCTTTATGTTTTAGAGGAGATCCAAGTTTGTGATGTTGCTGCCTATAGTGTTAATTTATCGTCTTTTCATTTAAGTCGTTTATCTTCTGATTTTTATCTTTAGCATTCTTGTTTGGGACATGTGTCCGCATCATGTTTTACAGTTTTTATCCTCTACTGGTGTGTTAGGTCCTTTGAACATTCATGATATTTTTGATTGTGGTGGTTGTAAACTGACAAATTTTTCTGCTTTACCTTTTAATAAAAGTGTGAATCATTCTTTTGCTCCCTTTGCTCTTGTATATTTTGATGTGTGGAGCCTATCCCCAGTATCCTCTAAACGGGGTTTAAGATATTATGTTTCATTCATAGATGATTACACTCATTATACATGAGTTTATCTTATAAAGTTCAGGTCTGATTTTTTCACCATATAGTAATTTTCGAGCTCTTGTCAAGACCTAACTGATGGGTTTTGAGCATTCTACCACTCCTAAGGTGTTCATGCAACCCTAAATACCTTGGATCTATGTTTTCTCTATTATACATGCAAACTTGAAGTTCCCAAGGTATTACCCTAACTAGCGTATGATCATATGTATTTGCATAACAAAACTAGATAGAATACATGCCTTTTCTTGTAGTTGATTACTTGGAGCTTTAAGAGCCTAGCACCAATAGTGTGAATGCTTCAAGTGGAATCACAAATCACCACCAACAAATTGGAAGACTTGAGAGAAAGTATGGATGCTCACAAAATCGGCTCTCTTTCTTATTACACACACTAGCACCAATTTTATGAGCCAAGGACTCCTTTATATAGTATGCATGATTAAGGTAAACCCTAATACCTATGACTTTCCACATTACTTAGGATCCATGGGTTAAAAGCTCCATGGACTATCCATGGACTTCCATGTAGGCTTAGCCCATCCTAAATAACATTAGCCCATACTATATGAGTCCATATTTAACTAGTCTCTTTTGATCACTAAATTAATTCCAAATGAATTCTTGATCAATACTAATTAAATAATATGATTTCATATTAATATATTAGAACTTATAATATATTAATAAATCATAAATATCCTTTTCTCATAAGTCTATCCATACAAACTGTTCCGGTGAAGTGCAACCCAAATGGACCATGTAGGGTCGGGTCAAGTACATACCAGTTATAGTTTTGGACTTGGACACTAATCCAATAGTCTCCCACTTGGATAAGTCTAACAACTATTATTGCAAGTACCACTTCACAACCCGACTAGCAATCGTAGCTCTTAAAGCCGTTGTCGAACTCTGAACATATCAATGACACGTCCATTAGATAAGGGATCATATATTCCTCCATTCTACAAGATATCATATGGACTGAGACATGGATTATAATCATTCTCTCTGTCCACCAGTTGTTTCCAGGTTTCCGATTTATGACGACCGACTAATTGAACAAATCAAATCAGTCCAGGCTTGGCCAAACACTTAGGGGTGTCATCACTAAATCATCAAGGGGCCCACAAATATCGCTTTTATCCCTAAACGAAATGGATAAACTTCGACCCAAATCATCAAATTACACACAACGATATGTTTTATAACAACCAAGTTACTGGTTGCGTTTACATATGTCAATGTGCAACCGACGCGCAACTACAACTCTCACGTATCCATTTGAAGAATTTAAGATATTATCGTCTCATGATCACTCGTGATAAAATCCATGAAGTGATTCAAATAAGCGTGGGTTTAATCCAATACTCGAATCTCATTCCAGGAGCACACATGAATGTTGCAACAACTTTTTCTATGTCTAAACACTTTAGACATCTACAAGCCCAATTCATGACAGTCTTGATTCATACCTACTTCCAAAGTATGATTGACTGTGGAGAGTTTGAATAACCTAGTTACTCGGGAAGTCAAAACATGCAAAGTGAAACACAAGAACAATCGAATCCAATATGGTCTCATAACTTATGAATATAAATAAAAACCTTTTATTTAATCACCATATTGATTACACATTATTCATTGCATATGTTTCAAATAATCAACTTAATACTTGATCTGAAACAATAGTCATGCCATGCTCCAAGCATGCACACTATGTTTGTCGAAACAATAGTTATGCCATACTCCAAGTATGCACACTATGTTTGTCTATGATCCTTACTTTGTGAAATAGACCAACTGAACATGATTCCAATGATACTCATTTCACAATCCCAAATCCTTACCGCAAATGTAAGAATACAAGATTCTTTTTCCATTTACTGAAATCTGTTAGATTCTAAACTTATTTGCATTGATTCTCTTATAATGAATGTGCACAAAAGTCACAAAGACTTGGCAACAGACATTTACAAAGTATTCCAATGGAGAGCAATTCCATGGAAACGAAGTCTCAAATTCAAAGTACATTCCTTTGAACATCCTTCTTGCATTAAGTTTTTCCAGTCTTACACATATTTAATGAACACCTTCTACCTATGGAAACATTTCCACATTCCCATTTTGACTA
The DNA here is from genome assembly GCF_052849685.1 of Lactuca virosa. NCBI lineage: Eukaryota > Viridiplantae > Streptophyta > Magnoliopsida > Asterales > Asteraceae > Lactuca > Lactuca virosa. The sequence goes on from NC_136428.1 coordinate 284,296,447, forward strand.
TCACTTCTGAACAAGAGTTGCCTCCTTCCAGAATATGTCAATATGGTCCTTCCAAAATTAACACTTATACTTCCAATTGTCCATGAGCAACCAATCTTTGGAAAACCTCAGATTGTCCTCGACAATTGCTTAATCATTTTAGTCGTATCCAGTTCAAGTACTTTTTCCCCCTTAATGCCCTAGGCATTTGGAAAAAATTTAGAACAAATGAATATTACAGCACATGTAATCGATCCTATATCTGAAGCATATGGGACACGATTCATGATGTCTCACATAAAGACATGATACTAGACCAGTCTTTTGCTATATTATTTCTATTTCTATTTGCCATGTTCTCATAATTCAGACTATGAAAAGGGATGCCGTAATCATAATCGAATTTTAGAACGTAAATAATGTAATCATGACCAACTTTGATTAAAATCTCACAATCTAAGCTTTTAGATTTGAAATATAATTTCCTCTCCTTTAATTATAGCAAAACAACTTTTCAAACCCTGCAAAGTACATTTTGCAAATTGAAACTTTTGTTTTCTATAATTAACATTGCTAACTTGAAACACCTAACATACTAATCATGCTCCCACTAACATGATAATTATCAACATAACACTTATGCTCCCACTAGCTTTGACATGTATCCAGAAATCAGCTGGACTTCTAGAAATCAATACTTTATTGACTTTCTTACCAAAGTTCTGATTTCTGATACGAGATGCTTTGATAAGACTTTATCAAAATCATGCACCTTTTCTTAGATAGCTCACATGTGTGTCTAAACAATTTTAGAACTATGAAAAGGGATGTCGTAATCATAGTCTCAATTGTTTAGACCTTTGCCATTTCTCACAAGTCCATGTTAGTGTGTCGGTTAACCACACACGCTCCACTAACGACTTTGAGAATGCAAATATCACAATTGCTATCTACTTAAAATCTACTTAGTGAAATCGTTTCCTCACCATCATTTTCATGAATCCGAGAGAAACCTTATGACACTTAGATTTAATGGTGTATGTGTTCCTATCTATGTGAATTTGTCATAACCATAATCACAAGACAAGGTTAGTGACAAATCCAAACTCATATGGACTGAACGTGTTCAATCTTAACTTCTTGCCATCTGGCAGCACAAGGGCCTACCATTTCTTCCACGTAGTTATGCAAAAAATTGAGAACTCATAGAACTCACATGCATAGTCAACTTTAACTGGAATAGGCACAGAAACAAGAATATGTCAACATGATAGGTTACAAACCTCATGTCGTGGGCTAGTGATTAACAATACTTTTGATTAGTTCTTGAAACTATCTCAAGATCTTTTAAGACTCCCACTGACCTCTTGACATATAAGATTTCCTTTGAACCATTCCTTGACAAAACAAATATTCAAGAGTTAGTGCGGATTCTTATCAAGTTAAACACTTCACACAATTGGCCTTAGTTGGTCTTTGTTTTATCCAAAACATCACAACTTACCAATTTCAAATGTACAAAAGTAAGAAAACATTTTACTCTACATTTGACAAGTGTTATAAACCATCTTAATAATATGTCACTCAAGTTACAATCTTCGAGTATTACTCTAAGACTCAATTTTGGAACGAAGTATGACTTATCTTTTTGATTTAACCAATTCAACAATCCACGATTCCTCTTCTTAGCCAAACAGATGCACTAAGATGTCCTTAGAGAATCAATTGTGATATGGTTTCATAATCACTAAGATAATCATAAAACAAGATACTCAAGTACTCTCCCATCTTTTCAGATTGGAGAAACTTTTATCTTTCTGCCAAATTTGATTCTTCTTATTCGTTCTGCCTTACATTTAACCTTTTCTAATGTTTTAGGATTACACTTAAACTTGTAAGTATAACCATATTTACTAAACTTTAGTAAATCATGACGAATAGCCTTATCGTTCTTTGTGGTAGACCTGATCAGCGCACAACCAAGTGTACCCAATCTCCTAGTCCTTCACTTGACTCACATATACATGTGAACAAGGAATTAGTCTTAATTTCCCAAAGATGAAAATTCTCATTCAACATACAATATAAGTTGCATGATTCCAAGTTTCTATCGAACTGAAACTTGGGCGATGAGAATCTTTCCTTCTTTGGTAAATTATAACACTACCACAAACGAAAGAATCAAATCCATTTTCCAATATCGCTATTAATGGAATCATATAAACAACAATTTTCACAAATGCCACTGTAAGGATATTTAAAATAAATAAAATTAAAACTTTTTCTTTTATTTTAAAACTTGCGGAAAAAAAACTTATCCTTACAATGCAAATACAAATGAAAAACATGTTGTTATCTATTCCTAACCAATTTATCATAACTCTCAGCAGCAGCTCAAAATTCTGATCTTCACGATCAGAATCAGCTTACTCTTCTTTTAAGCTTCCTCTCTTTGATTCTTAAAACATCAAAATGCGACCTAGTCACATCATGTAATAAGAATCTCAAAATAGGAATTTAATAGAGTTAGATAGTGGACTTTACCCGAAGTAAAGTCAAACCTATTTGACTTTACCATCCTTATGATCTTTCAGGTAAATAGGGCAGCTTCACAACCAACGCCCCTTTCTTTGGAAATTGAAACATATGGACTCTTTGGGAATGTTACACGAGACTGTCTCAAACTTAGCCTTTCTCTTTACCATTTGGTCAACCGAGTTGACTATGGTCGATCCCTTTCCATTGGGAAGAGAAAGCTTTTCTGGATTTCCAATGTTACCATTGTCAATGTCCATGGAAGTTTGGGAAGTCGATCTTCCAATCAAATTTGCTTTACCAGTGCTCCAAATCATTGCTGATTCAGCAACATCAAGCAAATAGGTAAGATCATTAAGGGTCATTCATGGTCTGTCATATAGTAGTCCCAAAGGAACTCACTATGTGACTTAGGAAGTGATTGAAGAACCTAGTCAACAACCAACTTCCTCAAGATTTTGACACCCAACTCTCCCGGCCTGTCTATATATGACTTCATCTGCAAGATGTGAGCACACACAGACTTTGCTTGCCAATAGGGCTTGAGTGACCTTGAACTTGTGGGTTAGGGAGAATAATTGGAGGAGGTGGAGGAAGAGAATTATGATTTCCATGATCCAATCGCGGGACATCATCTTTATTAGGAAAGCTTGTTCCAAGATATTTGGGAAGACCATACTTGTCTGAACCAGACATCTACAATGGGAGAAATTCAAGTTAGTTGATTTAAGTCCTTAATAGAACACCCAATATGAAATATTAAGGCTAGGACCCAACACAATATTTTATAACTTGGAAGAGGGATGCCGTAATCCAAGCTACAAAATATTTGAAGGTAGGCGAATGACGATTCACCAATTTCCACCATGAAAAACGAAATAGGTATTAGGTTTTAATTTGATTGAAACTCCTAGATCTTTTGAGATTCATTGAACTTTTCAATGGCATGTTTAAATCTTGATTGTGCCCTCTCAAGTTTGTGACTGGGATGCCGAGGATCACAAACAAGGTGTGAATAACCATGCAAATTAACTTGGTACCCTTAATTTTATCACCTCGATGTGACGGTTAACCACACGCGCTCCACCGATCTATGATAAACATTAAGTTACCATTTTCCACACTTACTAGTCCATGTTAGTGTGTCGGTTAACCACACACACTCCACTAACGACTTGTTAAGGTACAAAGTGTAATTTAATGGGTTAGCACCAAATTCACATTTTCCTAAGTAACTAAGATTGGGAATTTATAAGTGTTTATTTACTTAGTATTTATCATTATACTTTTAATGATAATTATAGTCCTTGTCCTAACCGTTCAGCTAACGACCCTCCACCAGTCAAGGAAGTGGTGGGTGAGAGTGGACACTCATTAAACTGTCATTTTATAGGCAGTAACATTATATCTCCTTATAGATCGGCTTCGTGAATGAGGCCTACAAACGGTAAGACTGACTTACTCTTATACATATATATAAATATTAAACCTATAATATTATAATAGTATAAGGGTTGAATTTTAACTTTTAAAATTCTAAGGGTTTAACTTGGAATTAAAGTATTCATGGGGGGAAACTTTACAAATTCCAAAACGTGAGGGCAAGTTTTGAACAATTCAAAAACTTTTGGAATCCTTAACATATGAGTTTAATATAGGCTTTAAAGACTTTAATGAAGAGAATCTTGAAATTCCATAACTTGAGGACAAGTTATGGATGTCATAAAACAATTTATGGGAAAAGACTCTTCAAGTTTCTATAACCTATGACTTTATAACTCTTTTAAAGAAAAACTTTTGGTTTTCCATAACTTGAGGACAAGTTATGGAATCCATTAAAGGCCATTTAGATTATCTAATAATCAAACAAACATGTCAAGAAAAACAATGATCTAGATTAAACTCATATGAACAAGACAATTCAAATCAAACAATTTTCATGTAATTAGCCTAACCATCAAACTAATACAAAACATGAAACTTTTGACAATTATCTTTTGAATTGGATTAGAATGATCATTACCACATCGAAAACCGGTTTATAAGTTCAAAAACAACTTAGGGTAATGATTCTAGTCCAATTCCAGCCTTAAAAGTCGAAAATATGCACTCAGGGCCTCCTACTCGCCGAGTGTATGAAACTACTCGACGAGTAGGATGATTTTAGTCTTGGACTCGGCGAGTACGCCAGTAGACTCAGCGAGTCCACAGTCCAGAAGCCCAGAAATTCGATTTTTACAGCATTGCATCAAGTATAATCGAAAACCAAGCCTAGGCTCTGATACCACTGATGTGTTTTGAGCATTCTAACACTCCTAAGGTGTTCATGCAACCCTAAATACCTTGGATCTATGTTTTCTCTATTATACATGCAAACTTGAAGTTTCCAAGGTATTACCCTAACTAGCATATGATCATATGTATTTGCATAACAAAACTAGATATAATACATACCTTTTCTTGTAGTTGATTACTTGGAGCTTTAAGAGCCTAGCACCAATAGTGTGAATGCCTCAAGTGGAATCACAAATCACCACCAACAAATTGGAAGACTTGAGAGAAAGTATGGATGCTCACAAAATCGGCTCTCTTTCTTATTACACACACTAGCACCAATTTTATGAGCCAAGGACTCTTTATATAGTATGCATGATTAGGGTAAACCCTAATACCCATGACTTTCCACATTACTTAGGATCCATGGGTTAAAAGCTCCATGGACTATCCATGGACTTCCATGTAGACTTAGCCCATCCTAAATAACATTAGCCCATACTATGTGAGTCCATATTTAACTAGTCTCTTTTGATCACTAAATTAATTCCAAATTAATTCTTGATCAATACTAATTAAATAATATGATTTCATATTAATATATTAGAACTTATAATATATTAATAAATCATAAATATCCTTTTCTCATAAGTCTATCCATACAAATTGTTCCGGTGAAGTGCAACCCAAATGGACCATGTCGGGTCGGGTCAAGTACATACCAATTATAGTTTTGGACTTAGACACTAATCCAACAGTCTCCCACTTGGATAAGTCTAACAGCTATTATTGCAAGTACGACTTCACAACCCGACTAGCAATCGTAGCTCTTAAAGTCGTTGTCGAACTCTGAACAAATCAATGACGCGTCCATTAGATAAGGGATCATATATTCCTCCATTCTACAAGATATCATATAGACTGAGACATGGATTACAACCGTTCGCACTCTAATTGCTATTTCTTCAATTCGTCAGTTGAAGATCTTCCAAATAGATGTCAAGAATGCATTCTAGAGTGGTGATCTTCATGAGGATGTGTACATGTCTCCTTCGCTAGGTATTTCTCACCATGCAGGTGAGTTTGTCGGATTCAGAAAGCTTTATATGGTATCAAACAAGCTCCTCGTGATTGGTTTGAGAAATTCTCTATGGTGATTACTTTACTTGGTTTCAGTCTTAGTAATCATGATTCAACTCTATTTATTATATGTACGAGTGCAGGATATATTCTCTTATCATATATGTTGATGACATGATTATTATTGGTGATGATCATGATGGTATAGAGTCCTTGAAGCATGATTTGGCTTATCGCTTTGTTATGAAAGATTTGGGCTTACTGCGTTATTTCTTAGGGATCGAGGTTGCTCAATCTTCAAAAGGGTATCTCTTGTCTCAAACAAAGTATATTTCTATCAAGCTCGAATGTGCACGTCTCTCTGATAACATAAAAGTTGATACTCCTTGGAGATTAATACCTGATAGTCTCTAACTAACGGTGTCCCATTGTCTAATCCGGACCTATATCGAACCATCATGGGGATTTTCATATATCTTAATGTCACTCGGTCAGAGATAGCTCATGCAGTTTATGTTGTTAGCCAGTTTGTGACTGCTCCTTACACAAGTCATTTGGGAGTCGTTCTTCGTATCTTGAGATATCTCCATGGAACTCGGTTCTGAAGCCTTGTGTTTCCTTCTACGTCCTCTCTCGAGTTGCATGCCTATAGTGCTGCTAATTGGGATAGCGATCCTCATAAACGCAAATCCACCATAAGTTTTTTCATCTTCCTTGGAGATTCATTGATTTCTTGGAATAATAAGAAACAAGATGATGTCTCTCGGTCCTCTACCAAAGCTGAGTATCGAGCTTTGGTCGTAACCACTTGTTAGATTATTTGGCTACGTTGGCTTCTTAATGAAATGGGAGTTGATAGTTCTCACCCTACTCCCTTGCACTATGACAAAAAAAGTGTGATACAGATTGCCAAGAATTCGGTTTTTCATGAGCGGACGAAGCCTATATATATTGATTGTGATTTCACTCGTAATCATCTTCAACTTGGTACCATTTCTCTGCCACATGTTCCATCGACCTTACATATTGTTGATAAGTTTACAAAGGCTTTGTCTGCTTCTTGCTTTCAGTTTTTATCTGACAAACTCTTAATGCTTATTGCTGCCACATTATAAGTTTGACGGGCATGGGGGGGTGCTAGCCTAATAGATTTTGTCACACCCCAAAACCGGAACGGCGGAAACGTTCTGGGGTGGAGGACGTCATGTACAGTATCATAACAATGCATAATAGTAAAGACAAGCAACAACATCCATTGCATTAATATAATAACTGTAATACAAGTGTGTTCTGTATAGTATGTACGACACCAAAATGTATAATCAAAATAAAGATGAGTCTTGTATGTGCTCCATCTTCTCAAAAGCCTCATCTGTACCTGTCTACTGATGACCTGAGAATACAAGTTATTTTGAAAGAGTTTATCAGCATAAAGCTGGTGAGTTCATAAGTATTTAGTGTCATTGCTTGTATAAAAATATTTGTAACAATGTAGTGTAGTAACTGATTTCAAATGTTTGTAAATAGTATACTCCCTAGAAAAACCTATATTTTCTAGTAAAAAGTAGTCTTCTACCAACACCCGATTACTTGTATGTTTGTTCTTTTGTAAATGTAAGGGTTTTTCCCCAGTGAAACTATCTGTATGAAAATATAGTTTACTTAAACGAGTATGTGATAGAATCACAAAGAAATGAAATACAGACTCCAGGTGGTACTAAATGTATAGTACGCCTCGGAGAGTCTAAAGTAGAAATATGTAGACTCCAGGTGGTATTAAATGAACAATACGCCTCAAAAAGTATAAAGTAGAAATATGTAGACTCCAGGTGGTATTAAATGAACAATACGCCTCGAAAAGTCTAAAGTAGAAATATGTAGACTCCAGGTGGTATTAAATGAACAATACGCCTCGAAGAGTCTATCTTTGCCTTTAATTCTTCGTTAGTTAATCAAAGGTTTGAATGTGAGCTCGTATGTAACCATGTTGATCGACGGCTGAATAACGGATGACCCTCCAGGTCATATGTAGTGAGGTAACATTCTGTCATCCCTTGGCCTTTCGGCTGGGACTGTAGCTAGCAGTCGGGATGTGGGAGTGTCTGTCCCGTATAGATCTATACACACAATGCCCGCTCTCCCTCCAAGAGACTCTGGTTACAAAGTGATAGCACAATAAAGTGTCGTATCTAGAAGTAGTATGTCACATTCTGTTTATAGTATTCAAATGTTTATGTAGTATATCTTAGTGTAGTAATGTTTTCTCTGTACTAGTGTATAGTGTATTCTCTTGTATATTGTATAGCATGTTTTCTTGTATAATGTATAGAGTGTTCTCTTGTAGAGTATAAAGTGAGTATTGACTCATAACTGTACTGACTCTGGTAGGTACCATTGTAATAGCAGTAGTGAGTAGTAAAACCTTAACTATACCTATTATACTTAAATAGTAATGAAGTAGGTATGCCTTTGTTACACAAAGGTACTGAACTGAAGTGAAAGCTTTTATATCCAACACACACACACACATATATATATCTATATATATATATATATATATGATATATAACTAAGAATTCAACGACATTCAGACAAATAACAGGATACCCTAAGTCCACAATCAAACAAGGAACATGAAATAAGGTGAGCTATCAGTCCTAAGTCCTTCAAGTCTTACTTATATAAATATATTAGTGTAGATATGAGTTTGAAAACAACGCAAGTTTAAAAGAGTTTGGAAACAGTTTTAGTATCTAAAAGTTTAATAAAAGTTTTGAAACGCTTGAAAACCATAATTTTGATAGTAACTTGAAAGTAGTAGTAAATCGTTATGTTTGTTCTAGTCATTAATCACATGTAACTAAAGCAATAACTAGAATATTTCAACTTGTATTCCCCCCCTGTAAAAGCATTTAAAATCATTTCAAAGGTTGATTAAGGGGTATGAACTCACCTGCAGTGAGTAACTCGAATGAAAGGTCGATATAGGATCGTCGGGTGTCAATTGATGTCTTGAGCACAAACGAATCTTATTTTCATGTAATAACACATATATGAATACATTAATGTATATAACCACTAATGGTGATAGGGACATGCCTTAAGGACATAAAACACTTAGAATTAAGTGTTACCAACTCATATGGTTGCACATAAGGGGTGTATGGCCCTATATTGGAGTGTAAGGCCACAAAAACATGGGTTTTGTGTGTGTGCGGCCAGAGTGTGCGGCCAAGCCTGTGTGCGGCCGTACACTCACTATGAAGTGTGTCAAAAACGTGTTTCCAAGCCTTAGGAATGTTCTAGTGAAGGTGTTTTGACCATTTCTTAGCCGGAATGGGAGTTTGTTGCCAGTTTGGACCCTTAAAAGGGTGTGTGCGGTTGCACATTGTGTGTGCGGCCAGGGGTGTGCGGCCAGGACTGTGTGCGGCCGTACACTCCCATATAAATGTGTCCAAATCGATTTTCCAAGGTTTTATGATGATCTTAAGAAGGTGTTTTGGCCGATGATATGCTTAGATGAGTGTTTAAGTCCATTTTAGTGCCAAAAGATGTGTGTACGGTCACACACGATGTGTGTGCGGCCGTACACACATGAAGATCATCTAGAACGATGATTTCATGGATCAAATTCGAGGAAAAGGATTTCTAATGTGTTGTAGTAATGATCTAAGGATGTTTACTTACTTGTATTGCCGATTGGAGAAGAAAACTTGAAGGACCCTTAAGAGAAAATGTTCCAGCTTTGAAGGAGTGGGAAAAGGGTGTAAGGTTGACTTAGGGTCCTTTATATAGGCTGGAGTGTGAGGCTAGGAGGGTGTGCGGTCGACTGTGTGCGGCTGGCTGGCCGCACACACCTTGCTGGGTGTGTTTGGCCAGACTTAGTAATGCTACACACATTCTCACCCTTCCTATGACTCATATCAAGGTTATATTAAGCCTAAAACATCCATAAAGACCCAAAACTTCATTACAAAATAGCAAAAACGAGGCTAACTTTGATAAAAATGAAGAATGTACAAGTTAGAAATTTCGGGTTGTCACAGATTTTTGGGCTCTTTTTGTTTTTGGGCCTTGTTTATACCTTTAGCAAACCCTAGTCTATTGTTCTCACTATTTATATTGTTTTCTCTAGCTTTTCGCTTTTGAAACACTTATTACTATCAATATGAAAACCCTAGTTCTATTTTGTTAGTTTACAATCGAAAGCTTATGATATGTAGTCCATACCCAACCTAACATAATTTTATTGTTGGATTAGTCGATAGGTACATGGAGTCGCCCAAAGTTAGTCACCTCCCAGCTATGAAACATATATTAAGATACATCAAGGGTACAATACAATACAAAATATGTTACTAGAAGAGAAGGAAAAGAGACCTAATATGGTACTGTGACAGTAGTTATGATGATTATAGGGATGATGGAAGCCACAGTATGGTATTCTACATTGGAGGAGCTCTAGTTGCATAATTGCATAATCGTCTTGTGACGACGAGTTTATAGCTGCAACAACTGCAACGTGTCAAGCTTTGTGGTTGAGAAGTTTGCTTGGTGAGTTGACAGGTTTGAAGCCAAACGGGGTTGTACTTCGAGTAGACATATAAATCGGCTATCTGACTTACAAAGAACTTGGTGGTGTTTCACAGGAGTAAACACATCGACAACAAAATTCATTTTATTCGTAAATGTGTTAGGAAATGGGGCATTTCATAGTAGATCATGTTAGTGGCAAAGAACTATTGATAGACATATTTATAAAAGCATTTGCATGGATAAAATTTGTAGAAATGAGAGTTACTTGGTGTTCAAGAAATGAAGTAATATACTTGCTGTCTTATTTTCCATCCATGGAAAAGCAATCCGCTTTCCTAATTCTAGAATAATAGAACTTCAATGGAAATCATCAAAGGAGAGACAACATGCTTACTGTTCATAAATTTGACTACAAACGTTCATTCCCCAACAATTTGATGCGAACATCAGGGCAAACTTCAGCCTTAATGAAAGGGAGATGATTTGTACACAACAATTTTTCTCCATACACAACAATTGGTGCTTTAAAATGTTGTACTTTACAACTCTATAATGCATAAATTGTTGTGTATGACAAAAAACTGTTGTGTACAAAAATTAGGGAAAATGGAAAGGATATGGCTTCGTTAAATCACATTCACAAGTCATTGCTTGTTCTCTAAAGATTTCTCAAACATATGAAGAGATAAAGAGAACAAACGGGAGACACCCTTGCTTCACTTCGCATTGTAATAATTCATCAAAGACATGAATTATGATTCAATGAAAGGAGTCCTATTGTTTATCAAAGGGGCATTTAAAAAGAAAGGATTGCAAAATCGCGGGTGGATTAAGCCGTGAATTAAGGCATTCTTAAGTGAGAAATCAATGGAGGTAGCAAGTTCTTGTTAAACTAAAATTAAGAGCCTTATACTTTCTTGAGTTTATTTATTTATTTATTTATTAAATGCTATATAAGTAATCGTAACAAGAAAACTTGTAATTGCATGTAATAAAATAGTAGCTATATTAGAAAATGGCACCATCTCAGTGCCCACGTCAAAGTTCAATCATGGAATATTAACAATATTTCAACGCCTATGTAAGGGTTTAATCCTGAAATACTTGCAGTAGTTTGGAGGTGCAAACATTTGAACCTTAGACATCTTGTATGAAATTTTGTATCTCAACCGGTAGTCTCCCTTCCGGAGATCATATATCGCTATAATGTATTAGATTAGAAATAGCTTTATAAAGATATTAAAGAAATTTCAGATTTGTTCCCTTTGGTAAGGCATTGCTCCAACCATAAATATGTCATATAAAAAAGTTAAGAACAAAAAAAAAGTAAGATTTAATGGTTTAGGCGTCAAAATTGCAAGAAATAGAAATCATACAGACAAGCCATTTAACGAAAAAAATTATAATAAAGATGATAGTTTTACTGTACCACAAGACACTTCATGCAATTTAATCTCAATATTATATTTTCAAATTTTCTGTGATGACTATTGTTTTTTTAAAAAGGATCAAAATAAACAGTTTTATAGGCTGCTTGTAGTCCAGAGCCCATACGAAACATATGAACTTTTGAGTTTTAGTGTTTCGTTAGGCTTTTCGCGGGGACTGGGCCATATGGCTACCTGATTTCCATAGGCAGAATAATTATAGAATCGAAATATGGAATCGAAGATTTTAGCTATATAAAATTTAATTTAGTATCACTATAAAAAATGTTTACAAATCGAGTTCATTAATGGAATTTTAAACATTGTCAATATAACCTTTCTATGGAACTTTTTAGTTTTTTGGGTTTCTTATTTTTGGTTGCCGTTAAATACATGCATTGTCGGCCCCGAGATTTACAAGGCATGTGCAATTTAGGAAAATAAGCCTTATAACTTATAAAATAGAAAATATAAATTTCTAGTTTTTCATTTCATCTCATAATAAACTTCATGAATAAAATATCACTAAAATATACATAAAACTCATATTTTAAATTTCTTTTTCCTTTGTGATTTGTAGTTTTCCCGCTTTTCATCAACCAAACCAAAATGGATTAAACTGAAATGTATAAAATAGAATTAAAAAGAAAGAAATATAAAAATCTGAAATCAGTAAAATGTAAGTCTGAATATGAAATATATAAAATTATAAATCACAAATATACAAATCTAAAAGTTAAATAAGATTTAAGGTTATTGGCATAACAACACAAGAAGGTTTTTTGTTTGGTTTTAAAAGATCCTTAAACTAATGTTTGTTCGTTGTAAAGGTATAAACTCGAAAATGACCTGTTATTAGATGGAAGATAACCTTCTCTTCCCGGTTAATATATATATATATATATATATATATATATATATATATATATATATATATATATATATATATATATTCAACCAAACCTTAAATGAGTTGGCATATGTAATATGTTACACCATATGGATCCCATTTGTACACCCCTCCCCCAAAACTTCATCTGAACGGTTGTACCTAATAAAAACCTCTTGTCATCTTCATCGTCGGTGATTTGGTTCTAACAGAGAAAAAAGGAATAACAAATCTTTTTCTCTCTCACCAAATCAAAGCAAAACCCTCCCTAAGAAATCTGGTTACCCCCATTGTTCTTCGAAGACCACCATACTTTCTCCTCCACCGGAAAAGAATCGAAGCTTCATCTTTTCATTCACCTTCAAACATATTGATGTTTGTGTATTTGCTTTAGTTGCAGGTGGGATGTGATTTTGTTTTAGTTGTACGTAGATATGTATTTTAGTTGCAAGTAGATGAATAGAGCTTATTCAAGTGACTAATTAGGGATGACAGTGCTAACTTATTCTGGAAGTTTGATATAATTAAAGGAGTTCTTTCTTTCCACCATTTTTCATATACAGAGAGACAAATAGGGGGTAGAGAGGTGTGTAGTCTGCAACTTAGATTTTGTTATGTTTACTAGCCTTTCCACCATCTTCTCTAAAAGAGGATCCATTCGATGGTGGGGGAAAGGATTACATACCATGAGTGGGAGTAGTATTTTTTATGTCCAACAAGTCATTCTACATGTGCGTTTTTTTTTTCGGAAAATCAATTTTGGCTTAATCGATGTTTTCCATCGTCGTTCCATGTTTGATTTTGTTCAAAAGTCGTTCTCCAGGTTTAATTTGGTTAAAATCACTGTTCTCCGTCAACGGGTGTGGAGGGATTTTGTTCCAATTTGGTCTGGATTTTTCCCCATGTGGGTTTAAAGGCGACAGATTAATTGGTTAGTGCTGAGTGTCGATTTCTACGGTTGTCGATCTACGAGTAGGTTATGTTGAATCTATATGCCAAATAATCATTATTGATTGACATTGCTAATAATATATGATCCTATAGGGTCACACCTTTATCAAGTTGGCATGTTTTGTATATTTATTATTAATGTGATTGTTTTGAAATAATATCAATTCTTGTATTTTAATTAGGGAATAATTATTGTTTTGTGAAAATAATAATTATAAAAGACTATAACTAGTTATTATTTCATATGGTATGAATTAATAAGTCATGCACAACCTTTTGGATTAGTTGAACTCTTTTGTCTTTTACTTAAAGACAAAGTTTATATTTTATAAACTTTGAGTTTATAAAAATTAAACAACTCTTCTCTTTTCAAGAGGTATGGACGAAATTAATAAAGAAATGTGGAGTTTGCTTGTCAACCTCCATGCTTTGTCTCCCCATTCTTCTAAAGGCTATCATTACTTTAGAGTTTTTTTTAATGTAAAGTCCTTACCTTTGCATGGGTATATAAGTTAGTGTTTTTGTAATACCATGTTTCGGGTCATTCCATAATTCGGGGCTATGACCAAAGGATCAAGTATCATAAGGCTTCGAGCCTTAAGAAGGAGAGTTTTAGCCCATTTGGATAGTGGATAATGTGGGTTATAGGTACCGAGTGTTCGGTTCGCGCTTTGAAGCCCAAGGGTATAGTGTTAAAGTGATAGTTTGGGCCTTTTATGAATTTTGGATTTAATCTCGAGAAGTTGTAAGGTAAAGGAGAGTTGATAGAATTGTAGAGCTTCTCATTACCTTTCCGTGGATATAAAGAATATCAAAATCCAACTTAGAACGAAAAAGTTATGGCTTACGGAAGATTGGTGGTTCTAGACCCTAGCCGAGTACGATGGGTGTACGCTATGAGTACGTCGGGCGTACTTGCTTGACATCCGGATCGATGAGACTTTAGCGTATGTGGGGAGTACGTATGGTTACGCGGGGCGTATGGCCATCAAGGGAAAACCCTAAAATTTAGGGTTTGTGCCCTATTTAATCACCTTATGTCACTCATGGACCTTCTTATTGTTGGATTAATGTCTAAGTCCATAACTATATTTGGTATGTACTTGACCCGACCTGGCATGGTCCATTTGGGTTGCACTTCACCGGCACAATTTATATGGATAGTCTTTTGAGAATAGTATATTTATGATTTATATTAATATATTATAAGTTCTAATATATTAATATGGAATCATATTATTTAATTAGTATTGATCAAGAATTAATTTAGAATTAATTAAGTGATCAAAAGAACTAATTAAATATGGACTCTTATATATATGGAATGGGCCAAGTTCATTTAGGTTGGGCTAAGCTTTCATAGATGGTCCATGGAGCTTTTAACCCATGGATCCTATGTAAATGAAAGGTCATGGGTATTAGGGTTTACATGGATGTAACCCTAATCCTCCATAATATATAAAGGGGTCCTTGGCTCACAAAATTGGCACAAGTGTGTGAAAATAAGAGTGGGCCGATTTTAGTGTGCATACATATTCTCTCAAGTTCTTCCAAGGTGTTTTGGTGATTTGTGATTCCATTTGAGGCTTCCACACTATTGGGGCTAAGCTCTTAAAGCTTGAAGACATCAAGCTACATCAAAAGGTATGTCATCTAACTACAACTTTGTAGTATAGGTGCTTCATAATATGCTAGTTAGGATGAAACCTTGGAATAGTTAATATTTGCATGTATAATAGAGAAAACATAGATCCAAGGTTTATAGGGTTGCATGTACACCATAGGAGTGTTAGAATGCGCAAAACCCAACACTTATGACCATCTCCACCTCTCCAAACCCTATAAATGAAACCCTAATGGCCATTTGAGTGTTTTGAGCTTAGAAGTGATCTTTAGAGGTGATTTTGGTGATTTTTAAGGAAGATGAACTCTTGGAAGTGGCATTGTTGTGGCTAGAGCTTATGGATCTAGAAACATCACCAACATGGAAAGCTTCTGGAGGTATAAATCTCTTAACTTGATGGATCATCTGGTTCGATATAGCTAGGGTTTGTATTTAAGCTTTTTATGGTCCTTTAAGCCATGCTTAGGAGTATAAGCTACTCCAGAAACTAAGGATGATAGATCTTGGAATTTTTGGGGCCCCTTTTTCTTAAAAATTCAATCCCGGTGTGTTATATTGGACCATGCATGATTTAGGGTTCTTATTATGGGTTTTATTGAGTATTGGGTCCCATTAAGACATCCAAGGGAGTAAAGTTGCCTACTTTAGGTGTTAAGACATCATTTAGGATCAGATATGAGATTGGACGAAGTGGCTTAATCAATTAAGCACTTAATGGCAAGTTTTGGGCCATTGCGGAGTATGTTGGGCGTGAGTCTGAGTACGCTGGGAGTACTCAGCTGCTTTGACTTTTGTTGACTTTTGTGATTTGGGCCTTATTTGGACTACTAGGGTTTTGGGCCTTGTTGGGCCATTAGTCTTTCTGAATTTGGGACATTGTTAGGCTTTGGTCCTTCATGGATTTGGACCCATAATAGGCTTTGGGTGCCATTTGGAATTTGGGCCATATTGGGCTTTTGGAGCCATTGGGTTGGGCCATGGTTATTTGGCCAATTTATTAATTAGGGTCTTGTTTGATTGATAAGCGCGAGGATTTTTCCGGATCAACAGTCTGAGCTTTTATCTGATATTTAGCAGTTGGAGGTAAGTCTCTTCACTGTACTCGTGGGTCAAAGGCACCAATGTCGGCCCACCAGAAGATGATATGTTAGTTGTCTTTGTGACTATTTTATGTATGGTATGTACTGTATGTATATTGGGCGGGGCCCGATCCCAAGCGGGGCCTGATGAGTGAGTTAGTAGGTTAGCTTTCACTGTATTTACGGGTCGAAGGCACTATTGCCGACCCATTAGATTATGTTATAGTATGCTAGTTGTCTATGTGACACTCGCATGCTTTGTATGTATACCGGGCGGGGCCCGATGCTAGGCGGGGCCTGATCGGTGTGTTGGGCGGGGCCTATCACATGTTATTGATAGATCTGTTCCGGGAGGGGTCCGGTGCCGGGAGAGGGGGGGGGGGTAATGTGGAGTGGGGCCAGAATGTTGTCGGCCAAGGCCATTGTATGATATGTAGGGTGCTAGTTGTCTCTGTGATTCTTACATGTGAGGACTATGTTGTATGTAATCCTGGCATGACTCGATGCCAGGCGGGGCCTGATGAATGTATCGGGCAGGATCCGATTTCGGGCGGGGCCCGAGGTATGTGTGTATGCATGATATGTGTGGCGTGGGGTATTTTGGGGAACTCACTCAACTTTTTGCTTACAATTGTTATGTTTATGATTTCAGGTACTCCTGGTTTGCGAGGGAAGAGCCCGGGTTGATCGCAACGCATCCACCCATGTTTCCGCACTTTATGATTTTGGGAATTATACTCTCATAACTATTTACTCTAATTACTTTTGAATGATTGAAATGGTTAAATGGTGTTATGGTTGAACCAAAAATGAAAATTTTACCTTATAACTTTTGGGACGTTAAAAGGTTGTATTAGAGCCCTGGTTTTAGGGATTCAGGCATACTCTAGGGTGTGTCTGAACTCAAACTGAGGGTTTGGTAGATTTTCATAAAATAAATGTTTTATTAAAGAATTTTCTAATAAAAGAAAGGGGCGTGGTGCGTGCAATCAGCCAAGCTCAAGTATGTGATTCCCTGAATACTCATACATGTTGTTATGATATATGTTATGAGAATCGCATGCTAGATTAGGGCTAAGGATTTGCTCAGGATTTCATGCTAGGAGATATGCCTTTATATTTCTGATTGTTTGAGCTTTTATGTGACATCCGCATTTTCACGGCCAGAAAAGACCGATTTTGTTTATGCTTTATAAAAATCAGAGTACTTCTTTTAATAAAAATGTTGCGGAATTTATTCCCAGTAAAACATGATAAATACGTTATCAAAGCATTTCCGAAGAAATGTATTTTTATTCATTTTAAAACATTGGGATGTCATCGTTAATATAGAAACATAAGCATAAACAAAACTTACATTCGTTATCACTAGTGATTTATATCTCCTTAATATCTTAGTGTAATGTAACTTCATATCGACACCTATGACACAAATAAGCTTGAGTGGGTCAGGTTGGGAAACCTGGTGAGTACATAGGGTTTTCAACCCACAATAATATAATTATTATGTTTAAACATCAAACAATCAATCCAATTACCCATCCCCATTATCTTCTTTACTCTTAAGGATCTACCCTAAGAATCAACTATTTATCGTTCATTAATTCCTAAGGATTATCCTAAGGAATAGGTATGAAGTCCGTCGTTGTCAATAACACAACTGTCAAGCACATCTGCCAATATTATCATTTAGGCATAGCTACCAAAATTGTGACATTCTCTATGAGGCGCAGCTGCCGATATTATCCCTTAAGCGCAGCTGTCAGGGTTGTGATGTTCTCTATTAGGCGCAACTGCCGATACTATCCTTAGAGCGCAACTGCTAGGATGTTTAGAGTACATTATAGATCAAAAACATTTACAGGTTGTGGCGCAGCTGCCAATGCTCATCTATAGGGTACTAAGTCCATTGCTGCCAATGTTCACCTATAGGGCACTATGTCCATACTGCCAATGTTCACCCACATCATTCATCTACCCATGTTTTACCCAACATATTTTGTAGATATAAACTACATATACAGTTTAAATCATTTAAAACATGTATAAAATCGTTTATCCAGCATAGATAGCAAGTATACAGATAATATGCACACATAGCACATAATTTATATAAAATACTTCATATCTATGTGTAAGATGAAAGTAACTATGCACTCACTTGTTAAAGTGATGATTCCAAACTCGGGCAGCGCTTCGCTTCTAACGATTCTATTTTCTTTCGATGAAACCTAGCATTATTATCGCTAAGTTTTAGTCTAATACTTATTGCGACTAATTATTAGTCTAGATTCATCATTAAATCAAAGTCTACTTTCATGATCTATCAATTAACGAACAACCAGGTAGGATCATATCGGAGGTAGGGTCCGTTTGATATACGAAGTATACTGTTTGGAAATCCCAATTTAAACACCTCACTAAATCACAGTCTAGACATCATTCCCGTAAGTAGATCAATCAGTATAACAACTTTGAATCACTGATAACTCTTATTTATAGGTTCATAATAACGATATTATATTGAAACATAAGTTATACTAAAAATAGGATAGGTGTAGCTCACTTACAGCGGGTTTTTTTCAAAACCCGGATTAGCTGGAGCAGAGTTTCCGAGCCGAAAAGCTCTTCTTCTCGGAGCCGTCGGGCGCTCCGGGGCTTCCACCTCGTGCTAGGGAGGTTCCCTAGGCTTTTCGGGGGGTTTCGTGGCTAGAGAGAGGTTCTAGAGAGAGAGGGAAGTGATGGGAGGTATGAGGAAGAATGGAGGCTTCACATCTTATTTATAGAGGGTTGGAGGGTCACTCGCGTCGTGAGTTTCTTGATGCTCACGTCGTGAGCCAGCTGGAGACACCCAGGCACAGCCTGGTGCTGACACGTGGCATCGCACACATGGTGGAAATCAGCCGATTTTCAAAAATTCATAAATTTCGTATACGAGCTCCATTTTTGACGTTCTTTATATCCACACATAGGTAAAAATAAGATCTACAACTTTCATTTTGACTTTGTCGGCTAATTCTCGACCGATCTTAAATTTAACAGTACGAGGAGATTATACTGTTAAATGTCCGCGTAAAATTCATAACTTCTACATACGGACTCCGTTATCGTATGTCTTTTTACCGTTGAGTTCCTATTAATGAGATCTTCAATTCTCATTTAGGTCGCGTAGGCCAAAAACCGCTCGATCTAAAATTCGAGTTTCGGGCTGTGCACTGCTAAGCCAAATCTTAGAAAATTCATAACTTCCTCATACGAAGTCAGATTTGGGCGTTCTTTTTATGGACGCTCTCGGTTTAAAATATTCTAAGACTTTCGTTTAGATTACTAAGGATAAAAAGTAGTTTATCGAAAATTCACTTTTTACGTTTCGCAGCGTCGTGCCGGTTTTGTCGCGAAACTTCGACGGGCCATAACTTCTTCATTATAACTCGGATTTCGGCGTTCTGTACATGTACGGAACCCTTGTAACATATACTACAACTTGGTTAAGATTACTCCTTCTAAATAATCTTCCATCAAAAGCTCATTTTTGATGCTTATTGTCTCTAAATTGACTAGCCCGAATCTGCGGGCGTTACATTTTATTGTTTAATGCTAAAATGGATTTTAGATGATTGTATGAATTGGCCTGATATGTGATGCCTTGTAGCCTAAGAGAAATTGGATGTTAAATTAGATTTGAATTCTTTATTGGTAGCAAGTGAGCTTGAGATGCCCTCTGTGGGTTTGTGGTTTGGAGTGTACCGCACGAATGTTGCTTGCTTTGTGCTTTGTGGGACTCTTGATGATGTGAATTAACTATAAAATGAATATGTTAAATAATCTTAGAATGACTGATTTGGCCCTATTACACAGATCTTGTCTGAGTCCAACCGTTGTAGGGTTGAGTCTTTTACTCGAAGGATTCTCTAAGCTTTGTTGCATGTGATTGTATTCATGAAGCAGTTAACTGATATTATGGGGAGTTATTCAGCAACTGATAGGAGGGTGAGGTCGGAACCTAGGAAAGCCTAGGAAGTGCTTTAGAGGGTTGGTTGCGCTGCTTAGCGGGTACTGGGAGTACCATTTTGAGAAGGTGACTTAGAGGATTCGGGATGCTTCTTGAGGAAAGTATGGATAGGTGTGGAAGGTAGTATACTGAAAGAACATGATCCATACTTGAATCAAGGAGAGTTGCGGAGAATCTAGGAAGCCTGTAGGATGAGGATTATTGAGTATGTTTTGATCATTTGTATGATTGTTTTTCAGAATGGTGATAAGCACACACGGAGGAGGTCTAGGTTCTGGTTCAGGATCAGGTACATGTGCTGAGTCGATGGATGAGCGGATGCGGATTCATCTCGTTGGAGATCACCCACAGTATTTTAGAGTTGATTCCTATGATCTTCGGAATGATCAATGAGGGGATTATGGAGATTTTGGATGAGTATATGGGCACATTCTGCATTGAGATTATGGCTATTGTGGGAGCTCGCACTCTTTCTTCTGCGAGTTCGGTGCTTGGGGAACTCCCGAGTTCTTTGGGGAAAAGGACCCCATTGCTAGTAGGAGGTGGTTAGCGGATAGCATAAACGCTTTCCAGACGAGTTTATGCCCGAGGGTCAAAGGTCAGATTTGTTTCTTGTCTCCTGAAAGACAAAGCTCGGGATTGGTGGGAGGAGGTAGACTTCGCTTTGAGAGGTGAAGCCCTGGACATGATGACTTGAAATGAGTTTGTGACCCGGTTTAGGGCGGAGTTGCACCAACTTTTGTGGTGCAGCAATTAGAGAGGGAGTTTCATGATCTTCGTCAGAATAATGAGACTGTCGCAGAGATCACTACCAAGTTCTGGGAGAGGAATTTGTTGTTCCGCAGTATGCTGAAAACAAGGAGATAAAGAAGATAAGATACCATGATATGCTGTGAGACGATATTAGGGAGTTTGTGGGTTTTTTCAGCTTGTCGGCCTTAAGAGGACATGATTTCCAGAGCCCGAGAATGGGAGATTGACTTGGAGTACCTGGGGAAGAGGAAGATTGGGCAGGTGCAGATAGTTGGGGGTCATACAAAGAGACCCAAGACTTCAGATCAACGATTAGGGGGTCGGTAGGGTCAGGGTCAGTGCAGCACGTGCGGGAAGCAGAATGGTGGGGTTTTGATGATCTAGGGGTATGGGTTGCTACAAGTGCATCAGGTTTGGTCATATCATCCATGGGGATGATCCCATTATGTATTTCACTGCAACCAAGTGGGCCACTGATGTTTGTTAAACTAACTAGTTTTATCCTACTTTTCACTTACGAATTAGACACACAAAGGCAGTTGACCTATCAATTGTGGTATAGTTAAATAAGTAGGGTATCGAACTCAGGGAACGGAAATTAAACTAACTACTAATATTATCTAAAACAAATAATAAAATAGGAGGGGTTTTCTCTAGTTTTGCAAGACTAGAAACTTAACTAAAACTTAACTAATCAACTAATGGCTGACAACACGTAAAAACCAACTAAATTCAATGATCAAAAGGGTTTCTGTTTAGGTTTAACTCATTTACTCCTATGGTTAATTTTTATAGTAATGTAATGGATTAATTGTTATTTGGCTACCGAGTAAGGTGATTAGATTCACATTCGTTATTACCAATCCTTAGAAAATAGATTAATTTAAGCAGTAATCAAGTGGTTAAACTAATAAATTCCCTAGTTTAATTATTCTGGTTGAATAAGACTTGTAGTTAGCTAATTAAATTGGTGATTCAATTAACCTCTTGTTGATGGTGTATCACACAAGCTCACACATTAATTTACCCATTCTCTAGTTAATCCTAGTTTCATATTCACTAATCCTAGGCATATAGCAATGTGTTCACATAAATCATATGAGATAAGCAATTAAGAGATGTTCATACAGCTTAATTACTTAGCAATTAACAGAAAATAGTTATGGTTAATGCATAAGGGTCTTTAACAATCTTAAATTAACAATATTCACCAATAACAATTAATCAAAATAGTAAGTTAATCCATATGAGCAAACTTGTCTACCCTAAACAGAAACTAACGAAATTAGTTCATAATTGCAGTAGATAAGAAACTAAAATCGAATTCAAACAAGCTATGCATAGTTCTATTCAAAGGTGAAGTGGAAAATTAAACCTAAGTTGCCTTAGTCTTCTTAGAATTGAGGATTAGGGTTCTTCTCACGTTCTTCAGATCTCCAGCAATCTCCTTAGTCGCCAAGTAAGCTTCCCAAAAGCCAGAGAGAGAGAGAGTCAATTCGGGTTTTTGGCTTCTATTTATAGATTTCTCAAAACAGGGGCTACTCGTCGAGTAGAAAACCGACTCGTCGAGTCCCCTTGAGGAATCCGTATACGGCAAGGACTTTACGTGTTGCTTCGAGAATCTTCGTATGTACTCGTCGAGTAGACGTCCCTACTTGCTGAGTAGCATCAGGATTTAGCATTTTTCTTCTTTCTTCAGTTCCCGAGCTTTTGATCGTACCTCCTGCTTCCTTTTACCTCCAATCTTTTCTTTTGAGCTAAAAATACAATTTGAACACTATTAAGTACCTTTTGTCCATAATATGTAAATAATTAGCTAATAAATAATAAAAATCTATACTAAATATATAGCTAAATATGCACATATCAAAATACCCCACACTTGACTTTTGCTTGCCCCCAAGCAAAACTGAATTTTTGTACACTAATATTACATAAGACAATCCCAATCAAACCCAACCATTATGCCAAGACCGCAACTTATGCATTTGTGTCTAATGTTTTTCCTAAGGACCCCCCTTAATTCTAAATATTCACAATCCTCATAAACACGCGCCCACTTCTTTTGAACAATGCTCATTTTATGCATCCCTCCGAATCCATCCGCAGAAAACCTCCTAACCTCAAAGTGTTTTTTGGTTGAGCAACCCAAGCATACATAACTAGAAAATTACAAATTTTCGATACCACTATGGATCTATTTTTGGAATTCTTCACTCTTTGATAACTTGATCTTTATTTCTTTGAATTCACCAACTTTTGGTTTTTGGTATCTTTAACTTTTGATCCTTTGGAATTTTGATCTTTTGATCTTCACTTTAATTGCTCCAAAATTCTTCAAACTTTTCTTGTAATTCTCTCTCTTTTTTTTACATGTAACTCACTTTTTTTTCACTCAAAACCCTACATGCTTAAGCAGGGGCGCTCAACTTCAACCTTTATTGGTTAAAGATAAAAATTTTCCTGGATACATTTCAAGTACACGAAGCTAAACGTGTTGCATCCCTCAAACTAAGCGAGGTTGTGTTTTTGTCCCATGATTTCACTAGAACAAAGAGGGCCACAAATGCATTGTAACGTGTATAGGCTCAACTTAACATTTGGGTCTTAATGCAATCATCAAACATAACACTTAGCATGATTCCTAATTGCTTTTTACCAAAATTTTCTAACTTAAATCCTAGCAATTTTAATGCAAAAATTTCAAAAATTTCAATTTTTACTAAAATTTCAACTAATATAACCAACCCCCTACCCCACACTTAATTTATGCAATGTCCCCATTGCATGTTATGCATGAAAAAAAACAATAAAGTAAAGAGGGAATTGGAACAAACTCCCCTGGGATAGTAGTGGCGTGGTTGATCTTCATTAAGCTCCATCTTCAATTGAATTTAGACATGGGAACAACTCATCCATGTCTTGGGTGTCGAATCTCGTGTGACACAGCTCCAAATATGCAGTAAAATAGTCTTGAAAAATCTTCGGGAATTAGACTTTAAAGAATATGAGTAAACCCGTATCATATGTGGTCAGAATCCAAGGTTTGATAGTGGAATATTGAGAGACTCGCCGAGTAATTATGGCTGCTCGACGAGCAGAAGGGCTTTAAGCAGAAAAACATGGATTCGTAAGTGGACTCGTCGAGCCCAAGCTATGCACTCGGCGAGTACATCGCTGAGTGATAAATAAACCTTCTGCTTCTAAATCCGTTTCTGTTGTGGTTGGGTATGACAATTTAGTGTCTTTCCTTCATTTCTACTTCATAAGCAACACTCTTAAACCCTCTTTGACAACGGACTCGACCTTAAACTCAAAATTTTCACATTCTCATCTAGACCCGACCCTTACTCTTAGCCTTGAATTTTGAGACTCTTGACTCTTGCATGCTTCCTAGCCTCAATCTGAAAAACAAGAGCAACCACAAGTGATAAAAAACCAAATTCCTATTTAATCGTCCTACAAAGCAAATAAAAATTCAAACACACAAAACAAAAAAAATTGTCTTCAAACAACCAAATAAAAACATAAAAAAAATCAATCTTCATCTTCCTCCTCATTTTCTCCTGCCCCACTCCCACTTGATTGGTTCCTCCTTGCTTGCACTCGTTCCTCCCAGCTTGGCACATAAGGGAATCCGGGTCCGGGCCTTGGCGCGATGTTCATTTGTTCAAATAGATAAACAAATGACTCGTTGTTATAATTCATACTTCTACCAAGGTCGTCTTGGTACCTTCTTGCTTCAATGTTGTACCAATCCATGGGTAACACATCATCCACCGGATTGACCGGTGGGTCTTCCCGAACTTTCTCCCGCCTTTGCCTTACCCTTCTTCCCGGCTCCTCCAGCACTAACAGCTCATCTGCATGAGGGATGCTAAAATGTCCTCAACCAAAATCTTCCACGATTCTTGTCCTCCTAAATAATGTAGTGCTGAAAGGAGGAGTAGGAATCATGGTCAACATCCGAGCTGCCCCTTGTTCCAAAATACAATATGTCCTTGCTACTCTTGTGACAAACATGCCCCCATTAATCTTGGAGGCGATCCGTTCCTTGACTGCACCCTCTGCTAAATACTTTGCCAAACAATAAGGCAAGTTGCAGAAAATATCAGGAGTGATAATACTCCACATATAGAAAATGTCAAGGGTGGGCACCTTATCATCATCCTTGCGCATATTAATGGTACTCACGACAAGACGATGAATTAGGCGATGGATTGGGGAACGGATACTCCCCTCCTGAGCAGATAACGGAATATAGACCCGATTGGCGATTGTGTTCCACCAGGTCGAGGCAACCACTTCCTCAGGCAGGTCTTTGTGACAATGTTCTAAAAATGTTTCAAAACTTTCAGTCATTATCACTTCTTGATCATAGATCCCCATCCTCCATGCAAGCTCTGCGATGCTGCATTGGCGCAGCTCCCCTCTAAGATAGAAAGATATAACATTTGGGTTGTAATAGTCACTACCACCTCGGAAGAAAATGGTAGCAAAGAACTCCCAACACAACTCTTGATAAACGGGCTCTTAAATCTTAAAGAGTCGGCTCCAGCATCGCAAATTATTGACATCCCATCTTTGTTGAAAGATTTGACCAAATAAGGGGTCAACTCTTCCTCCAACCCAACTTGACCAATCTAGTTCCAGTCAATATCATTAGGGACATATATTTCCTTGCGCTTTAACGATTCCAGTCTGTTTTTTGCACGAGCAAGGGAAGATTTTGAGGTAATGCTTGGAAAGTTTAGTCATGGAAGATCCCCATAGCCACCTCCCCTGGAACTCTGCCCTCTTCTAGACATTCTTCCTGCAAAACACAACCAAACAAACCAAAAACAAAACATAGAAAGATTAAAAACATAAAAATTTCTGGCTTTTGCAACCTGGACTCGCCGAGTCCACGAACCGACTCGGCGAGCAGGACGAACTGTGCGAGTCCAGTTCTGTTAGATGGAATTATCCGGCCAAATCTATAAATTACTCCAGGGGTTTGCTTCGGTATGTTCCAGGAGCATAAATATGTAAGAAATTTTATCTAAAACGTCCTAATTTAACAAGAACTCAAAACCCTAAAATCCAAGTTTAGTCAAAATCGGGATTTTGCAGAAATTAAGGGTGTAACTTCACCAAAGATTGAAACTTTTAATAGATTAAGGGTGAAAATAGTTACCTTTGAGTTGGAATTGCAAGAAAATGAAAGAAATCAAGATGAGAGCTTGAGAGGATCTTCCTCGTCGTGTAGGGCGGCTGCAATGTGAAATGTTTGAAGTGTTTTACAATTAGGGTTAAAAACCCCTTCTACTGAATGTGAAAAAAATAATTTTTTTTTCGGGTAAATACATGGACTCGCCGAGTAGGTGTACCTAGTCACCGAGTAGTTTCGCGATTCCACGTTTAATCGGGATTTCTTAAATGGACTCGCCGAGCAGGTTTAGGGACTCGACGAGTCTTTTATTCAGAAATCTAAAAACATCGAGTTTTTAAATTATATGCCACACCCCACACTTGAACATTGCTTGCCCTCAAGCAAACATCAGAAGATCAGAAGAAGAATGTTAAAAGCAGATCCTAAGAAAAACTTAAAATAAAAATGAAAAATAAAGGAAAAAGAAAGCAAACTCTAAACGCGGGTTGCCTCCCGGAAGCGCTTCTTTTTAAGGAGTCATTAGCTGGAATCCTTCCCGCTCTAAGTTTCTGTAGTTCCTCCTAGAAGCAGCCCTTATTCAAGTCCTTCATCTCTTGGAATTCCTTCTTCATATTTCTTCACTCTATGTCCATTCACCTTGAAAGGAGTTCCGTTTCTCGATATAAGTTCAACAGCTCCATGTGGAAAAACTTGCTTCACTATAAATGGGCCATCCCATCGTGTCTTCAGCTTGCTCGGGAAAAGTTTGAACCTTGAATTGAAGAGTAGCACCTTTTGTCCTTCATGAAAGTCCTTATTACCCTTTAATCTTTTGTCATGCCAACTCTTTGTCTTTTCTTTGTATATCAAGGAACTAGTGTAGGCCTCATTTCTAAGCTCTTCAAGGGCATTCATTTGCATCAACCGGTTGGTTCGAAGTTCAGCCAACTCAAAATTGCACATCTTTAGAGCCCAAAAAGCTTTATGCTCAATTTCTACCGGTAAGTGGAAATTCTTTCCATAAACTAGCCTATATGGTGTAGTACCAATAGGTGTCTTGAAAGCTGTTCGGAAGACCCAAAGTGCATCATCTGATTTATCCGACCATTCCTTTCGATTTCCTCCAACCGATCTCTCTAAAATCCTCTTTAACGCCCTATTTGTCACTTCATTTTGGCCACTAGTTTGTGGATGATAAGATGTGGAGAACCTATGATGTACCCCATATTTTTTCAATACTTTGGCTAATTGATCGTTTGCAAAGTGAGTGCCTCGATCACTAATAAGAGCTTTAGGAACTCCAAATCTTGAGAATAACTTCTTTAGAAATCGCACCACCACCCGAGCATCATTAGTTGGTAATGCTTGTGCCTCCGCCCATTTAGACACGTAATCGACCGCCACCGGGATGTATTTATTCCCTTTAGACATTGGGAAAGGTCCCATAAAATCAATACCCCACACATCAAATATCTCACAAATTTGAATACTATGTTGGGGCATCTCATTTTGGGATGATATATTTCCCGCTCGTTGGCACGAATCACATTCTTTGACGAATTTAGCAGCATCTTTAAAAATTGTGGGCCAATAAAACCCAATATCAAAAATCCTCCTAGCTGTGTAGTGTGCTCCATGATGTCCTCCGGCGGGCCCGCTATGACAGTGTGCCAAAATTTCTCGACTTTCTTTCCCGAATACACATCTTCTTATCATTCCGTCTGCACAGCTTCGGAAAAGATACGGCTCATCCCAAAAGTAGTACTTAATTTCTAAAAAGAATTTCTTCTTTTGTTAGCGGGTCAAGTCTTTTGGAATGTAATTGGTTGCTAAGTAGTTAGCTACATCCGCAAACCATGGCATTTCTCCGGGTACTACTAAAAGATATTCGTCGGGAAAATCGTCTCCAATCTTGTTTTCCTCCAACTCCTCCAACTGCGGGTTCTCTAATCTTGACAAATGGTTGGCAGCTACGTTTTCCATTCCCTATTTATCACGTATTTGAATGTCAAACTCTTGAAAAAGTAAGACCCAACGTATCAATCGAGGCTTAGCATCTTGTTTAGTAAAAAGATACTTTAGGGCCGAATGATCGGTAAAAACTATGGTCTTGGACAATACCAAATAAGGGCGGAACTTATCAAAAGCATATACCAAACCAAGTAGCTCCTTCTCGGTAGTAGTGTAGTTCTCTTGAGTTGGGTTCAAGGTTTTGCTTGCATAGTAGATCAGCTAAAAATGCTTGTCAACTCTTTGTCCCAAAACAGCTCCCACCGCATAGTCACTAGCATCACACATTAGCTCGAAAGGAAGATTCCAATTTGGTGCTATCATGATAGGAGTAGTGGTTAATCTTTCCTTTAACAAATGAAATGCTTCATGAAATTCCTTGGAAAAATCAAATGGGGCATCCTTTAAGAGTAATTGAGTCAATGGCCTAGTAATCTTCTAAAAATCTTTAATGAAGCGCCGATAAAATCCCGCATGGCCAAGAAAACTCCTTACCCCTTTCATATTAGTTGGAGGGGGTAGCTTAGCTATTGTGTCCACTTTTGCTCTATCCACTTCTATCCCTTTCCTTGAAACTTTGTGACCCAATACTATTCCTTCTTTCACCATGAAGTGGCAGTTTTCCCAATTAAGGACAAGGTTTGTCTTCTCACATCTAGCTAGCATCAAGTCCAAATTAGATAAGCAATCTTCAAAAGATGACCCGAACACCAAGAAATCATCCATGAAGACTTCCATAAACTTCTCGATCATATCATGAAAAATGGCCATCATGCACCTTTGGAAAGTAGCTGGTGTATTGCATAACCCAAAGGGCATGCGTCTATATGCAAATGTTCCACTTGGGCATGTAAAAGTGGTCTTCTCTTGGTCTTGTGGGTCTATTGGAATTTGGAAATACCCCAAAAACCCATCAAGAAAACAATAATATAAATGCCCGGAGAGTCTTTCGAGCATTTGATCGATGAATGGCAATGGAAAGTGATCCTTGCATGTGGCGTCATTCAATTTCTTGTAGTCAATGCAAACGCGCCACCCGGTTACTGTTCTTGTTAGAATTAACTCGTTAATTTCATTGGCCACCACCGTCATTCCTCCTTTCTTTGGTACCACTTGCACCGGACTCACCCATGGGCTATCGGAGATTGAGTAAATGATTTCGGCATCTAGTTGTTTAACCACCTTCTTCTTCACAACTTCTTGCATGTTCGGGTTAAGTCTTCTTTGGCGTTGAACTACAGGTTTAGCTCCATCTTCTAAGTTAATCTTATGAGAGCAATAAGCTGGACTAATTCCTTTAATGTCGGTGATCTTCCATGCTATAGCACCTTTCCTCTTCCTTAATACACCCACAAGACTTTCTTTCTCATGTTTGGCCAAATCATCAGCTATAATTGCAGGTTTTTGTTGGCCATCTTCAAGAAACGCGTACTCCAAGTGATCCGGTATTGCCTTAAGTTCAGTTTTCGTGTTCTAAATGTTGAACACGTCGAGTCCAGTGAGGGGACTCGTTGAGACCTTCGTAAGATTCGCGACTGATCGGGATTCTTCGGCTGGACTCGTCGAGTCTGTCGAGGCGACTCGGCGAGTCGGGTGTTCTGCACTTCTGATTAGATCATTATACTCAGCTTCCTCGAGCAGTCTTTTTAATTCCAGTAGGTCTCTTTCCGCATCAAATTCTTCTTCATATGTGACGGTGGACTTGTTCGGCTCATCTACGTTCCATTCCTCCATCAATTCTTCCAACATGTCAACCGAAAATGTTGTGTCATCGCTATTCCTTGGATGCTTCATGGCTTGATCGACTCCAAAAGTGACTGATTCGTCTCCTACCTGAAGGGTAAGTTTAGAATCACACATGTCAACTATAGCACTTGCGGTGTTAAGAAAAGGTCTTCCAAGTATTATCGGGACTTGAGGATCCGCTTCCATGTCTAAAACTATAAAGTCTGCGGGAAATACGAACTGATCAACCTTCACCAATAGATCTTCACATATTCCTCTCGGAAATGTGACCATTTTATTTGCTAGGTGAATCGCCATTCGAATTGGCCTTGGTTCCGGACGATCTAACTGCTTGAAAAAAGAGTATGGCATGAGATTTACGCTTGCTCCTGAATCAGCCAATGCATAAATGGTGGCTAAGTTTCCAAATTGGCAAGGCAATGTTAAGCTTCCCGGATCACCCTTCTTCTTAGGTAGTATATTCAACATGGCAGCTGAACAATTCTCATTTAGGACCACTTTCTTTACCTCTTCCATCTTCTTTCTATTAGTTAGAAGCTCCTTGAGGAATTTGGCATATTTCGGCATTTGTGCAACCGCTTCTATGAATGACATATTAATTTGGAGAGCCTTTATGTGTTCTAGAAACTTCTGGTAGTCAACTTTATTTTTTTCTTGTGTAGCTCGAGCCGGAAAGGGAAGTGGAGGCTGATATGGCTTAACAGGAGGCTGGTTTTTCTGTTCAAGTGGGGGACTCGTCGAGTCCGTAACGTCAAATCGGCGAGTCGAGTCAGGATTCTTCGATTCTTCATGTTCTTCTTTATCCTCTTTCACCAGTTTAGGATCTTCTTGCTGAATAGGGGTCAGAGGAGTTATAATCTTCCCACTCCTAGTTGTCACAATATTTATATGTGCACCTTTCGGGTTACTTTCGGTATTACTAGGAAATCCACCCAGTCTTCTCTCATTCACTTGTTGTGCAAGTTACCCCAGCTGCTTTTCTATGTTGAGAATAGATGCTTGCTGATTCCTAAGCAAGGCTTGTTGATCTTTCATCATAAGTTGGTGTTCTCTCAACATATTTTGTTGATCTTTGAGTGTAGCATCAGCATCATTGTGTCCTTTTTCGGATGTGGCCACGAATCTTGTAAGCATGTCTTCCAAATCTGTTTTCTTTTCATGCACCGATTCCTCCTTTTGATAAAAGCCTCTCTCCTTTTGCTTATACTTTTCTTCCCTTGTCTTTTTGTACTCATCATATGGTAGCCATTCCTTCTTTGGTTTTCGCTAATTGTCATCAAACCGATCACCACTTGAATAGCACACTTGCACCTTCCGATTCCCGTTCTTGTCAAGATCACAATCTTTAGTTAGGTGGGGGCCCCCTACAATTCTCACATCCCACTCTTATGGCGTGGATGGATTGGTCCATCTTTGTCATTCTTCGATCCATGCTTTCCAATTTTGCCATCATTGTTGCCATGTCATCCGTAATGGAATTCACCGCCCCTCGAGTCATGTCATTCATTGGGTTTTGATATTCTCTAGAATGCTTAGAGAATTCTTCAATTAAAGCCTTTATCACCGGGGGTGCTTTCTTTGTGAGTGGTCCTTGCGAATCAAGGAGTTGCCTAGTTGTCACATTTACTCCATCATAGAAAATGGAGACTTCTTGTTGGCTGTTTAGATCGTGATGTGGGCAATTCCTTAGTAAGCCTTTGTACCTTTCCCACGCCTCATATAGTGACTCTCCAGCTTGTTGTTCAAAATTAGCTATGGCTTTCTTCAACTTGGCTATTTTTGAAGGCGGGCAAAACTGGTTTATGAATTCTTCATTCATTCTAGCCCATGTAGTGATGGATCATGGGGGAAGTGATTTCAGCCAATTCTTTGCAGCTCCCTTGAATGTGACAGGTAGCATACGAAGCAAGACAGTGTCGCGAGCCACATTAGGGACATTGAAGTAGTCGTCTATGTCATTGACTTCGTCAAGATGCTTGTATGCGTCTTCGTGATCCTTCCCGTAGAATGGAATCTCCTTAAGTTGAACAAGTATGTGGACTTTAAGTTCAAAGGTGGAAGTTGCGGGAATCGCGGGTTGCACGAGTCCCGGGCCGGTGTCGTCACGCATCCTTTTCTTCCATTCACCCATGGGAACTTCATCGATGTTTGCCATGGTGTTTGCTAGTTCGCCTTCTATGTCGCTTCCTCCTTCGGATTCGCTTTCTTCTTTTTCGGATTCGTAAACAATATCGTCCTTATTCGGGTCCCCGTCCGCCTCTGAAAATATGCTGGATTCTCCTACTTTCTTGCTCTTTTTCTTACTAAGAACAGCTATTAGATTCTTCAACGGTGATTTCGTCGATGTTGCGGTTTCTCCTACGTTCTTGCCTTTGTTTTTCCTCAAGGTTGCTTCAGGGTATTCAAGCTGTGGGATCAAAGGTGTACCTCCTCCCCTGGTCATAAACGAACTGTAAACAAAACAGAAAACACGCGTAAAAAGATCAAAAATAGAATAAAAACGAAACTGAGTTTCAGCGATGGACTCGTCGAGTAGCTTCGAGTGCACTCGGCGAGTTCAAAGCTAAAACTGAAAAAAATCAAACAAAGAACTCTAATAAATCAAATAAAATTAAAACTAAACCTAATACCTAGACTACTAAAGTAGTAACTTTGTGCAAGATTAATCCCACACAAAGGATCGATAATACTAGAAATTAGAATAAATTTTTGAACCGTTCCCCGGCAACGACGCCAAAAACTTGATGTGTGTTAAAGTAACTAGTTTTATCCTACTTTTCACTTACGAATTAGACACACAAAGGCAGTGGACCTATCAATTGTGGTATAGTTAAATAAGTAGGGTATCGAACTCAGGGAGCGGAAATTAAACTAACTACAAATATTATCTAAAACAAATAATAAAATTGGAGGGGTTTTCTCTAGTTTTGCAAGACTAGAAACTTAACTAAAACTTAACTAATCAACTAATGGCTAAAAATACGTAAAAACCAACTAAATTCAATGATCAAAAGGGTTTCTGTTTAGGTTCAACTCATTTACTCCTATGGTTAATTTTTATAGTAATGTAATGGATTAATTGTTATTTGGCTACCGAGTAAGGTGATTAGATTCACATTCGTTATTACCAATCCTTAGAAAATAGATTAATTTAAGCAGTAATTAAGTGGTTAAACTAATAAATTCCCTAGTTTAATTATTCTGGTTAAATAAGACTTGTAGTTAGCTAATTAAATTGGTGATTCAATTAACCTCTTGTTGATGGTGTATCACACAAGCTCACACATTAATTTACCCATTCTCTAGTTAATCCTAGTTTCATATTCACTAATCCTAGGCATATAGCAATGTGTTCACATAAATCATATGAGATAAGCAATTAAGAGATGTTCATGCAGCTTAATTACTTAGCAATTAACAGAAAATAGTTATGGTTAATGCATAAGGGTCTTTAACAAGCTTAAATTAACAATATTCACCAATAACAATTAATCAAAATAGTAAATTAATCCATAGGAGCAAACTTGTCTACCCTAAACAGAAACTAACAAAATTAGTTCATAATTGCAGTAGATAACATACTAAAATCGAATTCAAACAAGCTGGACATAGTTCTATTCAAAGGTGAAGTGGAAAATTAAACCTAAGTTGCCTTAGTCTTCTTAGAATTGAGGATTAGGGTTCTTCTCACGTTCTTCAGATCTCCAGCAATCTCCTTAGTCACCAAGTAAGCTTCCCAAAAGCCAGATAGAGAGTCAATTCGGGTTTGTGGCTTCTATTTATAGATTTCTCAAAATAGGGGCTACTCGTCGAGTTGACAACCGACTCGTCGAGTCCCCTTGAGGAATCTGTATACGACAAGGACTTTACGTGTTGCTTCGAGAATCTGTGTATGTACTCGTCGAGTAGACGTCCCTACTCGCCGAGTAGCTTCAGGATTTAGCATTTTTCTTCTTTCTTCAGTTCCCGAGCTTTCGATCGTACCTCCTGCTTCCTTTTACCTCCGAGCTTTTCTTTTGAGCTGAAAATACAATTTGAACACTATTAAGTACCTTTTGTCCATAATATGTAAATAATTAGCTAATAAATAATAAAAATCTATACTAAATATATAGCTAAATATGCACATATCAACGACAATAAGGCCGACAGTCCGAAATTGATGAGTGTAGCGAGGATGACACCTGCTCCAACCACTCTGAGGATTACTGATGGTTTGGACATTTTATCTTAAGAATCTTCATATGCCATTTTGCATACCGAGAGCCATGTTTAGGGGATGTTGGGGTGAGTCCGATTTGTATTTCAAAGTGGGAGCCATCGTCTATCATCGGTAATGCTTAAAGTAAGAAAAGATCAGCAGACGATTTGATTGCTGGTAGTATCAGCAAGAATTCAAGAAATTCACGAGGTGGGCATGTCGAGTTTTGAATGAAGGTTATGTTGGGGTTCTTCGTGGTTTTGAGGCATTAAGGAGTGAATTTGATCATGGGTGTAAGATCGGTAGTTTCCAAATTCAGACGTTCATATTATGGTCGGTTGTAGGTTCGCAGGGGAATTGTTCTAAGTGCAAGTAGGTTGTGAGATGGGTTGGGTACCCGTTTCGAGAGCTGAGATGTTGTTCTTCGTCATTCGATGAGTTGCTGAGGACCTGTAGTGAAGTAATCGGGAAACTATTGCGATTGTAGAGCTCACTGAGGTTTCAGTAAGGACTCATCCGGTTTTGGAATGCCTGTGATCGTGAAGATTGGCTAGTAATGAAATGCTAGTTTTTGTAAGTTCAGGTGGTCGCCATTTTGACCTGTAAGGTTGCAAGATGGATTGGAAATCCATAAAATTTTGTAGATTAGAAGGGTGCAGTCAAATCCAAGTGGGGGAGAAACGTTTGGTCAAAGGGTTGCACAAGATTGGATATTCAGGTTTCATGGCACATCAGTAGTGTCGCTTGGTGATTATATATATATATATATATATATATATATATATATATATATATATATATATATATATATATATATATTAAGAAAAGTTTTTATTATATTCATAAAACATATATTTATATACATATGAAAAAAACTTTTATCTACAAGTAATTTTGACATCAAATTTCACATGGATATTGGATATGATACATGTAAGAGAATTGCAAAAATAAAAAAATAAAAATATTTTTTTTCATGTTTGATGCAATTTAAAAAAAAAAATATATGCGTATGCACAAAAAAAAATGAAATAAAATAAGAATATGCATTAAAATACAATTTCTATGAGAATTTGTTTTTTTAAATATTTTTTCAAAACATATATACAAAATATTTGTAGAGTTGAAAAAAATGTTTTTAATTTTATTTTTAGAATTCAACGAAAATATTGTGTATATTTCAAAAGTAATATTTTAAAAAAAATTCAAAAAAATATATTTTTGATGCAAATTCATATTTTTTTGAGCATATGTACATTTAAAAAAAAATTGCATGAAAAAAATATTTTTTTCATATATCTTTTGGAATGTCTTAGATTTAGCAAATTATGATTTTTCGCTTGTTTTTTTTTTTGAAAAATATTATATAGAAAAAAAAAATCTCAAGTTCTTAGAGTTTTGTAGTTCTCACTATAACTTAACTCTTTATCTCTCTTACATTATATATATTGTTAAATGTGACTCGAGCATTTGGTGCATTTGGATCATGTTCATGAAGCATTTAGAGCACTTGGACCTCAATGGAGCATTTGAGGTTCAAGAAGCATGTGACAAAGGAACGAATCTTCTGAGAGAGGAATGGATCATCAGAGAAAGGAACTGATCAAGTGCCAAAGGAACGGATCGTGTTCAAGGAGGTTTGGAGCACCTGGAAGGAGTTTGGAGCACTTGGAAGAGGTTTGGATCGCTTGGAAAGGATAAGGAGCAACAAGGGGTCCTTGTTACGCCACATGATGAAGAGAAGGGTCAAGAGCGATGCTCTTGCACCATCTTGTTCTCCTCTTGAGTCATCTTGTTTTCTTGTTGATCCATGCATGACCTTGTTGAGGCATGCATGTGCCTGTTGCTCTTGGTGATGATGTCTCTCCAAGATTGATGTTGTGCGCCATACTTGATGCTCTTGTGCCATTTAGATCCCTATTGCGCCAACTGGGGTTGCTGTTGTGCCATGAAGAAGCTATTGCGCCATCATGGACCATCTTGGTACATGATGCGCCATATTGATTCCTTTGTTGTGCCGTGTTGATCCAAGTATGCCTAGAAGATGATAATGCTCAAGAATGTTCTGGAAGATGCTGCATGGAAGATTGTGATTAGTTGACACCCTTGATGGGCCTATGGGCCAATGGGCTTGGCCCATTAGGGTTTTAGGTCTGATCCCTCAAGTATAAATAGGGATGCATGCTAGGTCATTTTGAATCTTGAACTCTAGAGTGATAGGCGAATCTTTGTGTAATTGTAATTGTAACCTCTGTGTTGAGAGCTCTGAAATAAAGAATACTCCCCTCCTGCCCGTGGACGTAGGTCTCCTTGACTGAACCACGTAAATATTGTGTCTTGTTTGCTTTTGGTTTTGCTAGTTATCCACTTTACTTCCTAACAAGTGGTATCAGAGCTGTGGTTTGTATTCCTTTGATTGAATATGTCTACTCACAAGTTTGATTTGGATAAGTGCAATGGCTCAAATGACTTCACTTTGTGGAAGGTGAATATGCTGCTCTTCTGGTTTAACAAGGATGTGCGGCGATACTGGAATGAGAGGCAAAACTGCCAAAGGACATGGCGGCTGATAAGAAGGTGGATATTCTGACGAATGCACATAGTGCCATTCTATTGCGCTTGATAGATGAAGAACTAATGGATGTTGTGGATGAAACAACTGCTTCTGGGCTCTGGGATAAACTTTGTGACAAGTACCAGAACAAATCACTGACGGACAGGTTGTATCAGAAACAAAGGTTGTACACTCCCAGAATGTCTGAAAGTATCCAAGTGAAAGATCATTTGGATAAATTCAATCCTATCATCTTGGATCTACAAGGTGTTGATGTGAAGATTGAGGATGAAGATCAGGCGCTCATTCTCTTATGTTCGCTTCCTAACTCATATGAGAATTTCGTTGATACCATGCTTTATGGTAGGACAAAAATCACTGTGCATGATGTGAAGGACTCTCTGATGTACAAGGAACTGAAAAGAAACATTTCAGGTGTAGAGGAGGTGTCCATTTCCATTTTGATTGCAATGAGATGGAGGACAGAAGAGATGAAAGGGGGAAAGAGAGGGAGATCACGTTCAAAATTGAAGTATAAAGGTTCATCAAACATGCAATGTTATAAATGTAAGGAGAAGGGGCAGTTGTCCACAGCTGAGGAATGGGAAGTCAAAGAGTGAACCAAGCAGCAATAACACTGCTTCTGTGGTTCAAGAAAGTTCTGATGAAGGGGACGATGGTGATGTACTGACTGTTTGTACATCAAGTTCTGCTGATGCTTGGGCCTTGGATTCTGGAGCATCCTATCACATGACGTATAATCATGACTGGTTCGACTCCTTCAAAGAGTGGGATGGCACAGTCAAGATGGGTGATGCTTGGGTGAGCAGTATCAAAGGTAGTGGCACGGTGCAGATCAAGATGCATGATGGCATGGTCAGGAAGTTAGATTGCTGGTACGTTCCAGAACTTCAGAAGAATCTAATTTCTCTTGGCATATTGGCTAAGAATGGGATGAGGTACGCTGGTGAAGGTGACTGGGTCATAGTGACCAAAGGCTCTCTGGTTATAATGAAAGGTAAGATGAATCGTGGAGGGATCTATATCCTAGAAGGA
The DNA here is from genome assembly GCF_052849685.1 of Lactuca virosa. Classification (NCBI taxonomy): domain Eukaryota; kingdom Viridiplantae; phylum Streptophyta; class Magnoliopsida; order Asterales; family Asteraceae; genus Lactuca; species Lactuca virosa. Next base: position 284,334,284 of record NC_136428.1, read on the forward strand.
AGTACGGTTATGGGAACGGTGGATATGTCCCAATCCTTGAATGAAGGTGATGACAAGACAGAGTTGTGGCATCGTAGGTTGGGGCACATGAGTGAGAAGGGCATGTCAGTTCTAAGAAAACAAGGACTGCTTGGTGGAGAGGCTACTGGAAAGATAAAGTTTTGTGAAGCTTGCATCAAAGGAAAGCAGCACAAAGTGAAGTTCGGTACCGGTCAACACACAAGCAAGGAAATCCTAGAGTATGTTCACGCAGATCTGTGGGGTCCTGCACCAGTGAAGTCTCAAGGAGGATGCTCATACTTCGTGATGTCATTTGATGACTATTCTAGGAAAGTTTGGTTGTACTTTCTGAAGATGAAGGATGAGGTGTTTGGGAAGTTCAAGGAGTGGAAGACCATCGTTGAGAAAAGGACTGGAAAACAGGTCAAGACTCTGAGGACTGACAATGGGTTGGAGTTCTGCAATGCTCCATTTGATAATTTCTACAAGGCAGAATGTAAAGTGAGGCACCGTACTGTACGAAACACACCACAAAAAAATGGAGTGGCAGAACGTATGAACCAAACACTCATGCAGCATGCAAGGTGCATGTAGATATTTGCTAACTTATCCAAGAAATTCTGGGCGGAAGCAGTTAACATTGCATGCTATCTGGTGAACAGATCACCATCAACTGCAATAGACTTGAAGACTCCTCAAAAGGTATGGTTAGGGAAACCCTCTGACTATTCTGGTTTACATATATTTGGATGCCCCGCATATGCTCATGTGAATGATGGTAAACTTGAGCCAAGGGCAATGAAGTGCATATTTCTAGGATATGCGACAGGAGTAAAAGGTTATAGACTATGGTGTGTAGAAGAAGGAAGAACTCGTTAATTTATCATGAGCAGAGATGTGACCTTTGATGAATCTGCCATTGGTAACCAGGGTGGAGGTGAAACAAGTTAAGCAGGTAACAAAGATCAGGGTGCTAGCCAGAAGGTGGAGTTTGCATCTCAAACTCTAGACAGATTTGTGATAAGTTACAAAGAGCAAGGCGGCAGTGAACAGCCTAGACACGATGAAACCCAAGAGCAACATATGGGATCTTCGTCCAGTGGTGCTGACGCCAGGAAAGATGATGGGTTTGAATCTATACCAAAGAGAAAATCGAAGAGGGTTATTCGACAACCAAATAGATTTGTGGGATGTGTGAATTCAGGTAAACTTGACTCCATTGGTTTTTCCTTAGAAACTGGAGAAGACATTGGCACCGAGGAGCCTCAATCGTATAAAGAGGTTGTGGCGAGTAAAGAAGCAAATGACTGGTTGATGGCCATGAATGAAGAAATTAAATCGTTAGAGAAGAATGAAACATGGGATCTTGTTCCATTACCAAAGAGAGCAAATCCAGTGGGATGCAAGTGGATCTTTAAGAATAAGGAAGGGATGCCAAGAGTTGAACCTGCTAGGTTCAAGGCAAGGTTGGTGGCAAAAGGGTTCTCTCAGAAAGAAGGAATTGATTATCATGAGGTGTTCTCACCGGTCGTGAAGCACAAGACAATTTGGGTTCTTTTGGCCATGGTGAGTGCATTTGATCTGGAGCTTGAACAACTTGATGTGAAAACTGCATTTCTTCATGGAAATTTAAAAGAGAAGATTTATATGTCCCAGCAAGAAGGGTTACTTGATGCTAAGAAGGACCATGTATGTTTGCTGAAGAAATAACTGTCTGGTTTGAAGCAGTCTCCACGACAATGGTACAAGAGATTTGATTCATTCATGATCTCGAATGGCTACACTCGGAATCAGTTTGACAATTGTGTTTACTCAAAGGAATTGTCACCAGATTCCTACATATATCTGTTTCGATAAGATGATGATATTTCTCATTGTAGCCAAAGACATGGCTGGAATAAATGACTTGAAGGCGACCCTGAAGAATGAGTTTGAGATGAAGGATTTAGGAACACCAAATAAGATATTGGGGTTGGAGATACAAATGGATAGAAAAGCAGGGAGGTTGTGTATTTCTCAACAGAAGTACATTGAGAAAGTTCTGCAATCCTTCAATTGTGATCAGTCCAAGCTAGTTGGAACTCCTTTGGCGGCTCACTTTAAACTTGGTCCATGCACTATACCCACTACTAATGAAGAAAGAAAGTACATGAGCAGGGTTCCATACTCTAGTGCTGTTGGAATTCTCGTGTATGCTATGGTTTGTACCAGACCTGATTTGGCTCATGTAGTTAGTGTCGTTAGCAGGTTTATGAGTAATCTAGGGAAGACTCATTGGGAAGCTGTAAAGTGGATTTTGCGATACTTGAAGGGAACGACGGATGTTTGCCTAGTGTATGGAGCAAATACGAAGAGTGACTTGGTGGGATATGTTGACTCTGATTATGGTGGTGACTTGTTGAAGCGCAGGTCACAGACGTGCTACATATTCACTTTATTCAGATGTGCCATTAGTTGGAAGTCAACGTTACAAGATACCGTTGCTTTGTCTACAACTGAATCCGAGTACATATCAATGATGGAAGGAATAAAGGAGGAGATATGGTTGCAAAGGCTTATTTAGAGTCTAGGTCTGAAGGTGGAGAAACCTGTCTTGTATTGTGACAGTCATAGTGCTTTGAGTCTTGCAAAGAATCATTTGTATCACGAGAAGACAAAGCATATTGATGTCAGTCTGAATTTCATTCGGGATATTCTGGAAGGAGACAAGTTTTCAATATTGAAGATTGATACCAAGGTCAACCCAACAAATATTTTGACAAAGTCATTGCCCACGGAGAAGTTCAGGATTTGCTTGGACTTGGTTGATGTTCGTAGGAGATGGGTCCCTTCGGGGACGAATGGCAGGATGGGAGAGGAAGTTCTTGTTCGAGGTGGATTTCAGAGGATGCTCAAGTCAAGGTGGAGATTGTTAAATGTGACTCGAGTATTTGGTGCATTTGGATCATGTTCATGAAGTATTAGGAGCACTTGGACCTCAATGGATCACTTGGGGTTCATGGAGCATGTGACAAAGGAACGGATCTTCTAAGAGAGGAATGGATCATCAGAAAAAGGAACTGATCAAGTGCCAAAGGAACGGATTGTGTTCAAGGGGGTTTGGAGCACCTGGAAGGAGTTTGGGGCACTTGGAAGAGGTTTGGATCACTTGGAAGGGATATGGAGTAACAAGGGTCCTTGTTGCGCCACATGATGAAGAGATGGGTCGAGAGGGATGCTCTTGCGCCATCTTGTTCTCCTCTTGAGCCATCTTGTTTTCTTGTTGAGCCATGCATGTGCCTGTTTCTCATGGTGATGTGGTTGCTCCAAGATTGATGTTGTGTGTCATACTTGATGCTCTTGCACCATTTAGATCCCTGTTGCACCAACTAGGTTGCTGTTGCGCCATGAAGAAGCTATTGCGCCATCATGGACCATCTTGGTACATGATGCGCCATATTGATTCCTTTGCTGTGCCATGTTTATCGAAGTATGCCTAGAAGATGATAATGCTCAAGAATGTTCCAGAAGATGTTGCATGGCGGATTGTGATTCGTTGATAGCCTTCATGGGCCTATGGGCCAATGGGCTTGACCCATTAGGGTTTTAGGTCTGATCCCTCAAGTATAAATAGGGATGCATGCTAAATTATTTTGTATCTTGAATTCTAAAGTGATAGGCGAATCTCTGTGTAATTGTACTTGTAACCTCTGTGTTGAGAGCTCTGAAATAAAGAATACTCCCCTCCTGCCCGTGGAGGTAGGTCTCCTTGACCGAACCACGTAAATACTGTTTCTTGTGTGCATTTGGTTTTGCTAGTTATCCGCTTTACTTCCTAACACACACATACACACACACACATATATATCTATATCTATGTCTATATATATATATATATATATATATATATATATATAGTATATATATATATATATATATATATATATATATATATATATATGTATATAAAGGTTGGTTGTAAGGTCCCAATTACAAGATCCAAACCAGTGATCAAAACAAACAATAATAAGAATGAGTAGAAGAAGAGAATTATCAAGCAATGCACAAGTATAAGGTGACTAAGTCCATAACTATTTCTGGTATGTACTTGACCCGGTTGGCATGGTCCATTTGGGTTGCATGGCATTGCAATACTTGGATAGACCAAAATGAGAGAAAGGACACTTAAGGTTTATTAATATATTATAAGTTCTAATATATTAATAATATTATTTAATTAGTATTGATCAAAGAATTAATTTGGTAAGTGATCAAAAAGAGACTAATTAAATATATGGGGTTGGTTGTGTAAATCATCTATTCTTGTATAGTGGGCTAATGATCAATGGTTTGTATGGATTGGGTTAAAACCCATAAGGTGCTCCATGGATAGTCCTTGGAGGTTACAAACCCATGGATCATGGAATATGGAAAGCCATGATAATTAGGGTTTACATGGTGTAACCCTACTTGTGCCACAACTATATAAAGACCACTAGAAAAGCAAAATCGGCACTTGTACAAGGAAGAAAGAGGGCTAGCCGATTTTGAGGTGTTAGTGAACTTCTCTCAAGGTTATTCTAAGTATTGTGGTGTTGTGTGAGACATTTGAGGCATCACACTAGAGGTGCTAGGCTCACAAGGTTTTCAAGGAATCCAAACATCATAAGGTATGTTATACTTCTAGCATTTATGTTTAAAAGTTCCTCATGCTATGCTAGATGGGTTATGAACCTTGGAAATAAAATTTGCATGTATCATAGTAAAACATAGATCCAAGGTTTCTAAGGTTGCATGTACACCATAGGAGTGTTAGAATGCTCAAAACCCTTCAGTGGTATCAGAGCCTAGGCTTGTTTATTTGATACTTGATGCAAACTTGTTGAAAAAACTCAATTTTCTGCATTCTGCAGCATGAACTCGTCGAGTCCATGGGGGACTCGACGAGTCCATGAGTTAATTCATCCTACTCGTCGAGTAGGTTCGTGCACTCGATGAGTAGGAGCCCCTGAATGTAGATTTTTGAGTTTTGCTGCTGGAAATGGACTAGAAACATTACCCTAAACTGTTTTGGTGTTATAAAACTTGTTTTAGATGGTGTAATGGTTATGCTAATCCATTTTCAATGGCTATTATCAAAATTTCAAGTTTTATATGGTCTATTTATGATTATTGAAATTGTTGATATGAACATTCATGAACTTATGAGTTTAGAAGATCATAGGAATTGTTTGTAACTTGCTTGTTAGTTTAATTCTTGATCTTGATGTGTTTTAATGGAATCCCTAGTTTGTCCTCAAGTTATGGATTACCAAAAGTCACTCTTTTAAAGTCCATTATTAAACACATAGGTTACATAAAATGAAAAGTCTCTCATTTTATTAATCCATTAACTCATAAGTTATGAAAGATGAAAAGTTTTGAAAGTTACAAAATTTGCCCTCAAGTTTTGGAACATGTAAAGTCACTTTAAAACTTTAGTTCCAACCCTGAGAATTTTAAAAGTTAGAATTCAACCCTTATACTTTATAATATTATAAGTTTAATAATAATTATATATGTATAAGAACAAGTCGTTTTACCGTTAGTAGGCCTCATTCACGAAGCCGGTCTATAAGGGGGGGGGGGGTATAAGGGTGTCGCCTATAAAATGGCAGCTTAATGGGTGTCCACTCTCACCCACCGCTTCCTTGACTGGTGGAGGGTCGTTAGCCGAACGGGTAGGACAATGACTTTAATTCTCATTAAAAAGTATGATGATTATAAAGTAACTAAATGTTTTTATAAATTCCCAATCTTAGTTACTTTAGGAAAATGTGAATAAGGTGCTAACCCATGAAATTACACTTTGCACTTTGTTTAAGTCGTAAGTGGAGCGTGTGTGGTTAACCGGCACACTAACCAGGACTTAACAAGGTAGGAAAAGGGTGACTTAAGGTTTATCATAGGTCGGTGGAGCGCATGTGGTTAACCGGCACATCGATTGAGTGATAAACACTAAGGGTACCAAGTAATTTGCATGGTTACTTCACACCTTGTTTTGTGATCCTCGGCATCCCGGTCACAAAACTTGAAGGGCGCACTCGAGATTGAAACATGCCATTGAAAAGTTCAATGAATTTCAAAGAATCTAGGAGTTTAAAAAAAAAAACCAATTAAAACCTAATAATTTATTTCGTTTTTCTAAGTTATAAAATATTTTATGGCTTGGATTACGACATCCCTCTTCTAAGTTATAAAATATTGTGTTGGGTCCTAGCCTTAATATTACATTTGGGTGTTTTATTAAGGACTATCTTTATATCTAATCTAAACTTGTCTTTCTTCTTTTCAGATGTCTTCCAACAATGCTGCTTCTGGCTCAAACCCTATTGGCTCCTTCTCTCTCATGAACCTTTGTGGCAGAGTCATCTTTGATGGATCCAACTTTACGGATTGGATCAGGAACATCATGATGGTCACTCGTTATGAGGACAAGGAATATGTCCTCGACAAGGAGCTTAAGGAACTCGATGAGTCATCTGCTACTCCTGAGGAGATCGTTGAATACCAGGCACATGAGAGAGATGCCACTAAGGTGGCATGTATCATGTTGTCCACAATGACAGCCGAGCTCCAAAAGTCCTATGAGGACTTCTACCCTTTTGAGATGCACCAGGACTTGATGGACCGCTACCATCAGAGTGCTCGTCAAGAGCGGTGTAGCACCTGGTTCTTGGTATGAATTTGTATTTAAGTATTTCGCATTTTTGGCCTTGGACTCTGCGAGTTGAAGGACCAACTAGCCGAGTAGAAGCGGGATGAGGCACGAGATTTAAGTGATGGACTCGACGAGTCGTGTCCCGGACTCGACGAGTAGGCTCTGTCTGGAAAAAACCCTAATATGAGGGTTTATACCCTATTTAAACAACCTTATACAGCCTCCGTCGCCCCTTTATGCTCCCAGAAACCCTCCATAGCAAACCCTAAGTGTTTTGGTGCAACATCTAAGGCTTTTGAGTGATTTTTGTGGGTTTTGACGTCAAGGAAGAAGGAAGAGCATAGAAGGATCAAGAGGAGGCTGAAGGATCCAAGTTTGGTTCATCATTTGCAGCCTTTGAGAGGTATAAAGTCTGTACCTTGCTCTTTCATTTGATAGATCCCTTTTTGGGGAGATTAGGGCTTTTATAAGCCATTTTGGTAACCAACCATGATTGCAAACATGGTTGGGGGTCAAGACTTCGGATCTAAGTCTTGGGAGGGGTCACAAGGCAGATTTGGGTTGCTTTTGCACCCAAGGAAGGCCCCATGCAACACTAGAGCTTATTTTATGTCCTTTTGAGCTCAAAGTCCCATGCATGCACATAAAGTTTGTAACTTTACGTGCTAGAATGATTAAAGGTGACTAGATCTATCTTTTGGTCAAGCGTTGTACATCAGAAATCGAGGATTTTGGGTGTGGACGTTATCGACTCGGCGAGTCCGTTCTTGTGACTCGACGAGTCCATGGCTTTGAGTCCCATTTCTGTTGAGGGTCAAAAGGACTCAGTTGGGCGTTAGAAAGGTTGTAACAATACAGAAGGAGTGACCTAACGCACTGGACTTAATTTTAGACCTGGAGTTCATGGGACTCGACGAGTGCTAGAACAGAATCGGCGAGTCCAAGGCAATCTTCTTAAGTTTGAAGATGAACTCGACGAGTTGTTCATACGACTCGGCGAGTCAAGGTCAGGACTTGTTCATCAGTTATAGGTGAACTCGACGAGTGTTCATACGACTCGGCGAGTCGGATGAAGGTTCATTGATGTTTGTAAGGAAGGGGAACTCGTCGAGTCGTTGCCAAACTCGACGAGTCGAGTCGTGGATAATAACGAGTAAAGGGAAGGGACTCGACGAGTTGACGGCCCAACTCGGCGAGTCTGGTCAATTGGAAGTTGACTTTGACTTCGACTTGGTTGGGGGTAAAATGGTCATTTTACCCTAAGAGTAGATATCAGTTTCTAACTGAGTGTTTTGTGGGGGTTGTAGCCGGAGGATTTCTGGAGCAGCATCGGACGGAGGTTTCCCGCACAGATTATCAGCAGCTTCCCGTACGAGGTGAGTTACCTTCTAGTACGGGTGGGTCTAAGGCCACAATGCCGGCCCACAAAAGAGGAGTATTTAGGAGATGATTGTCTTTGTGATAATTATCTTGGTTGGGTTACATGCTTTGGTCATGAGTTTTATCTGTATGATATGTTACGTGTATGATAGGGATTGATTTCCCTGGTAGCGGTGCTTAGGACCGAAGGGTAGGTCAGTACCCGGATATGTCTGACTGTATGTTTATATCTTGTTGTTGTATGCTAGTGGTAGGGGGTGGAATAGTCCCCAGTTACCGGTTGAAAGATAACGATGAGGATTACCGGTTGAAAGATATCGATGATGGTTACCGGTTGAAAGATACCGATGATGATTACCGGTTGAAAGATACCGATGATGATTACCGGTTGAAAGATACCGATGAGCATTACCGGTTGAAAGATACCGACAATGATTACCGGTTGAAAGATACCGAGGATATTGTATGGTATGTGGTATGATGGGGGAACTCACTAAGCTTTGTGCTTACGATTTCGGTTTTGGTTTCAGGTACCTCTTCGTCTAAGGGGAAGGAGCCGGCGGCGTAGCATCGCATCACACACACACACACACGATTTCCGCATGGAGTTTCTGGGATTGTACTCTGATATGTTATTATGTTATGACTTGGATTTTTTAGACATGAATCATTGTCTTATGGGATGATGTGTTTTCACGAATTTTCTTGTGAAATTTTTATGTTTCAATTAATTAAAAAGAAATTTTTTGGACTCGAAAATTGGGATGTTACAAGTTGGTATCAGAGCCCTGGTTTGAGGGATTCAGACACACCCTCGGGGGTGTCTGGACTCAAACTGAGGGGCTAAAAGGTTTTTACAAGGAAAAATGGTTTTCTAAAATCTAAATGGAAGGATTTTAAGAAAGACGAAGTGTGTGATACATGCGACCGGCCGGGCTCAAGTAAGTTTTCCCCATACCCATACTTGATATGTTATGCTATATGGTTTTGATTCAGAAAACTGCATGCTAGAATAGGACTAAGGATCTAGGAGGATGCCTTGTGTGCCTGATATATGATTCTGAAAATTGCATGCTAGTTAGGGCTAAGGATCTAGGAGGATGCCTTATATGCCTGTTGTATGAGCTGTATGCTAGGACTGTTTAGTCAGCAGTAGGATGGCCTGTATAGGTTATGCCTGATTTGGTTACCCAATGCTCGAATGCTGCTTGCTTTGTGCTTTGGGGGTTCTGGCCACCTTCAACTAGCTAAGGAACGGATATGTAACAATATCCGCAAGTTAGTTAGGGGGGAAGTGGTGGGGACTCCTAGTGCAGCTGATGGCGGAGGGTAGGTCGGAGAGTGGCCTAGGAAAGCCTAGGATGAGGTCAGTGGAAAGGGTATCGGTAAAAGGGACTTGGTGAAGTCGAAGCAATCCTTGATGAAAGTGGAAGGTAGTATGGGCCCATACTACTGAAAGCAGAGGACACGTACTCGAATCCAGGAAGGTTGAGACAGAACCGGGAACCTTGGAGAGTGTGTTAGACCTCTCGAGAGTATGTATGATCCTGACATTTATGCGTGTATTTCCAGCATGGTGACCACGCGACATGGAGCAGGAGGTTCCGGATCAGGATCAGGATCGGGCTCGGGTGCAGGATCCGAGCAGGTTGATGACGGGCTGCGCGAGTTCATCGCGTCTGAGATCACGAGAGGCATTCTTGAGTCGACCCCGGTCATTTTCGGGTCGATCAAGGAAGGGATTGTTGAGCTGATGAAGGATCGCCTCCGGGCATTCAGGAGTGATATGACGTCTAGCCAGACGAGTACGCGCACACTATCCTTTAAGGACTTCCGTGGGAGTGGTGCGCCGGATTTCCATGGGGTGAAAGACCCCATTGCTGCTAGGAGATGGATCGCAGACATCGAGTCTGCGTAGCTGACCAGCTTCTGCCCCGAGGGGTCGAAGGTGAGATATGCAGCAGGGTGTTTGAGAGACAGAGCTAGAGATTGGTGGGAGTCTGTTGGTGACTCATTGGGATCCTCGGCTGTTGAGGCTATGACCTGGTCAGACTTTATGACCAGATTCATGGCGGAGTTTGCGCCAGCTATGGAGCTTCAGCACCTGGCCAGGGATTTCTTGGACATGAGACAGACTACGGAGACTGTGGCGGAGATCACCGCCAAGTTCCGAGAGAGGGCATTGCTGGTGCCCCGGTATGCGGTTGATGAGGACATGAGGAGGACCTGCTACCATGATATGTTACGAGATGACATCCGGGAGCATGTCAGTTTCTCAGCTTGCCCTACCTTGGATTCCATGATTGCCAGGGCTAGGGAGAGGGAGATTGATCTGGAGCACATCCGGAAGAGGAAGGTAGCGGAGGGGCTGACGACGGGGGCTTCGGGGAAGAAGCCCAAGGGATCCGATGGTAGGCCGAAAGGCCAGTCAGGGCGGGACCGCTGTGGGAAATGCGGTCGGTCACACGAGGGAGCTTGTCGCACTGGGTCGGGTTCAGGCTGCTATAAGTGCGGCAAGGTTGGGCATTTTGGCAGAGATTGTACTGCCCCTGCTCCTGCGATTCAGATATCAGACCTGATTTGCTTTCATTGCAATCAGAAGGGCCATAAAAAGGCCAATTGCCCTAGATTGACAGCGACAGTGGCGCCGACTCCAGCGGCAGCACGGGTTGTGGATGGCCGGAAGGCCAAGTTGGAGGCTCCAGTGGTTCGGAGCCGAGCGTTTCAGCTGACAGCCGAGGAGGCACGCGTTGCACCCGATGTGGTGACGGGTATGACTTCTTGTTTATGCTTTTATGATATGCTGTTGTGATGTTGATATGTTATGTATGCGCTCTGGTTAGGATCGTTCCATGTGAACGGTATTCCAGTTCAGGTATTGTTTGATTCGGGTGCTACCCGATCGTTTGTCTCTCTTGCGCTTAGCAAGAAGTTTCCGGAGTCTTCGGGCATGTTGGATTTCCCTCTAGAGGTCGAGATTGCGGACGACCGGTCGGTACGAGCGTCAGAGGTCTACCGGGATTGTGTTTTGAGGCTGTTCGAGGAACGTTATCTGGTAGATCTGGTTCCCATACCTTTGCGGGGGAACAAGGTTATTATCGGTATGGATTGGCTAAGCCCCAATGGGGCAGTGATTGACTGTGCGCAACAGTTGGTGCGGATCAGGACCCCAAGTGGGGGAGAGCTGGTGATTCAGGGCGAGAGGCCACAGCAAGGACCAGCTTTATGTTCGGCAGCGAGAGCTAGGCGCTACCTCCAGCAGGGTTGCGCAGGTTATGTCGCCTATGTTATGGATACCCGGGAGGCGGGTACGGCGACGGTGGGAGATGTGCCCGTGGTACGAGATTTTGCGGACGTATTCCCCGAGGAGTTGCCTGGGATACCTCCGAAGCGACAGGTGGAGTTCAGGATCGACCTAGTCCCTGGTGCGGCTCCGATAGCCAAGGCACCATATCGGTTGGCTCCTCCTGAGATGCAGGAGTTGTCTACACAGCTGCATGAGCTGTTAGACAAGGGATTCATTAGACCGAGTAGTTCTCCCTAGGGAGCCCCGATTCTGTTTGTGAAGAAGAAGGACTGGTCGCATCGGATGTGTATAGATTATCGGGAGCTGAATAAGGTAACGGTGAAGAACCGTTACCCCCTCGCGAGGATTGATGACCTCTTTGACCAGCTACAGGGAGCATCTTGGTTCTCCAAGATTGATTTGCGTTCAGGGTATCATCAGATGAGGGTCAGAGAGGAGGATGTACAGAAGACTACGTTCCGGACGCGCTATGGCCACTATGAGTTTGTGGTGATGCCTTTCGGGCTCACCAATGCTCCTGCCGTGTTCATGGACCTCATGAACCGCGTGTGTAGACCGATGTTAGACCGGTCTGTGATAGTATTTATTGATGACATCTTGGTTTACTCCAAGACGCGAGAGCAGCATGAGGAGCATTTGCGAGAGGCTTTGGAGACTTTGAGGAGGGAGAGCTTGTATGCTAAGTTCTCCAAGTGTGAGTTCTGGTTGCGCGAGGTGCAGTTTCTTGGGCACCTTGTCAACCAGAACGGGATTTCGGTAGATCCGGCCAAAGTGGAGGCCGTCATGAGTTGGGAGGTTCCGAGGTCTCCATCTGAGATTCGGAGCTTTCTGGGATTGGCAGGCTACTATCGGAGATTCATTCAGGACTTCTCCAAGATAGCAGTGCCCCTGACTAGGCTGACGAGGAAAGTCGTGGTCTTTCGCTGGGGGCCTGAGCAACAGGCCGCATTCGAGACACTGAGACAGAGATTGTGCGAGGCGCCAATCTTAGCCCTGGCAGAGGGCATGGAGGATTTCGTCGTGTACTGTGATGCGTCTATCTCGGGTATGGGCGCAGTATTGATGCAGAGGGGGCATGTCATTGCTTACGCTTCGAGGCAGCTGAAGCCTCACGAGGCGAACTACCCGACGCATGATTTGGAGCTGGGGGATGTTGTGTTCGCCCTCAAGATTTGGCGTCATTACCTCTATGGGGTTCGTTGTACGATTTACACGGACCACAAGTGCCTGAGGTATCTCATGGACCAGCCAAATCTGAATATGAGGCAGCGTCGGTGGCTTGATGTGGTAAAGGATTATAACTGTGAGATCCTCTACCACCCGGGGAAGGCCAATGTGGTGGCCGACGCGCTTAGCCGCAAGGCAGCGCCAATCAGGGATATCTGTCTAAGGATGACAGTGGTGACTCCGTTGTTGGAGCAGATTCGGGAGGCCCAGCAGGAGGCCATGAAGGAGGAACATCGGAAGAGCGAGCGGATTGTGGGGCAGGTTTCCTCCTTCGACTATGATAGCCGAGGGTTATTGACTCTTCACCGTAGGGTGTGGGTCCCTTATCATGGAGGCGTGCGCCAGATCCTGATCGAGGAGGCACACAAATCCAGATTTTCTATCCATCCCGGAGCGACGAAGATGTATAGAGATCTTCGTCCTGATTATTGGTGGCCCTGCATGAAGCGGAACGTAGCATGGTATGTGGAGCGGTGTTTGACCTGCAGGAAGGCCGAGCACCAGAGGCCACACGGCAAGATGCAGCCGTTGGATATCCCGCTATGGAAATGGGAAGACATTACGATGGATTTTATCACAAAGCTTCCCAGGACCGCGCGAGGGGTGGATTCGATTTGGGTCATCGTCGATCGATTGACCAAGAGCGCTCATTTTATTCCGATTCAGGAGAGCATCTCGGCCGAGAAGCTGGCCGACATTTATATCAGAGAGGTGGTGGCGCGGCATGGGGTGCCAGTGTCGGTGATTTCAGACAGAGATTTTAGGTTTACTTCCAGGTTTTGGAAGAAGTTTCATGACGAGCTGGGTACTCGTCTGCATTTTAGCACCGCCTTTCACCCGCAGACGGATGGTCAGAGCGAGCGGACCATCCAGACGCTAGAGGATATGCTGCAGGCATGTGTTTTAGACTTCGGAGGTAGTTGGGCAACCTACCTTCCGTTGGCGGAGTTCTCGTATAATAATAGCTATCATGCGAGTATTGACCATCCTCCCTTCGAGATGTTATACGGGAGGAAGTGCAGAACCCCGATATGTTGGGGTGAGGTTGGCCAGAGGGTCATGGGGAGCACCGAAGTGGTGCTCAAGACGACAGAGAGGATTCAGCAGGTTCAGAGCAGACTTCAGACTGCTCAGAGTCGGCAGAAAAGTTATGCCGACAAGCGCCGATCGGACCTGGAGTTTCAGGTCGGGGATATGGTTCTACTGAAGGTGTCGCCATGGAAGGGCGTCATCCGATTCAGGAAACGGGGCAAGTTGGGTCCCAGGTATATTGGACCCTTCAGGGTTATAGCCCGGGTGGGCAAGGTGGCTTATAGGTTGGATCTGCCAGCTGAACTCAGACAGATCCACAGCACTTTCCACGTCTCTTAGCTACGGAAGTGCCTGGTGGACGACTCAACAGTGGTACCCTTAGAGGACATTCAGGTCGATGACAGCCTAAAGTATATTGAGCGGCCAATGGCGATCCTCGACCGGAAGTCGAAGGATCTGAGCACCCAAGGAAGGCCCCATACAACACTAGAGCTTATTTTATGTGCTTTTGAGCTCAAAGTCCCATGCATGCACGTAAAGTTTGTAACTTTACATGCTATAACGATTAAAGGAGCCTAGATCTATCTTTTGGTCAAGTGTTGTACATCAGAAATCGAGGATTTTGGGTGTGGACGTTATCGACTCGGCGAGTCCGTTCTTGGGACTCGACGAGTCCAAGGCTTTGAGTCCCATTTCTGTTGAGGGTCAAAAGGACTTAGTTGGGTGTTAGAAAGGTTGTAACAGTACAGAAGGAGTGACCTAACGCATTGGACTTAATTTTAGACCTGGAGTTCATGGGACTCGACGAGTGCTAGAACAGACTCGGCGAGTCCAAGGCAATCTTCTTAAGTTTGAAGATGAACTCGACGAGTTGTTCATACGACACGGCGAGTCAAGGTCAGGACTTGTTCATCAGTTGAAGGTGAACTTGACGAGTGTTCATCCGACTCGGCGAGTCGGATGAAGGTTCATTGATGTTCGTAAGGAAGGGGAACTCGTCGAGTCGTTGCCAAACTCGACGAGTCGAGTCGTGGATAAGGACGAGTAAAGGGAAGGGACTCGACGAGTTGACGGCCAACTCGGCGAGTCGGGTCAACTGGAAGTTGACTTTGACTTGGACTTGGTTGGGGGTAAAATGGTCATTTTACCCTAAGAGTAGATATCAGTTTCTAACTGAGTGTTTTGTGGGGGTTGTAGCCGGAGGATTTCCGGAGCAGCAGCGGACGGAGGTTTCCCGCACAGATTATCAATAGCTTCCCGTACGATGTGAGTTACCTTCCAGTAGGGGTGGGTCTAAGGCCACAATGCCGGCCCACAAAAAAGAGTATTTAGGAGATGATTGTCTTTGTGATAATTATCTTGGTTGGGTTACATGCTTTGGTCATGAGTTTTATATGTATGATATGTTACGTGTATGATAGGGATTGATTTCCCTGGTAGCGGTCCTTAGGACCGAAGGGTAGGTCAGTACCCGGATATGCCTGACTGTATGTTTATATCTTGTTGATGTATGCTAGTGGTAGGGGGTGGAATAGTCCCCAGTTACCGGTTGAAAGATACCGATGAGGATTACCGGTTGAAAGATACCGATGATGGTTACCGGTTGAAAGATACCGATGATGCTTACCGGTTGAAAGATACCGATGAGGATTACCGGTTGAAAGATACCGACGATGATTACCGGTTGAAAGATACCGATGATATTGTATGGCATGTGGTATGATGGGGGAACTCACTAAGCTTTGTGCTTACGATTTCGGTTTTGGTTTTAGGTACCTCTTCGTCTAAGGGGAAGGAGCCGGCGGCGTAGCATCGCATCACACACACACACGATTTCCGCATGGAGTTTCTGGGATTGTACTCTGATATATTATTATGTTATGACTTGGATTTTTAGACATGAATCATTGTCTTATGGGATGATGTGTTTTCACGGATTTTCTTGTGAATGTTTTTATGTTTCAATTAGTTAAATAGAAATTTTTGGACTCGAAAATTGGGATGTTACAAGCGGTATGAAATCATCTCCTCCATGATAACAACCAGGATGAAGGATGGTGAACCCATCACGGGCCACATGCAGAAAATGCAAAGGTATGTGGACCGTTTGCTGAAACTAAATGTAAACTTCCCAGAGGAGTTGGCAATTGATATCAGTTTGCACTCCTTACCTTCGTATTATGATCAATTCCGCATGACATACCGCATGAACAAGGAGGAAGTTACACTCAGCAAACTTCAAGGACTATTGAAGACCGCAGAAAGTGGTCTTAAAGGTAAGTTGGTTGTTACTACTCCTACTTCTACCACGGCCCCTGTCTTGGCAATCGAGCAAGGCAAAAGAAAGAAGAGGAAGAGCCCTTCCAAGGGTATCAAGGGAAAGTCCCTTGATGGCTCCTCTTCAAGTGGAACCAATAAAGGTTTCGTCACTCCTTTTGCCAACCGTAAAGAGGTTGAATGCTTCTATTGCCATGAAAAGTCGCACTGGAAGCGAAACTGCCCGAAGTACTTGCAAGATGTTAAGGATGGGAAAGTAAAACCCAACCATGCAGGTATATACACTATATTGTCTAATAACTCACCCTATTCTAATTCTTGGGTCCTTGATACAGGTTGTGGTATTCACATATGTTATGATTTGCAGGGACTAAGAAAAAGTGAGAATGTGGAGCATGGGAAGATAAACTTGATCATGGGAAATAGGAAAGTTACAGATGTTACCAAGATTGGAGTTTATTCTTTGTTTCTAAGTAGTGGGTTAACATTAGATTTGAATAAATGTTGTTACTCGCCTGAAATGGCAAGAAATATTATTTCCTTTCATGGTTTGTACAAACAAGGTTTTACCTTTTCATTTGACAATGAATGTGGTGGTATTAATGCTTTCTTTAATAATGCTCTTTATTTTAAAGCATCACCTTGTGATGGTGTGTATGAAACTGTGTCGGTTGTAGATAACCTAGGAAATAATGTGTTGTGTATGGATTCTTTCTCTAGCTTGGATAAAGCATCATTATGGCATTGTCGTCTTGGAAATGTAAGCAAGAAACGCATAGGCCAACTCGAAAAGGATGGAGTCCTGGAGTCATTTGACCTAAAGTCAGATGATAGTTATGAATCTTGTTTGCTTGGGAAAATGACAAAGTCACCCTTCACTGGTACTTGTGTTAGGGGTGAAGGTTTGTTGGATCTTGTACACACAGATGTGTGTGGACCCTTCAGAACCGCCACAAGGGATTCTAACTGCTTCTATGTGACTTTTACTGATGATTTTAGTAGATATGGATATTTCTACTTAATCAAGCATAAGTCAGAAACCTTTGAAAAGTTCAAAAAGTTTAAACAGGAAGTGGAGAATCAGTTGGGCAGGAACATTAAGATGCTTCGATCCGATCGAGGTGGTGAGTATCTTAGTACAGAGTTCCTTGACTATCTTCAGGAATGTGGGATTGTCTCACAATTGACACCTCCCAGGACACCGCAGTTGAATGGTGTGGCTGAGAGGCGCAATCGAACCTTGTTGGATATGGTTCATTCCATGATGAGTCGAGCTTCGCTACTAATCTCATTTTGGGGGTATGCCTTAGGGACTGCCGCCCATATCCTTAATCTAGTCCCTACAAAAAAGGTTGTCAAAACACCTCACGAGATGTGGACTGGAAAAGTTCCCAATCTGGACCACATCAAGATTTGGGGTTGCGAGGCTTTCCTGAGGAGCAAGACTCACGATAAACTCGAACCTCGAAGTGAGAGGTTTATTTTCATCGGCTACCCATAGAGATCCTTTGGTTACCTCTTTTACAGACCTAGTGATAATGTGGTATTTGTAGCAAGGAGAGGAGTCTTTCAAGAGAGAGAATTCATAATCCAAGGAAACAGTGGGAGGCAAATTGACCTTGAAGAAATTCAAGAGTCAAGTGGTGAAGGAACCTCAAACCCTAGCAATCAACCTAAGGAGGAAACTCCTGTTGATCCGACAGAAGAGTCTGTACCTCTAAGGCATTCCAGGAGAGTTAGGAATGCACCTGAGCATTACTATGGTTTCCATATTACTGCGGAAGGTGATACACTTATCAGTGATAACATACAGGTAAGTCTGGATGAACCTAACAGCTACACGGAAGCCATAGGAGGCCCTGAGGCTGCTAAATGGAAAGAGGCTATGGACAGCGAGATACAATCCATGTATGACAATCAAGTTTGGAACTTGGTTGACAATGTACCAGGTCGCAAGACAGTCGGGTGCAAATGGATCTTCAAGAAGAAGACCGACATAGATGGTAATGTACACACTTATAAGGCACGACTGGTTGCAAACGACTTTTCTCAAACTCCGGGAGTTGATTATGATGAGACCTTTTCACCAATAGCAAAGATTAAGTCTATTAGGGTTATGCTAGCCATTGCTGCATTTCATGACTATGAAATATGGCAAATGGATGTCAAAACCGCTTTCCTTAATGGAAATTTGGTTGAGGATGTTTACATGAGTCAGCCAGAGGGTTTTGTCAGTGCAGAGTACCCTAATAGAGTGTGTAAGCTTGAGAAATCCATCTATGGATTGAAACAAGCACCTCGCAGATGGAATCTTTGTTTCGATGAGAAAGTCAAAATGTTTGGCTTTTCGAGGAGTGAAGATGAGTCCTGTGTATATGTCAAGGCTAGTGGGAGTATAGTTAGCTTTTTGGTATTGTATGTGGATGACATACTACTCATAGGAAATGACATACCAACTCTGCAGGAAGTGAAGTCCTGGCTTGGGAAGTCTTTCGCTATGAAGGACCTTGGTGAAGCTGCCTATATCCTAGGGATAAGGATTTTGAGAGACAGGAGTAAAAGACTAATTGGACTTAGTCAGAGTACCTACTTAGATAAGGTGCTGAATAGGTTCAGCATGCAGGATTCCAAGAAAGGAGAGTTTCCAATCCAGAGTAACGCCAGATTGAGTAAGACTCAGAGCCCGAGTACAGAGGCTGAGATAGCTGAGATGAGTCGAGTACCGTATGCTTCCGCTGTAGGCTCGATCATGTATGCTATGACTTGTACTCGTCCTGATGTGGCCTTTGCGTTGAGCATGGTCAGCAGATATCAGGGGAACCCTGGCAAGGATCACTGGACTGCGGTAAAGAACATCCTCAAGTACCTGCGGAGGACTAAGGATTGGGTCCTTACCCTTGGTGGGAGTGATGACTTGAGAGTAGTAGGGTATAGTGATGCTAGCTTTCAGACTGATAGGGATACTTTCCGCTCTCAGTCAGGCTAGGTCTTTACCTTAAACGGAGGAGAAATTTCTTGGAAAAGTTACAAGCAGGAGACAGTGGCTGATTCAACTTGCGAATCAGAGTATGTAGTGGCAAGCGAGGCTGCAAAGGAGGCTATATGGCTAAAGAACTTCATTGGAGACCTTGGGGTTGTACCAGCTATAAAGGAGCCTATGGAGATTTTCTGTGATAGTTAAAGTGCAGTTGCCTTAGCCAAGGAACCAAGGGATCACGGGAGATCCAGACACATCGACAGAAAATATCATTTCATCAGACATCGAATAGAAGAAGGACTCCTCGTGGCAAAGAGGGTATCATCGGATGAGAACCCACCAGATCCCCTCACGAAGGGACTGGGTAGGGTTAAGCATCTCCAGCATGCAAGGCGGATAGGGCTGAAGGATGATATTAGTTTTAGTAGTTAGATAGCTTTGAAATGTGTAAAGTGTAATTGACATTTGATGATGAATAAAAGTTGTTGTTTATTTATGAGTAAAGTGTTGCTATCTTTTGTCAATCGTTTACTATCGTTTCATTTTGCATGTTTTGACTTCCAGAATAATTATGTTATGGTATTTCATATTATTCAAATTCTCCACAGTCGGCCATATGTTGGAAGTAGATATGAATCAAGATTGTCATGTAGTTGGTTATAGATGTCTAAGATGTTGGACATAGCAAAGTGTTGCTACAACACTCATGAGTGCTCATAAGTTCTGAGTATTGGATTCAACCCACGCTCACTTGTATCACTTCATGGAATTTATCTCGAGTGATCCTGAGACGGTAATATCATATAAGTCTTCAAACCTAGAGATATGAGTTGTTGCCTATGAGTTGGTTATACATTGATTGTACGAAAACGCATTAGTAACTCGATGTTATAAAACGTGCCTTTGTGTATAATTCAACAAGTAGTAGAACAAGCATATGAGTCAAAGTTTATCTGTTCCTTTTTGGATTAGAAGTGATATCTAGGCCCCTCGATGATTTTTTTGTGACCTATGTACTGGGCCCGTTCAGAACTAAGTTGATGTGTTCAATTAAGTTCTATGTCAAACAAATCGGAAATCGGGAAACAAACTGCTGGACAATAAGTAAGACATTGTTCCATGTATTTGTCTGGCTGATATCTAGAACAGGGGATTATATGATCACTTATCTTAAATGGCGTATCATCATCATCTCAATTCCGCGAGACCTTGAAAGAGCTACGATTATTGATCGGTTCCTGAATTCATACTTGCAGTTATAGTTATTAGACTTATCCAAGTGGTAGACTGTTGGATAAGGTGTCTAAGTCCATAACTATTTCTGGTATGTACTTGACCCGGTTGGCATGGTCTATTTGGGTTGCATGGCATTGCAATACTTGGATAGACCAAAATGAGAGAAAGGACACTTAAGGTTTATTAATATATTATAAGTTCTAATATATTAATAATATTATTTAATTAGTATTGATCAAAGAATTAATTTGGAATTAATTAAGTGATCAAAAAGAGACTAATTAAATATATGGGGTTGATTGTGTAAATCATCTATTCTTGTATAGTGGGCTAATGATCCATGGTTTGTATGCATTGGGTTAAAACCCATAAGGTGCTCCATGGATAGTCCATGGAGGTTACAAACCCATGGATCATGGAATATGGAAAGCCATGAGAATTAGGGTTTACATGGTGTAACCCTACTTGTGCCACAACTATATAAAGACCCCTAGACAAGCAAAATCGACACTTGTACAAGCAAAAAAGAGGGCTAGCCGATTTTGAGGTGTTAGTGAACTTCTCTCAAGGTTATTCCAAGTATTGTGGTGTTGTGTGAGACATTTCAGGCATCACACTTAAGGTGCTAGGCTCACAAGGTTTTCAAGGAATCCAAACAACATAAGGTATGTTCTACTTCTAGAATTTATGTTTAAAAGTTCCCCATGCTATGCTAGATAGGTTATGAACCTTGGAAATAAAATTTGAATGTATCATAGTAAAACATAGATAAAAGGTTTCTAGGGTTGCATGTACACCATAGGAGTGTTAGAATGCTCAAAACCCTTCAGATACGTCACCCTGTGACAGACTCTGACACATACTATATATAGGAATAGACTGGTCGTAAACAGGTTTACGGCCGTAAACCTGTTTACGGCCGTGAACACCAACTCAGCCGTAAACTCACTTCAACAAGCTACAAAACATCTCAAACATGACCAAGACCCTATAAGACTTATACAAATGATTCCCTAGCCCAAACCACTAATCCTTGACCACTTGTAAGTCCCAAATCTGCTTGTGTATCAATCAGATCCGTTTGATGGTGCGGAATCCCGATCAAACGAATGATGCCAGATCTAAATAGAAGACAAGAAGAAGAAGAATAAGATGAATCTAATGTATTGATGATATGAATGAAGATCCTTACAAGAGATTCACACACACACTATTCTTCTCTCTAGTTTCTCTCTCTACAATATGCTCTCATTCTCTAGTCGTAAACTCATTTCAACAAGCTACAAAACATCTCAAACATGACCAAGACCCTATAAGACTTATACAAATGATTGCCTAGCCCAAACCACTAATCTATGACCTATCAATCTCCCCTTCAACACCAATAACCGTAAACTCCCAGAGACGATGAAAACAAGTGTTTTTCAGTCAGTTCTTGATTCCCTTAGCTGTGAAAACACGATCTAATGCAGAACCAAGCCTTGAAAAACGAAGAAACTGAAGCTTCTTTCAACCGTAAACACAACTAAAGTTTGTTTTGACACCAGATTTGCTCTGATACCAATTGTAAGGTCCCAATTACAAGATCCAAACCAGTGATCAAAACAAACAATAATAAGAATGAGTAGAAGAAGAGAATTATCAAGCAATGCACACGTTCATTCAGAAAAACGTCTGGTACACCTTGAAGATACACACACACACTGACCGTAAACACTATGATACGTCACCCTGTGACAGACTCTGACACATACTATATATAGGAACAGACTGGCCGTAAACAGGTTTACGGCCGTAAACCTGTTTACGACCGTGAACACCAACTCAGCCGTAAACTCACTACAACAAGCTACAAAACATCTCAAACATGACCAAGACCCTACAAGACTTATACAAATGATTGCCTAGCCCAAACCACTAATCTATGACCTATCATTGGTTCTGTTGAGATTCTAGAAAATTAAAGATTTGGAGAATCAATATCAGCCATGCATTTCTCATTTGCTGCTCCAGCGCTCCAACGTACCGACGACATCGAGATATGTCAAATCATAAATGATTATATGACGGAGAGGCATAATCATGATTATATATGTATATATATATATATATATATATATATATATATATATATATATATATATATATATATATATATATATATCCCTTATCGTAAATGATTATACACATATGTCTATTCATAATGTGATTTATCATATATGACTATGGTGGTTAGTGGCGGAGTTAATGGTTGTGGGGAAAGTGATGGGGTGAAAAGAAAGGAGCGACACCGCATACATATTTATGAATATAATTCTTCCTCCGTATTGGTACGCTGGAACGGTTAAAGGCCTGATGATAAATTTATGGCTGAGTTTGAATCTCAATATCTCAAAAAAAATTTCAAAAATTCAAAGGAATATATATATATATATATATATATATATATATATATATATATATATATATATATATATATAGAGAGAGAGAGAGAGAGAGAGCTAGGTTCAGGTGTTTAAACTAATTATTGTATTATTGTATGCATCAATGTGGGCCAATCAAAATTAAATAAAAAATTAAATAATAAAATAAATAAATAAGGGTAATTTAGTAATTTGTTTAGTAATTTCCAAAAATAATCCCTATAATCATGGTATTGACTTATAACCTAAATTAATAAGCGTGTCTTCCTCAATCTCCCACCCAATAAATCCCTAGCATCCTACAAGATATTGACGCTATCCTGTTCGGAAAACCCTCACCGATCATCCAAAAATAATCGATGCGGAAAGGTTTAATAGTGAGGGTATTTTTGCTATTTTTAAAAGATTTTACAAGGGATTAGGTTTAAATCGCATCCCGTCGTCATTTGTTGAACGGGCA
The DNA here is from genome assembly GCF_052849685.1 of Lactuca virosa. NCBI lineage: Eukaryota > Viridiplantae > Streptophyta > Magnoliopsida > Asterales > Asteraceae > Lactuca > Lactuca virosa. The sequence continues at coordinate 284,357,282 of NC_136428.1, forward strand.
AGGGAAGAACGTCTGCAAGCAGACGAATGAATAGAGGGAAAAGCGAAGGCTCGTCGGCGCTGCTTCCGGTTCCTCGGTTGTCGCAGATCACAAAGAAGGCCGAAGAAAACGAAGCTCACAGGCGGTGCATAGTTCATATTGTTGGTTTTATGCGTTGGCCCTCTTCCTCACAGTCGTTCCTTGTGCACTCTCTACGTCTTCCTTTTTGCCTCTCGCCAGCTTCATTCCTTTAATCGAAAATAAGCACCAGGTAAATACGAATTTTCCTTAATACCCTTCTTTTTGCAACAAATTCAACCAGGGGCTTCAAATTTTTTGAGAATGCGATTAGAACTTCTATATGGTTTCTTTAATATGATTTTTCACAACTCCTTTACATATATACCCTTCATTTTGGCAACATTATCAACCAAGACACATGTTCCTCTAGAATCATGAATGCTTGAAGCCTGTCTATTAATTTCACAATTCCTTTTCCATATATGCCCTATGTTTAGGTCATGACTCAAAACCACAAGCCTAATTTTGCTTCTGCACTTCTAATTTTTCAATGATATTGCAGGTTGTTCCTTAAATTAAAATGACTTTTGAAGTGTAACATATTTGGTCCCAGTCTTGGCTTCTAGAGTCATGTTTATGTTATTACAGTTTTTGGTATTGCTGGAAAAACGGGAATTCTTTAAAGCCCCTGGTTGAATCTGGGCAAATTAGAAAAAAGTGCATAATTACATGTGCTTATTGGGATGGAAGGAATGAAGTTGGTGAGAGGAAAAAAGGAAGATGGCGAGAGTGAACAATGAACGGTCGTGATGAAGAAGCCAGAGCATAAAGCCAATGGATCTGTGAAGAATTCATGTGTTCTAGAATGAAGGGGCAAAATGGTCCATTTAGTTTCTTTTTAATTATAATGATTTTACAATATAAAAACTATTAAAAAAAATAGATCTGGGCATATAAGATATTTGAAAAGATTAAAAATGGCAAATATGATATTTAGATTTTAAGTCGGGTAAAATATTTATGGGTTTTTGATAGTTCATATTTTTATGCCAAAAGATGGTTGATTTATCATTCAAATGCCTCAAATTTGTGAAGTGTTAACACTTTCTGCAAAAAAAATATTTGATTTTTCATGTTGATAGCTTAAATTTGTAAAAAGTTCATATTTTTATGCATAAAGATTGTTGATTTTTTATTCTGATACCTCAATAGTAAAACGAAAAAAAAAAATTCTTTTGGGATTTTGTTTGTTTGTTTGATAGAAATCGTTGGGGTGTTTGGGTTTGCTGGGAAATCAATGAAAATGAAGGGAATTTGGGTTTGTTGATTCACAGGAAATGAAGAAGGAAGAAATTAGTTTTTTTTTTGTTCTAGCAGCCTCTAGCTGCGTCAACTTCTGTTTTTTAGAAGTAGTGATTTGGGGGTGGTGTATGTTTTGTGCTTTGATCGACAGAACAAGAAGAAAACACCACACTAGAGTGTGTGGTCGTTGCAGAAGACGAAGAAGAAGGTGGAGGTGGGGTTGTCACAGCCGGCTGCTCCATCTAAAGGTAGAGATTTTCTTTGTTGTTTTTATGATTCCTTTGTATAATTTGAGTTTGGATGGAACTAACTGCTTTTGCTTTCTTTATGTTTACTCTGCCATACAATATGTTATAGCCATACAATATGTTATAGGAGGCCAGGTATGTCCTGCCCAGGTGATTTTTTACTTGCATTTGGTATTTGAGAATTACAGAATCTTGGAATAATGTGAACCATTTTACTATTTGCAATTAGCACCACCAACTAGAGAAGTCAAGCTCGAGTAATCGCAACAAGGTTGAATTCTGAAAAGGTATCAAGTATGTTTATGTAGATGATTCAATGGATGATATTGGTGAGATTCCAATTCTGTTGGAATGGAATCACGAATTTCAATTCTGTTGGAATCACAGAAGTTGATGCTTGAAGAACGGACCACAAAATTGAAACAAACCACATTATTCTTTTAGAATGTATTAGTCGTTGTTGGATTTTGATGTTTTCTTTCCCGTTTTGAAAGTTTTTTTAGTTTTATTCTTTAACAATAAATGTAATTATTAACAATTGTTACACGTATTCTATAAGAAATAATGTATTTTTTGTTTTTATTCTTCAATTGATTGTTCAAGAAGTTTTTATTCTACAAGAAGTTTTTAAATTCATGATCAAGAAATAGGTTCAAGAATATTTTTATTATTTATGGTTCAAGAATATTTTTATTTTTGAATATACTCATAAACATATTCTGTCAGAATGTCCGAATAAAAAGAATTATAATTCGTAAAATCGGATTTTTAAAATTAATAGAATCTATGATCCCTTAAAAAATGAAATTTTCCTTTATTAAATCTACATTAATTGACTAAATTACCCTTGTAATTAATTAAGATGATATTTTTCAATTATATTTAATTCAATAATACATATTAATCACTTTCTTAAAATAAGTAAATTTAATTGGCCCACATTTATGCATACAATAACACAATAATTACTTTGAATAGAATAACCTATATATATATATATATATATATATATATATATATATATATATATATATATATATATATATATATATATATATATAATCTCATTTTTTCTGGTTCTGAGTAACTGTTTTGTGTTTATCTCATCTTCCATAGTTTTTGGAACGGTGATATATTATGAATCAAATCTTGTGTGTTTACTCAGAAGTTGACGACTTAAGATCGACTTAATTGGATTTATTATTCATAAGTAATCGAAATATGGTTTTCAGTATTATTTGTCGGTTTTCTTTGCACGTATATTTGTTCTGATATTCAACATGATGAACATGACTACCTGAGTACTTTCAATTAAATTTTAAACTTTCTTAACCATGTATGAACCTTTTTCAGCCATCCAACATGTCTATTGTTTCTTGTTGATGCATTACAGGAACTGCTCATAAACATTAAAACCAACAAAAATTAATGCCAATGGAGGTTTTGAAGGTTGACATCCAAAAAATTAACCTAATATCTAAAGTATAAAAAATCAATGTTTTTCTTTTTGTTTTAAATCTACATCAAGGTAACCGGTAGAATACAGGAAAACTGAGAATATGAGCAAAGGTATAAAAATCAGAAATCAAAGAGGGCTTTGTTGATAAGTAAAAAAAAGTGAGGATGGTTTGTTCAACACAATGGTATATACATCATTATCCCTTTATTTAAAGCTGAAAGTACATGGGTAGAAGATTCTCCCCCAAATATTTGTAGTTTTGTGGGGAAAAGAATTATTCATATATAAATATACTTATGCTTGCATATTTTTGTAGCACTTTATACGATCCCTACGTTCAAAAAATAAAATACAATATTGTTTAATTAATATTGATGTTATTTTAAAAAATTCAATATCTTTATAAAAGATCGTTTTTCTCAATTCACACATTTACTGGTTAGTAACCATTATATATTGATATGATTGACCATCTTCTACACATCTTATCAATATTTGTTTTATCATAGATATTACATCAATAATTAGAAGAAAAAGCTCTAAATGAATGCATTCCGGTTTTTGTTTATGCAGTTTTTTGTCATTTAACATCTTCATTTCATGACCAAAAATCTTATGGTCTAGGAGAATTTTGAAGTGTCCTCTTTCTGTTAGGTTGAAGGTTTACTTGGGATATAGGTAGAACTAAGGTAGTAAGGTGTAGAATAGGAAACATCTTCATTTCATGATTTTTATAGGTATATTCGTAGGACTGGAATTAAACACATAAGCTCAAATAGAATAGCATGACAACCAAATTTTAATATCTTGTTTTATTTTAAAATACACACAAAATAAAGTAGTTAAGCGATTAATAATATGTACAACAAACTTATACATTTTTGTTATATGAGTACTATAATTAATTTTATGCCGTTTATGCAATGTTTTTATTTGTTAGCAAAGCTTTACCAATTATAAATGCATAAAGTAGTAAAAAATGTCACAAACTGAAACATTTAGTAAATTAATTGGTAAGAAATCCAATTCATCGTATAAACTGAAAACAAAATCTAACATTTGCAGTTATTAGGGGTGACAATTGTTGACACGAAACGACAAAAATACACGACACGAAACGAAATTGAGACGAAACTGAAATTCGTATCCGTGTTCGTGTCGTGTTCGTGTTAAGTGTAAAAAACACGATGTCGTGTCGTGTCGTGTTCGTGTTTAGAATTTGACACGAAAATGATACGATTTAGCATTTATTTGTGTTTTTCGTGTTATGTATGATTAAATATTAATTAAACAAACTAAATTTTTTTATTATGTTATCTTTATCGTGTCGTGTCGTGTTTGTCGTTTTTTAATCGGTTCGTTTTCGTATTGCTTAAAAAAAACACGACATCGTGCCGTGTGGTGTTCATGTTACATAATATCTTGTCGTGTCGTGTCTTGTCAGACAAAAACACGACACGATGATCCGATTTGCCACCCCTATATATTACTGTATAGTCAATAGTTACTGTATAGTAAATGAAACATATATTTTATGTTGATGAGTCAATAGAAAAATTACATCCCTTAATAAAACAAGCCACCTTGATTCATTAAATTATCCTATATATATGGATATGTAAATTCATAGTAATGAGTTTCTAATTTGTCTCTTCGATTTTCATTTCATGTGTTTTACATCATGTAATCAGACGCTCTACATAAAATGAAAACGAAAAACAAAAGAAACACTACTGATAGAAATCGACTAATGATTAGCTGGTTGGCTCAACCCATTTGGTATCAACATGTTCAAGTTTAAACCGTTCCTGAACACAAGAGATATAACTAGTCGCTTTTGCATCTACTGCTTCATCTACTGTCACACCATAGGGATTGTCAAACATTCCATACGTACCCGTGGTTTGTGGGATGACGTAGGACACACTGTGCTTAGGTTGAGGGTTCACCTTCTCTTGGTTCATGATCAACGAAGAGGGTGGTGGAATCATCTTTTGACTGGTGGTCATGTTGTGGCCGGTCTTAACCGTGGTTGTGGTTGTGGTGGTGGTAGGAGGCCTTGAGGCTCTATAGAAAGACATGACCAACTTGCCTTTCATGAATCCTTTGCGCATCTTGGTGCTTGAGTCCATTGGTTCACAAATGGTGAGGTGTATGTGAGAGAGAGACCTTATGTTGGGATTTGAGGTGTTCTGGTTATTGCGATGGGATAGGGTTATTTATAGCGTGGTTAATGAGCCATGCATAATAAGATAGGCATGAAACTTTAATAATTATTTTATGGTCCACTTCCTAAATGGTGGAATCATTCTTATGAACGTCTTGTCGTTCTCATTAACATTTTACAAAAAAGCATTGCAAAGATCTTTTTAATTAGAATCTATGAAGAAATGGTAAAGTACATAATTAAGTAACGAATATATTGCCAGTCAAATTTTATAATACGGGATGTTTTTTAAAAGCTATATGCTGATATCAAATGTTTATTTTATAATGTAATTAAAAATATCTGCTGCCTATAACATAAACTGATTAGTGATAACCACGTCTCTTTTTTGTAAAAACAAAAAGTAGAGCATATTTAATTTTCTAAAAATAATTAACTTAAAGTATATATTTATTTTAAATGTATTCCGACCAAATATTAGATAATCAACAAACAATTTTATAAAATTACAGCTATCACCCAATAGCCTAGTCGTTTTGGTTAATAACATAGTAGGATGATCCAAGTTCAATTCTCATCCAAGACACATAAGTGTAAGCCAGGAATGAGTTGTGACATGGTTCAAAACCAACAACTTAGGTTGATCGCCAAAGACGATCTCCCCTCCTCGAAATACTATAGTAGCGCAAAGAACCTTTCTGGAAATAATTTTGATTCGTCTTCAGAGTAATAGGAATGATTCTTTAAGATCTCACTAATGGCTTGGTGATTCTTGAAAACCCTACATGGCATCAGCCTAAACCTTCTTACCTGCCTTCTTTTCTTCTCCACCATGGTCGGCGACTCTGATTCTCCTCTCCATATTGCAACTGTTCTTAACATGCTCACAATTAAACTCTCATCCACTAATTATATATTATGGAGTAAAAAGACGCTCCCTCTCTTTTCATATCAGAACCTTTCAGGCTATGTCGATGGTTTGATTCCCAAGCCATCACCAACCATTGTCACCGGAGGAAATATAGCACCCAATCTTGCTTACGCCTCATGGGTCGTTGCTAATCAATATGCCTTAATCATCATCTAATCCTCTTTGTTTGAAGAAACCATGGCAGAAACCTTAGGCCATCACTCTTCTCATGTTATTTGGTCTCACTTCAAGCCACTTATCGCCATGATTCTCATGAATAAACACATGTCCTACGTAATTCTCTTCACCACCTCAAGAAAGGCTCTACCACTGTTGTTGAATACGCTTGCAAGTTTAAAAACATATGCGTTCAACTCACATTTGTTGGTCATCCTCTAGAGGATAATGATAAATCCCACTAGTTTCTTTGCGGCCTTGGCTTGTCTTTTGAGACATTCTCCACCACACATCGACTCATGACGCCACAAACCAACTTCCGTGATCTTGTCTCTCAAGCCAAGAGTCATGAGTTATTTCTACAATTAGTTATTGACCCAATTGTTGCACCGGTTGCTTTCAATGCTGCCTCTTCTCATGGCTCCTCTTATTCTTCTTCACGAGGACGTGGTCATTATTTATACCATGACAATTCTTCATATCGTGGTGGTTCTTAATGAGGAAGAGTCGGGGTAATAGATGCCCTCCTCACTGTCAAGTATGTCGAAAAGAGGGCCATTATGCTAGCAAGTGACCTGAATTGCATACCTTTGCTCGATGCCATTCCCTTCTTGATGCCAATCTTGCGAAAGCTTTCCATAATAAAATGTCAAATCTCAAAATCTGCTCCTGACTAGTTTGTTGATACATAGGCATCAACACATATGACATCTACTATAACACTCGTTTCAAGGTATCTTTGTTTATAACCCTTGTGTATGATTAGTCTGCAAATGTGGTGCCAAGGGGCATTATTGTAAATTTTGGGAAGGGGGAGCGTACGCTGGGCGTACCTCTTGTACGCGGGGCATACGTAATCAGGGTTCAAACCCTAATTTAAGGGTTTGGACCCTATTTAAGCAACCTTATGCCCAAGGTTTCCTCTTTACCAGCCTCTTTTGAGTCCCATTTCGAAACCCTAATCCATTTCACGAGAGAGTTGACATTTGTGTGTGTTTTGTTGTGTGTTTGGTGTATTTCCAAGAAGAAGAAGCTTGGTTGAGGAGCATTGATGAATGAGGAGCTTGTAGATCCAGATTCCATTCATCATTTCTAGCTTCATAAGGGTATAAAGCATTGACCCTGCTCATTCAATATTTAGATCTAGATCTAGTAGAGTTTTGGTCACTTTTTGGTCCCATGGATGAGATCTAATGGAAATTTACCACCCTAGAAGTTATAAGTTGCTCCTCATGATATCTCTGATATCCCTAGTTCATAAAGTTAGCATCTTGATGGTTGAGGATCAACCATGCATTAGCATATGTCCATTTGGTGAATGTAGGAAGCTAATCTAAGGTTTGAGTCTATTTGAGCCATGCAAAGGCACCAACTTAGTGACTTTATGGATTAAGACGTTCCCCAAGGTATTGATCTAAAATATGGACATTTGCTCTTAAGTATTAAGGGCTTAATGGATGAAGTTCCTTAAGGGAGCATACGACGGGCGTACGAAGGCGTATGCTGCGAGTATGCATATGGACCCCCGATCTGGCGTAGCGAGCAAATATGCCGGGCATACTAGTGGTACGCTTAGCATACTCGACCTAGACTTGGACTTTTGATGTTTGGACCGCCATTATACGTTAGGATTTTGGGCTCTTGTTGGGCCACTAGTTTTTCCTGAGTTGGGTCATTGTTAGGCATTGGGCCGTCATGTATTTGGGTACATATTGGGCCTTGAGTGTCTCTTAGGAAATGGGTCATTATTGGGCTTTTGTGCCATTGAGTTTGGGTCACGGCTATTGGGCTAATTGGGGGAAGGGTAAAATGGTCTTTTAACTTAGGAGTCGGGATTGGTTGATTAAAGTCCCAATTATGGTTTATGACCCAATTATTAATTAGGGTTTTATTTGATTGGTTAGTGCGGGGATTTTCCGGTTCAGTAGCCCGAGCATGTATTCGTTTGTTAGCAGACCGAGGTGAGTTTGCTCCCTATACTGTAGGACACTAGGGATTATATGTGCTTGTAGTCTTTGTGACTCCAGATGTATGCGTTGTATACATGTGTGCCTTTTTGCTATATGTATGTAGGGTTAAATAGACCTGGGGTGAAATAGACCCGGGACAGCCTTGTGCTAACATATAAGTTGAAATAGATTCGGGGGTGAAATAGACCCAAGGGTGAAATAGACCCGGTACAACCTTGGGTTGACTTATGAATTGAAATAGACTCGGGTGAAATAGACTCGGGGGTGAAAGAGACCTGGTACAGCCTTCAGCTGACGTATATGTATGGTTTGTGGTATCTTGGGGAACTGACTAAGCTTTACGCTTAGGGTTTTCAGTTTATGTTTCAGGTACTTCCAGTTCTAAGGGGAAGAGCTCGGGATGATCGCATTACGCACACCATGATTTTCTGCTTATTTGACTCTGATTTACTTCTGGGATGTTTGTCGATATTGTCTAAATATTTTATGGTTTGGCAAACATGTTTGGTTGATGGTTTATTTAATATAAAACCAAAAAAATTTGGTTTTGATTTTTGGGATGTTACAAGTTAGTATCTTGGTTTGAGGGATTCAACCATACTCTCGGGTGTGCCTGAACTCAAAATGAGAATTTGGTAAATGTTTCATAAGAAGAAATGTTTTATAAATAAATTTCTAATAAAAGAAAGAGGTGTGGTGCATACAAATTTCTAATAAAGAAATTTGTAATATGGTTTGAATTGTGAATCTGTGAATCGAGTGCTAGACTAAGGCTAAGGATATGCTAAGGATTTTGCATGATAGAATGCTAGGAGAGATGCCTTTATATGCCTATTGTATGAGCTTGTAGACTTGCATGCTAGTACTAGTTCAGTCAGTGATAGGATGGTCTGTTTAGGTTATGCTTTGATTCAGATTACTCAATGCTCGAATGTTGCTTTCATTGTCATTTTAATAGATCCCATTAACATTAGCTAACAATTAAGTGAATATGATAACTTACATATCACTGATATTTATTAATTTTAGAAGGTCAGGTTTAAACCCATTGCGCAGTTCTTGTCTGAGTCTAACCGTTGTAGGGTGAGACATTTCATTCAAAGAATTATCTAGTGTCGGTGATATGTAATTGTGTTCATAAGCTAGTTAGAGGGTTTTAGAGGGAGTTCCTTCTACAGCTGATGGCGGAGGGTGGTTTGGTGGTAGCCCTAGGAAAACCTAGGAGGTGATTCGGTGCCGAGAGCTTTGCTTTGCTAGAGGTCGTTTGGATTGATAGGGAAGTAACTTGGGGGATTTGGGGCGATCCTTGAGGAAAGTACAGATATATGTGGAAGGTAGTATGGGCCTATACTACTGGAAGTAGAGGATTCGTACTCGAGTCAAGGAAAGTCACGATAATACGAGGAAGCTTTTAGAATGTGGGATTCTTCGAGTATATATATATTTTGATGGTTTGAGTGGTTTGTTTTCAGTATGGTGGTCACTCGAGGAGGCTCTAGTAGTGGTTTTGGTGTCGGTGATGGTTCGAGTTCAGGCTCTAGGGTCGGGTTATGGATGATCAGATGCGGGAGCTCATTTCATTAGAGATTACCCGCGGTATTTTTAAGCAGACTCTTGTGATCTTCAATATGTTCAAGGAGGGTATTATGTAGATTTTAAATGAACCCTTGGGCGCTTTTTGTTCTGAGATGGTGGCAATAGTGGGAGCCCTCTCTTTTACTTTCCAAGAGTTTCGGGCATGTGGGGCTCTAGGGTTCTTCGAGAAGAAGGACCTGATTGCAAGAAGGTGTTGGTTAGCGGATGTCACGAACGCCTTCCGTACTAGTTGTTGCCCTGAGGGGGCAAAGGTCAAAGTTGCATCCTGTCTTTTGAAAAACAAAGCTCGAGATTTGTGGGAGGAGGTTGGACACGCCTTGGGAGGTGATTTGGTTAAGTCGATGACTTGGGGGGATTTCGTGACGAGGTTTCGGGTTGAGTTTGCACCTGTGATTGAGGTCTAGTAGTTGGAGAGCGAGTTTCAGGACCTTCGCCAGACTATTAAGATGGTGGCTGAGATCACCGTTATGTTCCGTGAGAGGGCGTTATTAGTTCCGCCGTATGTGGCGGATGAGGAGATGAAGAAGACGAGATATCACGATATGCTGAGGAGCGATATCAGGCAGTTTGTGAGTATATCTAGTTGCAAGACATTGGATAATATGTTGGCGAGAGAGAGAGAGAGAGAGAGAGAGAGAGAGAGAGAGAGATTGACTTGGAGATGGAGAAGAAGAGGAAGTCGGATCAGGTTTAGGGTTCTGAGGGTTCAGGAAAGAGGCCCAAGCTTTTTGATTCGAGATCGAGGGACCAGCAGATTCGGGGATGTTGTGGCAAGTACGATAGGTCCCATGATGGAGCTTGCAGGCGAGGTAGTTCAGACTGCTACAAGTGCGGCAAGACTGGGCATTTTAGTCGGGATTGCATAGCGACCACCAAGGGATTGTGTCTGATTTGCTTTCATTGCAATTAGAGGGCCATAAAAAGGCCGATTGTCCGAGTTTAGCAGCGGAAGGAACAGTGGCATCACCTGCTCCGTCGACCTTGCGGATTACATATAGTCGTTAGGGTAAGGCCAAGGATCTTGTTGTGAGGAGTAGGGCATTTCAGTTGATGGTCGAGGAGGCTCACGCATCACTTGATTTGGTTACAGGTATGTATCTTCTCCTTATCTCTTTATTTGTGTTGATTTTCATGCATATATATGTACTTTGATTTTAGGGTCGTTCCTTGTGAGCGGTATCTCTACTTTTGTTTTGTTCGATTCGGGGTCTACCCTATCCTTTGTATCTCTCGCGCTCAACAAGAGGTTTATCGATGCTCCGAGGGAGATGGAGTATCCATTAGAGGTTGAGATTGATGATGATCGACATCTGCAAGTATTGAGGGTTCATCAAGGATGTATATTAGAGTTGTTTAGTGAGCAGTACCCGATTGATTTGGTTCATATTCCTGTGACAACCATCAAATTTCGGTCAAGTCAAAGTCAAACAAAGTCAACTAGTCAAACCGGTCAACTCCATTAACCCTTGTATGATAGGGTTTACGTTATGTAATCACTGTACAATTCGCTATTTTAATGAGAAAACATCATTTGGAAAGTTCATGTGTTTGATTTTCCTTAGCCTTAACAGTGCTAAACAATGAACCAAAGCGATAAAACACTATTGCACAATCATCGGGATTGTGTAGGACACTAAATCATGGCTTAACGGGGTCTATGGACCTTGCGTTGCGAAGCCGGACACTCAAAAAATCTGTAAAATGAACCATAGTTTTATAACATGATGTAGAGCTCAGTGTATAAGTTTCAGATATTTGTGACTATGGGAAGTATTTTTTATATATTTCATTATTAATTAATCAATAAAATCATAAATAATAGTAAAAAGCAATATAAATGCATGAAACTTCATATATCATGTTTAATCAGTATACAGGTCATCCCAGAATTTTCTCAGAATTTATTGAATGCAAAAAGTATTTTATGTGAATTATTGCCCTACTTTATTGCAATAATTATAGTAATTCAATAAAAATAAATTATTTTCTGAAAATTTCCAGAACTTCTTATTTTATTGATGGGATTCTGAGAAAAATCAGGTTTATGCATAAAATGAGTTTTAGATATTTTGGTGGATTTAATTTGTTTCTTGTATGAATATGAAACTTTTAACAACATACCTTGATGAATGCTTCAAGAGGGATGAAGATTTGAGTATAATAGATTGTTCTTGGATGGAATATGAGTATTCTTGGAGGAAATTTCGAGATTGAGAGTGAGAGAAAGAATAGAGAAGGTTTAAGTGGTGAAGAGAATAATGTGTTGGGAGAAAAAGGAAAGGAAAGTGGATGGGAGGTGTGAGTGGGAGACCATGGGAATAATCTTTTTGCTTTTGGTGGTCTTCATAATTTCCCACTAACACAAGCATCTTTTACATAATTAATATAAGAGTTTTATAAAATTTAATGTAAAGTTTATAAAAATAGAGTTTTATAAAATTTAATGTAAAGTTTATAAAAATGGAGTTTTATAAAAGATGAGTTATTATTTGATTATAACAATCTACTTTGATTTGAAGTTTAATTATAGCATTCAAGTTTGATTCTTTTAAATTTAATTAGAGCATTATACTTTGATTTGATTTTAATATGGTATCATAATTTAATTTGATTATAGTTATAACGTTGTACTATACTATGTTGCTATTAACGTCAATTTCTATCGTAGTGTATGAGTTTCGATCCTATTAGCATCAAGTAATCTTGAGTAGGGTTTGAATGAGATTGCGAGAGGTTTCGTTTGTGATCTTTTTGAGTGTCCGGCTTCGCAACGCAAGGTCCATAGACCCCGTTAAGCCATGATTTAGTGTCCTACACAATCCCGATGATTGTGCAATAGTGTTTTATCGCTTTGGTTCATTGTTTAGCACTATTAAGGCTAAGGAAAATCAAACACATGAACTTTCCAAATGATGTTTTCTCATTAAAATAGCGAATTGTACAGTGATTACATAACGTAAACCCTATCATACAAGGGTTAATGGAGTTGACCGGTTTCACTAGTTGACTTTGTTTGACTTTGACTTGACCGAAATTTGATGGTTGTCACATCATCCCCCCGTTAGAGGGAATTTCGTCCCGAAATTTGCATTTTGATTGGGACTTCAAGAGTTTGGAAAAAGATGTGGAAAACTTTTCGTAGTACAAGAAATTGATTATGGTGAGGAACAACCCTCCTGATGTCACATGACGACCTTGGAAATTTCTTATTGTAACTTGAACTGAGTCAATTTAAAAGGAGTTTATTGTTTTGGGATGATAGAGTATTCTATGTGTGCTTTTATACTCCCTGTTTTATCCTTAGTATTACCACTATGAATATTTTATAACGTAGTTAGCGAGTTCCATCATTACGAATGTTTCAACAAATTTTGACGAAATTTGCATTATAAGTCCTACAAGTTCTTTTATAGTCGATTGACGTAAACTAGTCGTATATCATTAAGATTGCAAGGGCATTTTGGATGGGTGACCCCGCCTTAAGCCCACAACCAAACAAGGAACAGGGAATGAGGCGGAATCACACATTCTAAGTCCATAGAATCTTAATGATATATGACCATAATGTTTACACTAGACCTCATAGATTCCAGGGGCGTAGTATTATTGGGCTAGAAGTAGGAATTGTAGTTCAAAATAAAATAGTTATAAGACTGCTATCTTCAAAATTGGGCTTTGGCCCCTCCCGATTCCTAATCAGAACGGTCCAATACTCCCAATTCTCCAAGCGACCAAGCGGTATCAAGAAATCAAAATCGATTCATCCCCATTTTCCCAATTCGCTGCCTATCTCGCCTGCTGTTCGTTTGTCGCTGTCTCGCCAAGTCAGTCGCCTGGTCTCACTCTCGCCAATCGCCATCGCCAAGTGCCCAAGTCCCCATTCTCACTTCACAGAAATCAGGTATGTAATCCCGAGACCCAAATCCTGTTCAGATCTTCTTTCTTTTCTGATTGTAAGATTGTTGATTGTTGGTGTTGGCGTATTGCACTGCTGCTGCTGTTTTCTGTCAATTTGTTGCCTATTTATGCGTTACTACTGTCTTACTGAGTTTCCTTTTAATTTGGCTGTCATTTGCGATTTGACGATTTGCCAATTTGATTTATAAGTTATGAACTTATAGATTTGGTTATGCTTAACAGCTTGTCAGCTTCAAACAAAACTGAAAAGTGACAACAAAGATTGATTTGGTTATTGTTAAATGAGTTATTGGTTATTGTTCTAATTTTGAATTTGATTTTGTTTTGATTGGATCAATTGTTCCTTCATTTTGATTTTTCTAGATATAATCATGGGAAAGATGAAAACATTGAAAGAGAAATTGTTGTCTGCTTACTAATATATCATTCATAATCTGTTTTTAAAGACATTAAAGGCTGTCGGGTTGAGTTGTAATTCTTTTTCTAGGTGTTTTTGGTGTTTATTTGTAGAAAACAATCTGTTTTTTTTTTAATTTTAATTTCAGTTTATAATATTTTCGCCCCCCCCCCCCAAGTTAATTGTTCAAGCTCCGCCACTGATAGATTTACTAGTAAAAACCCTGAGTTTTTTTTACATAGATGATAAGACTTATTTGGGTTTTGCCGTGTTCTCAAGATTCATGGTTTATATACTTGAATCGATGCTAGTTTTAGTAATAAAAAGAAATTTTGAATTTAAACGTCGAGGTTAGAAGCTTGTACTGATATTTAAGGGGTTAAAAAATAAAATTTTATTAGTTACCTATAGCGACACACAAGTCATAATTTGCATGTGTGAAGACTTGGAGTACTTTCTAATTGGTTCGTGTGTGAAGACTTGGAGTACTTTCTAACTGGTTCATGTGTGAAGACTTGGAGTACTTTCTAATGAAAAGTGTGCTACTGGGGAAATTTGAAACTAGTACGTAGCTTCAAAGTCAAGAATATGCGGTAGGCATGTGATGTATTAAATGCATGAGGCACATAAGTCATAATTTGCGGCAACATATACGTATATGTGTGTGAATTGAAGAAGAAGGTTACAGCTCAAAGACCATATATATTCATTTCCTCTTTATTTGTTATTAATTACTTCTCCCACTTCACTTATATAAATCATCACATTCTTACCGCAACTTTTAACTTCTCCCTCACAAATGGATCCAACTGCAGATCATCAAAACCCCATAGATGACCTCGATTGGTTTCAGTACTTTGATCATTAAGATCTTTTCAGGTATATATATAAACGTTACTCATTACACCATCTTTCGCACAGAAAAGTAATTTTGTCGACATTGATCAAAACATGGTTTGGATTTGTAGTGATCAAAAAGAGTCTTTCATCGTGTTGGATTTGATTATCTTGAGTTTTTTTTTTTTTTTTTTTTTTTTTGGATTTTTGCAGTGGTGACATGCTCGACCATCATGATTACGAGTTGTCGGAAAAATTGCATGAAGTGCTCGATCAGAACGTTTCCACAGTACTTAACAAAGATCAAAACATCATTTCTAGAAATGAGTTTCACGATTTAGATCCCCTTAAAGACATAAGCTTATGGGATTGTTGGGAGGATGGTAATTTACCATTGGTTAGTTTCAGTGAAGACTATAAATCCGGTGGTGAGGCTACATGTAGTTCTAGTGCTGCCACCACTGATCACGGTGGCCGGAAGGTGGCAAAGAGATTGAGACCATTGGAGTTTGAAGAGATAGCGAAGTACTTTGAGATGCCGATAATCATGGCAGCAAAGGAACTAGGGATAGGGTTAACATTGTTGAAGAAAAGATGCAGAGAGCTAAACATAAACAGATGGCCTCATAGAAAACTTAAGAGCCTTCAATCCCTCATTCAAAATGCCAAGGTAAACTACGATAATAACCTTCTATACATTACTCATGCATGTACGCATGCACTTGGTAACCAAAGTAGTTTTGGTATTTTCTAAAATTTTAATTATTAGTTTCTTTATAACATAAACATAGGCCCTAGGCATATGCCACATCGAATCAATTGTTTTACTACGATTTCTGATTTATATTTACATAAACTTAACTCATTGTAAATTTTATGAACTCACACGAAAAATATATTGCATCTACCTAAAAAAACTAGGAGTTGGGATTAAAGGAGGAGGTAGAGACGTTAGCAGGGCACAAGAAGATGATGGAGAAATTGCCAGGTATGGAATTGACAGAAAGAACAAAGAAGCTTAGGCAAGCTTGCTTCAAAGCTATTTATAAGAAGAGAGGACTTAACAATCCTTAGTCCTTACCTTTTCTTTTAGCCATTTTGTTATAATTAGTGGATTTTAATCTACATTGTATGTGTTTTTCTCTTGATAGATTGATACCCTTTTTAGTTTCATTGTGTTTGTCTATTGATTTTTTATGCATAAAATTTTGTATAATTTGGGTATTATAGTTTGTATTATGTATTTAGCTATATTCTAGATTGCCGACACGACTACGCTGACGACTCTATACCAGAGGTCTATATAAATAGACTTATGAATTTAGTAGGAATAACTTGATTATAATCTTGTGATTTGTTCCATGTCTGATCCACTCCTAAGATTCACTCGACATGGCCCCAGTTATGTGTAATTAAAATTTTATTAGACTGTTGATCCTAATGAGTCTACCCTAAGTCCACAACCAAATAAGGAACATGTCAACTATGAGAAACACGCATATGGACTTGTGAGTTATTTGTAAATTGATTAGGGAAATAAAGTTTTTTTTTTTTAGACATTGTTGGGTAAAATAATTGTAAAACACTTGTTGGGCCATGGTTAGGAGTGTTGGGCACCTTTTGGGCTTTCCATGGTTACTAAATGTGAAACATGTAGCACTTGAGTGGGCCCCCACAAAACTAAGTTTTCACATTTCTTTCCCACTTCTAGGCCCATTAGGGAACATAATAGTCCAATGAGTTAGCCATTTTGGAGTGTATCCTTTCGGATACGTTTGATAAGGTAGGGTATTTTGATGGCTCAAAAGTAATGTGAATGACGCGCTTTGGCCTATAGGTTTGGGAACTCTCGCCTTTGGTCCCCAGATAAGCAAACTGGTCCCTCGGTTGATTGGGATGTATACGGATGCTTACCTAGTCAGGACTTTCGGGCTACCGACACCTCCCCCTTCCAGTTACTACGCGTCCATTACTATGATCCTACCCAACTAGAGTGGATGACTTTGAATTTCCTATGAGCTCTAAGGAATACATATATGTATATACATTTTGTTAAACAACTTGAGTATGTGTGCGATTTTCAGAGAAAGTGGAGAATATTCACAAGTGTATGCACACATATAAGTGTCAGGAGTAATACGTATGCACATAAGGGAGCAATTAACACACAAAGGTATTCCTAGGATTTTCTAAGTGCGAATTGCATGCAGTTGTGTGTGCATTTTATAAACTAGCATACGAGAGGACCCTAGAGGCTATAGACTAGGTCAAGGCAATTAACCTAATTCCCTATAGTCAAGGTCTCTGATACCAATCTGTCACACCCCGATCCTTGTCGGAATCGATCGAGGCGTGATATATTGTTCAAAGTCTCATGACAACTATGTTATAATATGATTAGATTCAATTAAGTACTAAGTATGCAAACAAGATCCACAACATACAAATACAAATCCAAATATGAACAACATTTATTACATCAAATTTAAATAGTCTTGTGAATTTCTAAGGCACAACCTATTTTTCATCAACTTCATTCTTCAAATCTGCATCATGGGTAAAAACAGGTCAACTACGAGAGTTGGTGAGTAATCTAATTTTAGTAGAGAAAATTGTGAAGTTGAAACCTTTATAATTGGAAATTTGTTTTCTTTTGAAGTCGGCAAACAATTGTATTTGAGATAACGGTTTATAAATCAAAAATTGATTAACAAATGATAACAACAACAATAAGTCCTCACCCTATATATACATATGTATATATATATAAATATATATAGGATGGAGCATCTAATCATCATACACACTCAACCACGTGCAATCAATCACCTTAGCGTCCCAAGGCGGGGTGGTCAACCCAATAGCGCTATTATTGTCCATAACGTACCTCAAGAATACGGGCATAGTCATGGAGATTAGACTAAAAATGGTAATGCACTACAAGTACATGTAGCGCAAACAAACAATAGTTATACAATTAATGACTCACGTATAAATGTCCCAACAATGTCTCAATTGTGATAAAACAATAAAATGAAGTTGGAATATATTAGAACCACATGATACACCCCAAAAGTATTGAAAATTATAAAGTATGGGGTAGATTACTCACATTAGTCCCAAAAAGAAATGCGTGTGTCGTACGATAGACGATTCGGGTCAAAATGGCGTAGAACCTAATATAATTAATAGTTTTGGTTTAGGAACTGCTAAACGAGAATGGAGTATTAATACAAATAATTAGACACATATTCTTATATTAGATGAAGTAAGTAATTCAATTTAAAATTCATTTAACAAATAAATACCTTAATATTATAATCAAAATGAATTATTGTTAATTCATTTTAGCAGTTCATTTAACAAATAAATACCTTAATAATATAAGAATATGTGTCTAATTATTTGTATTAATACTCCATTCTCGTGTAGCAGTTCCTAAACCAAAACTATTAATTATATTAGGTTCTACGCCATTTTGACCCGAATCGTCTATCGTACGACACACGCATTTCTTTTTGGGACTAATGTGAGTAATCTACCCCATACTTTATAATTTTCAATACTTTTGGGGTGTATCATGTGGTTCTAATATATTCCAACTTCATTTTATTGTTTTATCACAATTGAGACATTGTTGGGACATTTATACGTGAGTCATTAATTGTATAACTATTGTTTGTTTGCGCTACATGTACTTGTAGTGCATTACCATTTTTAGTCTAATCTCCATGACTATGCCCGTATTCTTGAGGTACGTTATGGACAATAATAGCGCTATTGGGTTGACCACCCCGCCTTGGGACGCTAAGGTGATTGATTGCACGTGGTTGAGTGTGTATGATGATTAGATGCTCCATCCTATATATATTTATATATATATATACATATGTATATATAGGGTGAGGACTTATTGTTGTTGTTATCATTTGTTAATCAATTTTTCATTTATAAACCGTTATCTCAAATACAATTGTTTGCCGACTTCAAAAGAAAACAAATTTCCAATTATAAAGGTTTCAACTTCACAATTTTCTCTACTAAAATTAGATTACTCACCAACTCTCGTAGTTGACCTGTTTTTACCCATGATGCAGATTTGAAGAATGGAGTTGATGAAAAATAAGTTGTGCCTTAGAAATCCACAAGACTATTTAAATTTGATGTAATAAATGTTGTTCATATTTGGATTTGTATTTGTATGTTGTGGATCTTGTTTGCATACTTAGTACTTAATTGAATCTAATCATATTATAACATAGTTGTCATGAGACTTTGAACAATATATCACGCCTCGATCGATTCCGATAAGGATCGGGGTGTGACAATTCCTCTGCGTGAGAGCAACGTTATTGTGGGAATGGATTGGTTGAGCCTCAACGAGGAAATGATTGATTCTGAGCATTAGATGGAACATATTCGGACCCCAAGAGGGGGATAGTTAGTGATTTAAGGAGAGGGTGTTCAGTGTGGGCCAGTTCTATGTTTAGCAGCTAGGGCCAAGCGTTATCTTCAGCATGGTTGTTCTGGATTTGTGGCTTATGTGATGGATACCCGAGAGAAGGGTAAGACGATCGTGAGTGATGTACCGATTGTTCGCGAGGACCTAGATGTACTCCCGGAGGATTTTCCTGGAGTGTCGGATTGACTTGGTCCAGGTGCAATTACGATAGCCAAAGCACCTTATCGGTTCGCACCTCCAAAGATGCGGGAGTTGTCTACACAGCTATAGGAGTAGTTAGACAAGGGATTCATTCGGACGAGTAGTTCACCATGGGGAGCGCCGATCTTATTTGTGAAGAAGAATGATGGGTTGCATCTGATGTGTATAGACTACCGGGAAATGAATAAGTTAACGGTGAAGAACCATTATCCCCTTCCAAGGATTGATGTTTTATTGACCAAGTCCAGGGTGCATCTTGGTTTTCCAAGATTGATCTGCGTTCGAGTTACTATCAGATGAGGTTCAGAGAGGAGGACACGCAGAAGACGGACTTTCGAACTCGTTATGTTGATTACGAGTTTATGGTGATGCCCTTCGGGCTCACCAATGCTCCAGCTGCACTCATAGATCTCATGAATTGTGTATACAGGCCCATGCTAGATCGGTTGGTGATTGTATTGATTGATGAAATCCTGGTCTATTCCAAGACCCATGAGCAACATGAGGAGCATCTAAAGGAGATATTGGAGACTCTGAGGAGGGATAGGTTGTATGCGAAGTTCTCCAAGTGTACGTTCTGGTTGCACGAGGTGCAGTTTCTGGGGCACCTTGTCAACCATAACGGTATTCGAGTCGATTCAGCCAAGATTGAGGCGGTGATGAAGTGGGAGGTTCCGAGATCTCATCTGTGATTCAGAGTTTCCTTGGATTGGCGGTTCCTTTGACCCGGTTGTCGAAAAAGACCATCATGTTTCGTTGGGGGCCTAAGCAGCAACCAACTTTTGAGACTCTGAGGCGGGGATTTTGCGAGGCACCGATTGTGACCCTGCCGTAGGGTGTTGAGGATTTTGTAGTGTATTATGATGCATCAATAACAGGTTTGGGTGTATTGCTGATGCAACGAGGTCATGTGATCGCTTACGCTTCGAGGCAGCTGAAGCGTCATGAGGTGAATTATCCCATGCATGATTTAGAGTTGCGGGCTGTGGTGTTCGCCCTCAGGATTTGGCGACAGTACCTCTATGGGGTCCGTTGTACTATCTACACGAACCACAAGAGTTTGAGGTATCTGATGGATCAACAGAATCTGAATATGAGGCAACATAGATGGTTGGATGTGGTAAAGGATTATGATTGTGAGATCCATTACAACCCGAGAAAGGCCAACGTGGTGGCTGATGCTCTCAGCCACAAGGCGGTTACTGCCCCGATCAAGGATGTGTGTTTGAGGATAACCGTGATTACTCCAGGCTAAGAGAAGATTCTAGAGGCTCAGGTTGAGGCTATTAAGTAAGAGCACCAGAAGAGTGAGCGCATAGTGGCTCAGGTGGCTTTCTTTGATTATGATAGCCGAGGATTATTGACCCTTCATTAGAGGATGTTGGCTCCATATTGGGGTGGTTCACGTTAGGTTTTGATGGAGGATGCGCACAAGTCGAGATTCTCTATTCATCCCGGAGTGACAAAGATGTATAGAGATCTCCGAATTGACTATTGGTGTCCATGTATAAAGCGGGACGTGACCTGCTATGTGGAGAGGTGCTTGACTTGTAGGAAAGTCAAGGCCGAGCATCAATGATTTCTTGGCAAAATGGATCCGTTTGGTGTTCCCATATGGAAATGGGAAGAGATCACAATGGATTTTAAAACAAAGTTGCCTCGGACGGCGCGCGAAGTGGATTCGATATGGGTTATTGTGGATCGATTGACCAAGAGCGCGCATTTTATTCCGATCCTGGAGAGTATTTCGGTGGAGAAGCTGGCCGATATCTACATTCGGGAGGTGGTGGCACGACATGGGGTGCCGGTTTCTGTGGTCTCTGATAGGGATGTTCGGTTTACTTCTAGGTTCTGGAAGAGATTCCACGAACAGTTGGGTACTCGTCTGCACTTCAGTACGACTTTCCACCCACAGACCGATTGACAGAGCGAGCCGACTATCCATACATTGGAGGACATGTTGCGGGCATGTGTACTGGAGTTTGGCAGTAATTGGGATACGTAGCTTCCTGTGGCAGAATTTTTGTATAACAACAATTATGACGCCAACATTGATTGACCCCCTTTTGAGATCCTCAATGGGAGGAAGCGTAGGACCCTGATATGTTGGGGTGAGGTCGGTCAGCGGGTCACGGGGAGTACGGAGGTGGTACTCAGAACGACGGAATTGATTCAGTAGGTTCGCCGCAGACTTCAAACATCACTGTCACACCCCCGAACCGAAACGGTGTGAACGTCTGGGGATTTGGGTGACTTCATCTTGTAATATCATCACAGTGTAAATAATTGAATCAAGACAACATCATCATCACACATACAATAGTACAACCGTCATTGTTTACATCAGTGTGTTGGATTACAAATTACATTCCCAAAATATAAGTGCATGATGATAACAAAAATACAACAAACTCCATGAGTTCTTGAAGACCAACCTGCTTAACGATTCCCTGAGAATACAAGTTATTTTGAAAACGGTCAACATATATAATGTTGGTGAGTTCATTAGCATATTTGTATGAAAAGTTTGTATCACTTTGTAAACACCAGAAAATCCGATATCTTCTGCTTGTAAAAGTGTTGTAGTCTTAAAAACCCTAAGACCGTAAAATGGTATTTGTATAGAATTCTAACTGCAGAAATGTATATGTATTCCGTAAATTTTACAGTGGAGTTAATTTCTATGTGAGTCGTTATAACCATGCTTGATATGACTGATATGCCTGTCATGACGTTTTTCAGGCATCACTTGTTTAAGGTAAGACATTTATCACCATAGACTGGCCTAGTTTAGCTGTAGCGAACAGCTAAGGTGCAGGGCTGTCAACCCCGTATAGATCTATACACAAACTCTCGCTCTCCCTACAGGAGACTCTGGTTATAACTACATGACTGAAGGTTGTACACTAGGTAGGTACAAATGAAAGAATGTCTCACAAGAGCCTTAACTATGTTTACGCGAATATTGTAACACACTATTTAATGTTTTAAATAACGTTTCCATGCATGTATTTAGGTTCCAAGGCCCAATGTGTATGTACAATAATGAATGAGGCCCAATAAGTATGAAATGAGTATACAAGGTCCGTCAAGCATGTAGGTGGGTTAACAAGGCCCAATAAACATGTAAGGAGTATACAGGACCTATCAAACATGTAAACGGGTCACTAAGGCCCAATAACATCTAGTGAAAGTATCAGGCCCAATAAGCATGTAGATGGGTCACTAAGGCCCAATAAACATGTAATGAGTGTATCAGGCCCAATATGTATGTAAATGGACCACAAAGGCCCAATAACATGAAAATGGGTAAACAAGGCCTAATATAAGAGAGAATGACGTAATTAGCCCGTTTGTTATTATATTGTTTGTTTTAGCTCAATTATTTACCAAAATGACATAAAATGCCCACTTTGTTTTTGTAAAAATTACATTCTTGGCCCATTAAGCCGTAAATTTACAACTAAGGCACATTTTTGGTAAAAATGACACTTTAGGCCCATTAAGACCGAAAGTTTACTTTTAAGGGCTTATTTTGTATAAAATGACATTTTTAACCCACTTTTTGATAGGAATAACATTTTTGGCTCAAATTTAATGGAAATGACATTTTCAGCCCATTTAACCGAAAATTTACATTTTTCGCCCATGTTTGTTTAAAATAACAATTTAGTCCATAAAAAGTCAATAATTACCTTTTTAGGCCCATGAAACCGTGAGTTGCTAAATAAGGCCCATTTTTGTGAAACTTGACATATTTAGCCCATTAAAACCGTGAAGGCCCAAATAGAAGCCCATTTGTGAAAATTTGCACTTTTGGCCCCTTTAAAACCATGAATATCATAAAGATACATTTTTATTTAAAAATGACTCTTTTGGTCCTCTCAAAACCATGAGTTAACATAAGAACCTCACTTTTTATGTCAAATATGGCCCTTTATACGATTTTATCTAGTTTTCCAACCTTTTTAGCATTTTAATCCTTTCCATTTCATAGTAAGTCACATAAGATGGTTTAGTTTTCAAACATCACCAAGTATGGTAGATATTTCGAGTTTAGTAGAGATCTAGCATGTTTTCACAACATAATCACAACATATAACCTGAAAACACACATACATGCATAAATACATAGATCTAACACAAAGCAACTTGTATCCTCCCCCAAAACAAAGTAAAACCGAAAACAAGGGTTGATGAAGTCACTTTGGTTGATGAATCGGTTTTGGTGAGAAGATTGAAGGAGAATTCGGCCTAACTTGCTTCTTGAGGAGGATTTTCAGACTTAAGGTGTTCTAAGAAGCAAGAATCACGAAATGCAGTGTAAATGATTGAAGGGCTTAACATAAAATGAAGTTGAACACCTTGATTAGAAAGTAACTTACCAAGAATGATGATCTTTGATGAGGTGTTCTTGAACACACACACAAACAGACACGAAAATTTGGAAGAATGGATGAAATCTTCATTTGTTTGAGAGGAAAGGATGAGAGATTCTTGAGTTTGAAATGAAGAATGATGGTGGTGGTGGAGGCTCTTATGGCCGAGAGTGAGAAGAGAAGAGAGAGAGGGACAAGATGTTGCATGGAGATATGAGAATGCCTTGTTGTATGATGTGTATTGTGCATGGATATTCAACATGTAATATTGAGGTGTCAAGATATTAATTCCGACAAACTTTTCCCTCTCTTTTTTTTATATATTTTCAAGAATGAGAGGAGGAAAAGAGAGGAGAAATGTTTGGGCTTGAATAAAAATCGAGATCTTATAGCCCAATTAGAAAGCTTTTGGCCCATTGGGCCCATACACGAGTTTTTGGCCCAATGAGGTTCAAGAAATTGTTTACGGCCCATTAAGGCCCATGAAGAGTTTTGTGGCCCAAAAATCAAGTACTTAGTGAATGTGGGTCCAATTAGGGCCCAAATGAGGTATCTTAACCCAAATAATCAAGTTGTCGGTTTATTGGCCCATTAGGCCCAATAAATGATTCCTGGCCCAAAAAGATGTTTGAACTAGGAAATTAGGGTTACCACCCAAAGTAGAGCGATCATAGTGCATTGAACTAGGTTTAGGGCTTCACGAGTGAGTTTTGATTTTAATAGTTGTTTTTGAAATGAATAACATGTATAGCATCAATCTTAACGTTACAAGATACATCAAGAGTTGATTATACATAGATAGAATTTCCTAGCCAAAAATGCTAGTTGTGACATCATCCCCCCGTTAGAGGGAATTTCGTCCCGAAATTCTTTTGAAAGTTATTCTTAGGAACTAGAGAAAAGGTGAGGGTGCTTTTTCTTCATTTGGTCTTCGCGTTCCCATGTGAATTCCGGTCCATGCTTAGCGTTCCATCGAACCTTCACAATCGGAATGCGGCTTTGTTTTGTACGCTTCACTTCCCTGTTCAATATCTCCACCGGCTCTTCGACGAACAGGTGATTCTCGTTTAATTCGATCTCATCCAAAGGAATGACGAGGGTTTCATCTGATAAGCACTTTTTCATATTCGATACGTGGAACACGGGGTGTACGTTACTGAGCTCTACAGGTAGCTGCAGCTTATAAGCCACCGGACCAATTCGGGCAAGAATATCGAATGGTCCGATGTATCGCGGGCTTAGTTTTCATCGCCTCCCAAAAAGGATCATCCCTTTCCATTGAGAGACCTTCAATAGCACCCGATCTCCGACTTGAAATTCCAGAGGCTTTCACCGTTTATCAGCATAGCTCTTTTGTCGGTCTCGCGATGCTTGGAGTCGTGCCTTGATATGAACTATTTTCTCCGTCTTTTCCCGAATGATCTCGGGTCTTGTAAGAGTGTTGTTCGGTGTTTGCCCTCTTGCTAACTGGGTGTCTCCCACCTCAGCCCAGCAAAGAGGCGATCTGCATGTGCGGCCATACACAGCCTCAAAAGGAGCAACCTTAATGCTCGTGTGATCGCTGTTATTGTATGAGAACTCCGTTAAGGGCAAGTGGGTATCCCATGCCCTACAAAAATCAATCACACATGATCGGAGCATATCTTCATGCGTTTGAATGGTTCGCTCGCTTTGGCCTTCGGTTTGAGGGTGGTAAGCAGTGCTCATGTCTAGTTGTGTTCCCATTGCTTTCTAGAGCGGCTGCCAAAATCGTGAAGTAAATCTACTATATCGATCCGAGATAATAGATATCGGCACTCCATGGAGTTTCACAATTTCTTTTATATAGATTCGTGTTAACCTCTCCATTTTGTACGTCTCCTTTATTGGTAGGAAATGGGCGGATTTGTTTAGCCTATCGACAATCACCCAGATAGCATCCAATCCGTTCACTGTCTTAGGTAATTTGGTTATGAAATCCATGCTAATCCTTTCCTATTTCCGCTCGGGTATTACTGGCTGTTGTAACAATCCTGCGGGCTTCTGATATTCCACTTTAACCTTGGTACAAGTGAGACACTTCCCCACGTAAGTGGCAATTTATGCTTTCATGTTTGGCCACCAATAATGTTGTTTAATGTCCAGGTAAATCTTATCGGAACCTGGATGGTCGGAGTATCGTGTTTTGTGCGCTTCATTCATGACTACATCCCTGAATCCTCCAAATTTTGGGATCCAGATACGTTCCATGAAGTAGTAAGCTCCGTCTCCTTTCACTTCCAGATTCTTATCCATACCATGCAGTGCTTCATTAGCGGCATTCTCCGGCTTCAATGTCTCTAATTGAGCTTCCTTGAGAGTGGATGGTTATCGATAACGTTTTCTGTAATGGAACAGAAGGACGGTGAACACATTGTTATTGTCTAGAGGTTGTAACGTTTTCGGTGGTACATATAAGTGAATCCATATAATATCATGAAATAAGAAAAGTAGGACACATAACAGATAACAAAATCACAATAAAACACATAACTGCTTCATTAATGATATACTATTCGTAGTACAGAGTTTGAAAATTTACCCTTTAAAAGGCATACAGTACATAGAGAAAATGTATAATCCGAAAACATAACGGCCTTATGAGTAGTGTAGTCACTTAATCATAAAGTCGGTCCTACATACAATAGTACATAAAAGAGAACCATAACAATAGTGGTGGTGGGTGGAGCTGATCCTAGTCGCGGCGGGAAGTATCTGGTGGTGCTGATGATCAGATGCCGAAATGACGTACCAAAAGGTCAGCCAATTCACTCCTCTCCCAAGTGATTTCGTCTCTCTCTTGCTCCGCTCGAACTGCTCTTGCTTCTGCTGCAAAAAGTTGTTGCCTGAGAATGGCAACTTCCTCCTCCAAGGAGCGCGTCAGGTCTGTGGGGTCCCCCTGTGCTATGTGCGAATCAGGTATCATCTCTAATGGATGGGATTCTGTGACAACCGTCAAATTCTGGTCAAGTCAAAGTCAAACTAAGGCAACAAGTCAAACCAGTTAACTCAGTCAACCCTTGTATATTAGGGTTTACGCTATGTAATTACTGAACAGTTCGCTAATTTAAAGAGAACATCAATTGGAAAATTCGTGTATTTAATTTTCCTTAGCCTTGATAGTGCTAAACAATGAAACAAAGCGATAAAACACTATTGCACACTCATCGGGAGTGTGTAGGACACTAAATCATGGCTTAACGGGGTTTACGGACCTTGCGTTGCGAAGCCGGATGCTCAAAAAGGTCATAAATGGAACCTCTCTAAATCTCTTTCACTCTATCTCTCTCTATTCGAAATCTCTCCCAAATCTCTCTTTTCCCGTAACTTTTTGTAATCATTTGGGCCATCCCGACCCTTAACCAGGTCAAAAACCGCTTAAACGGGGTAAAAACGGGTAAAATACCCTTAAGGACCCGAAACCTACCTTATAGGGCCGAAAGTCCCCTTAAGGGACCGAACTGCTGAGAAGCGAACCCCAAGAACCGAACCTGCCTTTCGGACCGAGCCTCGCAAGGACCGAACCCGAAGGTCCTCTCGGACCCGAACCTCGCGCGAACCGAACCCGAAGGTCCTCTCGGACCCGAACCTCGCGCGAACCGAACCCGAACCCTTCGGTCCATTTCACTTCTTACTCCTTTCGCCTCATTTCGCCTTCGGGCCCAGCAGCCTTGGGACCGAACCTCGGCCTAGCACCGAGAGGTCTCGCAGGTTGCCATTCTCTTCCCGGTTTTCGACTAATTTTGCGTTCTAAGCCCGATTTTAATTATTTTAACGCGGGGTTTTCACCCAAAACTTTATTTTAACATATAAGACCCCATATTTATTAAATAATCAAGTTTTTCGGGATAAATCTTATCCAAGATTTAGTGGGTAAAGTACAAGAGGTGGAGTGTTGACTTTTCCTTAGTTTATGACAGAAGCAACCACCTACACCCACTCTATGACCAGTCACACCTCCCCACCATCCCTAGTCACTTCCTTGTACTTTTCCATCAATTATCAGCCCCCTCCCACGTTCTAAGAGCTGGAACAAATCAACATCTCTCCTCATTTTCACTCACTTGCTCTCATTTCACCAAAAATCAAACACAAGTTTTCTCTCAAACTTTTTCTCTCTATTTCGAGACTCCAAGGCTGATCATCAAGCTTTATTCTACTCTTGGTAAGTATAATTCATCCTCCCTGTGATTATTACACTTCATTCTACTACAATCATCGATTGCTTACACAAACTCCATCACTTTGATGTTAGATTCTCGAAAATCTTCAAGGTACCTTCCAGTGTTCTTGAGTTGAACACTTCCCTTCTCCAACATTCATCTACCGAAATCACATAAGGTGAGTTCATACCCCTGCATTTTCATGCTTTCTTATGTTTTAAGGGGGGGGGGGGGAATACAAGTTAAATCATCAAGAACACAACTAAACTTTTCCAACAGCTTTCATCAGAAAAGTTGGACATCAATCACGGACTGTTTTGTACAACCTAAACATTTTAGTTTTCAAAACTGTACAAGGTGCAAGTAGTTCAAGTACTTAGCTTTAAAATGGTTACTTGAACATCTCCATACGATTTTTCTACAATTTATGGTGATTTTTACAAAACTGAGTATCATTTCAAACATCAATCCGGACCAGTATGTGATTATGGACGTTTTCACCTAAGTTGTAGGTCACTAAAAATCGTGAGAAAATTTATAAACAAACTAGACTCATTTTCCAAACTCTCAGAATTTACGGATTCGGATTTGGACCTTTGATGATTTTTCTACAAATTTTCTAAGAACAGTAATAGAAATTGTTAACAACAGAAAAATGCTATCAATTTCATTACACCTTGTAACATGTTGAGCAAGATGTATATCTTTATGTGATTATATGTTATTGCATTATATGACATTTTGCCTTAGTATAAGGACATACAACAGTTAACAAATGGATTTTTGCTAGATAAAGCATAGAAATAATAAATTGTTATAATCAAGGTACATCCATTACATACAAACATTTGGATAAACTATGTTAAGTATAGTTTACATACATTACTACTACTACCCTTGTTTTGATAAACTATAATAGGTATAGTTTATGATACATTACATAATACATACATTTCAAAAGGGTACACTTATACAGAGAGGATTTTCATTACACAACACGTAATTCCGTTAATGACTTTGTGAGACATTCGCTTCACTGTACAAATAAGTCCTGTATTGTAACCAGAGTCTCCTGGAGGGAGAGCGTGATAGTTGTATATAGATCTATATTGGGTCTGACAAACCCACACCTTAACTGCATGTAACAGTTAGACCGGCAGGTCTGGGGTGACAAATGTCATAACATTTCCGACGCCTGAAGAACGTCGTTTCAGGCCAACTAGGTCATAGCATGGTTATAATAACTCACAGAAAGTATTAACAAACATAGGAATTTACGGGGATTTCATTGAAATCGAACGAGTTTATGTCAATTTAAACTTGCATTGTTGTACTATAAATATGATAAATCATTTATACATTTTGGTCTTTGGATATAAGACTACATCACACATTTTAAGGAAAATATCGGATTTTTCTGGAACAAGCATTACATTTACAAGAGAGAAGTTTTTATCAATGCAAAACAAAAGCTTATGAACTCACCAACCTTTGTGTTGACACTTTTTCAAACAACTTGTATTCTCAGGAAATCACTAAACAGGTAACCAAGTGCATTTTGAGGATGGGACGTTAAGGCGTCAGACATTTCATATTTTTGTCAACATATTGTAATTGATTTGGAAACATGTAATTCATTCAATGATGTAACTCTTTCAATTATATATGTTGGTTGTGTTTTCTTGAATTACTATTGCCATTGTGATTATGATACTATACATGAAGTCCTCCACCCCCGGACGTTTCCGCCATCCTTGGTTTGGGGGTGTGACAGATTGGTATCAGAGCACGGTTTACAGTGAATTAAGTATATCAAACCACATAAGATATACAAACTATAAACACATTTGGGACTAAAAGTCTCTGATTTGAACATTTTCAAATGACTATACTTTTAGAAAGTAAACGGTTTCTCGTTAAAAGTATAAGTACATGCATACATGCTCGCATAGAGTCGTAGTTAGGAAAACATAAAGTAAAAAAAAGGAGGAGTTGTTCGTTACGAGTATGCCTTGGGATATGTGGTCAAGTCTGGGATGGATATAGCCTGATCAACTATATCTGTCCGAGAAGTGACCTGCATATATTGAGGGATAGTCGTAGTGGACAACAAACCTGACAACCTAACATCACCCTATAATGAATACGCTAAGAACCAAACATAACATTTAAAATACTATAGGAGTATTTTGAGAATTTATAACTCGACATTTTAGATTCATTTCATACCTCTTACACCCCTATTCTCGAACAGACAACATGGCGGGATTCCATCTACCTGGAGACCCTTACTTCCCTAATGAGAGAAACGCTGGATGGCTCGAGGCAGAACCCGAGGAGATGATCGAGGAAGATCCTGAGGAAGACCCCGAAGATCCTGAGGAAGACCCCGAAGAGGTTGAGGAAGAAGAGGAACCCGAGGAGGAAGAGGAAATGGAGGACGAAGAAGAAGAAGAAGAACCAGAGGAGGAAGTCATCAACCCTCCTTACATCGCCAGGGTGCCTGCGAACCGCTTTGGCTACAACGGGCCTGAACTCCGTTGGGCAACAGTGATCGAGCGATGGGGCCGTCAGCAACGACAACGATCACCATTTGGTGATCAACGAGGTTACTACGACCTCAGCCACAGGGGGACCGGCTGACAGAGCGCTTCCAGTCATGATTCAACAAATAACTAACATCAATGATCGCGGTAGGGCGACGACAGATCGAGTTCGGGAGCTGAGTGCCATCATAGAGTCTACCACTGCTCGTACTAGAGACCTAGAGCGGGACTCCCACTACAAAGATCAACTCATTCAGGACCTTCTCGCTGCTCGCGCGGAAGCAAGGGAGTATCGGGAAAGATACTTGGCGCTTGAGGAGAGAATGGTTGCAACCGAACAGAGATTAGCAGAACTGCAAGGCGCATCGACATCATCCCAAGCTCCATCAGGGAAGGATCGTTGTGAGTAGGATTCATTACTACCCACACAACTTCGTAGTATAGGTTTATGAGCATGCGTTGGTACTACTCTTTTGTATGTAGGTTGACCCTGCGATTAAGTGATTACACTATTCAAGGGGCTTTGTGCTGTCGAAACTATCTTTTACATTGATGTAAAGTAGACCTTTATGAGGTCAAATTTTCTCCAAAACAATGTGTACTAAAAGTTATCAATGAATCTTAGGAGTGGGTCAGACACGGAACCGAACACATGACTCCGTTTGAGTCACCACTATTTAATTCATAAGTTTAATTGCATAAACTTTTTCTATGAATTACTTGCTATAAAGTCGAGATATAATACAAATGAGATAAAACAAGTAACACTCGACTCGTTATCACTATTGAAGTCTTACCGACTTGTCATTTTAAAAATTTGTGACAGAACTATGCCGCCAAGGAGAAGACCAAGGCCTTCCAGCAGCGCAGCACCACCTCCTCCGCCGCCGCCTCCGCAATTTGATCCGACAATGTTCCAGGCTGCAGTAGCAGCAGCTGTGGCGGCAGCTATGTCGCAAATCGGCACAAATGGCAGCGGTGGATCTGGATCTGGTGCTACACCCTCTAACCAGGGCGACAGTTCGGGGCGCACAAAGGAATGCACCTACAAGGATTTCACAAATGGCAAACCCGACCTTTTCAATGGAACCGGGGGAGTCATCACACTAATGCAATGGTTCGAAAGGACCGAAGCGATCTTCGAAGTGTGTGCTTGCCCTGAGGCAAGCAAAGTCAAATATGCGGCCTTCACTTTCACTGGTAGGGCGCTCACTTGGTGGAACGGTCGAGTTAAGTCACTCACTCTCGCGGTGGCTAACTCCATAAACTGGGAAGACTTGAAAGCTTTGATGATGAAGGAGTACTGCCCGAGAGGCGAGGTTCAAAAGTTGGAACAAGAACTCTGGAACCTCAAGATGTCGGGCTCCGACCTTGAAACTGACACCACCCGATTTAATGACTTGGCTCTCCTCTGCCCAGCAATGGTCACCCCAGAGGAGAAGAAGGTGGAGCGATACCTTTGGGGACTGTCTCCTCAAGTTCAAAGTAGTGTTTTGGCTTCAAGGCCAACTACTTTTGACAGTGCCAAGGAACTGGCACAACAACTCATTGACCACCGAGCCAGTCATAACACTATAACCACTACCCACGATCAGTCAAGAAGAGGGAACAACAAAAGAAAATTTTGGAACAATAAAAAGAAGCAACCGACACAGGACCCTGCCAAGAAGCAACAGACTGTTGCTGTCCTTGCTGCCACTACTGCTACCACTCCAGCACCACCGAAGCAATATGCCGGAAATCTCCCTAAGTGCAACAAGTGCAACTTCCACCACAATGGTGCTTGTCGGGAACTGCACTGCAAAAACTGCGACAGGAAAGGGCATACCGCACGTCTCTGTAAAGCGCCAGCACAACCGATCAACCAAGTAGCCAATGCTGGGGCAAGCCAAACCTGCTATGGATGTGGTGACGCAGGACACTTCAAGAGAAACTGCCCCAAAGCACAAGCCTCTAATGCTGGTGGTGTAGGGAGAGTCCTGGCCATGGGACATGGAGAAGCAATCAAGGACCCCACGGTGGTTACCAGTACGTTTCTCCTCAATAACTCTTATACATGCGTACTTTTCGATAGTGGAGCAGAGAGGAGTTTTGTGAGCCATCAATTCAAACATTTACTTAAACAAGACCCCCAATTACTAAAAGACACATACATCGTAGAAATGGCAAACGGAAAGGCAGAGCGCGCTAGCGATATATACTCATGGTGTACCCTCACTCTAGATAATCATTCATTTAAAATAGACCTAATGCCGGTAACAATAAAAAGTTTCGACATAATCATCGGTATGGATTGGTTAAGTTCTCATCGTGCTGACATTCTATGTTACGAAAGGGCCGTTCGCCTCAATCTGCCAAACGACGAAACCCTTCTCGTCTACGGGGATAAACCCAGTGCAAACTTACAAATCATCTCTTGCGTCAAGGCTCGAAAGTATCCCCGAAAGGAATACCACGCCTTCTTAGCCCACGTAGTAGATAAGACACAAGAGATGAAGGATATCAAAGACATTCCAGAAGTGTGCAACTTTTTTGACGTATTCCCCGAAGACCTTCCAGGCGTACCCCTCGCACGGCAAGTCGAATTCCGAATCGACTTGGTCCCCGGAGCTACCCCAGTAGCCAAAGCTCCATACCGCCTAGCGTCGGCAGAAATGCAAGAATTGTCCAGTCAATTGAACGAGCTGTTAAGCAAAGGGTTCATCAGGCCGAGCTTTTCACCCTGGGGAGCACCAGTCCTATTTGTGAAAAAGAAGGACGGATCTTTTCGCATGTGCATTGACTACCGCGAGTTAAATAAGCTTACCATCAAAAACTGATACCCTCTACCCCGAATCGACGACCTCTTCGACCAACTTCAAGGGGAAAGCTACTTTTTAAAAATCGATCTGAGGTCGGGTTACCATCAGCTACGAATTCAAGAAGAAGATATCCCCAAGACAGCCTTCAGAACTCGCTATGGGCATTACGAGTTTGTAGTGATGACCTTCGGGTTAACCAACGCACCTGCAGTATTCATCGACCTGATGAACCGAGTGTGTCGACCCTACTTAGACAAGTTCGTGATCGTGTTCATCGATGACATTTTGGTCTACTCACGAAGCAAGGAAGAGCATCGCCAACACCTACGACAAGTGCTAGAGACATTGAGAGCTGAGAAGCTTTATGCTAAATTCTCTAAGTGCGAGTTCTGGATCCGAGAAGTGGATTTCCTTGGTCATGTGGTCAGTGAGAGAGGGATACATGTGGACCCCTCAAAAATCAAAGCGATCGAAAACTGGTCAGCACCTACAACACCTACGGAAGACCGACAATTCTTGGGACTTGCCGGATACTACCGAAGATTCATCCAAAACTTCTCCAAGATCGCTAAACCACTCACCACTTTGACCCAAAAAGGTGTGATGTTTAAATGGGAAGATAAACAAGAAGTTGCCTTCCAAACTTTAAAACGAGCCCTGTGCAGCGCACCAATCCTATCTCTACCAGAGGGAACCGAAGACTTTGTAGTCTACTGTGATGCATCAAACCAGGGGCTTGGGTGTGTTTTAATGCAGCGAGGTAAGGTCATTGCCTACACATCGAGGCAATTGATAACACACGAGGTCAACTACGCCACGCATGACCTCGAATTGGAAGCAGTAGTGTTCGCCCTAAAGATCTGGAGACACTACCTATACGGAACGAAGTGTACCGTCTTTACCAATCACAAGAGCCTTCAACACATTCTCAATCAAAAGGAGCTCAACATGAGGCAAAGGCGATGGGTAGAACTACTGAACGATTACGAGTGTGAGATTCGTTATCACCCAGGTAAGGCAAACGTCATAGCAGATGCCTTAAGTCGAAAGGAATACTCGGGGCGCCGAGTAAAGTCATTAACAATGACAATCCATTCACACCTGTCCACACAAATCAGAGAGGCTCAGCCGGAGGCCTTGAAACCGGAAAATGTGACGGATGAGGCATTAAGGGGAATGGATAAGAATCTTGAAGTCAAAGACGATGGAGTTCATTACCTCATGAACCGAATCTGGACACCAAAGTTCGGTAGGTTCCGGGACGTCGTCATGAACGAAGCACACAAGACTCGATACTCCATCCATCCAGGATCGTATAAAATGTATCTAGACCTCAAGAAGTTGTACTGGTGGCCGAACATGAAAGCCGATATTGGTACCTATGTGGGCAAGTGTCTGACTTGCACCAAAGTCAAGGTGGAATACCAGAAACCTTCAGGATTTCTGCAACAACCTGATATACCGGAGTGGAAGTGGGAACGAATAACCATGGACTTCATAACCAAGCTACCTAAGACCACGGGTGGGCTTGATACCATATGGGTGATCCTGGACAGATTGACCAAATCAGCGCACTTCTTGCCAATTAAGGAAACCGACAAGATGGAGAAGTTGACTAGAACATACATCAAAGAGGTGGTACGACTGCATGGCGTGCCGATATCCATTATCTCTGACAGAGATACTAGATTTACATCGCGATTTTGGCAGTCTCTACAGAAATCCCTGGGGACTAGGCTTGACATGAGTACAGCCTATCACCCACAAACTGACGGGCAAAGTGAGAGGACCATTCAGACGCTAGAGGACATGCTTAGAGCGTGTGTGATAGACTTTGGTAAATCTTGGGATACCCATTTACCACTTGTTGAATTCTCGTACAATAACAGTTATCACACTAGCATCAAGGTTGCACCATTTGAAGCCCTCTATGGCCGCTAGTGCAGGTCACCTCTGTGCTGGGCTGAAGTGGGCGACACACAACTAGCTAAGGGACAAGTCCTTAATAGCACCCTCACTGGCCCGGAGATAATAAGAGAAACCACAGAGAAGATCGTTCAAATTCGGGAAAGACTGAAAGCATCCCGAGATCGGAAAAAGAGTTACGCGGATAAGCGACGCAAACCCTTGGAATTCCAGGTCGGTGATCGAGTACTACTGAAAGTTTCCCCTTGGAAAGGAATGATACGTTTTGGTAAACGGGGGAAACTAAACCCAAGGTACATCGGACCATTTGAAATACTTGCCAGGATCGGCCCAGTGGCATACAAACTCCGATTACCACAAGAACTAAATCACGTACATCCTACCTTCCACGTATCAATCTTAAAGAAATGCCTATCCGATGAGACCCTCGTAATACCACTCGACGAAATTGAAATCAACGAGAGTCTCCAATTCGTGGAAGAACCGGTAGAAATCATGGATCGAGAGATCAAAAGAACAAAGCAAAGTCGTATTCCCATTGTGAAGGTCCGCTGGAACGTTAAACGAGGACCCGAATTCACCGGGGAGCGCAAGGATCAGATGAAACAACAGTATCCACATCTCTTCCCAAATTCTTGAAGTCCCATTCAAAAAGCTAATTTCGGGACGAAATTCCTTCTAACGGGGGGTTGATGTGACAACCGTCAAATTCTGGTCAAGTCAAAGTCAAACTAAGGCAACAAGTCAAACCAGTTAACTCAGTCAACCCTTGTATATTAGGGTTTACGCTATGTAATTACTGAACAGTTCGCTAATTTAAAGAGAAAACATCAATTGGAAAATTCGTGTATTTCATTTTCCTTAGCCTTGATAGTGCTAAACAATGAAACAAAGCGATAAAACACTATTGCACACTCATCGGGAGTGTGTAGGACACTAAATCATGGCTTAACGGGGTTTACGGACCTTGCGTTGCGAAGCCGGATGCTCAAAAAGGTCATAAATGGAACCTCTCTAAATCTCTTTCACTCTATCTCTCTCTATTCGAAATCTCTCCCAAATCTCTCTCTCAAAAGTTCCCATAACTTTTTGTAATCATTTGGGCCATCCCGACCCTTAACCAGGTCAAAAACCGCTTAAACGGGGTAAAAACGGGTAAAATACCCTTAAGGACCCGAAACCTACCTTATAGGGCTGAAGCCTCTTAGGGCCGAAAGTCCCCTTAAGGGACCGAACTGCTGAGAAGCGAACCCCAAGAACCGAACCTGCCTTTCGGACCGAGCCTCGCAAGGACCGAACCCGAAGGTCCTCTCGGACCCGA
The DNA here is from genome assembly GCF_052849685.1 of Lactuca virosa. NCBI lineage: Eukaryota > Viridiplantae > Streptophyta > Magnoliopsida > Asterales > Asteraceae > Lactuca > Lactuca virosa. The sequence continues at coordinate 284,394,080 of NC_136428.1, forward strand.
ACCTCGCGCGAACCGAACCCGAAGGTCCTCTCGGACCCGAACCTCGCGCGAACCGAACCCGAACCCTTCGGTCCATTTTGCTTCTTACTCCTTTCGCCTCATTTCGCCTTCGGGCCCAGCAGCCTTGGGACCGAACCTCGACCTAGCACCGAGAGGTCTCGCAGGTTGCCATTCTCTTCCCGGTTTTCGACTAATTTTGCGTTCTAAGCCCGATTTTAATTATTTTAACGCGGGGTTTTCACCCAAAACTTTATTTTAACATATAAGGCCCCATATTTATTAATTAATCACGTTTTTCGGGATAAATCTTATCCAAGATTTAGTGGGTAAAGTACAAGAGGTGGAGTGTTGACTTTTCCTTAGTTTATGACACAAGCAACCATCTACACCCACTCTATGACCAGTCACACCTCCCCACCATCCCTAGTCACTTCCTTGTACTTTTCCATCAATCATCAGCCCCCTCCCACGTTCTAAGAGCTGGAGCAAATCAACCTCTCTCCTCATTTTCACTCACTTGCTCTCATTTCACCAAAAATCAAACACAAGTTTTCTCTCAAACTTTTTCTCTCTATTTCGAGACTCCAAGGCTGATCATAAAGCTTTATTCTACTCTTGGTAAGTATAATTCATCCTCCCTGTGATTATTACACTTCATTCTACTACAATCATCGATTGCTTACACAAACTCCATCACTTTGATGTTAGATTCTCAAAAATCTTCAAGGTACCTTCCAGTGTTCTTGAGTTGAACACTTCCCTTCTCCAACATGCATCTACCGAAATCACATAAGGTGAGTTCATACCCCTGCATTTTCATGCTTTCTTATGTTTTAAGGGGGGGAATACAAGTTAAATCATCAAGAACACAACTAAACTTTTCCAACAACTTTCATCAGAAAAGTTGGACATCAATCACGGACTGTTTTGTACAACCTAAACATTTTAGTTTTCAAAACTGTACAAGGTGCAAGTAGTTCAAGTACTTAGCTTTAAAATGGTTACTTGAACATCTCCATACGATTTTTCTACAATTTATGGTGATTTTTACAAAACTGACTATCATTTCAAACATCAATCCGGACCAGTATGTGATTATGGACGTTTTCACCTAAGTTGTAGGTCACTAAAAATCATGAGAAAATTTATAAACAAACTAGACTCATTTTCCAAACTCTCAGAATTTACGGATTCGGATTTGGACCTTTGATGATTTTTCTACAAATTTTCTAAGAACAGTAATAGAAATTGTTAACAACAGAAAAATGCTATCAATTTCATTACACCTTGTAACATGTTGAGCAAGATGTATATCTTTATGTGATTATATGTTATTGCATTATATGACATTTTGCCTTAGTATAAGGACATACAACAGTTAACAAATGGATTTTTGCTAGATAAAGCATAGAATAATAAATTGTTATAATCAAGGTACATCCATTACATACAAACATTTGGATAAACTATGTTAAGTATAGTTTACATACATTACTACTACTACCCTTGTTTTGATAAACTATAATAGGTATAGTTTATGATACATTACATAATACATACATTTCAAAAGGGTACATTTATACAAAGAGGATTTTCATTACACAACACGTAATTCCGTTAATGACTTTGTGAGACATTCGCTTCACTATACAAATAAGTCCTGTATTGTAACCAGAGTCTCCTGGAGGGAGAGCGTGATAGTTGTATATAGATCTATATTGGGTCTGACAAACCCACACCTTAACTGCATGCAACAGTTAGACCGGCAGGTCTGGGGTGACAAATGTCATAACATTTCTGACGCTTGAAGAACGTCGTTTCAGGCCAACTAGGTCATAACATGGTTATAATAACTCACAGAAAGTATTAACAAACATAGGAATTTACGGGGATTTCATTGAAATCAAATGAGTTTATGTCAATTTAAACTTGCATTGTTGTACTATAAATATGATAAATCATTTATACATTTTGGTCTTTGGATATAAGACTACATCACACATTTTAAGGAAAATATCGGATTTTTTTGGAACAAGCATTACATTTACAAGAGAGAAGTTTTTATCAATGCAAAACAAAAGCTTATGAACTCACCAACCTTTGTGTTGACACTTTTTCAAACAACTTGTATTCTCAGGAAATCACTAAACAGGTAACCAAGTGCATTTTGAGGATGGGACGTTAAGGCGTCAGACATTTCATATTTTTGTCAACATATTGTAATTGATTTGGAAACATGTAATTCATACAATGATGTAACTCTTTTAATTATATATGTTGGTTGTGTTTGCTTGAATTACTATTGCCATTGTGATTATGATACTATAGATGAAGTCCTCCACCCCCGGACGTTTCCGCCATCCTTGGTTTGGGGGTGTGACAGATTCACTAAGGACTTCACCAACGCCCTCTACCTCTTCATTATCCTCATCAGACCCCTCGTCCTCATAATCCGTCTCTAGATACTCCTCAGGTCCTATCCCTGGATCTGCCTCTTGTACCATTTCAGGTTCCTCCTCCATCCACCCATGGGCCACCAAGGTCTGATAGTAAAGGTCACCTTGCTGGTATTTAGCCATGATGTCTGCGCGAGAAGTGGAGGTGTGTAAGGGGGTGTATGTAGATAGCATTTTAAAATTCTCCTATAGTAATTTAGTTGTTTACGTTTGAGTTCCTTAAAAACTTTTTGGATATGAGGTAAGTTTCTAGGTTCATTGCCCACCATGATCACTCCCAAACACATGTTGGTCGTATTTCGAATAAATATAGTTGATCAGGCTATATTTATCCCCAATACGACTACATAACTGCCCGGGTTTAACCACGATGTTCAATTCCTCCATAAACTTTTATTGTTATTGTAATAATGCATACATAGTTATGTATTTTATTTTTGTTCAGAGTAGTTTAGTCCCAATGTATTTATAGTTGCATATCTTGTATAATTAGATATGCCAATTCACTATAAACATTGCTCTGATACCAATCTGTCACACCCCCGAACCGGAACGGCGGAAACATCCGGGGGTTTAGGTGACTTCATCTTGTAATATCATCACAGTGTAAATAATTGAATCAAGACAACATCATCATCACGCATACAATAATACAACCGTCATTGTTTACATCAGTGTGTTAGATTACAAATTACATTCCCAAAACATAAGTGTATGATGATAACAAAAACACAACAAACTCCACGAGTTCTTTAAGACCAACCTGCTTAACGATTCCCTGAGAATACAAGTTATTTTGAAAAGGGTCAACATATATAATGCTGGTGAGTTCATAAGCATATTTGTATGAAAAGTTTGTATCACTTTGTAAACACCAGAAAATCCGATATCTTCTGCTTGTAAAAGTGTTGTAGTCTTAAAAACCCTAAGACCGTAAAATGGTATTTGTATAGAATTCTAACTGCGGAAATGTATTTGTATTCCGTAAATTTTACAGTGGAGTTACTTTATATGTGAGTCGTTATAACCATGCTTGATATGACTGATCTGCCTGTCATGATGTTTTCAGGCGTCGCTTGTTTAAGGTAAGACATTTGTCACCCTAGACTGTCCTAGTCTAGCTGTAGCGAACAGCTAAGGTGCAGGGCTGTCAACCCCGTATAGATCTATACAAAAACTCTCGCTCTCCCTACAGGAGACTCTGGTTATAACTACAGGATTGGAGGTTGTACACGAGGTAGGTACGAATGAAAGAACGTCTCACAAGAGCCTTAACTATGTTTACGCGAATATTGTAACACAGTATTTAATGTTTTAAATAATGTTTCCATGCATGTATTTAGGTTACAAGGCCCAATGTGTATGTATAAGAATGAATGAGGCTTAATAAGTATGAAACGAGTATACAAGGTCTGTCAAGCATGTAGGTGGGTTAACAAGGCCCAATAAACATGTAAGGAGTATACAGGACCTATCAAACATGTAAATGGGTCACTAAGGCCCAATAACATGTAGTGAAAGTATCAGACCCAATAAGCGTGTAGATGGGTCACTAAGGCCCAATAAACATGTAATGAGTGTATCAGGCCCAATATGTATGTAAATGGACCACAAAGGCCCAATAACATGAAAATGGGTAAACAAGGCCTAATATAAGAGAAAATGACGTAATTAGCCCGTTTGTTATTATATTGTTTGTTTTAGCTCAATTATTTACCAAAATGACATAAAAGGCCCACTTTGTTTTTGTAAAAATTACATTCTTGGCTCATTAAGCCGTAAATTTACAATTAAGGCACATTTTTGGTAAAAATGACACTTTAGGCCAATTAAGACCGAAAGTTTACTTTTAAGGGCTTATTTTGTATAAAATGACATTTTTAACCCACTTTTTGATAGGAATAACATTTTTGGCTCAAATTTAATGGAAATGACATTTTCAGCCCATTTAACCGAAAATTTACATTTTTCGCCCATATTTGTTTAAAATAACAATTTAGTCCATAAAAAGTCAATAATTACCTTTTTAGGCCCATGAAACCGTGAGTTGCTAAATAAGGCCCATTTTTGTAAAACTTGACATATTTAGCCCATTAAAACCGTGAAGGCCCAAATAGAAGCCCATTTGTGAAAATTTGCACTTTTGGCCCCTTTAAAACCATGAATATCATAAAGATCCATTTTTATTTAAAAATGAATCTTTTGGTCCTCTCAAAACCATGACTTAACATAAGAACCTCACTTTTTTATGTCAAATATGTCCCTTTATACGGATTTATCTAGTTTTCCAACCTTTTTAGCATTTTAATCCTTTCCATTTCATAGTAAGTCACATAAGATGGTTTAGTTTTCAAACATCACCAAGTATGGTAGATATTTCGAGTTTAGTAGAGATCTAGCATGTTTTCACAACATAATCACAACATATAACATGAAAACACACACATACATGCATAAATACATAGATCTAACACAAAGCAACTTGTATCCTCCCCAAAACATAGTAAAACCGAAAACAAGGGGGTATGAACTCACTTTGGTTGATGGATCGGTTTTGGTGAGAAGATTGATGGACATTTCGGCCTAGCTTGCTTCTTGAGGAGGATTTTCGGACTTAAGGTGTTCTAAGAAGCAAGAATCACGAAATTGTCATACCCCCGAACCAGACGGCGGAAACGTCCGGGGGCTTGGTGTGACTTTCAACATTGTAGTATCATTACAGAGTATATAATTGAAACATAACATCATCATCATCACACATGTAATATAACAACATTCATTGTTTATATCGAGTATTGTATTTGAATATTACATGCCAAAATAGCCAGAGTATGATGAAACAAAATATAACACAATATCCATTAGTTTGTTTCGTTCATCCTGCTTCAACGGTTTCCTGAGAATACAAGTTAATTTAAGAAGGTCAACATAAAAATGTTGGTGAGTTCATAAGCATGTTTGTGAAAATGATTTGTATAACTTTGAAACCACCAGAAAATCTTATATTTTCTAAAAACTGTTTAGTACGTTTGTGTCAGATCTTGTATTAATGCATGTATGTTATTGTTTATTTGAATAAAGGGGTAAAGAGAATGTAGAGAGAATGTAAAGAGCATGTAAAGAGAATGTTCCTAGACAACCGGATGTTGTCTGTAAAAGAGAAAGCTGCCATACCAACCCCCGAGGTTGAGTACCAGTACGAGTATGTTTCCGAGTAATCCAAAAGAAGAGATAATGGTCTTCCGTAAACTTCATAACGTTAATTCCTCTAAGTGAGCCGTCATAACCATACTAAATAATGACAATTTCGCCTGTCTTGGCGTTGTTGGACGCTGGTTTTGATTATAAGGTTTTCGTCACCCTAGACTGAGTTAGTCTAACTGTAGCGAACAGCTCAGGTGTGGGGTGTCATCCCCGTATAGATCTATACACAAATCCCCGCTCTCCATCCAAGAGACTCTGGTTATAACTACAGGCTACGATCGTACACTTAATAGGTGCCAACCGACAAAATTCACTAGATCCTTAATCGAATTAACGTGAAGAAAAGTATAAACTCATTCGAGGCCCAATGAACCATGTAAGTGAACCACTAAGGCATCGCTAAACATGTAAATCATTTCAAGGCCCAATTGGAATGAGATTATATAACATGGGGCCGAAATATATATGAAAGGACAACTAAGGTCCATTTCACATATAAGGTATTTACAGGCCCAAATAGCACACAAATAGTATCCAAGGTCCGTCGCACATGTTAATGGGTCAATGAGGCCCAATAAACATATAAATATTATACAGGACCTATCAAACATATAAATGGGCCACTAAAGCCCAATAACCTAGAAAATGATCAAATTATTCCGTTTGTTAGTTTATCGTTGGTTTTGGTTCAAGTATTCACTAAAATAGCTTAAAAGCCCACTTTTTGTAAAAATGTCGTTCTTGGCCCAATAAGCCAAAAATTTACAATTAAGGCCCAATTTTTGTAAGAATAACACTTTAGTCTCAATTTTGTTCAAAAATTGTGTTGATGACTAGTTTGTGGTAAAAATAACATTTTAAACCCATTTTTGTCAAATATATCATTTTTGGCTTGATTTTTGTGAAAACACACATTTTTCTGGTTTTGGGCTTTTCTGACCTAGTTGTTGGAAAATTTGTACAAGAATCATCATAAGTCGAAATGTGGATCCGTAAATTCTGGAAGTTTGGAAATTTTGTTTACTTTGTTCATAATTTTTCTCATAATTTTTAATGGCTTCTAACAAGTGTGAAATTGCTCACCTTCATAGGCTGGTCCGAAATTATTTCAAATCTGATAGGTAGTTTTGTAAAATTCTCCAAAAATTGTAGAAAAATCGTATGAAAATGTGAGAGTAGTCATTTTAAAGGTAGAAACCTGAAATTTTTGCATGTAAAAAAGTTTGGAAAAATATTATCATTTAGGTGGTGAAAACAGTTCGAGATTAGACCAAAACTTTCCTGTGAAAGGCTGATTTTTGAGTTTAGTTTATAGATCTTGGAACACGACACTCATTTTTACTATTTTATGTGTATAAATCCCAGATCTACTAGTTTACATGTATTATATGTGATAACACATACTTTTCTCAAGGTTTCACGTAGATCCAAGTGATAAACTTAATATTCTTAACATATTTTTAGATTTATGAAGTAAATAGCACATAACCACCAAATAAATCATGAAAAACACATATTCATGCATACACACAAAGATCTGTCACACCCCAAAACCAAGAACGGCGGAAACGTTCAGGGGTGGAGGACGTCATGTAAAGTATCATAACAGTGCAAAGTAGTAAACAAGCAACAACATCATCCATTGCATTAAAAGTAAAGTTTTAATACAAGAGTGTTCTTTCATAGTAATAAGACACCAAAATATGTAATCAAAATAAAAGACGAGTCTTTGTATGCTCCGTCTTCTCAAAACCTGGTCATCATACCTGTCTACTGGTGACCTGAGAATACAAGTTATTTTGAAAGTGTAGATCAACACAAAGCTGGTGAATTCATAAGTATTATGGTGTTATTCATTTTAAAAGCTGTTATGAAAGACTTGTAAATATTTGATGAAACATTTAGTATAAGTGTGAAAACCCTAGAAAATCCTATATTTCCTACTAGTATAAAAAGTAGTCTTCTACCAAGACCCGAATGCTTTGAAGGTTTGCATTTCTGTATCAATGAAGATTTTTCTCTGTACAACAATTATTATAAAAATATAGTCTACCTCATCGTTTATGTGAATGTGTCACAAAATAAAAGTAATAGGGAAAATTATATAATCATTGAAATCGTATCCTTTTGCCTTAGGATAAACACGACGTGGAAACTCACCGAACAGTACAATCGAGATCATCCGTCGATGAACAGGTCCCGCTGTAGCTAGCAGCCAGGTGTAGGATGGTCAGTCCCGTATAGTATATATATAGTTTTCTCTCTGTATAGATATAGTATTTCTCTCTGGATAACATGTAATAGTATCTCTTCATATAGTAGTATGGACTCATGAATGAACTGACTCTTGTGTAATTCCTTGTAATAGGAATAGTAATTTGTATCCCCTAAACTATACCTATAATAGTTTACTAGAATGTAAATTGAATGTCCAAGTAGGTTTATACACCCTTGCTACTCTAGAGTGTTGGAACTGAAGAAAGAATGAAAGCTCTCATATCAATACATATATACATGAAACATAAGTGTATAGATGTGGTTTTTAACAGTAAATTGAAAGGGGTTTTGTAAAACATTTAAGAGTTTTGGACAATAAATAATAATGACTTGATGTCAGTTTATAAAATAATTCAAAAGTAATCTGTTGATAACAAGGTAAAAATAACTGAAAAGCATTGTATTTTTCACATTTTGAAGTATGTGAAATCAGTTGTTTGAAAACACAATTATAAATCACATGCGATTGATTCTATAACTTCCTGTTTTCTACTTGTATCCCCCCCCATGAAAGCATTTAAAATCATTTAAAAGATTGATTAAGGGGGTATGAACTCACCTGTAGTGAGTGGTTTGGATGAACGGATGATGGAGGATGCTAAGTGTCAAGTGAATACTTGTACACACACAATGATCCTAGTTAACATATAATAACACATATAAGTCCTAAGGATTGCATCTAAGGGTGGTAGGACCTTGTAATTAAGTTTAGGGTTCAAGGGTAAACTCCCTTAGAGTTTACGGTTTTGTGACCATAACTCATTGAGTTTATGGTCGTAAACCCATGAGTTTACGGCCGTAAACTCATGGTACTTGACCATTTTGTGTTTTGAAGCCATAAAGATCATAAGAAGCATTTCTACTTCATGTTTAAGCCTTAGGAAGAGATTAGGGCACCATTTCACTCCTTTAGGGAGTTTACGGTCCTTGGACCACTTCTCCTTAGGTTTACGGCCGTAAACCCAAATGATTTATGGTCTTTTGATGTTTTCAAGTACTAAGCACATCAAGGAAGGGGTCTAGGCTAGTTTCCAAGGCTTGGTAAGGGACTAGGGCCACTTTGGCCCCTTTGTTAGGGTTTACGGTCCAAGCTGTTCTTGGACCGTAAACACCTTTGATCTTGTGTTTCTTGGGTGTTTTCTTGATGATTAGAAGTGTAACAAGTCTTATAATACACTAGGGTAATAGTACTTACTAGGTAGAAGCTTGAAAAGGTGCTAAAAGTCCAAGAACACTAGTGTGTGTTCTTGGTGAAACTTGAAGATCTACACTTTTCGAATGATTTCACGGATGGAATCATGTAAGATCACTAGATTAAGTAAGATATCAACTTTTTAGGGCTAGAAACACTTACAAAGTTGAAGATCTTGAAGAAAAGTCGGATGATACTTGAGAGAGAAATGGGTTTTGGATCTTGAAAATGTGAAAAGTGGTAAATAATGACTAAGTGTCATATTTATACCCCCTTTTAGGGTTTACGGCCGTAAACACCTTTGTTTAGGCCGTAAACTCCAAACTATTGGAGTTTTGGGACATTATTGTTGCACAATAAACCTTAGGGCATCCTCTCTCCTGTTATCTCCTGAAGTACTAATCTTAAAACACTCAAACTTATTCCAAAAAGCTTGAAAGTTAGCAGAAACAGTTCTGACTTCTATTGAAGTGAATGGTTGTATAGAATAGAAATTTCGGGTTGTCACATCATCCCCCCGTTAGAAGGAATTTCGTCCCAAAATTAGATTTTAAGCAAATAAGTAGTTACAAATAACTAAGTAAAAAGACGAGGATATTTCAGTTTCATCTGATCCTCTCACTCCCAAGTGAATTCAGGTCCTCGCTTGGCGTTCCAGCGAACCTTCACTATCGGGATACGACTTTGTTTCGTTTGCTTGACCTCCCGATCCATGATCTCTACTGGTTCTTCCACGCAGTTGAGGCTCTCGTTGATCTCGATCTCGTCGAGTGGGATTACAAGAGTCTCGTCGGACAGACACTTTTTCATGTTCGAGACGTGGAAAGTAGAATGTATGTTACTGAGTTCGCGCGGTAAGTTAAGTATGTAAGCTACAGGGCCGATTCTGGCAAGAATCTCGAAAGGCCCTATGTACCTTGGATTTAGCTTTCCACGCTTTCCGAAGTGTATCAAGCCCTTCCAGGGTGAGACCTTCAATAGAACATGGTCTCCCACCTGGAATTCCAACGGTTTCCTTCGTTTATCAGCGTAGCTTTTCTGTCGGTCTCTAGAGGCTTTCAATCGTTCACGAATCTGAACGATCTTCTCTGTTGTTTCCCGAATGATCTCCGGACCCGTGAGAGTGCTTTCAGGAACTCGTCCTTTAGCTAACTGGGTATCACCCACCTCAGCCCAGCACAGAGGGGATCTGCACTTTCGGCCATACAGGGCCTCGAATGGAGCAGCCTTTATGCTCGTGTGATAACTGTTGTTGTAGGAAAATTTGACAAGGGGTAAATGAGTATCCCATGCCTTCCCAAAGTCGATCACACAGGCTCGCAACATATCTTCCAAGGTTTGGATAGTTCTCTCACTTTGACCGTCGGTCTGTGGATGGTAAGCTATACTCATGTCCAACCTAGTTCCTAGGGAACTTTGTAGCGACTGCCAGAACCTCGAAGTGAATCTACTATCTCTGTTCGAGATAATGGATATGGGAACACCGTGCAGTCGTACAATCTCCCGAATGTAGGTTCTTGTAAGCTTCTCCATCTTGTCTGTTTCTTTGATAGGCAGGAAGTGTGCGGACTTGGTCAATCTGTCGACGATGACCCATATGGTATCAAGTCCACCCGTTGTCTTGGGCAACTTGGTTATGAAGTCCATAGTGATCCGCTCCCACTTCCATTCCGGTATCACTGGTTGTTGTAGAAGACCGGAGGGTTTCTGGTATTTGAGCTTGACCTTGGCGCAAGTAAGGCATTTACTTACGAAGGTAGCAATCTCTGCTTTCATGTTAGGCCACCAGTATAGCTTTTTAAGATCCAGATACATCTTATCTGAACCTGGGTGGACGGAATAACGAGTGTTGTGCGCCTTGTTCATGACCAAGTCTCTAAAACCACCGTGTTTCGGTGTCCAGATCCGATCCATGAGATATAAGGCTCCGCCACCCTAGACTTCCAAGTTCTTATCCATCCCTCTCAGGGATTCACTCGTCACATTTTCAGGTTTCAAAGCGTCGAGCTGAGCCTCCTTAATTTGCGTGGACAAGTGTGAATGGATATTTAGAGTCAAAGATTTGACTCTACGACCAGAGTATTCTTTCCGACTTAGGTCGTCGGCTACTACGTTGGCTTTACCTGGATGATAACGAATTTCACATTCGTAATCACTGAGTAGCTCGACCCACCGTCGTTGTCTCATGTTGAGCTCCTTCTGGTCGAATATATGTTGTAGGCTTTTGTGATCTGTAAAGATAGTACTTTTTGTACCATACAGGTAGTGTCTCCAGATCTTCAGAGCAAACACAACTGCTCCTAGTTCAAGATCGTGGGTGGTGTAGTTGACCTCGTGGTCTTCAGCTGTCTTGAGGCATAGGCGATGACCTTACGTCGTTGCATCAGAACACAGCCGAGCCCTTGATTTGAAGCATCGCAATAGACAACGAAGTCTTCTATCCCTTCGGAGAGGGATAGTATTGGTGCGGTGCACAAGGCTCACTTGAGCGTTTGGAACACTCTCTCTTGCTTCTCTTCCCAGTCAAAGGCCACGCCCTTCTGGGTCAGTGTTGTAAGAGGTTTCGCAACGCGGGAGAAGTTGTGAATAAACCTGTGATAGTAGCCAGCGAGACCTAGATATTGACGAATTTCTGTAGGTGTCTTCGGTGCTGACCAGTTCTCAATGGCCTTGATTTTGGAAGGGTCCACATGAATTCCCTCTTTACTAACTACGTGGCCTTGGTGGTTTAATCTATTAATTAAACTAGACTTTTGGAAGGGTCCACAGGAATTCTCCGATCGTAATGTTTCTAAGACTTGACGAAGATGTTGACTATGTTCCTCCTTACTACGAGAGTAGATGAGTATGTCATCGATGAAGACAATGACGAACTGATCCAAGTAAGGACGACACACCATATTCATAAAATCCATGAATATTGCGGGCGCGTTAGTCAATCCGAATAGTATCACTACGAATTCGTAGTGCCCATAACGAGTTCGGAAGGCTGTCTTGGGAACATCCTCCTCTAACACTCGTAGTTGGTGGTACCCGGATCGTAGATCTATCTTCCAGAAGTAGTTGGCTCCTTGAAGTTCATCAAATAAATCATCAATGCGGGGTAAGGGATAACGATTTTTAATGGTAAGCTTGTTGAGTTCCCTGTAGTCGATGCACATACGAAACGATCCGTCTTTCTTCTTGATGAACAAGACCGGTGCTCCCCATGGTGAGAAACTTGGCCTAATGAATCCCTTCTGTAGAAGTTCGTTAAGCTGACTGGAAAGTTCCTGCATCTCCGCTGGTGCCAGACGATATGGAGATTTGGCTACCGGAGTAGCCCCTGGCACTAAGTCGATTCTGAACTCGACCTGGCGTTGTGGTGGTAATCCTGGAAGTTCTTCTAGAAAGATGTCGAGAAAGTCGCGTACTTCTGGGATGTTCTGAATATCTTTCACTTCTTGACTCGTATCGACGATGTGTGCGAGGAATGCATGATATTCCTTTCGCAAGCACTTCTGAGCTTGGATACTCGAAATGATATGAAGGTTCGTACTAGGTTTGTCGCTGTAGATAACTAGAGTTTCGCTGTTAGGAAGGTTAAGACGAACTGCTTTTTCAAAGCACAAGATGTCGGCGCGATGAAGACTCAACCAATCCATGACGATAATGACGTCGAAACTTTTAATTGGGACCGGCATGAGGTCTATCTTGAAAGTATGGCCATCTAAAGTTAGAGTACAACCTACGTATGTGCAGTTAGTACTTTCCGTTTTCCCGTTTGCCATTTCTACAGTGAATGATTTATCTAGTGCACGTGGTTTTTGTTTAAGCAGGTGTGCAAATTTTTGGTTTACGAAACCTTTCTTCGCTCCACTATCAAAAAGTATGCAAGCATATGAGTTATCGAGGAGAAACGTACCAGTAACTATTGTAGGATGAGCTACGGCCTCCTCGTGGCCTATGGCCAGAACTCTTCCTACTCCTCCAGCTATCCCTGCCTTACGGCAGTTCCTCTTGTAGTGGCCTACTTCGCCACAACCGTAGCAAGCTTGGCCCACACCGGCGTTAGGAACTTGAGCGGTCGGCCATGCTGGAGTCTTGCAAAAACGGGCAGTATGCCCCCTTCTGTTGCAGTTAGTGTTGGGTTAATGTCTAAGTCCATAACTATATTTAGTATGTACTTGACCCGACCCGGCATGGTCCATTTGGGTTGCACTTCACCGACACAATTTATATGGATAGTCTTTTGAGAATAGTATATTTATGATTTATATTAATATATTATAAGTTCTAATATATTAATATGGAATCATATTATTTAATTAGTATTGATCAAGAATTAATTTAGAATTAATTAAGTGATCAAAAAGAACTAATTAAATATGGACTCTTATATATATGGAATGGGCCAAGTTCATTTAGGTTGGGCTAAACTTTCATGGATGGTCCATGAAGCTTTTAACCCATGGATCCTATGTAAATGAAAGGTCATGGGTATTAGGGTTTACATGGATGTAACCCTAATCCTCCATAATATATAAAGGGGTCCTTGGCTCACAAAACTGGCACAAGTGTGTGAAAATAAGAGTGGGCCGATTTTAGTGTGCATACATATTCTCTCAAGTTCTTCCAAGGTGTTTTGGTGATTTGTGATTCCATTTGAGGCTTCCACACTATTGGGGCTAAGCTCTTAAAGCTTGAAGACATCAAGCTACATCAAAAGGTATGTCATCTAACTAGAACTTTGTAGTATAGGTGCTTCATAATATGCTAGTTAGGATGAAACCTTGGAATAGTTAATATTTGCATGTATAATAGAGAAAACATAGATCCAAGGTTTATAGGGTTGCATGTACACCATAGGAGTGTTAGAATGCTCAAAACCCAACAGTGGTATCAGAGCCATGGGTTGTTTTCTGTTATATTGATGCAAATGTTTTATTTTCAAGTTGAAAAAAAAGAAAAAAAAAACATGACGTCTGTCAAATTTTAAGATAATTACTTGTTTTGTGAAAAACGGATTATTTGTAAAATTTGAATCATTTGTTATATGAGTTGAATTAGGTCAAATTTAGTAAAAGATAAAATGATATGATTATTTTATTAGTTTTAAAAGTTTGATCTAAATGTTTTAAGAAGTTACATATTTTGTCATAAAATTTTGGAGCTCAAAAGTTTTTTTAAAGTTGTGATCTTAAGGGTTTTTGAAACTTCCATAAGTTATGGATATGAAAGTTTTTTTCTAAAAAAAAAAAAATTTGATTCAAAGTTTTTATGGAGTTACAAAATTTGGTGTTAATGTTTTAAAGAATTTCATAACTTGTTCTTAAGTTATGGAACATGGAAAGTTTCATCATAAAACACCATTAATTCCATAAGTTATGGAATCCAAAGGTTTTCAAGAATTACAAAACCTGCCCTCAAGTTTTGGAATTTGAGAAAAGTTTTTTATGAAAAAAAGAATTGAATTATAAAACTCTTGGGTTCATAACTTAAACAATTAATTAAATGGTTTTAATTTTGAGTTTAATAATTGGAATTATGATGTTTTGTTGAATAGTTCAAATTAACTCTTATGGACTTTATTAATAGTTAATTAAAGCGTTTAATTAAAAGAGTATTATTAATCCATAAATATATGGTTTGAGTTTAATTAAATTAAAAGTCTAGTTTAATTAATAGATTAAACCACCAAGTATTTTAAATGTCTAAAATACACCCTTATACTATTATAATATTAAAAGTTTAATATATTATATGTATAAGAGAAAGTCGTCTTACCATTAGTAGGCCTCATTCACGAAGCCGGTCTATAAGGGGGGGTATAAGGTTACTGCCTATAAAATGGCAGTTTAATGGGTGTCCACTCTCACTCACCGCTTCCTTGACCGGTGGAGGGTCGTTAGCCGAACAGGTAGGACAAGGACTATAATTCTCCCTTCATTATAAGTATAATGATAAATACTAAGTAACTAAACACTTATAAATTCCCAATCTTAGTTACTTAGGAAAATGTGAATAAGGTGCTAATCCATGAAATTACACTTTGCACTTTGTTTAAGCTGTTAGTGGAGAATGTGTGGTTAACCGGCACACTAACCTGGACTTAACAAGGTAGGCAAAGGGTAACTTAATGTTTATCATAGTATCGTTGGAGCGTGTGTGGTTAACCGGCACATCGATTGAGGGGTAAATATTAAGGGTACCAAGTATATTTGCATGGTTACTTCACACCTTGTTTTGTGATCCTCGGCATCCCAGTCACAAAACCTGAAGGGCACACTCGAGATTGAAACATGCCATTGAAAAGTTCAATGAATCTCAAAAGAATCTAGGAGTTTCAAAACCAATTAAAACCTAATAATACATTTCGTTTATCTTGGTGGAAATTGGTGAATCGTCATTCACCTACCTTCAAATATTTTATAGCTTGGATTACAGCATCCCTCTTCCAAGTTATAAAATAGTTTGTTGGGTCCTAGCCTTAATATATCATATTGGGTGTTATATTAAGGACTTAAATCAACTTTACGTGAATTTCTCCCATTGTTGATGTCTGGTTTAGACAACAATGATCTTCCCAAACCAAGCTTTCCTAATGAATATGACTTCCCGAGTTTGGCTCATGGAAGTCATACTTCTCTTCCTCCACCTCCTCCAATTATTCTCCCTAACCCACAAGTTCAAGATCACTCAAGCCCTAATGGAAAGAAAGGTCTATGTGTGATCACATCTTAGAGATGAAGTCACATATTGACAAGCCGGGAGAGTTGGGTGTCAAAGTCTTGAGAAAGTTGGATGTTCAATCACTTTCTAAGTCACATAGTGAGTTCCTTTGGGACTACTATGAAACAGACTATGACATGAACCTTAATGATCATATCTATTTGCTTGGTGCTGCTGAATCAGCAATGATTTGGAACGATAGTAAAGCAAATTTGATTAGAAGATCAACTTCCCAAAAACTTTATGGACAGTGACAATGGTGACACTGGAAATCCAGAAAAAGCATTCTCTTCCCAATGGAAAGGGATTGGCCATTGTCAACCCGGTTGACCAAATGGTAAAGAGAAAAGCTAAGTCTGAGATAGTCCCATTACCAAAGGGTCCATATGTTTATTTTGCCAAAGGAAGGGGCGTTGATTGCAAAGCTGCCAAATTTACCTAAGGATGTTAAAGTCAATAAGTTTGACTCTACATCAGGTAGAGCCCATTATCTAACTCTGTTAAGTTCTATTCTGAGATCCACATTACATGATGTGACTGGGTCACATGTTGATGTTTTAAGAATCAAAGAATAGAGAGAAATCTTAAAGGAAGTATATGCTGATTCTGATCGCGAAGGTGGATTTCGATCGCATCAGAATTTTGAGCAATTGCTTAAGAAGTTATGATATATTGCTAAGGAATAGATAACAACAATTTTCCATGTGGATTGTAAGGATAAGTTTTTCCGCAAAGTTTTAAAATAAAAGAAAATTGTTTAATTTTATTTATTTGAAGTATCCTTACAATGGCATTTGTGGAAAATTGTTGCTTATATGATTCCACTGACATCAATATTGGAAAATGGATTTGATTATTTCATTTGTGGTAGTGTCTAAATTTACCAAATCAGGAAAGTTCCTCATCACCCAAGTTTCAATTGGACCGAAACTTGGAATCATGCAAGTTGAATAGTATGATGAATGAGAACTTTCAAGCATTGGAAAATCAAGACTAATTACTTGTTTACATGGATGTGTGAGTCAAGTGAAGGACTAAAGGGATCGAGTACACATTCTTGTGCACTGGTCATGTCCACCACAAAGCTCGTTAAGACTATTTGATTTACTAAAGTTTAGTAAATATGGTTATACTTACAAGGTTAAGTATAATTCTGAAACATTGGAAAAGTCTCAATGTATGGCAGAACGAATGGGAAGAATCAAATTAGGCAGAAAGATAAATTTTTCTCAAATCTGAAAAGATGGGAGAGTACTTTAGTATCATGTTTATGATCATCCTAATGATTTAGAAATCATATCACAATTAGTCCTCTAAAGGTTATCTTAGTGCATTCTTATGACTAAGAAGAGGAGTCATGAATTGTTGAAATGGTTAGATCAGGAAGATGAGTCATACTTCGTTCCAAAACAATTCTTAGAGTCATACTCCAAGATTGTAACTTGAGTGACATATCTTAAAGAAAGGTTTAAAACACTTGTCAAATGTAAGAGTAAAAGTGTCCTACTCTTGTACATTTGAAATTGGTAAGTTGTGATGTTTTGGATAAAACAAAGACCAACTAAGGCCAATTGTGTGAAGTGTTTGTCTTGTTAAAGAATCCACACTATCTCTTGAATATTTGGCAAGATAGTCTTATATGTCAAGAGGATAGTGGGAGTCTTAAAGATCCTAAAAAGAATTTCAAGAACTAATCAATAATAAAACCTGAGGTTCTTCACTAGCACACGACTTGAGGTTTATAACCTATCGTGTTGACATATTCTGTGCCCATTCCAGTTAAAGTTGGCTTTGCATAGGAGTTCTGAAAGTTCTCAATTGGTTGCATAACAACTTGGAAGCAATGGCAGGCCCTGTACTGCCAGGTGGCAAGAAGTTAAGATTGCATAAGTTCAGTCCATATGAGTTTGGATTTGTCATTATCCTTGTCTTGTGACTATGGTTTTGACGATTCACATGGATAAGAACACATACACCATAAAATCTAAGGGTCATAAGGTTTCTCTCCGATTCATGAAAATGATGGTGAGGAAACACTTCCACCAAGTAGATTTGAAGCAGATTGCAAAAGGTCTAAACAATTGAGACTATGATTACGACATCCCTTTTCATAGTTCTGAAATTGTTTAGACACACATGCATGCTATCTAAGGAAAGGTGTATGATTTTGATAAAGTTTTATCAAAGCATCTCGTATCGGAAATATGACTTTGGTAAGAAAGTCAATAAAGTATTGATTTCTAGAAGTCCAGCTGATTTCTGAGTACATGTCAAAGCTAGTGGGAGCATAAGTGTTATGCTAATAATCATCATGTTAGTGGGAGCATGATAATTATTGTTAATGTTGCAAGTTAGCAATGTTAATTATAGAAAACAAAAGTTTCAATTCGTGAGGCTGCAGGGATTGAAAAAGTTGTTTTGCTATAATTAAGGGAGAGGATATACTTCATTTCAGTACTAAAGGCTTAGATTGAGACCTTAATCATCTTTAGTCAAGAATATATATATGAATTTCATGTTGGATTGGTTCAACTTAAGGAAATTCTATATATTGCGTTCTCAAAATTCGATTATGATTACGACATCCCTCTTCATAGTCAAATTTTGAAAACATGGCAAATAAAAATATTGTAGCAAAAGACTGGTCTAGAATCATGTCTTTATGTGAGACATCATGAATCGTGCACCATTTGCTTTGGGTACAGGATCGATTGCGTGTGCTATAATATTTGTCATTTCTAAATTTTTCCAAATGCCCAGAGGCATTAAGAAGGGAAAAGGTCTAGAATTGGATATGACTAAAATGATTAAGCAATTGTCGAGGACAATCTGAGGTTTACCAAAGATTGGTTGCTCAGGGACAGTTGGAAGTATAGTGCTAATTTTGGAAGGACCATATTGACATATTCTGAAAAGAGGCATCTCTTATTCAGAAGTGATAGTCAAAATGAGAATATGGAGTTGTCTCCATAGGTGGAAGTTATATGTGTAAGATTAGAAAACTTAATGCAAGAAGCATGTCCAAAGCAATGTACTTTGAATATGAGACTTAGTTTCCATGGAGTTGATCTCCATTGGAATACCTTATAATGACTGTTGACAAGTCTTTGTGACTTTGTACATATTCATTACAGGAGGGTCAGTGCATATAAGTTTAAAATCTAAACAGATTTCGATAAATGATAGGAATTTGAAATTCTCACATTTTTCGATAAGGATTTGGGAGTGTGAAATTAGAATCATTGAAATTATGTTCAATTGGTTTATTTCACAAAGTAAGGATCATAGACAAACATAGAGTGCATACTTGGTGTATGGCAAAGCTATTGTTTAAGAAAAACATAGTGTACATGCTTGGAGCATGGGACAACTAGTGTTTTTAATTCAAGTATGAAGTTGATAAAACCGAAACAATGAATAATGAGTAATCAGTATGGTGATAAATAAAAGTGTTTATTTATACTCATAGGGTTTGATACTATATTTGATTCATTTATTCTTGTGTTTCACTTTGCATGTTTTGACTTCCAGAATAACTAAGTCGCTCTTCCTGAATGATTAAGTTATTCAAACCATCCACAGTCGGTCATATGTTGGAAGTAGATATGAATCAAGACTGTCATGGGTTGGTTTGTAGAGGTCCAAGTTGGTGGACAAAGTGGTGCTACAACACTCATGAGTGCTCATAAGTTCTGAGTATTGGATTCAACCCGCGCTCATTTGAATCACTTCATGGATTTTATCACGAGTGATCATGAGATGATAATATCTTATATTCTTCAAACCTAGAGATATGAGTTGTTACTATGAGTTGGTTATACATTGATTGCACGAAAACGCATTTGGTCACTCGATGTTATAAAACGTGCCTTTGTGTATGATTCAACAAGTAGTAGAACAAGCCATATGAGTCGAAGTTTATCCATTCCTTTTACCTTCGGGATAAAAGCGATATCTGTGGGCCCCTCGATGATTTAACGATGACACATGTGAGTGCTTGGCCAAGCCAGGACTGATTTGATTTGTTCAATCAATTAGTCATCATAAATCGAAAATCGAGAAACAACAAATGGACAAAGAGAATGATTATAATCCATGTCTCAGTCCATATGATATCTAGAATGGAGGAATATATGATCCCTTATCTAATGGACAAGTCATTGACAAGGTCAGAGTTCGATAGCGGCTTTAAGAGCTACGATTGCCAGTTAGGTTTTGAAGTCAGAGCTACGATTGCCAGTTAGGTTTTGAAGTCATACTCAATAATAGTTTTAGACTTATCCAAGTGGGAGACTGTTGGATTAATGTCTAAGTCCATAACTATATTTGGTATGTACTTGACCCGACCCGGCATGGTCCATTTGGGTTGCATTTCACCGACACAATTTCTATGGATAGTCTTTTGAGAATAGTATATTTATGATTTATATTAATATATTATAAGTTTTAATATATTAATATGGAATCATATTATTTAATTAGTATTGATCAAGAATTAATTTAGAATTAATTAAGTGATCAAAAAGAACTAATTAAATATGGACTCTTATATATATGGAATGGGCCAAGTTCATTTAGGTTGGGCTAAGCTTTCATGGATGGTCCATGGAGCTTTTAACCCATGGATCCTATGTAAATGAAAGGTCATGGGTATTAGGGTTTACATGGATGTAACCCTATTCCTCTATAATATATAAAGGGGTCCTTGGCTCACAAAATTGGCACAAGTGTGTGAAAATAAGAGTGGGCCGATTTTAGTGTGCATACATATTCTCTCAAGTTCTTCCAAGGTGTTTTGGTGATTTGTGATTCCATTTGAGGCTTCCACACTATTGGGGCTAAGCTCTTAAAGCTTGAAGACATCAAGCTACATCAAAAGGTATGTCATCTAACTAGAACTTTGTAGTATAGGTGCTTCATAATATGCTAGTTAGGATGAAACCTTGGAATAGTTAATATTTGCATGTATAATAGAGAAAACATAGATCCAAGGTTTATAGGGTTGCATGTACACCA
Organism: Lactuca virosa; assembly: GCF_052849685.1. Classification (NCBI taxonomy): domain Eukaryota; kingdom Viridiplantae; phylum Streptophyta; class Magnoliopsida; order Asterales; family Asteraceae; genus Lactuca; species Lactuca virosa. The sequence continues at coordinate 284,414,936 of NC_136428.1, forward strand.
TAGGAGTGTTAGAATGCTCAAAACCCAACAGTTAGTGCACTGCATTTCCCGACAAGGTCCGTTGTGATGGAAGGTGCATTTGTTGCACTTCGGAAGATTACCGGCATAAGGCTTTGCTGGTAAGGGATTAGCAAGGACAACATGAGTTACCGTGGCAGCATTGATTGTAACTAGTTGTTGTCTCTTTGAGGATTCTTGTGAAGTCCCGCTTTTCCTCTTGTTCCACCCCTTTTTCTTGTTGTTGTTGTTTCCCTTTTGTTGCTCGAGTGTAGAAATCGTTGGGTTCTGGTAGTTTCCGTGATCTATAAGAGATTGTGCCAGCTCTTTAGCACTGTCAAAAGTAATAGGCCTTGATGCTAACACACTTGACTGGATCTAGGGCGACAGTCCCCAAATATATCTCTCTATTTTCTTGCTCTCTAGAGCAACCATATCAGGGCAAAGAATTGCCAGATCACAGAATCTATTAGTATAGGTTGATATGTCAGAACCAACCATTACAAGACCCTATAGTTCCTGCTAGAGTTTTTGAATTTCCCCTCGTGGTCAGTACTCTCTCATCAGCATGGCTTTCAAGTTCTCCCAGCTTATCGAATTTGCCACTATCAGAGTCAGTGACTTAACGTGGCCATTCCACCAAGTTAAAGCCCTGTCAGAAAAGGTACAAGTAGCAAACTTGACCTTATTGTTCTCTGGGCAGGCGCATATTTCAAAGACCGCTTCTGTCTTTTCGATCCACTGCCTTAAGATCATAACCCCTCCAGTTCCATTGAAATTTCTGGGTTTGGCATTCGTAAAATCCTTGTAGGTGCATTCCCGGGGGTGCCCATGGCTCTCGCCATGGTTAGAAATAGGTGCGCCAGTTCCTGATCCACTAGGGACGGGAGTATTGATGTGTGACATGGCAGCCGCTACGGCCGCCGTGACAGCTGCTTGGAACATAGCAGCTCGAACAGAGGAGGTGGTGGAGGTGGTGGTATCGGTGTTTCGTTATTATTGTTACGCCTTAGATTTCTGCGAGGAGGCATCTTTTAACTATAAGTTTAGAAAGATGAAGATATTGATAAGAATTCAATAGGAAAGTTGATGAAAATGACTCATGGACTAACTCTTCATAGTTCAACAGCACGATTAAATGTAGATCTAGAACTAACAAATGATAGCATTTGGATAATAATTTCCATGAGATCAGGTACCTGTCAATATTACTGGAATTACAGATGTAACAAGTTCGGGAAAAATGGCCTAGTAGGAGGCCTTACATCAACCATGATGGGAGAATTTTGACGGGACTACGACCTAATCAAGACCTAACAGGTCTAAGGTTTACAAAGATAGGAAATTAGACCAGAGTTTTACATAACTAGGTTATATCCAAAAGAGAAGTCGATGAGATTCTATCGGCGACGAGAACTACTAGAGTGAGTTCTTGATTCCGACAGAAGGCGTTCTATGTCCCTCACACGCCTGTCAGATCTTACTTGCTAAGCTCGAAGTTCCCTGACGTCAGCTTGGGTTCCAGCAAGTTCTCTCTGCAGAGCTGCATTGTGGACCATAGTCCTTTCATGAGCATACTCTAGTTGGCGAATGCGGACTGTGTTAACGCCAGAGTTGGCATCAATCTCCATGACTCGGTCGATAGCAGCTCGACCCTGTTCGGTGTTCCGGGAAATCCTACGAACCATGATGGGTAGGACCCTGTCAGCTGAACCTCCCTCAGTGAGGTTGTAGAAGCTTTTGTCTCCATTGTAGGGGATGGGTTGACTCTGTTCCTGACTCCATCTATTTAAGTTTGTGGCCCACAGAGGTGTGTGTCCTTGAAATGTTGGACGAGGGTTTGGGTCATGAGCAGCTGGGGGTAGATTGTTGACTTCTGGTTCTGAGTCTGAACTATCAGAAAAGCCTTCAGCTTCGTGATCATCCAAAGGAATTGGGTGATGATTCTTTGGCTCTTCTCCGAGCCATCCAGCATTGTCGTGGTTAGGGTAGTACAGGTCGTCGTGGGGATGGAATCCAGCCATGATATCTACGCGAGAAAAGGGATATAAGAAGCAATTAATAGACGTACTAACTAAGATAATTATAAGTTGATCTTTATCAGTTACTTCAATACTTGTTTAGTGCATACCAGTTATATGTACTCAGGACAGGATAGACCTTCGAATAAGTGACCCTAACTCTAAGCCCACAACCAAACAAGGAACAAGAAGTAAAGCAAAGATTCACAGATTCTAAGTCTATGACGTCCTAGGTGCATATAACCTTAGTGTATCCACTCAGCAACTATTGACCTACTGATAAAGACCTTTTAATTCTCAAATAAGTAATTATAGTAACACCAAATACCCCTATGGTATTTCATTGTGGTAATGTTGGTAAGTTTTTAGACTTGTTGCCATATCACAACCATTCTTGGGCATATGCTAATCACTCCTCGGACCAGCATAGTTGATCAGGCTATGCCACTCCCAGGACTGACCATACATCCCCGAGCTTACCTGTGATATCCAACAATCGTAATACTTTTGTTTTTGTCGTTGTGACACTGATTTTAGTATGAATGCAGGCATGTATACTTAATTAAATATTTTATTATTTAAAAGTATAAACTCTTGTTCAGAGTATTTTAATCCCATTGTATTTATAGTTAGTATATCTTTTATTTGTTGATATACTCAATTCACTATAAACAAAGCTCTGATACCAATCTGTCACACCCCAAACCAAGAACGGCGGAAACGTTCAGGGGTGGAGGACGTCATGTAAAGTATCATAACAGTGCAAAGTAGTAAACAAGCAACAACATCATCCATTGCATTAGAAGTAAAGTTTTAATACAAGAGTGTTCTTTCATAGTAATAAGACACCAAAATATGTAATCAAAATAAAAGACGAGTCTTGTCTGTGCTCCGTCTTCTCAAAACCTGGTCATCATACCTGTCTACTGGTGACCTGAGAATACAAGTTATTTTGAAAGTGTAGATCAGCATAAAGCTGGTGAATTCATAAGTATTATGGTGTCATTGATTTGAAAAGCTGTTATGAAAGACTTGTAAATATTTGATGAAACATTTAGTATAAGTGTGAAAACCCTAGAAAATCCTATATTTCCTACTAGTATAAAAAGTAGTCTTCTACCAAGACCCGAATGCTTTGAAGGTTTGCATTTCTGTATCAATGAAGATTTTTCCCTGTACAACTATTATTATAAAAATATAGTCTACCTCATCGTTTATGTGAATGTGTCACAAAATAAAAGTAATAGGGAAAATTATATAATCATTGAAATCGTATCCTTTTGCCTTAGGATAAACACGGCGTGGAAACTCGCCGAACAGTACAATCGATATCATCCGTCGATGAACAGGTCCCGCTGTAGCTAGCAGCCAGGTGTAGGATGGTCAGTCCCGTATAGTATATATATAGTATTTCTCTTTTTATAGATATAGTATTTCTCTCTGGATAACATGTAATAGTATCTCTTCATATAGTAGTATGGACTCATGAATGAACTGACTCTTGTGTAATTCCTTGTAATAGGAATAGTAATTTGTATCCCCTCAACTATACCTATAATAGTTTACTGGAATGTAAATTGAATGTCCAAGTAGGTTTATACACCCTTGCTACTCAAGAGTGTTGGAACTAAAGAAAGAATGAAAGCTCTCATATCAATACATATATACATGAAACATAAGTGTATAGATATGGTTTTTAACAGTAAATTGAAAGGGGTTTTGTAAAACATTTAAGAGTTTTGGACAATAAATAATAATGACTTGATGTCAGTTTATAAAATATTTCAAAAGTAATCTGTTGATAACAAGGTAAAAATAACTGAAAAGCATTGTATTTTTCATATTTTGAAGTATGTGAAATCAGTTGTTTGAAAACACAGTTATAAATCACATGCGATTGATTCTATAACTTCTTGTTTTCTACTTGTATCCCCCCCCATGAAAGCATTTAAAATCATTTAAAAGATTGATTAAGGGGGTATGAACTCACCTGTAGTGAGTGGTTTGGATGAACGGATGATGTAGTATGCTAAGTGTCAAGTGAAGACTTGTAAACACACAATGATCCTAGTTAACATATAATAACACATATATGTATCCAATTAGTCATAAAACAACTAATTAACCAAATTTAAGACATCCGAAGACATGTAAAACACTTGATTTAAGTGCTACAAGTCCTAAGGATTTCATCTAAGGGTGGTAGGACCTTGTAATTGAGTTTAGGGTTCAAGGGTAAACTCCCTTGGAGTTTACGGTTTTGTGACCATAACTCATTGAGTTTACGGTCGTAAACCCATGAGTTTACGGCCGTAAACTCATGGTACTTGACCATTTTGTGTTTTGAAGCCATAAAGATCATAAGAAGCATTCCTACTTCATGTTTAAGCCTTAGGAAGAGATTAGGGCACCATTTCACTCCTTTAGGGAGTTTACGGTCCTTGGACCACTTCTCCTTGGGTTTCGGCCATAAACCCAAATGGTTTATGGTCTTTTGATGTTTTCAAGTACTAAGCACATCAAGGAAGGGGTCTAGGCTAGTTTCCAAGGCTTGGTAAGGGACTAGGACCACTTTGGCCCCTTTGTTAGGGTTTACGGTCCAAGGTGTTCTTGGACCGTAAACACCTTTGATCTTGTGTTTCTTGGGTGTTTTCTTGATGATTACAAGTGTAACAAGTCTTATAATACACTAGGGTAATAGTACTTACTAGGTAGAAGCTTGAAAAGGTGCTAAAAGTCCAAGAACACTAGTGTGTGTTCTTGGTGAAACTTGAAGATCTACACTTTTGGAATGATTTCACGGATGGAATCATGTAAGATCACTAGATTAAGTAAGATATCAACTTTTAGGGCTAGAAACACTTACAAAGTTGAAGATCTTGAAGAAAAGTCGGATGATACTTGAGAGAGAAATGGGTTTTGCATCTTGAAAATGTGAAAAGTGGTAAATAATGACTAAGTGTCATATTTATACCCCCTTTTAGGGTTTACGGCCGTAAACACCTTTGTTTAGGCCGTAAACTCCAAACTCTTGGAGTTTTGGGACATTATTGTTGCATAATAAACCTTAGGGCATCCTCTCTCATGTTATCTCCTGAAGTACTAATCATAAAACACTCAAACTTATTCCAAAAAGCTTGAAAGTTAGCAGAAACAGTTCTGACTTCTATTGAAGTGAATGGTTGTACAGAATAGAAATTTCGGGTTGTCACAAGATCTATACAACACAACTTGTATTCTACCCCAAAACAAAGTAAAAATCGAAAATAGGGGGTATGAACTCACTTTGGGTTGTTGTTTTCGATTTGAAGAAGATATGGAAGGAGATGATGTTGTTTTTGGCTTTGAGTGCTTCCTTAGAAGAAGTTTCGAAACTTGGATGGTCCTAGGAAGCATGATCACGAAATGAAGCCATGTAAGGGAGTGTTCTTAGCTTAAGAATGGAAATCAATGACTTAGGTATGATGACAACTTACCAAGGATGATGAACTTGATTAAGAACCTCTTGAAAACACACTCAAAGTCTCGAAAATTTAGACGAGGTAGGAGGAGTGTTTGAGAGATTTCTTGAGAGTGGTTGAAGGAAATGAATATGGTGGGGAATGAGGGGTTTGGCCGAGAGTAGAAGAAGAGATGGAGAAGAGATAAGCTAGTTTCCTTGAGACATGGGATTGGTTAATTACATGGAGGGTAATTATCATGGAAGACCACAAGGTAAATTTGAGGTGGGACCATTTAACCCCATGCACAATCTTTTCTATTATTTATTATTTTATTATTATTTTTTTTATTTGTTTTGGGCCGAGAGTTTGGGCTAGGAAGGGGGAAATGGAATAGTTTGGGCCCATTCTTGGTTTTGCTCGATTTTGTGAAGCCCAATAAATATGTTTCGGCCCATTGGGCCCTTAAGTCCATTTACGACCCAATTTGACATAAAAGAATGGATTTATAGCCTATTAGGGTTAATTGGATTAGTTATGGCCCAATAAGGCCAATTAGGGTTAGATTGAATCATTCAAAGACCAAATGGTCCAAAATGTTATAGATTTGTGAATTAGGTCCAATAAGAGAGTCCTAGTCGATAAAGAACTTGAACCAAGATTTCTAAGGTTTCCAACCCTTAGTTGAACATATGAGATGTATTTGAACGAGAATAGAGTATAGTATTCACTTAGAGTACATGCTGTTACAATGGATGATGTTTACATGGGAATAGAATTTCCTAGCAAAATGCCAGTTGTGACATCATCCCCCCGTTAGAGGGAATTTCGTCGCGAAATTCTTTCGAAAGATAGGTTCATGAATGAGAGAATAGGTGAAGGCACTTTTGCTTCATCTGGTTCTTGCATTCCCATGTGAATTCCGGTCCACGCTTTGCGTTTCATCGAATCTTCACAATCGGAATGCGACTTTGTTTAGTACGCTTCATTTCCCTGTCCATATCTTCGACCGGTTCTTCGACGAACCGAAGATTCTTGTTTATCTCGATCTCTTCCAAAGGGAATTATAGGAGTCTCATCTGATAGGCACCTTTTCATATTCGAGACGCGGAACACGGGGTGCACGTTGCTGAGTTCGGCAGGTAGCTGCAGCCTATAAGCCATGGAACCAATCCGGGCAAGAATCTTGATCGGTCCAATGTATCGCGAGTTCAGTTTTCCCATTTCCTAAAGAGAATCATTCCTTTCTAGGGAAAGAATTTCGATAGTACCCGGCCTCCGACTTGGAATTCCAGAGGTTTTCGTTGTTTATCAGTGTAGCTCTTCTGTCGGTCTCGCGATGCTTGAAGTCGAGCTTTGATTTGAACTATCTTCTCAGTTGTTCCGTGGATGATCTCTGGTCCTGTAAGTGTGCTGCTTGGTGATTGCCCTTTTTTCCAGCTGGGTGTCACCCACCTTAGCCCAACATAAAGGCGATCTGCATTTGCGACCATATAAGGCCTCAAATGGAAAAACCTTGATACTTGTGTGATAGATGTTATTGTATGAGAATTCGATCAAGGGTATTTGGGCATCCCATGACTTGCCGAAATCAATCAAACTATTCCGGAGCATGTCTTCGAGTGTTTTGGATGGTTCGTTCACTTTGGCCATCGGTTTGAGGGTGGTAAGCAGTGTTCATGACTAGCTGTGTTCCCTTGGGCATTCTGGAGTGACTGCCAAAGAATCATGGGGTAAATCTACTATCCCGATCCAAGATTATCGACGCTGGCACTCCCTAGAGTCTCACGGTCTCTTTGGTATAGATCCGTGTTAATCTTTCCATCTTGTACAATTCTCTTATCGGCAGGAAATGAGCAGATTTGATTAACCTATCGACGATCACCCAGTTAGTGCTCGATCCAACTCTTGTAATAATAAGCTTTGTCCTTTTGACTTTGAGAGTTTTATCCAATCCACGCAATGCTTCTTTCGCGATATTCTCCGACTGTGATGCCTCCAAAGCCGATCGTAAGTGTTGACAGTGTTTGTTCTTGTTTCATGAGCAGACGAGTATACTATCGATGAAAATAATTAAAAGTTTGACTAGGAATGGTTGGGAAGACTCGGTTCGTGGGGTCCATGAATACCGTTGGGGCATTCGTTTGATTGAAGGGCATCACGACAAATTCCAAATGACCGTATCGAGTTCGGAAAGCAATTTTTGGAATGTCCTCTTCGTGGACTTGGAGCTAGTGATAACCGGATCTTAGATCTATTTTGGAGAAGTAACTAGCTCCTTGGAGCTGGTCAAATAGGTCGTTAATCCGAAGGAGTGGGTATTAGTTTTGATAGTGAGCTTATTCAATTTCCTATAATCGATGCACATTCTGAAGGATCCGTCTTCTTGATGAACAAGATTGGAGCTCTCCAGGGTGAAAATCTTGGTCTGATGAATCCTTTGCTCAACAATTTTCTTAATTGACTGGATAACTCCTAACTTCAGCGGGAGCTAACCTGTAGGGTGAATTGGCAATTGATGTGGCTCCTGTTATTAGTTCGATTCAGAATTCAACCTGTCTCTCTGGGATATTCCCGAAAGTTCTTCAGGAAATACATCCGGAAAATCGCATGCTACTGGAATACCTTGTATGCTTACTTCTTCCTTGGTCTTGTCCACAACATGAGCGGGGAAAACGTAGTTCTTCTGGTGCAGGCACTTCTGTGCCTTGATGCACGAGATAGGACGAGGATTGGCGCCAGGTTTATCACCATGGATTATTAGAGTTTCGTGACTGGGAATGTGAAGGCAAACAGCCTTCTCGCGACTCATAGTATCAGCACGGTGGGGGCTTAACCCAACCATGCCGATTATCACATCAAAACTCCTAATATTTATTGGCATTAAATTTTTATTTGAAATGAATGGTTGTTTAGTGTTAAGGTGTACTCTACATAAATATCCTAGGTTAATTCGGTTTTGTCCCATTAGCCATCTTTACCGTGAAGGCTTCGTTTAGCTTCTGGGGTTGTTGTCTTAGTAAGTGCTCGAATTTTTTATTAACAAAGCTTCGCTCACCTCCACTTGTTGGATTAATGTCTAAGTCCATAACTATAATTGGTAAGACTTGACCCGACCCGGCATGGTCCATTTGGGTTGCATGACATCATGCATTTGGATAGACTATAATGAGAGAAATAACACTTAAGGTTGGTTAATATATTATAAGTTCTAATATATTAATAAGGTTATTTAATTAGTATTGATCAAGAATTAATTTGGAATTAATTAAGTGATCAAAAGGAGACTAATTAAATATATGGGTTGATTGTGTAAATCATTCATTCTTATATATGTGGGCTTGTGATCCAAGATTCCTTATGTTGGACTAAGTCCATGGGGTGACCCATGGATACTCCATGGAGGTTAAAATCCATGGAGCATAAGGAATGGGTAAAGTTATGAGTTACATGGTGTAACCCTAATAGCCACCATATAAAAGAATCCCATGGCTCAAGAAATCATGCACTAATGTGTGAGTGTGAGGGCTAGACGATTTCAAGGAGTGTTCAAGTTTCTCTCAAGTTATTCCAAGTGTATTTGGTGTTGTGTGAACCATTTGAGGTGTCACACTTGGGGCACTAGGCACTCAAGCTTCATGAAGACATTCTACATTAAAGAGGTATGTATTCTATCTTGTTATATTTATTATTTTGTATGCTAGATTAGGATAATACGTTGGATGTTCATAATTGTATGTATAATAGAGAAAACATAGATCCAAGGTATTTAGGGTTGCATGTACACTTAGGAGTGTTAGAATGCTCATAACCCAACAGTGGTATCAGAGCCTAGGCTTGTTTTCTTGTTATACTTGCAAAAGTAGCTGAAAAATCGAGTTGGATGCATATATTCGATTGTTTTGGCTGGAATTGGACTAGGAACATTACCCTAAGATGTTTTTGGACTTATAAACTTGTTTTTGATGTGGTAATGTTCATGCTAATCCAATTTCTAAGATAATTGTCATTATTTCAAGATTTGTATTAGTTTGTATGTTCATGCTAATTTCTTGAAGATTGATGATTTGAACTATCTTGTTCTTATGAGTTATGGAATTAATTAGTTTTGAATAGTTTCAAAACTTGCCCTCAAGTTTTGGAATTTGAAAAGTTTTCACTTATGAATACTTTAATTCCAAGTTAGCCCTTAGAATTTTAAAAGTTAAAATTCAACCCTTATACTTTATAATATTATAAGTTAATAATATTTATATATATGTATAAGAGTAAAGTCAGTCTTACCGTTAGTAGGCCTCATTCACGAAGCTGGTCTATAAGGAGGGTATAAGGTTACTGCCTATAAAATGGCAGTTTAATGGGTGTCCACTCTCACCCACCGCTTCCTTGACTGGTGGAGGGTCGTTAGCCGAACGGATAGGACAAGGACTATAATTCTCCTCTCATTAAAAGTATTAATGATAAATACTAAGTAACTAAACTCTTATTAATACCCAATCTTAGTTACTTAGGAAAATGTGAATTTGGTGCTAACCCATGAAATTACACTTTGCACTTTGCTTAAGTCGTTAGTGGAGCGTGTGTGGTTAACCGGCACACTAACCTGGACTTAACAAGGTAGGCAAAGGGTAACTTAATATTTATCATAGTATCGGTGGAGCGTGTGTGGTTAACCGGCACACTGATTAAGGGGTAAATATTAAGGGTACCAAGTATATTTGCATTGTTATTCACACCTTGTTTTGTGATCCTCGGCATCCCAGTCACAAAACCTGAAGGGCACACTCGAGATTGAAACATGCCTTTGAACAGTTCAATGAATCTCAAAGATCTAGGACTTTCAAATCCAATTAAAACCTAATAAATTATTTCGTTTTTCATGGTGGAAATTGGTGAATCGTCATTCACCTACCTTCAAATATTTTATAGCTTGGATTACGGCATCCCTCTTCTAAGTTATAAAATAGTTTGTTGGGTCCTAGCCTTAATATTTCATATTGGGTGTCATATTAAGGACTTTAAATCAACTATCTTGAATATCTCCCAAAAAGATGTCTGGTCTAGACATTTATGATCTTCCCAAATCTCTTGAAGCAAGCTTTCCTAAATGAAGATGATGTCCCATGGATATCATACTTCTTTCACCTCCTCCAATTATTCTACCTAACCCACAAGTTCCTAAAAAGTTTAAGGTCACTCAAGCCCTATTGGCAAGGCAAGGTCTAGGTGTGATCACATCTTGGAGATGTAGTCACATATTGACAAGCCGGGAGAGTTGGGTGTCAAAGTCTTGAGAAAGTTGGTGGCTCAAGTACTTTCTAAGTCACATAGTGAGTTCTTTTGGGAATCCTATGAAACAGACTAAGACAAGACCCTTAATGATCTTATCTATTTGCTAAGATCAACTTCCTAAAACGCTATGGACATTGACAATGATGACATTGGATATCTAGTAAAGCTTTCTCTTCCCAATGGAAAGGGATCGGCCATAGTCAACTCGGTTGACCCAATGGTAAAGAGAGAGGTGAAGTCTGAGATAGTCCCATTATCAAGGGTCCATAGGTAACTATTTCCAAAGGAAGGGGCATTGGTTACGAAGCTGCCAAATTTACCTAAGGATGTTAAAGTCAATAAGTTTGGCTCTACTTCAGGTAAAGTCCATTGTCTAACTCTATTAAGTACATGCTGATTCTGATCGCAAAGATGGATTTCAATCGCATGGTTCGGTGATCAGAATTTTGGGCTATTACTTAAGAGTTATGATATTTATATTGCTTAGGAATAGAAAACAACAAGGTTTTCATATGGATTGTAAGGATAAGTTTTTCCGCAAAGTTTTAAAATAAAAGAAAAAGGTTTTGATTTTATTTATTTTAAGTATCCTTACAATGGCATTTGTGAAAAGTTGTTGCTTATAAGATTCCATTGATAGCAATATTGGAAAAATGGATTTGATTCTTTCGGTTGTGGTAGTGTCTAATATTACCAAATAAGGAAAGATTCTCATCACCCAAGGTTCAATTGGACCGAAACTTGGAATCATGCAAGTTGTATAGTATGATGAATGAGAACTTTCATCTTGGAAAATTAAGACTAATTCCTTATGTGAATAAGGAAAGGACTAAGGGATCGAGTACACATTCTTGTGCACTGGTCAAGTCCACCACAAAAGATCAAGAAGACTATTCGTCATGATTTACTTAAGTTCAGTAAATATGATTATACTTATAAGTTTAAGTATAAGTTTGTAGCATTGGAGAAGTTTCAATGTGAGACAGAACGAATAAGAAGAATTAAAGTATGGCAGAAAGATAAAAGTTTCTCAAATCTGAAAAGATGGGAGAGTACTTTAGTATCATGTTTATGATCATCTTAATGATTAAGATACCATATCACAATTGATCCTCTAAAGTCATCTTAGTGCATTCTTATGACTAAGAAGAGGAGTCATGAATTGTTGAAATGGTTAAATAAAAAAGATGAGTCATACTTCGTTCCAAAACAATTCTTAGAGTCATACTCCAAGATTGTAACTTGAGTGACATATCTTAAAGAGGGTTTGTTAACACTAGTCAAATGTAAGAGTAAAAGGTTATCTACTCTTGTACATTTGAAATTGGTAAGTTGTGATGTTTTGGATAAAACAGAGACCAACTTAGGCCAATTGTGTAAAGTGTTAGTCTTGATAAAGAATCTGCACTATCTCTTGAATATTTGACAAGGGAGTCTTATATGTCAAGAGGACAGTGGGAGTCCTAAAGCTCTTGAAAGTTTCAAGACTTAATCAAGAATAAAACCTAAAGTCCTTCACTAGCACACGACTTGAGGTTTATAACCTATCGTGTTAAAATTTTTGTGCCTATTCAAGTTGGCTTTGCATAGGAGTTCTGAGAGTTCTCAATTGGTTGCACAACTACTTGGAAGCAATGGCAGGCACCTGAGCTGCCAAATGGCAAGAATTTAAGATTGCACAAGTTTAATCAATATGAGTTTGGATTTGTCACTAACCTTGTCTTGTGATTATGGTTTTGACAAATTCACATGGATAAGAACACACACACTATTAAATCTAAGTGTCATAAGGTTTCTCTCCGATTCATGAAAATGATGGTGAGGAAACACTTTCACTAAGTAGATTTTAGCTAGATAGCAATTGTGATATTTGCATTCTCAAACTCGTTAGTGGAGCGTGTGTGGTTTACCGGCACACTAACATGGACTTGTGAGAAGTGGCAAAGGTCTAAACAATTGAGACTATGATTACAACATCCCTTTTCATAGTTCTAAAATTGTTTAGACACACATGTGAGCTATCTAAGAGAGGTGTATGATTTTGATAAAGTTTTATCAAAACAATCTAGTATCAGAAATCTGAACTTTGGTAAGAAAGTCAGCTGATTTCTAAGTACATGTCAAAGCTAGTGGGAGCATAAGTGTTATGCTAATGATCATCATGTTAGTGGGAGCATGATAATTATGACTAAGGTTGCAAGTTAGCAATGTTAATTATAGAAAACAAAAGTTTCAATTCGTGAGGTTGCAGGGGTTGAAAAAGTTGTTTTGCTATAATTAAGGGAGAGGAAATTATACTTCATTTCAATTCTAAAAGCTTAGATTGAGATTTTAATCGTATTTAATCAAGGATATATATATGAATTTCATGTTGGAATGGCTCAACATAAGGAAATTCTATATATGGGTCCATTATTTGCGTTCTAAAATTCGATTATGATTACGACATCCTTTTTCATAATCTGAATTTTGAGAACTTGGCAAATTGAAATGGAAATATTATAGCAAAAGACTGGTTTAGTCTTTATGTGAGACATCATGAATCGTGTCCCATATGCTTCGGATATAGGATCGATTACATGTGGTATATTCATCCTTTCTAAAATTTTCCAAATGCCTGGGGCATTATGAAGGGAAAAGGTCTAGAATTGGATATGACTAAAATGATTAAGCAATTGTCGAGGACAATCTAAGGTTTACCAAAGATTGGTTGCTCAAGGACAGTTGGAAGTATAATGTTAATTCTGGAAGGACCATATTGACATAATCTGTAAGGAGGCAACTCTTGTTCAGAAGTGATAGTCAAAATGGAATATGGAAATGTTTCAAAGTTAGAAATTATTCAATCTGTGTAAGATTAGGAAACTTAATGAAAGAAGGATGTTTCCAAGGAGCTGATCTCCTTTGGAATGCTCTGTAATGATTGTTGTCAAGTCTTTCTGACTTTGTGCATAATCATTAAGAGGATCAATACATATAAGTTTAGAATCTAACAGATTTCAGTATATGGCATGAGTTTGGAATTCTTGCATTTGCAGTAAGGATTTGGGACTGTGAAAAGAGGATCATTGGAGTGATGTTCAATTGATCTATTTTACAAAGTAAAGATCATAGACAAACATAGTATGCATACTTGGTGTATGGCATGACTAGTGTTTAGAAAACATAGTGTACATGCTTGGAGCATGGGACAACTATTGTTTTAAATTCAAGTATAAAGTTGATAAAACCGAAACAATGAATAATGAGTAATCAGTATGGTGATAAATAAAAGTGTTTATTTATATTCATAGGGTTTGATACCATATTTGATTCATTTATTCTTGTGTTTCACTTTGCATGTTTTGACTTCCAGAATAACTAAGTCGCTCTTCCTGAATGATTAAGTTATTCAAACCATCCACAGTCGGTCATATGTTGGAAGTAGATATGAATCAAGACTGTCATGGGTTGGTTTGTAGAGGTCCATGTTGGTGGACAAAGTGGTGCTACAACACTCATGAGTGCTCATAAGTTCTGAGTATTGGATTCAACCCGCGCTCATTTGAATCACTTCATGGATTTTATCACGAGTGATCATGAGACGATAATATCTTATATTCTTCAAACCTAGAGATATGAGTTGTTACTATGAGTTGGTTATACATTGATTGCACGAAAACGCATTGGTAACTCGATGTTATAAAACGTGCCTTTGTGTATGATTCAACAAGTAGTAGAACAAGCCATATGAGTCGAAGTTTATCCATTCCTTTTACCTTCGGGATAAAAGCGATATCTGTGGGCCCCTCGATGCTTTAAAGATGATACATGTGAGTGCTTGGCCAAGCCAGGACTGATTTGATTTGTTCAATCAGTCAGTCATCATGAATCGGAAATCGGGAAACAACAGATGGACAGAGAGAATGATTGATAATCCATGTCTCAGTCCATATGATATCTAGAATGGAGGAATATATGATCCCTTATCTAATGGACAAGTCATTAACAAAGGTCAGAGTTCATCGACAAGGTCAGAGTTCGACAGAAGCTTTTGAGAGCTACGATTGCTGATCGGTTCCTGAAGTCATACGCAATAATAGTTTTAGACTTATCCAAGTGGGAAACTGTTGGATTAATATCTAAGTCCATAACTATAATTGGTAAGACTTGACCCGACTCGGCATGGTCCATTTGGGTTGCATGGCATCATGCATTTGGATAGACTATAATGAGAGAAATAACACTTAAGGTTGGTTAATATATTATAAGTTCTAATATATTAATAAGGTTATTTAATTAGTATTGATCAAGAATTAATTTAGAATTAATTAAGTGATCAAAAGGAGACTAATTAAATATATGGGTTGATTGTGTAAATCATTAATTCTTATATATGTGGGCTTGTGATCCAAGATTCCTTATGTTGGACTAAGTCCATGGGGTAACCCATGGATACTCCATGGAGGTTAAAATCCATGGAGCATAAGGAATGGGTAAAGTTATGAGTTACATGGTGTAACCCTAATAGCCACCATATAAAAGAATCCCATGGCTCAAGAAATCGTGCACTAATGTGTGAGTGTGAGGGCTAGACGATTTCAATGAGTGTTCAAGTTTCTCTCAAGTTATTCCAAGTGTATTTGGTGTTGTGTGAACCATTTGAGGTGTCACACTTGGGGCACTAGGCACTCAAGCTTCATGAAGACATTCTACATCAAAGAGGTATGTATTCTATCTTGTTATATTTATTATTTTGTATGCTAGATTAGGATAATACCTTGGATGTTCATAATTGTATGTATAATAGAGAAAACATAGATCCAAGGTATTTAGGGTTGCATGTACACTTAGGAGTGTTAGAATGCTCATAACCCAACACCACTATCGAGTAAGATGCAAGTAAAAGAGTTTTTAAGTGGGAACGTACCGGTAACAACTCTCGGGTCTTGGACTGCTTCGCCTTGACCCAAGGTCAGGACCCTTCCTGATCCTTCTGATCCTTGATTGTTAGCCTTGGGGCAATTGCGCCTGAAGTGACCGGTTCCTCCACACCCATAGCAAGTGTGACTGGTCTCATCATTGGTGTTGTTGTTATGGTTGTTGCAGTTGTTGTTGTTTTTGTTTGGCTGACAATTCTGTTGTGGATAAGTTCTACAGTATTTGGTGGTGTGATTCTTTCGGTTGCATTTCTTACAATGCAGCTCCCGGCAGGCTCCCTTATGTTGGAAATTGCACTGGTTGCATTTTGGAAGGCTTCCAGCATATGGTCTCGTTGATGTTCGTGTAATAGGGGTCATGGTCGCATGAACAGCAACAACATGTTGCTTCTTTGAGAACCCTTGAGTTGGCTGTCCCTTTCACTTACTTCCAGACTTTCGCTTCCCGCTCTTAAGCTTGGGGTTTAGTGTGCCTTGATAAGCTGTCACTCGTTGGTTTCCGTGTTTGTTCCTTCGGCTGGAGTTGTCGATACTGTTTCCACCTCTAATGGTGTTGTTTGCGTTGAGTTGTTCCGTGGCAGCGGTTACTGCTACTGTTACAACAGCTTGGAATGTAGCAGAGTCCATCTGCAGGAGCGGTGTCTCGTGGGTGTGCTTGTTATTTCTGTCGGATGACATTTTCCTGGTGCATGATGATAAGCCAGATGGTAAGTAGTGATCGTTATTCCTGGTTGTACTCTATAAATTTCGCGTCTTGTCGAATGATCCACAATGTTTCAATCTACATCCCTATGATGTATTTATGGTAGTAGGTAGTCGTGGATTTTGGCATGAATATTAAGTCTATCCCTGGAGTTCATAGATTATTTTGGTTACGAGATCCTTGAGTATCTAGCGGTTTCAGGGCTTCGGTTGTGCATATAAGTGAATTCGTGCAATAACATGAAATAAGGAAAACACATAGTTCCCTCATTAGTAAATACCATCATAGCACGCGAAAGAGAATCACAACAAATGGTAGTGGGGGGGGGGGGAAGTTGATCCAAATCGTGGCGGAAAGTGTCTGGTGGTGGTTCTGATGAAGTGGATGCACCTTGAAGATGAGCTACTTGTCGCTCTGTGTCTCATAGTCGTGCCTCCCGAACTAACTGCCTCGTTTGGGAGTCCCGATCACTTCCTCAGTTTGTCTCTCAGTTCTCCCAACAGCATCCCGCATTTGGTCCATTTGATTGTGGGTGTCCTGAGTTTGGTTGCCAACGTCTCGGGTGCGTCGGACCATGACTGGGAGGGCCCACTCAGCTGGTCCTCTATGACTAAGATCCAAGAGACCTCGGTTCCTACTGTAGTGTGGTCGTATTCCCTGTTGGTGACTCCATCTCCAAATATCGTGTGCCCATGGGGCGTGGGGCCATCGGGGCCCATACGATAAGCCGGTACTCTGACTCTGTATGGAGGAATGATGACATCGGATTCTGCATCCGAGTCATCATCATCATCATCATCGCCCTCGAGCTCTTCCTCTTCGAGTTTCACTACTGGCTCGGCGGGTTCATCTGCAAGTTCTACTTCATGTTCCACCTCTGGTTCTTCCTCTGAGTCGAGCCACCATGCTTTCCCCTAATTAGGGAGATAGGGTTCTCCTGACTAATGATACCCGACTATATCGTCCGCACGAAGTTGTATAAATACTAGAAACGAACAGCACACCAAATACTCCTTTAGTGTTTTAAATTTTTACTTAGGTTTGGTTCTATAAGCTCTTTGGACAATTAGATGGTAAGTTTTCGATTCATTGTTCATCACGATTACTCCCGAACACATGTTGGTCGTATTTTGAATGAATGTAGTTAATCAGTCTACATTCACCCCCAATACGACTACATAACTGTCCGGGTTTAATAGCGATGTTCAAATCCTCCAAAGACTTTTACTGTTCTTGTTGTGTTATTAATCTAAAATGCACACATAAGTATGTATTTTAGTTATTATGTTCAGAGTATTTTAGTCCCATTGTATTTATAGTTGCATATCGTGTATGATTAGATATGCTACTTCACTATAAACAATGCTCTGATACCAATCTGTCACACCCCCGAAGCAGACGACGGAAACGTCCGGGGGCTTGGTGTGAATTTCAACATTGTAGTATCATTACAGAGTATATAATTAAAGCATAAAATTATCATCATCACACATGTAATATAACAACATTCATTGTTTACATCGAGTATTGTATTTGAATATTACATGCCAAAATAGTCAGAGTATGATGAAACAAAATATAACACAATATCCATTAGTTTGTTTCGTTCATCATGCTTCAACGGTTTCCAGAGAATACAAGTTAATTTAAAAAGGTCAACATAAAAATGTTAGTGAGTTCGTAAGCATGTTTGTGAAAATGATTTGTATAACTTTGAAACCACCAAAAAATCCTATATTTTCTAAAAACTATTTAGTACGTTTGTGTCAGATCTTGTATTAATGCATGTATGTTGTTGTTTATTTGAATAAAGGGGTAAAGAGAATGTAGACAGAATGTAAAGAGAATGTTCCCAGACAACCCGATGTTGTCTGTAAAAGAGAAAGCTGCCATACCAACCCCCGAGGTTGAGTACCAATACGAGTATGTTTCCGAGTAATCCAAAAGAAGAGATAATGGTCTTCCGTAAACTTCATAAAGATACTAAATAATGACAATTTCGCCTGTCTTGGCGTTGTTGGACGCCGGTTTTGATTATAAGGTTTTCGTCACCCTAGACTGAGTTAGTCTAACTGTAGCGAACAGCTCAGGTGTGGGGTGTCATCCCGTATAGATCTATACACAAATCCCCGCTCTCCCTCCAAAAGACTCTGGTTATAACTACAGGCTACGATCGTACACTTAATAGGTGTCAACCGACAAAACTCACTAGATCCTTAATCGAATTTATGCGAAGAAAAGTATAAACTCATTGCAGGCCCAATGAACCATGTAAGTGAACCACTAAGGCATCGCTAAACATGTAAATCATTTCAAGGCCCAATTGGAATGAGATTATATAACATGGGCCCGAAATATATATGAAAGGACAACTAAGGCCCATTTCACATGTAAGGTATTTACAGGCCCAAATAGCACACAAATAGTATCCAAGGTCCGTCGCACATGTTAATGGGTCAATGAGGCACAATAAACATATAAATAGTATACACGACCTATCAAGCATATAAATGGGCCACTAAAGCCCAATAACCTAGAAAATGATCAAATTATTCCGTTTGTTAGTTTATCGTTGGTTTTGGTTCAAGTATTCACTAAAATAGCTTAAAAGCCCAGTTTTTGTAAAAATGTCGTTCTTGGCCCTATAAGCCAAAAATTTACAATTAAGGCCCAATTTTTGTAAGAATAACACTTTAGTCTCCATTTTGTTCAAAACTTGTGTTGATGACTAGTTTATGGTAAAAATAACATTTTAAACCTATTTTTGTTAAAAATATCATTTTTTGCTTGATTTTTGTGAAAACACACATTTTTCTGGTTTTGGGCTTTTCTGACCTAGTTATTCGAAAATTTGTACAAAAATCATCGTAAGTCGAAATGTGGATCCGTAAATTTTGGAAGTTTGGAAATTTTGTTTAATTTGTTCAAAATGTTTCTCATAATTTTTAAGGCTTCTAACAAGTGTGAAATTGCTCACCTTCACGGGCTGGTCCGAAATTATTTCAAATCTTATAGGCAGTTTTGTAAAATTCGCCAAACATTGTAGAAAAATCGTATAAATACGTGAGAGTAGTCATTTTAAAGGTAGAAACCTGAACTTTTTTCATGTAAAACAGTTTTGAAAAATATTATCATTTAGGTGGTGAAAACAGTTCGAGATTGGACCAAAACTTTCCTGTGAAAGGCTGATTTTTGGGTTTAGTTTATAGATCTTGGAACACAACACTCATTTTTACTATTTTAAGTGTATAAATCCCAGATCTACTAGTTTACATGTATTATATGTGATAACACATACTTTTCTCAAGGTTTTGATGTAGATCCAAGTGATAAACGTAATATTCTTAACATAATTTTAGATTTATGAAGTAAATAGCACATAACCACCAAATAAATCATGAAAAACACATATTCATGCATACACACATAGATTTATACAACAAAACTTGTATTCTCCCCCAAAACAAAGTAAAAATCGAAAATAGGGGGTATGAACTCACTTTGGGTTGTTGTTTTCGATTTGAACAAGATATGGAAGGAGATGATGTTGTTTTTGGCTTTGAGTGCTTCCTTAGATGAAGTTTCGAAACTTGGATGGTCCTAGGAAGCATGATCACGAAATGAAGCCATGTAAGGGAGTGTTCTTGGCTTTAGAATGGAAATCAATGACTTAGGTATGATGACAACTTACCAAGGATGATGATCTTGACGAAGAACCTCTTGAAAACACACTCAAAGTCTCGAAAATTTAGACGAGGTAGGAGGAGTGTTTGAGAGATTTCTTGAGAGTGGTTGAGGGAAATGAAGATGGTGGGCAATGAGGGGTTTGTTCGAGAGTAGAAGAAGAGAGAGAGAAGAGATAAGCTAGTTGCCGTGAGACACGGGATTGGTTAATTACATGGAGGGTAATTATCATGGAAGACCACAAGGTAAATTTGAGGTGGCACCATTTAACCCCATGCACAATCTTTTCTATTATTTATTATTTTATTATTATTATTATTTTATTTGTTTTGGGCCGAGAGTTTGGACTAGGAAGGGGGAAATGGAATAGTTTGGGCCCATTCTTGGTTTTGCTCGATTTTGTGAAGCCCAATAAATATGTTTCGGCCCATTGGGCCCTTAAGTGCATTTACGGCCCAATTTGACATAAAAGAATGGATTTATAGCCTATTAGGGTTAATTGGATTAGTTATGGCCCAATAAGGCCCATTAGGGTTAGAATGAATCATTCTAAGCCCAAATGGTCCAAAATGTTATAGATTTGTGAATTGGGTCCAATAAGAGAGTCCTAGTCCATAAAGAACTTGAACCGGGATTTCTAAGGTTTCCAACCCTTAGTTGAACATATGAGATGTATTTGAACGAGAATAGAGTATAGTATTCACTTAGAGTACAGGCTTTTACAATGGATGATGTTTACATGGGAATAGAGTTTCCTAGCAAAATGCCAGTTGTGACAGAAATGGAGTGTAAATGAGTGAAGGGCTTAACATAAAATGAAGTTGAACACCTTGATTAGAAAGTAGGTTACCAAGAATGATGATCTTTCATGAGGTGTTCTTGAACACACACACAATCAGACACGAAAATTTGGAAGAATTGGTGAAATCTTCTTGTGTTTGAGAGGAAAGGATGAGAGATTCTTGAGTTTGAAGTGAAGAATGATGGTTGTGGTGGAGGCTCTTATGGCCGAGAGTGAGAAGAGAAGAGAGAGAGGGACAAGTTGTTGCATGGAGATATGAGAATGCCTTGCTATATGATGTGTATTGTGCATGGATATTCAACATGTAATATTCAGGTGTCAAGATATTAATTCCAACAAACTTTTCCCTCTTTTTTTTATATATTTCCGAAAATGAGAGGCGGAAAAGAGAAGAGAAATGTTTGGGCTTGAATAAAAATCGAGATCTTATAGCCCAATTAGAAAGATTTCGGCCCATTGGGCCCATACACGAGTTTTCGGCCCAAAAGAGGTAAAATCAATGGGTTTTTGGCCCAATGAGGTTCAAGAAATTGTTTACGACCCATTAAGGCCCATGAAGAGTTTTGTGGCCCAAAAATCAATTACCTAGTGAATGTGGGTCCAATTAGGGCCCAAATGAGGTATCTTAACCTAAATAATCAAGTTGTGGGTTTATTGGCCCATTAGGCCCAATAAATGATTCCTGGCCCAAAAAGATGTTTGAACTAGGAAATTAGGGTTACAACCCAAAGTAGAGCGATCATGGTGCATTGAACTAGGTTTATGGCTTCACGAGTGAGTTTTGATTTGAATAGTTGTTTTTGAAATGAAAAACATGTATAACATCAATATTAAAGTTATAAGACACATCAAGATTTGATCATACATAGATAGAATTTCCTAGCCAAAAATGCTAGTTGTGACAATCACAGAGTCGATAGAAGAGCTATGATGTGACATCGGCTCCGACCACCTTCGCTGAGAGAGTTCTTCTACGTCGGAGACAGATCTGCGAGGTCACAACAGAGAGACGCGTTAGAGCCGCCCCAGGGACTGTGCCCCGGGAGCGGACTCCGATGGTCAAGTTAGATCATCTGGTAGATCTGTGATGGTTCTCCATAGCTGGAGAGAACCATCTTGGTGCTGGTGGTGGTGTATGGTGGCTGACGACGGCGAATGGCGGCTGAGCCACCCGGCCGGAGTATAGTGTGGCGGCTGAACCATGAGGGATATCCCTAGGGAAAAGTCCATAGGGAAAAGGGGTCCTCCTTCATGGAGGAGGAAATATTCTATTTATAGTGGACAATTAGGTCAAGGGGAATTAGGTCAGGCCTTGGGCCAGCCCAATTCAGGCCCAACTAGCAAGGAGCTGGGCAAGGCCGCCCGGAGGCGCTGGGCGGGGCTGGCGGGCGTGCACCAGGAAAGGATGGCAGGGGAGCGCCAGGCGAGGGAGCGCCTGGCCGCGCCGACAGGAGAGTCCACAGCAGGGCTGGCAAGGGAACGCCAGGCAGGGCTGGCAGGAGCGCGCCAGGCCAGGCTGGCGCGCTAGAGCAGTCTAGGCCATGCTAATAGACCATATATCATCAAGTCCCCCCAGTCTGGTGTTATTGGTACGCGGCCAATGACATCGGACTGGAACTAGTCATATAAATTGTGCGTCGTCAAGTCCCCCTAGTCTGATGCGATTCGGTTGTTGACAATCGGATCGGACTAGATAAAGCACCAATACATTTAAATAATAGAGAGAATGACCGAACCTCGCCCACGAGAGCCGTGGGTTTGTGTGATGAGCCAAGCATTGCTTATGTGGCTTGAGCTGGCTTGATACTCCTTCGTTGAGAGGAGTATGAGTCGGTCGGTGCAATGCAACATAACTGTTGTTGCGATCATTCGGACCGAGGCTGCTAAAGAGTGTTACACAAAACTGATGTCGATGGAATTTCGGGCCGGGGTAGCTAAGAACCGTAAGCTTGCCCTTCAGTCCCTAAGACTGTTATGCGGCAAAGATGTTGTGCCAAGCTCCGAAGTCTGTAAATAGATACAACGTACTTGGTCCATGATTCCCGCGTTCCAGTCACAGCTGAAAGTTGTTAATAGAAAGTGACGCTCTAAGCGTCGCGCGCGCACCCCGGCGAGAGGGACGAGACCCGTAGCCAACACCGGGTGGGGAGTTATATTTCTATGCCCGCTGAATGGGAACTTTGAGTGACTGGTCAGCGGTTCACACTTCGCAAGTCCCCTGTAAATGCTTTACAGACCGGGCTTTGCTCCGCAAGCTTCCTATTGGCGCACCCTGAGTGTCGCGATGCTGGAACGAGTATCTGAAAAGACAACTCAATAAGATAGTTAGTATTTTATTTAAATCATAAACCAATTGATTTTCTTCCAGGGCTCTTTCGAAATGTTTCACGAGTAGTAGTAGTGATGCACTACTCTTCTCCCTCCTTTTTTTCCGTGAGGGCTCGAGTCGCAACGCCTTCCGTTGAGCGGAGCTTGTGGTGCGCGAGTATTTATATGGTTGATTTTTTTTTGTAAAGCTGGTGGGTTATTTGTTGTTGAGATAGTCCATTTATGAGCCTAAAATAAAGTTCTTTAGCCCATTTGCGAATAAGCCCAAAATATGTTAGAGCCCACTTGAAGAATAGTTGTTAGCCCAATCCATATTTCCCTCTTTTTTTTTTTGCTTTGCTGGAACAGCCCAAAATAAATATGGGTCCAAATTAGCAGCCCAATCTAAAGTTGTTGGACATGTGTGGGAGCCCAAATGGCATTTGTGGCTGGTAGTCCATAGCAAGTTGTAGCCCAAATTATTATTATAATACAAGTGAGCCCAAGAATCATCTGTGGGGCTTATCCCTCTTTTCAATTTCAATTTTGACTTTCAAGAAAAAAGGTCTCCAGCACGCCTCGTTCTCAAATCCCAATCTCCATAAACGGAGATGCTGGCCAATGGATATGGAGCTCTTCGACTGTAGGGGTCGGCGAGTGATCTTGTAGCAATGGGCGGCGAACGTTGGTGATTTATAAGAAGGAACAGAGGTTAGGTATTATGGTGCGTTAATGGCGGAGACCAGGACTGCGATTTCTCTAGAGGTTCATCAGTTACTATTAAAGGACATCGGAATGAAGCTCGTCGGCTGATTTGCTCATTGCTCTACCTTGTTATCGCGGTTTCGTGATGGTGATGGTTAACAATTCCTGTTGGTTTACGAGGGCAAAAATCACATCTGTACTTTTATCATTTGGGTATACGATGAAAGGTCTCGGTGTTTTTGATTGACAGGCAGAGCTTTGGTTCCGGTTGGTGGCGAGCGCTTCTATTTGAAGGCAAGGGCGAGGGTTTGGATGCTGTTTATGGTGGTTCAAGAAAGGTGGGTCCTCTCCTGCACCCATCGCTTCGTCGGGGAAGATTCACCGGAGAAAACATACGGTGGTCGGGGCGATTGGAGATAGGAGGTTGCATATACGTGATGTTGATGGCCGACATTAGGGCCGCTGCTGCTGATGATCGATGTAGACTGGACATCGGAAACTATTTGGGTGCGCTGTTTGGAGAAGGGCGACAATCTTCCGGTGATTTGGGTCTGATGGAAGGGTATCGGGGTTGAAGCGTCAACGGTTTCTCTTGGAGCAGTTGGGTCGCCATTGAAGGTGCTGAGGATGGGTTGTGATTGGTGAAAGCTTTGGTGGTTCCATGTTGGTATTCGCAGCAGTGAGCTCTCCAGAAACGTTGTGCTTGAGGCCGCCGGTGCAAAGCATGTTTGGCGATTGGAGGTGGTCCGCTTGTGGTTCATCGGGAGAAGTCACATCTCACATGAGATGGTGAGTGATTGTTTGCACAAGTCTCGGTGCCTCATGGGTTGTCGCCTGCTAAAAACGACTAACAATGTTCGAGGGAAGCACTCGCTGCCGGGGCCTTCCTGCTGGGGGCGTCGCCTAGCCGGGACCGACTAGCCATGGAAGCTACTGATGATTGGAGGTTTCCCGAAGGGCGACTGATGACCGGCGATCGGAAGGTGTACAGGCAACCTCACTCGGGAAAAGCAATAGGCTGCTGGGGCCCATCTTCTTTGTTTTTGTGTATAGAGAAGTGGGCCAGGGTGGGACCCAACTCCACTTTTGACTTTTCCTTTCGGCTTGTGTGTCTTTTTGAGACGTATGGGGCCCGCTTTGCAAGTTTTTCTTCTTTAAACTTTATAGTGTAGACAGTACACCCATATCCCCCTTTTGTTTTTGTCGGCTTACGAGTGACAAGGCTTATTAGTGACAGCTCATTGTTGTAATATTTTTTCACAATTCATAGTAAATATTAGCTGTAAAATATTCTCTGCGCATATATGTTTGCTTTTTTTGACTAACAAGGCTTACACCACACTGCTTTCCCCCCTTTTTTTGACTAACCAGTAAATTAAAGAATAATGGGGTAAATATTTAAGGTTGGTTAAAAATAAATACATGTTCGGTGAAAAGCATATGAAAATACTCAGATGAGATTTCTGAAAGTTTAAGAAGATAAAAAGTTCATTTATTTTTACTTCAAGTTTTTAGACAACTTGAGTGAATTTTGAAGACCATAAACTAAATGAGATCTTCAGAAAGATACATGGACTGAAAGTGGGTTAAGACCCATCAGAACTTCCCTTCCCTTTTTCTCTCCTTTTTTTTTGAAGAGTTTTGTAAAATGTACAAGCTACACAGCTGTATGTACAAATAATTGTTAGTGGGTAAGCATGTACATGGAAATGCACAGCTAGAGAAGGATCTTCAGATAATATGTGAAGAAGAGATGGGATAAAACTCAGAAAACAACTCTTTTCTTTTCATCTTACTGGGAAAAACCCCAAAATATAAACAAAAACGGGTTTGACAAAGTTTTCTTCTTATAAACTTTCTTTTCCCTTCAGCTTGCTCAACAAGCCATTGTGAGATGAAAGAGAAAAAAGATTTGGTAAATTTTCGTTCTCTTTTCAACTTGTTCAACAAGAACATGAACAAGGAACAAATCTGGAAATTTCTCGTTTTCTTCCTCTAAATTTTTGAAAAGAAAACCAATCAAACAACTTCAAAGAAGTCTTGCAAAGAAAATCACAGACTGAAGGTGATTTCCTTGCAACATAAACTGAAAACAAAGTAAATCTACCAAAACGTTCTTCAGCTCTCAAGTTGGTTCCATAAAACACCAAAATATGAACAAAAATGGAGGAAATATCGTAAAAAACCTCCTTTATCCCCGAAAATATAAGTAAAAACGGGTCTGAACTGGTGTTTTTTTAAACTTGAGAGATGATTAAGTGAACAAAAACATACAGATCTAGAGATCCGAGCTAAAAACGTTGATAGATCTATAATGTCTTTGCAAACTTTATAACTGTTCAGATGAGTTAAAAACTCAACAGATCTTGGGATCTAAGTTTCAAGACGAAAACAGATCTACAGATCTGAGCTTGAGAACAAAAATAGATCTAGAGAGCTGAACTGAAAATGAAGTAAATCTTGAGATCTAAACGATGGTTAACGAGATCTGAAAAGATCTCGTCAAGAACCAAATCGATTTGAACAGATCTTGGCCGAAGCCAAACGGATCTGAACCAAATGGTGCTAGAAATGAACAGATCTGAGAAAACCTGATGCAAACTGCAAAAGATATGAACAGATCTGAGAGAAAAACAAGCTTGAAAGCAACTGAGAGTTTCGCTACTTGCTCGAATCCGGCATGGCGCCAAATGATGCGACATCTGTTGCGACCACCTTCGTTGAGACAGTGCTTCTATGCCAGAGACAGATCTGCGAGGTCACAACAGAGAGACGCGTTAGAGCCGCCCCAGGGACTGTGCCCCCGGAGCGGACTCCGACGGTCAAGTTAGATCATCTGGTAGATCTGAGATGGTTCTCCATAGCTGGAGAGAACCATCTTGGTGCTGGTGGTGGTGTATGGTGGCTGACGGCGGTGGGTGGCGGGTGAGCCACCCAGCCGGAGTATAGTGTGGCGGCTGAACCATGGGGGAGATCCCTAGGGAAAAGTCCTTAGCGAAAAGGGGTCCTGCTTCATGGAGGAGGCACTATTCTATTTATAGTGGACAATTAGGTCAAGGGGAATTGGGTCAGGCCTTGGGCCAGCCCAATTCAGGCCCAACTAGCAAGGAGCTGGGCAAGGCCTCCCGGAGGCGCCGACCGGGGCTGGCGGGCACGCCCCAGGCAAGGCTGGCGGGCGTGCACCAGGAAAGGATGGCGGGGGAGCGCCAGGCGAGGGAGCGTCTGGCCGCGCCGGCAGGAGAGTCCCCAGCAGAGCTGGCAAGGGAACGCCAGGCAGGGCTGACAGGAGGTTGGGGATATGGTACTCCTGAAGGTGTCTCCTTGGAATGGTGTCATCTTATGCAGGAAGTGGGGTAAGCTAGGCCCCAAGTATATTGGTCTTTTCAGGGTGTTAGCTCGGGTGGGCATGGTTGTGTATCGTTTGGATTTGCACGTGGAGCTCAGTCAGATCCGTAACCCTTTTCATGTCTCTCAGCTGCGGAAATGTCTGGTTGATGATTCTGCAGTGGTTCCA
This sequence comes from Lactuca virosa, assembly GCF_052849685.1. Classification (NCBI taxonomy): domain Eukaryota; kingdom Viridiplantae; phylum Streptophyta; class Magnoliopsida; order Asterales; family Asteraceae; genus Lactuca; species Lactuca virosa. Next base: position 284,442,320 of record NC_136428.1, read on the forward strand.
TTGGAGGATATTTAGGTAGATGATCGCCTAAATTCTATCTAGAGACCAGTGGCGATTCTTGATTAGAGGACGAAGACTATACGAAACAAGGTTGTGGATCTCGTGAAGGTGCAGTGGCATCACCGAAAGGGCTCTGAGTGGACGTTGGAGCCTGAGGATGAGACGAGGGAGCATTAACCAGAGTTATTTGCAGCAGCGGACTTCGAGTACGAAGCCTTATTCAAGTGGGGGAGAGTTGTAACACCTGATTCTTGGTATCTTTCTTTAGAACACTTAGTGTATGATTAGTTTGCAAAGTTGGACCCAAAGGGCATTATTGTAAATTTTGGGAAGGGGGAGCATATGCCGTGTTGGTGATTTAATATCATCAATATTATTTAAGTGTAATAGGTTTAAATTTGTTGACCAAAAGTGATCTTTTTTAAATATTGAACAAGTTAGGATGGTGCAGGAGTGCACACTTGTTCAAGTTTTCAAGATTTAAAGTACACTATTATTTAGGGGCTAAGCCCCTAAACGAACAGGTGTCTGGGGGCAGCGCCCCTAGGAGCAGGGTCTAAGGGGCCGCAGCCCCTGGCGGGGTCTAAGGGGTAGAGCCCCTGGCCAGGGTCGAGCTGACAGGTTTGGGTTATGTTGCTATATTAAAAAAATGCATCAAAAATTCGATTTTTAGAAAATGGACTCATTTTGACCCTTTTCCCTAAGATCCGTTTTTATGACATGTTTGGCGGTTTTATGACTGTTTGTAACTGTCTTGTGACAGTTTTCAGACATGAATGATATATCCATTTTTTCTTCATTTTCTGGTACACTCTCTTTCAAGATCATTTCACATACATTCTCCGATTTCGTAATCTATGAATTTCATCCAATTAAGTGTTCGATCTGTACCATCGAAATAATTTAATTTGATAATGAATCACAACTTTCAGAGAATCCAAGCAATCTGTTCATCCCCTATTTCTAAAAAAAATTGAAGTATTTTGTGATCATGCAAGTGGCGATTATATGAAGGATATGACAAGCAAGTTTGACAAACTGAACAAGTTTGAAGGGCAAGATTTTTGTAGATGGCAGAAGAAGATGCACGTTCTCCTTACTATTCTGAAAGTGGTATATGTCTTAAGTACACCCATGCCAAAATTCGCTAAAGATGAAACTTTCGAGGCAACAAGGAGGAGATCTAAGTGGGACAATGATGACTACATCTGTCGTGGTCATATTTTCAATGGTGTGTTTGATTCCCTATTTGATATTTATCAAAATGTTGAAACTGAAAAAGAACTGTGAGATTCTGTTGAATCCAGGTACATGACTGAAGATGCTTCAACGAAAAAGTATCTAGTCTGTAACTTTATGGGTTATAAGATAAGTTATGGAACAATTCCATGAAATGTCTACGATCTTGGGACAGTTTTCTCAACATAATCTAAAACTGGATGAAGCCATTTTTTTGGCTGTGATCATTGACAAACTACCCCCTTAGTGGAAAGATTTTAAACATAATCTGAAACATAACAAAGAAGAATTAACTTTGACTCAACTTGGAAGCCATTTATGGAGTGCAGAGTCCTTGAGGACTCAAGAACTTGATAACAATCCTAAAGGCAAGAACCAAGTTGGTTCCTCTTCTGTGAACATGGTGGAATGGGAAAGTTCAAAGAATCCCAAGAAGTCTAATGGAAAAAAGAAGTTTAAAGGAAAGGATGACAGGTCTTCCAACAAGAAGGCTAAGTTGGTTTGTTGGAATTGTAAAAAATCAGGTCACTTCAAGAAAGATTTGTTGGATTAGATGTCTAAGCCCATAACTGTTATTGGTATGTACTTGACCCGAGAGTAGCATGGTCCATTTGGGTTGCATATCATCAGGACAATTTGTTAGGATGGACTCTTGAGAGACGGTTATATATGATTTATTAATATATTATAAGTTATAATATATTAATATGAAATCATATGTTTTAATTAGTATTGATGAAGAATTAATTTGGAATTAATTTTGTGATCAAAAGAGACTAATTAAATATATGGGGACTAATTATGGTAATTAGTTATATTTATATGCATTGGGCTTATGATCCATGTTGGACCAAGTTTATGTATGGATACATAAAGAGTTGGTCCACATGAACCATGGATCATAAAACCTATGGGTATGGATTTGGGTTATACCCATGACCCTTGGAATCCACCACATATAAATATGTGTTCCTTTGCCCAAAATCGCCACTTGGATGTACTTGGAGTTCATGGAGGTTTTTGGGTGCATGGAATTCTCTCTCAAGTTCCACCTTTGTTCATGATGTGTTGTGACTTCATTTGAGGCTTCCACACTATTTGGGCTAAGCTCTTAAGGCCAAATACATCAAAACTTCAAGCTACATAAAAGGTATGTTAACCTAACTAGTATCTTGTATGATATATGTCAATTGCATGCTAGTTATAGGCTTAATACCTTGGAAACACCATTGCATGTATAATTAGTGAAAACATAGATCCAAAGTATTTAGGGTTGTATGTGCACCATAGGATGTTGTAGTATACAAAACCCATCAGTGGTATCAGAGCCTAGGCTTGGTTTTCAATTATACTTGATGCAATAGCTTGAAAATCAAAATTCTGGCTTTCTGGACTGTGGACTCGCCGAGTCCAAGAGTAAACTCATCCAACTCGCCGAGTTGGTTCCTGTACTCGACGAGTTGGTGCTCCAGAGGGCAGATTTCCGACTTTTATGGCTGGAATTGGACTAGGATCATTACCTTAAACTGTTTTTGAGCTTATAAACCTGTTTTTGATGTGGTAATGATCATGTTAATCCAATTTCAAGGATAATTGTCATAATTTCAAGATTTGTATTAGTTTATATGTTTGTGCTAATTTCTTGAAGATTGATGATATGAATTATCTTGTTCTTATGAGTTAGTTTAGATTAATAGAAAAATTATGTGATAATTGGTTTTCAATTCAAATTGATCTAAAAGTTGTTCATAATATGAGTTTCTATAACTTGTCCTCAAGCTATATGAAAAGTCTCATTTATGAATTTTAAAACTCATAAAATTTCCATAAGTTATGAAAATGAAGAGTCTCATTTTTTTAAATGTTTTAAAGTCTTCCATAACTTATCCTCAAGTTATGGAACTTGAAAAGTTTTTCCATTAAACTACTTTAAACTCATAAGTTATCGAAACCAAAAATTTTTGAATTGTTCAAAACTTGCCCTCAAGTTTTGGAATTTGTAAAGTTACCCCCCCATGTATACTTTAATTCCAACCCTTAGAATTTTAATAGTTTAAAATTCAACCCTTATACTATTATAATATTATAGGTTTAATATTTATATATGTATAAGAGTAAGTCAGTCTTACCGTTAGTAGGCCTCATTCACGAAGCCGGTCTATAAGGGGGGTATAAGGTTACTGCCTATGAAATGGCAGTTTAATGGGTGTCCACTCTCACCCACCGCTTCTTTGACTGGTGGAGGGTCGTTAGCCGAACAGGTAGGATAGGAAATTAATTCTCCCTTCATTAAAAGTATAATGATAAATACTAAGTAACTAAACACTTATAAATTCCCAATCTTAGTTACTTAGGAAAATGTGAATTTGGTGCTAACCCATGAAATTGCACTTTGCACCTTGTTAAGTCGTTAGTGGAGCGTGTGTGGTTAACCGGCACACTAATCTGGGACTGACAATGTGTGGCAAAGGGTAGCTTGATGTTAATCATAGATCAATGGAGTGTGTGTGGTTAACCGGCACATTGATTAGGTGGTTGTAACATTAAATTTACCAAGTTAATTTTCATGGTTATTCACTCCTTGTTTGTGATCCTCGGCATGCCAGTCACAAACTTGAATGGCACAATCGAGATTTAAACATGCCATTGAATAGTTCAATGAATCTGCAAAGATCTAGGAGTTTCAATTCATTTAAAACCTAATGTTAAATTTCGTTTTTCATGGTTGAAATTGGTAAATCGTCATTTACCTACCTTCAAATATTTTGTAGCTTGGATTACGACATCCCTCTTCCAAGTTATAAAATATTGTGTTGGGTCCTAGCCTTAATATTTCATATTGGGTGTTATATTAAGGACTTCAATTAAATAAACTTTAATTTCTCCCTTATAGATGTCTAGTTATGACAACTATGGTCTTCCTTATCCTTTTGGATAAAGCTTTCCTAATGAAAATGATATCCCAAATGGCGATCAAGGTGAAAGATTAATCCCTTTGTTGTGCATTAATGGTACTGGAAATTATACATCACTTCCTCCACATCCTCTAATTATTCTCCCTAACCCACAAGTTCTTGAATAGGTCAAGGTCACTCAATCCCTATTGGCAAGCAGTGTCTATATGTACTCACATCTTGGAGATGAAGTCTCATATTGACAAGTTGGGAGAGTTGGGTGTCGAAGTCTCAAGGAAGTTGACTGTTGACTGGGTTCTTCAATCACTTTCCGAGTCATATAGTGAGTTCATTAAGGACTGCTGTGTGATAGACCACGACATGACCCTTATGATCTTACCTATTTGCTTGTTGCTGCTGAATCAACAATGATTTGGAGCACTGGTAAAGCAAATTTTATTGGAAGATCTACTTCCCAAACTTCCATGGAAATTGACAATGGTAACATTAGAAATCCAGAAAAGCTTTATCTTCCCAATTGAAAGGGATCGACCATGGTCAGGTCATCTGACCCAATGGTAAAGAGAAAGGCTAAGTCTGAGATAGTCTCGTGTACCATTCCTAAAGAGTCCATATGTTTCTATTGCCAAAAGGAAGGGGCGTTGGTTGCGAAGCTGCGATGTTTACCTGAAAACTCAGAAGGATGGTATAGTTAGAGTTTATGACTCTACTTCAGGTAAAGTCCACTATCTAACTCTATTAAGTTCCTATTTGGAGATTCTTCTTACATGATGTGACTAGGTCGCATTTTGATGTTTTGTAGAATCGAAAAAAAGGAAAGGAAGCTTAGAAGAACAATATGTTGAATCTGATCGCGAAGATGGATTTCGATAGCATGATTCAAAGATCGGAATTTTGAGCTGCTGCTTAAGAGTTATGATAGATTGCTTAGAAATAGATACCAACATAGTTTTACATGTATTTTCATTGTAAGGATAAGTTTTTCCGCAATTTTAAAATAAAAGGAAAATTTTTGATTTTATTTATTTTAAATATCCTTACAATGGCATTCGTGAAATTTGTTGTTTACATGTTTCCATTTATAGCAATATTGGAAAATGGATTTGACTCTTTCGTTTTTGGTAGTGCCATAATTTACCAAATAAGGAAAGATTCTCATCACCCAAGTTTCAGTTGGATAGAAACTTGGAATCATGCAACCTGTATTGTATGATGAATGAGAATTTTCATCTTTGGGAAATTAAGACTAATTCGTTGTTCACATGTATATGTGAGTCAAGTGAAGGACTAGGAGATCGGGTACAGTTGGTTGTGCGCTGATCAGGTCCATCACAAAGAACGATAGGGCTATTCGTCATGATTTGCTAAAGTTTAGTAAATATGGCTGTGCTTACAAGTTTAAATATAATTCTGAAACATTGGAAAAGTTTCAATGTATGGCAGGACGAATGAGAAGAATCAAATTAGGCAGAAAGATAAAAGTTTCTCCAATCTGAAAAGATGGGAGAGTACTTCAGTATCATGTTTTATGATCATCTTAATGATTAGGAAAAACCATATCACAATTGATCCTCATACGACATCTTAGTGCATTTGTTTGACTAAGAAGAGGAATCGTGAATTGTTGAAATGGTTAAATCAAAAGATGAATCATACTTCGTTCCAAAATTGAGTCTTAGAGTAACACTCCAAGATCAAGCCTTGAGTGACATAATGTTGAGAAGGTTTTGAAACACTTATCAAATGTAGAGAAAAATGTTTTCTACTCTTGTACATCTGAAATTGGTGAGTTGTGATGTTTTGGATAAAACAAAGACCAACTAAGACCAATTGTGTGAAGTGTTTTTCTTGATAAGAATCCGCACTAACTCTTGAATATTTATTTCGTCAAGGAATGGTTCTTGACAGAGAAACATATATGTCAAGAGGTCAGTGGGAGTTTTAAAGATCTTGAAAAAATTTCAAGAACTAATCAAGAATAAAACCTGTTGTTTACCACTAGCACACAACTTGAGGTTTGTAACCCATCGTGTTGACATATTCTTGTTTCTGTGTCCATTCTAGTTAAAGTTGATTGTGCATATGAGTTCTATGAGTTCTCAATTGTTCGCATAACAACCTGGAAGCAATGGTAGGCCCTGTACTGCCGGGTGGCAAGAAAACTAAGATTAAACAAGTTCAGTCCATATGAGTATGGATATGTCACCAACCTTGTCTTGTGATTATGGTTTTGACAAATTCACATGGATAGGAACACATACACCATAAAAACCTAAGTGTCATAAGGTTTCTTTCCGATTCATGAAAATTATGGTGAGGAAACGCTTTCACTAAGTAGATTTTAATTAGATAGCAATTGTGATATTTTCATTCTCAAAGTCGTTAGTGGAGCGTGTGTGGTTAACCGACACACTAACATGGACAAGTGAGAATGGAAAAAGGTCTACACATTATGATTACGACATCCCTCTTCATAATTGTTTAGACACACATGTGAGCTATCTAAGGAAAGGCGTATGATTTTGGGAAGCTTATATAAAGTTTTATCGAAGCATCTCGTATCAGAAATCTGAACTTTGGTAAGAAATTCAATAAGTATTGATTTCTAGAAGTCCATCTGATTTTTGGATACATGTCAAAGCAAGTGGGAGCATAAGTGTGATGCTAATAATTATCATGTTAGTGGGAGCATGATCATTATGTTAGGTGTTGCAAGTTAGCAATGTTAATTATAGAAAATAAAAGTTTCAATTTGCAAAGTTACAGGTTTGGAAAGTTGTTTTGCAATAATTAAGGGAGAGGAAATTATACTTCATCCAAATTCTAAAAGCTTATATTGAGATTTTAATCAAATTTAGTCAGGTATATATATAAATGTTACGTTGGAATGGTTAAACATAAGGAAATTCTGTATATGGAAATATTATTTGCGTTCTAAAATTTGATTATGATTACGACATCCCTTTTCGTAATTCGAATTATGAGAACATGGCAAATAGAAAAATTATAGCAACAGACTGGTCTAGGATCCTGTCTTTATGTGAGACATTATGAATCGTATCCCATATGTTTCGGGTATAGGATCGATTGCATATGCTATAATATTTCTATGTGTTCTAACTTTTCAAAATCCCTAGGGCATTAAGAGGGAAACGGAATAGAACTGGATATGACTAAAATGATTAAGCAATTGTCGAGGACAATCTGAGGTTTACCAAAGATTGGTTGCTCATGGACAGTTGGAAGTATGGTGCAAATTTTGGAAGGACCATGTTGACATATTCTGAAAAGAGGCAACTCTTGTTCAGAAGTGATAGTCAAAAATGGGAATATGTAAATGTTTCCGTAGGTGGAAGTTATTCTTTAAATCTGTGTAAGATTAGGAAACTTAATGCACGAAGGATGTTCAAAGGAATGTACTTTGAATGTGGGACTTTGTTTCCATGGAATTGCTCTCCATTGGAATACTTTGTAATGTCTGTTTCCAAGTCTTTGTGGCTTTTGTGCATAGTCATTACAAAAGGATCAATGCATATAAGTTTAGAATCTGACAAATTTCAGTAAATGGCAAAGAATCTTTTATTCTTACATTTGCGATAAGGATTTGGAATTGTGAAATGAGTATCATTTGAAATGTTGTCAATTGATATATTCCACAAACAAATGACCATAGGTAAACATAGTGTGCATGATTGGAGCATGGGACAACTATTGTTTCAATTCAAGTATTAAGTAGATAAATCGAAACATTATACAATGAATAACGAGTAATCAATATGGTGATTAAATAAAAGGTGTTTTATTTACTCTCACAAGTATTGGGGCCATATAGGATTAGTATTATTCTTGTGTTTCACCTTGCATGTTTTGACTTCCCGAATAACTAGGTTATTAAAACTGTCCACAGTCGATCATACTTTGGAAGTAGGTATTGAGGCAAGACTATCATGAATGGGTCTGTAGTTTGTCTAGGTGGCCTAGACATAGCTGCAGTATTCATGAGTGCTCCTGGAATAAGATTCGAGTATTGGATTAAACCCACGCTCATTTGAATCACTTCATGGATTTTATCACAAGTGATCATGAGACGATAATATCTTATATTCTTCAAACCTAGAGATATGAGTTGTTGACTATGAGTTGGCTGTACATTGATTGTACGAAAACGCATCAGTAACTTGATGTTATAAAACGTGCCTTTGTGTATGATTCAACAAGTAGTTAGTACAAGCATATGAGTCGAAGTTTATCCGTTCCTTTTACCCCATGTGGATAAAAGTAATATTTGTTGGCCCCTCGATGATTTAGTGATGACAAACGTAAGTGCTCGGCCGGGCCTAGACTGATTTGATTTGTTCAATTTGTCGGTCGTCATAAATCAGAAATGGGGAAACGACAGATGGACAGAGAAAATGATTATAATCCATGTCTCAGTCCATATGATATCTAGACTGGAGGAATATATGATCCCTTATATAATGGACATGTCATTGACTAGGTCAGAGTTAGACAACGGCTTTTAAGAGCTACAATTGCTAGTCCGGTTTTGGAGTTGTACTTGCAATAATAGTATTAGACTTATCCAAGTGGGAACCTGTTGGATTAGATGTCTAAGCCCATAACTGTTATTGGTACGTACTTGACCCGAGAGTAGCATGGTCCATTTGGGTTGCATATCATCAGGACAATTTGTTAGGATGGACTCTTGAGAGAAGGTTATATATGATTTCTTAATATAATACAAATTATAATATACTAATATGAAATCATATGTTTTCATTAGTATTGATCAAGAATTAATTTGGAATTAATTTTGTGATCAAAAGAGACTAATTAAATCTATGGGGACTAATTATGGTAATTTGTTATATTTATATGCGTTGGGCTTATAATCCATGTTGGACCAAGTTTATGTATGGATACATAAAGAGTTGGGCCACATGAACCACTGATCATAAAACCCATGGGTATGGATTTGGTTTATACCCATGACCCTTGGAATCCACTACATATAAATAAGTGTTCCTTTGCCCAAAATCGTCACTTGGATGTACTTGGAGTTCATGGAGGTTTTTGGGTGCATGGAATTCTCTCTCAAGTTCCACCTTTGTTCATGATGTGTTGTGACTTCATTTGAGGCTTCCACACTATTGGGGCTAAGCTCTTAAGGCCAAATACATCAAGACTTCAAGCTACATAAAAGGTATGTTACCCTAACTAGTATCTTGTACGGTATATGTCAATTCCATGCTAGTTATAGGCTTAATACCTTGGAAACACCCTTGCATGTATAATTAGTGAAAGCATAGATCCAAGGTATTTAGGATTTTATGTGAACCATAGGATGTTGTAGTATACAAAACCCATCAAGATTGTCGTCTTCGTAAAGTGAACAAGGATGGTGTTGGACCAAGTGGATCCAATCCAGAAAAGCAACAAGGTCAGATTTCTATTTTCACGCAGAATTCTAAATATGTTTAGAATTATATTTCTGTGACTTCTGAAGCATTTTATATGCAAGATGATGATGTTGCATGGTGGGTTGATTCGGGAGCAACAAGCCATATATGTAAAGAACTTCGTTGGTTCAAGGAATGTCAACCAATTGAAGATGGATCTGTGGTGAAAATGGGAAATGTTTCAACTGAAACAATCAACGGTTTTGGATATGTTTTACTTTATTTTACTTCTGGAAAGTGTTTCTGTCTGAACAATGTGTTATATGTACTAGGGATTCGAAAGAATCATGTGTCTGAAATTGTTTTAAATAATTGTGGTTACAAACAAGTATTAGAAAGTGACAAGTATATATTGTCAAGACATGGTTATTTTATGGGTTTCAGATATGTATGTAATGGAATGATTAGAATTAATATTAATTATCCTAGTTATGATAATTTTGTTTGCATGGCTTCTTCTAGTACTAGCAATAGCTTTAATAGATCTGATTTATGGCATGATAGACTAGGATAAATTCATTACAAAAGTATGAAAGACATGTCAAAAATGAGTTTAATTCCTGTTTTTGATATAAAAAATGAAAAATGTAAAACATGTATGTTAACTAAAATGAAAAGACAATGTTTCAAAGATGTTGTTACGGAAATCAAGGTGTTGGAACTTGTACATAGTGATTTATTTGATTTCCATGCAACACTGTAAGTCCCTAATTCGCTTGTGTATCAATCAGATCTGCTTGATGGTGCGGAATACCAATCAAGCGGATGATGCAAGATCAATATAGAGGAGAAGGAGGAGAAGAATAATATGAATCTTCAATGTATTGATGAATAGAATGATGCTCCTTTACATGAGATTCACACACACACACACACACTTAAGCTCCTTTCTCTCTCTCTCTCTCAGCCGTGTACCACTTATTGTTGGGTTTTAGTATACTACAACATCATATGGTGCACATACAACCCTAAATAGCTTGGATCTATGTTTTCTCTATTATACATGCAAATATGAAGTTTCCAATATATTACCCTATACTAGCATATAAGTATCATATACTTGGGTAATAAAATAGATAGAATACATACCTTTTTTTTATGTAACTTGTCTTCATGAAGGCTGAGTGCCTAGTGCCCTAAGTGTGACACCTCAAATGGTTCACACAACACCATGAACACTTGGAATAACCTTGAGAATAAGGATACTTTGGTTCTCTCTAGTGAAATCGGCCTTGCCCTTTTGTGTACACACACTAGTTCCAATTTCACCAACCAAGGACATCTTTATATAGTGTGGAGATTAGGGTTACACCCTAATACCCATGACCTTTCATTTCATATGATCCATGGGTTAAACACTCCATGGACTATCCATGAAAGCTTAGCCCAACCTAAATGAACTTGGCCCATCACACACATATATCTTAGAGTCCATATTTAATTAGTTCCTTTTGATCACTTAATTAATTATAAATTAATTCTTGATCAATACTAATTAAATAATATGATTATATATTAATATATTAGAACTTATAATATATTAATATAAATCACTAGTATCCTTTTTCCTCATCTTGTCTATCCAATTGTCCCGATGCCATGCAACCCAAATGGACCATGCCGGGTCGGGTCAAGTCTTACCAATTATAGTTATGGACTTAGACATTAATCCAACAGTCTCCCACTTGGATAAGTCTAAAACTATTATTGAGTATGACTTCAAACCCCGACTAGCAATCGTAGCTCTCAAAACCTTATGTCGAACTCTGACCTTGCCGATGAACTCTAACCTTTGTCAATGACTTGTCCATTAGATAAGGGATCATATATTCCTCCATTCTAGATATCATATGGACTGAGACATGGATTATAAATCATTCTCTCTGTCCATTTGTTGTTTCCCGATTTCCGATTCATGACGACTGACTGATTGAACAGATCAAATCAGTCCTGGCTTGGCGAAGCACTCACATGTGTCATCATTAAATCATCAAGGGGCCCACAGATATCGCTTTTATCCCGAAGGTAAAAGGAATGGATAAACTTCAACTCATATGGCTTGTTCTACTACTTGTTGAATCATACACAAAGGCACGTTTTATAACATCGAGTTACCAATGCGTTTTCGTGCAATCAATGTATAACCAAGTCATACTAACAACTCATATCTCTATGTTTTAAGAATATAAGATATTATCGTCTCATGATCACTCGTGATAAAATCCATGAAGTGATTCAAATGAGCGTGGGTTGAATCCAATACTCAGAACTTATGAGCACTCATGAGTGTTGTAGCACCGCTTTGTCCAACATCCTAGACCTCTACAAGCCAACCCATGACAGTCTTGATTCACATCTACTTCCAACATATGACCGACTGTGGATAGTTTGAATAACTTAGTCATTTAGGAAGAATGACCTAGTTTATTTTGGAAGTCAAAACATGCAAAACGAAACACAAGAATAAATGAATCAAATATGGTATCAAACCCTATGAATATAAATAGACCACTTTTATTTATCACCATACTGATTACTCATTATTTCATTGTTTCGGTTTTATCAACTTTATACATGAATTAAAAACACTAGTCCTCCCATGCTCTAAGCATGTACACTATGTTTTTCTAAACAATAGCTTTGCCATACACCAAGTATGCACTCTATGTTTGTCTATGATCCTTACTTTGTGAAATAAACCAATTGAACATAATTTCAATGATTCTAATTTCACACTCCCAAATCCTTATCGAAAAATGTGAGAATTTCAAATTCCTATCATTTATCGAAATCTGTTTAGATTTTAAACTTATATGCACTGACCCTCCTGTAATGAATATGTAAAAAGTCACAAAGACTTGTCAACAGTCATTATAAGGTATTCCAATGGAGATCAACTCCATGGAAACTAAGTCTCATATTCAAAGTACATTACTTTGGACATGCTTCTTGCATTAAGTTTTCTAATCTTACACAGATAACTTCCACCTATGGAGACAACTCCATATTCTCATTTTGACTATCACTTCTGAACAAGGGATGCCTCTTTTCAGAATATGTCAATATGGTCCTTCCAAATTAGCACTATACTTCCAACTGTCCCTGAGCAACCAATCTTTGGTAAACCTCAGATTGTCCTCGACAATTGCTTAATCATTTTAGTCATATCCAATTCTAGACCTTTTCCCTTCTTAATGCCTCTGGGCATTTGGAAAAATTTAGAAATGACAAATATTATAGCACATGCAATCGATCCTGTACCCAAAGCAAATGGTACACGATTCATGATGTCTCACATAAAGACATGATTCTAGACCAGTCTTTTGCTACAATATTTTTATTTGCCATGTTTTCAAAATTTGACTATGAAGAGGGATGCCGTAATCATAATCGAATTTTGAGAACGCAATATATAGAATTTCCTTAAGTTGAACCAATCCAACATGAAATTCATATATATATATATATATATATATATATATATATATATATATATATATATATATATTCTTGACTAAGGATGATTAAGGTCTCAATCTAAGCCTTTAGAACTGAAATGAAGTATATTCTCTCCCTTAATTATAGCAAAACAACTTTTTCAATCCCTGCAGCCTCACGAATTGAAACTTTTGTTTTCTATAATTAACATTGCTAACTTGCAACACTAACAATAATTATCATGCTCCCACTAACATGATGATTATTAACATAACACTTATGCTCCCAATAGCTTTGACATGTACTCAGAAATCAGTTGGACTTCTAGAAATCAATACTTTATTGACTTTCTTACCAAAGTTCAGATTTCTGATACGAGATGCTTTGATAAAACTTTATCAAAATCATACACCTTTCCTTAGATAGCATGTATGTGTGTCTAAACAATTTCAGAACTATGAAAAGGGATGTCGTAATCATAGTCTCAATTGTTTAGACCTTTTGCCATCTGCTTCAAATCTACTTGGTGGAAGTGTTTCCTCACCATCATTTTCATGAATCGGAGAGAAACCTTATGACCCTTAGATTTTATGGTGTATGTGTTCTTATCCATGTGAATCTGTCAAAACCATAATCACAAGACAAGGTTAGTGACGAATCCAAACTCATATGGACTGAACTAAATCTTAATTTCTTGCCACCTGGCAGTACAAGGGCCTGCCATTGCTTCCAAGTTGTTATGCAACCAATTGAGAACTCTAAGAACTCATATGCAAAACCAACTTTAACTGGAATGGGCATAGAAATAGAAGTATGTCAACACGATAGGTTATAAACCTCAAGTCGTGTGCTAGTGAAGAACCTCAGGTTTTACTCTTGATTAGTTCTTGAGACTTTCAAGACCTTTAAGACTCCCACTGTCCTCTTGACATATAAGACTCTCTTGTCAAATATTCAAGGGATAGTGCGGATTCTTTATCAAGACAAACACTTCACACAATTGGCCTTAGTTGGTCTTTGTTAAATCCAAAACATCACAACTTACCAACTTCAAATGTACAAGAGTATGACACTTTTACTCTTACATTTGACAAGTGTTATAAACCTTTCTTTAAGATATGTCACTCAACTTATAGTCTTGGAGTATGACTCTAAGACTTGTTTTGAAACGAAGTATGACTCATCTTCTTGATTTAACCATTTCAACAATTCATGACTCCTCTTCTTAATCATAAGAATGCACTAAGATGTCCTTAGAAGACCAATTGTGATGTGGTTTTTAAATCATTAAGATGATCACAAAACATGATACTAAAGTACTCTCCCATCTTTTCAGATTTGAGAAACTTTTATCTTTCTGACTAATTTGATTCTTTTCATTCGTTTTGCCATACATCGAGACTTTTCGAATGCTTCAGCATTACACTTAAGCCTGTAAGTATAACCATATTTACTAAACTTTAGTAAATCATGACGAATAGTCTTATCGATCTTTGTGGTGGACTTGACCAGTGCACAAGAATGTGTACTCGATCCCTTTAGTCATTTACTTGACTCACATATACATGTGAACAAGGAATTAGTCTTAATTTTCGAAAGCTGAAAGTTCTCATTCATCATACTATACAAGTTGCATGATTCCAAGTTTCGGTCCAATTGAAACTTGGGTGATGAGAAACTTTCCTTATTTGGTAAATTTAGACACTACCACAAATGAAAGAATCAAATCAATTTTCCAATATTGCTATCAATGGAAACATGTAAACAACAATTTTTCACAAATGCCATTGTAAGGATACTTAAAATAAATAAATCAAAACTGTTTTTTTTATTTTATTTTAAAACTTCCGGAAAAACTTATCCTTACAATGCAAATGCATATGAAAAACTTGTTGTTATCTATTCCTAAGCAATATATCATAACTCCTAAGCAACAGCTCAAAATTCTGATCATCGAACCATGCGATCGAAAACCATCTTCGCGATCAGAATCAGCATATACTTCCTTTAAGTTTCTTCACTTTTTCTTTGATTTTTAAAACATCAACATGTGACCAAGTCACATCATGTAATAAGAATCTGATAATATAAACTTAATAGAGTTAGATAGTGAACTTTACCTGAAGTAGAGTCAAACTTCTTGACTTGATCAACTTTATGATCTTTCAGGTAAATAGGCAGCTTCGCAATCAATGCCCCTTCCTTTGGCAAGAGAAAAATATGGACTCACTTGGAATGGTACATGGGACTATCGCAGACTTAGCCTTTCTCTTTACCATTTGGTCAACCTAGTTGACTACGGTCAAACCCTTTCTTTGGGATGAGAAGGCTTTTCTAGATATCCAATGTTACCATTGTCAATGTCCATTGGGAAGTTGATCTCCTAATCAATTTGCTTTACTAGTCCTCAAATCATTACTGACCAAGCAAATAGATAAGATCATTAAGGGTCATGTCATAGTCTGTTTCATAGTAGTCCCAAAGCAACTCACTAAGTGACTTAGAAAGTGATTGAACATCCAACCTTCTTAAGACTTTGACACCCAACTCTCCTGGCTTGTCAATATGTGAATTCATCTCCAAGATGCGATCACACATAGACCTTGCTTGCCAATAGGGATTGAGTGACCTTTGAACTTGTGGGTTAGGGAGAATAATTGGAGGAGGTGGAGGAAGTAAAGTTCCAAGAGATTTGGGAAGATCATAGATGTGTGAGCTAGACATCTTTTGGGGATATTCAAGATAGTTGATTTAAAGTCCTTAATATAACACCCAACATGAAATATTAAGGCTAGGATCCAACAACCTATTTATAACTGGAAGAGGGATGTCGTAATCCGAGTTATAAAATAGTTGAAGGTAGGTAAATGACGATTTACCAATTTCCACCATGAAAAACGAAATATAATTAAGTTTTAATTGGATTTGAAACTCCTAGATCTTTTGAGATTCATTGAAATTTTCAATGGCATGTTTCAATCTCGAGTGTGCCCTTCAGGTTTTGTGACTGGGATGCCGAGGATCACAAAACAAGGTGTGAAGTAACCATGCAAAGATACTTGGTACCCTTAATATTTACCCCTCAATCGATGTGCCGGTTAACCACACGAGGTCCACCGATACTATGATAAATATTAAGTTACCCTTTGCCTACTTTGTTAAATCCAGGTTAGTGTGCCGGTTAACCAAACACGCTCCACTAACGGTTTAAACAAAGTGCAAAGTGTAATTTCATGGATTAGCACCTTATTCACATTTTCCTAAGTAACTAAGATTGGGAATTAATAAAAGGTTTAGTTACTTAGTATTTATCATTAATACTTTTAATGAAGGGAGAATTATAGTCCTTGTCCTACCTGTTCGGCTAACGACCCTCCACCAGTCAAGGAAGCAGTGGGTGAGAGTGGACACCCATTAAGCTGCCATTTTATAGGCAACAACCTTATACCCCCCTTATAGACCGGCTTCGTGAATGAGGCCTACTAATGGTAAGACTGACTTGCTCTTATACATACATACATATATATATATATATATATATATATATATATATATATATATATATATATATATATATATATATATATATATATATATATATATATTATTAACTTATAATATTAAAAAATATAAGGGTTGAATTTTAACTTTTAAAATTCTAAGGGCTTAACTTGGAATTAAAGTATTCATTAGAGAAAACTTTTCAAATTCCAAAACATGAGGGAAAGTTTTGAAACTATTCAAAACTCTTGGATTTTCATGACTTATGAGTTTTAAGTAAAGCTTTAAAACTTTTAATGAAGAGACTCTTGGACATCAATAACTTGAGGACAAGTTATGGAGCCATAAAAACTATTTATAAGAAAAGACTCTTCAAATTGTACAAATAATTAGTTTTTCACAAAGCAAGTAATTATCTTAAAATTTGACAAACTTCATGTTTTTTTTTTCTTTTTTTTTCAACTTTGAAAATCAAACATTTGCATGAATATAACAGAAAACAACCCATGGCTCTGATACCACTGTTGGGTTTTAGTATACTACAACATCCTATGGTGCACATACAACCCTAAATACCTTGGATCTATGTTTTCTCTATTATACATGCAAATATGAAGTTTCCAATATATTTCCCTATACTAGCATATAAGTATCATATACTTGGGTAATAAAATAGATAGAATACATACCTTTTTTTTATGTAACTTGTCTTCATGAAGCCTGAGTGCCTAGTGCCCCAAGTGTGACACCTCAAATGGTTCACACAACACCATGAACACTTGGAATAACCTTGAGAATAAGGATACTTTGGTTCTCTCTAGTGAAATCGGCCTTGCCCTTTTGTGTACACACACTAGTTCCAATTTCACCAACCAAGGACATTTTTATATTGTGTGGAGATTAGGGTTACACCCTAATACCCATGACCTTTCATTTCATATGATCCATGGGTTAAACACTCCATGGACTATCCATGAAAGCTTAGCCCAACCTAAATGAACTTGGCCCATCACACACATATATCTTAGAGTCCATATTTAATTAGTTCCTTTTGATCACTTAATTAATTATAAATTAATTCTTGATCAATACTAATTAAATAATATGATTATATATTAATATATTAGAACTTATAATATATTAATATAAATCACTAGTATCCTTTTTCCTCATCTTGTCTATCCAATTGTCCCGATGCCATGCAACCCAAATGGACCATGCCGGGTCGGGTCAAGTCTTACCAATTATAGTTATGGACTTAGACATTAATCCAACACTTATATCCTGACGTCCTCTCTTGCACTCGTCACCACTATCACTATATTTGTATGGAACATGGGCCGTGAACGAGTTTACGGCCGTGAACCAGTTCACGGCTGTAAACACCCACCTGGGCCGTGAACACACAACTGCAAACACATATTACATGACCGAAAATACAATTGCCTAGAAAAGTAAAGTATAAACCATATTTTTGACCCAACAATCTCCCTCTTGGTTTATAGCTTTATTTTCTAACTGACCCAACAAACTCCTCCTAAAAATGTAGCTGGCTTTTCTTGTCAATCTTCATTGGGAGCTTGGCTTCAGCGTTTATCTTCGATTTCTTCACAGCTTCAAAATGAACTTGATGAATCTTCAATAAATTACTTCATCTTGAGAAGTTGGGCTTTTATTCAAAATTTGACATTGAACGCACGTTGGGTGAAGAGGCTTCTGGAAAAGATTTTTGAAAATTTGCACTTTCATCTCGAGAATCTTTAGAAGAACAGAGAGAACGAATCTTTTGGATCACTTCAGCAGGTACAAGATAGCAGAAAATTGATTGAGGAGGCTTCACTGCAATCTGTCACATAATCTTCAAGTCAGCTTCACCTTGCTTCTGGGGTTGAAAGATTGAATTTTGAAAAAATAGTCTTCATTTCTTGTTCCTTCGAATGAGAATTCTTCGATGATCACGGACGAAGCCTTGGCTCAGAAAATCTCGATACAGTCTCCATGAGTCTCATCTACATCTGAATTCACTTTTCAAGACAAAACAAAACTAAAAGAAAGCTTATCAGTCCCTTCACCTTCATGAATAGATCTGGTCAATTGCCGGTATTGTGGTCCACTTAAACACGAAGAATATTGACAAACTTTTCTAAATAAACCATTTAGCTGACGACGACCACAAGTATTGTTGTCCACTTAAATTAAGCATCGAGATCTACAGACAACCTCTAAATGGTTCAATTTTAGTTGCACTAGAACGTGTTCCGCACTTCCCGATATACCCTGGTTATCAAGAACTTCCTAAGGAACTCCTTACTTTAGGTGAATAGACAATTATTAAGAAGGAATTAGATTTAGAAATAGGTGCATATGTTGTGTCCCAGGTCGGATCTCTTTCAATCACGCAGATGGGACAACATATGGCTAACTAGGATAGAGGGATTGAGAGATAGAATGTTGCATATGTTGTGTTCCAGGTCGGATCATTTCAATCATGCAGAGGACACATCATATGGCTCACAGATAGGAAGAATTGCACCGATAAAGAAGATGCATAGAAATAGAGTTGTATATGTTGTGTCCCAGGTCGGATCTCTTTCAATCACGCAGAGGAAGCAACATATGACTGGCAGATAGAAAGCAAGAAAAAAATTTCCTACAGACCTACTTTATCAGAACCCCCCAGTCGCCCTACCAGATCTAGAATTAAGGACATAAGTTCGTACATCAAGGAAAAGTTAAGCCACATTTCTAGATGCGTATTAATTGAGTGTATCCCGTGGGTTCCCGTGTTTATCTCACTGCTCAATCTACCCGAGCGTCGTATGGTCAGTCCAAATAATGCTATCTAAATCCACACTGTCAAATCCTTCGTGCCTACCAGCACATTGAACACAGAGTCTAGACAATTCAGATTCAGTCCCTTACATATGTTTAGACTGCCTGTTATAACTTTCTTGATATCACTTCCCAAACAACACCTACTAACGAAAGACTATAAGAAATAAAAGATTATCTTTGAAACGAATCAATGTAAGAGAAAACTCAAGAGTATCGAGAAGAAAACTCAAACCGTAAGTCACCGGTTGAATTTGCATCCAGAAGGTCTGAGAACAGCATGCATAATCTCAGAACAAATCGGAAAAGTCTTCACATCGTTAAGAACAAAACCCCATGTGTGATCCGCTCCTTTCTTCCTTTCCTTTCCCACAAAGGACACATGGTCTCACTTAAAGTTCCTGAGTGTTGTACAGTTGAGAGATGTATCCAATCATGTGCCAGGAACAATCACTATCAACAAACCGAAGTCTGATGATATGCCTCCATAGCTGCTCCAGCACAGTGCGGGATCAGTTGGTCTTTGGAACCCAATCCATTTTGAAACTGGGTCGACCTTTGTCATCATTG
The DNA here is from genome assembly GCF_052849685.1 of Lactuca virosa. NCBI lineage: Eukaryota > Viridiplantae > Streptophyta > Magnoliopsida > Asterales > Asteraceae > Lactuca > Lactuca virosa. Next base: position 284,462,274 of record NC_136428.1, read on the forward strand.
CAAGGTACTCTCTCCCATGACATGTCCTGCTTATCATAAACAGAAGATGAAGAAATATTAAAAGCATTAGGTGATTTGGGAGAGTGAACCTTTGGTACCCATCTGTAGTTGGGTTTAACCCATTTCTTGTTTGAGCGGATGGGTGCTTCGGCACTTGATTTTGAACTTGAAGCCGATCTTCGAGATGACTTTAATTTAACTGATCTTGGTTTCACAGGAGCATCTCTTGGATTGGACTTCTTGGCCTTTGGAGTTGGATTATTGGCCTTCTGCGCGTTCCAGTCACCATTGTTTGAACGTGGCCTCGAATAGTTTGTTTTGAAGTATCTCCCTCTTAGCGCGTTCTGCTAGCCTTGTGCGTAGTAGGGAACGTATGCGCGATTTGGACAGTTTCGGGCAACGTGTCCAGGTGTTCCACAGTGAAAGCATGTCTTTTTCTTCACTGGGAAGTTGTTTCTTTCTGACCCTGGTGGCGTGCCTTTGCCTCGCTTCTGGTTGTTCCCACATGCACACATACAACAAGTCGTCGGTTTCGCTTGTTTTGGTGGCCTGTATTTCTCAACTGCAGGTTTGTTAGGAGTTACAGAATTAGAAGCAACAGATTCAGAGTTCAAGGAGTCATTGGTTTTTTCAATAGTGTTCTCCTTGTTCTCATCTTCCGCTACTTTACCTGCACAGAAAAGTAGAAACATCACTATTCTTCACCTCAACACCCTCAGTTGGCCTAGATTGTTGAGTCTTAACAGAAACAAGTACAGCAGGTTGGTCATACTAAAGGTGTGCTTCATTTTCAATTTCTTCCTTAGTCAGAGGGATGAAAGTGTAGTGATCATTTAAAGGAGGTGGAACATCATGATACCCTAAGCCCCTATTTTGATTATCTTTAAGTTTTAGTTGTTTTTCTATCATAGAAGCAACTACCTCACTTGATACATCAAATTTCTTAAAGCTAAAATCTGCATCTTTATATTTAGCTTTTAATGCATCAAGTTCGGCAGTTAATTCGGCCATTTTCCTTTTAACATAGTTGTAATTTTCACATTTATTGCTATATTCTTCTTGAAGTGTTCTAAAGTCCTTGATTTTGGCCTCTAATTTCTCTTTTAACGGTCTCTGGTCTTTCTTAAGAGTATACTTCTCATATATTAGGTCCTCGTTCTCCCTTTTTATCAATTCAATCTGCTCACGTAAAAATTTAACAGTTTTAATGCAAGTTTGAGAACAAGAAACTTCATTAACCGGAATGTTTGAGGAACTCATTGTTTACCAAAAATTCCCTTTGACTAAAAACTCAAAAGTCAACCTTAAAAGTCAAATTTAAAAAGTCAAACTTGAAAGTCAAACTTAAAAAGTCAAACTTAAAAGCTAAATTTGAAAATTTGAAAGTTAAACGAGAAAGTCAAAGTTTAAAGTCAAAGGTCAAACTTGAAAGTCAAAGTCAATTTTTTTTAAGTCAAAAGTCAAATATAAAAGTCAAAAAAATAAAAGTCAAAACTTTTGGTTGAAAATGAAATTTGAAAATTTGAAAAATTCATTTTTGGGAAAAAAGTGTTAAAATTGCGAAATTGGAATCTAAGATATTGTATTTGAATTAAATTTGGAAGGCGTATACCATCTAGCAAGCTAGATCAGTTGGAAAGTCGGAGGGTTGAGGAATCAGGGGACCCAGGTTTGAAACCTGACAACACCGAAATCGTTTTGATTATTTGCTGCTGCGAGGACTACATGCGCGTGTGTGAGGATGCTGGCCGAGAACGCGAGGCTGACCGGGAACGTGCGAGATCGTGAACGAGACACTCCACCGCAAACTCGCCTGACCGAACATGTGTGACGTGTGCAGCCGAGAACGTCCGAAGCTGGAAATGCTGCTGAGCCGTGAACTATGCGAGACCTCGGACTGTAAACCCTCTGACCGTGAAAGCTCCGTGGACCGTGAAAGCTTCTTCCCATCACGGCCATGAAAGCTGCTTCCGTCGGCCAAGAACCCTTCTTCGGTGGCCGTGAAACCTTCTTCGGAGACCGTGAACACCTCGTAGATGACGTGAAAAACAGCGTTTTTCACCCCTTTTTGCTCCAAAACTCGATCAAAAACTCGTTTTTATGAAAAACACAAAGAACAACCCGCACTATTTTGCAAAGAACTATCCAAAATCACAAAAATCCTTCAAAAATAAGATAAAAACGCTCCAGATCTGGCCAAAATAATTGATACAGACCAAGCTCGGATACCACTTGTAAGTCCCCAATTCGCTTGTGTATCAATCAGATCCGTTTGATGGTGTAGAATCCCAATCAAGCGGATGACACAAGATCAATTTAGATGAATAGAATGATGCTCATTTACATGAGATTCACACATACACACACACTTAAGCTCCTTTCTCTCTCTCTGAGCCGTGTACCACTTATGTCCTCACGTCCTCTCTTGTACTCTTCACTACTAACACTATATTTATATGGAAGATGGGCCGTGAACCAATTCACGGCCGTAAATACCGACCTGGGCCGTGAACACACAACTGCAAACACATATTACATGACCGAAAATACAATTGCCTAGAAAAGCAAAGTATAAACCATATTTTTGACCCAACAAACACCTTCCCTTGGAAACAAAAAGTATGATGTTACTTTTATTGATGATGCATCTAGATATTGTAATGTCTATTTTCTACCTTCCAAAGATGAAGCTCTTGATAAATTTAAGATTTATAAAAAAGAGGTTGAACTTCATAAAAATGAATTAATAAAAGTTTTATGTACTGATAGAGGTGGTTAGCTGAAAGGAAAAATAGGACTTTAAAAGAAATGGTTAATTCTATGTTGTCCTATTCAGGTTTCAGTGAAGGTTTCTGGGGTGAGGCTATGTTAACTACGTGTTATATTTTGAATAGAACTCCAAACAAAAGGAGTAAGAATACTCATTCTGAACTTTGGTGTAAAAAGGGACCAAATTTGTGTTATCTCAAAGTTTGGGGTTGTCGAGCACTTGTGAGGCTCACTGAATCGAAAAGGAAATCATTGGCTGAAAGAGGTATAGATTGTATCTTTATTGGATATGGTGAGCATTTCAAAGCTAATAGATTTTATATTTTAGAATCTAATTACTCTATATCTGTGAACACTATTATAGAGTAAAGAGATGCTATCTTTGATGAAGAAAGATTTACATATATACCTAGACCAAGAGACATGATTCAACAATCTTTCAGCAAGAACAAAATTCAAGTCGAAGATGTTTCTGGCGGTACAAGTTTCGTGCCTGAAATTAGAAATAATACAAGAGGTAGAAAAGCTAAGTCTTTTAAATCTGATTTTCAACTATATTTAGTTAAGGAACAAGGGATGAGACTGTGTCTCAACATCAATATTGTTTTAATATTAAGGAGGATCCAAAGACTTTCAGTAAAGGTATGGCTTCTAGGGATGTTCATTTCTGGAAAGAGGCAATTCAGAGTGAGATTGATTCAATCATGCATAACAATACTTGGGTATTGTATGATTTACCTCCTGGTTGCAAGGCATTAGGATGTAAAGGGATCCTCAAAAGAAAAATGAAGGTGAAAATTACAAGGCTTTAGACAAAAGGAAGGCATTAATTTCTTTGTTACTTATGTTTATGTTGCCAGAATTTCTACTATTAGATTATTATTAGCTGTTGTAGCTATACATAATCTTGTGATTCACCAAATGGATCTGAAAACTGCATTCTTGAATGGTGACTTGGATAAGGAAATATACATGAAACAACCTCAAGGGTTTGTGATGCCTTGAAATGAACACAAAGTGTGCAAGTTGAAGAAATCATCATATGGTTTGAAACAAGCACCATAACATTGGCATAAAAAGTTTGATGATGTTGTCTTGTCTGATGGTTTTGCATTAAACCAAGCTGAAAAGTGTGTATATAGCAAATTTGATACTTCTGGTAAAGGAGTTATGATTTTTCTATATGTGGATGATATGTTGATTTTTGGTACTGATTTAGAAGAAATTGATAAAACCAATAAATTCTTATCATGTAGTTTTGAAATAAAAGACCTTGGGGAGGCTGAGGTAATTCTTGGTATAAGAATTAAACAAGGAAACAATGTGATTTCAATTCATCAATCTCATTACATTGAGAAGATATTGAAAAAGTTTAACTTTGCGAATTGTTCTCTTGTTAGCACTCTTATAGATCGTAGTCTTAAGCTTCTACCTAATAAAGGATCTCTAGTGTCTTAACTTGAATACTCAAGGGCTATTAGTTTTTAATGTATGCCATGAATATTACTAGGCCTGATATAGCATATGTTGTAGGAAGGCTTAGTAGGTATACTAGTAATCCTAGTACACATCATTGGAAAGCTATGAGTAGAGTATTCAAGTGTTTGAAAGGGACCATGAATTATGGTTTAACTTATAGTGGATATCCTTCTGTTTTTGAAGGCTATTCAGATGCCAGCTGGATTAACAACTTAGAGGATCACTCCTCTACTAGTCTTTTGGTGTTTCTTCTTGGAGGAGGTGCCATTTCTTGGACATCCAATAAATAGACTTGTATTACTAACTCAACCATGGAATCTGAGTTTGTTGCATTCTCTGTTGCTGGTAAAGAAGCTGACTGGTAAACGAATTTGTTTTATGAAATTCCATTATGGCCCAAACCGATATCTACCATTTCTATCAGATGTGATAGTGTTGCAACCTTGGCTAAGTCTCTTAGCCAAGTGTACAATCGGAAGTCTAGACATTTAGGTGTTAGACATATCATGATTCGTGAGCTCATCATGAATGGTGTGATATCTGTGGAGTTTGTAGAAACTCAGCTAAATTTGGCCGATCATCTACCCAAAGGGGTAGCAAGAAATCTTGTGCACAAGGCGGCTGTAGGGATGGGTTTAAAGTCCACTTAAAATCTTTTATATTGAGATACCCAATTCCCATATAATGTAATATTTGATGCTGATTTCAATGTCGAAAGATTGATATTTGAATATTGGAACACATTATTATCATCATCCCAAGGTATGTGTTTAGTACTGCAAGTTAAGTAGATTGAAATTTTATTTGTTAATAGTTCTTTGAAAAATTGCATTTGCAAGTGCAAGAACAAAAGAACTACCTATATAAGCATGAATTTTAGCTAATTCAAGAAGTTGGGACTTGACTTTGATATGCTTATTGAAGGATGGGACACAAGCTAGTAAAATATAGTGTCAACTTAGAAGTTTTGAGAATGTACACTATTGTGTGTATTATCTTCATGTACTCACTTTGAATAGAAAGGGCTCAATCCTTAGTGACACCCTGATATTCGAATATTTGGATTGAGTAATATACTAATTTGAAATTCAATCCTCATGACGTTTCATTTATGCATCAATTTGTTGTTGTTTATGTTGTGCTTTAAGTTGAATCAGGATTACACTTAAATAGGGGAGGTTTGTTGGTGATTTAATATCATCAGTATTATTTAAGTGTAATAAGATTAAATTTGTTGACCAAAAGTAATCTTTTTAAATATTGAACAAGTTAGGATGGTGTAGGAGTGCACACATGTTCATGTTTTCAAGACTCAAAGTACACTATTATTTAGGGGATAAGCCCCTAAACAAACGTGGGTTCGGGGGCAGCGCCCCTAGGAGCGGGTCCAAGGGGTGACAGCCCCTGGCGGGGTCCAAGGGGCAGAGCCCCTGACTGGGTTCGAGCTGACCCTTTTCGCTTGACATCCGTTTTTATGATAAGTTTGGCGGTTTTATGTTAGTTTTTTAGAAAATGGACTCACTTTCACCCTTTTCCCTGAGATCCATTTTTATGATCGGTTTGGCGGTTTTATGACAGTTTGTAACTATCTTGTGAAACTTTTCAGACAAGAATAATATAGCCGTTTTTTCGTTATTTTCTGGTACACTCTTTTTCAAGAACATTTCATATACATTCTCTAATTTCGTAATCTCTTAATTTCATCCAATTGAGTGTTCGATCTGTGCCATCGAAATACTTCAATTTGATAGTGAATCACGACTTTCAGAGAATCCAAGCAATCTGTTCATCCCCTATTTCTAGCACGTAGGGCGTACCTCTTGTATGCGAGGCGTATGTGATCAGGGTTTAAACCCTAATTTTAGGGTTTGGACCCTATTTAAGCAACCTTATGCCCAAGCTTTCCTCCTTACCACCCTCCTTAGCCTCTTTTGTGTTCCATTTTGAAACCCTAACCCATTTCAAGAGAGAGTTGACATTTGTATGTGTTTTGATGTGTGTTTGGTGTATCTCCAAGAAGCATAAGCTTGGTTGAGGAGCATTGATAAAGGAGGAGCTTGAAGATCCAGATTCTATTCATCATTCCAGCTTCACAAAGGTATAAAGCTTTGACCTTGCTCATTCTATGCTTAGATCATGATCTAATAGAGTTTTTGTCACTTTTTGGTTCCATGAATGAGATCTAGTGGGAATTTACCACTCCAGAAGTTATGAGTTGCTCCTCTTGATGCTTCTAAGATCCCTAGTTCATAAAGTTAGCATCTTGATGGTTTAGGTTCAACTATGAATGAGAATATGTCCATTTGGTGAAAGTAGGATGCGAAATCTAAGGTTTAAGTGCATTTGAGCCATACAAAGGCACCATGTTAGTGACTTTATGGATTAAGAAGTTTCCTAAGGTCTGGATCTGAAATATCGACATTTGGTCTTAGGTATTACAGGATTAATGGATGAAGTGGCCGAAGTGGGCGTACGAAGGCTTACGCTGCACGTACACGTCTGGACCCCCGATCAGGCATAGCGACCTAGTACGTCGGGTGTGACATCCCCAAATTCACGGTTATTTTAAAATTTTATTTATGGTTATTTGAAAATCAGAGTGATCATTTTAAAGAATAATATTGCGAAATTTGCTCCCATAAAACATGATAAATATTTTATCAAAGCATTTCTGAAGAAATGTATTTTATTTATATTAAAACTTTGGGATGTCATCGTCAATACAGAAACATAAGCATAAACAGACCTTACATTTATTTACACTAGTGATTTACATTTTCTTTAATCTCTCGGTGTAATGTAGCTTCGTATCGACACCTGTGATACAAATAAATTGAGTGGGTCAGGTTCGGAAACCTGGTGAGTACATAGGGTTTTCAACCCACAATAATATAGTTAATTTGTTTCTTCACATAATTCATGTAAAACAATTAACCCGATTACCCATCCCCATTTTCTTCATTTAATCTTCTCTAAAGATCTATCCTAAGGGTCATCTCCTACATCATATTTACCTCTCGTCTCCTTACATCGTATTTCCTTATATGTTTGTTCCTAAGGACTTTTCCTAAGGATCATCACCTACATCACATAGACAATACTGATTTGGGGATTACTCCCCCAATACGTGTCCAGTAAGGGTTAGGGTATCACCACATGAATACGTAGTTACAACATCGCCTGAACTTGTAATTCAAAGTAAGGGTTAGAGTATCATCGCATGAATACGTAGTTACAACATTGCCTGAACTCGTAATTCATCACCTACAGGTTATGAGTCTGCTGGTGTTTCCACATGACTGTCTAGAATAGTCCGTGGTCGCCATCTATACTCTGGTAGATGACTATGTTGGGTTATGAGCATTCTAACACTCCTAAGTGTACATGCAACCCTAAATACATTGGATCTATGTTTTCTCTATTATACATACAATTATGAACATCCAAGGTATTATCCTAATCTAGCATACAAAATAATAAATATAACAAGATAGAATACATACCTCTTTGATGTAGAATGTCTTCATGAAGCTTGAGTTCCTAGTGCCCCAAGTGTAACACCTCAAATGGTTCACACAACACCAAATACACTTGGAATAACTTGAGAGAAACTTGAACACTCCTTGAAATCGTCTAGCCCTCACACTCACACATTAGTGCATGATTTCTTGAGCCATGGGATTCTTTTATATGGTGGCTATTAGGATTACACCATGTAACTCATAACTTTACCCATTCCTTATGCTCCATGGATTTTAACCTCTATGGAGTATCCATGGGTCACCCCATGGACTTAGTCCAACATAAGGAATCTTGGATCACAAGCCCACATATATAAGAATGAATGATTTACACAATCAACCCATATATTTAATTAGTCTCCTTTTGATCACTTAATTAATTCCAAATTAATTCTTGATCAATACTAATTAAATAACCTTATTAATATATTAGAACTTATAATATATTAACCAACCTTAAGTGTTATTTCTCTCATTATAGTCTATCCAAATGCATGATGCCATGCAACCCAAATGGACCATGCCGGGTCGGGTCAAGTCTTACCAATTATAGTTATGGACTTAGACATTAATCCAACAGTCTCCCACTTGGATAAGTCTAAAACTATTATTGCGTATGACTTCAGGAACCGATCAGCAATCGTAGCTCTCAAAAGCTTCTGTCGAACTCTGACCTTGTCGATGAACTCTGACCTTTGTCAATGACTTGTCCATTAGATAAGGGATCATATATTCCTCCATTCTAGATATCATATGGACTGAGACATGGATTATCAATCATTCTCTCTGTCCATTTGTTGTTTCCCGATTTCCGATTCATGATGACTGACTGATTGAACAAATCAAATCAGTCCTGGCTTGGCCAAGCACTCACATGTATCATCTTTAAATTATCGAGGGGCCCACAGATATCGCTTTTATCCCGAAGGTAAAAGGAATGGATAAACTTCGACTCATATGGCTTGTTCTACTACTTGTTGAATCATACACAAAGGCACGTTTTATAACATCGAGTTACCAATGCGTTTTCGTGCAATCAATGTATAACCAACTCATAGTAACAACTCATATCTCTAGGTTTGAAGAATATAAGATATTATCGTCTCATGATCACTCGTGATAAAATCCATGAAGTGATTCAAATGAGCGCGGGTTGAATCCAATACTCAGAACTTATGAGCACTCATGAGTGTTGTAGCACCACTTTGTCCACCAACTTGGACCTCTACAAACCAACCCATGACAGTATTGATTCATATCTACTTCCAACATATGACCGACTGTGGATGGTTTGAATAACTTAATCATTCAGGAAGAGCGACTTAGTTATTCTGGAAGTCAAAACATGCAAAGTGAAACACAAGAATAAATGAATCAAATATGGTATCAAACCCTATGAATATAAATAAACACTTTTATTTATCACCATACTGATTACTCATTATTCATTGTTTCGGTTTTATCAACTTTATACTTGAATTTAAAACAATAGTTGTCCCATGCTCCAAGCATGTACACTATGTTTTCTAAACACTAGTCATGCCATACACCAAGTATGCATACTATGTTTGTCTATGATCTTTACTTTGTAAAGTATATCAATTGAACATCACTCCAATGATCCTCTTTTCACAGTCCCAAATCCTTATTGCAAATGCAAGAATTCCAAATTCATGCCATTTACTGAAATCTGTTAGATTCTAAACTTATATGCATTGATCCTCTTAATGATTATGCACGAAGTCAGAAAGACTTGACAACAATCATTACAGAGCATTCCAAAGGAGATCAACTCCTTGGAAACATCCTTCTTTCATTAAGTTTAATAATCTTACACAGATTGAATAATTTCTAACTTTGAAACATTTCCATATTCCATTTTGACTATCACTTCTGAACAAGAGTTGCATCCTTACAGATTATGTCAATATGGTCCTTCCAGAATTAACATTATACTTCCAACTATCCTTGAGCAATCAATCCTTGGTAAACCTTAGATTGTCCTCGACAATTGCTTAATCATTTTAGTCATATCCAATTCTAGACCTTTTCCCTTCATAATGCCCCAGGCATTTGGAAAATTTTAGAAAGGATGAATATAGCACATGTAATCGATCCTATATCCGAAGCATATGGGACACGATTCATGATGTCTCACATAAAGAGTAAACCAGTCTTTTGCTATAATATTTCCATTTCAATTTGCCAAGTTCTCAAAATTCAGATTATGAAAAGGGATGTCGTAATCATAATCGAATTTTAGAACGCAAATAATGGACCCATATATAGAATTTCCTTATGTTGAGCCATTCCAACATGAAATTCATATATATATCCTTGATTAAATATGATTAAAATCTCAATCTAAGCTTTTAGAATTGAAATGAAGTATAATTTCCTCTCCCTTAATTATAGCAAAACAACTTTTTCAACCCCTGCAACCTCACGAATTGAAACTTTGTTTTCTATAATTAACATTGCTAACTTGCAACCTTTGTCATAATTATCATGCTCCCACTAACATGATGATTATTAGCATAACACTTATGCTCCCACTAGCTTTGACATGTACTCAGAAATCAGCTGACTTTCTTACCAAAGTTCAGATTTCTGATACTAGATTGTTTTGATAAAACTTTATCAAAATCATACACCTATCTTAGATAGCTCACATGTGTGTCTAAATAATTTTAGAACTATGAAAAGGGATGCCGTAATCATAGTCTCAATTGTTTAGGCCTTTGCCACTTCTCACAAGTCTATGTTAGTGTGCCGGTAAACCACACACGCTCCACTAACGACTTTGAGAATGCAAATATCACAATTGCTATCTAGCTAAAATCTACTTAGTGAAAGTGTTTCCTCACCATCATTTTCATGAATCGGAGAGAAACCTTATGACACTTAGATTTAATAGTGTATGTGTTCTTATCCATGTGAATTTGTCAAAACCATAATCACAAGACAAGGTTAGTGACAAATCCAAACTCATATTGATTAAACTTGTGCAATCTTAAATTCTTGCCATTTGGCAGCTCAGGTGCCTGTTATTGCTTCCAAGTAGTTGTGCAACCAATTGAGAACTCTCAGAACTCCTATGCAAAGCCAACTTGAATAGGCACAAACATTTCAACACGATAGGTTATAAACCTCAAGTCGTGTGCTAGTGAAGGACTTTAGGTTTTATTCTTGATTAAGTCTTGAAACTTTCAAGAGCTTTAAGACTCCCACTGTCCTCTTGACATATAAGACTCCCTTGTCAAATATTCAAGAGATAGTGCGGATTCTTTATCAAGACTAACACTTTACACAATTGGCCTAAGTTGGTCTCTGTTTTAACTAAAACATCACAACTTACCAATTTCAAATGTACAAGAGTAGATACCTTTTACTCTTACATTTGACTAGTGTTAACAAACCCTCTTTAAGATATGTCACTCAAGTTACAATATTGGAGTATGACTCTAAGAATTGTTTTGGAACGAAGTATGACTCATCTTTTTGATTTAACCATTTCAACAATTCATGACTCTTCTTCTTAGTCATAAGAATGCACTAAGATGACTTTAGAGGACCAATTGTGATATGGTATCTTAATCATTAAGATGATCATAAACATGATACTAAAGTACTCTCCCATCTTTTCAGATTTGAGAAACTTTTATCTTTCTGCCATACTTTGATTCTTCTTATTCGTTTTGTCTCACATTGAAACTTCTCCAATGCTACAGACTTATACTTAAACTTATAAGTATAACCATATTTACTGAACTTAAGTAAATCATGACGAATAGTCTTCTTGATCTTTTGTGGTGGACTTGACCAGTGCACAAGAACGTGTACTCGATCCCTTAGTCCTTTCCTTATTCACATAAGGAATTAGTCTTAATTTTCCAAGCTGAAAGTTCTCATTCATCATACTATACAACCTGCATGATTCCAAGTTTCGGTCCAATTGAACCTTGGGTGATGAGAATCTTTCCTTATTTGGTAATATTAGACACTACCACAACCGAAAGAATCAAATCCATTTTTCCAATATTGCTATCAATGGAATCTTGTAAGCAACAACTTTTCACAAATGCCATTGTAAGGATACTTAAAATAAATAAAATCAAAACCTTTTTCTTTTATTTTAAAACTTTGCGGAAAAACTTATCCTTACAATCCATATGAAAACCTTGTTGTTATCTATTCCTAAGCAATATAAATATCATAACTCTTAAGTAATAGCCCAAAATTCTGATCACCGAACCATGCGATTGAAATCCATCTTCGCGATCAGAATCAGCATGTACTTAATAGAGTTAGACAATGGACTTTACCTGAAGTAGAGCCAAACTTATTGACTTTAACATCCTTAGGTAAATTTGGCAGCTTCGTAACCAATGCCCCTTCCTTTGGCAATAGTTACCTATGGACCCTTGATAATGGGACTATCTCAGACTTCGCCTCTCTCTTTACCATTGGGTCAACCGAGTTGACTATGGCCGATCCCTTTCCATTGGGAAGAGAGAGCTTTACTGGATATCCAATGTCATCATTGTCAATGTCCATAGCGTTTTAGGAAGTTGTTCTTAGCAAATAGATAAGATCATTAAGGGTCTTGTCTTAGTCTGTTTCATAGGATTCCCAAAAGAACTCACTATGTGACTTAGAAAGTAGTTGAGCCACCAACTTTCTCAATATTTTGACACCCAACTCTCCCGGCTTGTCAATATGTGACTACATCTCCAAGATGTGATCACACCTAGACCTTGCCTTGCCAATAGGGCTTGAGTGACCTTAAACTTTTTAGGAACTTGTGGGTTAGGGAGAATAATTGGAGGAGGTGAAAGAAGTATGATATCCATGGGACATCATCTTCATTTAGGAAAGCTTGTTTCAAGAGATTTGGGAAGATCATAAATGTCTAGACCAGACATCTTTTTGGGAGATATTCAAGATAGTTGATTTAAAGTCCTTAATATGACACCCAATATGAAACATTAAGGCTAGGACCCAACAAACTATTTTATAACTTAGAAGAGGGATGCCGTAATCCAAGCAATAAAATATTTGAAGGTAGGTGAATGACGATTCACCAATTTCCACCATGAAAAACGAAATAATTTATTAGGTTTTAATTGGATTTGAAAGTCCTAGATCCTTGAGATTCATTGAACTGTTCAAAGGCATGTTTCAATCTCGAGTGTGCCCTTCAGGTTTTGTGACTGGGATGCCGAGGATCACAAAACAAGGTGTGAATAACCATGCAAATATACTTGGTACCCTTAATATTTACCCCTTAATCAGTGTGCCGGTTAACCACACACGCTCCACCGATACTATGATAAATATTAAGTTACCCTTTGCCTACCTTGTTAAGTCCAGGTTAGTGTGCCGGTTAACCACACACGCTCCACTAACGACTTAAGCAAAGTGCAAAGTGTAATTTCATGGGTTAGCACCAAATTCACATTTTCCTAAGTAACTAAGATTGGGTATTAATGAGTTTAGTTACTTAGTATTTATCATTAATACTTTTAATGATAGGAGAATTATAGTCCTTGTCCTATCCGTTCGGCTAACGACCCTCCACCAGTCAAGGAAGCGGTGGGTGAGAGTGGACACCCATTAAACTGCCATTTTATAGGCAGTAACCTTATACCCCCCCTTATAGACCGGCTTCGTGAATGAGGCCTACTAACGGTAAGACTGACTTTACTCTTATACATATATATATATATATATATATATATATATATATATATATATATATATATATATATATATATATATATATATATATATTATTAACTTATAATATTATAAAGTATAAGGGTTGAATTTTAACTTTTAAAATTCTAAGGGCTGACTTGGAATTAAAGTATTCATAAGTGAAAACTTTTCAAATTCCAAAACTTGAGGGCAAGTTTTAAAACTATTCAAAACTAATTAATTCCATAACTTATGAGTTTAAAGTAGTTTTAATTATAAAAAATAAAAAAAAATAAAAAATAAAAAAAAAACTCTTCAAGTTCCATAACTTGAGGACAAGTTCCATAACTTGAGGACAAGTTATGGAAGACTTTAAACTAATTAATAAAAAAATAACTTTTTTTATTGTAACTTATGGAACTAATTAAGGTTACACTTTTTTTTAATTTAATGAAGAGACTCTTGAACCTCCATAAGTTGAGGACAAGTTATGGAGTCATAAAACCATTTAATTAGAACTAGACTCTTCATTTTGTAACCTTTGCCAACTTTTATGAGTTTTATGATTCTTAAATGTGACTTTTCATATAACTTGAGGACAAGTTACAAAAACACACTTTGGAATCAACTCTTAGATTAAAATGGATTGAAAACAACTATTTCACACAACTTTTCTATTAATCTAAGAACCTCATAAGAACAAGATAATTCAAATCATCAATCTTCAAGAAATTAGCAAGAACATACAAACTAATACAAATCTTGAAATTATGACAATTATCTTAGAAATTGGATTAGCATGAACATTACCACATCAAAAACAAGTTTATAAGTCCAAAAACATCTTAGGGTAATGTTCCTAGTCCAATTCCAGCCAAAACAATCGAATATATGCATCCAACTCGATTTTGCAGCTACTTTTGCAAGTATAACAAGAAAACAAGCCTAGGCTCTGATACCACTGTTGGGTTATGAGCATTCTAACACTCCTAAGTGTACATGCAACCCTAAATACCTTGGATCTATGTTTTCTCTATTATACATACAATTATGAACATCCAAGGTATTATCCTAATCTAGCATACAAAATAATAAATATAACAAGATAGAATACATACCTCTTTGATGTAGAATGTCTTCATGAAGCTTGAGTGCCTAGTGCCCCAAGTGTGACACCTCAAATGGTTCACACAACACCAAATACACTTGGAATAACTTGAGAGAAACTTGAACACTCCTTGAAATCGTCTAGCCCTCACACTCACACATTAGTGCACGATTTCTTGAGCCATGGGATTCTTTTATATGGTGGCTATTAGGGTTACACCATGTAACTCATAACTTTACCCATTCCTTATGCTCCATGGATTTTAACCTCCATGGAGTATCCATGGGTCACCCCATGGACTTAGTCCAACATAAGGAATCTTGGATCACAAGCCCACATATATAAGAATGAATGATTTACACAATCAACCCATATATTTAATTAGTCTCCTTTTGATCACTTAATTAATTCCAAATTAATTCTTGATCAATACTAATTAAATAACCTTATTAATATATTAGAACTTATAATATATTAACCAACCTTAAGTGTTATTTCTCTCATTATAGTCTATCCAAATGCATGATGCCATGCAACCCAAATGGACCATGCCGGGTCGGGTCAAGTCTTACCAATTATAGTTATGGACTTAGACATTAATCCAACAGACTGCATTACCACATCGCAACATCGTAGGTCAAGGTTATGGCATCTCCTCATATCTCACATCACTTATTTATCATCACCTAGTTATTATCACCTTTCTATCATAACCTTTCTCTCATCACCCGTCGCTACCCAATATATATTTATAAGTATAAAAGTACATATAGAGTTTAAATCACGTAAACATGTATAAATCGTTCATCTATCATAGATATCAGCAACGTAGATAATATGCACACATAGCACGTAATTTATATTAAATACTTCATGTCTATGTATAAGATGAAAGCAACTATGCACTCACTTGTTAAATTGATGATCCCAAACACGGGTAGCGCTTCGCTTCTAACAATTCTATTCTCCTTTGACGAAACTGTTGGATTAGATGTCTAAGCTCATAACTATTATTGGTATGTACTTGACCCGAGAGTAGCATGGTCCATTTGGGTTGCATATCATCAGGATTCTTGAGAGAAGGTTATATATGATTTATTAATATATTATAAGTTCTAATATATTAATATGAAATCATATGTTTTAATTAGTATTGATCAATAATTAATTTAGTGATCAGAGGAGACTAATTAAATATATGGAGACTAATTATGGTATTTAGTTATATTTATATGTGTTGGGCTTATGATCCATGTTGGACCAAGTTTATGTATGGATACATAAAGAGTTGGGCTACATGAACCATGGATCATAACACCCATGGGTATGGATTTGGGTTATACCCATGACCCTTGGAATCCTACATATATTTATGTCCATTCATAGCCAAAAACGCCTAGACTTATGTTCTTGGAGTTCATATGGACGGTTTTGGGGTATGGGAATTCTCTCTCAAGTTTCACCTTTGTTCATGATGTGTTGTGACTTCATTTTAGGCTTCCACACTATTGGGGCTAAGCTCTTAAGGCCAAATACATCAAGACTTCAAGCTACATAAAAGGTATGTTACCCTAACTAGTATCTTGTATGGTATATGTCAATTGCATGATACTTATAGGCTTAATACCTTGGAAACATCATTGCATGTATAATTAGTGAAAACATAGATCCAAGGTATTTAGGGTTGTATGTGCACCATAGGATGTTGTAGTATACTAAAACCCAACAGTGGTATCAGAGCCATGGGTTGTTTTCTATTATACTTGATGCTTCTTGTTTTTCCAAAGTTGAAAACGTGTCATTTTCGCATCTGACTGCTCACCACGACGTGGCAGCTTTTACCACGACGTGGTGATGCACTTGTGAGCAAAAATGTCGTGTTTTGGCTTACTATTGGATGAGGATCATTACCCTAAACTATTTTTTTGAACATAGAAACCTGTTTTTCAAGAGGGTAATGTTCTTGCTTGTCGAATTGAAACATAATTGTCATAGTTTCAAGATTTTATTAGTTTATGTAATAGACTAATTTCTTGTAAATAGTTGATATGAATTAACTTGTTATTATGAGTTTAATCTAGATTATAGAAAAATTACTTCATTATTGTGTTAATTGGTATTTTTGATCTTAGTGGTTTTTATGAACTCCATAACTTGTCCTCAAGTTATGGAACATGAAGAGTTTTTTCTTTTAAAAGCACATTAAGTCTCATAGGTTACGAAAATGGAATAGTCTATATTTTTAATGTCATCATAAAATAGTTTTAGGTCTTCCATAACTTGTCCTCAAGTTATGGAACTTGAAAAGTCTTCCATAAAAACCATATTAAACTCATAAGTTATGAAAATCCATGAGTTTTGAAAAGTTTCAAAACTTGCCCACAAGTTTTGGAATTTGTAAAGTCTCTTTCATGATTACTTTAATTCCAAACCCTAGAATTTTAAAATTCAAACCTTATGGAATTTATTAAATTAATTAAAGTGTCTAATTAAAAGAAATTTAATAACTCCATAATGACATGGTTTAAGTTTAATTAAATTAAGAGTATAGTTTAATTAATAGATTAAACCACCAAGTATTTTAAATGTGTAAAATACACCCTTATACTATTATAATATTAAAAGTTAATACTTATATATATGTATAAGAGAAGTCAGTCTTAGCGTTAGTAGGCCTCATTCACGAAGCCGGTCTATAAGGGGGTATAAGGTTACTGCCTATAAAATGGCAGTTTAATGGGTGT
Source organism: Lactuca virosa (assembly GCF_052849685.1). NCBI lineage: Eukaryota > Viridiplantae > Streptophyta > Magnoliopsida > Asterales > Asteraceae > Lactuca > Lactuca virosa. The sequence goes on from NC_136428.1 coordinate 284,479,595, forward strand.
CCACTCTCACCCACCGCTTCCTTGACTGGTGGAGGGTCGTTAGCCGAACGGGTTTGACAGGACATTTAAATTCTCATTAAAAGTATAATGTAATACTAAGTAACTAAGCACTTTTAAATTCCCAATCTGAGTTACTTAGTAAAATGTTAATATGGTGCTAACCCATGAAATTGCAATTTACACCTTGTTAAGTTATTAGTGGAACGTGTGTGGTTAACCGGCACAGTAATCTGGGACTGACAATGTGTAGCAAAGGGTAGCTTGATGTTAATCATAGATCAATGGAGCGTGTGTGGTTAACTGACACATTGATTAGGTGGTTGTAACATTAAGTGTACCAAGTTAATTTTCGTGGTTATTCACTCCTTGTTTGTGATCCTCGGCATCCCAGTCACAATCTTGAAGGGCACAATCGAGATTTAATCATGCCACTGAATTGCTCAATGAATCTCAAAGGATCTAGGAATTTTAATTCATTTAAAACCTAATGTTAAATTTCGATTTTCATGGTGGAAATTGGTAAATCGTCATTTACCTACCTTCAAATATTTTGTAGCTTGGATTACGGCATCCCTCTTCCAAGTTATAAAATATTATGTTGTGTCCTAGCCTTAATATTCCATATTGGGTGTTATATTAAGGACTTAAATCAACTAAACTTGAATTTCTCCCTCATAGATGTCTAGTTATGACAACTATGGTGTTCCTTATCCTTTTGGATAAAGCTTTCCTAATGAAGATGATATCCCAAATGGCGATCAAGGTGAAAGATTAATCCTTTTGTTGTGCATTAATGGGACTAGAAATCATACTTCACTTCCTCCACCTCCTCCAATTATTCTCCCTAACCCTCAAGTTCTTGAATAGTTCAAGGTCACTCAATCCCTATTGACAAGTTGGGAAAGTTGGGTGTCGGAGTCTCAAGGAAGTTGACTGTTGACTGGGTTCTTCATTCGCTTTTCGAGTCATATAGTGAGTTCATTAAGGACTACTATGTGACAGACCACGACATGACCCTTAATGATCTTACCTATTTGCTTGTTGCTGCTGAATCAGCAATGATTTGGAGCACTGGTAAGGCAAATTTTATTAGAAGATCTACTTCCCAAACTTACATGGACATTGACAATGGAAACATTGGAAGTCTAAAAAAGTCTTCTCTTCCCAATGGAAAGGGATCGGCCATAGTCAACCCGGTTGACCAAATGTTAAAGAGAAAGGCTAAGTCTGAGATAGTCTCATGTACGATTACCAAAGAGTCCATATGTTTCTATTGCCAAAGGAAGGGGCATTAGTTGCGAAGCTGCCCTATTTACCTGAAAGTTCACTAGGATGGTAAAAGTCAAAACTTTTGACTCTACTTCAGGTAAAATCCATTGTCCAACTATATTAAGTTCCTATTTGGAGATTCTTAATACATGATGTGACTAGGTCGCATATTGATGTTTTGTAGAATCAAAGAAATGAAAGGGAACTTAAAGGAAGAGTAAGTTGATTCTGATCGCGAAGATGGATTTTGATCGCATGATTCGAACATCAGAATCTTGAGCTGCTTCTTAAGAGTTATGATAGATTGCTTGGGAATAGATAACAGCATATTTTCACTTGTATTTGCATTGTAAGGATCAGTTTTTCCGCAATTTTAAAATAAAAGGAAAATTTTTTATTTTATTAATTTTAAGTATCCTTACAATGGCATTTGTGAAAAAATTGTTATTTATATGATTCCATTGACAGCAATATTGGAAAATGGATTTGATTTTTTCGTTTGTGGTAGTGTCATAATTCACCAAATAAGGAAAGATTTTCATCACCCAAGTTTCAGTTGGATAGAAACTTGGAATCATGCAACTTGTATTGTATGATAAATGAGATCGGGTACACTTGGTTGTCTGTTGATTAGGTCAACCACAAAGAACGATAAGGTTATTCGTCATGATTTACTAAAGTTTAGTAAATATGGCTATGCTTACAAGTTTAAGTATAATTCTGAAACATTGGAAAAGTTTCAATGTATGGCAGGACGAATGAGAAGAATCAAATTAGGAAGAAAGATAAAAATTTCTCTAATCTGAAAAGATGGGAGAGTACTTCAGTATCATGTTTTATGATCATCTTAATGATTAGGAAAAACAATATCACAATTGATCCTCTAAGGACATCTTAGTGCAATTGTTTGACTAAGAAAAGGAATCGTGAATTGTTGAAATGGTTAAATCAAAAGATAAATCATACTTCGTTCCAAAAACAAGTCTTAGAGTAATACTACAAGATTGTAACTCGAGTGACATAATCTTAAGAAAGTTTTAAAACACTTATCAAATGTAGAGTAAAATGTTTTCTACTCTTGTACATTTGAAATTGGCGAGTTGTGATGTTTTGGATAAAACAAAGACCAACTAAGGCCAATTATGTGAAGTGTTTGTCTATATTAGAATCCGCACTAACTCATGAATATTTTTTTTGTCAAGGAATGGTTCTTGACATGAGAAACATATATGTCAAGAAGTTAGTGGGAGTTTTAAAGATCTTGAAAAAATTTCAAGAACTAATCAAGAATAAAACCTATTGTTTATCACTAGCACACGACTTGAGCTTTATAACCTATCGTGTTGACATATTCTTGTTTCTGTCCCCATTCCAGTTAAAGTTGACTATGCATGTGAGTTCTATGAGTTCTCAATTGTTTGCATAACATCCTGGAAGCAATGGTAGGCCCTTGTGCTGCCGGGTGGCAAGAAAACTAAGATTAAACAAGTTCAGTGCATATAAGTCTGGATTTGTCACTAACATTGTCTTGTGATTATGGTTATGACAAATTTGCATGGATAGGAACACATACACCATAAAAATCTAAGTGTCATAAGGTTTCTCTCCGATTCATGAAAATGATGGTGAGGAAACGCTTTCACTAAGTAGATTTTAAGTAGATAGCAATTGTGATATTTGCATTCTCAAAGTCGTTAGTGGAGCGTGTGTGGTTAACCGACACACTAACATGGACTAGTGAAAATGGAAAAGGTTCTAAACATTATGATTACGACATACCTCTTCGTAATTGTTTAGACACGCATGTGAGCTATCTAAGGAAAGGTGTATGAAATCGGGAAGCTTAGATAAAGTTTTATCAAAGCATCTCGTATCAGAAATCTGAACTTTGGTAAGAAAGTCAATAAATGTTATGCTAATAATGGTTATTATGCTAGTGGTAGCATAATGATTATGGTAAGCGTTGCAAGTTAGCAATGTTAATTATAGAAAACAAATGTTTTAAGTTGCAACGTTGCAGGGTTTGGAAAGTTGTTTTGCTATAATTAAGGGAGAGAAAATTATACTTCATTCCAATTCTAAAAGCTTAGATTGTGAGTTTTTAATCAAATTTAGTCATGATAACATTATTTGCGTTCTAAAATTCGATTATGATTACGACATCCCTTTTCATAATTCGAATTATGAGAACATGGCAAATAGAAATAGAAATATTATAGCAAAAGACTGGTCTAGTATCATGTCTTTATGTGAGACATCATGAATCGTGTCCCATATGCTTTGGATATAGGATCGATTACTTGTGCTATAATATTCATCCGTTCTAAATTTTCCAAATGCCTAGGGAATTTATAGGGAAAAGGACTAGAACTGGTTGCTCATGACACGGTTGGAAGTGTAGTGTTAATTTTTTGGAAAGACCATATTGACATATTCTAAAAAGAGGCAACTCTTGTTCAGAAGTTGTTCCATAGGAAAGACCATATGGGAATATGGAAATGTTTCCATAGGTGGAAGTTGTTCTTTAAATATGTGTAAGATTAGAAAACTTAATGCAAGAAGGATGTTCAAAGGAATGTACGTTGAATGTGAGACATCGTTTCCATGGAATTGCACTCCATTAAAATACTTTGTAATGTTTGTTGCCGAGTCTTTGTGACTTTTGTGCATAGTCATTACAAAAGGATCAATGCATATAAGTTTAGAATCTAACAGATTTCAGTAAATGGAAAAAATCTTGTATTCTTAGATTTGCGATAAGGATTTGGAATTGTGAAATGAGTATCATTTGAAATGTTGTCAATTGATCTATTCCATAAAAAAAGGACCATAGGTAAACATAGTGTGCATGCTTGGAGCATGGGACAGCTATTGTTTGATTCAAGTATAAAGTTGATTATTCGAAACATTATACAATGAATAATGAGTAATCAAAATGGTGATTAAATAAAAGGTGTTTTATTTACTCTCACAAGTATTGGGGCCATATAGGATTAGTATTATTCTTGTGTTTCACTTTGCATGTTTTGACTTCCCGAATAACTAGGTTATTCAAACCGTTCATAGTCGATCATACTTTGGAAGTAGGTATTGAGGCGAGACTGTCATGAATGGGTCTGTAGTTTGTCTAGGTGGCCTAGACATAGCTGCAGTATTCATGAGTGCTCCTGGAATAAGATTCGAGTATTGGATTAAACCCACGCTCATTTGAATCACTTCATGGATTTTATCACGAGTGATCATGAGATAATAATATCTTATATTCTTCAAACGGAGAAATATATGAGTTGTAGTCTACAAGTCGGTTGCACATTGATAATGTGAAAAAGCACCAGTAACTTGGTGTTATAAAATGCATTGTTGTGTGTGATTAGATGAGTAAATGGAGCAAGCATATGAGTCGAAGTTTATCTATTCCATTCACCCTTTGAGGGATAAAAGCGATATCTGTGGGCCCCTCGATGATTTAGTGATGACAAACGTAAGTGCTCAGCGGGGCCTGGACTGATTTGATTTGTTCAATTAGTCGGTCGTCATAAATCGGAAATCAGGAAACAACAGATGGACAGAGAGAATGATTATAATCCATGTCTCATTCCATATGATATCTAGAATGGAGGAATATATGATCCCTTATCTAATGGACGTGTCATCGACTAGGTCAGAGTTCGACATCGGCTTTTAAGAGCTACGATTGCTAGTCGGGTTTCGGAGTCGTACTTGCAATAATAGTTTTAGACTTATACAAGTGGGAGACTGTTTGATTAGATGTCTAAGCCCATAACTATTATTGGTATGTACTTGACCCGAGAGTAGCATGGTCCATTTGGGTTGCATATCATCAGGACAATTTGTTAGGATGGATTCTTGAGAGAAGGTTATATATGATTTATTAATATATTATAAGTTCTAATATATTAATATGAAATCATATGTTTTAAGTAGTATTGATCAAAAATTAATTTGGAATTAATTTGCTGATCAAAGGAGACTAATTAAATCTATGGGGACTAATTATGGTAATTAGTTATATTTATATGTGTTGGGCTTATGATCCATGTTGGACCAAGTTTATGTATGGATACATAAAGAGTTGGGCCACATGCACCATGGATCATAATACCCATGGATATGGATTTGGGTTATACCCATGACCCTTGGAATCCTACATATAAATATGTCCATTCATAGCCAAAAACGCCTAGACTTATGTTCTTGGAGTTCATATGGACGGTATTGGGGTATTGGAATTCTCTCTCAAGTTCCACCTTTGTTCATGATGTGTTGTGACTTCATTTTAGGCTTCCATACTATTGAGGCTAAGCTCTTAAGGCCAAATACATCAAGCGTTCAAGCTACATAAAAGGTATGTTACCCTAACTAGTATCTTGTATGGTATATGTCAATTGCATGCTAGTTATAGGCTTAATACCTTGGAAACATCATTGCATGTATAATTAGTGAAAACATAGATCCAGGGTATTTAGGGTTGTATGTGCACCATAGGATGTTGTAGTATACTAAAACCCAACAGAAACCTAGTATCATTACCGCTAGATTTTAGTCTAATATTTATAGCGACTATTTACGAGCGATATTGTTTTATAAGTGTTAAACAATACTTTTAAACCACTATGTACAGACAGGGGTCAAGCATGAAACACCGGAGGGCAGGACCATTTTGGCATTTAAGCTGTTCTGAAATCCAACAACCCTATGCGGCCCTTCAAACCAGATTACACGTACCGTAAGCAGTTAAAGGGTATTATAACAACACTTTGAATAATTTATAATACTTAGCAAATATATTGTTTATAGGTTCATAATAAAGATAATGAACGTAAACATAAGTTACATTTAAAGCAGGGTAAGCATAACTTACCTACAAGGGGGTTTTAGCTAGGAGACTGGCTCTGAAAGGGCAGAACTTCGTCGCTGAATCTTTCTAAAAAGATTTTTGTAGCACTTCAGCGCTCACTTTACTATACTAAAACTACAGAAAGAGAAGTCGAATCACGAGGGACAGAAATGCTCAGGGGATAAGAAGAGAAAGACTCTTGAATCAAGACATTGGTGCAAGAAATATGAGAGCCTAGACCCTCTTATTTATAGTAATTGAATCTTCACAAACCACCCTCTATAGTTACTTAATGTTCTTATAGTTATTTAATCGACTAAACACCCCTTTATACTACTATTTTAAATAGATTTAATGACATTTGTACTAAACTAATATCGAAAGTACTCAACACTAGTCTTATAACGATCGCATCGTCGATAGCTTTCTAATGATATATATATATATATATATATATATATATATATATATATATATATATATATATATATATGATTTATACTTTATTTTAAGACGTAAATATGCTATTATAAATTATAACTCGTTCATACGAACTCTGTTTTTGACGTTCTTTATATCCAAGCATAGCTATCGACAACATCTACAACTTTCGTTTAGAATTCGTCGAATAATTTTGAATTTATTTTTCGTCCATATTTTTATAAAATTAAATAATTTTGGTAAAATCATAGTTGTTTTGTACGGACTCCGTTTTTGTCATTCTTTTTCTCAAAATTCCTGTTTTAAGGAGTACTACGATTTTCTTTTTGGTGACATTAGCTAAAAGTCAACCATTCTCTTTGTAGCTTTTTACGTTGTACATCTGTTGTGCGCGGCTGAATTTTATATCTTATAAAAATCATATCTAATTCATACGGAGTCGTATTTATATTTTCGGGACCGGGAAGACGTGTACTTTCTATATATATATATATATATATATATATATATATATATATATATATATATATATATATATATATATATATATATATATATATATGTTTTGGCGCACTTATTTTTACTATTTACGAACGATTCAACTGATTTTTCCTATTTTATTATATTATAATAATCATGAAACACATAATATTCATATAATTATTCTTTATTACGTAAAACAGGTTACAATTGTTGATCCTAACTATTACTTTGGTTAAGATTATTTATCCTAGATAATCTTTTATAAAAAATCATTTTTAATGCTTAATATATCGTAATTGACTAGCCCGCATCTGCGGGTGTTAAACTGGGCGTACTAGTGGTACGCTTAGCGTACTTGTAACATCCCAAAATCTCAAATAAAAATTTTTTCATTTTCAATTCATTCCAATCATACAATAATCATGTCGAAAGTGTATCACAGTATAATAATATCGGAGTACAAAATCCCAAAATCACATGATGCTGAAAACATGGGTAGATGTACTACGATCAGATCGGACCCTTCCCTTTTAAGCTCGAAATACCTGAAACAAACTTTAAGCATAAATCTTAGTGAGTTCGTCCAAAACACCTCATACCATACAAACATAACAGTCAAACATATTTGGGTATATTTTAACCCCTTCGGTCTCTTTCTCACCGGGTATTGGTGTATTTCAACCCCTTATGTCTCTTTCAACCAATATTGGGTATTTTTCAACCCTTTCTGTCTCTTTCAACCGATATTAGGTCTATTTCACCCCCTTCGGTCTCTTTCAACCGGTATTGGGTATATTTCAACCCCTACGGTCTCTTTCAACCGATATCGGGTCTATTTCACCCCCTCCAGTGGGCCGACATTGGTGCCTTCGACCCACGAGTATAGTGAAGGAAACTCACCTCACTCTGCTGAAAATGAAATAAATGCTTGGGCTGCCGATCCAGAAAATCCCCGAGCTAACCAATCAAATAAACCCCAATTAATAATTGGGCCCTAAACCATAATAAGGAATCTAATTAATTTGTCCACCTCCCAGGGTAAAAGGGCCATCTTAGCCTTTCCTCACTTAGCCCGATAACCGAGGCCCAACTCAATGGCTCCAAAAGCTTAATATGGCCTAAATTCCTAAATGACATCCAAAGACCATTATGGGTCCAAATCCAAGAAGGCCTAAAGCCTAAAAATGTCCCAAAGTCAGAAATCCTTGTAGTCTAATACGGCCCAAATCGCAAAAGTCAACAAAAGTCAAGGCTGTTAAGTACGCCCAAAGTACTCAGACTTACACCCAACGCACTCCCTCATTAGCCAGCACGGGTTGCGTATGAGCTTGGTACGCCCAACGTACTCCACAGCGAGCCCATATCACCATTAAGTGCTTAATCAGTTAATTCACTAAGTTAAATTCCTAGATCTGATCCTAAAGGATATCCTAACACGTAAAGTTGGCAACTTTACTCCTTTGCATGGCTTAATGGGACCCAATACTCAATAAAACCCATAATAAGGTGCCTAACTCTTGTAAGGTCCAATATAACTCATCAAGATTTCATTTTTATTAACAAGGGATCTCAAAAATGCTAAAAGCTATCATCTTTATCTTCTGGAGTTTCTCATATTCTCATGCATGACTTAAAGGACCATAAAGAGCACAAAAAAAGCTATAACTAGATCTAACAAAATGAACCATCAAGTTAAGAACTTTATACCTCAAAAAGCCTTCCAAGTTGATGATGATTTTGGATCCACAAGCTCTAGCCAAACCAATGTTTCCTTTTCCTTCAAAATCACCAAAAACACCTTCAAAGTTCACTTCTAAGCTCAATACACTCAAAAGGGCAATTAGAGTTTCGTTCTTAGGGTTTGAGAGGTGGAGGCTGGTCATAAGAAGGTCCACGAGTGTCTTAATGTGTTTAAACAGGAAACAAACCCTAAAAATCAGGGTTTGTCCCAGCCGACCGTACACCCTGCGTACTCCCGCGTACGCCTCGTGTATGTGGGCGCCTCCGCGTCCAAACAAACGAGCCACTACGCCCAACGTACTTGGCTAGGGACCAATTTTTCAAGGATTTTAAATCAAGGGTTTAAAAGGAAATATACCATAAATAAGAACGTTACAATTCTCTGCCACTTGAATCAGACTTCATCCTCGAAGTCCACTGCTGCGAACAACTCTGGATAATGCTCCCTCATCTCGACCTCTGGCTCCCACGTCCATTCTAAACCCATATGTTGCTGCCACTGCACCTTTGCCACATCCACCGAATTTTTCCGTAGAGCCTTCATCTTCCTGTCGAGAATGGCAATTAGTCTCTTGATATAATTCAGGCGATCATCCACCTGAATATCCTCCAATGGAACCACTGCGGAATCATCAACCAAACATTTCCGCAGGTGAGAGACATGAAACATGTTATGGATCTGACTAAGCTCCTCAAGTAGATCCAAGCGATAAGCAAACCTGCCCATCCGGGCCAAAACCCTAAAAGGACTGATGTACCTAGGGCCCAACTTTCCCCTCTTCCAGAATCGGATAACACCTTTCCAAGGTGACACATTCAGGAGAACCATATCCCTAACCTGGAACTCTAGATCTGATCGGAGCATGTCGTCATAGCTCTTCTGCCGACTATGAGTTGTCTTAAGTCTACCCCAAGCCTGATGACTCAACTCGATAGTCTTGAGTACCACCTTAGTACTCCCCATGACTCACTGACCGACCTCACCCCAACATATCAGGATCCTACACTTCCTCCCATAGAACATCTCAAAAGGAGGTTGATCAATGCTGGTGTGATAACTGTTGTTATACGAAAACTCCGCCAAAGGGAGATACATATCCCAACTCCCACTGAAATCCAATACACACGCCTGAAGTATATCCCCCAAGGTCTGGATAGTCCTCTCACTCTGTCGGTTAGTCTGCAGGTGGAAAGTTGTTCTGAAATGCAGGTGAGTACCCTGCTCCTCATGAAACCTCTTCCAGAACCTGGAAGTAAACCGTACATCCCTGTCTGAAACCACCGATACCGGCACCTCATGTCGTGCCACAACCTCCTTGATGTAAATATCAGCCAACTTCTCGGCCGAAATACTCTCCTCAATTGGGATGAAATGTGCGCTCTTGGTCAATTGATCCACGATGACCCATATCAAGTCCACTCTGCGCTCTGTCCATGGCAACTTCGTGATGAAATACATGGTAATATCTTCCTATTTCTAAAAGGGAATGTCTAGCAGTTGCATCTTGCCATGAGGTTGTTGGTGCTTGGCCTTGACTTTCCTGTAAGTCAAGCACCTCTCCACATACCATGCCACGTCCCGCTTCATACATGGCCACCAATAATCAAGCCGGAGATCTCTATGCATCTTTTTCGCTCCAGGATGAATATAGAATCTCGACTTGTGTGCCTCCTCCATCAAAACCTGACGCAGACCACCCCAATATTGAACCTACACCATCCAATAGAGAGTCAATAATCCCCGGCTATCATATAATCAAAGGAGGCCACCTAACCCACTATGCGCTCACTCTTTCGGTGCTCTTCCTTCATAGCCTCAAACTGGGCCACTCGAATCTGTTCTAAGATTTGGGTAATCACTGTCATCCTTAAACACAAATCATGGATCGGAGTCGCTACCGCCTTGCGGATGAGTGCATCGGCCACCATATTGGGTTTTCCCGCGTGATAAAGGATCTCACAATCATAATCCTTCACCACATCCAACCATCTGCATTGCCTCCTGTTGAGATTTAGCTAATCCATCAAATACCTCAGGCTCTTGTGATTCGAGTAGATAGTACATCGGACCCCATAGAGGTAATGTCGACAAATCTTGAGTGCAAACACCATGGTCCCCAACTCCAAATCGTGCATATGGTAGTTCACCTCATGAGGCTTCAACTGCCTCGAGGCGTAAGCGATCACATGCCTCTGCTGCATCAATATTGTGCCCAAACCCGTGATCAAAGAATCACAATATACCACAAAGTCCTTAACACCCTCTGGTAGGGTCAGAATCGGCGCCTCGCATAATCTCTGTCTTAGAGTCTCAAAGGTTGCTTGTTCCTCAGGGCCCCAATAAAACGTGACGTTCTTCTTCGTTAACCGAGTCAAAGGTATCGCTATCTTGGAGAAATCCTGAATGAATCTCCAATAATAACCTTCCAATCCTAGGAAACTCCGAATTTCCGATAGAGACCTCGGAACCTCCCACCTCATCATCGCCTCGACCTTGGTTGGATCAATCAGAATGTCGCTTTGGTTGATGATGAGATTATAGCGCTATTAGATCAACAGATTCTAAACAGATAAACAAATATAAAGTAACAAAGGAACACGAGAATGAATCAAACGGATGTCGAATGATTAAATTATGCTCCACCTCAGAAGAGCTCGATGAAGAACTTCGACTGTAGAGGTGTGCTAGGGTTATAGTGCTATTCAATGCAAAATAATCAATGAGAAGCTTATCTAGTCTTAGCATGCATGCACTATATATAAACCCTAAAGACTAAACACGGTTGGACAGGCCCAAACCGTGAATACAAAATGGACTATAACAAGAGCCCAAAAACGAAACACCCCATACCCAACAATCTCCCCCTTTGCGTCAATAGAGGCGAGAGGTCTAATGGGTTGGGAAACAGTACCCTTCTTTACTGTCTTGAAGAGCTGCGGTATGATGGCAAGAAGAGTATGGCGGATGTTTATGTACCACCGAAGTATATTCGTGAAGTTCTTCTTATCTGCTGCTTCGTTCTGTTTACACCTGTGGACGATATCCAAAATGTGCTCCAAGCAAGCCGTGGAAAACAGGTGTTTGTCATCAAGATAGAACACAAACTTTTGATTGTCTTGTCTTGTAAACATGACAACACGATACTTAGAATCAATCTTGCCCATCTTCATCTTGGTAGCATCGCATGAAGTCCCAATGGGTTTGACTGTAGGCCTTTTCCTCATGACAAGAGCAATCTCCTAATCCATCTTAGCAACCTCATGAATGTAGGAAGCTAGCATTCTCTTGATATGATCGATAATGGGCTCGTACTGCTGTGGATTGGAAAGCAGAATGTTGTTTAGAAGAATCCAATCATGGGGATTCAAGTTCGGTAAATCAGCCAGTGTAAACATATGAACCGAATCATCTGACCCTCGGGTCACCTTGAAACCAACATTGACACAAGGCCAATCCGAAGTAGGCTTCAATACTTTGACGGATGTAATCTTCTATGCACTCCACATCAAGTATTGTGGTTGTGAATACTTAAGGTAAAAATCAATAAGATCCCGATCAACCTTTGGGTCTGGAGAAGGAATATTTACAGTTGCATCAAAACTGTGAAACACAAAGGCCTTTCGGGTTATAGGCATATCAAACTGTGAGTCCTTGGTGTTTTCACAATCAAACGAAGTAACTGGTTCCAGCCAGTGAGTGCTTGGAAACTCAATTGCTTCTTTTATCAACTTCCCCTCGGTCCATAAAGGAAATAGAGCTTTCTTGCATTCCAGCGTATCAAGTGACTCTTTTTCCCTTTTCTCTCTCTCTTCTTCTTCTCTGGCCACTTTCAGAGTTTCATCAAGTTCCTTATCACGTTTCTTTCTTTTTAATGCGTCTTCCTTTGTTTCCTCTTCATCATGAGTATGAACCATAGTATCCTTGTTTTTGTCCAACACACTAGAACCCAAAGCTTCATTACCCTTCGGTTTAGTGGTGACCTTCGGCTTTTTGGGAGGATTTTGAGAATCTTCTCCCCCTTGTTGCGGAGTAGCAATCGGCTCCGTAACACCCTCTATCCGACTTAACATTTCCAAAGCAAGAAGAAGCTTTTCCTTTAAGTGCTGTCGGACAGTGACTGTAAGAACCGAATCGTGAGCATCCAAAAGATTTGTAAGAAGTAGACGCACATCACTCACACAGCTTTTCATCACTGTGTGTTCGGTCTTGAGGGCTTCAATCTCCTTCTGTGCTTGACTAAGTCTGAGATTAGGAGAGAGCAAGATCTTCCCTCACTTGGTTATCCAGGGCAAGGTCTGCTTGAAATTTGGCAAGACGTGTATCAACAGAAGAAAGAAGATTAGCACTATCAGCTTGAAGACCTTGATGAACTGCTTCAGAAATAAGGGTTTTGACCTCTGCAGTGCTGTGATGAGATTCCATGAATGTCTTTGAATCAGAAATAAGGGTTTTGACCTCACCAATCGCGTTGTTGGAAGAGAGAGTGGCAGCTTCAATAGCTTGAGTAGCTTTATCAATCGAATGATCATGTTGTTTGATCAAGGTCTCAACCAAAGCCTTTATAGCAACATCAGAATATGCTGAAGTGGAGGAAGTAGCAGAAGATCCCAGTAGCTGATCAAGCTTGGTATTGAGATCCTTCAAGTGACGCTTGGTAAGAGGAACATCATCATCATCATCGTCATATTGAACTCGAAAAGGACTATAATAGAATGACTCAAAGTCCATATCAGCTCCACCAAGAATAGGTTCAGACTCGGTTGAGGGTGATGGTGATGGAGGTGGGTTTGTAACCGGGGTTTTGGTTCCTGAGGTAAGTGCCCCTGTATCAGATATGTTGACACGAACCAGAGGTTCGGTTGGGGTTGTTGTTGTTGAAGTTGCTTGAGTAATGATGGGGGGTGGTAGAGGTATAGTTGAAGTGGGTACAGAAGAAACAGGTGGTGGAAGTGGTGCAATGGTAATAGGAACAGCAGTATGATTTGGAGAAGGAGGAGGGGTTGGAACCGAGTCATTAAGTGGTACCTATGGAATTGGAGAACGTGGAGGTGTGTTTCCCATTGGTGAGTCTTCATTGTGAACGTCTTCACCTTCGGCTGTCTTCTCTTGATCATCATCAGAAGGAACATAATCTGAGTCATCAGGCGAGGATGCCTTCGGTTTCTTTGCCATCTTATTAACCCTTTTCTTCTTTGGAGCCGAAGGAGCTGCTTTGTCAGCCTTACGCTTTTTGGGCGTTTCAGCTTGTGATGAAGGACCTTTGGTTTCTTTCTTCTTGGAATCTGGTTTCTTCCCCCTCTTTGTTGGTTTTTCAACTGCGTCTAGAGCAAGTTGCATCTCCGGAGTCAATTATCTTGGTCCCATAGGAGGAAGTTTTCTGTATTCATCCAGGACATTGCTAACTGTAGCAACACTTTGGTACATTGATTCAGGAATGGACCCAATCAACAAGAACTTGGTTGAATCAGTGACAATAATTTTCTTTGTGTGAAAGGTCGCAATTGATGAGCGCAGGGCATCCGCCATAACTGGAACCTGAAAGGTCTCAATCGGTCTGTGAGTGATGAGCGTCCAGAATCCACCACATGAAATTTATGAGTCACTCGAACATGAATTGAGAGTCTGTACCACTTCAGCCCAAATAAGTGTTCCATAGTCGAGGTTTAGACCATGGTAGAGACCATAGAGAGTAGTCATAAACCCATTGCTTGATCCATCTGAACCTGCAACCATTTCTGGTAAACCCTTAACCAGAAGGGTAAAAATTTCGTTCCATTGTGGTGGAAGGCAGGATTTCTTGAACTTCGTTATCGTGGTGAGAACGTCAGTATACCCCATGTCGTAGAACATTGTGAATAGCTGAGTTGTGGTGATGGAATCAGGATTTACCAAAGAATCACCAGTAGGAAGCCCTATCAACGAACAGAAGCGAGCTTTGGAGACTGAGGTCTTGTGATTGAAGATTTCGAAAAAGATAATGTCTTTGCGTTTTTCATAAACGGCAGAGGTATACACCTGGGAAAGCAGAGACATCGACACAGATTCCACCTTGGTGAGAGCAGTTACGAGTGGTGAATATTTTAGGCATTCAACCACTTGTAGCATATAAGGATCATAGAGGAATGGATTCAATTCGATAAGAAGATTCTGGTTAGGTTTGATGACCAGCAAAGTCGATGAGGCAGTGTCTTCATGAGCTGAAGAAGATTCAGCTATTGTTGCAGGTTTGAGGAAGAAGATGAACAGTATAAACGCCGATGTGTTCTTGAGAGAGTTGTAGTAAACGGTAAAAAGCTGAGAGAGGAAATTCTGGAACTTTTATACGATTACCATGAGAGAGAAGATCGTGTGTAATCATTACCTGATCTTCGGAAACGTCGCCTGAAAAAGCGCGATTTGACAGCTGTGTTTCCCTATGAAGACGTCATCATGCGTGATGATAAAAACCGTTTCAAATTCACGCGCCCAAATCAATTCTTATCCAGTAACTCGGTTTGAATTCTGATCTAGTTACCGCCTCTTCAACTTTAAAGACTCTTCCAATCGATTCATAGAAGATGTACCATTATAGAATATGAAACCGAACTTATAAATCTGAAAATAGCCATTAGTAACCCGAACTAGACTTGTGAAAATCACATGGATTCTCGTGCAAGAGTGTGCCAATAAAAAGGAATAAAGCAAAAATATTTGTGGGAATATAAGTGATGTCAATATAGACACGAAACTGAAGATCCCGGGCACGAATCGCTTCCTTCAAAGTCAAGAGAGACTTAGAAGTGTCTGTTTGGTTTCCCGTTAAAATACGATCAAATGTTTGTAAAGAAACATTGAAAGGCTTCTTTTCAAAATAAGGCTATAAAGGGTGGTTTAACTTCAACTGAACTTCAGTGCTTGAAATAAGACCGAAAGTTGGATAAAGTACTTGTGAGACCGATGTGGCCTGTTGAACAAGTAGGTTTGATAAAATATTCAGTGACTTGATGTATTTTAGAAATCTCAAAAAAAAAAATTGGATCCTCTGGGAAGAAACGTCTTGGTGTTAGACAATTTCATAAAGATCACGCAAAAAAAAAAAGAGATTTCTTGAGGTAACAAGTAATAGCTTGAACATTAGAGTGTTCACCGTCAATGCATTGAAGGTATTAGATATTGGGTTTCACTTAGCACCTGGTGAACGAAACTAAGATCATTAACACAGATTTTTTGTAACCGTAAACCTCAGTGGTAATTGCTGAGAGTCTCAAGGGTTACATTTATGGAACGAAATATAATGGAGAGATGAGTGGAGGTGGTTAAGGAACCGAAAGTACCTCTGCTCTCCAAAAAATGACAAAGCAGACAACTCTTGACTCAATATGAGAAGAGTAAGGTAGCTCACGACTTGAGAGATTTTAGCAGCCTAATTGGGAAGAAACGATTGGTGTATATCGAATCATTAACGCTTCACTCAAAGTCTTGGAGGCTTCGGTCTACATGCAGCAGCATGCTTGTAGGGACAACTAGCTAGTACATAGATAAGAAAGTTATACCTGCCCCAACATCATTTTGTGTCGCTCATGGAAACTTGAAACAAGACAAGAATTGAAAAGAAAAAAAAATATTTTTGTAGTTTTGAGTTTTTGTGATTTCTGAAAAATAATAAAAACAGAAAATAAAATATTTTTGGATTTTTGTAAATTCTGAAAAATAATAAAAACAGAAAAGAAAATATTTTTGGATTTTTATAAATTTTGAAAAATAATAAAAACAGAAAAGAAGATATTTTTGGATTTTTATAAATTCTGAAAAATAATAATAAAAACATAAAATAAAAACCATAGTAAACCAGGCAAAAGGATAAACAAGATATACAAAAATATACAACCGAACCCAATCCTGAGATAAGATGAAGCGAAATGGACCGAGCGTTCGGTTCAATTCGGTTCCCAAAACTTCCAGAGCCGAAATAGACCGAGCGTTCGGTTTATTTCGGTTCCCGAAAAATTCCAGAGCCGAAATAGACCGAGCGTTCGGGTTATTTCGGTTCCCGAAAAATTCTAGAGCCGAAATAGACTGAGCGTTCGCTCTATTTCGCTTGTACAGTTTCAATGAGAAGAAAGGGGTTTCGGTACTGACTCAACTTACATCATTCCAAAGCCTTGGAGTATCTTATTAAAGCTTGCTTCAGGTAAGGCCTTGGTGAATATGTCAGCCAGTTAATCAGTAGATCTAATGAAATGGACTTTGATGTTGCCATCTTCAACATGGTCCTTGATGAAATGGTATCTTAGTGCAATATGTTTCGTCTTGGAGTGTTGCACTGGATTGTGACAAATTCTAATTGCGCTTTTTGAGTCACAATAGAGGGGAATCTTCTTCATGCTTAGGCCATAATCCCTAAGTTGGCTTTGTATCCATACAACTTGAGAAGTACAGGATGTTGCAGCGATGTACTCAGCTTCGGCTGTAGAAAGAGGCACGCAAGTTTGCTTCTTTGATTGCCAACTGACGAGTTTACCATCAAGGAATTGGCACCTGCCAGTAGTGCAGGATACCAGAGACTGAGAGACGAAGTTCGCTTCAAATATCGGAAGATGTTTTTCACTGCAATCATATGAGGTTCTATTGGGTTTGCTTGAAACCTGGCACAACAATACACAGAGAACATAATATCTAGTCTACTAGCTGTCAGATACATAAGAGACCCTATCATTTGACGATAGAGTGTCAAGTCAACAGCCAGTTTTTCTAGAGATGGTGTTAACTTTGTGCCGAATGCCATTGGAATCTTTACTTTAGAGTCTCCCATCATACCGAACTTCGCTAGCAGAGTTTTCGTGTAAGCCTCCTGATTAATAAAAATGCCTTCTGGTCCCTGTCTAATATTCAGTCCAAGGAAAAAGTTAATCGGACGCATTGCGCTCATCTCAAATTTAGTCTCCATCAACTTCCTGAATTCGGCTGTTAAGCTAGGATTCGTGGAGCAGAAGATGATGTCATCGATTTAAATTTGAACTATCATTAAGTGTTCGCCTACTTTCTTACGAAAGAAGGTTGGGTCAACCGAACCTTGTTTGAATTTTGACATTTTAAGAAAGCGTGTTAGAGTTTCATACCATGCTCTAGGGGCTTGTTTCAAACTATAGACTGCTTTATCCAGAATGTAGCAATGATCCGGATACTTCTCGTTCACAAATCTAGGTGGCTGTTTAACGTACACCATTTCTTCGAGTTCCCCATTCAAGAAAGCACACTTGAAGTCCATTTGGAAAACTTCGAAGTTTTTGTGTGCAGCATACGCCAGAAAAATTCTTACTGATTCCAACCTTGCTACAGGAGTGAAGGTCTCTTCATAGTCTATCCCTTCTTCCTAACAGTATCCTTTCACTACTAGTCTCGCTTTGCTTCGAATAACATTACCCTCTTTATCCATCTTATTTCTGAAGAACCATTTTAATCCAACAACTGATGCATCCTTTGGAGTGGGAATCAGTCTCCAAACTCGATTTCGTTCAAATTCATGGAGTTCGTCTTGCATAGCTTGCACCCAATCGGAGTGATCAAGGGCACCATTTACCGTCTTCGGTTCAATTTTAGAGACAAACGAATTAAACATGCATAATTCTACTTGAAAGAATAAAGCAGTTTGCTTCGCCTTCATTTGAGAGCGTGTGAGAACTCCCTCAGATGATTCACCAATAATTTGAGTTTTAGGATGATCTTTTATCCATTTCGTGAGAGGTGGGTAATATGGATCATAGGAAGGATCCAGCTCAGCATTAATTTCTTCTTCCAATTCTGACATGTCAGGTTGGACAACTATGGTTTATTGTTAGTGATCTATTTTCATTCTCCCCTCAAATGGCAAACCGAATCCCATGTCAGGTTCAGTATTCTCCCCCTCGGTTGGAGAACTATGGTTTATTGTTGGTGAGGCCTTCTCCCCATGGAAAGGCAAATCAGTTGAATTTGGTGTTGACGAACCCTCCCCCTGGAAAGTAGAGTTTTCTTTTGGATTGTCATCTGAAGTCGGAGGATTTCTTGATCCGAGTGGTTCGCTTGGAGTCTTCTTCTCGGTTGGTTCTTGAGGTTCAGTTTCCATATCTTTAGCAGCTTCGTCGATAATCTTTTCAAGTTGTCGATTTTATTATCTGTTGCTTTTGCTTGTGAGTGAATCGCTCTCTCTGGTTCATCAAAAAGCATCATGTATTCTTCAAACAAATTGGATATCGGAACTGAGACTTGACCAGATTCAGGAAAGATTTCCTCCGTTGGACCTTTGCTTGTTCGAATTTTCTTCATGTAGTTATCATCAAAAGTCACATAGTAGGTTTCCTTAATTTTCCTTGAGTGTTTATTCAGAACCCTATATGCATTTGAAGTAAGCGAATATCCAAAAAAAATGCCTTCATCTGCCTTGAACCGAACACATGAAAAAACTTTACATTGGGTTTGCGATTGTTCAGAATTTCGTATGGGGTGATGGAAAATCGCTTGTTGAGGAAGGTTCGGTTCTGGGTATAGCATGCAACGGCTATAGCATCGGCCTAGAAATATAACGGTAGAGAAGCAAAACTCAACATTGTTCGGGCGACTTCACACAATGAACGGTTTCGCCTTTCGACAATCCCATTCCGTTGTGGAGTATAGGGTGCAGAGAAGTTGTGAGACACCCCCTTTTCAGTTAGAAATTCTTCAAGGTCTTTGTTTTTGAACTCTAGCCCGTTATCACTTCTTATGTTCCTCACCACCTTTCGCAGTTGCACTTCCACTTGTTTGATGAAAATCTTTAGCTTAGGAGTCGCCTCTGATTTCTGTTTAAGAAAGAAAACCCAGGTGAAACGTGAAAAATCATCTACAATAACAAGTATGTACTTACTACCACCGATGCTTTCAATTGCCGAAGGGCCACATAAGTCGATGTGCAGAAGTTCAAGAGGTTCGATGATCTTTGTATTAATGCGAGTAGGGTGACTCTTTCGGCTTTGCTTTCCCATTTCGCATGCTGCACATAAATACGCCTTATCAAATTTGAGAACTGGAAGTCCTCGCACGTGATCACCAAGCACCAGTTTGTTAATATCTTTAAAGTTGAGGTGCGAGAGCCTTCGGTGCCACAAGCAACTTTCATCTGAGTTTGCCTTCGACAGCAGGCAAATTGCTGGCTTCCCTTTAATTGGATTGAGGTTTAGAGGATACATTTCCCCTTTGCGCTCATATTTCAACATAACTTTCTTCATTTGCTTTTCAACTATCTCACAGCCTTCATCATCGAACGTAACTTTCAATCTGGTACCCACAACTAGTTGGGAGACACTGATGAGGTTATGCTGCAATCCTTACACGTATGCTACCTTCCGTATCGAGAATTCACCATTTGTGATCATACCATACCCTTTGATTGTGCCATATGAATTGTTCTCGTATTTGACACATCTACCATCCTTAAGGGACCGAAACTCTCTTAACTCTTCCTTTCTTCCTGTCATATGACGTGAGCAGCCACTGTCAATATACCATTCGTCGTCGAACTGCTCGTCACTTATAACCTGCGAAAATTAAGCAGATTTAGGAACCCAAATTTTCTTGGGCCCACGTGAGTCTTTTACAGAATAGGGAATTGTAACAGAAAGATCGACCATATAAGTTCTTTTTATTAAGGTGGTTTCATTTTTTCTTTTGACGGTAAACACTTTGATTTTCTTGTTGGCTTGTTTTGGTTGAGGTGATTCACATTGTTTATTTTTAGTTGGTTTGTTAGTCTTTTGATCCCTAGGGTTAGCTGACGTTTTCTTAATGTTGACTTCAGAATTCGTGATGACCTTTCCCTTTCCTTTGATATCCTTCACTAGGATTGTTTTTGGTTGAGGATTGTTGGTTTTAGGACCGAAATTGGGCTTTTGGTTGTTGGGACCGAAATTTGGCTTTCGGTTGTTGGGACAGAAACTGGGCTTTCGGTTGTTGGGACCGAAACTGGGCTTTCGGTTGTTGGGACCGAAACTGGACTTTCGGTTCTTGTGACTGCTAGTATTGGGACCGAACCTGGGCTTTCGGTTCAACTGACTGAATGATTGGCAGTGACTGTTCAAAGGAAATGTGGCCGTTGATTTCTCTTTCATCTTGAGATTGGAAGCCTTATTAGAGGGAACGTAAGTAGGGTTCTGGGATTGCCAAAACCGTTTCCTCTCATTAAGATTCTTTAAATATCTTTTGTTCCTCTGGCGTTTCTGCTCTGCAAGTTGCTCTTGAGTCAAGTGAATGTTGGCTTTAGGTTTCGAATTCTTCTTATGAGCTTCGGTTGTTGTTGATGATTTGCTGGAAGCTCTCAGTGGTTCGTTAGGTATGTCTTTTGTACCAATTGAACTGGGTTTATCGAAACTTGAAGGTTTGTTGACTGGTTCGGCCACGTATCTGCCCTTGACTCTCCATGAAGTTCGCTCTGACAGACCAACTGTTTCGTCAGCGTTATCAATGGGGGCGGACCAGAAGTAATTTTCGTAAACTTCGGCATTATCGTTTTCAACCAAGGCGGTCAACTCCACTGTCTGTTTCTTAGTCACCCCTGTAACGGCATACACTTAATTAGGCACAGTTTGCACCTTTTGGTAAACAACTGCCTTTTCTTTGAGGACCTTTGATTTGTCCTTGGACAAGCGAGCGTACCCAACAGAATTTTCAGATATGAGAGGTTTCACGGGCTCGGGTTCGTTCTTAAGAAACTCAGAACAATCAACCTCATCTTCTACAGAGATTTCGCTCATCTCACTGTCATCGTCAAATCCAGAAGTGGTTTCCACATCAATCTTATGTTCTGAACTTAATTTGACATTCGATGAGTCAAATTTCTGTATGGTCTCGGCCTTGATTTGTAATTTTACATTTTCGTCCAATACATTCTTAAGCATACTTTTGTCTTCTTTGGACTCAATAAAGGCCTCAATTTTGTCCAGTCCGTATTTGTATGTTTCTAAAACCTTGTCTGAGGACACAATAGATTCACACTCATAACATTCAGCATCGATTTCATCCTCCTTGAATTCAAGGAAGGGCAAAATCATTTTATGAATCCTTTTTCCTATTTCACAATCTAGATGCAACTGGGTGATATTTGTATACAAACGTTTAGCAATCAAACAAAAAATATTCCTTTGTTTTAAAAACTTCAAATTGTCACGTTGCAAACAAATAAGATCATCCCTAGCGCTAACTAACTCTGATTCCTTC
The DNA here is from genome assembly GCF_052849685.1 of Lactuca virosa. NCBI lineage: Eukaryota > Viridiplantae > Streptophyta > Magnoliopsida > Asterales > Asteraceae > Lactuca > Lactuca virosa. The sequence goes on from NC_136428.1 coordinate 284,501,593, forward strand.
TGTTCTATCCACATCCTTCTTTCCTCACTCTTGGAAGATACCATGTTGAGTTGATCAGTTAGATTAGCATTCACTAGACGTGTTTGCAATAGACTTCCACTTTAATTAGAAAACTTGAATTTTAATTCGTTTAAGTCTTTTTCATAATTGGTTACTGGTATTTTAAGTGATCCGAGAGTGGATTGTACCTTCTTGATCAACTGATCGCAATTGTTGATCCTTTCACTCACAGGTTTTGCAGCGAAACACTTCTCTTCCTTTTGGTTCACTTCATCATGCTCACCTTCGGTCGTATATCCCCTCATATGCGATACTCCATCCGTCACCATTAAGCATCGTCCAACAACCTTTTCACTTTCTTTCTTTGCCACAAAGGCTCTGCCATGCGAGGGCTTTCGTACTTCATCGTCTTCGGAGTCGGTAGACCAGACTTCTACGCCACCGAACTCATCATCATCACAGTTTTCCTGCATAATTAAAGCATTCAAAGAACTGTTAGTAGATTTCTTCTTCTTCAGTTCCTCCAGCTTACGCATGTAGTAGGCCTCGTTATCTTCACCATCCTTCTTCTCAGACATCTTTCTCAGCATGCAGTCCTTAGCAAAGTGGTTCTTGATGTGACAGTAGTTGCAATCATATCCTGAATCTCCCATGATCTTGTTATCCTTCTTCTCTTCGTCCTTCTGAGAAATTTTCTTGGTCTCCTCTTTCGTCTTTTCAGAACTGTAACTTCCCTGCCAGTTTCGGTTCTTGTTGACAGGAAACTTTTTACGAGCAAACCTTTTCGGGTTAGTAACCATCATTGCATCTTCTTCACTTGTCAGATCGTATTCTGACATATCTGATTCTTCCTCTTCTTCTAACATATTCTTACTCTTAGAAACAAGGGCCAAGGATCCCACACCCGAAACAACTTTCGCTTCTTTTAACACGACGCTTTCATGCGATTTGAGAATACCCATCAGTTTCGCCAGCGAATAGGATTTAAATTGCTCATGAGCCTTCACAGTCGATACCACTGCCATCCATTCGGGTCTTAAGCCATTCATGAATGTAACTTTTTTTTTCTATCACCTTCCTTTCAATACCATGCTTGATCATTTTACTAAGCACATGGTTGAAGCGATCGAACGTTTGAATGAGTTTCTCTTCTGGTTTTTGTTGGAAAGCACCGAGCTCAGAAAGCAACAAGGTTTGCATTGAGTGCTCCAGATCCTCATCAATGGAATACAACTCTTTCAGCCTATCCCACATTTCTTTTGCTGTAGTGCATGAGCTTACTAGACGAAATGTGTCAGATTGCAAAGCGAATCTGATCATTCTCATGGCTTTGACATTACACAACAGCTTGTCTTTCTCATCATGAGGAATCTTCTCCACATCTATCAAGAGCTGGTTATACTCCTTTTGAGTCTTAATTTCTCTATTCATTCCAGAGTGAACAAATGGACCCAAGGTAATCGCCTCCCAGATCAGATAGCCATTGGCTTCTGATCCAACCACGTAGTCCTCGAAGTGGTGCGTCCATACTTCATAGTCTTGAGTGTAGAGAATGGGAATCCTAGTAGTGGATCCAATGCTGCTGGAGATGTTGATTAGATTGGTTTGAGAATCGTCGTGAGACATGATGACCTTCTTCTTTTATGTTCTAGAATCAGACTTGTAAAGATTGACTTAGGGTTTTATCAAACACATGAAACACCGTCGATAAAGAAACAATGGCTCCTGTAGATTCGATAAAAGCGGAAACCCTAAAGGATTCTTCAAACAGAAGAGATGTGTATGTATTACACAATCTCCTGCTCTGATACCAATTGATGAGATTATAGCGCTATTAGATCGACAGATTCTAAACAGATAAACAAATATAAAGTAACAAAGGAACACGAGAATGAATCAAACGAATGTCGAATGATTAAATTATGCTCCACCTCAGAAGAGCTCGATGAAGAACTTCAACTATAGAGGTGTGCTCGGGTTACAATGCTATTCAATGCAAAATAATCAATGAGAAGCTTATCTAGTCTAAGCATGCATGCACTATATATAAACCCTAAAGACTAAACACGGTTGGACAGGCCCAAACCGTGAATACAAAAAGAACTATAACACGAGCCCAAAAACGCAACACCCCAGACCCAACAGTTGACAAGGTGCCCTAGAAACTGCACCTCCTACAACCAAAACTCACACTTATAGAAATTCAGATACAGTCTCTCCCTCCTCAGAGTCTCCAATACCTCCCTTAGATGCTCCTCATGTTGCTCCTAAGTCTTGGAATAAACTAGGATGTCATCAATAAATACAATCGCAGACTGATCCAACATGGGCCTGCATACGCGATTCAAGAGATCCATGAATGCGGCTGGAGCATTAGTGAACCCGAAAGGCATCACTACGAACTCGTAATGACCATAACAAAACCGAAAGGCTGTCAACTGCATGTCCTCCTCTCTGACCCTCATCTGATGATAACCCGGACGTAAATCAATCTTGGAGAACCAAGATGCACCCTGAAGCTTGTTGGGTTATGAGCATTCTAACACTCCTAAGTGTACATGCAACCCTAAATACCTTGGATCTATGTTTTCTCTATTATACATACAATTATGAACATCCAAGGTATTATCCTAATCTAGCATACAAAATAATAAATATAACAAGATAGAATACATACCTCTTTGATGTAGAATGTCTTCATGAAGCTTGAGTGCCTAGTTCCCCAAGTGTGACACCTCAAATGGTTCACATAACACCAAATACACTTGGAATAACTTGAGAGAAACTTGAACACTCCTTGAAATCGTCTAGCCCTCACAGTCACACATTAGTGCACGATTTCTTGAGCCATGTGATTCTTTTATATGGTGGCTATTAGGGTTACACCATGTAACTCATAACTTTACCCATTCATTATGCTCCATGGATTTTAACCTCCATGGAGTATCCATGGGTCACCCCATGGACTTAGTCCAACACAAGGAATCTTGGATCACAAGCCCACATATATAAGAATGAATGATTTACACAATCAACCCATATATTTAATTAGTCTCCTTTTGATCACTTAATTAATTCCAAATTAATTCTTGATCAATACTAATTAAATAACCTTATTAATATATTAGAACTTATAATATATTAACCAACCTTAAGTGTTATTTCTCTTATTATAGTCTATCCAAATGCATGATGCCATGCAACCGAAATGGACCATGCCGGGTCGGGTCAAGTCTTACCAATTATAGTTATGGACTTAGACATTAATCCAATAGTCTCCCACTTGGATAAGTCTAAAACTATTATTGCGTATGACTTCAGGAACCGATCAGCAATCGTAGCTCTCAAAAGCTTCTGTCGAACTCTGACCTTGTCGATGAACTCTGACCTTTGTCAATGACTTGTCCATTAGATAAGGGATCATATATTCCTCCATTCTAGATATCATATGGACTGAGACATGGATTATCAATCATTCTCTCTGTCCATTTGTTGTTTCCCGATTTCCGATTCATGATGACTGACTGATTGAGCAAATCAAATCAGTCCTGGCTTGGCCAAGCACTCAGATGTATCATCTTTAAATCATCGAGGGGCCCACAGATATCGCTTTTATCCCGAAGGTAAAAGGAATGGATAAACATCGACTCATATGGCTTGTTCTACTACTTGTTGAATCATACACAAAGGCACGTTTTATAACATCGAGTTACCAATGCGTTTTCGTGCAATCAATGTATAACCAACTCATAGTAACAACTCATATCGCTAGGTTTGAAGAATATAAGATATTATCGTCTCATGATCACTCGTGATAAAATCCATGAAGTGATTCAAATGAGTGCGGGTTGAATCCAATACTCAGAACTTATGAGCACTCATGAGTGTTGTAGCACTACTTTGTCCACCAACTTGAACCTCTACAAACCAACCCATGACAGTCTTGATTCATATCTACTTCCAACATATGACCGACTGTGGATGGTTTGAATAACTTAATCATTCAGGAAGAGCGACTTAGTTATTCTGGAAGTCAAAACATGCAAAGTGAAACACAAGAATAAATGAATCAAATATGGTATCAAACCCTATGAATATAAATAAACACTTTTATTTATCACCATACTGATTACTCATTATTCATTGTTTCGGTTTTATCAACTTTATACTTGAATTTAAAACAATAGTTGTCCCATGCTCCAAGCATGTACACTATGTTTTCTAAACATTAGTCATGCCATACACCAAGTATGCATACTATGTTTGTCTATGATCTTTACTTTGTAAAATAGATCAATTGAACATCACTCCAATGATCCTCTTTTCACAGTCCCAAATCCTTACTGCAAATGCAAGAATTCCAAATTCATGCCATTTACTGAAATCTGTTAGATTCTAAACTTATATGCATTTATCCTCTTAATGATTATGCACGAAGTCAGAAAAACTTGACAACAATCATTACAGAGCATTCCAAAGGAGATCAGCTCCTTGGAAACATCCTTCTTTCATTAAGTTTCCTAATCTTACACAACTTGAATAATTTCTAACTTTGAAACATTTCCATATTCCATTTTGACTATCACTTCTGAACAAGAGTTGCCTCCTTACAGATTATGTCAATATGGTCCTTCCAGAATTAACATTATACTTCCAACTGTCCTTGAGCAACAAATCTTTGGTAAACCTTAGATTGTCCTCGACAATTGCTTAATCATTTTAGTCATATGCAATTCTAGACCTTTTCCCATCATAATGCCCTAGGCATTTGGAAAATTTTAGAAATGATGAATATAGCACATGTAATCGATCCTATATCCGAAGCATATGGGATACGATTCATGATGTCTTACATAAAGACTAAACCAGTCTTTTGCTATAATATTTCCATTTCAATTTGCCAAGTTCTCAAAATTCAGATTATGAAAAGGGATGTCGTAATCATAATCAAATTTTAAAACGCAAATAATGGACCCATATATAGAATTTACTTATGTTGAGCCATTCCAACATGAAATTCATATATATATATATATATATATATATATATATATATATATATATATATATATATATATATCCTTGATTAAATACGATTAAAATCTCAATCTAAGCTTTTAGAATTGAAATGAAGTATAATTTCCTCTCCCTTACTTATAGCAAAACAACTTTTTCAACCCCTGCAACCTCACGAATTGAAACTTTTGTTTTCTATAATTAACATTGCTAACTTGCAACCTTTGTCATAATTATCATGCTCCCACTAACATGATGATTATTAGCATAACACTTATGCTCCCACTAGCTTTGACATGTACTCAGAAATCAGCTGACTTTCTTACCAAAGTTCAGATTTCTGATACTAGATTGTTTTGATAAAACTTTATCAAAATCATACACCTCTCTTAGATAGCTCACATGTGTGTCTAAACAATTTTAGAACTATGAAAAGGGATGCCGTAATCATAGTCTCAATTGTTTAGACTTTTGCCACTTCTCACAAGTCCATGTTAGTGTGCCGGTAAACTACACACGCTCCACTAACGACTTTGAGAATGCAAGTATCACAATTGCTATCTAGCTAAAATCTACTTAGTGAAAGTGTTTCCTCACCATCATTTTCATGAATTGGAGAGAAACCTTATGACACTTAGATTTAATAGTGTATGTGTTCTTATCCATGTGAATTTGTCAAAACCATAATCACAAGACAAGGTTAGTGACAAATCCAAACTCATATTGATTAAACTTGTGCAATCTTAAATTCTTGCCATTTGGCAGCTCAGGTGCATGCCATTGCTTCCAAGTAGTTGTGCAACCAATTGAGAACTCTCAGAACTCCTATGCAAAGCCAACTTGAATAGGCACAAAAATTTCAACACGATAGGTTATAAACCTCAAGTCGTGTGCTAGTGAAGGACTTTAGGTTTTAATCTTGATTAAGTCTTGAAACTTTCAAGAGCTTTAAGACTCCCACTGTCCTCTTGACATATAAGACTCCCTTGTCAAATATTCAAGAGATAGTGCGGATTCTTTATCAAGACTAACACTTTACACAATTGGCCTAAGTTGGTCTCTGGTTTATCCAAAACATCACAACTTACCAATTTCAAATGTACAAGAGTAGATAACCTTTTACTCTTACATTTGACTAGTGTTAACAAACCCTCTTTAAGATATGTCACTCAAGTTACAATCTTGGAGTATGACTCTAAGAATTGTTTTGGAACGAAGTATGACTCATCTTTTTGATTTAACCATTTCAACAATTCATGACTCCTCTTCTTAGTCATAAGAATGCACTAAGATGACTTTAGAGCACCAATTGTGATATGGTATCTTAATCATTAAGATGATCATAAACATGACACTAAAGTACTCTCCCATCTTTTCAGATTTGAGAAACTTTTATCTTTCTGCCATACTTTGATTCTTCTTATTCGTTCTGTCTCACATTGAAACTTCTCCAATGCTACAGACTTATACTTAAACTTATAAGTATAATCATATTTACTGAACTTAAGTAAATCATGACGAATAGTCTTCTTGATCTTTTGTGGTGGACTTGACCAGTGCACAAGAATGTGTACTCGATCCCTTAGTCCTTTCCTTATTCACATAAGGAATTAGTCTTAATTTTCCAAGCTGAAAGTTCTCATTCATCATACTATACAACTTGCATGATTCCAATTTTCGGTCCAATTGAACCTTGGGTGATAAGAATCTTTCCTTATTTGGTAATATTAGACACTACCACAACCGAAAGAATCAAATCCATTTTTCCAATATTGCTATCAATGGAATCTTATAAGCAACAACTTTTCACAAATGCCATTGTAAGGATACTTAAAATAAATAAAATCAAAACCTTTTTCTTTTATTTTAAAACTTTGCGGAAAAACTTATCCTTACAATCCATATGAAAACCTTGTTGTTATCTATTCTTAAGCAATATAAATATCATAACTCTTAAGTAATAGCCCAAAATTCTGATCACCGAACCATGCGATTGAAATCCATCTTCGCGATCAGAATCAGCATGTACTTAATAGAGTTAGACAATGGACTTTACCTGAAGTAGAGCCAAACTTATTGACTTTAACATCCTTAGGTAAATTTGGCAGCTTCGTAACCAATGCCCCTTCCTTTGGCAATAGTTACCTATGGACCCTTGATAATGGGACTATCTCAGACTTCGCCTCTCTCTTTACCATTGGGTCAACCGAGTTGACTATGGCCGATCCCTTTCCATTGGGAAGAGAGAGCTTTACTGGATATCCAATGTCATCATTGTCAATGTCCATAGCGTTTTAGGAAGTTGATCTTAGCAAATAGATAAGATCATTAAGGGTCTTGTCTTAGTCTGTTTCATAGGATTCCCAAAAGAACTCACTATGTGACTTAGAAAGTAGTTGAGCCACCAACTTTCTCAATACTTTGACACCCAACTCTCCCGGCTTGTCAATATGTGACTACATCTCCAAGATGTGATCACACCTAGACCTTGCCTTGCCAATAGGGCTTGAGTGACCTTAAACTTTTTAGGAACTTGTGGGTTAGGGAGAATAATTGGAGGAGGTGAAAGAAGTATGATATCCATGGGACATCATCTTCATTTAGGAAAGCTTGTTTCAAGAGATTTGGGAAGACCATAAATGTCTAGACCAGACATCTTTTTGGGAGATATTCAAGATAGTTGATTTAAAGTCCTTAATATGACACCCAATATGAAACATTAAGGCTAGGACCCAACAAACTATTTTATAACTTAGAAGAGGGATGCCGTAATCCAAGCTATAAAATATTTGAAGGTAGGTGAATGACGATTCACCAATTTCCACCATGAAAAACGAAATAATTTATTAGGTTTTAATTGGATTTGAAAGTCCTAGATCTTTGAGATTCATTGAACTGTTCAAAGGCATGTTTCAATCTCGAGTGTGCCCTTCAGGTTTTATGACTGGGATGCCGAGGATCACAAAACAAGGTGTGAATAACCATGCAAATATACTTGGTACCCTTAATATTCACCCCTTAATCAGTGTGTCGGTTAACCACACACTCCACCGATACTATGATAAATATTAAGTTACCATTTGCCTACCTTGTTAAGTCCAGGTTAGTGTGCCGGTTAACCACACACGCTCCACTAACGACTTAAGCAAAGTGCAAAGTGTAATTTCATGGGTTAGCACCAAATTCACATTTTCCTAAGTAACTAAGATTAGGTATTAATAAGAGTTTAGTTACTTAGTATTTATCATTAATACTTTTAATGAAAGGAGAATTATAGTCCTTGTCCTACCCGTTCGGCTAACGACCCTCCACCAGTCAAGGAAGCGGTGGGTGAGAGTGGACACCCATTAAACTTCCATTTTATAGGCAGTAACCTTATACCCCCCTTATAGACCGGCTTCGTGAATGAGGCCTACTAACGGTAAGACTGACTTTACTCTTATACATATATATAAATATTATTAACTTATAATATTATAAAGTATAAGGGTTGAATTTTAACTTTTAAAATTCTAAGGGCTAACTTGGAATTAAAGTATTCATAAGTGAAAACTTTTCAAATTCCAAAACTTGAGGGCAAGTTTTGAAACTATTCAAAACTAATTAATTCCATAACTTATGAGTTTAAAGTAGTTTTAAATAAAAAAAAACTCTTCAAGTTCCATAACTTGAGGACAAGTTATGGAAGACTTTAAACTAATTAATAAAAAAAATAACTTTTTTTTTATTGTAACTTATGGAACTAATTAAGGTTACACTTTTTTTTTAATTTAATGAAGAGACTCTTGAACCTCTATAACTTGAGGACAAGTTATGGAGTCATAAAACCATTTAATTAGAACTAGACTCTTCATTTTGTAACCTTTGCCAACTTTTATGAGTTTTATGATTCTTAAATGTGACTTTTCATATAACTTGAGGACAAGTTACAAAAACACACTTTGGAATCAACTCTTAGATTAAAATGGATTGAAAACAACTATTTCACACAACTTTTCTATTAATCTAAGAACCTCATAAGAACAAGATAGTTCAAATCATCAATCTTCAAGAAATTAGCATGAACATACAAACTAATACAAATCTTGAAATAATGACAATTATCTTAGAAATTGGATTAGCATGAACATTACCACATCAAAAACAAGTTTATAAGTCCAAAAACATCTTAGGGTAATGTTCCTAGTCCAATTCCAGCCAAAACAATCGAATATATGCATCCAACTCGATTTTTCAGCTACTTTTGCAAGTATAACAAGAAAACAAGCCTAGGCTCTGATACCACTGTTGGGTTATGAGCATTCTAACACTCCTAAGTGTACATGCAACCCTAAATACCTTGGATCTATGTTTTCTCTATTATACATACAATTATGAACATCCAAGGTATTATCCTAATCTAGCATACAAAATAATAAATATAACAAGATAGAATACATACCTCTTTGATGTAGAATGTCTTCATGAAGCTTGAGTGCCTAGTGCCCCAAGTGTGACACCTCAAATGGTTCACACAATACCAAATACACTTGGAATAACTTGAGAGAAACTTGAACACTCCTTGAAATCGTCTAGCCCTCACACTCACACATTAGTGCACGATTTCTTGAGCCATGAGATTCTTTTATATGGTGGCTATTAAGGTTACACCATGTAACTCATAACTTTACCCATTCCTTATGCTCCATGGATTTTAACCTCCATGGAGTATCCATGGGTCACCCCATGGACTTAGTCCAACATAAGGAATCTTGGATCACAAGCCCACATATATAAGAATGAATGATTTACACAATCAACCCATATATTTAATTAGTCTCCTTTTGATCACTTAATTAATTCCAAATTAATTCTTGATCAATACTAATTAAATAACCTTATTAATATATTAGAACTTATAATATATTAACCAACCTTAAGTGTTATTTCTCTTATTATAGTCTATCCAAATGCATGATGCCATGCAACTCAAATGGACCATGCCGGTTCGGGTCAAGTCTTACCAATTATAGTTATGGACTTAGACATTAATCCAACAAAGCCGATCAAGTAAATCGTCGATCCTCGGGAGCGGGTAACGGCTCTTCACCATTAGCTTATTCAGCTCCCGGTAGTCAATACACATCCGATGCGTCCCATCCTTTTTCTTTACAAATAAAATTGGGGCTCCCCATAATGCTCGGCCAAAAGAATCCCTATAGATGCGTACACAACTCCTGTATCTCTGGAGGTGCTAATCGATAATGTGCCTTGGCTATCGGGAGCCGAACCTGGAACCAAATCAATCTGAAACTCCACCTTCTTCTCTAGTGGCACTCTGGGTAAATCCTCCGGGAACACATCCGGGTATTCCCCAACAATCGGTACCTTATCAATGGTCACCTCACCCTTCTCCCAGGTATCGTTCACGTAAGCCACAAACCCGGAACATCCTTGTTGAAGATAACACATGGCCCTGGCTTCCGAACAGAGAGTCGGCCCACGTTGAGCATCATCACTGTGGATCACCAACTCTCCCCCACTTGGGGTTCGAACACGTACCAACTGAAGCCCACAATTAATCATCTCCCCATTGGGGCTCAACCAATCCATCCCTACAATGACCTTGCTTTCGTGCAGGGGAATCGGAACCAAATCAATCTGATACTGCCCACTGAATAACTCCATAATGCATCCTCGGTAAACCTTCGACACTCGCACCGGATGATCATCAGCAATATCGACCTCTAGTGGATAATCCAACTCCCCTAGGACATCAGCAAACCTCCTGCTAAGCGTAAGGAATACAAAAGATCAGGTAGCCCCTAAATCGAATAAAACCAACGCAGGAATACCTTTCACAAGGAACGAACCTAAACAACAATACAAACATATAAGCATAATAAATAATATAAACAAGAAGATAAAGAGAAGCTACATACCAATGACCACATTGGGTGCTGCACGAGCCTCCTCGACTGTCAGCTAAAATGCCCTACTCCAAACAACTGGCGCCTCTGCCTTGCCCTGGTGGCCATTAGTGAACCTCGGAGCCGCTGGAGCATGTGATGCTACTAGTCCTCCTGATTCTAAATTCGAGAATTTGGCCTTCTTATGGCCCCTCTGATTGCAATGAAAGCAAATCAGATCAGATCCATGTGTGGTAATAGTAGTAGTGCAATCCCAGCCAAAGTTTCCTATCTTGCCGTACTTATAGCAGCCTGAACCACCCGCTGTACAGGCTCCGTCACGAGTCTTGCCGCACTTGCCTCAGCGACCCCGGCCATGGTGGCCCCTCGATCTAAAATCAAATCGCTTGGGTTTCTTTGTCGAAACCCTAGTCATCTGCCCATGCTCTGCCTTCCTCTTTCCTAAGTGCTCCAAATCAATTTCCTGCTATTGGGCCCAAGCTATCATGTCATCCATGAAAGATCTAGTATGCTCAAGAGTCATATTAAAGTGATATTGCTAAATAACATATGATACTAATGGGTCACACTAACAACAACTTGATACAATTGATTATTGAATAGAAATTGATTTTAATAAATATTCAATAAAACTCTTATAATTAAATTTTAAATTATTTATTTCATGGAAATAATAATTTTCATTAGCAAGTAACATTACATAATTCATATGGTATGAATTAATAAGTTGTGTACAACTTTTTTGGACTAGTTGAAAACCTTTTGTATTTTACTCAAAAGACAAAGTTTATATTTTATAAAACTTGGTTTTATAAAATTCTAACCTATTACTTCTCTTTTTTATATCTTTTTCAGAAATTGGTGAAAGAAAGAAAAGCATGGGCTTTCAATTTGTTTATTCAAAAAAATCATGCTTTAGAAGCATGCATAGACACTATTATGAAATGGAGAAAAGTTTGTCTAAAGTTGAAGGAACTAACGGTTAATAACTTCACTTTATGGATATAAATAAGAGGGCTATCACTTGGCTAGTTGCTCATTCTTCTTCTTGATGCAAAAGGCTGAAATCTCTTCTCACCCTCTCATTCTGTCTAGTTTTGCTTTGAAGACTTGGAGATTACTTGCATGTATACTCTCTTGAAGTTCATACTTTGGTTATGAACTTCAAGCTTAAGAGTTTAAGAGTTTTGGACTAGCATCTACATCAAGTTGAGTCATTGTTGGTGTCTCAAAGTTTTTACATTCTTCATCAACTTCCAAGCCTCCCAAGAGGACCCAAAGAACTACAAAGGTTGTTATTTCTTCACCTCTTCTTTGGTTGGTGTTTAAATCTTTGTATAACTTGCAAGAAGATCCTTGGTGGGTATAAAATGTTTGTGTTATTTCAAAAATTAAAGTCTTCAGTGCCATATTTTTCAAGTTTATGAAACTATTTTTGAACAAAAACCCAACAATTGGTATCAGAGACACCTTGAAAGTTTGGTTAGATTTTTTGATTTTTGGAAATCTTAGTTTTTGGAGAACATGGATAACTTGTGTTTGTATAAAAGTAAGTTCATACATATTTTCTATGACAACTTTTTTTATGTTATGTGACAAAAGTTTCATGCATCTTTTGTCATTTAAAGTTGTCTTAGAAAAACAAAGGTTGTTTGATGTGTATATTGATGTATATGATATGATGTGCATAAACTAGCCAAGGACCAATGTGTTGTTATGTTGTTGTGTTGCTTATTTTTGTTATAAAATGGTTGTAATAATTTATTTATTCATAAGGTATGTAATAATTAAATAGATTAGGTTTTTTTGGTTATTTTTGTAAAGTAATAGATTAGTTTTTAGAATTAATTTATTTGTACAAAAATGTAGCAAGAAATCAAGTTGGAACCATTTTTTGAAGACAAAAGAGCCATTTTCAAGTCTAAAAGGTGTGCACGATTTTCAGTGACATTTCCTGAAAAGTGTCACTAATGTTGTTCACAAAGGGTTGTTCGCTTTTAGTGACATTTGCTGAATTTTAGCCTTCAAGAAGTTTTTCCAATCTTTTGTAAGCAATGGGTGTTTACTCAAGTGGGAGCTTCTGCAACAACATTACAAGAAGATTTTTGGTCCCCTTAAATGTCCCTTTAGGAATGGACTTGACATTTTTGTGTTGGCTCACAAAAATGTCATTAGTTGGTTATGTTTATGCACATATCTTTTTATGCATGTATGCGTTGTTTATTTTATGCATTATTTTGTGTGGTTGATAAAATTAGTTTTTCACATGTTAAAATAATTTTGAACAAAATAAACATCACATGGAGTTTGGGTTTTCAAAATTGGACATAAGATGTAACAAGTTATTATTTAAAAAAAAAAAAAAACTCAGTTTTATAAAATCGTTAATAACGGCAAATTTTGAAATACTCCATTATAAGTTTAAAATGGTGATTTTTGTAACTTATACAAACTCCAAATATATAAGTAATAAAATTAAGTTTTATTAAAGATATAAAAGGTTCAACTGCATTCAAACTTAATACCGGTTGTTAAAATTGATTTGCGTCAAATTATATAAAAACTAGCTTTTTATATAGAACATTTAAAAGTGATTTTCTTCTGAAAATTGATACCATGGTTCATTATATGCATGTAATAACCATAATAACATATGTTTTTAAACTAGAATTATAAAATATATATAACGACCATTATTTTATAAACCTCAAATCTATGCAATCCTTTTTGAAAAACACCTGCACGTCTCTTGTATGCACTAGTGGGATAAATGATACATAACTGCTTAGTGTTGTCTTTTGATGGTCAGGGCGTCTTCGCAATTTCTATAACCAAGGTATAGGCCGATTACACAAATTTTTCAAATTGGACGATTTGATCAGATATGTTTTGTGATCATCGATACCTAAGCAAGAGAGTTCTCAAGCATAGATGGGATCAAACATGTCTAATTAAATTTGTTAATTAGCGATCCCATAAATCTAGGAATTATATAGTAAGATATAATTGATAATCGATATATACCGAGTTGAATTCAAATGGGTGGGATAAAGGATACCTAACCATTTATTTGTTTTGCAACTTGGATCCTAGACTTTGATAATTAATGTTTTTGTAATCTAAAAGGGTATTAATTATTGAATATTAAATATTAAAAATACAAAACGAATTTTGTTAAAATTTTGTAGTTAAATAATCCATTCTCATTATCATGAATTGTCATTTTCTTTAATGACTTAATGAAACAATAACATTCACTAGATACAACTTCAATGAATGGGTTCATGTCTTAAGAGACAATATCGTAGGAGATATGAAATTTTATACACTTAAAGGTCCTAGTCTTAAACTATTTGTTTTGAGGAATTAAACGTGAATATGATACCTAGTAAAGGCATCACTGTGATGCTTAAGATGTTTCTAACATCAAGCTAGGAATACGTTATTCATGACTTATACGAAGTCTTGGATAATTTTGACATATATATCTGATGATATAACAGGTCAAACAATATTCCAATAAATACAGTGATATTTTATTTAAAGCTAGTTTAAACATTGGAATAATGCAAGTCTAAAAGAATCACCTTGTGTGATCCAGGAGTCTCATGTCTTATGGACCGAACACCTTTTAGCCCAAGAAATCTACTAAAGTCCATATAGATGGATCTTGTTTATTTTTTGAAGAAATTAGACACTGGAAGAGGATTTACTCCTCTTATTTGGAAAGAAAGTCTGCAAGAGACTAGTACTTCTAGTATCTACTAGATAGAACTCATATTTTTCATGTAACACTTAGGTACTTGGTACTTAAATGTTAATCTAATATTTGTTAATCGCTTGCAAATATTTACTAAAGAGTAACCAAGCTGAGCACAATCAAGTAGGAACTACACTCTCGGAGTTTAGTTATGCTTTAAACATAAATTACTTGCAATGGACAATATTTGTTTTGGAACAAAATATGTTTTAATTTAGCATGTCTAAATTTATGTCTCAGTTATTTTTTTCAAAATGTTTCATCATTTACTTAATCGTTTGTCATAACGATAATATTCATATTCTAAAATGATTAACTTCTATTTATGAGACTAGATCTCTTAATAGAATTGTAGAGTAAATATCAACATTTTATAAATAAAATAAAGTTCTATATGCAAACACTTTTGACTTAAATTTTTTTTAAGTCAAACTCATCTTTTACATTGTTATCTTTATCATATAAATGGCATTCACATATTCCAACTTCAAGAAAATGATCTTTGAAGGCAAATAATGTAGTTTATTTGACTTATGTGAACCTTATTTATATGTAAAGGAATCCTAATGATATTTTCACTAAAGTTTATAGAAAATAATTACGGAACTATACACTTTGGTGTGTGACTTCTTTTCTAATGAATGTATGAGATTAAGCACAAAATACCAAATCAACTTTATTAACAACTATAGTAGTTTTAATTATATTTTACATGGTAAAGCATAATTTTGAAATCTTTTTTGAAGGCTTAAAAAGTTTAGATACAAACTGGTAAGAACCATCTAAGGCCTTAATGATAATAAAGGATGAATTAAATCTTACTTGATATGATGTACTTTCTAATCGGTACAAATATCCTCCTTTAATATTTTTGGGATAATACATCAATCCATATTAATTGTATCTTGAGTACAAAAACCAACTACTAAGTAAATTAAACATTTTATAAGATTAAGTATGGAAAGGCTCCATCCTCATATTACTCAATGTTTTATGGATTTGAAGCCGATGTTGGACTAAAGCTTCTAAACCCAAAATCTACTAAATACATATTTGTATAATACTCTAAATGTGGCTTAGATTATTAAATGCAAACCCACCAAGAATAAGTCCTCTTCTTCTTGTGAAAGCTAAGTTAATAGAAAGCAAGCTTCTAATGACAAAGCAAGTGGGAGGTATATGGAACTTGAAGAAGCTCAAGTACCATAACCTTATGTAGTAATCTTTGGCACTAGTTTTAACAAGGATTATTAAAATTAAATAATAGCTATTCACAAACACAAATTGTTCGCATTAATGGTAGAATTCATCTATGGCTTGAGAAATGTGGAATCTCTCATTGATGATATTTTATTGATGGTTTTTGGAAAATCCATCAAATACCAAGATGTTATGTCAGATCTCGAATATGATAAATGACTTAGAGTCATGAACATGAGATGTAATCCATGTATGATAATTAAGAATGGGATTTATTAAAATTTGTCCCTATAGCAAGGCTAGAAGGAGTAAATAATTCTTCTAGAAAGAATAAATTACATGGATAACCATACACATTTAAAGCAAGACTTGTAGTAAAAGGATTTTCTCATACTCATGTCATTGACTATGGTCCTCATCATACTCATGACATTGACTGTGATCAAACCTTTTTCACATGTAGCTATGATTAGATCAACAAGGATATTATTTGCTATAAATTCATATTCTTAATATGAGATATAGTAAATAGATTTGAAGAAAGACTATTTTTCTTAATAGACATCTACTGGAAGATATCTATATAGATTATCCTGAAGGTTTTCTTAATCCATGTTATTCTAACAAAATGTGTAGAGCTTGAGATCCACTTGTGGATATAAAGCAAAAAATCTTAATGTTGCAATCATCATTTTAATGTAAAACCACAAGGTATGTTTTTATATCAAAATGAATAGAACATGTGTGTTTACTAAGAACTAGTGGGAGCATAGTGAAATTCCTAATATTGTATGAATGACACATACTTAATCATTTGAAATCACATTCCGACTAAGAAAGGTCGTTTTCACGTTGACTCGGAAGGTATTTCTAAAATGAAAGACTTAGGAAGGAGAAGATACATTCTTGGAATGTAAAATCTATAAGGGATAGATAAAATGAATGTTAAAAGTTTCATGTCCTTATACATATATTGGCAATATCTTGAAAGGGATCAAGACATAAGATTCTTTTGGAGAACTCTTGACATTGTCATATGGCATAATTTTGAGCTAGCCTCAAAAGTACATAGCTTATAGGCTTGAACTAGATGAAATGATTTATATTCTATTTGATTGGCAAATGAATTTATCATTTATCCCATATTATGCATAGGACATGGTATTTGATCATGTTGTAAGCATGTCATAGGATACTAATTGAATACATGGTTAAGTCACTGGATGGCTAAGAAAACATTCTAAGATTACTTTCGAAAAACTAAGAGAATGTATATGAGACAATCAGTTTAGAAAGGATCTTTATGGAAAGAGCTACACAAGATGTTAATGTCTAAACAGATATAAATAATTATGAATTATAATTGGATTTTGACTTCGTTATGGAATGAAGGGAAAGTTTTGTTGGAATAAGGTCCAAGCTAAACATAATGATACAATCTAATACAAAATAAGAATACACTACTTTAGAAGTTGAATTCAAATATGATTGGATGAATGAGATCATTGAAAAACTATGTTGATTTCTGCCATTCAAAGATCACATAGAAATCTTTGTGACTTCGAGAGTGTACTTAATCAAGCTAATAGACTTTATGTCACGAAAGAACACCAATCATATTCTCCAAGATATTTAACTATACTTAGAGTAAAGTTAAGTATGGAGATGATAGTATTAACATAATTCATACAAATTAAATTTTGACAGATCCATTGATAAAGTCATTCTTTTGAGCTAAGTATGATTGGTCACACTTCAGCTATAAGGCTTTATTATTCTAGAAATAGGTTTTTTTATTTGGATTTAGTATTTGGATATTGGAACATTATAACAACAACTATTAGAAAAATGTTATGATATATTGGGATATAGTCATCACATTAATACTTGCTGCGTTCTATATTAACACGTTTAATCCATGAATAATGTTATTATTCTAAAGGTTCATAGTCGGTTGTAATTGTGGGAGCAATTATGAAGTAAGACTAATATGGTTTGGATTGGTTGATTCTCACTAGATGAAATTAGGCAAGTGGTTGTAACCAAGTTTCATAGGTACTTGTCAGAGAACTAGTATTGAACTGACCCGCATCAAGATCATCTCATGGATCGCTATCATGAATGATACTTGATTAAAAGGTATTATCTTTGTATCCTTAACACCTGAGATACATATTGGGACTTAAGTGTAGGGACTATTATGCTTTGATAATAGTCAAATGTTGTTCCTTAACCGGACAGTTATAAAAGCCATTTTTAGGTATGGTATGAACTATGCAATAGCCTTATGTAGTTAAAATGGGATTTGTTCCTCTTACGTTTTGAGAGTTAGACATCTAAGGCGCCTTACCAAAAGTTGAACAACTAATGAGATTGATCGCGATCCGAATCTCATGTTCACATGATGTCTATAGCAAAGGGATAACTGATAAACTTACCTTATACACCAATTGTAGCTTTGAGCTTTTTGGGAATTGAGCGTTTCTAGAATGGCACAAACAGTCATGCGGTCTTAGCGGCAGTGAAATGTTGCTAGACGTTCACCACTATCTATATCAGTCTAATATGATTCTTGTACAAGTGGGAGATTGAAAGATCTAGTATGTTCAAGAGTCATATTAAAGTGATATTGCTAAATAACATATGATACTAATGGGTCACACTAACAACGACTTGATACAATTGATTATTTATTAGAAATTGATTTTAATAAATATTCAATAAAACTCTTATAATTAAATTGGGAATTATTTATTTCATGGAAATAATAATTTTCATTAGAAAGTAACATTACATAATTCATATGGTATGAATTAAGAAGTTGTGTACAACTTTTTTGGACTAGTTGAAAACCTTTTGTATTTTACTCAAAAGACAAAGTTTATATTTTACAAAAACTTGGTTTTTATAAAATTCAAACCTATTACTTCTCTTTTTTATATCTTTTTCGGAAATTGGTGAAAGAAAGAAAAGCATGGGCTTTCAATTTGTTTATTCAAAAGAAATCATGCTTTAGAAGCATGCATAGACACTATTATGACATGGAGACAAGTTTGTCTAAAGTTGAAGGAACTAATGGTTAATAACTTCACTTTATGCATATAAATAAGAGGGCTATCACTTGGCTAGTTGCTCATTCTTCTTCTTGATGCAAAAGGCTGAAATCTCTTCTCACCCTCTCATTCTCTCTAGTTTTGCTTTGAAGACTTGGAGATTACTTGCATGTATATTCTCTTGAAGTTCATACTTTTGTTATGAACATCAAGCTTCAGAGTTTAAGAGTTTTGGACTAGCATCTACATCAAGTTGAGTTATCGTTGGTGTCTCAAAGGTTCCACATTCTTCATCAACTTCCAAGCCTCCCAAGAGGACCCAAAGAACTACAAAGGTTGTTATTTCTTCACCTCTTCTTTGGTTGGTGTTTAAATCTTTCTATAACTTGCAAGAAGATCCTTGGTGGGTATAAAATATTTATGTTTTTTCAAAAATTAAAGTCTTTTGTTGCCATATTTATCAAGTTTATGAAATTATTTTTGAACAAAAACCCAACAATCCGATGTCGGGAAGGCGGGAAAACTAAAACACTCCCGAATATTCGATCTCAACATATCGTTGTATTGAGTCTTCCACATCTCCTTGTCTGCGGCATGCTGGGGTACCAATAAGGATATGTCCTGAAACTTGGCGGTGATCTCTACCATGGTCTCAATCGTCTTTCAAATGTCCAGGAACTCCCTCACTAGTTGTTGCACCTCAACAGCTGGTGCAAACTCTGCTCTGAATCGGGCCACAAAATCTAGCCAGGTCATGGCCTCAATGGTTGGGGCTTCCATAGTATAGCCAACCTCCTCACACTAATCCTAATTTCTCTCCCTCAAACATCCTGCAGCAAACCTCACCTTCGAGCCATCAGGGAATAAGATCGTCATATAGGTGCACTCAATGTCTGATATCCATCGCCTGGCTACAATGTGGTCCTTTTCCCCAAAGAATTTCGGTTCCCCCATCCCCTAAAATCCTTGAAAGAGAGTGAGCGGGCTCCAGACTGACTAACGGCCTAATCGGCCCTGAAGATCCGAAGGAGATCCTCCATCAACTAAATGATACCCTCCTTGATCGACCCAAACATCATCGGGGTCGCATCAAGGATGCCTCTAGTAATCTTAGATGCCATGAACTCACGTAAACCCTTATCAATTAGTTAGGTGCACGCGCCTGAACCAGATTCAGATCCTGAACCTCCTTCCCCACCATGTGTCATCACCATGATAAAAGCCTAAAACATAACACTAAATAATCAGTATATACACGAAGAGGTTCACACTTTCGAATTTTCCTGAATTCATCATGACCTCCCTTTTTTGGGTATTGATCATGTGCTTTTAGTAGTACGGGCCTAATACTACCTTCCACACCTATCAATACCCTATCCAAGGACTTTCCCGAATCCTGAACCTCCTCCCATGCTACAAAGCATCCAACGCGCCATGACATAATCCAAGAACTTCCTAGGGTTCCCTTCCTCACCACCCTCTATTATCAATTGCAGAAGGAACCCCATCTAATACCACCTAACTACTATACGGATACAATTACATATTGTCGTCACAAGATAAATATTTGAATGAAAGGTCCCACACTACAACAGTTGGACTCAAGCAAGATCTGTGCAATAGAGTTAAACCTAACCTTCTAAAATTATCTAGTCTCAACAATATGTGACCAAACGCACTCAATCACTAGTCAGCTGGTACTAATTGGAATTCCTAAAAGCACAAAACACACAACATTCGAGAATAAAGCAATTCAAATAAGAACATAATATAGACATGTCATCCTATCAGATAACTGATCTCATACTAGCATGAAAATCTATAACCTCATACAACAGGCACATAAAGTCATCTCTCCTAACATTCTATAATGCAATTTTGAGCAGATCTGTAGCCCTAATATAGCATTCAATTCTCATATCATAGCGGAAAACATAAAACATGTATGGGTATTTTCGGAAGACTTACTTGAGCTCCGCTGATTGCACGCATCGCAACCTTTTCTTTTATTAGAATCCCTTAATTTAAATATTTCTTTTTATGAAAATCTACCAAACCCTTGATTTGAGTTTAGGCACACCCGAGAGTATGCCTGAATCCCTCAAACCAATGGTCTGATACCAACTTGCAACATCCCAAAATCTCAGATAAAAATCTTCCATTTTTAATTCATTCCAATCATATAATAATCATGTCAAAACAGTTGAAAGTGTACCATAGTAAAATAATATTATAGTGCAAAATCCCAAAATCACATGATGCGGAAAACATGGGCGGATGCAGTGAGATCAGGTTGTACCCTTCCTTTTCGAGCTGGAAGTACCTGAAACATAAACTAAAAACTATAAGCACAAAGCTTTGTGAGTTCCCCCAATATACCCTATACCATATAAAAATAACATTTAAACATATCTGGGTATATTTCAACCCCTTCGGTCTCTTTCAACTGGTACTCGATGTATTTCAACCCCTTCAGTCTCTTTCAATCGGTACTGGGTATTTTTCAACTCCTTCGTTCTCTTTCAACTGGTACAAGGTCTATTTCACCCCCTTTGGTCTCTTTCAATCGGAACTGGGTATATTTCAACCCCTTCGGTCTCTTTCAACTGGTATTGGGTCTATATCATCCCTATAACTAGCATTCAGTCAAACAGTAAGAGTCATAGAGACATCAAGCATATACAGACATAACAGGTAATTGTCACAAAGGCAATTATCATTCTACAAATATAATCCAGTGGGCTGGCATTGGTGCCTTTGACCCACGGGTGTAGTGAAGGAAACTCACCTCACACTGTTGAAAATGAAATAAATGCTCAGGTTGCCGATACGGAAAATCCCCGCACTAACCAATCTAATAAAACCCAATTAATAATTGTGCCATAAACCATAATGAGGAATCTAATTAATTTTTCCAACTCCTAGGGTAAAAGGTCCATCTTACCCTTTCCTCACTTAGCCCGATAACTGAGGCCCAACCTAATGGCTCCAAAAGCCCAATATGGCCCAAATTCCTAATGAACCTAAAGCCAATTATGGGCCCAAATCCAAGAAGGCCCAAAGCCTAAAAATGTCGCAAAGTCAGAAAGACTACCGCCCAACAAGGCCAAAAACCCTAGTAGTCCAAGTATGGCCCAAATCGCAAAAGTCAACAAAAATCAAGGTTGCTGAGTACGCCCAACGTACTCCCTCATTGGCCAGTACGTGCTGCATACGAGCTGGATACGCCCGGCGTACTCCACAACCAACCCATATCACCATTAAGTGCTTAATCAGTTAAGTCACTAAGTCTAATTCCCAGATCTGATCCTAAATGAGGTCTTAACATGTAAAGTTGGTAACTTTACTCCTTTCCATGGCTTAATGGGACCCAATACTCAATAAAACCCATAATAAGTGTGACAACCCGAAATTTCTATTCTGTACAACATGTCAATTCAATAGAAGTCAAATCAGTTACAGTTAAATTATCAGACTTTTTGGATTAAGTTTGATTATTCTAGGATATACACTTTAGGAGATACCAGGAGAGAGGATGCCCTAGGGTTATAGTGCAACACTGTTATTCCTAAACTTCAAGAGATTGGAGTTTACTGCAGGAATAAAATAATTTTAGCCAAAAACCCAGAAATTTAGAGTATATATATGACACTTGTCATTTTATGTCATTTTTCCAAATTTCTCAAGAACAAAAGCAAATCCTCTCAAGTGTCATCCCGGGATTTATTCCAGATCTCGATCTAGTAAGTGTTTTCAACCATTTCAAGTTAGTAGATCACTTAATCTAGTGTTTTAACACCTTTCTAACCGTGAAATCATTCCAAAAAGGTTGATTCTTCCATTTTCACCAAGAACACCAAGAACACACACTAGTGTTCTTGGCATTTTGGCTCATTTCAAGCTTCCCTATAGTAAGTACTTCTATCCTAGAGTGTGTTTAAGCTTGCTATACTTCATTATAACATGAAATCATCCAAGAAACACCAAGAAAATGGTGTTTACGGTCCAAGAACATTCTTGAACCGTAAACCCATTTTAAGGGACCAAAATGTCCCTAGTCCCTTCCTAAGCCTAAGTAACTAACTTGGATCCTTACCTTGATGTGTTAAGGACTTGAAATCATCAAAATACCAACATCCATAAGGGTTTACGACCGTAAACCCAAAGGGATGTGGTCTTTGGGCCGTAAACTCCAAATAGGAGTGAAATGGTGCCCTAGCTTCTTCCTTAGGCTTATACTTCAAGAGGAAACACTTCAATGGACTTAGAAACCTTCAAATCAACAAATGGTCAAAAGAGGGGGAGTTTACGGCCGTAAACTCTAGGGTTTACGACCGTAAACCCATTGGGTTGAGGTCACAAAACCGTAAACTCAAGTTAGGGTTTCTTTTGAACCCTAAACCCTATAGCATTGTTCTACAACACTTAGATGCATTCCTTGAGACTTATAACACTTATATAAGGTGTTTAACTTGTCTTAGGATGTCTTAACTTTGCTAATTAGTTGTTTAAAGTCTAATTAGATACATATATGTTGTATTTATATGTTAAATAGGATCATTGTGTGTGTACAAGTCTTCACTTGACACCTAGCAATCCTATTTCTTCAGTTCATCCAAACCACCAACTACAGGTGAGTTCATACCCCTTAATTAACCTTTTAAATGTTTTTTAATGCTTTTATGGGGGGGATACAAGTTGAACAATTGTAGTTATTATATCAATCACATGTGATTAATAACTACCAAGCAAATGGTTTTCTTACTTTTCAAACTGTTTATCAAACTGTTTTACCTCAAACTGTTTTACAAACTCTTTTGTTGTCAAATACAATTATCAAACTCTTTTAACTTATATTATGTGTATCTATATAAATATAGTTATATAAGTAGGATTGGAAGGACTTAGGACTGCTAGTCTACCCTGCTTCCTGTTCTTGTTTGATTGTGGTCTTGGGGTATCAAGGTTAGTTGTCCGAGGGTCGTTTGAATCCTAGTTATATATTATGTATATGTATATAGATATAAAAGGTTTGTTATCAACCTCTTCTAACTTATAGTATGTGTATCTATATAAATATAGTTATATAAGTAGGATTGGAAGGACTTAGGACTGCTAGTCTACCCTACTTCCTGTTCTTGTTTGATTGTGGTCTTAGGGTATCAAGGTTAGTTGTCCGAGGGTCGTTTGAATCCTAGTTATATATTATGTATATGTATATAGATATAAAAGGTTTTCCTTCATTCAAGTCCATACCCTTGGGTAGCAAGGGTATACAAACATGTTCATACATTGCTAGTAAGCTACCATAGGGGTAGTTTAGGAAGATACTATTACTAGAACGATGAAACATACAATGAGTCAGTTCATACATGAGTCAATACATACTATAATGAGAAACAAACATGAAACAGAGTGATGAGAAACAAACATACAGGCTAGACAGAGAAAGAACACACAATACAGCTAGCACACAATTCACATAACATTTACATTAATACATTTATGTGAGCCATTAAACAGGGCATGGCACTACCTGCCATGACTGTTTTTGTATCAGAATCTCCTTAATTGGGGAGCGTATGAGTTTGTGTATAGATCTATACTGGATTGACTATCCTACACCTTGCTGCTCGCTACAGTGGGACTTGCAAGTCTACGGGTGCCAAACGTCATTTTTGTGGCATCTTACATTGTCACTTTACTATTGAGTCGGTAGCAAGATACAGGCCGATCACATGTTACCTTAAAATATACAATTGGCTTAAGGTAGTTAGTACAGCAGTAGTTTCATAATACTACATTAAAGTACTATAACATTTTCCCTTTACATTTTACTTTGTGATTTCACACAATAAACAATAATGTAAAAACTATATTTTTGGTTAATAATAGTCGGATTTGGGAAAATACTCAATTTTACAAAAGATACACGCACAGACACTAGATGCCTTGGTAGAAGGCTACTTTTAGTAGGAAACATAGGGTTTTCTAGGATAGTTCAAACAAATACAAAACTTTTACAAACACACAGTACATCTTACAAAACATCTTACAAATGCTTTCATACAAACACAGACACTAATATACTTATGAACTCACCAGCTCTTAAGCTGATAAACTCTTTCAAAATAACTTGTATTCTCAGGTCACCAGTAGACAGGTACCGGAGCCAGGTTAAAAGAAGATGGAGCTCGTTCAAGACTCATCTTATATTTTTGATGTATATTGTTTTGGTGTCTTTAAAACTTAACGGAACACACTTGTATGAAATTATATTATTAATGCAATGGATGATGTTGTTGCTTGTTTACTACTTGCATTGTTGTGATACTGTACATGACGTCCTCCACCCCAGAACGTTTCCGCCGTTCATTTGGTTTTGAGGGTGTGACAATAAGGACCCTAACTCTTTCATGGTCCAATATAACTCATCAAGATTACATTTTAATGAACAAGGGACCTCAAAAATGCTAAGATCTATCATCCTTGTCTTCTGGAGTAGCTCATACTCTCATGCATGACTTAAAAGAACATAAAAAGAAAAAAAGAAGAAGCTCTAACTAGATTTAAAAAATGAACCATCAAGTTAAGAACTTTATACCTCGAAAGCCTTCCAATTTGATGATAATTCTGGATTCACAAGCTCTAGCCACACCAATGCAACTTCCAAGGGTTCCTCATCCTTCAAAATCACCAAAAACACCTTCAAATTTCACTTCTAAGCGCAAAACACTCAAAAGGGCAAGTAGAGTTTCGTTCTTAGGGTTGGAGAGGTGGAGGTTGGTCATAAGAAGGTCCATGATTATCTTAAGGTTTTTAAATAGTGCAACAACCCAAAAATTTAGGGTTTGTCCTAGCCGACCGTACGCCCTGTGTACTCCCACGTACGCCCCGCGTACGTGGGTGCCTCCACGACCAAACCAACAAGCCATTACGTTTAGCATACTCATAGAGGACGCCCAACATACTTGGCTAGGGACAAAATTTTCAAGGATTTTAAATGAAGGGATTAAAAGGAAAGATTCCATAAATGTAAATGTTACGATACTCGACCTGGACTTGGACTTTTGATTTTTAGGTCGCCATTGACTTTAGGGTTTTTGGCTGTTGTTGGGCCACCGTTTTTCCTGCGTTGGGCCATTGTTAGGCCTTGGAATTTCATGGATTTGGGCCCATATTAGGCCTTGAGTGTATTTTAGGAATTGGGCCATTATCGCGGTTTTTGTACCATTAAGTTTGGGCCATGGCTAGTGGGCCAATTGAGGGAAGGGTAAAATGGTCTTTTACCCTGGCAGTCAGGATTAGTTGATTAAAGTCTTGATTATGGTTAATGACCCAATTCTTAATTAGGGTTTCATTTGATTGGTTAGTGCGGGGATTTTATCGTTTAGTAGCCCGAGCATTTATTGAATTGTCAACGGACTGAGGTGTGTTTGCTCACTATACTGTAAGACAGTAGGGATTGTATGTGCTTGTAGTCTTTGTGACTCTTGATGTATGTGGTGTATGCCTGTGTGCATGTTTACTATATGTATGTGGGGTAAAATAGACCCCGTACAGCCTTGTGCTGACATATGAGTTGAAATAGACTCGGATGTGAAATAGAACTGAGAGTGAAATAGACTCGGTACATCCTTAGCCTGAATTATGAGTTAAAATAGACGCGGGATGAAATAGACCCAGGGGTGAAATAGATCCAGTACAACCTTGAGCTGACGTATATGTATGGTATGCGGTATCTTAAGGAACTCACAAAGATTTGTGCTTACGGTTTTCAGTTTATGTTTTGGTACTTCTGATTCGAAGGGGAAGAGCTCAGGATGATCGCATTGCACACAACATGATTTTCTAGTTATTTGACTCTGATGTACTTTTTGGGATGTTTATGGATATTCTCGAAATACTTTATGGTTTGACAAACATGTTTCGTTGATGGGTTAGTTTTGGGACGTTACATCTACATCTTCAACTCTTAATACTACTACTCCTTACTCTGATAATAATACTGTAGGTTTTGGTAATGGTGATGGTGCATCTATTTCCCATATCGGCAAATCCCATATCAATCCTCATACTCCATTTCTTGATGTTCCTGTGGTTCCCAAACTCACTAAAAATCTTCTCTCTATCAGTAAACTTAGAAAAGATAATCTATCTAATGTTTTATTTTCTAACCCTATGTTTCTCATTCAGAACCGCCACTCAAAGGAAATTCCAGCTCAAGGCTTGCATAAAAATGGTCTTTACGTTATGAAGCAAGGTCAACAAGCCTTTCTAGCAAAACTTTCATCAAGACATTTAAAGGCGTCTTTTAACCTTTGGCATAGTAGATTAGGCCATGTGTCACATGAAATTATTTATAGTTTAAAGAATTTGGGTTGTTTATCTATTTCTTTTGTTTTACCAAACCTAAACTTATGCTCTTCTTGCCAATTATCTAAGAGAAAATGTTTATCTTTTGATCTTAATTTAAAATGCTCCTTACTTGTTTTGGATCTAGTTCATTATGATTTGGGGGGACCCTCACATATTGTATCTATGGATGGTTTTTTTATTATGCAATATTTGTGGATGATTATTCCAGATTCACAATGCTTTCGAAACTTTTATAGTCTTAGTGCAAACACAATTCTCATGCAAAATTAAAGCCTTTCAATCTGATGGAGGAACAAAATTCACTAATAATTGTGTTCCTAGTTTACTCACTAAGATGGCACGTATCATTGATTTGCTTTCCCTTATACGCCTCAAAAAATAGTCAGGCTGAACGTAAGCATTGTCATGCCATTGAAATTGGTTTAGCTATGATGTTTCATGATCATGCCCTAGCTACACTATGGGTACATTCTTTTAACTCCGCCGCTTACATCATAAATTGTTTACCAACCAAGCTACTTGATAACAAGTTTCCATATGAGCTCTTATTTTCATCATAGCCAAATTATGGAAATTTCCATACCATTTGTTGCTATGTTTTTCCTCATCTTCGCGATTATTCTTCTCACAAACTCCCTCTACGAAGTGCTAATTGTGTCTTTATTCGTTACTACACTCAGTATAAGGGTTATTAGTGTCATGATCTCTCTACATGGTGAATTTACACCACTGAACACAATTTGAGAAATATATTTTTCCTTCTTCAAACCACAAATATAAAAGTTCATCTTCTAAGCTTCTCTTAACAACTTATTGTGATGACTATCTGGTACCTATCCCTCAGCCTGATCCACCTTCCTTAACTACGGATATGTCAACCACTCCATCATCGAGCCATATCACTACATTTAATCTTTTTCCTTGTGATTTGGTACCACCAACATCCTCGATGCCTCTTACTAATCAAGATGCACCCGAGGAGCCCACTCCACAGCCTACAGCACCGCACCATCATACATAGAGTCATCCCAAGGTGAATCGCTCCAAGATCAACACTTTCAAACCACACTATATTGCTGATCTATCTTCTAATCTTCATCAACTCTCCATCGTGCCTTATTTTCTTCCAAGGATCCCAAAGGCTTCAAATTAGCTGCTAAGGATCCAAAATGGTGTGCTACAACATGTGATGAAATGAATGCACTTAAACTCAATGCCACCTGGGATCTAGTACCACATCCCATTGAATCAAATATTGTTGGTTTCAAAAGGGCTT
Organism: Lactuca virosa; assembly: GCF_052849685.1. Taxonomy (NCBI): domain Eukaryota; kingdom Viridiplantae; phylum Streptophyta; class Magnoliopsida; order Asterales; family Asteraceae; genus Lactuca; species Lactuca virosa. Next base: position 284,530,186 of record NC_136428.1, read on the forward strand.
TTTGTACCAAGTTCCATGTTTATGGTACCATTGATAAATATAAATCTTGTTTAGTTGCTCGAGGTTTCAATCAGGTCCCAGGCTTGGATTATTCTGCTACATTCGGCCCGATAGTTAAAGCTTCAACAGTCCAGATCATTCTTTCCCTCATTATTCTTAACAAATGACCTTTGCATCAACTTGATGTTAAAAATGCATTTCTCATTGGAAATCTCTTAGATAATGTTTACATGGAACAACCACCAGGGTTTATTGGCTATAAATTTCCTAACCATGTTTACTGCCTAAATAGAGCTCTTTATGAGCTCAAGCAAATACCCAGGGCCTGGTTTCATCGATTGAGTTCCTTCCTTATCAGCATTGGATTCTCTTGTAGTCGAGCTGATCTGCCTTTGTTTGTTTTCAAAAAAGAGACCACAATCCTTTACTTATTGGTGTACGTTGATGACATCATCCTCACCGGAAACAAGTCACCATTTTTCGCGATTTCATCATGTGTCTTAACAAAGAATTTCTCATTACAGATCATGGGAAGCTAAATTATTATCTTGGTCTTGAAGTCTCTTATCATGCTTCTAGTCTCTTTCTTAACCAATCAAAATATGCTCATGACATTCTTGATCGTTCTTACTTGCTAGAAGCTAAGCCAGTTTCCATGCTCCTCTCCACCTCAACACACTTTACGAGTCAAAGTATTCCATTCTCCTATCCCACTATTTACTGGTCCCTCGTAGAAGGTCTAAAATACCTTATTAATACTCGTCTTGATCTATCCTACGTGGTAAATTAGGTGAGCCAATTCTTGCATTCACCAAAGCAAGATCACTTTCAAGAAGTCGAACGTATTATGCGTTACGTTAAAAGGGCCATTTCCTATTGCCTTTTGTTTTTACATGCCTACTCTCCATCACTTCTTTGATATTCTGATGTCGATTGGGCTCATTGCATTGAAACCAAATGCTCCACTTATGGCTATTCTATATTTCTTGGTGGTAATTTAGTCTCATGGAGGGCCAAGAAACAACCCACTGTGTCTCGCTCTAGTTGTGAATCTGAATATCGGGCGTTGGCAAACACTACTTCTGAGATAATCTAGACTACTCACTTGTTATGAGAACTTCATGTATTGCCTTCTGGACGTCCTACTAATATGTGTTATAATCATAGTGCTTTGTTCTTAAGTCAAAATCCTATTACTCATAAGCGTGGTAAGCATATTGACATTGACTATCACTTTGTAAGAGAATCGATTCTATCTGGCAAGCTCCATACCAAGTATGTCTCTACACATCTTCAGCTGGTTGACATCTTCACCAAAAATCTTCTGCGACAACTGTTTGAAAATTTTCATTCCAAGATTTCTGTTGGTCCACCCCCACTCTACTTGCTAGGGTAATAGGAATCATTCTTTAAGATCCTAGTTTTTAGTAATTGATTTTGTATATCCTGTATTATATGAAAATTTATTGTATTTTCACAATAATAATTATTCAATACATATCTCACCAAAAACACGATGATTATTGAAAACCCTATATAGAGGATATGATGAATGGTTAGTTCTTATGCTATGAAACTTTCTATAAAAGACTATACTCTTTAACTTATCAGATGAAAACATCATGCTTGTTGAGAAAGTATATATACCCAAATACTTAATCAAATATCAATTTTTAGAAAACACAAATAACCAAAGTACATATATCTTAAGCGCGATAAAACCTTTCTTTTAATTTTGCATCTCCCTCTTGTCAAATGCACTTTGTATTGGCTAGCTTAATAACTTATAAGTACTTAAGTACCCAAAAGCATTAAAATACATGTTTTACAACAAACATTATTAGCATTGTTCAGATGCTTGGTAGTAATCTAATTAATATTGCTAATTAGCATGTGGAAAAGTAGTTATGAACAGATGTACGACATAAACATGTTATAGACTGTAGCTATATGCTACAAACGTGGCCACGTGGGGCATTGTTATTTTTTTGGATAATGAGTTAATTGGGTAATATATTTTTCGATTTGTGTACATTTGGTCACTGAGTTTTCTTTCGTCCACATTTACCCCTTCAACTTGTTCAACTATACATATTCAGTCCTTATGACCGGCTACTCCAGGTTAGCCGGTAAAAATGACTTAATAGGGTAATATATGTCTCACTTTGTACACATTTATTACTTAATATTTTTGTACACATTTAGTCCTTAATATTTTTTTGTTGCAAAATAAGTCATTTTTGTTTTTGTACTCATTCTATGAAGACAAAATTTCACAATTGGTCCTGTGGTTTATAGAATATCGCACTTTGAGGACTTCCTAACAAAAAGTCATGCCACTGGTCCTTATGGTTTCAGTTCATTGTGCGATTGGTCCTTGACCCTAACCCCGTCACTTTTGTACCGTTAGTGTAGGGGTAATTTTGTCTTTTCTCCTCGTTGTGCATCAGACTATATAATGTAAGCCCCACCTTTGTATCCTTACACTTCTCATTCCTTTCCTCTATTCTTCCCTCCCCACTCACATTCTATTCCAAAAAAAAGACGATGGTGATATGCCACTGTGGAAGGCTGACGGTTTTAGTGACATCGTGGACTGATTTGAACATGCAGCTTTTTTGGATGGTTCGACCCTCCCATGTACCCTATGTCAACTGTTGTGATTCTGGGGTTTCTGCGTGGAATAAACAATCTCGAACAAGATTGATGATGGTGAAATGGTTACTTTGTTTGAGTTGCTTGTTTTTCTTGGTGTGTTACTTTTTCAAGTAAAAACTGAAGAATCTTTTGGGGAGAAATCTGTGATTTGGAATCTGTGTTTTGGTTCCATTTTTGTTATAGCTTTTGAAGGATTTTCCCTGTGAGTGTATGTAATGTTGGGACAAGAAAATGTAATGGTTATTATATATAATGTAAGTTTGATGTTTAGTTTTAATGTGAATTGGTATTAGCAAGGAAGCAAATTGTCAATTTGATTGCATGTAAGTTTAATGTTGATTATTAATGTGTAATAACATAACAAAAAAAGTAGTTACCAAAGTGGCATTACCAAAATTGAGAATGTACTAGTTCAAACATAGTAGAGCAAAATACCATTAACCATAATGCATGTAAGTGCAATATCATGTTTACAAACATAAAATACCCAAAATACCTATCAAAAGTAATTCTTTCTACAAACATACCATAACCAAACATAGTAAACATGCTCTAACTTTACATAGACATAATAGCAAAAGCATAATTAAAGCTACAAACTAAACTATAAAAACGTTCCCCTTCTTCTATCCACTCCCCTTTTCAGCTTCACTAGGACCTCCCTGCCCCTTCATGTCCTAGTAATTAGTTTAGTAATTAGTACTTTGAGTTGGCTCATCAGCTGCCCTCTTCCTTTTTCTCTTTGGCCTGCCAACCTATAAACAAATTTATAAGGATGTGTATCAAAAAGTTTAGTAATTAGTTTCAAATTAAATTATGCAAAACATGTAAAAAAACAAACATGTTTGTGATGTTTGGGTGGGAGAAGGGTTGTTGGACAATCAGATCTAGGCCACATGTTCCTTCCATTTATTGGGTCAATTATGTGTTGGTACATTGCATTCCATGTACAAAGCCGGTAACATTTTTTCACCCAAGCCTCAGGATCTCCACATTCTTACCTATTCTACATCTTATCATACATTGCAACAATAGCATGCTGGCATGGAATACCTGTAATGTCCCATTTCCTACAAGTGCAACTCCTCTCTTTCAAGTTCACAACATACTACTCCATCCATAGACCAGTCACTTGATATTTATCAGCTCCACTGAATAGAGCCATCATCTTATTTGCCTCTGTCTTATTGTTTACTAAGATTGGTGTTGCAGTTGTACTTAGAGAACCTTTGCATTTGTCTAGCGCTTTATGAACATTTACTATTCTCTTTGTGAGGTATTCTCTAATAAATTCCAAACAAGTGATTATAGGTTTGTCCCTGGCCTCATCTAACTTGGAGTTAAATACCTCACACAAGTTATTTGTCAAACTCTCAGTCATTTCCCTTCTTATGTGTAAAACCAAAAAAATTAGTTAGTGAAATTAGTTTTGAAATATGTTAAAAAGAGTATGATATTTACCAGAGAAATGGGATCTTGCCCAGTGTTTGCCGGAATTTTACTTAACCACTCATGGGCTTCTAGGTTAAGCTTATTCAATTTCTCCATAGCCCTATTAAATTTTGGTATGCTATATACTTTTCCACAACACCATACTGCTTCTCTCAATTTATCTCCTTTGTGTTTTAATTTCATGTTGTCAAACACATGTCTTCGATAGAACCTTTGCTCAGCTGATGGAAATGGCTTCTCTATTGCAGCCAAGATTCCCTGTGAGTACAATTAAAATAAGTTAGTAAATGAAATAATAAAAAAAGTGAAGTTTGTTGAAGTTAGAGGGTACCTTTTGCCGATTTGAAATGAAGGTGAAGTTAGATGAAGAATTCAAATCCAATTCATCACCTAAGTGTTCCAAAAACCATGTCTAAGAGTTAATATTTTCAATTTCTACAATGGCATATGCAACTGGGTAAATGCCATTGTTCAAATCAAGCCTAACTATAGTGAGGATCTGTCCAGGAAAGGGATCCTTCAAAAACGTACCGTCAAATCGAAGAAAATCCCTCAAACTTTTTTAAATCTCTCCTTCAATGGACCTAAGCATATATATATATATATATATATATATATATATATATATATATATATATATATATATATATATATATATATATATATATACACGTTTGAAGATCCTTGTTTCAGAACACAAGTTGGGTTCAGTTTCCACATCTATCTTCACAGTTGTTCATGGATTCTTTGACTGCAATTCCATGGCATATTCTCTCAAAATACCATATTGCTTTTCATAATCACAATACACAAATTGTTTTTCCATAGCTTTTTCCCGGAATACTTTCATCTTTGATATTGAAAGTGAATACCTATGTACTAAGTCCTCCTGTAAAGCACGTGTAGGGATCTTGGGGTTACTTTCAACTTGATTCAATATGTTTTTAGCTAGAAACTTAGATGAACAAGCCCTCATTGTCCTTGTTTGCAAACAATAATGAAAATATTCGTATGTTTTAACAGTCCAAACTTTTTTTCATCTGCCCTAGATATAAAAGGAACCCATGGACAAGTTGTTTTCTTGGAGAGTACTAAATTACCCCTACCTTTATTATTGCCACCAGTCAATTCAGGGACAAGACCCCTACACTTTACCTAAACTCCTATCTTGTCATCCTTTACATAATTTAGATCCCTCCGTTCTTTTACAGAGAAGCTGGCAATAACTTCTCTGATCTTTTTCTTTTCCTTGAAAGTCTGACCAATCAAAAAACTTTTGTGTGAACCTCACTAGATGAACAAAGCAACTGTTTTAGAATGGATGTTAAAAATTTCTTTCTAGGCTCTTGTTCACTAGCAAATAACTCAAACACTTCATTATATAATACTTCTAAGTGTTCAAATTCAATGTCTTCATGTTCCTCCGTATTATTGTTTGTCTGGTCAGGCTGCCCAAAGTCAATGTCTTCATCATGTACACTATAGAAGTTGATCATGTTCACCTCCACATCATCTATCAATGGTTCCTCATCAAACACTATTTTTATGCATCATGCTAACTATGAAATTCACTTTCATCTTCACTCTACTCACAATCATATTCATCATCTATAACTAGTTCATTATCTATGATTAGCTCATCATTCATGACTGGCTCATCATTCATGACTGGATCATCATCCATGAGTGGCTCATTAGCCTGTATCACTTGGGAAGTTCCACCAAATGTTCCATATGGCACAATGGACTGGGAGTAGTCTAGTTTTTTCCTAGAAGATCCAACATCGTTTCCCTTCTTTTGGTTCCTATCTTGTTCAGAGGACACATCATTAACCAACTCCTCAATAATGACCTTTGTTGGGGATAAAAAATAATTGTTAACCCTTGTATTCCCATGCTCTATGTAGATACTTAATATGTTCTTTTTTTCCACATAATTTGACTATACATGCACATCCCCATCATTTCCTAGAGGTAAGAAAATGATAATACAAAGTTTGGCCTTCTACGTACCTTATTTCTCGAACCATTGTATCCAACTCATGCACAGAGAAAACGTTAATATCTATGAAGTCAATAGTCTATTGTTCCATTTACGTACCTTCTCCCAGGGCTTTTCATGAATATCCCACCGTCATGGATTTTCAGTGTGAAGTAGTTGCTTATTCCCTCTGAAACAAAGAATAACAAAAAAAAATTCAACTATTTGGGCGCAATTTCAAATTGACAAAATCTATGATCACGTTAGTAAGTCACTTACGGTATAACCTTTTCAAATCATAGTTTGATGCTTTCGTATGTTTGGAACGAACCGACCATAACGTTAACACCATTATCGTTTTCAATCGAACTAGAAGATGATCCTTGCCTTGCATTTGCATCGGAGAAGATGATGATGAATGCGAGAGGATAATGGGTATCTAGGGAAGATGATCTTTGTAATTAATTGCAAAGATCATGCGGATATTATGTGCATAATGAAGGATTACAGTGACTGCAAGGTGAAAAGACAAAATTACCCCTGCACTAACGGTACAAAATAACGGGGTTAGGGTCAAGGGCCAATCGCGCAATGAACTGAAGCCATAAGCACCAGTGGCGTGACGTTTTGCTAGGAAGTCCTCAAAGTGCGATATTCGGTAAACCACAAGGACCAATTGTGAAATTTTGTCTTCTATGAATTATTCCTTTAGGTTTTTTTCACGACATCTTACGTGGGACAATCATTAATGAGGTGTTTGGGTCTTTTTATGCGTATGCCCATCGTGATCTCGACTACTTGGTTGCTTATTTCATGTGTTATGAACGTCATAACTTCTTCATACGATCCTGGATTTTAACGATCTTTATATACATTCGGTTGTAGTTTAGTCTACTACAACTTTCGTTTAGATTACTCCTGTTAAAAAGTAATATATTTTTACTTACAATCTTTATATCCATACGCTTTTTATGAATGCATGTATGGATGTTTTTTGTATAAAATCGTACGTAAAAATATATTACATTTTAACGGGAGTAATCTTAACGAAAGTTGTAGTAGACTCAAAAAACGAACACGTGGATATAAAGATCGTTAAAATATGATATCGTATGAAGAAGTTACGACGCTCAGAACGCAAGACCTAAGCCAAACCACAATGTAACATCCAAAAAATTCATAGTAAAATTTTCATTTTTACAACTATAAATCACACAAACAAGTTGTTCCAAAACTAACCAAAGTGAGTATATTATCTAATATCAGAGTAATATCATTAATTGTCAATGCATAAAAGTCTGGGGGATGTTGTGTAATTACGTTGGGCCCTTCCCTTTCATATCGGAAGGTACCTAAAACCATAAAAATAAAACCGTAAGCACAAAGCTTTGTGAGTTCCCCAAAATACCACATACCATACATACAATTGGGCTTAACCGTGGAGTATATATCAACCCGATAAATAAATATGGGCCCCCGCCCTGGAGCCTCGCTCTGGGATTTATTTTAACCTGATCAGTAAATATGGCCCCACCCTGGAGCCTCGCTCTGGGGTTTATTTCAATCTAATCATCCTATAGTGGGCCCCGCCCTGGGGTATATTTCAACTCGAGCATGCAAACACATATAAGTCACATAACAACAATCATACCATGCAAGAGTCACAAAGACAAATAGCATATAATAGATCCTAGTGGGCCGACATTTGTGCCTTCAATCCACGAGTACAAAGAGGAGACTCTCTTGATTCACGAAGCCAATTAACACTTAGCTCAAAACCATGTCGACCACAACTAACTGCTCTCCTACCAAATGATAGGTGCTTAATACCTCCTACCAATCCACACAAGGTAAACCCTAAGTCTACCTTCTTAACAATAGAATTTTAACCAAAAGTCAACCCAATCCAAAAGTCAACTGTCAAAGTCAAATTCAACAGCCAATAATGTCAACATGTCAATGTGTGGCTTCATCTCTAAGACATGAGTACACACAGGTCTTCCATCTTTATGTTTCATTGCGAGTAGGGCTTGAGTGATCTTGAACTTTTCAAGTCTTCGAGCTTGTGGGTCAGGGAGAATAATTGGAGGAGGTGGAGGAAAAGAAGTATAATTTCCATGATCCAATCGCGGGACATCATCTTCATTAGGAAAGATTGTTCCAAGAGATTTGGGAAGATCATAGTTGTCTGAACCAGACATCTACAATGGGAGAAATTCAAGTTAGTTGATTTAAGTCCTTAATAGAACACCCAATATGCAATATTAAGGCTAGGACCCAACACAATATTTTTATAACTTGGAAGAGGGATGTCGTAATCCAAGCTATAAAATATTTGAAGGTAGGTGAATGACGATTCACCAATTTCCACCATGAAAACGAAATGTATTATTAGGTTTTAAATGGTTTTGAAACTCCTAGATTCTTTTAAGATTCATTGAACTTTTCAATGGCATGTTTCAATCTCGATTGTTCCCTTCAAGTTTTGTGACTGGGATGCCGAGGATCACAAAACAATGTGTGAATAACCATGCAAATTAACTTGGTACTCTTAATGTTTATCACCTAATCGATGTGTCGGTTAACCACACGCGCTCCACCGATCTATGATAAACCTTAATCCACCCTTTTCCAACCTTGTTAAATCCAAGTTAGTGTGCCGGTTAACCACACACGCTCCACTAACGACTTAAGCAAGGTGCAAAGTGTAATTTCATGGGTTAGCACCAAATTCACATTTTCCTAAAGTAACTAAGATTGGGAATTTATAAAAGTTTTAGTTACTTTATATTATCATTATACTTATAATGAGAATTATAGTCTTTGTCGTACCCGTTCGGCTAACGACCCTCCACCAGTCAAGGAAGCGGTGGGTGAGAGTGGACACCATTTAAGCTGCCATTTTTAGGCAACAACCTTATACCCCCCTTATAAACCGACTTCGTAAATGAGGCCTACTAACGGTAAGACTGACTTGCTGTTTTATATATATATATATATATATATATATATATATATATATATATATATATATATATATATATATATATATATATATATATTAACTTATAATACTATAAAGTATAAGGATTGAACTTTAACTATTAAAACTCTAGGGTTTGGAATTAAAGTGTGTATGAGACTTTACAAATTCCAAAACTTCAAGGCAAGTTTTGAACAATTCAAAAACTTTTGGATTTTCATAACTTATGAGTTTAACTAAGGTTTTAAAAAATTTAATGAAGAGACTCTTGAACATCCAAAACTAGAGGACAAGTTATGGAGTCCATAAAATTATTTATGAGAAAAACTCTTCAATTATGTAACCTATGAGTTTTTAATGGATCTTTAAAAGAAATGACTTTTGGTAGTCCATAACTTGAGGACAAATTATGGACTCCATTAAAAACATTTAAATCAAGAATTAACTAACAAACAATTTGCAAATAACTCCTATGATCTACCAAAACTCATAAGTATATGAACAATCATATCAACAATTTCAAGAATCATATAAAGACATATAAAACTTGAAATTTTGATAATAACCTTGAAATTATTTTACCATAATCATTACCACATCAAAAAACAGGTTTTATAAGTCCAAAACATTTTAAGGTAATGATTCTAGACCAATTCCAGCCTTAAAACACGAAAATATCCAAACTGGAAGACCAACTCGTCGATAACTATAAGAAACTCGTCGAGTTCATGCTTTAACACATGAACCCGTCGAGTTTTTTCGCCAGAACTCGTCGAGTTTTCAGTGTGGACAGATTCTTGGTTGTTGAAAAATAAATTGCATCAAGTATAACTGAAAACAAACCTGACTCTGATACCACTGATGGATTTTTTAGCATTCTAACAATCCTATGGTGTACATGCAACCCTAAAAACCTTGGATCTATGTTTTCTCTATTATACATGCAAATATGATTTTTCCAATGTTCTCATCCTTACTAACATACAATGGACCAACTATACTACAAAAGTCTAGTTAGATGACATACCTTTTGATGGAGCTTGAAGTCTTGAACCTTTAAGAGCTTAGTGCCCCAAGTGTTGCACCTCAAATGGTTCATACAACACCAAAAACCCTTGGAATAACTAGAGAAGAAGAACACTAGTGCCAATTTCATGAACTAGAGACCTCTTTATATAGTGTGGAGGATTAGGGTTACATTGATGAAACCCTAATACCCATGACCTTTAATTTCCATAGGATCCATGGGTTAAAACTCCATGGAATATCCATGAAAGCTTAGCCCAACCTAAATGAACATGGCCCATCCTATATATAAATAAGAGTCCATATTTAATTAGTTCCTTTTGACCACTAAATTAATTCTAAATTAATTCTTGATCAATACTAATTAAATAATATGAGTTTATATTAATATAGTAGAACTTATAATATATTAATATAAATCATAAGTATCCTTTTTCTCATTTTGTCTATCCAATTGTTCCGATGCCATGCAACCCAAATGGACCATGCTACTCTCGGGTCGAATACATACCAATAATAGTTATGGGCTTAGACATCTAATCCAACAGTAATAAGTTCGGGAAAAATGACCTTGAAGTAGGTCTTCCATCAAACCAGAAATGAGAAAATTTTGACAGCACAAAGACCTAATAGACTGAAAGTTCAAGGTCTTAACATAACCAGGAAATTACTACTAGAGTCTATACATAGACGTAAGCTATATCCAAAAGACAGAGTAGAGTAGGCTCTACTCGTGAGGAAGGTTGTTCTGCTTGGTACTTGACTCAACCCTAGATTCAGCCAACTGTTGTTCCGTTTCCCATACACGCCTTTGCAGAACCACTTGGTTCTGACGAAGATCCCTAACTTCATATTGGCAGGCATTAAGCTCTACCTGTAGGCCATTAGTGCGAGTCCTTTCTAAGTTCTGTTCATCGGTCAGATGACGTAGACGAACTGTGTTGACTTCGGAGTTTGCACGGATCTCCATGACTTGGTCGAAGTTTTCTCTTCCCTGCTCAGCATTGCGAGCAACTCGACGCACCAAGATAGGAAGGACTCTGTCTGCTGAGCCTCCCTCGTTCAAGTTATAGTAACTCTGGTCTCCGTTGTAGGGAGGTGGTTGTCCCTGCTCGTGGTTCCACCTGCCCAAGTTCACCGCCCACAGAGGCGTCAAGCCTTGAAAAGCCGGACAAGGGTTAGGATTCTCAACAACTTGGGGTGGATTATAGACCTCCGGTTCTGAGTCCGAGTCTTCTTGGAAATCCTCTTCATTCTCTTCATCAGAATTCTCCTCAGGGTCTTCTTCTGCTGGGACCACCGGGTTTTCTTCTTCAGGCTCTGCATAAAGTCATCCACCATGCCCTTGATCGGGAAAGTACGGGTCGCCAGGGAGATGAAATCCATCCATGTTATCTAAGCGAGAAACGGGTGTAAGAAACATATAATAGACGTACTATTATAGATAATTATAAGATGATCCTTACCAGTTACTTCAATACTTGCGTAGTTCATACCAGTCATATGTAACCAAGATAGAATAGGCCTTCGAATAAGTGACCCTAACTCTAAGTCCACAACCAAACAAGGAACAGGAAGTAAAGCAAAGATCATAGATTCTAATTCTATAACACCTCAGTCATATATAGCCTTAGCGTATCCACTCAGCAACTATTGACCTACTAGTAAAGACCCTTTAGTTTTCACATAAGTAATTATAGTACCACAAAATACTCTTATAGTATTTTAAGTTTATGTTATGTTTAAAAGATTTCATTGTAGTAGTGTTGGTAAGTTTTTAGACTTGCTGCAACACCACAACCATTCCTAGGCACATGCTAATCACATCTCGGAAGGATATAGTTGATTAGGCTCTATCACTCCCAGATCTGATTATATGTCCCCAAGCCTACTTGTGTTGTCCAACAACCGTAATACTTTTATTCTGTTCTAGTATGACATTAATCCTAGTATGAATGCTTGTATGAGTACTTTACTAAATCATTTTATTATTTTAAAAGTATTAACTCTTGGTCAGAGTGTTTTAATCCCGATGTGTTTATAGTGTATATCTTTTATGGGTTGATATACTCAATTCACTATAAAGAAAGCTCTGATACCAATCTGTCACACCCCGAAACCAGAACGGCGGAAACGATCGGGGGCGTAGGACGTCATGTACAGTATCATACAATGCACAATAGTAAAACAATCAACAACATCTTCCATTGCATTAATAATATAATTTAATACAAGTGTGGTTTGTGTAAAGTTTGAAAGATACCAAAATATGAATCAAAATAAAAGACGAGTCTTGAACATGCTCCGTCTTCTAAAAACCTGGTCATCGGTACCTGTCTACTGGTGACCTGAGAATACAAGTTATTTTGAAAGAGTAGATCAGCATTTAAGCTGGTGAGTTCATAAGTATTTTTGTGTCAATTGTTTGCATTAGTTTGATGAAAATGTTTGTAAGTGTTTGATGTAAATGTTTCTAAGTGTTTGATGTAAATGTTTGTATACTTCCTAGAAAATCCTATATTTTCTACTAAAATTGAAAGTAGTCTTCTACCAAGACCCGACTGTTTTGTATGTTTGTTCTTTTGTAAAAAAAATGAATGTTTTCCCAAGTATATGAATATCATTACCAGAAATAGTTTACGTTACCTTTTATGTGAGAAGATCACTATATGAATGTAATGGGAAAATGAAGATGTACAGTAGTATTGTATAAAGTAACTACTGAAGTACTAACTACCTTAAAACCAATCTGTTTAATTAAGGTAAAATGTGATGAGGTTATAACCATGCTTGATTGACTAGTATAAAACACGATGATCCAAAGACGTCGAAAATGGTATGACATTCGTCACACGTAGACCTGCAGGTCCCACTGTAGCTAGCAGCAAGGTGTAGGATGGTCAATCCCGTATAGATCCATACACAAACTCACGCTCTCCCTCCAGGAGACTCTGTTTATAAAACGTGACACAGCAGTAAATTGCCATTCCATGAAGTAGTGGCTCACATTAATGTTATCTTGTTCTTGCTATAGTATGTTCCTTCCTGTTCTAGTTATAGTATGTTCCTTCTGTTCTAGTTATAGTATGTTCCTTCTGTTCTAGTTATAGTATGTTTGAACTGACTCATGTATGAACTGACTCTTGTAAGTTTCACTGTTCTAGAAGTAGTAAGTAGTAATCCTCTAAACTATACCTATTATAGTTTACTAGTATGATTGTTTGACTGATACTGATGTATAGAAAAAGACTCAATTACTCACCAAGCAACTAAGTTAAGAATGAACCTTAAAAATGGGTTTAATATCCACATATGTATTTAATAAGTATAACTATGATTTAACCGACATTCAGACTAGTGATCCTACCCCGAGCCCACAACCAAACAAGGAACAGGATTCAAGGTATCTAGCAATAGTCCTAAGTCTGTTAAAGCATACTTATACGTAAATAGATAGACGGATATGATTTGATATAAAAGAAGTTTGTAAAACCTTTAAAAGAGTTTTCACAAGTTTTGAGTATAAGAAATCCTTTTGGATGTTATTTTCACATGTAAATGGTTAACACAATTTCATTATGTTCTACTTGTATTCCCCCCCCCCCCAAGCATTTAAAAAGCATTTAAAAGTGTAGTTGTAGGGGTATGAACTAACTTGTAGTGAGTGATTCGAATGAAAGATCGATATAGGATGGTAAGTATGCAAAGTGAAGTATCGAGCACAAACGGATCCTATTAAGCATATAATGACACATGTATGTAAACAATTAGTGTATATAACAACTAACTTGCTTCGGGAAACAACCTTAGGCACTAGGAAACACTTACTATGAAGTGTTACAATCACATATGATTCATTGAATGGGGTTCACGGCCAAACAAAGGGATGTTCACGGCTTTAGGAGGGTTCACGGCCAATGAACACATGATGTGTTCACGGCCTAACCATGATTCTATGATGTGTTCATGGCCATGGATGAAGTGATCACGGCCAAACCTTGCATCTAAGAAGGGTTTACGGTCATGGAAGTAGGGTTCACGGCTTCACCATGATCTTATGAAGGGTTCACGTCCCAATGAAGGGTTCACGGCCGTGAACTCTTGAAGATCATGCACTTTGGTGCTTATTTCATGGGTGGAATCAAGTGATTTAATGGACAACAAGCTTATGGAAGAGATACTTACGTTTTGGTAGCTTTGAGTAGTGTTCACGGTTGAAGAAGTTGAGAGAGAATGAGGGAGTGTTCACGGCTAGAGTTTAAGGAGTTGGAAAAGTGAATAAAATGAGCCAATTTCATATATATATGGGAGTTGTTCATGGCCATGAGTCTAGATGTGGCCGTGAACTCCTTTTGATGGAGTTTCTGGCTCAATTGCAACTCAAAGAACTCGAGCTAACACTTCCTAACACACAAACCTTGAGTGTACTAGGCTTAGAACTCTCAAACAGACCCTTAACAATGCTAAAAGATAACAGAAACAAGTCTGACTTTTGATTGAATTGATTGAGTTTACAAGATAGAAATTTCGGGTTGTTACATCATCCCCCCCCCCTGATAAAGGGAATTTCGTCCCAAAATTAGCGTTTAAGAAAATAAAATCGACTAAGGGAAAAGATAAGGATATTTAAGTTTCATTTGATCCTCGCGCTCCCAAGTGAATTCAGGTCCCCGATTTGCATTCTAGCGAACCTTCACTATCGGGATACGGTTTTGCTTCGTTTGCTTGACCTCACGGTCCATGATCTCTACTGGTTCTTCCACGAAGTTGAGGCTCTCATTGATCTCGATTTCATCGAGTGGGATAACAAGAGTCTCATCGGATAGACACTTTTTCAGGTTCGAAACGTGGAAAGTAGGGTGTAAGTTACTAAGTTCTTGAGGTAGTTTGAGTTTGTAAGCTACAGGGCCGATTCTAGTGAGAATCTCGAAAGGCCCTATATATCTTGGATTTAGCTTCCCACCATTTCCAAAGCGTATCAAGACCTTCCAGGATGAGACGTTCAATAGAACACGGTCACTAACCTGTAATTGTAAAGGTTTCCTTCTCTTGTCTGCTTAGCTTTTCTGTCGGTCTCTAGAGGCTTTTAATCGTTCACGAATCTGAACAATCTTCTCTGTCGTTTCCCGAATGATTTCTGGACCTGTGAGAGTGTTTTCAGGAACTCGTCCTTTAGCTAATTGTGTATCACCCACTTCAGCCCAACATAGAGGGGATCTGCACTTTCGGCCACAGAGGGCTTCAAATAGAGCTGCCTTTATGCTTGTGTGATAACTGTTATTGTAGGAGAACTCGACAAGGGGTAAATGAGTATCCCATGCCTTTCCAAAGTCTATCACATAGGCTCGCAACATATCTTCCAGAGTTTGAATAGTCCTCTCACTTTGTCCATCGGTTTGCGGATGGTAGGTTGTACTCATGTCCAGCCTAGTTCCTAGGGAACTTTGTAGCGACTGCCAGAATCTTGAAGTGAATCTACTATCTCTATCAGAGATAATGGATATGGGAACACCATGCAGTTGTATAATCTCCCTAATGTAGGTTCTTGTTAGTTTCTCCATCTTGTCAGTTTCTTTGATAGGCAGGAAATGTGCGGACTTTGTTAACCTGTCTACGATCATCCAAATGGTATCGAGACCACCCGTTCTCTTGGGCAACTTGGTTATGAATTCCATTGTGATCCGCTCCCACTTCCATTCAGGTATCTCCGATTGTTGAAGTAAACCTGAGGGTTTCTGTTATCCGACCTTAACCTTGCGCAAGTAAGACACTTGCTCACGAAGGTAGCAATCTCTGCTTTCATGTTAGGCCACCAGTATAACTTTTTGAGATCCAGATACATCTTATCTGAACCTGGGTGGACGGAATATCGAGTAT
Organism: Lactuca virosa; assembly: GCF_052849685.1. Classification (NCBI taxonomy): domain Eukaryota; kingdom Viridiplantae; phylum Streptophyta; class Magnoliopsida; order Asterales; family Asteraceae; genus Lactuca; species Lactuca virosa. The sequence continues at coordinate 284,546,163 of NC_136428.1, forward strand.
TGTGTGCTTCCGTCTTGACCACATCTCTGAAATCACCAAGCTTCGGCGTCCAGATCCGATCCATGAGATACAAGGCTCCGCCACCCTTGACTTCCAAGTTTTTATCCATCCCTCTAAGGGATTCACCCGCCACATTTTCAGGCTTCAATGCTTCTAGTTGGGCCTCCTTAATTTGTGTGGACATATGTGAATGGATTGTCATAGTCAATGATTTGACTCTACGACCAGAGTATTCTTTCCGACTTAGGGCGTCAGCTACTACGTTGGCTTTTCCGGGATGATAACGAATCTCACATTCGTAGTCACTGAGTAGCTCGACCCACCGTCGTTGTCTCATGTTGAGCTCCTTCTGGTCGAATATATGTTGAAGGCTTTTGTGGTATGTAAAGATAGTGCTTTTTGTACCATACAGGTAGTGTCCCCAGATCTTCAGAGCAAATACTACTGCGCCTAACTCAAGATCATGTGTGGTGTAGTTGATTTCGTGCGTCTTAAGCTGTCTCGATGCATAGGTGATGACCTATCCTCGTTGCATAAGAACACAGCCAAGCCCTTGGTTGGATGCATCGTAATAAACCACGAAATCTTCTATCCCTTCTGGGAGGGATAGTATCGGTGCGCTGCATAAGGCTCGCTTTAGCGTTTGGAATGCCTTCTCTTGTTTCTCTTCCCAGTCAATGGTCACACCTTTCTGGGTCAATGTAGTAAGCGGTTTCGCGATCCTAGAGAAGTTATGAATAAACCTGCGATAGTAGCCAGCGAGACCTAGAAATTGATGAATTTTCGTAGGCGTCTTCGGAGCTGGCCAGTTCTCAATGGCCTTTATTTTGGACGGGTCCACGTTAATTAACTCTTCGCTAACCTCGTGATCCAAGAATTCGACTCTTCGAATCCAAAATTCGCACTTAGAGAACTTCGCATAAATCTTCTCTGCTCGTAGGGTTTCCAAAATATGACGCAAATGTTGATTATGTTCCTCCTTACTACGAGAATAGATAAGAATGCCGTCGATGAATACAATAACGAATTGATCTAAGTATGGACGGCACACCCGATTCATTAAGTCCATGAACACCGCGGGCGCATTGGTTAATCCGAATGGAATCATTACAAACTCGTAGTGTCCATAACGAGTTCGGAAGGATGTCTTGGGAACATATTCCTCTAACACTCGTAACTGGTGATAGCCGGATCTCAGATCAATCTTTGAAAAGTAATTCGCCCCTTACATTTGGTCGAATAATTCGTCTATACGTGGTAGAGGGTATCGGTTCTTAATGGTCAGTTTGTTTAGTTCTCGATAGTCGATGCACATACGGAACGATCCGTCTTTCTTCTTCACGAACAAGACCAGTGCTCCCCAGGGTGAGAAGCTTGGTCTAATAAAGCCCTTGCTGAGCAGTTCGTTCAGTTGACCGGATAGCTCCTGCATCTTGGCTGGTGCTAGACGATAAGGCGACTTGGCTACTGGGGTAGCCCCTGGAACTAAGTCGATTCTGAACTCGACTTGACGTTGTGGTGGTAATCCGGGTAGTTCTTCTGGAAAGATGTCGGGAAAGTCGCATACTTTTGGGATGTTCTTTATGTCTTTCGTCTCTTGGCTCATATCGACTACATGAGCAAGGAATGCATGACATTCCTTTCATAAGTACTTATGGGCTTGTATGCTCGAGATGATACGAAGGCTCGTGCCTGGTTTGTCACCCTAGATAACTAGGGTTTCATTAGACGGTAGATTAAGACGAACGGCCTTGTCATAACACATGATGTCAGCTCGATGAAGACTCAACCAATCCATGCCGATTGACGTCGAAACTTTTAATTGAGACAGGCATGAGGTCGATTGGAAATGAATGGCTATCTACAGTTAGGGTACACCCTATGTATATACAGCTAGTGAACTCAGTCTTTCCGCTAGCCATTTCTACAGTGAACGGTTCTTTTAGTGCGCGTGATTGTTGTTTAAGTAAGTGTGAAAAATTTTGGTTCACGAAACTCCTCTCCGTTCCACTATCAAATAGTATGCATGCATAAGAGTTATCGAGGAGAAACGTACCAATGACCACTGTAGGATCTGTCATCACTTCCTCGTGGCCTATTTCCAAAACCCTTCCCACTCCGCCAGCGTTCCCTGCCTTCGGGCAGTTCTTCTTGAAGTGACCCACCTCGCCACATCCATAGCAAGCCTGGCCCACACCAACTCCGGGGATCTGGGTGATTGGCCTAGCCGGAGCTTTACAGAAACGGGCAGTGTGCCCTTTCATGTTGCAGTTTACACACTGCATTTCCCGGCAGGGTCCATTGTGGTGGAAGCTGCACTTGTTGCACTTTGGCAAGCCTCCCGCATACTGCTTCATCGGCGCAGTGGCAGTAGGTGTTATCGCGGCATGAACAGCCATGACCTGCTGCTTTTTGGCAGAGCTCTACGCCGCGTTGTTCTTCTTCTTGTTGTCCCAAAACTTCCACTTATTGTCAGCGGCTTTGGATGGTTCTGGGATGGCAAGGGTTGTTGTCGTCGGTGTGCGTACACCGTGATCGATGAGCCGCTGTGCCAATCGCTTGGCACTGTCGAAGGTAGTGGGGTTTGACGCTAAAACATTCCCCTGGAACTGAGGCACCAACCCCCAAATGTACCTCTCGACCTTCTTTCCCTCAGTAGGGACCATTCCTGGACATAGAGCCACCAGATCACTGAACTTGGCGATGTAGGCAACTATGTCGGAGCCCTTCATGGTTAGGCTCTAGAGTTCTTGTTCAAGTTTCTGAACCTCGCCCCTCGGGCAGTATTCCTCAATCATAAGCTCCTTAAGAGCTTCCCAGCCCATTGCATTAGCCACTATCAGGGTTAGTGACTTGACATGGCTATTCCACCATGTCAGGGCTCTGTCCGCGAAGGTGCAGGCAGCAAATTTTACTTTGCTCCCTTCCGGACAGGAGCAAATCTCAAAGATCGACTCTGTCTTCTCGAACCATTGCGAGAGAGCAATGATCCCACCGATGTCGTTGAAGGCTATGGGTTTGCAGTTGGTGAAGTCCTTATATGAACACTTTCTAGAGCGCACGGGAGCATCACCTTGAGTGGAATGCACAACTATTCCACTCCCGCAAGTACCGGTCGTGTTGAATTGAGCTAGGGCTGTCGTAACAGCCGCATCCACTGCAGCTTGGATAGCTGTTGGATTGTATTGTAGAGGAGGTAGTGGTGGTTGATTTGGAGTTATTGGAGTAGTGTGTCTGTTTGATCTACAAGGAGGCATCTTGTAGCTATAAGTTCACAAAGATGAAGGAAATTGTAAGCATTCAATAGTGACAAAAATGAGAGTGGTCCATGGACTAAATCACCTTAGCCTAACAAAACAGATGAGAATATGATTGAAATAGAGATCTAACATTAGAAGAATGAAAGCATTTGGATAAAGATTTCCCATGAGATTAGATGTCTGTCAATATCAGTGGTATTAAAGATGTAATTGATGTGTTTTTGAGCATTATAACACTCCTATGGTGTACATGCAACCCTGAAACCTTGGATCTATGTTTTCTCTATTATACATGCAAATATGATTTTTCCAAGGTTCTCATCCTAACTAACATACAATGGAGCAACTATACTACAAAAGTCTAGTTATATGACATACCTTTTGATGGAGCTTGAAGTCTTGAACCTTTAAGAGCTTAATGCCCCAAGTGTTTCACCTCAAATGGTTCACACAACACCAAAAACCCTTGGAATAACTAGAGAAGAAGAATACTTATGTTCACTCTTATGAAATCGGATTTGCCCTCTTGTGTACTATACACTAGTGCCAATTTCATGAACTAGAGACCTTTTTATATAGTGTGGAGGATTAGGGTTACATTCATGTAAACCCTAATACCCATGACCTTTCATTTCCATAGGATCCGTGGTTTAAAACTCCATGGACTATCCATGAAAGCTTAGCCCAACCTAAATGAACTTGGCCCATCCTATATATAAATAAGAGTCCATATTTAATTAGTTCCTTTTGACCACCAAATTAATTCTTGATCAATACTAATTAAATAATATGATTTCATATTAATATATTAGAACTTATAGTATATTAATATAAATCATAAGTATCCTTTTTCTCATTTTGTGTATCCAATTGTTCCGATGCCATGCAACCCAAATGGACCATGCTACTCTCGGGTCGAATACATACCAATAATAGTTATGGGCTTAGACATTTAATCCAATAGTCTCCCAGTTGGATAAGTCTAAAACTATTATTGCGTATGACTCCAAGATCCCGACTAGCAATCGTAGCTCTTAAAGCCGCTGCCAAACTCTGACCTAGTCAAATGACGTGTCCATTAGATAAGGGATCAAATATTCCTCCATTCAAGATATCATATGGACTAAGACATGGATTATAATCATTCTCTATGTCCATTTGTTGTTTCCCGATTTCCGATTTATGACGACTGACTAATTGAACAAATCAAATCAGTCCTGGCTTGGCCAACCACTTCGGGGTGTCATCACTATATCATCGAGGGGCCCACAGATATTGCTTTTATCCCTCCAAGGGTAAATGGAATGGATAAAATTTGACCCACGTGTTTGCTTGTACTTACTCATCAAATTACACACAACGATATGTTTTATAACAACCAAGTTACTAGTTGCGTTTTCATATATCAATGTTCAACTGACGCGCAACTACAACTCACACGTCTCCGTTTGAAGAATATAAGATATTATTGTCTCATGATTCACTCGTGATAAAATCCATGAAGTGATTCAAATGAGCGTGGGTTGAATCCAATACCCGAATCTCATTCCAGGAGCACTCATGAACACTGCAGCCACTTTGTCCCAGACAAACTACAGACCCTTCATGACAGTCTTGCCTCAATACCTACTTCCAAATTATGATCGACTGTGGATAGTTTGAATAACCTAGTTATTCAGGAAGTCAAAACATGCAAAGTGAAACAAAAGAATAATTGAATCCAATATGGTCTCAGAACTTATGAATATAAATAAAACACCTTTTATTTATCACCATATTGATTACATATTATTCATTGCATAATGTTTCAAATAATCAACTTAATACTTGAATTAAAACAATAGTCATGCCATGCTCTAAGCATGCACACTATGTTTGTCCAAACAATAGTTATGCCATACACCAAGTATGCACACTATGTTTGTCTATGATCCTTAATTTGTGGAATAGATCAATTGAACACAATTTCAATGATACTCATTTCACAATCCCAAATCATTATCGTAAATGTAATGTAACGCTCGTGTTTCTAAGATAGGCATTAATGATGATGTAATAGTCTAGGTCAACCTTTGTAACTCATTTTGAAGAAATTAAAAGGAATTATGTGATTATTATGTGAATTATGTGTTTTATGCTTAATTATTAGGATTTAATTAATTAAGAATAAAAATAAGCGTCGAAAATAAATATTAGATAAACCCAATATCTACGAAGGAAGTTGTAGTGGTCACGACAAGGATTCCGGATATATAAAGAATACCGAAATTCGAGTTATAACGAAGAAGTTATGATCTGTCGAAGTTCCGCGACAAAACCGGCACGGCGCCGAATGACGTAAAAAGTGGGTTTTTGATAAACTACTTTTTAGCCTTGGTGATCTAAATAAAAGTCGTAGTATATATAACCGTTGTAAGGATTATAATGTGTCGTTTATGCTTTTGGTCTGTATCGGAACATGACATCCCGAGTTTTGTTATATAATGAAAATACAATTCTTTAAGAAATGTTTTGGTAAATCTTATTTTATCATATTTCGTTTTTGGAACAAATTCCGCAACTCTTTTAATCAAAGGATTACTTTGAAAATATTTTAAAAGCATAAATTAAACCGGTCTTTTCTGGCCGAGAAATTAGGGGATGTCACAGTTGGTATCAGAGCATTAGTTTAAGCGAACTAAGAATTTGTAGGATTTCTAGACTTAAACTTAGAATGCTAAGTGACGATCGTGAGATGAGTGTCTACCATATTTTAGACACGAGCACTAGTATATTTTAGGAAAGTTGCCTAAAATACTTTTATATGCTAAATGTTATATGTTTGCCATATATGATGTTATTTGTTCGGATCTATGGTCTATTGCCGACCGGATCTGGAAACTTTATGTGTTTAGGATTCTAAGCGTACAACTACGATATTAGAACTAGTATGTAAACATTTGGAGTGATAAGGAGAATTTAAAATATCGATCGTGGATAAAGATCTAAATTCGCCTTATTTGGTATATAGATTATAATGGCAAGAACTCGCAGTGGAGTTGGAAATGCAAACGGAAACAGGAATCAACAACCTCAACCCCAAGTACGTGAGTAAGTACCTGTTGTAGCAGCTGCACCTGAGCCAATGACAATGGTTGGAGTACAAGCAATGATGCAGATGATGTTGGATCGCCAAATGGAAGAGACAAGGAGATTACTACAACAGAATAGGGAAGAAACTACGATGCCTGTTGAAAAACCCGAAATGAATGAAGGGCAGTCAGAAGGAGGAAACTACAGTGGGACTGTTGGTCAAGCCAACCCACCGATAGTTAGACGAAACCATCAGAATGAAGGAAATGACGGACGTGGATGTAAATACAAGGATTTTATGGCATCCAAACCATTGTGCCTAGCTGGAAGCCCGACACCGGTGGAAGTCATGAATTGGATCTCCGAAATGGAGACAATGTTTGAAAGTTGCGAATGCAACAACAGACAGAAAACCGCTCTCGCGATTCCTCTGTTAAAATCTGGAGTACTGAGCTGGTGGAAACTACTAGCTGATTCGATGCCTAAGGGAGAAGCTAGTAAGATGTCTTGGGAGGATTTTCTGTTACAGCTGAAAATGCAATACTGCTCTGAGCACGATCTTCTGAAAATCAACAATGAGTTCCAGAATTTGAAGAAGGGAAAGATAAGTGTCACTGAATACGCTGCTAGTTTTACGGAAAAGATGAAGCTTGTTACTTATCTAGTTCCGACTGAACTCTCCAAGGTCAACAAGTTTGCCCACGGATTACCAGCAGACTTTGGTCTTATGGTCAAGCAAGCAACCAATTTGAAAGTCGCCATCTGGGCTACTAAGAATGTTGAGACTCAGATCAGAGAAAAGGGTCTGGAGAGGGCAGAAGTTGGAGAAAAGAGAAAGTTTGAAGGAACTTCGGGTTCCAACAAGAAAATCAAATTTTCAAAGTCTAAGAAGTTTGGAGGAAGAGGATGAGGCGAAGCGAAATGGTGTGAAAAGTGCAAGACAAAGCACTCTGGGAAATGTAGTGAGGATGTGACTTGCTACAAATGTGGAAAAACTGGGCATTATGCCAATGAGTGTCCGTCCAACAAGAGGGTATGCTTTGGATGTAACGAGGAAGGACACATTTTGAAGGATTGCCCGAAGAAGAAGGATGCAGCAAAGCCCAATCTTCCACCAAAGCTGAAGGCGAGAGCCGTTCAGATGACACTTGAAGCTGCGAAAGAAGAAGCTGATGTCGCTTCAGGTACCTTTCTCGTAAATGAAGTGCCTGCCCAAATTTTTTTTGATTCTGGAGCCAATTACTCCTTTATTTCGCATGAATTTGGTAGAAAACTAGCTTTGCCTGTTGATAGACTAGTTAATGCTTTAATAGTCGAGGTTGCTAGTGGCAAGTTTATACCTGTTAGCCATCGAATGAAAAACATCTTCATTGACTTGAATGGGAATAAGTTCCACGAGGAATTATTGGTGATCGTGTTAAATGGTTTCGACATCGTTCTAGGAATGGATTGGCTTAGCGCCAATGATGCCGAAATATTGTGCAGTAAGAAGATAGTAAAAGTAAAACCGCCAGGGAAAGAGTCGTTTATGGTGTATGGAGACAAACGCAGAGTGAACTCTGGAATCATTTCTCTAATGAAAGCCAGAAAGTGTTTGGCCAAGGGATGTACATCATATCTAGCATTTGTGATTGATGCTAAGAAGGAAAAGAAGGAGGTGCAGAATATTCCGGTGGTGTGTGACTATCTGGAAGTCTTTCCCGAAGATCTTCCTGGATTACCCCCTGATCGACAAGTAGAATTCTGTATCGACTTGTTACCAGGAACGACTCCAATAGCAAAAGCACAGTATCGATTAGCACCAACAGAGATGAAAGAGATTATGACACAACTTCAGGAATTATTGGACAAAGGTTTTATTCGACCTAGTTCATCACCCTGGGGAGCTCCGGTGTTATTCGTAAATAAGAAATACGGGAGCATGAGACTGTGCATCGATTAAAGAGAGCTGAATAAGGCAACAATAAAGAACAAGTACCTGTTGCCAAGGATTGATGACCTGTTCGATCAGTTGCAAGGTTCGAGCTATTTCTCGAAGATCGATCTTAGGTCAGGATATCATCAGCTAAAGGTAAGAGAGCAGGATATTGAGAAGACTGCGTTCATAACAAGATATGGACACTATGAGTTCTTGGTTATGTCATTTGGACTAACCAATGCTCCAGCGGCTTTCATGGATTTGATGAACAGGGTTTGTAAACCATACCTTGATAAATCTGTGATAATGTTCATAGATGATATTTTGATTTATTCAAAAAGCAAGCAGGAGCATGACAAGCATCTGCGTGAAGTGCTAGAACTTCTGAATAAGGAGAAGCTGTATGCAAAGTTCTCCAAATGTGAATTTTGGATTCAAGAAGTCCAATTTTTGGGTCATGTGGTTAACCAAGAAGGGATAATGGTTGACCCAGCGAAGATTGAAGATGTGATGAAGTGGGAACAACCAAAAAGTCCTACGGAGATCCGAAGCTTTTTAGGATTAGTTGGATATTACCGAAGGTTTATCCAAGGCTTTTCTTCGATCGCTACTCCATTAACAGCTTTGACCCACAAAAGAGCTACTTATACTTGGAATGAGAAGCATAAGGAAGCTTTTGAGAATTTAAAGAAGAAATTGTGTGAAGCACCGATTCTTTCTTTGCCTGAAGGAGTTGATGACTTCGCAGTTTATAGCGATGCATCTGGAGTTGGGTTAGGTTGTGTTCCGACCCAAAGGGATAAAGTGATAGAGTATGCATCGAGGCAATTGAAAGAGCATGAAAAGAACTACCCCACTCATGATTTGGAGTTGGTAGCGGTAGTATTCGCCTTAAAGATATGGAGGCACTATCTTTATGGTACTAAATGCAAACTTTTCACTGATCATAAGAGTCTTTAATATCTCTTTAATCAGAAGGAATTGAACATGAGGCAACGACGCTGGCTAGAGTTGCTCAAGGACTACGACTGTGAGATATTTTACCACCCTGGTAAAGAAAATGTTGTTGCTGATGCTCTCAGTCGGAAGGTAAACCTTGAAAAGAAAAGGCCAAGAGCGTTGAGAATTGAAGTTGTCTCGACAATTGTGGAAAGAATAAAGAAATCTCAAGAGGAAGCTTTAGAGAAAAATGACCGAAAGAAAGAATGTTTGGGCAAAACGTTAGTGTTTGATACAAACAGTCAAGGAATTAAGGTCTTGCAAGATAGGATTTGGGTACCTAAGACGGGAGGTGTAAGAGAACTTCTGATGGAAGAAGCTCACAAGACCATGTACTCGATTCATCCCGGCAGCACAAAAATGTATAGGGATCTAAAACCCTACTATTGGTGGCCAACGATGAAGCTCGATGTTGCTAAGTATGTGGCCGAGTGTGTAACATGTGCTAGGGTTAAGGCACAACATCAAAAACCGTATGGGAGTTTAGAACCTTTACCTGTACCCATGGGTAAATGGGAAGACATCACCATGGATTTCGTGACTAAACTGCCCAGAACAAAGAACGGTTACGACATGATTTGGGTGGTCGTTGATCGCTTCATTAAGAGTGCGCATTTCATAATAGCCAACAAGAAATGGTCTATGGATAAGCTTGCGAATTCTTATGTGAAATAAATTGTGAGGCTTCACGGTGTTCCATTAACGATTGTATCAGATCGTGACAGCTGTTTTACCTCAAGGTTTTGGAGGAGTCTACAAGAGGAATTGGGTACCAAGTTGTGTTTGAGTACTGCTTACCATCCGCAGACAGATGGTCAGAGTGAACGAACAATTCAAACGTTGGAGGATATGCTAAGAGCATGTACCCTGGAATTCCAAGGTAATTGGGATGAACATTTACCTCTGGTAGAATTTTCCTATAATAATAGTTTCCACTCAAGCATCAAGATGGCACCTTACCAAGCTTTGTATGGAGAAAATTGTCGAACGCCTTCATGTTGGCTGGAAGCTGGAGAAAAGCAGTTTATGGGACCTGAAATAGTACATCAGACTGCTGAAAAGTTGAAAGTGATTAGGGAAAGGATGTTAGCTGCTCAAGATCATCAAAAGAGCTATGCTGACAAGAAAAGACAACCGATAACATTCGAAGTTGGAGATTCGGTTTTACTTAAAGTCTCGTCGTGGAAGGGACTTATAAGATTTGGTAAGAGGGGAAAGTTGAGTCCAAGGTTTATTGGACCGTTTAAACTTCTTCAGAAGATCGGGAATCAAGCTTACAAGCTAGAATTACCAGAAGAACTAGAGGGTATTCATAACACCTTCCATGTGTGTTATTTGAGGAAGTTCACGGGAGATGTACCCGACATAATTCCATTTTCTGAATTAAGGTTGGATGAAAACAAGAGGTTAATTGAAGAACCAGAGGCAATCGTTGACCGTAAGACTAAAAAGTTGTGACGCAATATGGTCGATTTAGTGTGCAATGGAAACATACGAATGGGCCAAATCTCACCTGGGAAACGGAGAGTGATATGATGAGTCGCTATCCGCATTTGTTTGCTGATGTGTGATTCCGGGGACGGAATCATCCCAAGGGGGAGAGAATTGTAACGCCCGTGTTTCTAAGATAGGCATTAATGATGATGTAATAGTCTAGGTCAACCTTTGTAACTCATTTTGAAGAAATGAAAAGGAATTATGTGATTATTATGTGAATTATGTGTTTTATGCTTAATTATTAGGATTTAATTAATTAAGAATAAAAATAAGCGTCGAAAAATATTAGATAAACCCAATATCTACGAAGGAAGTTGTAGTGGTCGCAACAAGGATTCCGGATATATAAAGAATACTGAAATCGGAGTTATAACGAAGAAGTTATGACCTGTTGAAGTTTCGCGACAAAACCGTCACAGCGCCGAATGACGTAAAAAGTGGGCTTTTGATAAACTACTTTTTAGCCTTGGTGATCTAAATAAAAGTCGTAGTGTATATAACTGTTGTAAGGCTTATAATGTGCCGTTGATGCTTTTGGTTTGTATCGGAACATGACATCCCGAGTTTTGTTATATAATGAACATACATTTCTTTAACAAATGCTTTGGTAAATCTTATTTTATCATATTTCGTTTTGGGAACAAATTCCGCAACTCTTTTAATCAAATGATTACTCTAAAATTATTTTAAAATCATAAATTAAACCGGTCTTTTCTGGCCGAGAAATTAGGGAATGTCACATGTAAGAATTCCAAATTCCTGCCATTTACCGAAATTTGTTAGAGTCTAAACTAATATGCATTGAACCTTTTGTAATGACTATGCACAAAGTCACAAAGACTTGGCAACAAACATTACAAAGTATTCCAATGGAGATCAATTCCATGGAAACGAAGTCTCAAATTCAAAATACATTGCTTTGAACATCCTTCTTGCATTAAGTTTTCTAATCTTACACAGACTGAATAACTTCCACCTATGGAGACATTTCCATATTCCCATTTTGACTATCACTTCTGAACAAGAGTTGCCTTTTTTCAGAATATGTCAATATGGTCCTTCAAAAAATTTACACCATACTTCCAACTGTCCATGAGCAACCAATCTTTGGTAAACCTCAGATTGTCCTCGACAATTGCTTAATCATTTTAGTCATATCCAATTCTAGACCTTTTCCCCTCTTAATGCCCTAGGCATTTGGAAAATTTAGAAAGGATAAATATTATAGCACATGTAATCGATCCTATATCCGAACCATATGGGACACGATTCATGATGTCTCACATAAAGACATGATCCTAGACCAGTCTTTTGCTACAATATTTTTGTTTTTGCCATGTTTTCAAAATTCGACTATGAAGAGGGATGTTGTAATCATAATCGAATTTGAGAACGCAATATATATAGAATTTCCTCATGTTGAACCATACCAACACAAAATTCATATACATGTCATTGACTAAAGATGATTAAAATATCAATCTAAGATTTTAGAATTGAAATGAAGTATAATTTCCTCTCCCTTAATTATAACAAAACAACTTTTCAAACCTTGCAGAGTCACGAATTGAGACTTTTGTTTTCTATAAATAACACTTAACATAATAATCATGCTCCCACTAACATGATAATTATTAGCATAACACTTATGCTCCCACTAGCGTTGACATGTATCCAGAAATTAGCTGCACTTATAGAAATCAATACTTTATTGACTTTCTTACCAAATTTTAGATTTCTGATACGAGATGCTTTGATAAAAATTTATCAAAATCATACACCTTTCCTTAGATAGCTTACATGTGTGTCTAAACAATTACGAAGAGGGACGCTGTAATCATAATGTTTAGACCTTTTTGCCATTTCTCACAAGTCCATGTTAGTGTGCCGGTTAAACACACACGCTCCACTAACGACTTTGAGGATGCAAATATGACAATTGCTATCTACTTAAAATCTACTTAGTGAAAGTGTTTCCTCACCATCATTTTCATGAATCGGAGAGACACCTTATGACACTTAGATTTTATGGTGTATGTGTTCCTATCCATGTGAATTTGTCAAAACCATAATTACAAGATAAGGTTAGTGACAAATCTAAACTCATATGGACCGAACATGTGCAATCTTAATTTCTTGCCACCTGACAGCACAAGGGTCTGTCATTGCTTCCAAGTAGTTATGCAAACAACTGAGAGCTTGTAGAACTCAGATGCATAGTCAACTTTAACTGGAAGGGGCACAAAAATAGGAACACGATAGGTTACAAACCTCAGGTCGTGCGCTAGTGATAAACTACGGGTTTTTCTTCTTGATTAGTTTTTGAAACTCTTTTAGGATCTTTTAGACTCCCACTACCCTCTTGACATATAAGACTCTCTTTCCAAGAACCATTCCTTGACAAACAAATATTCAAGAGATAGTGTGGATTCTTATCAAGACAAACACTTCACACAATTGGCCTTAGTTGGTCTTTGTTTTATCCAAAACATCACAACTTACCAATTTCAAATGTACAAGAGTAGAAAGCATTTTACTCTTACATTTGACAAGTGTTATAAACCTTCTTTAAGATGTGTCACTCAAGTTACAATCTTGGAGCATGACTCTGAGAATTGTTTGGGAACGAAGTATGACTCATCTTCTTGATTTAACCATTTCAAGAATTAATGACTCTCTTCTTAGTCATAAGAATGCAATAAGATGTCCTTAGAGGATGAATTGTGATATGGTTTCATGATAATAAAACATGATACTAAAGTACTCTCCCATCTTTTCATATTCGAGTAACTTTTATCTTTCTGCCTAATTTGATTCTTCTCATCCGTCCTGCCATACACAGAAACTTTTCCAATGTTTCAAAATCACATTTAAACTTGTAAGTGTGACCATATTTACTACCTTTTAGTAAATTATGACGAATAGCCTTATCGATCCTTGTGGTGGACCTGACCAGCGCACAACCAAGTGTACCCGATCCATTTGTCCTTCACTTGACTCACATATACATGTGAACGAGGAATTAGTCTTAATTTTCCAAAGATGAAAATTCTCATTCATCATACAATACAACCTGCATGATTCCAAGTTTCAGTTCCAATTGAAACTTGGGTGATGAGAATCTTTCGTTATCTGATAAATTTAGACACTACCACAAATAAAAGAATCAAATTCATATTTCCGTTATTGCTAGAAACATACAAACATCAATTTTTCATAGATGCCATTGCAAGGAGATATAAAATAAAACAAAAACAAAATTTATTTATTTATAAAATGCGGAAAAACTTTTTCCTTGCAATGCAACTTTAAATGAAAACTATGCTATTACATATTTCCTAGCAATCTATCATAACCCCTGAGTAGTAGCGCAAAAATCCGATCTTCGAACCATGCGAATGAAATCCACCTTCGCGATCAGATTTAGCATACTCTTCTGGTAAGTTTTCTTCACTTTGCTTGATCCTGCAAAACATCAAAATGCAACCTAGTCACATCATGTATTAAGAATCAACAATTAGGAACTTAAAAGAGTTAGATAGTGAACTTACCTGAAGCAAAGTCAAACTTTTTGATTCTTCCTTCTCTCAAAAATTTTAGGTAGTTAGGGCAGCTTCGCAACCAATGCCCCTTCTCTTGAAAATAAAAACATATAAACTCTTTGGGAATGGTACACGGGACTATCACAGACTTAGCCTTTCTCTTTACCTATTGGTAAACCGAGTTGACCAAGGCCGATCCTTTTCCATTGGGAAGAGAAAGCTTTTCTGGATTTCCAATATTACCATTGTCAATGTCCATGGAAGTTTGAGAAATAGACCTTCCACCCAAATTTACTTTTCCAGTGCCCCAAAACATTTATGATTCAGCGGCAACAAGCAAATAAGAAAGATCAATAAGGGACATGTCGTGATCTGTCACATAGTAGTCCTTAATGAACTCACTATATGACTCAAGAAGTGACTGAAGAACCCAGTCAATAGCCAACATTCTTGGGATAACGACACCCAACATTCTCAACCTGTCAATGTGTGACTTCATCTCTAAGACATGAGTACACACAGGTCTTCCATCTTTGTGTTTCATTGCGAGTATGGCTTGAGTGATCTTGAACTTTTCAAGTCTTCGAGCTTGTGGGTCAGGGAGAATAATTGGAGGAGGTGGAGGAAGAGAAGTATGATTTCCATGATCCAATCGCGGGACATCATCTTCATCAGGAAAGCTTGTGCCAAGAGAATTGGGAAGATCATAGTTGTCTGAACCAAACATCTACAATGGGAGAAATTCAAGTTAGTTGATTTAAGTCCTTAATAGAACACCCAATATGTAAATTAAGGCTAGGACCCAACACAATATTTTCATAACTTGGAAGAGGGATGCCGTAATCCAAGCTATAAAATATTTGAAGGTAGGTTAATGACGATTCACCAATTTCCACCATGAAAACGAAATGTATTATTAGGTTTTAATTGGTTTTGAAACTCCTAGATTCTTTTGAGATTCATTGAACTTTTCAATGGCATGTTTCAATCTCGATTGCTCCCTTCAAGTTTTGTAACTGGGATGCCGAGGATCACAAAATAAGGTGTGAATAACTATGCAAATTAACTTGGTACTCTTAATGTTTATCACCTAATCGATGTGTCGGTTAACCACACGCGCTCCACCGATCTATGATAAACCTTAATCCACCCTTTTCTAACCTTGTTAAATACAAGTTAGTGTGCCGGTTAACCACACACGCTCCACTAACGACTTAAGCAAGGTGCAAAGTGTAATTTCATGGGTTAGCACCAAATTCACAATTTCCTAAAGTAACTAAGATTGGGAATTTATAAAAGTTTTAGTTACTTTATATTTATCATTATACTTATAATGAGAATTATAGTCTTTGTCGTACCCGTTCGGCTAACGACCCTCCACCAGTCAAGGAAGCGGTGGGTAAGAGTGGACACCCATTAAGCTGCCATATTTTAGGCAACAACCTTATACCCCCCTTATAAACCGGCTTCGTAAACGAGGCCTACTAACGGTAAGACTGACTTGCTCTTATATATATATATATATATATATATATATATATATATATATATATATATATATATATATATATATATATATATATATATATATATATTATTAAATTATAATACTATAAAGTATAAGGGTTGAATTTTAACTTTTAAAACTCTAGGATATGGAATTAAAGTGTGTATGAGACTTTACAAATTCCAAAACTTGAGGGCAAGTTTTGAACAATTCAAAAACATTTGGATTTTCATAACTTATGAGGTTAACTAAGGTTTTAAAAACTTTAATGAAGAGACTATTGAACATCCAAAACTTGAGGACAAGTTATGGAGTCCATTAAACTATTTATGAGAAAGACTCTTCAATTATGTAACCTATGAGTTTTTAATGGATCTTTAAAAGAAATGACTTTTGGTAATCCATAACTTTGACAAATTATGGACTCCATTAAAAACATTTAGATCAAGAATTAACTAACAAACAATTTGCAAATAATTCCTATGATCTACCAAAACTCATAAGTATATGAACAATCATATCAACAATTTCAAGAATCATATAAACACATATAAAACTTGAAATTTTGATAATAACCTTGAAATTAGTTTACCATAATCTTTACCACATCAAAAAACAGGTTTTATAAGTCCAAAACATTTTAAGGTAATGATTTTAGACCAATTCCAGCCTTAAAACACGAAAATATGCAAACTGGAAGACCAACTCGTCGAGTTCTATAAGGAACTCATCGAGTTCATGCTTTAACACATGAACTCGTCGAGTTTTTTCGCCAGAACTCGTCGAGTTTTCAGTCTGGGCAGATTCTTGGTTGTTGAAAAGTAAGTTGCATCAAGATAATTGAAAACAAACCTGGCTCTGATACCACTGATGGGTTTTTGAGCATTCTAACACTCCTATGGTGTACATGCAACCCTAAAAACCTTGGATCTATGTTTTCTCTATTATACATGCAAATATGATTTTTCCAAGGTTCTCATCCTAACTAACATACAATGGAGCAACTATACTACAAAAGTCTAGTTAGATGACATACCTTTTGATGGAGCTTGAAGTCTTGAACCTTTAAGAGCTTAGTGCCCCAAGTGTTGCACCTCAAATGGTTCACATAACACCAAAAACCCTTGGAATAACTAGAAAATAAGAACACTAGTGCCAATTTCATGAACTAGAGACCTCCTTATATAGTGTGGAGGATTAGGGTTACATTCATGAAACCCTAATACCCATGACCTTTCATTTCTATAGGATCCATGGGTTAAAACTCCATGGACTATCCATGAAAGCTTAGCCCAACCTAAATGAACTTGGCCCATCCTATATATAAATAAGAGTCCATATTTAATTAGTTCCTTTTGACCTCTAAATTAATTCTAAATTAATTCTTGATCAATACTAATTAAATAATATGAGTTCATATTAATATAGTAGAACTTATAATAAATTAATATAATCATAAGTATCCTTTTTCTCATTTTGTCTATCCAATTGTTTCGATGCGATGCAACCCAAATGGACCATGCTACTCTCGGGTCGAATACATACCAATAATAGTTATGGGCTTAGACATCTAATCCAATAGTAATAAGTTCGGGAAAAATGACCTTGGAGTAGGTCTTACATCAAACCAGAAATGAGAAAATTTTTACAGCACAAAGATCTAACAGACTGAAAGTTTCAAGGTCTTAACATAAGTAGGAAATTAGTACTAGAGTCTATACATAGACCTAAGCTATATCCAAAAGACATAGTAGAGTAGGCTCTACTCGCGAGGAAGGTTGTTCTGCTTGGTACTTGACTCAGCCCTAGATTCAGCCAGCTGTTGTTCCGTTTCCCATACACGCCTTTGCAGAACCACTTGGTTTTGACGAAGATCCCATACTTCAGATTGGCAGGCATTAAGCTCTACCTGTAGGGCATCAGTGCGAGTCCTTTCTAAGTTCTGTTCATCGGTCAGATGACGTAGACGAACTGTGTTGACTCTGGAGTTTGCACGGATCTCCATGAGTTGGTCGAAGTTTGCTATTCCCTGCTCAGCATTGCGAGTAACTCGACACACCAAGATAGGAAGGACTCTGTCTGTTGAGCCTCCCTCGTTCAAGTTATAGTAACTCTGGTCTCCGTTGTACGGAGGTGGTTGTCCCTGCTCGTGGCTCCACCTTCCCAAGTTCACCGCCCACAGAGGCGTCAAGCCTTGAAAAGTCGGACAAGGGTTAGGGTTCTCAACAACTTGGGGTGGATTATAGACCTCCGGTTCTGAGTCCGAGTCTTCTTGGAAATCCTCTTCATTCTCTTCATCAGAATTCTCCTCGGGGTCTTCTTCTGCTGGGACCACCGGGTTTTCTTCTTCGGGCTCTGCATCAAGCCATCCACCATGCCCTTGATCGGGAAAGTACGGGTCGCCAGCGAGATGAAATCAATCCATGTTATCTAAGCGAGAAACGGGTGTAAGAAACATATAATAGACGTACTACTATAGATAATTATAAGATGATCCTTACCAGTTACTTCAATACTTGCGTAGTTCATACCAGTCATATGTAACCAAGATAGAATAGGCCTTCGAATAAGTGACCCTAACTCTAAGTCCACAACCAAACAAGGAACAGGAAGTAAAGCAAAGATCACAGATTCTAATTCTATGACACCTCAGTCATATATAGCCTTAGCATATCCACTCAGCAACTATTGACCTACTAGTAAAGACCCTTTAGTTTTCACACAAGTAATTATGGAACCACAAAATACTCTTATAGTATTTTAAGTTTATGTTATGTTTAAAAGTTTTCATTGTAGTAGTGTTGGTAAGTTTTTAGACTTGCTGCAACACCACAACCATTCCTAGGCACATGCTAATCACATCTCGGAAGGATATAGTTGATCAGGCTCTATCACTCCCAGATCTGATTATATGTCCCCAAGCCTACTTTTGTTGTCCAACAACCGCAATACTTTTGTTCTGTTCTAGTATGACACTAATCCTAGTATGAATGCTTGTATGAATACTTTACTAAAATATTTTATTATTTTAAAAGTATTAACTCTTGGTTAGAGTGTTTTAATCCCGATGTGTTTATAGTGTATATCTTTTATGGGTTTATATACTCAATTCACTATAAAGAAAGCTCTGATACCAATCTGTCACACCCCGAAACCAGAACGGCGGAAACGTTCGGGGGCGTAGGACGTCATGTACAGTATCATACAATGCACAATAGTAAAACAAGCAACAACATCATCCATTGCATTAATAATATAATTTAATACAAGTGTGTTATGTGTAAAGTTTGAAAGACACCAAAATATGAATCAAAATAAAAGACGAGTCTTGAACATGCTCCGTCTTCTAAAAACCTGGTCATCGGTACCTGTCTACTGGTGACCTGAGAATACAAGTTATTTTGAAAGAGTAGATCAGCATTTAAGCTGGTGAGTTCATAAGTATTTTTGTGTCAATTGTTTGCATTAGTTTGATGAAAATGTTTGTAAGTGTTTGATGTAAATGTGTTTAAGTGTTTGATGTAAATGTTTGTATACTTCCTAGAAAATCCTATATTTTCTACTAAAATGGAAAGTAGTCTTCTACCAAGACCCGACTGTTTTGTATGTTTGTTCTTTTGTAAAAAAAAAAGAATTTTTCCCAAGTATATGACTATCATTACCAGAATTAGTTTACGTTACCTTTTATGTGAGAAGATCACTATATGAATGTAATGGGAAAATGAAGATGTACAGTAGTATTGTATAAAGTAACTACTGAAGTACTAACTACCTTGAAACCAATCTGTTTAATTAAGGTAAAATGTGATGAGGTTATAACCATGCTTGATTGACTAGTATAAAACACGACGTTCCAAAGACGTCGAAAATGGTATGACATTCGTCACCCGTAGACCTGCAGGTCCCACTGTAGCTAGCAGCAAGGTGTAGGATGGTCAATCCCGTATAGATCCATACACAAACTCACGCTCTCCCTCCAGGAGACTTTGTTTACAAAACGTGACATAGCAGTAAATTGCCATGCCATGAAGTAGTGGCTCACATTAATGTTATCTTGTTCTTGTTATAGTATGTTCTTTCCTATTCTAGTTATAGTATGTTCCTTCTGTTCTAGTTATAGTATGTTCCTTCTGTTCCAGTTATAGTATGTTTGAACTGACTCATGTATGAACTGACTCTTGTAAGTTTCACTGTTCTAGAAGTAGTAAGTAGTAATCCTCTAAACTATACCTATTATAGTTTACTGGTATTATTGTTTGACTGATACTGATGTATAGAAAAAGACTCAATTACTCACCAAGCAACTAAGTTAAGAATGAACCTTAAAAATGGGTTTAATATCCACATATGTATTTAATAAGTATAAATATGATTTAACCGACATTCAGACTAGTGATCCTACCCCGAGCCCACAACCAAACAAGGAGGAGGATTCAAGGTATCTAGCAATAGTCCTAAGTCTGTTAAAGAATACTTATACGTAAATAGATAGACGGATATTATTTGATATAAAAGAAGTTTGTAAAAGCTTTAAAAGAGTTTTCACAAGTTTTGAGTATAAGAAATCCTTTTGGATTTTGTTTTCACATGTAAATGGTTAACACAATTTCATTGTGTTCTACTTGTATTCCCCCCTAAAAGCATTTAAACAGCATTTAAAAGTTTAGTTGTAGGGGTATGAACTAACCTGTAGTAAGTGATTCGAATGAAAGATCGATATAGGATGCTAAATATGCCAAGTGAAGTCTCGAGCACAAACGGATCCTATTAAGCATATAATGACACATATATCTAAACAATTAGTGTATATAACAACTAACTTGCTAAGGGAAACAACCTTAGGCACTAGGAAACACTTGCTATGAAGTGTTACAATCACATATGATTGATTGAATGGGGTTCACGGCCAAACAAATGGATGTTCACGGCCTTAGGAGGGTTCACCGCCAATGAACACATGATGTGTTCACGGCCCAACCTTGATTCTATGATGTATTCATGGCCATGGATGAAGTGATCACGGTCAAACCTTGCATCTAAGAAGGGTTCACGGTCATGGAAGGAGGGTTCATGACCTCACCATGATCTTATGAAGGGTTCACGGCCCAATGAAGGGTTCACGGTCGTGAACTCTTGAAGATCATGCACTTTGGTGCTTGTTTCATGGGTGGAACCAAGTGATTTAATGGACAACAAGCTTATGGAAGAGATACTTATAGTTTGGTAGCTTTGAGTAGTGTTCACGGTTGAAGAAGTTGAGAGAGAATGAGGGAGTGTTCACGGCTAGAGTTGAAGGAGTTGAAAAAGTGAATAAAATGAGCCAATTTCATGTATATAGGGGAGTTGTTCACGGCCACGAGTCTAGATGTGGCCGTGAACTCCTTTTGATGGAGTTTCTGGATCAATTGCAACTCAAAGAACTCGAGCTAACACTTCCTAACACACAAACCTTGAGTGTACTAGGCTTAGAACTGTCAAACAGACCCTTAACATTGCTAAAAGATAATAGAAACAAGTCTGACTTTTCATTGAATTGATTGACTTTACAAGATAGAAATTTCGGGTTGTCACAATGTCTCACATCGTGAGGACAGTCTGAAGAAAAAAGTCCAACTTTTAAGTCCTTAATCCATTAAGCAAAAAGTCCAACTAGAAAGTCGATACTTTTAAGACATATATGTCCAATATATGTTAGATCTCATTTGGGTGAAAAGTTGAAGAAAAAGACATCCAACTTTCATGCAAGGTTCCAAAACTCAACTGTTCTCTAGATCTACACTCCAAAACACTCCTAAGACCCTTATAACCCATAAAGTTGACAACTTTATGGTTTCCTTTCATTCAAACTTGCTCCACCAAGGAGAAAAGTGGGACAAAACTTAGACCTAGCCTCATAAAACAATAAAGGTGGAAGCTTTGATACTTACAATGGTCCAAAAAGAATGTAAGGTGATGATGATGATGATTCCTGGCAAGCCTATACAAAAGATTACCTTATTCTTCTTCTTTTCTTCTTCTTCCAAACAAAGAAAGGCTCCAAAATGACCAAGGATCAAGCAAGAGATAAATGGTAGGGTGTTCTGAGGTGAAAAGGGCTTTGGAGGCTGATAAGAAACCCTAAAATGGGTTTGGAGGTGCTTAAATACAAAGGAAACCCTAAAAGATCATGGGCTTGGGCTGCAGCAGTTCTCACGTCGTGAGGCCGGTCCCGAACATAACTTTTCATCTTGGCCCATCTCACGGTTGTTACACTCAAGACCTACGCAACCAAGCAGTCGAGATCGCGATGGACATAAGCATCAACAACCCCAAACACTTCATCAATGATTGTCTTATATAAGATGTCGTGTGAAAAAGCTAAAAGAAACATTCATAAGTACTGAATGAGTACAAAAAAAAATACTTATGTTGATACAAAACAATATTAAGGACTAAATGTGCACAAAAATATTAAAGACTAAATGTGTACAAAATGATAAATATATTACCTTATTAAGTCATTTTCCCCAGCTAACCTAGAGTAATTGGTCATAAGGACTGAATGTGTACAATTTAGGAAGTTAAAGGGGTAAATGTGGACGAAAAAACTCAATGGCCAAATGTATACAAATCAAAAAATATATTACCCTTATAAGTCATTATCCCTTTTTTTTCTCCGAATGCATAGAATACCTAAGGACCCAAGTCATACCTTCGTCGAACAAAACGAACACCCTTTTATTTATTTCGACAACTATTAATTTTATAAAGACTAGTTGTAAGAACCGTATATTATCCAGGTTTATTATATATATATATATATATATATATATATATATATATATATATATATATATATATATAAACATTTAGTTAGTGTGAATTTCTAAGAAAAATAACATATTGAATTACTAAAATTGAAATGCTCATTTCTTTTTTTAATATAAACAAATAATTAAAATAAATAAACAATGCAAATAATTGAGTTTCACTTTAGGAATTTTGAAATTAAAATGAAAATTATATTGATGAAATTGATATTCATTTATTATTACATTTATTACATGTATTATATTTAAATATTATATGAAATTAAATATAATGAAAAAAACCATAAAATCACATGTAAAAAAATTAATTTAAAATAACCATGTGACAAAATGAATTAGAATATGACATGTGGCAAAAACGATTTTTATTTATTAGAGTAGATTAAAGAATTTGGATGAATCACAATTAAATAAACGAAATGAGTATATTTTCCAGTGTTGTAAAAATCACGACTAAGTGCTGATTCATCTTCGATTAGTCCCTAGATGCTACTCGACCAACTTGAAGACGCGTAACGATTAATCACTTATTACACAATGAGCGAAATAGCAGCAAATGATGAAATTTTAACATTATGAAAAAGTTATATGTCAATAGAACCTATATGAGAATTATTAGTATTATATTAATTATATTAATCTATTTTTTATGATATTAGTTGTCTTTACGAACTTTGTTATGATATTTGTATATTTAATTTTTTAGAAAGCAACAAATTAGAAATTTAGGGTCCTTGATTAATCTCCGACTAGTCAATTAATCCTTTAACCCTAGTCTACCGACTAGGCAACGTCGAACGTTTTTAACAATATTGATATTTTCTTAAAAATATTTTCTCGTGTCAACAATGCAATGAAAAAAAATCAAGGCGTCCAAAGAACGATCATATCTTCAAAGGAATCGATAAACTTATATTTGAGAGAGACAAATAGAGATTTTATTAATGAGTCTTTAGATAGTGTTTGTCATGAAGTAATTGAAGATGTAATGAATGTAATATTACGTTGAAATACAAAAAATTATGAATGTTTGCTACAAAGCAATGAAACGAAATATTCTTTGAAAAATATCATTCATTATTACATGATAATATTCATTATTACCTGATAATATTGATTCAGTGGAGATGCATTTTTATTTTTCATTCCTTCAATGGTTCTTATTTTTCTTAATTTTTATTTAAGAACGATTGAATTATATTAAACTAGCAAATAGAAAGAAAAAACATAATTACTTCAAAATAGAAGCTAAAGCAGGGTTATGAAGCCACCCGATCCAACCTAACTTAGTTTTGTTGTATCTATTAGAAACCCAAAAGAAAAACTTATCAATGATATCATCAAATAAAAAAGAATTCTTTAGGATAGTCGTTCGAAAAATGGTGGAATTTAGAAAATTCCAAATATTCCAAAAAATTGTCATAATAACTGCATCAAACACCTTTCAGTTCCCCCCCCCCCCCCCCTTGACACCATCTGACCAAGAGAGTAACGATTGTACAGACAGCTGATCAGGAAGACATAACCCCCACCAAATAGCAATCTGACTCCAAATATCAAACAACTCAGAGCAACCTGTAAGTTGATCAATAGTCTCCACTGCACAAGAGCAAATCGGGTACATAATCGACTGAACCATAATGCCTCTGGAAGATAATCTCTCTTTCATAGGATTATTATGAAGCTGCACTCTCCATATGAGAATGGTGAGGTTAATAGGAACCCAATTGTTCCATCTAGTATCCATATCGTCCGAAGTAATCAACCCACTATCAAAAGAAAAACGAGCCGAAGAGACTAAAAAAATATCAGAAATATCCAGAGTCCGCCCTAATCCATCTGGAACTGGATGAAGCTGAACACCATGCATCAACATCAAGAAAGAATCACACTAAGTTTGCTCAATACCTCCCCTATTCAACCGTCTAAAATTGACCATATCCCAACCAATCGTCATACGGTCTGTAACAGTGGAAGTACGGTGATTATCCAAAGCAAACACTCTATGGAAGGAAACAGCAAGTGGAGTATCCCCCATCCAAATATCATCTCAAAGGGAAGTGTATGTCCTATACCCTATCCTAATAGGACATAGAGCATGAAAACCAAAACCCTAATCTTTAAGATTGGCTAACATCTGTCTAATAACATTCCAAGGGCCTAACCAAGATCTCCTTGGGATCAAAGGAGAAGAGTGATCATCCAACCCATATAAGACTTTCACCACCCTGACCCACAACAAATCCAGGTAATGAAAGAACCGCCACCGTCATCGAAGGAAAAAAGACTACCAACTCCCAAACCACCATCATCTAGAAGCAAGGACTCTATCCCACAAAATCCAATGCATACGACGATCATCCAGGTCAGTTCCCCAAAAGAAAGAAGCTCTCAACCTCTCCAAGTAATTCAACACCGTGATCGAAACAAAAAATATGGACATCAAATAACTACCAATGGATCCCAAAACTGACTTAATCAGAGTAAGTAGCCCACCAAAAGTGTCACACCCCCAAACCGGTACGGCGGAAACATTCGGGGGTGGATAACTTCATGTGTAGTATCATGTAACATACACGTTCAGTTATCGTGTTATGTAATTTTAAAAATGAATAATATTATGAAATATTATGTGATTTTGAGCGTTGAGTTCTAACAGATAATTTTTACTAGAAATGAAATAAAACTATGTTTAGAATCATTCAGAATGTTTTGAAAGTCTTATGAGATTTCGAACAAAAGTCAAATATTGAAATTTAACGAAAATATAAAATTCGAAATAAGTATAATTTTATTATTGAAAGTTGTAAAGAATCTCGTTAGAAACAATTAGGCGAAAACCTCATCGAAATCCGAGTTATAACGACAAAGTTATGATCAAACGAAGATCCGCGACAAAACCGGCACGACGCCGAATGACGTAAAAAGTGAGTTTTTGATAAACTACTTTTTATCCTTGGTGATCTAAATGAAAGTCGTTGTATTTGTTAAACCGAGAATTTTCATAAAAAGAACGTCCAAATCTGACTTCGTATGAGGAAGTTATGATTTTTCTAAGTTTCTGAATAGCAGTAGACAGCTAAAAACTCGAAATAAAGATCGAGTGATTTTTTAGCCGACGCAACCTAAACGAGAATTGAAGGTCTCTTTAATAGTTAATACAACGGTAAAAAGACAGACGAAAACGAACATCGGATGAAGAAGTTATGAATTTTTAACGGATTTTCCTGTCCCGGTCTGTTAAAAATAATAATATTAAAAATAAATTCAAAATTAGCCAACGGAGTCTAAACGAAAGTTGTAGAGCATAATTTCACCTACGCGTGCATATATAGAACATCAAAAACGGAGCCCGTATGCGAAAGTTATGGATTTTAGAAGTTTGGGACACAAAAATCGAGAAAATCCCGAAATCCGAGAAAATTCGCATGGCTGGGGTTTGGCCACGTCACCTCGCATGCGAGATGCCCCGTGTCCGATGCATGTCGCAACCACCTCGTACCAAAGGCGCGGTCCTCTCCTGATCCGACGCGTGGCTAAGCGTTGGCGCCTTCCGAGCTTCGCCATTTGTCCCCCCTCGCATGCGAGCCACGTGCTCGCTTCTCCTTGCTTCGGATCCAAGGCTCGCACCTATATAAAGGGTGCGAGACCTCCCGGGTAATTTTGGAAATTTCACACTTTTTATCCCTAAATCCAATTTTTAGCTATTTCAACTTCCCCCGAAGCCCCGGGATCATTCCCAACACCCAAAACATGTCCCGAAGTGCCCGAAGAGCCCGAAAATTTTATCTTTTCGGTTTGAAGCTCAACCCTCGCAGGGCCCGGTTTTCAATAAAGCATCCTCGTTTTCAGCGAAGAAAGCTATCTATTATAACGAAGTGCTGCACAAATTACTATTTTAACCCCCGATTAATTCATGGTGAGTTCAATATATAGGAACAATTGTATGTTATGTGTTATATGTGATATGTGCTTTTCCGTGTTATCATCTCGTGTTATTATTTCTGCTATTTTGATAGCAAAGTTGTACCTTTGGCCATGTGATCAGTGAATGGACTTAGATTCACAGTGGTATTGGTAGGTAGTCTCTGGTCGTGTAGAGCATGTCTCGCAAGAGAATGACTTTTACCCCTATGGCATTGGCAGAAGGTTAGATAGGGCTGAAAGCCTGAAATCTACTAAAATGTTTAATCAGAAATTGTATGTCTTCTATGCCATTTGGGTCGAAGTGTTATTAATGTATATCAAGTATGGAAATTGTTATGTCTCATTGATTGTTATGGAAAGTCTGTCGCATGATTCACATATGCCTTTGTTGTTCCTTGTTCCCATTGCTTCCGTCATATTGAAGTATATATATGGCATAACGTTATATTGTATCTATTATTGAACTCACTAAGCGTCACCGCTTACCCCTCTCAATGCTTAACAATTACGGGAGATAAGTAACCAGTATAGTCGTATACTGTTGGAAGGTTTAGAATAGTTATAATATTACTTTTGTATTTAGGAATCATGTATGTATAAAAGTATAGTATCCTGGGTAGTTGTGTAATATATTACACTTTGTAATAGTCGGTTTGTATCCAGTCGTTTGTAATCATTATATCAATGTAAAATATTGTTTTTATGAATGTGCATGTAGCATGTTTTGGGGTAAAAATTTAGAAATACGAAAGTTAGGTTCTTGCAATCATTGTATCAGAGCACTAGTTTAAGCGAACTAAATATCATGGATTGGTATTTAGACTTAAACTGTCTAATGTTCAATATATGAACGGAGTCATTTGTAAGTATATGGATACAAACCATAGGAAAGATTTAAGTGGGGTATTGGGTAATGATAAACCCTAGTATTTTAAAATATTAAGTTACTTCAAAATTTTTAGAGAATTAGTTTAAGTGAACTAGGAATTTTGAGAATTTCTAGACTTAAACATGGATTGCTAAGGGATGATGGTACGATGTGTGCCTAGTATATTTTAGGTTGAATACCTAAATAACCACAAGCACTAGAATATTAGAGGAGATATGCCTTATATTCTAATATGTGCTAAATGATAAATGGATAAAGCATGCCTTAGGTTGCTTACTTATATTGCTATTACTTGAGAAAGTTTAAGGTCTGTTGCCGACCTTGGTCTGGATGTGAAATTCCTTTCGACTTAGGAAAAATATTAGGATATGCTAGATCGAGCTTATGCATAAAAGAATTCTAGAAGATGAATTTAAAAAATCCAAGATATGTTTGATAGAAACGCGAAATCCTTAATTGAGTCTAGAAGAAATTATTTGTTTGAACATATTCATGTGTGATATGTTCCTTTGTAAAATTCTTGGTATGTTGACTTGGGGACTGCGAGACAATTCTTGGAATGAGTATGAGTACGTGTGAATGGTAGTAGAGGCCTATACTACCGGAAGCACAGGACTCACACTTGGATCAGGGAAAATCACAAGGTTACCAAGAAGCTAGTAATCAATTCCGTTTTTGTTCGAGTATGTCATTACCTTCGTTTCGGTGATGACTAAGAAGATGATTTTCGTTCAGACCTTAATGCTCGTAAAGAATCGAGTCCGACTAATATAGATCTGTGAAGTGAATTGATTGGTTCAGAGAACCATGTCTCGTGTAGTGACGAAATTTCAGTCAGAGAATTGAAGAAGGAGATGGTCAGACGGAGAGAACAATCCAAACGGTAGAAGATAGGTTTTGTGCATATGTCTTCGAGTTGGTGCACGTCAAGTGGAAACACCATCGAGGCCTAAATTATAATTGGGAAAATAAGAATAAGATAAGAGCGAAATATCCCCAGTTAATTTATATCGATGTGATTTCGGGGATGAAATCCTCAAAAGGAGGAGGTATTTGTAACATACATGTTCAGTTATCGTGTTATATAATTTTAAAAATGAATAATAATATGAAATATTATGTGATTTTGAGCGTTGAGTTCTAACAGATAGTTTTTCCAAGAAATGAAATAAAACTATGTTTAGAATCATTTAGAATGTTTTGGAAGTCTTATGAGATTCCGAACAAAAGTCAAATATTGAAAATTAACGAAAATATAAAACTCGAAATAAGTATAATTTTATTATTGAAAGTTGTAAAGAATCCTGTTAGAAACATTTAGGCGAAAACCTCATCGAAATCCGAGTTATAACGACGAAGTTATGACCAAACGAAGATCCACGACAAAACCGGCACGGCGCCGAATGACGTAAAAAGTGAGTTTTTGATAAACTACTTTTTAGCCTTGGTGATCTAAATGAAAGTCGTAGTATTTGTTAAACCGATAATTTTCATAAAAAGAACGTCCAAATCTGACTGCGTATGAGGAAGTTGTGATTTTTCTAACTTTCGGAATAGCAGTAGACAGCTAAAAACTCGAAATAAAGATGGAGTATTTTTTAGCTGACTCAACCTAAACGAGAATCGAAGGCCTCGTCAATAGTAGTACAACGGTAAAATGACAGACGAAAATGAACATCGGATGAGATTTTCTTGTCCCGTCTGTTAAAATTAATAATATTAAAAATAAATTCAAAATTAGCCAACGGATTCTAAACGAAAGTTGTAGAACATAATTTCACCTACGCGTGCATATAAAGAACATCAAAAACGGAGCTCGTATGCGAAAGTTATGGATTTTAAAAGTTTGGGACACAAAAATCGAGAAAATCTCGAAATCCGAGAAAATTCGCATAGCTGGGGTTCGGCCACGTCACCTCGCATGCGGGATGCCCCGTGTCCGAGATGCGAGATGCCCCTGATCCAACGCGTGGCTAAGCGTTGGCTCCTTCCGAGCTTCGCCATTTGTCCCCCCTCGCATGCGAGCCACGTGCTCGCTTCTCCTTGCTTCCGATCCGAGGCTCGCACCTATATAAAGGGTGGAGACCTCCCGGGTAATTTTGGAAATTTCACACTTCTTACCCCTAAATCCAATTTTTAGCTATTTCAACTTCCCCCGAATCCCTGGGATCATTCCCAACACCCGAAACATGTCCCGAAGTACCCGAAGAGCCCGAGAAATTTATCTTTTCGGTTTGAAGTTCAACCCTTGCAGGGCCCGGTTTTCAATAAAGCTCCCGGTTTTTAGCGAAGAAAGCTATCTATTATAACGAAGTGCTGCACAAACTACTATTTTAACCCCCGATGAATTCACGGTGAGTTCAATATATAGGAACAATTGTATGTTATGTGTTATATGTGCTATGTGCTTTTCCGTGTTATCATCTCGTGTTATTATTTCTGCTATTTTGATAGCAAAGCTGCACCTTTGGCCATGTGATCAGTGAAAGGACTTAGATTCACAATGGTATTGGTATGTAGCCTCTGGTCGTGTAGAGCATGTCTCGCAAGAGAATGACTTCTACCCCTATGACATTGGTAGAAGGTTAGATAGGGCTGAAAGCCTGAAATCTACTAAAATGTTTAATCAGAAATTGTATGTCTTCTGTGCCATTTGGGCTGACGTGTTATTAATGTATATCAAGTATGGAAATTGTTATGTCTCATTGATTGTTATGGAAAGCCTGTCGCATGATTCACATATGTCATTGTTTTTCCTTGTCCCCATTGCTTCTGTCATATTGAAGTATATATATCGCATAACGTTATATTGTATCTATTATTGAACTCACTAAGCGTCACCGCTTACCCCTCTCAATGTTTAACAATTGCAGGAGATAAGTAACCAGTATAGTCGTATACTGTTGGAAGGTTTAGAATAGTTATAATATTACTTTTGTATTTAGGGATCATGTATGTATAAAAGTATAGTATCCTGGGTAGTTGTGTAATATATAACACTTTGTAATAGTCAGTTTGTATCCAGTCGTTTGTAATCACTTTATCAATGTAAAATATTGTTTTTATGATTATGCATGTAGCATGTTTTGGAGTAAAAATTTAGAAATACGAAAGTTAGGTTCTTTCATATCACAACAATGCACAATAGTAATCAGAGTTGGTGCACGTCAAGTGGAAACACCATCGAGGCCTAAATTATAATTGGGAAAATAAGAATGAGATAAGAGCGAAATATCCCCAGTTAATTTATATCGATGTGATTTCGGGGATGAAATCCTCAAAAGGAGGAGGTATTTGTAACATACATGTTCAGTTATCGTGTTATATAATTTTAAAAATGAATAATAATATGAAATATTATGTGATTTTGAGCGTTGAGTTCTAACAGATAGTTTTTTCCAAGAAATGAAATAAAACTATGTTTAGAATCATTTAGAATGTTTTGGAAGTCTTATGAGATTCCGAACAAAAGTCAAATATTGAAAATTAACGAAAATATAAAATTCGAAATAAGTATAATTTTATTATTGAAAGTTGTAAAGAATCTTGTTAGAAACATTTAGGCGAAAACCTCATCGAAATCCGAGTTATAACGACGAAGTTATGACCAAACGAAGATCCGCGACAAAACCGGCACGGCGCCGAATGACGTAAAAAGTGAGTTTTTGATAAACTACTTTTTAGCCTTGGTGATCTAAATGAAAGTCGTAGTATTTGTTAAACCGATAATTTTCATAAAAAGAACGTCCAAATCTGACTGCGTATGAGGAAGTTGTGATTTTTCTAACTTTCGGAATAGCAGTAGACAGCTAAAAACTCGAAATAAAGATGGAGTATTTTTTAGCCGACTCAACCTAAACGAGAATCGAAGGTCTCGTCAATAGTAGTACAACGGTAAAATGACAGACGAAAATGAACATCGGATGAGATTTTCTTGTCCCGTCTGTTAAAATTAATAATATTAAAAATAAATTCAAAATTAGCCAACCGATTCTAAACGAAAGTTGTAGAGCATAATTTCACCTACGCGTGCATATAAAGAACATCAAAAACGGAGCTCGTATGCGAAAGTTATGGATTTTAAAAGTTTGGGACACAAAAATCGAGAAAATCTCGAAATCCGAGAAAATTCGCATAGCTGGGGTTCGGCCACGTCACCTCGCATGCGGGATGCCCCGTGTCTGAGATGCGAGATGCCCCTGATCCAACGCGTGGCTAAGCGCTTGCTCCTTCCGAGCTTTGCCATTTGTCCCCCTTCGCATGCGAGCCACGTGCTCGCTTCTCCTTGCTTCCGATCCGAGGCTCGCACCTATATAAAGGGTGCGAGACCTCCCGGGTAATTTTGGAAATTTCACACTTCTTACCCCTAAATCCAATTTTTAGCTATTTCAACTTCCCCCGAATCCCTGGGATCATTCCCAACACCCGAAACATGTCCCGAAGTACCCGAAGAGCCCGAGAAATTTATCTTTTCGGTTTGAAGTTCAACCCTTGCAGGGCCCGGTTTTCAATAAAGCTCCCGGTTTTCAGCAAAGAAAGCTATCTATTATAACGAAGTGCTGCACAAACTACTATTTTAACCCCCGATTAATTCACGGTGAGTTCAATATATAGGAACAATTGTATGTTATGTGTTATATGTGCTATGTGCTTTTCCGTGTTATCATCTCGTGTTATTATTTCTGCTATTTTGATAGCAAAGCTGCACCTTTGGCCATGTGATCAGTGAAAGGACTTAGATTCACAATGGTATTGGTATGTAGCCTCTGGTCGTGTAGAGCATGTCTCGCAAGAGAATGACTTCTACCCCTATGACATTGGCAGAAGGTTAGATAGGGCTGAAAGCCTGAAATCTACTAAAATGTTTAATCAGAAATTGTATGTCTTCTGTGCCATTTGGGCTGACGTGTTATTAATGTATATCAAGTATGGAAATTGTTATGTCTCATTGATTGTTATGGAAAGCCTGTCGCATGATTCACATATGTCATTGTTTTTCCTTGTCCCCATTGCTTCTGTCATATTGAAGTATATATATCGCATAACGTTATATTGTATCTATTATTGAACTCACTAAGCGTCACCGCTTACCCCTCTCAATGTTTAACAATTGCAGGAGATAAGTAACCAGTATAGTCGTATACTGTTGGAAGGTTTAGAATAGTTATAATATTACTTTTGTATTTAGGGATCATGTATGTATAAAAGTATAGTATCCTGGGTAGTTGTGTAATATATAACACTTTGTAATAGTCAGTTTGTATCCAGTCGTTTGTAATCACTTTATCAATGTAAAATATTGTTTTTATGATTATGCATGTAGCATGTTTTGGAGTAAAAATTTAGAAATACGAAAGTTAGGTTCTTTCATATCACAACAATGCACAATAGTAATCAGAGTACAACA
Source organism: Lactuca virosa (assembly GCF_052849685.1). Taxonomy (NCBI): domain Eukaryota; kingdom Viridiplantae; phylum Streptophyta; class Magnoliopsida; order Asterales; family Asteraceae; genus Lactuca; species Lactuca virosa. The sequence continues at coordinate 284,578,990 of NC_136428.1, forward strand.
TTCATTGCATTGATAAAATATAACATTACATTCGTGTTCAAATCATTGTACATTTGACACCAAAGTATAATTAAAAGACATAATTATATGAGACTCTGTCTTCCTCAAAACTTGTGGGTATATGTTTATCGATTTCCTGGAAATACAAGTAGTTTTGAAAAGAGTGTCAACAATTAAGTTGGTGAGTTCATAAGCATGTTTGTAATAGAAATCTGTTATTTGTTCCTTTGAAAAATGCAAGTATGTTTTCCCCATAAAATCCTATATTTTCTGTTGTATATGTATTTGTGTTCTAAAATAGTATGATATAGTTTTAAATTCCCATAATACTATGAAAAGTATGTTTTCGTTGTACTAGAATAGCATTCTTTATTTATACTTGTACAAAAGCTTGTGAAATTGTAAATATCTAGATTCAATAATTATAGTTTCATATATATAAAACTATTGTAAGTTGTTTACTTTTCTTACACTAAACGCACTATTCAATACCAAATTGTGAGTTATCATAACTATGCTTGATGACCTAAGCCTCGCCTGAAACACGACATTCTTCAGGCGTCGAAATATCATACGACAATTGTCACCACAGGTCTGCCGACCTAGCTGTTGCAAGCAGCTCTGGTGCGGGATTGTCAGTCCCGTATAGATGTATACACAAGTGTCACGCTCTCCCTCAAGGAGACTGGTTATAATTTTCAGGACTTTTGTTTTATACTAAAATAAGTACTTGAAGCGTGTCTCACAAATGCTATATTGATAGTTACGTGTAGAATAATGAAAAATATCTTTGTAATAGATATTTTGTAAATATGTCATAAATTATATTTAATATAATTTATATAGTTTTTTTCGTAAGTTATTCTGAATATCAAAAGAAATATGTAAGTTCCATCAACTGTATTGATAAGTATGCATGACTCATAAACTATATCTATTATAGTTTATATGTTTGTTTTTATATGAAATTCTGAACTGGTAAAATAGTATGTTTATTTTAGTAAAAATAACAATCATAAACTATTTGAATAAATCTTGTTATTTATACAAGATTTCCTTGTATTTTACTTGTATTTCCCCCCTAAAACATTATAAAAATAGTGAAAATATAGGGGTATAAACTCATTTGATAGGTGATGATTCGGGCAGCGTTTCGTTTCTAGAAAGGAGTTTACTTGATGAAACTGAGAGTTTTTGATGAAAAATCGGCTTCACGATGGCAGAGTTTCAGCTAAAAATTGAGGACTTCGGGGCTTGCTTCAGGTGGTAAGGAGGTTCCCGGGACTTCGGAGGGTTTAGAAAGGCTTAAATGATTGTTTAAGTGGAGAGAGGATTTGAAAAATGTAAACAAAACCCGGAAGCCTCGCATCCTATTTATAGGAGGGGTCTAGTCATCGATACGCTGGGCGTAATATTCATGTACGTGGGGAGTACAACTAAAAACCTCAGTACGCTGGGTGTACGTCTTGTACGCAGGGCGTACTGGTTTGAGTCTTATCTGATCTTCGGACGTGGCGAGGCTACGAGGTACGCGTCGAGGCTAGTCCGATTACGCTGGGCGTAATCTTTTCGTACGTCGGGCGTAGTGGCTACCTGGCTTCGGACGTGTTGATCGAGCGAGATATGTGTCGCATGTGAAGAAAGAGGCGACATGGTCGATCCGAGGCCTAGTTTCCGAGTACGTTCGGCGTACTCTTGTACGCGGGGCGTACTTCCTTTTTCCAAACTTCAAAAATTCATATCTTTCACATATGTTCTCCGTTTTTGACGTTCTTTATATCCACGCGTAGATGAGACTATGCTCTACAACGTTCGTTTAGACTCTGTCGGCTAATTTTGAATTTATTTTTAAAGTTATATTTTTAACAGGCCGGGACAGGAAAAGTCCGTTAAAAATTTATAACTTCTTTATCCGACTTCCGTTTTCGTCTGTCTTTTTACCGTTGGATTTCTTTTGATAAGATCTCCAATTCTCATTTAGTTTGTGTTGGCCAAAAGTTGCTCAATCTAAATTTTGAGTTTCGAGCTGCGTACTGTTGTGTCGAAACATAGAAAAATCATAACTTCTTCATACGAAGTCAGATTTAGACGTTCTTTTTATGGACACTCTCGGTTTAACGTATACTATAACTTTCATTTAGATAGTGAAGGCTAAAAAGAATTTTATTGAAAACTCATTTTTTTACGTTAAACAGTGTTTTGCCGGTTTTGTCGCGGATTTTCGATAGGTCATAACTTCTTCGTTATAACTCGGATTTCGGCGTTCTTTATATTTTTGGTATCCTTGACACGATCTCTACCACTATATTCATCCCAAACAAGTTTATTCAACATTTCATTTTTAAGGGTCGATTATGTAAATGCACATAGTATACAAACATTTCACTTTATTATTTTAAAAAGAACTACAAATTGATTTATACTATTACATTGAATCGAAATAACGGGTTGTTACATTATCCCCCCGTTAGAGGGAATTTCGTTCCGAAATTATTTCTAAAGTGGTACTCATGGACTAGGAAAAGATGTGGATATTTTTGCTTCATCTGATCTTCCCGTTCCCAAGTGAATTCAGGTCCTCGTTTAGCATGCCAGCGAACCTTCACTATTGGTATATGGCTTTGTTTTGTTCTTTTGATTTCCCTATCCATAACTTCCACTGGTTCTTCTATGAAGTGTAGGCTCTCGTTTAATTCAATTTCATTGAGTGGAATTACAAGAGTCTCATCAGACAGACACTTCTTGAGATTTGAGACGTGAAAAGTGGGATGAATGTTACTGAGTTCCTGCGGTAGTTTGAGTTTATAAGCAACCGGACGAATTCTAGCAAGAATCTCGAATGGTCCGATGTACCTTGGACTTAGTTTTCCACTTTTGCCAAAGCGTATCATTCCTTTCCAGGGTAAGACCTTTAACAAGACACGTTCACCAACCTGGAATTCCAAGGTTTTTCGTCATTTGTCTGCATAACTCTTCTTTCTGTCTCTAGAATCTTTCAATCGTTCCCGAATTTGTACAATCTTTTCTGTGGTTTCTCTAATGATCTCGGGACCGGTTAGAATATTGTCGGTTACTTGGTTCTTGGCTAGTTGCGTATCGCCTACTTCAGCCCAGCACAGAGGAGATCTGCACTTACGGCCATAGAGAGCTTCAAAGGGTGCAACTTTGATGCTATTGTGATAGCTATTGTTGTAGGAGAATTCCACTAGTGGTAAATGGGTGTCCCAAGCTTTACCAAAATCTATCACACAAGCCCTTAACATGTCTTCCAGTGTTTGTATGGTTCTCTCGCTTTGCCCATCAGTCTGAGGATGGTACGTTGTACTCATGTCAAGATTAGTTCCCAAGGACTTTTGCAATGATTGCCAAAACCGGGAGGTAAATCTACTATCTCGGTCAGAGATAATAGATATTGGCATACCATGCAATCGTACTATTTCTTTAAGGTACGTCCTTGTTAACTTCTCCATTTTATCAGTTTCTTTTATTGACAGGAAGTGTGTGGATTTGGTTAATCTATCAACAATAACCCAAATGGTGTCATGACCACCCGTTGTCCTGGGTAACTTGGTTATGAAATCCATTTTAATCCGATCCCACTTCCACTCAGGTATTTATGGCTATTGAAGTAAACCTGAGGGCTTTTGATATTCTACTTTGACTTTGGCACAAGTTAAACACTTGCCCACATAAGTAGCAATTTCAGCTTTCATGTTTGGCCACCAATAGAGTTTCTTAAGGTCCAGATACATCTTGTCTGAACCCGGGTGAATGGATTATCTAGTTCTATGGGCTTCATTCATGACAACATCTCTGTAACCACCAAACTTCGGTGTCCAGATCCGATTCATGAGATAACGAACTCCATCACCCTTGATTTCCAAGTTCTTTTCCATTCCCCTTAAGGCTTCTCTTGTCATGTTTTCGGGTTTCAAGGCTTCCAGCTGAGCCTCCTTAATTTGTGTAGATAGGTGGGAATGGATAGTCATGGTCAAGGACTTTACTCGGCGGCCCGAGTATAATTTCCGACTAAGGGCATCTGCTACCACATTGGCCTTGTCGGGGTGATAACGAATCTCACATTCATAATCATTTAGTAGCTCTACCCATCGTCGTTGTCTCATGTTGAGTTCTTTCTGATCAAAGATGTGCTGGAGGATTTTATGATCAGTATAGACTGTGCATTTTGTACCGTACAGGTAATGCCTCCAGATCTTTAGAGCAAAAACCACTGCTCCCAGTTCGAGGTCGTGTGTGGTATAGTTGACTTCATGATTCTTAAGTTGTCTCGAGGCATAGGATATAACCTTCCGTCGCTGCATAAGAACGCAGCCCAGCCCTTGTTTGGACGCATCGCAGTAAACTACAAAACTTCTGTCCCTTCTGGGAGGAATAAGATCGGTACGCTGCAAAGGGATTGCTTTAGTTTCTGGAAAGCAGTTTCTTGTTTCTCCTCCCAGCTGAATGTCACATTTTTCTGGGTCAATGTGGTGAGTGGCTTAGCAATCTTTGAAAAGTTTTGAATGAATCTCCTATAGTAGCAAGCGAGACCTAGAAACTGACGAATCTCTTTTGGGGTTCGTGGGGTCGTCCAATTTTTGATAGCGTTGATCTTGGTGGGGTCAACAGGTATCCCATCCTTGCTGACTACATGACCTAGGAACTCCACCTTTTGAATCCAGAATTCACATTTTGAGAACTTCGCGTACAATTTCTCTGCCCATAAGGTTTCCAAAACTTGTCGCAAGTGTTGGTTGTGTTCTTTCTTACTTCGGGAATAGACTATTATATCGTCAATGAAAACTATAACGTAATTGTCTAAGTAAGGTCGACACACACGATTCATCAGGTCCATGAATACTGCAGGTGCATTCGTTAGACCAAAGGGCATTACTATGAATTCGTAGTGACCGTAGCGAGTTTTGAAAGCAGTCTTTGGAATATCGGCCTCCTGGACTCGTAGCTGATGGTATCCTTATCTCAGGTCAATATTGGAGAAGAAACTAGCTCCTTGGAGTTGATCAAAGAGGTCATCTATCCGTGGTAAAGGGTATCAATTTTTAACGGTAAGTTTGTTTAATTCCCGGTAGTCTATGCACATGCGAAACGATCCATCCTTCTTTTTCACAAACAAGACCAGTGCTCCCCAGGGTGAAAAGCTTGGTCTAATTAAGCCTTTACTAAGAAGTTCGTTCAACTGGCTGGATAGTTCTTGCATTTCTGAAGGTGCAAGACGATACGGGGCTTTAGTTACATGGGTAGCTCCAAGAATCAAGTCGATTTGGAATTCGACTTGGCGTTCAGGAGGAACTCCTGAGAGATCTTCAGGGAATACATCAGGGAAATCACAGACTTCAGGAATATCCTTGATGTTTTTCACTTCTTGTGTTTTATCAATTACGTGAGCTAAGAAGGCACATTAATCTTTGCGAAGATACTTCTTGGCCTTGACGCAAGAAATGATTTGAAGCTTTGCACTAGGTTTGTCGCCATAGATAACAAGGGATTCACCATTTGGTAAATTGAGGCGAATGGCCTTTTCGTAACATAGAATATCGGCGCGATGAGGACTTAACCAGTCCATGTCGATGATGATGTCAAAGCTTTTTATGGAGACCAGCATAAGGTCTATTTGGAAGGAATAACTGTTTAAAGTAAGTGTACACCCTATGTATATATCGTTTGTGCTCTCGGTCTTGCTATTATCCATCTCTATAGTGAACGTGTCTTATAAGGACTAGGGATTTTGTTTTAGTAGATGTTTAAATTTCTGGCTCACAAAACTTTTCTCCGCACCACTATCAAAAAGAATGCATGCGTAAGAATTGTTGAGAAGAAATGTACCGGTAACCACGGTAGGATCTGCCATCGCTTCTTCGTGGCTAATTGCTAAAACTCTTCCTGTGCCCCCAACATTCTTCGTCTTTGGGCAGTTTCTCTTGTAATGCCCGATTTCGCCACACTCATAACAAGCTTGACTAACTCCCATGGCGGGGACTTGAGATATGGGTTGTGCTGGTGTTGTACAGAAGCAGACAGTATGCCCCTTCTTGTTGCAGGATCTGTAGTGTATTTCCTTGCAAACTCCCGTGTGATGGAAGTTGCACTTATCGCACTTTGGAAAAGTTCCAGCATATCGATGCGGGTTTGCTGGAGTAGCAGAAATAGTGGTAGATGTAGGAGTAGGAACGACAGTTAGAACAATAGTAGTGTGTACTGCCACAGTTTGTTGCTTCTTAGATGGTTCCTGTGATGACTGTCCTTTTCGTTTATTCCAGAATTTCTTTTTACCGCCTCCTTCTTTGGGCTTTTCAGGAACAGCTGGTATGGAATCTTGAATAACTCCATGATCTATTAATGTTTGTGCCAAACGTTTGGCACTATCAAAGGTAAGGGGATTGGCAGCTAGAACATTCCCTTGAGTCGGGGGAGTTAATCGCCATATATACCTTTCCACCTTCTTGCTCTCCGGGGTGACCATCCCGGAACACAGTAGAGCCAGGTCACTGAACCTAGCAGTGTAAGCAGTGGTATCGGAGCCCTTAATCTTCAGACCCCAGAGTTCCTGTTCTAGCTTTTGCATTTCGCCCCTCGGGCAGTATTCAGCTAGCATTAGTTCTTTCAAATCATTCCAAACCATATTGTTGGCTATCGGTAGAGTCAGGGATTTGACTTGGCTATTCCACCAAGTGAGAGCTCTATCTGTAAAGGTGCATGCTGCAAATTTCACTTTTCTAGACTCAGGGCATGCACAAATTTCGAATATTGATTCGATTTTCTCGAACCAACGAGTTAAAGCAATGACACCTCTCGTTCCATCAAAGGATCGAGGTTTAGCATTTGTGAAATCTTTATATGAACATTCCTTCGGATTATTATGACTATCTCCATGATTAGAATGATGGGCACCACTACTTGCCCCACTGTTGCCACTGGCATTGATTTGTGTTATTGCTGCTGCCACGGCGGCAGCTACTGCTGCTTGAAAGACAGCAGCATCATATTGAGGAGGTGGTGGTGGTGGTGGATTTGGTGGATTGTTGTTCTTTCTGTTGGACTTTCTTGCAGGAATCTTTTATCTATAATGTTTTACGAAAATGGTGATAAGTACAATATCATGGGTCAGATGAAATTGGATAAGACATATCTTAATTTATGAAGCAAGATATTTATGAAAATTGTAATAATTCCTAATGAAGTAAAATGCTTATCATTTTCATTGATATATTGTTTTGTACATGAAGTTTGGAAAATTTGACCTAAATATAGGTCAATATTACATCAACAAAAAGAGGAAATTAGACAGTATTACTACCTACGAGTATTATATTCACTTAATCGTAGGATGGAGTTTTACATATAGTTAAAAGTAGTATATACATTCGAGATCCTAATTTATATCAGAATAGAAAATAGAAGTAGTGTAAACACTACTTGTGGCGAGTACGGCTCCTAGTACTAGGCTCTGCCACATGAGGTTCTGATTCCCTCAAACGCCTCTCCAGTGTAGTCTGACGCTCTTGGAGTGCTCTGATTTCAATTTGAGCAGCAATCATTTCTACATGAAGCATGTCTGCGTGGTGTCTGGTTTCATCGTGATCTCCATCTAGACGATGAATATTTACAGCGTTTTCTTGGGAGGCAGCAGTGACTTCTAGAATTCAGTTGATCGATATCTGAGATTGATTAACCTGACGAGAAATGCAACGTACTATAACAGGGATGGCCCTATCATCGGATCCTCCATTACTGATGTCATAAAAGTCTATGTTCATACCAAATAGAGGATGTTGTCTTTGTTGGTGGCTCCACCTGTGTAGTTCTTCACCCCATGTTGGGGTCGGACCTTGAAAATGTTGTCTGGCTGCTGGGTGTTGTACTCCTTGCGGTGGATTATATACCTCTGGTTCCGAGTCTGTGCCATCTGAACTATCCTCCTCGGGATCCTCTCAAGGATCATCTTCTATCCAACCATTATTTCCTTGGTTAGGGAAGTAGGGATCTCCAGGTGGAGGATATCCTTCCATAAAGTTTATACGAGGAATTTAAAGGTAAGATGCATAGAAATAATGTAGTTTTACAAAATACTCCTATAGTATTTTAAATTTTGTGTTCTGTTCTAGAGTTCTTCTGTATAGCTAGAGTTTGGTAAGCTTTAGACTTGTCACAACACTACCATCACTCCCAAACATATGTTGATCATATCTCAAACAAATATAGTTGATCAGGCTATATTTATCCTAGATATGATTACATAACTGTCCAGGTTTAACTGTAGTGTCGAACATCAAAATACTTTTATGTAGTTATTACTGTGATACTATTTCTGTAGGTGTGAGTGTTAGTATACTTCTTATAAAATACTTATATTTTAAAAGTATACTTGTAGTCAGAGCACTCCGGCCCCATTGTATTTATAGTTGTATATGTTTTATGAATTGATATACTGAGTTCACTATAAACAAAGCTCTGATACCAATCTGTCACACCTCCAAACCGGTACGACGGAAACATTCGGGGGTGGATGACTTCATGTGTAGTATCACAACAATGCACAATAGTAATCAGAGTACAACATTCATTACATTGATAAAATATAACATTAAATTCGTGTTCAAATCATTGTACATTCGACACCAAAAAGTATAATTAAAAGACATAATTATATGAGACTCTGTCTTCCTCAAAACTTGTGGGTACATGTTTATCGATTTCCTGAAAATACAAGTAGTTTTGAAAAGAGTGTCAACAACTAAGTTGGTGAGTTCATAAACATGTTTGTAATAGAAATCTGTTATTTGTTCCATTGAAAAATGCAAGTATGTTTTTCCCAGAAAATCCTATATTTTCTGTTGTATATGTATTTCTGTTCTAAAATAGTATGATATAGTTTTAAATTCTCATAATACTATGAAAAGTATGTTTTCACTGTACTAGAATATCATTCTTTATTTATACTTGTACGAAAGCTTGTGAAATTGTAAATATCTAGATTCACTAATTATAGTTTCATTTATATAAAACTATTTGAAGTTGTTTATTTATTCTTACACTAAAAGCATTATTCAATACCAAATTGTGAGTTAATATAACCATGCTTGATGACCTAAGCCTCTCCTGAAACACGACGTTCTTCAGGCGTCGAAATATGATATGACAATTGTCACCACAGGTCTGCCGACCTAGCTGTTGCAAGCAGCTCTGGTGCGGGATTGTCAGTCCCGTATAGATGTATACACAAGTGTCACGCTCTCCCTCAAGGAGACTGGTTATAATTTTCAGGACTTTTGTTTTATACTAAAATAAGTACTTGAAGCGTGTCTCACAAATGCTATATTGATAGTTACGTGTAGAATAATGAAAAATATCTTTGTAATAGATATTTTGTAAATATCTCATAAATTATATTTAATATAATTTATATAGTTGTTTTCGTAAGTTATTCTGAATATGAAAAGAAATATGTAAGTTCCATCAACTGTATTGATAAGTATGCATGACTCATAAACTATATCTATTATAGTTTATATGTTTGTTTTTATATGAAATCCTGAAGTGGTAAAATAGTATGTTTATTTTAGTAAAAATAACAATCGTAAACTATTTGAATAAATTTTGTTATTTATACAAGATTTCCTTGTATTTTACTTGTATTTCCCCCTAAAACATTATAAAAATAGTGAAAATATAGGGGTATAAACTCATTTGATAGGTGATGATTCGGGCAGCGTTTCGTTTCTAGAAAGGAGTTTACTTGATGAAACTGAGAGTTTTTGATGAAAAGTCGGCTTCACGCGGGTAGAGTTTCAGCTAAAAATTGAGGACTTCGGGGCTTGCTTCATGTGGTAAGGAGTTTCCCTGGACTTCGGAGGGTTTAGAAAGGCTTAAATGAGTGCTTAAGTGGAGAGAGGATTTGAAAAATGTAAACAAAAACCGGAGGCCTCGCATCCTATTTATATGAGGGGTCTGGTCCTCGGTACGCTGGGCGTAATATTCATGTACGCTGGGCGTACAACTGAAAATCTCAGTACGCTGGGCGTACGTCTTGTACGCGGGGCGTACTGGTTTGAGTCTTATCCGATCTTCGGACGTGGCAAGGCTACAAGGTACGCGTCGAGGCTAGTCATATTACGTTGTGCGTAATCTTTTCGTATGTCGGGCGTAGTGGCTACCTGGCTTCGGACGTCTTGATTGAGCGAGATACGTGTCGCATGCGAAGAAAGAGGCGACATGGTCAATCTGAGGCCTAGTTTACGAGTACGCTAGGCGTACTCTTGTACGCGGGGCGTACTTCCTTTTTTCAAACTTCAAAAATTCATATCTTTCGCATACGAACTCTGTTTTTGACATTCTTTATATCCACGCGTAGGTAAGACTATGCTCTACAACTTTCGTTTAGACTCCGTCGGCTAATTTTGACTTTATTTTTAAAGTTATATTTTTAACAGGCCGGGACAGGAAAAGTCCGTTAAAAATTCATAACTTCTTTATCCGACGTCTGTTTTCATATGTCTTTTTACCGTTGGATTTCTTTTGGTAAGATCTCCGATTTTCGTTTAGGTTGTGTTGGCCAAAAGTTACTCGATCTAAATTTCGAGTTTCGGGCTGCGTACTGTTGTGTCGAAACTTAGAAAAATCATAACTTCTGCATACGAAGTCAGATTTAGACGTTCTTTTTACGGACACTCTCGGTCTAACATATACTATAACTTTCATTTAGATAGTTAAGGCTAAAAAGCATTTTATTGAAAACTCATTTTTTTACGTTAAACAGTGTTTTGCCGGTTTTGTCGCGGATTTTCGATAGGTCATAACTTCTTCGTTATAACTCGGATTTGGGCGTTTTTTATATTTTTGGAATCCTTGACACGATCTCTACCACTGTATTCATCCCAAACAAGTTTATTTAACATTTCATTTTTGAGGGTCGATTATGTAAATGCACATAGTATACAAAAATTTCTCTTTATTATTTTAAAAAGAACTACAAATTGATCTATACTATTACATTGATTCGAAATAATGGGTTATTACAAAAAGAAAGGAATTTTGCCTTCCATCCCGGCAATCTACTCCTAAAGCGATCCATAATAAGGGACCAAGAGTCTACTCTAGTCGTATTCTGACCAACTGGAACTCCCAAATGAATAAAAAGGAGCGTATGCGAAGCACACCCCTGACGGTTAGCCATAGAAGAAACTTGATCAGCGTAAACCCCACACCATACAACTTACTCTTAAGTAAGTTGATTTTTAGACATGAAGCCAAGAAGAGAAAATGAAGAATATGGACAACATGGAGCGCATTTGTCTGATCCCACTCTGCCATCAGAACTATGTCATAAGAATAAATAAAATGAGATATATCAATACCCTAATCGAAACCCCCCCCCCCCCAATAAATATTAGCTATCTGAGCACGAGCCAAAGCCACATGCAATCCCTCCATGGACAAAACAAAAAGGAAGGGGAATAAAGGATCACCATGTCTTAAACCTCTATACATATGAAATTCTCGAGAAGGAAAACCATTCACATGAACGGAGGCTATAGCCGTAGATAACATCTCGATAATCCAATCACACCACAAAGACCCGAATCCCATAATCTCCAAAATCTCCATAAGGTATTCCCAAGATAAAGAATCATAGGCTTTCTCAAAATCCAATTTGAAAATCAAAATAGGATTTGTGTAAGCCTTACTCCAAGCTACTATCTCATTAAGGAGAAAAGGCTCGTCTAGAATCTGGCTACCTTTAATAAAAGCAGACTACTCCATACTGACCATGCTACCGATGTAACATCCGGTTTCGAGAAGCTTCCAATTTCAGGAATTATGGACATTAATGGATCAAATTAGGGCCCTGGACTTCAAAGGGTTTGGGTTCTAAACCCATTTGGGAGTGGATTATGTAGGTTGTGTGAGCCAAACTTTCGATTTGTACTTTGGAGTCTAAAGGGTTTAATGGTAAAAGTAATGTTTCAGAGCTTTCTAGAATTAAGGATTTAAGTTCGGGTGATTTTAAGTTGAAGGAGATTAGATGAGATTGTAGGGCTTCTCATTACCTTTTCGATCATATAAAGAACACCAAAATCGAATTAGGGATGCAGAAGTTGTGACCGTTAGAAGTAATGAAGATTTTGGGTTGAGCCGAGTAAGCTAGGCGTACAGGGCGTACGTTGGGCATACTGGGCAGGAATGATCTTTGAGGGCAACCTGGTATGCTGGGCGTACGCGGCCCATATTCAAACCCTAATTGATATTAAAAACAAACAGATAAACATGCAAGTTTGATAAAATTATGTTCACATAAACAAAAAAACTATATCAAAAAGTGACAATATCATGTAATCTAAGAATTTTCAGAAACGATAAACAATAAATTGAACTTCAAATACTTCCATTAATAAAAAAACGAAACAAAGCAAACAGAGAAAGACGAATACATAAAATAAAGTATAAATAGTTCAATTAACAAAACAACGAAATCAAAAATTAACAATATTAGATAATCTAACAATTTCAGCAACGACAATCAATAAATCGAACTTAAAACAACTCGATTAATAGAAAATCTAACCAAATCAAACAGAGAAAGGCAAATACAGAAAATATAGCAAAAAGGAAAAAAAAAAAAAACTAGGATTTCCTAATAATTAAAAAACGAAAAAACCGAATCAATGACAAATAATCGATGAATCTGAACAACAATATAGCAAAAACTAACAATAAGGACTTTTATTATACATAAAGAAATCAAACATGAACTTAATAACCTAAACACTAAAAAAAAGTACCTACTCCCATAAGATCAACCGGAGAACTGCGAAGATTAAACACGATGATTGAAAGAGTATTACGACTTCGAACGACAGGATTATACGATCGATGCTTGATATTGAGAACTTGATACAATGAAAGAACAAAGAAGAATAAAGAAAATGGGGGGAAATGAAATAAACCGTAACGAGGGTTTTCTTTTTTCAAATGACGATTGAGCCCTCAAAACAATTAGCCCTCGAAGGAAAATGGCAAAAAGTTTGATATAATTTCAAAAATGCCACCACCATTTTTATTAAAAATACAATTAAATAAAAAAAAATCATAGTCATTCAAATTTTTAGATGGAGGGTCACGATTAGTCCTCACAGTCCTCACCGAAAAAAGAGTCATCACCCAATCCAATATATCGTATACTATATATAAAGCATATTAGTCATATCTTGAATTTTAAGAGGTACAAGATACAAAGTTTTTTTGTACAAATCAATTATGCATAACAAACCATTAATATTTGCTAAAATTTTGAAGACTTGAATTAAGGAAGGTTATTAATAAATTAATTTGGAGTAAAATAACAATTTTAAAATATTAAATCCATCAATATAAGTTAATTTACATTTCTTAAACTAGATACCAATAATAATTAATTTACATAAAATGTATAAACATACAATATAAATATAAGTTTTAAATATAAATATTTTAATTAAAAATGACAATTTTTCTTATTACATAATAGCTAATAAAAAAATCTAATAATTATTTTTTTCGTAAGAAAACTATTTGCCAAAAAAATTATTTATCGCCGCTGTTTGTGCGGGCACACATTTAATATATATATATATATATATATATATATATATATATATATATATATATATATATATATATATATATGTTGGTTCGAGTGAGGACTGCGATGACCAATCTTTGCAGTAGGATTGAAAAAATAAAAGGCTAAGATTTTATTTTATTTATCATTAAAATCTCACGAGATGATATGTTGTTCTTGTAATTGTGTGCGACATTTTAGTATTTTCGAGGAAAGATTAATTGTTTGGAGGTTAAATAAGCAAAAGGAAAAAAAATCAAAGCAAAAGCATCGTCGTCCGGCACAACTACTCTCTCTCTCTCTCTCTCTCTCTCTCTCTCTCTCTCTCTCTCTCTCTCTCTCTCCTATTGGCCGAGTCTTTTTTTCCACCCACCTTGTTTTCTCGCCATAATGTTTTTTTTTTTTGGAAAAAAAAATATCTAAAAAATTTAAAGTTCTTAAATTTTAATTCTATAGAAAATGAGGATAATCAAATAAAATTGAAAAAAAAAATAGTTTTCTAATTTTTAAAAAAAACCTAGAAAAAAAGTTTATCCAAAAATAATGAAAATTTAAGGGATACTTCTAGTAATTATACTAGTGACTTTCTAGAAAGAATTTTTTTAAAATTTTTTTTGCGGTGTATATTTTTAATTTTATGAAATTTTGTTCTTATAAAATATAATGAAATGTTTTGTATTCAAATTGAAAAAAAAAACAAGTAATATTATTCTTCATAATACTATTTTTGTAAGTCTGTGAAAGAAACTCTTTAAAAAATATATTGTTAAGGATACAAGCATTTTTTAAATGATTTTATTTTTTTATAAAAAATAAGACGTGGAAATTTTCGTTCTAAAAAGTGAAAATCAGTTAAAAGTATATCATATATCATATTTTATGAAATTTTTTAAAAGAAATTTTTATAAATAAGGTCATTTGGATATCAAACTTTATTTTAAACGATTTTTTAAATATGAAACATAATATAATTTAAAATGAGATGATTCAAAACATTTATGTTTCAAAAAAAAAGATATGATTCAACATATTGATAATCGATCCTTATATTGTTATGATCTAAAAATATTTTGATTCAAATATTGTATGATCGTTAATTATATCTTTTATGATTCAAAATTAAATGATTCGAAATATATAATGATCTAGAATTTGTTTTTTAAACAAAAAAATTAATTTATTTAAAGAATTTATTAATCAAAAATCATATGATTCCAAAATGATATAATCTAAAATACTATAATTCAAAATAAGTTGATTCAAAATTTATGATCCAAAAATAATAAGATTCAAAAAAAAGTATGAACGCAAAGTATAATGATGCCTAATATCTTTATTGTTTAAAACTTTTATAATTCTTAAACATTAAAACGCAAACCGATATTAAGATTAAAAACATCAAAAAGTAAAAACAAAAATAAAAAACATTAATAACTTCAAATATATAGTACATACATTAAAAAAACACAAAACAAAAAAATTATTTTAAAAAAAATAGAAAAAATGAAAATTAAAGTAAAAAAATAAAAAATAAAATAAAACTATAAACCTTAAAACCGAGAATATATATGTTAATTAAATTTATTTTTTTTAAATTTTCTAAAATTTAAAAAAAAAATTTAAAAACGAAAATAAATAATAAAAAAACGCACTTAAATAACGTTCCATAAACGTTGGTTGCATGTGATTAAATCCCTGAGTTCATATTAATTACCATGGACTTGCGTTGCATGCTAACGCGTCACGTCTAAGTATTGAGTTTGATGTTTGTGACATTGACGAAATGGGTGGTGAAGAATGGTTGTTGCTGTACTCAAAATTTTTTGAGTTCTCACCGGATCCACAAGATATATATATATATATATATATATATATATATATATATATATATATATATAGACAGAGAGAGAGGAAATATCATTTGAGAACCTATAGTTTCCCGAGAACCAGAGAACTAAACAAGGGCCGTTAGATCAAAATAATAGAAGGTTAAGATGGTTTGTGGCATTTTTGTTAATACGTGGAAAAAATAAAACACGGGGGTATGATTGAAATGAATCGGGGGGGGGGGGGGGGGGGGATTTTAGTGATATCAGAAAACTTTTCTCCTTCTCTCTCTTACTATCCTCTTTCACGTCGTCTTCTTCACCGAATCACCCCCTTCTCCCTCGATTAACCACCTCTGCATCTGCAATCTTTGACTACTAATAATCAGTCATCATTGATCTCCAAATCATCAATGACAAATCCACGAACCAAGAGATCGGTGTTGTTCGTGTTCATCTTCGATTGCAGAAGTGATCGTTGAACACCTAAATCCTTCGGTGGTGGATCGACGGTGTACTAGTCGTCATGTCTTACTAAAACCGGGCCATAATTATCAATCGTCGTTGGATTCATTCCACTCCGGTCGAGATCTCTCTTCTTTCTTACTTTCACACTTGTTACAAATTTTGAATGTTTTTTATTCAAAATTTCTTTTTTGATAACATTTGAGGCATGGTGGAATTAACCAGAGGTATTCTGCGATTAAGGCCGGAGTGACAGAAAAAATGGTTGAAGCTTTCGACATAAACGACTTGGCTAATGATGTTTACGAGCATAATTTTGGGCATCGGCCATTTCAGGTATGTTTTTGATAATGCAGTTCACGAGCAATAATGAGCCTATGGTAATTCCTTGTAATGATTGCATTACAGTTTTCGTTGCTTGCTCTTCTTTCAAGTTCAATTTTTTGATGAATCAATACAAATATACCAACTCATAACAATGTTTATAAAAATGGATCAAATAGTTACCTTTTTCTTTTTGGGGATGAATATAGGGCAACATTCAGACCTTAACTCCTGCTGATCTTGATCGTTAAAAAACAAATGTGTGGCTTCTTTCTCCACCATGCCAACCTTTGTGGCAACCCGTTGTTTCTTTTTAATAAAGCCTTAATCTCCAAGTATGTTTATTCAATATATATGCAAGGTTTTGGAATATCATGTTGGAAATAGGATGGCATAACCTTCATACTTAACATAAAATCACATATGATTAGGCCTAACACACACTAGTTCAAAGTTAAAGGGTTAGTTTGGAATTAATTCAAAT
Source organism: Lactuca virosa (assembly GCF_052849685.1). Taxonomy (NCBI): domain Eukaryota; kingdom Viridiplantae; phylum Streptophyta; class Magnoliopsida; order Asterales; family Asteraceae; genus Lactuca; species Lactuca virosa. The sequence continues at coordinate 284,595,704 of NC_136428.1, forward strand.
TCTAAGGCATGAGAACACCCAAAAGGGTGTTCACGGCCATAAAACACTCCTTAAATGGAGTTTACGGCCAAGGAACACCCCAAAAAGGGTGTTCACGGTCCAACCATGAACAAATAAGGTGGTTCACGGTCCATGCAAAAAGGGGAATTGTTGTTTACGGCCAAAGTGGAAAAAGAAACATGTGTTCACGGTTCAATTAACCGTAAACACCCCCTTAATGGGCTAACTTTCAATTCAAGTCCAATAAGCCATCCGTAAACACCTTAGTCCCAATCTCTTTTCAACCGTAAACACCTCCTATATATATGGGTTTGCACTCTGATTAATTCATTTCACTCATTTCCAACCGTGAACAACCTCAAAATTCTCTCAATCTTCAAGTGTTTACGCCTTCAAATCTTCAAATCTTCATAAATTTCTTCAAGAACACTCATATATGCCTTCAAATCTTCATATGGCATTCATATCTTCATGATCCAACCGTAAACCCCCAAGCATCCAACCGTAAACCCATTTTTCAACCATAAACCCATTTTTCCAACTTTCCAATTTAACCCCCACATACCTCCAATTTATTTGTAAGTCCTCTCACACTTAATTCATTAATTAACACATCAATTAAATTAATATTATTATTAATTTAAATGCGACATCAAATATAATTATTTTAGGGCAACGTTATTAGCGCGTACGCATACCCAGGGAACTGTCGCTACAACTCGCTAACTCCAATTCACGTGCATTCAAGGTGAGTTCATACCCCTACGTTTTCAATATTTTTCAATGTTTTTAGGGGGGGGGGGGGGGAATATAAGTACAACACAATTAAATTTGTGTAAACATTCAAATGATTTCAAACGTCTTCAACGATTTTAACGGTTACAAACAATTTCAAATAACGATAAAGTATTTTAAACAGTTGCAACCATCATTCTTACAATAACATACTATTATATATAAATATTGTTATTTATATAAAAACGAGTTCAATATTTTAATCCTTTGTAATATGTTGAGCAAAGGAAAACGTTTTTGAATAATCACATTTCTAATGGATTATTTTTATAAACTATAATAGGTATAGTTTATGGAACAAATACATTATCAACGCACGAAACATAGATACAATGCGAATAAACATATAAACAATAATAGATATAGTTTATGGATCGTGTGAACAAATAGTCGTTTAAATTCAAAGGATTCATTTTATTCTACACTTAATCGTCGGTATAGCATTTTATGAGTGAGCATTCTTCGCGTACTTATCTAAGTACTAACAAAAGTCCTGAGATTATAACCAGAGTTTCCTGGAGGGAGAACGTGACTTTTGTGTATAGATCTATACGTGACTGACAATCCCGCTTGCTGAATCTTAGCTACAGTCATTGGGGTGACAAAATCATTTCGATTCCGATGCCTGAAGAACGCCGTTCAGGCAATTCAATGGTCAAGTATGGTTATAACAACTCATAAATTTGGTACTAAATAAAATGATTAATGTATGAATGGTAAAAAACTTCACTTAGTTTTATTAAAAATAAAACTACAACAAGGCATTTTTACAAATAACTGGTGAACTCATCAACTTAAATGTTCATACACTTTCAAAATCACTTGTATTCTCAGGGGACCGTTAAGACAGGTACACCCACTAGATTTTGAGAAGACGGAGCTTTCGGAGTCACGTCTTTATATTTTGCTACTTTTGATGTATATAGATATGAATCAAACCGATGTATATACCTTTTATATATATTCAATGTAATGGTTGTGTTTACTTTGATTGCTATGATACAATTGTTGTGATACTACACATGACGTCTTCCACCCCCGAACGTTTCCGCCGTTCCGGTTTGGGGGTGTGACAACCTTATATGTATAGACTTTGGTTTCAGGTCACAATGAAAAGGTAAAAAAATAGTGTCTTCAAGAACCATAAATGAGGACCAAAACCTTTGTTGGAACCAAACTTGCATTGCAAAAATCAACTTAACTTAGGGACGAAAAACGTAATTTACTCTCATAATAATATCTAACATTTTGCCTGCAGGAGCTGATGGTGATGATTGTACATGTACTTTGAGTTTGTGGTCCTTGAATCTAGGTCTTTTCTTCAAGAACAATGTTGATGCTTCTCTTTCAGTAATTTTAAATCCGGGTAGGTGACCATGTATTCATATTCTATCTAAAATTTTATTTATTAATACAATTTTTTATTCTATTTTATATTATTACAAGAGTCTATCACCAATGAGTTCCTTTCAATCTGAACTTGGGGTTCAGTTTGGAACATCTCTTGAAGCTCCTCATGTTATGAATGTGGAGTCACAGGTACCAATAAACTTTCTTACCTTTTTTTAGAATCAATCATTTTTAAACAATTCTGTAATCTTTCTTATTTAAATGACGGTTTTACCCTTTATGTTGCAGTTATGGGCGGGCAAGATTCACAGTGGGCAGGGGTAATTACCCATTGAGTGCAAGTTACAAAACATCTGAGGGCTATGGTTTCTAGGTAATTTCCAAAGAGGACAAAAATGGAAACATTTCCCCATTTCTTTTGATTATAAATATGATATGATTGTTTGTTTTTGTTGTGCAGGATGCACTTGGAACATCCCTTGAAGAAATATGCAAAGTTGTCCCTCGTAGCTATTTGGTGCTCCTCCCAAGCTACAAACTTATGGACAAATTCCGCAATCGTTGGTCTGAAACAGGTCAATGGACTCGCCTAAATACACAAAAACGTGTTTTTGTTGGTGAGTTTATTCTACAATATGCATTAAAAAGCAAAACAATGCTTCTATTGAAGTCATCTATTATCTCTAATAACTCATATAGTTAGTTTTTGGTTTGATAATGGAGTCTTGTTTGTCATGTTATTACTTATTAGAGCCAAGAGGAAGCTAGGATGATTTTGTGCAAGTTTTGAGTGGTAATTATGATACAATTTGTGGCAATAAACTTGCAATTATAAATGAGAGGAGAAGGGGTAAAAAGGTGGAAGCAATATCATGTTCTAAAGGGAACGATAAAAAGGGAGCTACATTTCTTGCTGTTTGTCGAGGAAAGGTATATTGTTGATGTGTCATTTGCATCATATTTTTTGAAATTTTTTAAATTGATAAAATGTTGTATAGGAACCAACCTCCTCCTTATTGTGTCATTGATTTATATACTGAAATTACTATGACCGGATGTACAGGTGTCAGAAGGAATTGACTTCTCACATGATAATGCTCGAGCGGTTGTATCCTTTATGTTATTAATTGCTTCTTAATTCATTATGATGATAATTTAATTGCTAATATTTTATTCAAAGCATGGTTATACTTCTGGTACCCTTTTCTGTTTTCAATATGATCCTTCACTATACCACCTGTTACTTTGATAATCTTAGATAATTATAGGGATTCCTTTTCCAAACGTGTAAGATTCTCTTTCTTGTTTTTTGACTACATTTGCACCCTTGATAGGATATTATGTATTTATGTTATATTCAAAATATTATATCATGTGATGTCTTTCACATCCTGCTGATTGCTAGTATTGTGGATTAACACACAAGAAAAAAACAAAGAAACAATGAAATCAATGCTTCAGTATACACACACATAGTTTTCTTTCTCCATTTATGGTTGTCTTTTTTCTTTGATCTCTCTTCATCTCTATATCGATTTGGTTTGGTTTAGGTTTCTGTGGTTACCTAGGTTTTGCGGAGGGTTGAAATCGCTTTCGATTTTTGATTTTTTGATTCAATCTTGTTGGCGTCGATCAGACTTACTGCCTCTAGTTTCTGTGTATTGTAAGTTCGCATATATGTAAGAATTCTAATTCATGTTCTTCATCGTCTATTGAAGTTGTTCTAAATTGCTAGTTTTGTAACTTGTAAAATGAAATGAGACCTTGTATTCTGATTGTTCTATATTAGGATGATGTTAAGTTTTCTCTAGGTAGGATACCTATCTTCCTTGCCTTCATCGTATAATGTTGACCATCTTTCTATCTATAATTCTAGTAGATTGAGAAGCTTTTCGTTTAGCTAATGGAATCATTGGTCACTAAAAGTGCTATTAAGTAGGTTCATATTACTCGAATTCACAAATGACCATGAAATGTCAATGTATATGTAATTTTGGAATTATATGTATAATTATACCAATATTGGTATCTATTTGCACAAAAAAAATTATAAATTTGAGTATATTTTGTCTTTATAATAAATATAAGCATTAAGGTGACACGGACAAATTCTACAGTTGTAGAAGCAGAGGTAGTAAATGAAGGTGATCTGGATCTTGCAGATAGTGAAAAAGGGATACTGCTACATGGTACATAATTTATGATGAATACGCTTGATGTGACTAGAAGCTCTATAAAAAAAACAAAAAAAGAAGGTAATACTAATCCCCATTGCAATATCCCAGTTTCACAAACACACCCAATATTTTCTTTTTAAATAAAAGATGTTGTGATGAATATGCTTGATTAGGTCCGGACATACATAGTTGTTGTGTTCTACGACCGCCTTTAACATATAGAGTTGAAGTTATGGGGATCTTGTTGTTTTCTACTATCGCCTTTAACATAAAAAATTAGCTCTTAAGTATGTTTTATTTTCATATTTCTGTCCCCTTTATACAACTTGGTTTTCTTACTTACAACAATATTAGATGTGTAGTGATTCATATGTAAATCACAAGTGAATCACATAAGAATTACATGTGATTCACATGTGAATCACATGTAATTCACATGTAATTCACATGTAAATCACAAGTGAATCTCATATGAATTACATGTGATTCATATGTCAATCACATGCGATTCACATGTAAATCACAAGTGAAATTACATGTGATTCACATGTCAATCACGTGGGATTCACATGTAAATCACATGTGATTCACATGTAAATCACAAGTGAATCACATAAGAATTACATGTAAATCACATGTAATTCACATGGGATTCACATGTGATTCACATGTTAATCACAAGTGAATCACATATGAATTACATGATTCACATGTAAATCACAAATGAATCACATATGAATTACATTTGAACATATGAATTATATGTTATTCACATGTAAATCACAAGTAAATCACATATGAATTACATGTGATTCACATGTAAATCACATATGAATTATATGATTCACATGTAATCACATTTAATTCATATATGAATTGCATGTAATTTACATGTAAATCACATATGAATTACATGTTATTCAAATGCAAATCACAAGTGAATCTTAAAAGATACAATCACATGTGAATCTTACATGAAATAATCAAATGTGAATCTTACATGAATTATACATATGTTTTTTGTGAATGTTCTTGCATTAATCAATTTTTTTTTATTGTAGATTTGGAAGAATCTTGGGAAAAATTGAAGCGGTGAAAAGTGATAAATTGAAGAAAATATAGAAATCTTGACACGAAGACATAGCGCTTTCAAATTTTGTAGCATTTTTTGGGTTTTTAATATTTTATTTTGTATCGAATAAAATACTTGTACTATTGTCGTTATAGATTAGTAAGTAAAATTTGTTTTTTATGATTTATTTACGTGTATTATAGTATAAGAAATATGTATAAATGCATTTGAAAAAATATGAATATATTCTCAAAAAACATTGTTTTTTTTGGTTAAAAAAATTATTGTTTAAAAAGAAAAAAAAACCAGTTTTTTTTTTTTAAATTTACTAAGTTTTAAAAATTTCCTGTTTTTTAAAAATTTGCAGTTTTTTAAAAAAATATTTTTTTTCAACTTTTTTTAAAAATTTATGCTTTCTAAAAAAAATTAAAAAAACAGCAATTTAAAAAAACGAAAATTACTTTTTTATAAAAAAATCCAAAAATTTGTTTTATAATGTTAATTTTAGACATTTTTGTTAATATTTCCAATAATACAAAAAATTAAATGGGATTGGTAAGATGCAAATTATGCCCTTAATGAGTTAATTTTGATCCCAATGGTTTAGGGTAATTTGCGCGTTTGGTCCTTAACTTATTTTTTTTAACTAGGAAGGTCCCTACTTTTTGTTTTTGTTACGCGTTTGGTCTCTATCTTACCTTAAAAGATTATTTTTCCGTTGATTTTTTAATTTATTTAAATATACACACCCCCAACCCCACCCCTTCACTTTACCTTAACTACCCCACCATTTTTTCTATTTAAACCATAGTATTTTTAGGTAAGACATGGACCAAGCACGTAACAAAAACAAATAGTAGGGACTAAGCACGTAACAAAAACAAACAACATGGACCTTCCGAGTTAAAAAAATAAGTTATGGACCAAACGCGCAAATTACCCCAAACCATAGGGACCATTCATGTAATTACTCATATATATATATATATATATATATATATATATATATATATATATATATATATATATATATATATATATATATATATGTTCAAGTATTCTAACTAGTTATTGTGTGGATGTAAGAATGATTGTGGGCCAATCAAAATTAAATAATTAACTAAATCAATAAGGGTTATTTAGTAATTTGGTAAATGAATTCCATAAATCATCCCTATAATATTGCTAGACTTTTAACCTAATTAAATAAATCTCATCTTCCTCCTTAATTATTCTACTCTTCCACCCGATAAAGCCATCCCCTATCTAATTCGTCGTCGTACTAACCCTAGCCCACCCTTCCGCCATCATATCCCTCCTCTTGCCCAATCCTCTGTAACAATCCATACGCCCAAAACCCTCCATCTCTTCACCTCTGATCAATATTCGGTATTAACAGAGCCACGAAGCCCTAAATCCCATTACGATTGGGAGAAAAGAGCAGCAGTCGTGGTGTCGTTCCAAGGAGGAAGACGAGGCAGCTACCTGTCGATCCATCGCGGTATGTAAAGTTGAACAAAGATCAAGCGCCTGTCGACGTTAATCCGGGAGAGCTCAATCAGCCTATTGAAGTTCCTCAGGTTTGATCACGACATCTTTTGTGTACCAATTGTAGTTAGTTGACCGATCTGGTTAGCGTTAAAAGTAAACCTCTTCCGAAAATTCAAAATTTAGGGCTTTTTTACTGTGGTTTAGATCTTTCTTACCCCTCACCTCCCGTTGTAATTTTTTACTGTGGTTTAGATCTTTTTTTATTCCAATGCTCTACTTCCACTAAGCTGGAGACGGACAAAGCTGGAGACGGAGAACTGGAGACAACTTATCATACCCTGCCATTTTGTTCTCTTTGATCAAATCTTTTGTCAAATTGTTTCAAAAACAAAGGTAAGTCAATGGCTTCTAATTAATGGAATTGGAATAGGAATCCTTTGGTACCTTAGGCTGGAATTAGGATTCAGATTCATATTCCTTCTTGGGAATAGGAATCAAAGGCGACAATGATAGTGTTTTAGCATTTCTACAGATGTCACCAACCCCAAGTACATTGTTTTTGTTTATAATATTGCCTTGAATTGATGTAATTTCTTGATTTTAAAAGATGAGGTGCACCTAATTGTTTAAAATTTGAATTATCTAACCATTTGTTTTTCAACAGAGTTGTAGGTGGGCTTGTGATCACGTTTTTTCTTGAAAAGGCTAAAGACATAGCTGATAGATTGCTCCAATGGTTGGGCTGTTCTCCCATTAAAGCGGTACGTGAGTTGGTTCATCGTGAGATAGTTCATTGATGTGTTTTAGGGGTCGATTATCTTCTCATTTCTTTCGAATTTCAATGCCTGTTCTTGTGGGTTGGTTTTAAGGTTTTCAAATAGTAAGGGTGTGGCAATACAAAAGGTATGTTGTCTCATTCCCTATCTTTGACAGTTTTGAGATCACATTCAGTTCCAATTATAGTGATGATTACTTCAAATTAAATAAATGGAATTATGATAAGACCATTGTGTGTTTAAATAAGGATAACACCCTATTATTGAGAATAAAAGCTTCTCGAATAAAATCATTTTTTTTGTGCTCAAAACTTTTTTCAATTTATTGATTCTTGTCCGTATATTTTTTGTGTTCAAAATTTTTTGTGTTATTTACTGTATTTTTTTGTAGCAATTCTGGTAGAACTGTCAGCATTCTTAAAGAATATGAACTTGCTAAAGCTTCTAATATGAACTATTATGCAATAATGTAAACTTGTTATTTTTTATATCAGTATATTCTATCAAAATTACTATAGTTTGTTTTATTATTTATCATATTAAATCATTCTCACAGATTTTTATTCTACATAATTCGATTTGCAGGTATTCTCATAGAAAGTGTGAAGGGAATGTGATGATCAAAGGCTTCAAGGTTGGATGATGGTGCATGAGATGGACAAGTCTATTCTGTCAGATTGATTAGCAACATATATTATATTAGAATGTATTAGTGTTTTACTTAGATTTTAATGTTTTATTCTTAAAGAATAAATTTAATTGTTAACCATTATTATATATATTCTTTCAGAATGAATGTCATGTGTGTATGTTTATAGTTGTATTTGTTCAGAATGAATGTAATTATTGATTTTAAGATATCAAAATTATTTTTCATATAAATTTTGTATTCATTAAAAATTATTAACTTGATAATATATGTTTATAGTATTCTGTCAGAATTTAATATTTTTCTAAGGATAATCATAAACACATTCTTTTAGAATATCCGAATTAATATATTTATTATAAAAAAATTCAGATTTTTAAAGTTTTGAGAATTAATTATTCCTTAAAATCTGTAATTTTCCTTTTTTAAATTTATTTTAATTGACTAAAATACCCTTAGAATGAAATTAAATGGTATTTTTTAATTATCTTTAATTTGATAATATGTATTAATCTCTTTCTTAAAATAAGTTAAATGATTGGCCCACATTCATTCCTACATCCATACAGTAATTAGTTAGAATAGAATAACCTAAGCCTATATATATATATATATATATATATATATATATATATATATATATATATATATATAGAGAGAGAGAGAGAGAGAGAAAGAGAGAGAGAGAGAGAGAGAGAGAGAGAGAGAGAAAGGATTAGGTAGGAACTCAAAAAATGGTAGGAACTGCGAGGACAATTTTTGGCCTTAAGATTGAAAAAAATAAATGGTTAGGATTTGATTTTATTTATCTTGAAAATCTCATGAGATGATATGACATTTTCGTAATTAATTGCGAGATTTTGATAAGGGTACAAGTGACAAAAACGAAAAGATTAAAACAAAAAAGAAAAGAAAAATCTGACCATGTGGCCTCTCCAAGAGCTGACACGTGTCCCTACCCCCCCCCCCCTCCCAGCATGACAAGTGTCCAGTCCTTATTGGCTGGTGAGTTTTTTTTTCCACCCGCTTACTTTTTCGGCCTTAACTTTTTTTTTTCTTTGAAAAACAAATTTGAAAAATCCAAAGTTCTTAAAATTTAATTCTCTACAAAATGAGCACAATAATGAAAATTTGAATTTTTTTTTATTTTTTATATTGATTAAAAAACGCAGAAAAAAAATTCTCCAAAAATTATAAAAATTTAAGGAATACTTCTACTCACTATTATAATGACTTTGTTAAAAGAATTATTAAAAAATAAGGTGTTTTAGAGACCAAATTTGATTTTAGAAGATTATAAGTTTTTTAAGAAAATGTTGAACATAATATGATGCAAATAGAGATGATTCAAAATATTTATGATTCAAAAATATTGTGATTCAATATGTTTATGATCCTTAACTTATTATGATCTAAAAATATTTTGATTCAAATATTTAATGATCATTAATTATTATGTTTTTTATGATTAAAAATTAAATGATTCGAAAATTATAATGATTCAAATGTTGTATTGAACAAAAACTTTATTTAATTCTTCGTAATATGGTTATAACTCAAAATACTATGATTCAAAATTTTATGATCCAAACATAATATGTTTCAAAAAAAATATGAATGGAAAATATTATGATCCTTAATATTCTTACTTCAAATTTTATAATTGCTAAACATTAAAAACTCAAACTGATATTTAGTTTAAAAAAAAATCAAAAAAATCAAAATTCAAAAAATAAAAACAAAAAAAAAACCCCTACTACCTTCAAGTATGTAGTAAAGATATTAAAAAAATGAAAAAAAACGAAAAAAAGAAAAAAAATTAAAAACGAAAAAAATATAAAAATATTAAAACCGAGCATATATCTATTTAAGAAAAAAAATTTTGAATTTTGCTTTTAACGAAAAATAAAAAAAATAAGATAAAAAAACCATAATAAATGAAAAAGAAAGGGAAAACCCATTTAAATGACGTTCCACGAACGTTCGTCACGCATGATTATTCTCTCGAGTCCGTATTACGTTTCATGCACGTGCGCCACGTGCGAACACATCGCGACTAAGTAAATGAGTTTGACGTTTGTGTCATTGACGAAATGATTGGTGGAGAATAGTCAAACTCATTTTTAGCTTATTATTAAGAGTATTTTAGTTGATTCTAATTATTTGATGATTTTTATGTTTAGATAAATGGAAAAAAAACAATAAGGGATTGATGGTAATTTTGAGAAATTAAACTTAAAAGTCATTATTATGTATAAGATATCAAACACTTAAGCCCTCAAATTCTTTCAAAATACTCTCATAAAACTTGAAGAACACTCCAACCATACCACCAACCATCACCACGCCACCGAGTACCGACGCCATGTCTTTCGCCTCACCACTGCTGTCGCCGCCTCGTACCAACGAACAACAACTTCCATGCTCCGCTCGATTCTAGATCGACATTTTCTGCTTCAGATCCACGATTATCGCCACTAGATCTATGATTTTCTATTCCAGATCTAAAGGTCCGGAAAACTACGAAGATCTACCACTATCGTCAACGATCATCACTGTTGTTGTTGTCATCATCTTATATCTGGTGAAACACCATCAGATCTGCAGCCTCCTTTGATTCTCTCTCTCTCTCTATATATATATATATATATATATATATATATATATATATATATATATATATATATATATATATATATATATATATATATGATCTTTGGTGAAAAACTACTAGATTTGATGCTGATCTGAAGTCTTTCACGTTAGATCTCCAGAGGAACATTCCTTCTTCGTCGCATCAAAGCCACTCGCACTAGATATATCATCGTTGTTTCCTCCACCGGAAGATTTGAAGTTTTCTGGTTCATATCTATGATTTTCGCTACCAAAAATGTCTAGATCTGTGAGCTCCAGTCCAAATCTATGATTTTTGTCGACACTGACGTCAACATCTACAAGCTCCGATGAGATTTGGTTTTGTGTTCTTCAAGTCTCAGATATGGTGAAATACCACAAATTTTCTCCATATCTTTCTCTCTGATATCTAGTGAAACACCACTAGATCTGCATCAAGTATGTCAATTTTTGTGTTGATTGTTTTTCCTTTTGTTAAGCTGTGAATTTAATGTTTTAATCTCTCTTTTGTCGTTTATTTTTCTTAATATTACTTTGAACTACTATAAAGTTATGAATCCACTACTATTAAGCTATGATTACAAGTTTGTTTTCTAATTTGTGGTTTTTTAGTTGTTATGTCATAAATTGAATTTAGAGTGTGTTATAATAGAGTTTTATCAAATAATAATGCGAAGTATGATGTTTAAATGTTTTACTAATTGTTTTGTCCTGTTAATGTTAGTTTTAACTAATATAAAAAAGATATTTGTTTTATGCTTCAACACATGACTTTTTACAAAATTTAAGCTTTAAATATATGATTTTTTTTATAATTTCTAAGCTGTGAATGCATGTTCTCATATTTATTATTGTAGTTACATCTCTTATAGATCTCTATAATACACTTTTTTTTTTTTGTTTTTGACTGCTCTTCAACCCTCTCGTCTTCATTTTCTCTATTCTTCAATTAAGTTGTAAGTCATTTTTGCTAATCTATTTTTGTCTTTATAAGTAAAATAGTTAATAGTATATTAAGAAAATTGAAGCTATGAAGTAAGATTGTAAAAGAAAAAGTAATAGAAATCTGATGAAAGTAGTGTAAACATCAATTCAAACAAGGCTTTATTGTAGTTGTGCGGTGCACTAGTGATTCCCTGACATAGAAAAAAAAACAGTGAATATTGTCATAGCTAAGCTACCTATGACATAAGGTTTAAAACTTTAGATAATAAAATAATAAAATGTATTGATTATATATTTAGGGGTTAAATATGTCATAGTTGTAAACTCACATCTATAACTTGCAGATTCCATAGGCGGATAAAATTTTCATTGATCATATAGAGTTAATATTTTATATAAATTTATTGATTAGTTAAATCCCTTGATATTAAACACTATAAACTAATATTTTTTTATAAAAAAAATAATTACTCACATAAATATATCAGACATCACGAGAATATATATATATATATATATATATATATATATATATATATATATATATATATATATATTCTTCTAATTACTTTGTTTCTTATTACAAAACAATTATTTTATTAGCAACAAAATTTGAAAACTTATTGTAAACAATTGTAAGACATTAACTAATATTTTGTTTAAAACTATGAATGATCTTTGTATTAAAGTTAATATTATACTTGCCTTAAATAATATTATTGTCAAACTAATCCAGTGACCACAAGTTTTGATCAATTTATTACGTAACATCAATTTAGTTGGACAGCCTTGAGTTTCACTTCTAGATTGCCACTGTGATAAACTGTAATTTTATTGTATTAAGTTGTGATTTTTGTGCATTAAGTTGTGATTTTTGTTTTTTAAATCGTGAATTAATTGCATTATATTGTGAAATTTATGTTTAAACTATGAATTTAGTATATTAAGTTATGAATTTTGTGTATTAAACTGTGAATTTTGTGATTTAAACGGTGAACTAATTGTATTAACTTGTGAATTTTCTATTTAAACTATGAATTAACTGTATTAAACTGTGATTTTTTATTAAATTTCGTGTTAAAATATGAATGATTTATATATGAATGTGTGTACTAATTTTGTTGTGAATATATTTATTTTTTTGTGTTGTATAAATACTTAATATTAGTTTTTATAATTATTTTGCATTAAATTCTAAATAAGTGAATTAATTATTAAATTATGAATATAGTATTTAAGCTGTTAATTAATGATTTTATATATAGTTCTGATTTGGAAGGAAAGATGATTACAACAGTGACACATGTGGTTGATGGTGGCGTGTTCTAGTTGGTGTTGATGGTGGTTATAGAGTTTGAGTTTGAGTTATTTAAATATATGAATTAGTGTAAAATGTATTGTATTATTTTATGTTGTGAATTTCATTTATTAAACTAAAAATTGACTATATTAAGTTTTATATTTGATATAAATTTTATGTTAAAATATGAATGAAGATTTGTATGAAAATATTATAGTGTGTATTAATGAAATAATATGTTTTTAAGATGTGAATATGGTATTTTAAACTGTGGATATATCTTATACACGATATGTATTTTATTAAAGAAATCCACAATTTAGAAAAAAAGAAAACTTAATTTGTCATGGCAGAATTTTATTTTTTTATTAAAAGTTTGTATATTTGACTGCAAAAATGAAATGTTATTTGTTAAAAAGTATTAATAAAGAAGTGAGAACTACAATGTGTGTTCTATTAAGCTGTGAATACGACCAAAAAAATTTCATTGAATTTGGTGTTAGTCCGACGGTGGTCCAACAGTGACACGACGGTGGTCCGACGACGATCCAACAACAAGTGACAACTAGTTGTAAACTAGAGAATGAAAAAGTTTGCTTTATATTATATTAGTGTTTGATTTGTCCAAAATGCACTTAATGAAATAATTAAAAAAAAATGGTTCTTAGAGTTCTTAATATTTTTTGGTTCTCATTTGAACATCTCCATATATATATATATATATATATATATATATATATATATATATATATATATATATATATATATATATATATATATATATATATATATATATTCACATTTGATTATTGCATACAATCATTTATGAATATTACATATGTTGACATGTGGACATAATTCTTATATGTTATTTACATATGAATTATATACTTGCCCTGTGTTTTTAAAAGACATACACTGATTCTTGTGTAAAGACATATTCACTTGTGAATATTACGTGATATATTTAGTTTATGCATTTCATTGAACACTTGGGGTGCAAATAAATTAACTTATATAATTATGGTAAAAAATTAACAATTGAAGCCAATAATTACAACACAAATCAAATTATATCAAAATCGATCAATAATCAGTAGGATTAGATCAAAAATTGTGAAAAAATGTATAAAAAATGAAGTTTTTCAAACCTGAAAAGCGAATTTTAATTTTTTTTTTCAAATATATGGTTATGTTGATGAACTTTCTATTGCTATCTGTTGTTTGATATTAGTGCAAGTTCTTTTGATGAAGTTTCGATGACTGGTGATCGCTAAATGATGTGACATCGATAAATATGATTTATTTTAACGATTTTGCTTAATGTCAATGAAACTGGACAAGATTGAATCACGATTTTTATTTAATAGTACGAATAAATGTTTTGATCATTAACCACAACATTTAGATGAACAAACGAAGATTTTTGATGAAGAATTGATGTTTTTATGAAGTGTCAATGTTTTATTTTATGAAGAACATGTGACGCTGATAACGAACAAGTAGTAGAACATATGATGTTGATGAAGAACAAATGAACGATCCAGATGAATGAATAACAGATGGTGTTGATGAAGAACTGATGAACGATCTACAAGAACAGTGTATCCTTAATGACTTAATCTAAATGTGTTTTACATATATAAAAATGATAGGCTGAAAATGATTCTCCCATTCTCAATCTTTTATTTTTTCTCAATTGAACTTATATATATATATATATATATATATATATATATATATATATATATATATATAAATACTAGGTTAAAACCCGTGGAACCCACGGGTGTTAACGTTAAATAAAATTAAAAAATTAAATTATGTAATAAAATAATATACGGTTAATTTAGAAAACTTATGAATTGTAATATTGTATTTTTTTAATAACTTTGTGATTTGTAATTATTTAATTAAACAGTAATTTGGTGAGATTAATAGAAATTGTTGTTATATTCATTAGTTTTTTTCAACCCAATTTTTGTAAAAAGAAAATAAATCAACCCAACTTGTGCAAAGCTCGTTTTAGAAACGCTAAAAGAATATGTAAACATATTGATGAGTTATCACGACTTGATTTAGACCGACAATTATCTACAATTAGATAAAGAAATGGATTTCCAAATTAGCTTCTTAGTTCTAAGACATGATCGAAACAACATCCAATATAAAGATAGAGAAACTAAGACCGATAATCATGTAGTTACGTACATATATTTACATACTTGTATCCAAGTTTAGCAATACCAGTAAAAATGATAACATAACCTGTCAAACATCTTAATCAAGAGTTAAGAGAAGATATATATTTAAACCCGTGGAAACCACGGTTAAGAAATAAAGACATTATTGATAATTTCAGATCGTAATTACTAATCAATGATTTGCATAAATTTATTATTTTACATAGAGGCTTTGTGTAAATTTATAATAATTAGTTAAAATTAATATATACACCGGTATTAATATCCGATCGCCGTTCGTATGTGTAGATATTTGATAAAATGATGATTTTGTACAATTCAATAAAAATTGAATTAATAGAAACATGTTTCATTTTTTGTCATTTTTTCATATTCGGACCCTTTGTTAAAATGAAATTTACAATATATAGCAACCAAAATTGTAAAGTTGGTCTATAATAGCAACCATCTTTGTAGAAATGGGTTGTGATAATAACTTGTTCCATTTTTTTTACTTCACTTTTTTCAGATTTGGTTCTTTGTTAACATGAAAATTTTACAATAAATAGCAACCAAGACTATAAAGTTGGTCTATAATAGCAACCAGCTTTGTAGAAATAGGTTGCTGTAACGTCCGTGTTTCTAGGCTAGGCATTAATATTGACATAATGGTCTAGGTTAACCTTTGTAACTCATTTAGAAGAAATGAAAAGGAATTATGTGAATTTTATGTGAATTATGTGTTTTATGCTTAATTATTAGGGTTTAATTAATTAAGAATAAAAATGAGCGTCAAAATTAAATATTAGATAAAGCCAATATCTATTAAGAAACTTTTAGTGGGCGTGACAAGGATTACGGATATATAAAGAATGCCGAAATCCGAGTTATAACGAAGAAGTTATGACTTGTCGAAGTTTCGCGACAAAACCGACACGGTGCCGAATGTCGTAAAAAGTGAGTTTTCGATAAACTACTTTTTGGCCTTAGTGATCTAAACGAAACTCGTAGTGTTCGTTAAACCGAGAGTATGTATAAAAAGAACACCCAAATCTGACTTCGTATGAGGAAGTTATGATTTTTTGAAGTTTCAGCTTAGCAGTAGACAGCTAAAAACTCGAATTTTAGATCGAGTGATTTTTAGCCGACACGACCTAAACGAGAATCAAAGGTCTCGTCATTAGTAGCACAACAGTAAAAAGTCTGATGAAAACGGACGTCGGATGAAGAAGTTATGAATTTTTAACAGATTTCTTGTCCCGGTCGGTTAAAAATAATAATTTAAAAATTAAAGTCAAAATTAGCCGACGAAGTCTGGACGGAAGTTGTAGAGCGTAATTTTACCTACGCGTGCATATAAAGAACGTCAAAAACGGAGCTCGTATGCGAAAGTTATGGATTTTAGAAGTTTTGGCGCGAAAACCGAGAAATTTCGCATAGGTGGCTTCGGCCACGTCACCTTCGCTGAATAAGTGCCACGTGTCCGAAATATGCTGAGTCATCCGAAGCCGTGGAAGCATCTAAGGAGTGACACGTGCGCAGCCGAGAGTCCGACGCGTGTGTCTCGATGGCGAGCCTCGCATCCGACGCGTGTGTAATGACTCATCCGTCCGAGCCTTCGCAGGAGCCACGAGCCACCCACCTCGGCCCCGGACTTCGGTCCAATCAGGAACTGCCAGCGAAGCCTTCGCATGCGCAGCCACGTGCGAGCCCATGTCCTGTGAGCTTCGGATCTTCGCCACCTGGAGGCTTCTCAGCCGTCCGTCCGATGAGAAGCTTCCCCCTATAAATAGAGGGTTGCGAGACTTCCCGGGTAACATTCAGATTTTTCCTTTTTTCACCCCTAAACTCATATTTTTAGCATTTTGTCCTCCCCCGATGCCCCGAGATCAATTCCAACGCCCGGAACACGTCCCGGAGTTCCCGAGAAGCCCGGGAAATTTATTTTTTCGGTTTCAAAGCCCGACCCTCGCAGAGCCCGGTTTCACAATAAAACTCCCGGTTTTATTAGAAACGATCGTTTTAGGCAACGAAGTGCTGCCCGGTTATCGTTAAAACATGTGAGTGTGTAGTTACTTTCACCTTACACATATATATGAAGTATTTTCTTTAAAATACGTGCTATGTGTAATTATATTGATTGTTTAATTAAGGTGACTGTTGAATAGATGTTTTATATAAGTTTTAAACTGTATATATATATATATATTTTTATCTACAAATATGTTGGGTAAAACATGGGTAGATGAATTAGATGATGTGTGATGAAATAAAAGTGATGAGAGGTATCGATGTTTAAGATGATCGGGTCATCTAGCAAAGTATAGACAATGGCCACAGACTATTTTAGATAGTCCAGTGGAACGTTAGTATACTTGTAATCGGTACGTATGTTTGAACTATATGTTCACAAAGTGTTCTTGAACTATATGTTCATTAGGTGTTTTTGAACTATGTGTTCATCTGTTAGTTCTTCTTTTTGACACTATTACGTGTCGGGGTACGGGAGCGTACGGGAGTACTTTATCAGTATTTTCCCTATACTTTTATTTGGAAGAGCTTTGGAGTCTTTGTTCTTTTATGAAGTGATCGGACGAGCTTCATGAGTTAGTGATATAGATCATGAGTTAAATAGTGGGTGTGTGATGAAAGTTGAGTTGGATAGATGAGATGATTAGTGATATAGATCATGAGTTGAGAGTGAGTGGTGAAATATGGGAAAAGCTTTTACCCAAACGTTGGCGTAAGTGGTGCAATATGAGAAAAGCCCTTACCCAAACGTTGACCCCCGTCATTCAGCAGAGTATGGATGACAACCATGGACTGTTCTAGACGGTCTGCGGAACACTAGCAGGCTCGCAACCTGTAGGTGTTAATGGACTTGAGTGTTCATTCGTTGTACTCTATTCCCCTTCGTGACGGGTGCAATATGAGAAAAGCCCTTACCCAAACGTTGACCCCCGTCATTCAGCAGAGTATGGATGACAACCATGGACTGTTTTAGACGGTCTGTGGAATACTAGCAGGCTCGTAACCTGTAGGTGTTAATGGAGTAGAGTGTTCATTCGTTGTACTCTATTCCCCTCATGAGTGCCTTTAGGGCATGTATGGCTGGGGAAACCCCTTAGTATGTTCATCAGCTGTATGGAAAACCCATTGACATGTATTGCGGGGGGGGGGGGGGGGGGGGGAACTCCCGTGGGAAATACCGTCGATGAATAAGAGCTATGGACTAGCACATGGCGACGATGTGACTTCGTGCCTATTTGACATAAATTGCTGAAGGAAAGCAATGTTGTCACCCCGGTGTTTGTCTTATTTGACATATATTGCAGAGGGAAGCAATGTTGTCACCTTGTTAGTTGTTTTATGTTAGGATGTCTTGTTTGACATAAATTGCTGAGGAAAAGCAATGTTGTCACCCCTTGTGAAAATCCTTAGGCTAGGTCCCTTGTGATAGTTGTTTTAGGGACGTAAAGTGAGGATAATGGGAATGGGTAATTAGGGTTATTTTGGTTGATGAAATTAATAAATTTATTGATTGAGAACTTAATAAGTTTATTATTTATTGTGGGTTGAAAACCCTATATGCTCACCAGGCTCCCAAGCCTGACCCACTCAGTTTAATTGTATCACAGGTATCGATACGAAGTTACTTTACACTGAGAGATTAAAATAGAAGTAGATCACTAGTGTAAATGAATGTAAGTTTTGTTTATGCTTATGTTTTTGTATTGACAATGACATCCCAATGGTTTAAGTGAATAAAATACATTTCTTCGGAAATGATTTGATAACATATTTATCATGTTTTTCTGGGAAGAAATTCCGCAACACTTTTAATCAAATGATTACTCTGAAATTATTTTAAAAGCATAAATTAAATCGGTCTTTTCTGGCCGTGAAATTGGGGATGTCACAGTTGGTATCAGAGCATTAGTTTAAGCGAACTAGGAATTTGTAGGATTTCTAGACTTAAACTTAGAATGCTAAGTGATGACTGTGAGATGAGTGTCTGCTATATTTTAGACACGAGCACAAGTTTATTTTAGGAAAGATGCCTAAAATGTTTTATGTGTTAGAAATTTTATGTTATAGCTATAAGGATGCCTTATATGCTATTATTTGCTCGGATCTATGGTCTGTTGCCGACCGGATCTGGAAACCTTATGTGTGTAGGATTCTAAGCGTATGATTACGAGATTAGAACTAACATGTAAACGTTTCGAAGTGATAAGGAGATTTTTACGTTTATCGTAAATAAAGCTTTCCTATCTTAAATTCTCGCCCGGTACACCGAACGTCTGCTTGGGTGTACAAAACGTTATGGTGAAGACTCGTAGAGAATTGAGTAGATGGAGGAAATGAAAAGCTTATGATAGTGAATGATACCTATCAGAAGATATCGTAAGAGTGGTATCTTGTCTTAGAATATGTTTGATAAAATAATGAAACGTTTAGAGGAGTATGGTACGTCTGAAGTACACCTTCGATTGACAGGATGATGGAACGATTGGTGTAATTCCTGAAGTTGTCCCATCATTTGGAATTTCCATCACCAACCAAGTTGAAGTAGAATTGATGACTGAAGATACGCATGGAAGAAGTCCTAGTAGAGTCTAGGAAAATTCTATGATTAATTGGACACATTCGTATGTGTTAAATTGTTTTGTGATTTTAGGACTTGGGGACTGCGAGACAGTACTTGGGACGAGTATGAGTAGGTGTGAATAGTAGTAGAGATCTATACTACTGGAAGCACAAGACTCACACTTGGATCAGGGAAAGTCACAAGGAACTCGTAATTGATTCCGTCTTATTCTAGTCTGTCGTTACCATCGTTTCGGTAATGACTAAGAAGATGATTGTTATTCCGACCCTAGTGGTCATATCGAATTGAGTCCGACTACGATGAGTTTGTTATGTGGTTCAGAGAACCAAGTTCGATGTAGCAGTTGACTTAAGCCGAATTGAAGTAAAGGCTGATCAAAGCGATCAATAGAAGTATCGAGGTCGTTGTTAAAGATGTTGGGTTAGGTTGTGTTCTGACCCAAAGGGATAAAGTGATAGCGTATGCATTGAGGCAATTGAAGGAGCATGAAAAGAACTACCCCACTCATGATATGGAGTTGGCAGTGGTAGTATTCGCCTTAAAGATAGGGAGGCACTATCTTTATGGTACTAAATGCAAACTTTTCACTGATTATAAGAGTCTTCAATATCTCTTTAATCAGAAGAAATTGAACATGAGGCAACGGCGCTGGCTAGAGTTACTCAAGGACTACGACTGTGAGATACTTTACCACCCTGGTAAAGCAAGTGTTGTTGCTAATGCTCTCAGTCGGAAGGTGAGTCTTGAAAGGAAGAGGCCAAGAGCGTTGAGAATTGAAGTTGTCTCTACAATTGTGGAAAGTATAAAGAAAGCTCAAGGGGAAGCTTTAGAGAAAAAAAATGACCGAAAAGAGGAACGTTTGGGAAAAAACGTTGGTGTTTGATACAAACGGTCAAGGACTAAATGTATTCAAAGGTAGGATTTGGATACCTAGGATGGGAGGAGTAAGAGGTCTTCTGATGGAAGAAGCTCACAAAACCATGTACTTGATTCATCCCGGCAGTGCGAAAATGTATAGGGATCTAAAACCCTATTACTGGTGGCCGATGGTGAAGCTCGATGTTGCTAAGTATGTGGCTGAGTGTGTAACTTGTGCTAGGGTTAAGGCACAACATCAGAAACCATATGGGAGTTTAGATCCTTTACCTGTACCCATGGGTAAATGGGAAGGTATCACTATGGATTTTGTAACTAAATTGCCCAGAACAAGGAACGGTCACGACATGATTTGGGTGGTCGTTGATCGCTTCACTAAGAGTGCGCATTTCATAGCAGTCAACGAGAAATAGTCTATGGATAAACTTGCGAATTCTTACGTGAAGGAAAGTGTGAGGCTTCACGGTGTTTCGTTAACGATTGTATCCGATCGTGACAGCCGTTTTACCTCAAGGTTTTGGAGGAGTCTATAAGAGGAAGTGGGTACCAAGTTGTGTTTGAATACAGCTTACCATCCACAAACCGATGGTCAGAGCGAACGAACAATTCAAACATTGGAGGATATGCTGAGAGCATGTACCCTGGAATTCCAAGGTAACTGGGGTAAACACTTACCTCTAGTAGAATTTTCCTATAATGACAGTTTCCACTCGAACATCTAGATGGCACCTTATCACGCTTTGTATGGGGAAAAGTGTCGAATGCCGTCATGTTGGCTGGAAGCTGAGGAAAAGCAGTTTGTGGGACCTGAAATAGTCCATCAGACTACTGAAAAGTTGAAAGTGATTAGGGAAAGGAGGTTAGCTGCTCAAAAGAGCTATCCTGACAAGAAAAGACAACCGATATCATTCGAAGTTGGAGATTCGGTTTTACTTAAAGTCTTGCCGTGGAAGGGACTTATAAGATTTGGTAGAAGGGGAAGTTGAGTCCAAGATTTATTGGACCATTTAAAGTTCTTCGGAGGATCGGGAATCAAGCTTACAAGCTAAAATTACCGGAAGAACTGGAGGGTATTCATAATACCTTTTATGTGTGTTATTTGAGAAAATTTACGGGAGATGTGCCCGACGTAATTCCCATTTCTAAATTAAGGTTGGATGAAAACAAGAGGTTGATTAAAGAACCTGAGGCAATCGTTGACCGTAAGACTAGGAAGTTGTGACGTAAAATGGTCGAATTAGTGTTTATGTGTTAGAAACATACGAATGGGCCAAATCTCACCTGGGAAACGGAGAGAGTGACATGATGAGTCGCTACCCATATTTGTTTGCTGATGTGTGATTCCGGGGACGGAATCATTCTAAGGGGGAGAGAGTTGTAACGCCCGTGTTTGTAGGCTAGGAATTAATATTGACATAATGGTCTAGGTTAACCTTTGTAACTCATTTAGAAGAAATGAAAAGGAATTATGTGAATTTTATGTGAATTATGTGTTTTATGCTTAATTATTAGGGTTTAATTAATTAAGAATAACAATGAGCGTCAAAATTAAATATTAGATAAAGCCGATATCTATTAAGAAACTTGTAGTGGGCGTGACAAGGATTACGGATATATAAAGAATGCCGAAATCCGAGTTATAACGAAGAAGTTATGACCTGTCGAAGTTTCGCGACAAAACCGGCACGGTGCCGAATGTCGTAAAAAGTGAGTTTTCGATAAACTATTTTTTGGCCTTAGTGATCTAAACGAAACTCGTAGTGTTCGTTAAACCAAGAGTAGGTATAAAAAGAACACCCAAATCTGACTTCGTATGAGGAAGTTATGATTTTTCGAAGTTTCAGTTTAGCAGTAGACAGCTAAAAACTCGAATCTTAGATCGAGTGATTTTAAGCCGACACGACCTAAATGAGAATCAAAGGTCTCGTCATTAGTAGCACAACGGTAAAAAGTCTGACGAAAACGGACGTCGGATGAAGAAGTTATGAATTTTTAACAGATTTCCTGTCCCAGCCTGTTAAAAATAATAATTTAAAAATTAAAGTCAAAATTTGCCGACGAAGTCTAGACGGAAGTTGTAGAGCGTAATTTTACCTACGCGTGCATATAAAGAACGTCAAAAACGGAGCTCGTATGCGAAAGTTATGGATTTTAGAAGTTTTGGCGCGAAAACCGAGAAATTTCGCATAGGTGGCTTCGGCCACGTCACCTTCGCTGAATAAGTGCCACATGTCCGAAATATGCTGAGTCATCCGAAGCCGTGGAAGCATCTGAGGAGTGACATGTGCGCAGCCGAGAGTCTGACGCGTGTGTCTCGGTGGCGAGCCTCGCATCCGATGCGTATGTAGTGACTCATCCGTCCGAGCCTTCGCAGGAGCCACGAGCCACCCACCTCGGCCCCGGACTTCGGTCCAATCAGGAACTGCCAGCGAAGCCTTCGCATGCGAGCTTCGGATCTTCGCCACCTGGAGGCTTCTCAGCCGTCCGATCAGAAACTTCCCCCTATAAATAGAGGGTTGCGAAACTTCCCGGGTAACTTTGGGATTTTGCCCTTTTTCACCCCTAAACTCATATTTTTAGCATTTTGTCCTCCCCCGATGCCCCGAGATCAATTCCAACGCCCGGAACACGTCCCGGAGTTCCCGAGAAGCCCGGGAAATTTATTTTTTCGGTTTCAAAGCCCGACCCTCGCAGAGCCCGGTTTCTCAATAAAACTCCCGGTTTTATTAGAAACGATCGTTTTAGGCAACGAAGTGCTGCCCGGTTATCGTTAAAACATGTGAGTGTGTAGTTACTTTCACCTTACACATATATATGAAGTATTTTCTTTAAAATACGTGCTATGTGTAATTATATTGATTGTTTAATTAAGGTGACTGTTGAATAGATGTTTTATATAAGTTTTAAACTGTATATATATATATATATATATATATATATATATATATATATATATATATTTATCTAGAAATATGTTGGGTAAAACATGGGTAGATGAATTAGATGATGTGTGATGAAATAAAAGTGATGAGAGGTATCGATGTTTAAGATGATCTAGTCATCTAACAAGTATAGACAACGGCCACAGACTATTTTAGATAGTCCAGTGGAACGTTAGTAGACTTGTAATCGGTACGTATGTTTGAACTATATGTTCACAAAGTGTTCTTGAACTATATGTTCATTAGGTGTTTTTGAACTATGTGTTCATCCGTTAGTTCTTCTTTTTGACACTATTACGTGTCGGGGTACGGGAGCGTACGGGAGTACTTTCTCAGTATTTTCCCTATACTTTTATTTGGAAGAGCTTTGGAGTCTTTGTTCTTTTATGAAGTGATCGGACGAGCTTCATGAGTTAGTGATATAGATCATGAGTTAAATAGTGGGTGTGTGATGAAATTTGAGTTGGATAGATGAGATGATCAGTGATATAGATCATGAGTTGAGAGTGAGTGGTGAAATATGGGAAAAGCTTTTACCCAAACGTTGGCGTAAGTGGTGCAATATGAGAAAAGCCCTTACCCAAAAGTTGACCCCCGTCATTCAGCAGAGTATGGATGACAACCATGGACTGTTCTAGACGGTCTGCGGAACACTAGCAGGCTCGCAACCTGTAGGTGTTAATGGACTTGAGTGTTCATTCGCTGTACTCTATTCCCCTTCGTGACGGGTGCAATATGAGGAAAGCCCTTACCCAAACGTTGACCCCCGTCATTCAGCAGAGTATGGATGACAACCATGGACTGTTTTAGACGGTCTGTGGGATGGACTAGAGTGTTCATTCGTTGTACTCTATTCCCCTCATGAGTGCCTTTAGGGCATGTATGGCTGGGGAAACCCCTTAGTATGTTCATCAGCTGTATGGAAAACCCATTGACATGTATTGCGGGGGGGGGGGGGGGGAGGAAACTCTCGTGGGAAATACCGTCGATGAATAAGAGCTATGGACTAGCACATGGCGACGATGTGACTTCGTGCCTATTTGACATAAATTGCTGAAGGAAAGCAATGTTGTCACCCCCGGTGTTTGTCTTATTTGACATATATTGCAGAGGGAAGCAATGTTGTCACCTTGTTAGTTGTTTTATGTTAGGATGTCTTGTTTGACATAAATTGCTGAGGAAAAGCAATGCTGTCACCCCTTGTGAAAATCCTTAGGCTAGGTCCCTTGTGATAGTTGTTTTAGGGACATAAAGTGAGGATAATGGGAATGGGTAATTAGGGTTATTTTGGTTGATGAAATTAATAAATTTATTGATTGAGAACTTAATAAGTTTATTATTTATTGTGGGTTGAAAACCCTATATGCTCACCAGGCTCCCAAGCCTGACCCACTGAGTTTAATTGTATCACAGGTATCGATACGAAGTTGCTTTACACTGAGAGATTAAAAGAGAAGTAGATCACTAGTGTAAATGAATGTAAGTTTTGTTTATGCTTATGTTTTTGTATTGACAATGACATCCCAATGGTTTAAGTGAATAAAATACATTTCTTCGGAAATGATTTGATAACATATTTATCATGTTTTTCTGGGAACAAATTCTGCAACACTTTTAATCAAATTATTACTCTGAAATTATTTTAAAAGCATAAATTAAATCGGTCTTTTCTAGCCGTGAAATTGGAGATGTCACAGTTGTGATAAGAACTTGTTTCATTTTTTTTGTCATTTTTCGGATTTGGTCGTTTGTTACATGAAATTTTACACTAAATAGCAACCAAGATTTAAAAGTTAGTCTGTTATAGCAACCACCTTTGTAGAAATAAGCTGTGAAAAGAACTTGTTCTATTTTTGCTCTTTTTTCTAGATTTGATTTTTTTACATGAAATTTGACCACAAATAGCAACCAATAATTATTAATTATTTTATTGGATGATTTTCTTTAAAATAAAATTTTGTAACTTTAAGTCAAATTATCACTTTTTCATAAGTTTTCAACTTTCTACTCGTCAACAAAGGTACAAGCTCTGTGAGCTTTTTCTTCTTAACTAAGATTGGTATCTTTAAAGGGAGTACCTTCTTCATATCGGCTATAGCATGTTTGCTACTGTTTCTGAAGAAACGATGCAATATTATCGCAACTTCAGCAAAAATGATGAGACTATAAATAATGTAATTTGAGACATTTTACCATGACGTTGCTTCTTCTCCGGTTTTAGTTCATGAGCATCTGGTAATTACAATTAAAAAATGTTAGCAAATTTATACTTTGTATTGTAGCTCTCTTATAGACACTTGAATGAAAGTTCATTGTAAGTGCTTCTGTTATGCTATAAAAACTCCATAAATATGAATATAAGTGCTTTATTTTATAGTTGTTAATAAAGATAATCCAATAAATATGTTAGGACCAAAATATATTTACGTGGAGATTGTAGCAAGGGCTATATGTAAAAGAGGCACCAACAAAGAATAATTAATATCAAAGAAAGGGATTAAAGCATAGGACTCTATAGGCCACATTGTTTCACTAAATTCACCAATTCAATATCCAAAAATGTAGATGTCATACTAGCTAGGTCTACCCTCAATAGTTTCAAGTTAAATATAAACCTAAAAATAAGTAAATATTGTTGATCTTATGGGTAGTTCTTCATTTATTTCAGATTTCAACAAGTTTATTCTTTGATCTGTAGGCTTAATAATCATACTTACAAATATTTAACTAACAAAAATAATCACAAAATACCTAAGAAAGAGAAACATTTTCACAACAAAGCCCAATTTCAAGACAAACTTTAACCAAAAAAATAGAAATAGAAAAAGAAAGCAAAAAGATGCAATAGATTTAAACCAAAAAATTAAACATGTTCATAGTTCAAATACTCAAAATCACACAAAGCATCCACCACAAAACTACTTACCGGAACAACTATAAGTCATAGTTTTACTTGTCTTCTTGGATACTCAACCTCTCGAACTTATTAGTAACCACAATATCCAACTGTGCTGCTTTTCCCACTATATCCTTCCTTTTTCTTATAGATACATTGTATGCAATTTCAGCACAATATGTCCTAAATCAAATCAATATACTTACATATATCATTAATAAGGGTATCACGAGGACTTCTAATTCTTTTGCATTTGAACAATAAACTTTTATTCCAAGATACGAAGATCCTTGCTCTTTTTGTAGATCATTTGCTTCAATTACTCCTGTTAGATTCACATAATTAAACAACAAAATATAGATGAAAATAACCAATCAACACCTGTGGTTCTTCAATTGGTCATCTAAAGTTCAAAATCGTTAAAGGCGATTTAAAAACAGAATCAGTTTCAACAAAAATAAGAAAACATAAATCCAGAAAATCGAAATCGAACTCCGATAAATGGAAAATAAAATTTTTCAATAGGAAAAGGTTGATGCATTTACCTTGTATTTTCGTAAAGTTACTTTCTTCAAAGAAACCCTAAATCATGTGGATGAGCAGTTAATCAGAGAAGAGGGATTGCAATGCAGAGACTGAATAGATTGTCGGAGTGGTGGAGGCATCATGAATGGGTTAAAGGAAACAACTGATTCCAATGAAGGATATCCATATCATTTTATGCGATTTCAAAGAGGGAAATCCATACCTTTATCCCTAATTTTCTGCAGAAATAGAGAGAATGAAGAATAAAATAGGAAACGATTACCTACATGATTTCGTGGATTTATCTGAATATTACTAATCAGCACACAAATCTGGGTGATTGAGTAGCGAATTTCTTGAATTGAAGTTGGAAACTTTGATCTGTTTCCAGCTTTGTGTGTGAAACCACTCATACACTTTCTGATTTTTCATAACTACCATCGTCTTCGTCCCTATCTTCTGCAATGCTCGACTGAATCGGATCTCAAGTTTGTAATCATTTAAGAGATTAATTCTCGGCTCCTGCTCAATGTACAACAAAAGTTTAACAAAATAATTAGCGCTAAAATCAATGGGTATGGAATTGTAAGTGTATAAATAAAGAGATTGATAAATAACTTTGGAAACGATTCACAACAATCCCTGAAATTTAGGAGCTGATTTATCGCAGAGAAGTTGAAAACTTTTAATTGTTTCCAACATCAGAGTGAGATGGATGTGGTTTCAAGAGGCAGAAAGGGGCATTTTTGGAACTTCACAAAGAAATTATGAGCGGGAAAATTCGTTGGAGGGGGGCTCATTGACTGCCACGTGGCGAAATTGGTTTTATTTATTAGATTAGGGGATATATATATATATATATATATATATATATATATATATATATATATATATATATATATATATATATATATATATATATATATACAAATGAATAAAAATGTCAATAAAACCGATAACTAAAAAATATATAAAATTAAAGATAAAAAAGTATCTGATAATAATATATATTTATTCACATACAACTAATCTTTTTAGGTTAATAAAATAATCATATAAGCATACTTTTTTTATAATGTTATATTCATTTATGAATAAATGATAACTTTTTTTCCGGAAAATTATAAAAACAGAAAAACGTCATTTGGAGGCCCTAAACAGTCCCGAATGACCGAAAAATACCGTACGTCACGGCGAAGCTGTGAGTTTTGTAAATCACACCATTTACATCAAATATGCGAATTTCGTCAAATTCCGAGACTAAACTTCATTGCGGCAAATTTTTTTGATGATGTCACTAAATTTCAATTCCTACTAGTGATGACATCATCATGACATGTTATTTATTCATATATGAATAAAGTTTGGAAATCATTACGATATATTTACTAATGATGTTGCTAACTTCAATCCCACTAGTAAAAACATGATTATAATCTGTTATTTTTATTTATGTGAATAAACTATACATGTTGATTTATTTATTTTGTGAATACACCCTTTATATATAAAAATAAATAATATATCATAAGAATTGGTTTGTGAAATGTTTTTTTGTATATTGTAACAATATCATTTTATATATAAATTCAACATTATACTAAGACAAACAACATTGTATTGGTTAATGAATAAGATTCACATTTGAATTTAACACGATCAAAATGAAGAATATATTAAATTGTATAACATTTATACATGAATAAAAAATATATTGTCTTCCTCAATGATATATTCTAAATTACGTCAACCAATCGTCACCTATTGGGATAGAAACCAAACATTGATTGAAATGTTATTCATTTATTGAGTTATAACCATTCATGCAAAACATGTGAATTCACATAAAAAATGTTAACAATATATTGTTAGTATATAATAATAGCGATTTATCACATTCTAATTATCACACGGTATATTCACACATGAAGGTATTATCATATGTGAATATTATATGATATATGTTGTTTATATTGTATATTGACATGTGATATTACATGGTATATGTAACATCCGGGATTTACCAGGTATTATATTTGCTTTTTAATCAAGTATTAATTATGAAATGTGGGATTTTTGGGGCGGAGCGTACGCTGGGCGTACAGGGTGTACACACGGCGTACGCATATGAGGTGCATATCGGGGGAGTCCCATGCGTACGCTGGGTGTACCCATGTCTACGCTGGGCGTAGGGTGACCAGATGCAAACTCTAAATTTTAGGGTTTGCACCCTATTTAAACAACTTATAACCTCCAAAACGCTTATCCTCTCAGCCTCTTTTGTCCTTTCAGTGCCCAACTCGAACCCTAACCCTCATGTTTGTATTTTGGAGCTTACTTTAAGTTTTTGGTGTAATTTTGGTGGTTTTGAAGACGAAGAAGTTTGAAGAAGGAGCAAGAGCTTGGAAAGGGCTCGTAGATCCAGAAGTTTGGCGTCATTTCTGACCCATTGGAGGTATAAAGCTTTCAACTTGGCTAATGCATGCTTAGATTTGGTTTTGGGTTGTTTTATGTCACATTTTGGTCCCATACTTGAGGTCCTTTGATTTTTGGAAGAATATGTCCATAAGAGCTGTCCTTTTGAGCTCTTGGAAGCATTTAGAACCATAAAAATTAGATCTTGATGGTTTAGCCCCAACCATGCAAGTGCTAGATGGCCTCTAAGTGAGCTTATGGACTTAATGTGTGTCTTAATCCCCATACATGCATGCAAAGGCATAAAAATTTGTAACTTTATGGTTTAGGACGTTGTTAGGAGCCTAGATCTATGTTTTGGATGTTGGGACTTAGTGGATTAAGTCAAAAGAAGAATTTTAGGGTGACTGGCAAGAACGTTGGGCGTACCCCCTAGTACGCTGCGCGTTCCGGGTCAGTTTCCCGCATCTGGTCAAGGCCAGCGTACGCCGGGCGTACGTGCCAGGTTCGCCACACATACGCATACTGAATGGTTAACATGGGTTTTTGGGCTTTAGAAGATTGGGCCTGAATTTGTTGGGCTTCATGGGCCACTGTGGAGTAAGGCCTCTGGGCCTAGGACTGAGATTTATGGTGTTGGGCCTTTTGGGCCTTATTGGGCTTTAAAACTTAAAGTGATGGACTTGGGCCTTAAATTGATTATGGATTGGGCCTTGGGGGAAAAGGCCCATTAGGACAAGGACTAGGGGACCTTGCCTTGGGACATGAATTAGAAGTTGGACCATAAGAGAGTTATACTTGGACCCAATAACTAACTAGGGGACTTGTTATGCTTTAGGGAAAGGAGTCCCGATCCATCCGAGGAGCACGATTTCATCACACAGTTGAGGTGAGTTACCTTCCCGGTATGAGTGGGTCGTAGGCACCATTGCTAGCCCACTAGTAGTTATTACAGTAGAGATAATTGTATTTTTGATAATTATCTGGTATGTCACTATCGGTTGAGATTTATGAGCTTGTATGCTATGTTATTACGTGGTAGTAGTATGGGGTGAAATAGTCCCCGAAACCGGTCAAAAGGATCAAAAGGGTAGGCCAGCACTCAGATATGCTAGGTAGTATGTGATTTATGTGTATATGCTAGGATGTTATGTGGTAGTGGTAGGGAAATAGTCTCCGTAACCGGTTGAAAGAGACGGAAGGGGAAGGCCAACATCCAGATATGGTAGGCGGTTACCGGTTGAAAGACACTGAAGGGGTAGGCCAGCACCCTGATATGCTAGGCGGTTACCGGTTGAAAGAGACTGAAGGGGAGGCCAACAACCGGATATGCTAGGCAGTATGTTTATTGTATGGTATGCGGTATGGTGGGGGAACTCACTAAGCTTCGTGCTTACGGTTTACAATTTTTGTTTCAGGTACTTCTTCTTCGAAAGGAAAGGATCCGACATGATCGCAGCGCATCACACCATGATTTCCGCACATGAGATCTTTGGGAGGTATACTCTGATGTTGTTTTATTTATGACATGTTTTGATTATTGATATACTGGTTTTGATATGGGATGACACTATGAATGTTTTCAAACTACTGGTTTATAAATTATTTAATTAAAAATGAAATTTTTGGTCTTGAATTTTGGGATGTTATAGTATATTCAGATATGAATATTACATGATATACTCACATATGAATATTATATGGTAGATTCACATGTGAATATCATATGGTATATTTACTTGTGAATATTTCACATTCTAGTCACATCTAAATATTGCATGGTATATTCATTCATGAATATTACATAGTATATTCACATATGAATATTATATAGCATATTCACATATGAATATTATATAGCATATTCACTTGTGAATATGATACAATATATTCATATTGAAATATTAGACGATGCATTCACATGTGAATATTACATAGTATATTTACTTGTGAATATTAGATGATATATTCACTTATGAATATTAGATGGTATCTTCATATGTGAATATTAAATAGTATTATATGGTATATCACATGTGAATATTACACAGTATATTCACTTGTAAATATTAGATGATATATTTACTTATGAATATTAGATGGTATATTCATAGGTGAATTTTACATAATATATTTACATATGAATATTACAAGGTGTATTCACAAATATATATAATTTTTATATGTTATTCACATATTAATAACATACAGACTTGCATATTTGTTTTGTGTTTTAATAATCATATATTAATTCAGGTGCGAAAACATATTCATATGTGAATATAATGTGGTAATTTAGTTTATGCATGTCATCAAACAGTTGGAGTGTATACAAGTTAGTTTTTTTTAAAATGTTAAAAACATGATACTTTAACTATTTAAAACATACAAAATAGTAGATTGATAGAGAGTTATATGAAATTTTTCAAAAAAAAATAATTTGTTGTTTTTCTAACCTTAATTTCGAAGTTTTGTTTGATGATCGATGTTAAATGAATGATATGAAGTGGACTGTTATTGATTATCGATGATGTTGATCTAATGATGTTGGGAGTATAATTAATCGTAGATGTTGAATATATGCTCGTATTCATGCAGAATTTAAGGTTGGATTGAAAGAAACAAAAACGAAATTTTGTTGTCTACTGTTGAATGGTTTTGATAAATGTGTTATTGACGAAGATCGGTGATTGATTAACACTGGATGATGTTGATCGATGATTTAATTGAAGAAATCTGGATGATCGTTAAAGGTTGGAGAAGAAATTTGGATGATGAACGATCGATTAGTAATGAATTTGAATTGTTCTCTAATTATCCACAATTACGTATCTGTGTGATTGAAGGTTATTATATCATATTTATAAGTTTGTCACCGTGTATTTTATGGTAAGATTCTAATTAAATGATTGACTGAGAATGATTCCCTCATTCTCAATTAACCCTCCTCTCTCTCTTTCTCTCTCTCTCTCTCTCTCTATATATATATATATATATATATATATATATATATATATATATATAAAACTCATTCATTATTAAATGTAATAATAAATAAATTATTAACATTTTTATTTTCATATAATTCATAGGTTGATACAATTAAAATGTTATTTTCCAATACGTATATTTATCTTTAATCATATTATTTTCAATTTTATTTTGGTAATTACAATCGATCATTTATAATATAGTCTTCAATTTCCAACCTTCTAATAAAGACATCTTTTTATAATATGATTTAAGATAATGACGATATTTTATAAAAAAGAGGTTTTATATTAAGGGTACTGATTTTGTCACTGATAGTTTTCATTCATCCACTGAAAATCTTATATATTGACATTAATACCCTTTAATTTAATTAATAATTAATTAATTAATAGAGAGAGAAAGATTTAATTTCCAAACTGCTTACTGTGAAGACAATATTTTCTTCTTCTCCTTCGACCTTCGTTGATGCTTCTTCATCTGGCATTGGCACTCTTCTTCACTCTCTAGCCCCTGCTTCTTCCTCTCACTCTCAAATGGCCAAAGGGTAAGGTGCTGTTTGTTTTTTTAGAAAAACCTCTTCAAACCATTTTCTGCTGCGTGGCGCAGCACACGCGCAACACTTTTCCTCTCGCAGCAGTTTGTTTTTTGGAAGACTTCAGACTGCAAAACCTCTGCGCGTGTGCTGCGTGGCGTAGCACTTGACTTGCCTCTTCAAACCTCTTCAGCTTTCAATTTTTTGAAGTTGTTTTTAGAATTTTGGTATAACTTATTTTTTTTAACATTAAAAAAAAAAAGCTTTTATTTACGGATTTGATACAATTTCTTATTATAGTTTCCACAAATTTTTTTAACTTAATTTTTTTTTAAAAAGAAAAAGCTTTTATTTTTTTAATTTTTTTACCGTTTCCGTTAATAATATTTTCAGTTTCAGTTTTTTTAACGTGTGTAATTTTTTACGAACTTTGTACACATCGTTTGCAATACTTTCTTAATTTTTTATTATTTTTTTTTTATGTTTTTTAAAATTAGTTTTTTTTTCTAGAATAAAAATGTTAGCTTCTTTTATATTTTTGTAAGTTTTTTTTTAAAAAAAGTTTTATATTTTTGTTTTTTTACATGTTATTTTTAGTACTCTTTCAATGTTTTAAGACTAGAATTATTAAAATTTCGGTGTTGAGAACTATTTTAAGTTTATAAAATTAGTTTATTTAAATTTCAGTTTACTGCAGCAGTCTGCAGATGTTAAAAAACAAACATGCTTCTTATTATGAGCTGCAGCCGTTTGTTCCACCTCTTCTGCTGCAGAGGATTGCAGAGGTGGTCCGCAGACTTCATGAATTTTCGCTTCGAAAAAACAAACAGCACCTAAGTGAACTTGAATACATCTCCTATTGCTTCTTCATCTCGCTCCAGCACCACTCATTGACCTAGAATTCCTGTCGGTATGCTCCAAAAATTGACGCTCTCCTCCAATTGTTAATCCTAAAATCGATCGGTGTATGTGTGCGTTACCTTTATTGATCATTGTATGTGTGTGTTCATCTGCAATTCTTGTCGGTATGCTCCAATCGAATGCCCTCCTTGACGTAGAATACTCGTCGGTATGTCTCTGTAATTCCGGTTGGTATGTGTTCATCTGCGATTACCGACCAATATCTATGTATCTTTACGTGTTCATCTAAAGGTCAT
This sequence comes from Lactuca virosa, assembly GCF_052849685.1. NCBI lineage: Eukaryota > Viridiplantae > Streptophyta > Magnoliopsida > Asterales > Asteraceae > Lactuca > Lactuca virosa. The sequence continues at coordinate 284,630,025 of NC_136428.1, forward strand.
TCAATAGTTTGTTCTTCGATTATCAGTTCTTTTTTCAACATATAATTGTTATTCTTAATGATGTATCTTTGAACTTGCAAGATGGATTGAATCGTTTGTTTGTTGTGGCTATTTCTTTGTTGTGATTCTTGATTAAGTCGTTTATACCAGTGAATGCTTTAGTGTCAAAAATCTTATTTTGCAATCGTTGCATAACTCGTATAGTTCGGAATTTACCATTGTCGGCCTCTTTCAAACTTTAATGATCGGTTGATTAGGAGGTATTGTGTGATTTTATAAGGACAGACATTACAACGTAAACTAGCTGAAGTGTATTCCATATCCCTTTTCTTTTTTGTTTCAGTTTTCTTTTTCATCACACGCCATCCATTCCCCTGTTATTGTACTCTGTCCACAAGGGCAAACTACTTCACCATTGTTGATTCCTCAAGAAAGATGGAAACGAGGACATTAGAAGATAGCACAGAAGATGACGATTCAGAGAGAGAGAGAGAGAATGGTTATAGTTGGCAAGAAGAAAGGACATAAGTATTCTATTAATTGCATCAAGGATAGGGAAGTATCGAGTTTTCTTGGTGATACCAGATCATCAAATGACTGCACCATTTTGAGTGACAGAAGATGAGGCGGAGATATTTTTATACCTTAGGCTGAAACGTCAAGCTTATGTGGCATTAAGCCTAAAAACTAATGTCTTTTAACATATTTAACCGTTTTAGATTAATTCATATCACATCAAGCTTAGGTTTGTGTTGGGAAGAACAATCGGAGAACTGAAGAAAACAAGCGATTTATGGACGTGTGAGAGAGTGGTGATGTTGGTTTGTAGTTTTATAGTGAGAGAGAGATATTCACGGTATTTTAGGGATAGGATTACATTTAAATTTGATTTTCTAATCCTTTATTAAATGAAGGGCATAATAGACAATTTCATTTAAAAATATGTAGATCTATAAAAAAAAAGTGGTGGAAGTATCAATTCCCTTATATTAATATGAAAATATTATTTTATAGTTAAATGAGAATAGCTTATTTATTTTAACAACTATTTATCAATGCTTTTAGCAACAAAATTTATTCTTATACAAAGTACATACATTCTATTTATAAAACTATGCCATCGATTCTCTTTGATATGGACTTTCAGTTCAATGTTATCTATATCATTCATAATCACTCTAGATTATTCATATCATCATCTATGCTTTGAGACCTATTGTTTAATAAATAAGTTATTTCTTTTATAAAGGTCGAAGAAGATGATTCCTTATATTAAATAAAGATTTGGTACCCAAATGAATTAATTGGTTTACGTGTTTAATTATACAAACCAATATTTGGCTCAAAGATGACCATCGATAGAGTGTTAAAAAGAGATTCTTCCAACGGATTGTATAATGGATCAAAATGATAAAGGATTGTATAATGGATCAAAATGATTGTGACCGTGTCCGTTAAAACACATGTCTTTTAATATATGATCATAAAGATTTATTGTTTTATTTTGAATTTATAAATAATTTATATGTTAAATATGAGTACAAGACTGATATTTTTAAATATACATTCGGTTTTTTTTGTCATTTTAATACAATTTAAGCACCTTTCAACACATTTGATTCATTTGATACACATTTAATCAAAACATATGCAACAATCGGTCTCTCCAGTAAAATTGTGTATCTTTTTATATTATTGGATCTAGATGCTTCCGAAGTTTTTTTAAACAAAAAGTCGTTTTCAAATATCATTGTTATTCTTCACATACTAGTTTCTAACTTTATGCCCAAAATTAGTACATATATTCATAAAAGTTATAGACCTTAGATTCGACACTTACTTCTTTAAAGAAACTTGATTGTTTGTTAATTATATTTCTCAAACAAATTAATAAATTTAGAAGGGAGCTGATCCGTACACAACATTTTTTTCCATACACAACAATTGGTGCTTTAAAATGTTGTATTGTACAACTATATAATGCATAAATTGTTTTGTATGACAAAAAACTGTTGTGTACGAATCACTTCCCTTATACAAAAGGGAAAGTCATAACTATCATATATTTAGTATACCCCATGATTTAAGGAAAAAATTCTCCATGTTTGGCATAGTTTGTAACTTCTGCTCCTCTTATTCCGCTCCTAAAACCTAACAATGAAATCTGACTTATTATTGTGGGCACTATATGTAAGCTTTTGGTTTCCAAGGTTGTAGTGAAATGTGTTGGTAAAGAAGTGGAAAAGTACCTTAATGATTTTTAGTTTGGGGTTGGTGTTTCAGGTGGCACTAAGGCCGTTCTACATAGTCTCAATCGGGTGTTTAGTGAACGTCATGATGAAGGGTCTTTTGTTATGCATACAGTGGATTTCTCGAATGCCTTGAATCTGGTGTATAGATTATCCTTAATTTATGAAGCCAGACTGAGGTGCCCTTCCATTTCTTTAGGGGTCGATGCTTATATGGATAGGAATCAAGGTTACATTTAGGATATAAGCATATTTGGTCTATTACTGGAGTTCAACAAGGAAACCTTTTAGCATCACTCTTTTCGCTCTTGTATTGCACCCACTTGTACATCAGATTAGAGACAATTAAAAGATTCTTCTTCATGTTTGGTATCTTGATGATGAGATCGTCATTGAAGACTTAAAGGAGGTGGCCAAAGTTTTAGACAATAGTAGGGTGACCACTATAGGATTGGGTCTTGAACTAAATATCAAGAAAATTGAGCTATTGTTTCCTTTATGTGATTTTAGGAAGCTTCTTGCAGGTTTATTCCATATAGACTTTGGGTTTTTGTTATTGGGGGTGAAGCTTCTTCGGGAGGGGGGGGGGGTTAGTAGATAATTTAGTTTTATTATTGGGTTAGCCATGAAGAAAGTTACAAATGTTGTCTTTTTGATGCGTCTTCTCCCATAATTACGTTACCCCTAGAGCGAGCTCCTTTTGCTATGATCTTGCATGCATATTGCCAAACTATTCTTTGGCCTAAGGACGTGTCAATCCGTTCACATGGAGGAGGCTACTTTTCTCTATGATAAGTGTTTAAGTAGGTCGATTGAGGACATAGTGGTTTGTGGAGTTCCTTTTTTAGGAACATACAATGGAGACTTGCTTCATTACTCATTCGATTTGGTGGTTTGGGGTTGTACTCAATCGTTGAGGCTTCCTCTTGTACTTTTGTGGCCACACGAGGTCAATCGTGGGTGTTACAAGACCATATCTTACCAGATAGTGACATATGTGATATGGATTCTGATTATGTTTGTGCATTGGCTTAACTTCTTGATATGATTTGTGGCTTTGATTTCAACGATTTCACTAATAAGGTCTCATCCCTCCTAAAGCCTAACATGCATTGGTGGATTCCCCTTTTAGTAAAATTAACCAAGATATGGAAGTACACTACGAAATGACTATTAGACATAAATTTGTTTTTTAGTGTCTAAGGGCACCACATGTTTGGGATTGTCTTATGGCTATTCCAATTGATGGTCTTAGTTAACATATGTTGCCAATGGAGTATCCTGCTATCCTCAAGTATCGCCGTATGATCCATTTATTTCCTGTAGGCGATATTTGTCATGTTTGTTGCAAGGCATGCTTGGACTCTTTTAGGGAGCATGTAGTACATTGTAGAGACCTCTCGAGTTTCAAGTACCGACAAAATTTGGTTATGGATGTTCTTTTTGACATATTAAGGCACATCGGGGTTTCTACGAAGAAAGAGGCACATGTGTGGATCTACAAGGGTTTCCCATCTCGTCGACTTAGGAAATGGGGTTTTCATTATGTGGCAAACTGCTTTAAAAGTTGCATCATGAAAAGTGACAAAACATAAGAAAAAAGTACATCAAAAATCAACACACGCTTATATATTTCACATTTAATAATTTTGGTTTCCTTGTGCCAGATGTTTTGAAGCTACTCAATAGAGTCCAATGGGTCATGCATTGTAATGTTATCACCCTTATATCTGTGAATGTGGTTTTTTAAAAAGTTAGTTTCGCCATCCAAAAAGGGCTATCTGTGCATATTGTTGCTTGTTTATTCGTTACGTCTATGTCAAACTTTCAATATTAATGGACATAAAATAATTATTTAAGGAGTTACAAAAATGTTAAAGAACTCGATTTTTTTTCCAAATTTTGAATATTTTTTCTTTCTTTTTATGCAAATCATGTCAAATTAAAGAAATGCAAATGAATGCTTTTAAGAAGTAATGCAAGTGAATAAAACAGAAGCACTTTACCTCGTTGGAGGAGCACTAGTTTGCTTTTAAGAAAAAAAAAACACAAAGAGATGCTACTTTTTGGATGATCCCTTGATTATATTCCTTGTAATTTCACCAATTTAATTCAGTTTCTTGTTGTGTTGTCAAACAATCGAGCAATGTATTCCTAATATAAAGTTTTCCTATAATAATAAAGAGAGTTTTTTATAGTCTCAAATAAGATGAGGAAGGGTTCATAAATGGTACCACAAATTGTCTGCAATTTCTGTTTTAAAAATAGGGAGAGAGATGACAAATTAAAGCAGACAATGAAGATTGGTACAACAACAAGAATCAAATACAAAGGAGGTCGGGGACGCCAAATAAACTAAAATAGCAGAAATAGTTGCATCATATTTAGTAACGACGTCGGTGACGTTGCATTATATTTAGTAACGACGTCGGTGACGCTGAATAAACTAAGAGAATAGAAATTGTTGGATTATATTTAGGAACACAAAACCCTCAAATAAGTACTTCTGCATATCATCACCTACCTTGTCATATTTGAACAAAGAACCATTAAAAACTAGAAATTGTTTAATGACGACATCTCAAATTCATGGATTCCCCCGCCAAGTTCAACCATGGGTGGTTTAACCCTACTAGAATATAAGCTTTTAACGACACACATTGAATGTCATGAAAGGGTTCACGTGACACACAAATGTATGTTGTTAATGCGTAACCATAAATGAAGAAGGTAGACATTTGTGTGTCATGTATTTACGACATACATTCATAACTTTTTGAAATTATCTTACAAATTCTTGACAGGCGGTTTGTTTATCATGCATTTTAACAAATTTTATAAAACATATATTATTTCCAAATATTCAAATTACATCACAAAATTAATATCGTATAATACAAAATAAAAAATCATACACGAAAAAGATAATCCATTACGCAAAGTATATTACACAAAGTATAATATGTCTTACAAATAATTATTTTAATTGAAAATAAATGTAATACATTACTAATATAGTACATATCGTTATTATTTGTGAAGTATGCAAGTAACTTGGAAAAGTTCTTCACATGCATAATGCATATTTATTCTGTATTATCTCCCCAAAAGCTTTTTGTATTAAACAATAGTAATTCTACCTTTGATCTTGGTTCTACCTAATTCTACAAAATGATTTTTTTTTTCTTTTTCAAAAAGTTATCCACATTTTGAGGTGAATATTATTTTAAAATGATGACACAACATGCCAACTCATCATTAATGGTAGTATTCAATATTATAAGGATACTAGTTTTGTTGGTTCGGATAATAATAGAAAAACATTGTGAATTATTACTAACTAGAGGATAGATCCGTGTGAATAGAGATGTGTGCGAGGAGCCGAGGATATTGAGCTTGCAAACAGAAATGAATTGCTTCATTGACATATACCGACATATCTTATTATTATTTTTTTTTATTAAAGGACAAAGTTAATTACATATTAAAACGTTACATTATTTTTACAAAAAAAATAAATAAACATATTGAGATGTTAATTTTCTTTTTGAAAAGATCTTAAATATTTTATTTTTCATTTAAACAAACGATGGTTAGTAAAGAAACCTAAAAGTCATGTATTAAGTAAATATTTTGTATTAATTATTGTTAATGTTTCTATTAATTGCATTCAATTAACGTGATGTCGATACCAAAACTTCTCATCCAAACTGAAAATTGAAGATGTGGATATCGTCTATCATTTCTTATACAAAATTAATATTAGAGTACACTATCACTTGCCCTAAAATTACAATGGCAAATCTAGTTTACAATAATAGAATTGAACTTGACAGAGATAATCAACATGCTTTGAACATGGATCGATAAAGTATAAAAAAATGTACAAACGTCATAGATGCAATTCACAACAAATAATTGCACCATCAAAATGCTTTCGAGGAGGTTTTTATGGTGCTCCAACATAGAGTTAGTTTTAATATATCACTACGTGAGAAGCTGTATCAAACCAAAAATCACAATAAATTTAAAATTTTCAAAATCAACCATTAATCAACATTGTTTACAAAATAGTCATTGTTTCAAAAACATTATTTCAACTCAGAATTTTCCCAAGACCCAGTGACACAAAACAGAGAGCTGTATACGATCACACATTCGCCTTCCCACGATTTCGGAAATACCTGAAACTATAAACTAAAATTGTAAGCCAAAGCTTAGTGAGTTCCCCCAAAGTACCAAACACAGAACATATAAGAGCATATACTAGGTCCTTAGCCTATGTCTGGAATACCCCTACAAAGTCCTCAGCATAAGTATCGAATACCCCTGAGCCCTCAGTACGAGTCTGACATGCCAATCGGGCCCTCAACTCGTATCTAGAATACTCTCGAGCCCTCAGTATGAGTCTGACATGCCAATGGGGCCATCAGATCATATCGAGAATCTCGGTTTGTTGGTTACAGCACAAAGCAGTACAACCTTAACCCAACACAATATGTCGACATATGAAACAAATGAACTTAAACACATAACTAAGAAACACAGATAATCAGTCAGATCTACTACTCATCCAAATACCATTATATCACTACCGATAACCAAGATACATAAACTAGTGGTCCGACATTGGTGCCTTCGACCCACGATACAGTGAGGAAAACTCACCCCACAGTCTGAATGCAAGTTGAATAAACCTCTGTCCTGAGAATCGACTCAACGATCACCTAACCAACACCAAGGACCTAATCTTAATTAATCAGCTCAAAATACCTAAAATATCCCTAAGTCAATTTGGTCCAAGCTCTGGTAAAAGGTCAAGGTAAACGGGTCAACTTGGTCCACTCAGCTGAGTACGCGAGGCGTACTCAGCTCCTACGCTGGGCGTACTTATGCTTTGACTGGAGTCGGGCGGTTGACCCTGTACATGCGGCGTACGCTGGGTTACACATGGTGTCTGCACATGATCCCCTTTTCCTCAATAAGTTCTTAATGCATTAAGCTCTCACGTCCCAATTTCATATCCAATGCCAAAATACCACTAAGAGTCATAAAGTTTCCAACTTTATGACTTTGCATGCCCATTAAGTGCTTAATACACAAAATCCCAACTTCTTAACACCTTAAGACCTTCTAGAGCATGCATGGGGAAAAATTAAGTATCAAGACCACATTTTTATGACTCAAGACCCCTCATTAGGTCTGAAAGGAATACTTATTCTACTAAGAGCATGTCTGTTAGGGCGAGGATCCTCAAAGCATTCAGGATCCTCAAACCTCATCAGATATTCAAGATCCTTAACTATCTCAAGATCCCAACTAGTACTGTTATTATTATTTACTAACATTTATAACGGTTATATTTCGTTCTTAATTAACACATGTGCAGAAATAGTCAAGAGAAGACTTATTCTCAACAGAGTCGTCTCAACTATGCTAAAGACCCGGAATACCAAGTCAAGCAACGTTCACAAAGCTGGTCATAGAGGATCCTGGGAATATCGGACATCTTGTTAGCTAGTTTTGACTATAAATTGACACATGTATCTCGCACACGACACACTCTACCTACTCTTAGCTTACTCTATGAACTTTTTCACTTGTTCTTACTGAAATACTCTCTGTAATCATCATTTTATATTAATAAAATCATCAAGACAGGTGATCATTATCACCTCCCAAGGTTTTGTGACGGAGATCCTAGCAAGGATCAAGGGCTTTCCTTGTAAATAATCGTGTCATTCTCTTTACCTTTCTCTATTGCAAAATTCGAACATCACAGCCTCTCATTCAATTTGGTTGATTTATACTTGTTTAATTTTTGACCAAAACAATTTGGCTCCCACCGTGGGGTTCAAAATCCTCAAAAGATCATGTATACACAACCGATCCTTTCTTCATCCTCCGCTCCTTCCATTCCAACCAAAAACCTGCCACCTCCTCCGAGTGGACCCCCTGGTTAGAGGAAAACGCCTGATACTTCTAAGAGAAACACCCCTCCGGTCACTAACCAAGGAAGTTTGGGATCTTCAGGACTCCAGGATCCGACTGCTCCGATCACTACTGCTGAACTCTTTGCTATGATGAGGAAAATGGCGCAACAGATGACTGCAGCAAGACGAAAATAGAACACTGCTTAGAGAAGTCGAGAGGATGAAGGCGGAATTTCAGAGATCCCATGAAACGATGCCCATAGTTGTACAACCAAGGATCCTGAACTTCGACAATGCAGGATCCTCTGGAAATCAACAGGGGAACACAACTCCTGCTACTGCTGCATCACCATGGGGGACGACTATGAACAATCGGGCATCTATGATCAATGATCTCGATGAGCCTTTTAATACTCCAAGAAACCTTGATTCTAGTAACTTCTTAAACAACAATACTATCAATACTAACTCTATGAATGTTGATGCAGGAATAAGTCCAAACATGGCTAAAGAACTTCAGCAGTTGAGATAGATGATCCCAAGCGTACCCGGGGTAGTTCAACCTTACAAGAAGCATCTCCAACAAGTCACAGGATCTCGAGATTTGCTCTTGCAATAGCCGATACCAAAGTTCCTAAGCGCTTCCAAACTCCTAGCATGAAGCCTTACGATGGAACTACGGATCCTGAATAGCATGCAACACAATACTGAGAAAGGATGGAGATCATTCAAAGGCTTTGGTTCAAGCCTCATGGGATCAGCTCTTAAATGGCTGCTAAAGGTTCCTCCCTATTCTATTACTTCATTTGCAAATTTAGTCAATATTTTCAATAAGCATATTTCTTGTACCAGAACCTTCGAGAAGATTACTAGTGATCTCTATCTGGTGGTTCAGGATCCTAAGGAACGGCTTAGGGATTTTGTTAACAGGTTTGGCAGGGAAGCTCTGAGCATCCCCAACATTGACATGGCGACTGCTGTGGAGGCCTTAAAGATGGGTCTAAGGAAGGATTCACCCTTCTATGAAGATCTCGTGATGACTCCATGCAAGAGATTGGACGAAGTTAGGTGCCGAGCATTAAGGTTCATAAACCTTGAAGAGGATAAAGAAGTCCAGAAGAGGAGCAACCCTTCAAGTCCATACGAAAATGCCAATAGGAAGGCCGACTCCTCGGCTCCAAGATCCTATAAATCGAAGCCCTATTCCAAACCAGATCATCACAGGGTTAATGCCCTCGAAGATGAAGGAGCGGAAGAGGAATCTCCTAAGATCACTAACTATTGTTTTTCTATGTATGTTTCAGGTTTAATCTATGCTATGCAGGATCTCGGAGACAAATCAAGGTGGCCAATAAAGGATAACAATTTCACCAGTTGGAAAGACAAATCCAAATGGTGTGCTTACCATGAAGTTTTCGGTCACATGACGGAGGATTGCATAGCCCTAAGAAAGGAGATCAACTACCTCCTTAGCAAATGGAATCTTAAAGAGATCCTCGGAAGAAAGAAAGAAAAGTCCAAGGACAACAAGTAGGATGGTGACAAGAATCCCGGAGAAACCAAGATCTCCACCCCCAAACGCCAAGATACTTAACGTTATCTCAGGCGGATCTAACATTTGTGGTACTTCTTATTCTCAGGCTAAAAGACACGCCAAGGTCTCTAAGACAAAAAAAGGAGGACATACCACGGAAGAATACCTCGGTCAGCAATGAAAAGGAAGTCACGTTTGACGAGACAGACAAGGAAGAGATCCAGGATCCTCACCATGACCGACTCGTGATAACATTGTACATTGCGAACCACTTTTTCAAAAGGATCCTTGTTGACGGAGGATCCTCGGTCAACCTCATGCTCTTGGATACACCGAAGAAGATGAACATCGCGGAATCGGAGATAATCAAAAGATCCTCGGTCCTCATATATTTTAGCGGACAAACGAAACACACCATCGGGGATAGAAAGCTACAAATATACATAGAGGGGGGTAAACTCTATACAAAATTTTTGTGTTATTGACACCTTATCTTCTTATAATGTGATATTAAGTAGACCATGGATCCACGAGATGAAAGAGGTTCCATCAACATATCATTAGTGTGTAAAGATGCCTACTCCATGGGGAACAGTGAAGATCATGGGAGATCAACAAGAGTCAAAGGAATGTTATAAAACCTCCATGAAGCCTACGACGAAACCCCAACAAGCATAGCAATTAAGGCAGGGGCACGACATGTTCTAGAAACGAAGGAGAAAAACTTGAAGGAGGTGCCCCTGAGCAACGAGGATCCTGAAGCCAAAGTCCTCATAAGATCCTCAATACCCAATAAAATTGAGCAAGATCTGTTAAACTTCCTTCGAACCAGAAGCAAGACGTTCGCATGGAAACACGAAGATATGATAGGTATAGACAAGAGTATTATCACTCACAAACTTAATATTGATCCTTCTTTCAGACCGATACATCAAAAGAGAAGGAAGTTTGCACCCGAAAGGAATCAGATCATCCAAGAAGAAGTGGAAAAGCTCCTCAAGACAGAGATGATCAAGGAAGTGAAGTTCCTGAGATGGCTAGCTAATGTAGTTGTCGTACAGAAGAAAAACGGAAAGTGGCGAGTATGTGTAGACTACACGTGTAACACCTGGTTCTTGGTATGTATTTTTATTTAAGTATTTTTGCATTTTTGGCCTTGGACTCGGCGAGTTGAAGGACCAACTCGCCGAGTAAAAGCGGGATGAGGCGCGGGATTTAATTGATGGACTCGTCGAGTCGGGTCCCGGACTCGACGAGTAGACTCTGACTGGACAAAAACCCTAATCTGAGGGTTTGCACCCTATTGAAAGAATGTTATGTCGGCCACAACGTCCCTTATGCTCCCAGAACACCTCTCATTGAAACCCTAGCCGTTATTGAAGCAATCTAAGCCTTGTTGGTGGATTTTGGTGCTTGTGGTCTTAAGAAGGAAGGAGAAAGGCTTGAGGAAGCAAGTAAAGACCAAGGGAACCCGAGTTTGTGCACCTTCTACAGTTCATTGAAGGTAAAAAGCTGTAACCTTGCTCTTTCATTTGTTAGATCCCTTTTTGGGGAGATTTAGGGCTTTTATAAGCCACTTTTGATGGCCAAACATGATTGCAAACATGGTTGGGGGTTAGAGCTTCGGAATCACGTCATTAATGGAGTCACAAGGCAGTTGGGGACTGCTTTTGCACCCATGAAAGGCCCCATGCATCTTAAGAGCTTGTTTTATGTCTTTTTGAGCTCAAAGCCCCATGCAAGCACGTAAAGTTTGTAACTTTACGTGCTAGATCGATTATAGAAGCTTGGATCTATCTTTTGATCAAAGGTTGTACATCAGAATTCAGATTTAGAGTGTGGACATGACTGACTCGGCGAGTCCGTTCTTGGACTCGACGAGTCCGAGGCTTTGAGCCTCATATCTGTTGAGAGTCAAAGGAACCCAATTGAGTGTTAGAAGGGTTGTAATCGGACAGGAAGAGTTACCCAATGTATTGGACATGATTTTAGACCTGGAGTTCATCGGAATCGACGAGTGCTAGAACAGACTCGGCGAGTCCAAGGCATTCTTCTTAAGGATGAAGATGAACTCGACAAGTTGTTCATCAACTCGGCGAGTCGAGGACAGAACTTGTTCATCAGATGAAGGTGAACTCGACGAGTTGTTCATCAACTCGGCGAGTCGGATGAGTTTCATGCGATGTTCATGTGAGGGAGGAACTCGTCGAGTTGGGTCGTGGATAAGGACGAGTAAAGGGTGAGGGACTCGACGAGTTGACGGCCCAACTCGGCGAGTCGGGTCAACTTGAAGTTGACTTTGACTAGACTTGGACTGACCCTGTTTAGGGTTGTATTGGCTGTGTGTTGACTTGAAGGTCGTCGTGTAGGGATCGAGGAGTCGACTTGTGCGCTGAGGATAATTCAAACACTGCACGACATCGAGGTGAGTTACCTTCCAGTAGGGGTGGGTCTAAGGCCACAATGCCGGCCCACCAAAGAGGAGTATTTGTAAGATGATTGTCTTTGTGATAATTATCTTGGTTTGGTTATGTGCTTTGGTCACGAGTATTATCCGCATGATATGTTACGTGTATAGTAGGGATTAGGATCCCTGACAGCGGCCCTTAGGGCCGTGGGGTAGGTCAGTACCCGGATATGCCTGAATGTATGATTGTACCTTGCTGTTGTATGCTAGTGGTAGGGGGTGGAGTAGTCCCCAGTTACCGGTTGAAAGATACCGATGACAGTTAACGGTTGAAAGATACCAATGACAGTTACCGGTTGAAAGATACCGATGATGGTTACCGGTTGAAAGATACCGATGATGGTTACCGGTTGAAAGTGATGGGTTTTGAGCATTCTAACACTTCCTAAGTGTACATGCAACCCCAATAACCTTGGATCTATGTTTGTCTAATTATCATGCAAAGTTGAATTCCAAGGTTATATTCCTATCTAGCATACATGGGGAACAAATTTTAACTTGCATGAAAGATAGAATAACTTACCTTGTTGTTGCTTATGATCCTTGAAACCTTGTGAGCCTAGCACCCCAAGTGTGATGCCTCAAATGCTTCACACAACACCAAATGCTTTTGGAATGACTTTAGAGAGAATACACACTTCTAAAATCGGCCTAGCCCTCTTGTTTCTTATGTGTAGCCGATTTTGGTGGAGAATGGGTTTCTTATATAGTGTTGACACATCTAGGGTTACACCATGTAAACCCTAATGTGTCATGACTCTTCATTTCCATGACCCATGGGTTTGTAACTCCCAGGGAGCATCCATGGAGCATCCTATGGGTGGAACCCAACTTGATAATCCATGGAGCCTCTTAGCCCACTATATAAGATATGGAAGATTTACATAATCTACCCATATATTTAATTAGTTATCTTTTGATCACTTAATTAATTCTAAATTAATTCTTGATCAAACTAATTAAATAATATTATTAATATATTAGAACTTATAATATATTAATAAACCATAAGTGTTATTTCTCTCATTTTAGTTTATCCAATTGCATGGTACCATGCAACCCAAATGGACCATGCCGGGTCGGGTCAAGTACATACCAGAAATAGTTATGGACTTATACACCTTATCCAACAGTCTCCCACTTGGATAAGTCTAATAACTATAACTGCAATACTTCAGGAACCGATCGGCAATCGTAGCTCTTTCAAGGTCTCTCGGAACTGAGAAGATGATGATACGCCATTTAAGATAAGTGATCATATAATCCTCTGTTCTAGATATCAGCCGGACAAATACATGGAACAGTGTCTTACTTTGTGTCCAGCAGTTTGTTTCCCGATTTCCGATTTGTTTGAAAAAGAACTTAATTGAACACATCAACTTAGTTCTGACCGGGCCCGATACATAGGTCAAAACAAAATCATCGAGGGGCCCAAATATCAGCTTCTAATCCAAGAAGGAACAGATAAACTTCGAGTCATATGTTTGTTCTACCACTCATTGAATTATACACAAAAGCACGTTTTATAACATCGAGTTACCAATGCGTTAACGTACAATCAATGCATAACCAACTCATAAGTAACAAATCATATCTCTAGGTTTGAAGACTTATATGATATTACCGTCTCACGATCACTCGAGATAAATTCCATGAAGTGATTCCAGTGAGCGTGGGTTGAGTCCAATGCTCAGAACTTATGAGCACTCATGAGTGTTGTAGCCATGTCCAACAACTTAGACCTCTGCAACCAATCATGACAGTCTTGATTCATACCTACTTCCGACATATGACCGACTGTGGAGGTTCGAATAATATGATATACCAAACATAATTATTCTGGAAGTCAAAACATGTAAAAGAAATATAGTAAACGATCGACAAGAGATAGCAACACTTTACTCATAAATAAAACACCTTTTATTCATCATCTAATGTCAATTACACTTTACAAATTTCAAGGTTATCTAACTACTAAATCTAATATCATCCTTCAGCCCTATGCTCCGAGCATGCTGGAGATGCTTAACCCGAGTCAGTCCCTTCGTGAGGGGATCTGCTGGATTCTCATCCGATGATACCCTCTTTGCCACGATGAGTCCTTCTTCTATTCGATGTCTGATGAAATGGTATTTTCTGTCGATGTGTCTGGATCTCCCGTGATCCCTTGGTTCCTTGGCTAAGGCAACTGCACTTTCACTATCACAGAAAATTTCCATTGGCTCTTTAATAGCTGGTACAACTCCAAGGTCTCCAATGAAGTTCTTCAGCCATATCGCCTCCTTTGCTGCCTCGCTAGCTGCTATATACTCTGATTCGCAAGTTGAATCAGCCACTGTCTCTTGCTTGGAACTCTTCCAAGAAATTGCTCCTCCATTTAAGGTAAAGACCCAGCCTGACTGAGAGCGGAAAGTATCCCTATCAGTCTGAAAGCTAGCAACACTATACCCTACAACTCTCAAGTCTTCACTTCCACCGAGGGTAAGGACCCAATCCTTAGTCCTCCGTAGGTACTTGAGGATATTCTTTACCGCAGTCCAGTGTGCCTTGCCAGGGTTCCCCTGATACCTTCTAACCATGCTCAAAGCAAAGGCTACATCAGGTCGAGTACACGTCATAGCATACATGATCGATCCTACAGCCGAAGCATAAGGTATTCGACTGATTTTTGCTATCTCAGCCTCAGTACTAGGGCTTTGTGTCTTACTCAATCTGGCATTACTCTGGATGGGTAACTCTCCTTTCTTGGAGTCCTGCATGCCGAATCTCTTCAACACCTTATCCAAGTAAGTACTCTGACTAAGTCCAATTAGTCTTTTACTCCGGTCTCTCAAGATCCTTATCCCTAGAATATAGGCAGCTTATCCTAGGTCCTTCATAGAGAAACACTTCCCAAGCCAGGACTTAACTTCCTGCAGAGTTGGGATGTCATTTCCTATGAGTAGTATGTCATCCACATACAAGACCAAAAAGCTAACTATACTCCCACTAGCCTTGACATATACACAAGATTCATCTTCACTCCTAGAAAAGCCAAATTCCTTGACTTTCTCATCAAAGCAAAGATTCCATCTGCGAGGTGCTTGCTTTAACCCATAAATGGATTTCTCAAGCTTACACACTCTATTAGGGTACTCTGTGTTGACAAAACCCTCTGGCTGAGTCATGTAAACATCCTCAGCCAACTTTCCATTAAGGAAAGCAGTTTTGACATCCATTTGCCATATTTCATAGTCATGAAATGCGGCTATGGCTAACAGAACCCTAATAGACTTAATCTTGGCCACTGGAGAAAACGTCTCATCATAATCAACTCCCGGAGTTTGTGAGAAACCCTTTGCAACCAGTCGTGCCTTATAAGTGTGTACATTACCATGCATGTCGGTCTTCTTCTTGAAGATCCATTTGCACCCTACAGTCTTACGACCTGGTACATTCTCAACCAAGTTCCAAACTTGATTGTCATACATGGACTGTATCTCATTGTCCATTGCCTCTTTCCACTTGGCTGACTCAGGGCCTGCCATGGCTTCCGCGTAACTGTTAGGTTCATCCAGACCTATCAGCGTCTCATCACTGATAAGTGTATCACCTTCCGTAGTAATATGGAATCCATAGTAATGCTCAGGTACATTCCTAACCCTTGTGGAACGCCTCAGAGGTACAGACTTGTCAATTGGCTCAACAGAAGTTTCCTCCTCAAGTTGAGTGCTAGGGTTTGAAGTTCCTTCACCACTTGACTCTTGAATTTATTCAAGGTCAACTTGCCTCCCACTGTCTCCTTGGCTTATGAACTCTCTCTCTCGAAAGAAAGCCCTCTTAGCTACAAAGACCACATTCTCACTAGGTCTGTAGAAGAGGTAACCAAAGGATTTCTGTGGGTAGCCGATGAAAGTACACCTCTCACTTCGAGGTTCGAGCTTATCATGAGTCTTGCGTCTCACGAAAGCCTCGCAACCCCAAATCTTAATATGGTCTAGTTTGGGTACTTTACCAGTCCACATCTCATGAGGAGTTTTGGCAACTTTCTTTGTGGGAACTAGATTAAGGATATGGGCGGCAGTTTCTATGGCATACCCCCAAAATGAGATTGGTAGCGAAGCTCGACTCATCATGGAACGAACCATATCCAGCAAGGTTCGATTACGCCTCTCAGCTACACCATTCAACTGCGGTGTCCTGGGAGGTGTCAATTGTGAGACAATCCCACATTCCCTAAGATAGTCGAGGAACTCTGAACTAAGATACTCACCACCTCGATCGGATCGAAGCATCTTAATGTTCGTGCCCAATTGATTCTCGACTTCCTGTTTAAACTCTTTAAACCTCTCAAAAGTCTCTGACTTATGCTTGATTAAGTAGACATATCCATATCTACTGTAATCATCAGTAAAAGTCAAATAATAACGATTAGCATCCCTTGTGGCATGTTTGAAGGGCCCACACACATCCGTGTGTATAAGATCCAACAAACCTTCACCCCTCTCACAAGAGCCTGTGAAGGGTGACTTTGTCATTTTTCCAAGTAAGCATGATTCACAACTATCATCTGACTTTAGGTCAGATGACTCCAATACTCCATCCTTTTGGAGTTGGCCTATGAGTTTCTTGCTTATATGTGCAAGACGACAATGCCATAATGATGCTTTATCCAAGTTATTATCATTAACAGAATCAATACACAATACATTATTTCCTAAGTTATCAACCACAGATACAGTTTCATACACACCATCACAAGGTAATGCTTTAAAATAAAGAACATTATTAAAGAAAGCATTAATCGAACCAAATTCATTATCAAATGAAAAGGTGAAACCTTGTTTATACAATGCATGAAAGGAAATAATATTTCTTGCCGTTTCTAGCGAATAACAACATTTATTCAAATCTAAACTAAACCCACTACTTAGCGATAAAGTATAAACTCCAATCTTGGTGACAGGTAAAGCTTTCCTATTCCCCATGATTAAGTTTATTCTTCCATGCTCCACATTCTCACTTCTTCTTAGTCCCTGCAAATCAGAACATATATGAATACCACAACCGGTATCAAGGACCCAAGAGTTAGAATGGGGTGAGTTATTAGATAAGATAGTGTAAATACCTGCATGGTTGGGTTTAACTTTCCCATCCTTCACATCTTGCTGGTACTTTGGGCAGTTCCGCTTCCAATGTGACTTTTCATGGCAATAGAAGCATTCAGCCTCTTTAGGGTCAGAAGAAGGAGTGACAAAACCTTTCTTGGTTCCACTTGAAGAAGAGCCATCAAGGGTCCTAGCCTTGGTACCCTTCGAAGAGCTCTTCCTCTTCTTCCCTCTACCTTTCCCGATTGCCAAAACCGGGGCGGAGTTTGGAGTAGGAGTGTTAACAACCGACTTACCCTTAAGACCTGTTTCTGCGGTCTTGAGGAGTCCCTGAAGTTTGCTGAGTGTGACCTCTTCCTTATTCATGTGATATGTCATGCGGAATTGATCATAGCACGATGGTAAGGAGTGCAAAATGATATCTATTGCAAGCTCCTCAGGGAAGTTCACATTAAGCTTCAGCAACCGATCCACATACCTTTGCATTTTCTGCATGTGGCTCGTGACGGATTCCCCGTCCTTCATCATGGTTGTTATGATAGAGCATATGATTTCATACCTCTCTTGTCGTGCACTTTGATGGTATCTTTCCATCAGATCTTGGTGCATTTCAAAAGGGTAGAAGTCCTCATAGGACTTTTGGAGTTCCGCTGTCATGGTGGCCAACATGATGCATGCCACTTTTGTAGCATCCCTTTCATGTGCCCGGAAGTCAGCGATCTCCTGGGGAGTTGCAGTGGTCTCATCAATCTCCTTAAGCTCCTTGTCAAGGACATATTCTTTGTCCTCGTAGCGGGTAATCATCCTGATGTTTTTGATCCATTCATTGAAGTTGGATCCATCAAAAGTGACTTTCCCACACAAGTTCATAAGGGTAAAGGAGCCATTAGGATTAGAGCCAGAAGCAGCATTGTTTGAAGACATCTGAAAGAAGAGAACAAGATTAGTTTAGATATTAAGAGAGTCCTTAATAAAACACCAAAATGTAATATTAAGGCTAGGATCCAATCACAATATATTATAACTTAGAAGAGGTATGCCGTAATCCAAGCTATAACATATTTGAAAGGTAGGTGAATGACGATTCACCAATTTCCACCATGAAAAACGAAATATAAATATTAGGTTTTTAATTGGTTCTTAGAAATTCCTAGATTCTTTTGAGATTCAATGAACTTTTCAAAGGCATGTTTCAATCTCGAGTGTGCCCTCCAAGTTTTGTGACTGTGATACCGAGGATCACAAAACGAGGTGTGAAGTAACCATGCAAATCACTTGGTACCCTCAAGGTTTATCACTCAATCGATGTGCCGGTAAACCACACACACTCCACCGATGCTATGGTAAACCTTAAGTCACCCTTTACCTACCTTGTTAAGTCCAAGTTAGTGTGCCGGTTAACCACACACGCTCCACCAACGACTTAAACAAAGTGTAAAGTGTAATTTCATGGATTAGCACCTTATTCACATTTTCCTAAAGTAACTAAGATTGGGAATTTAATAAAAGCATTTAGTTACTTTATAATATTCATGGATAAGTCCTTGTCTTACCCGTTCGGCTAACGACCCTCCACCGATCAAGGAAGTGGTGGGTGAGAGTGGACACCCATTAAGTTGCCATTTTATAGGCAACAACCTTATACCCCCTTATAGACCGGCTTCGTGAATGAGGCGTACTAGCGGTAAGACGACTTGACGTTATACATATATATATTAGTAACTTATAATATTATAAAGTATAAGGGTTGAATTTTAACTTTTAAAATTCTAAGGGTTGGAACTAAAGTTTTAATCAAGACTTTACATGTTCCAAAACTTGAGGGCAAGTTTTGTAAACTTCCAAAACTTTTCATTTCTTATAACTTATGAATTAATTGAGTAATAAAAATGAAGACTCTTCATTTTTATAACTCTTGTGTTCTTTTAATGGCTTTAATAAAAGTGAGACTTTTGGTTTTCCATAACTTGAGGACAAGTTATGGACTCCATTAAAACACATTATGATCATGAATTAAACTACCATGAAGGTTACAAACAATTCCTATGATCATCTAATCTTCATAAGTTCAAGAACATGAATATGAACACTTTCAAGAATCAAAAATTACACTTAAAAAAGCTTGTAATTTTAATAATTGCCATTGTAAATGGAGTAGCATAAACATTACACCATCTAAAACAAGCTTTAAAACATCAAAACAGTTTACGGTAATGTTTCTAGTCCATTTCCAGCAACAAATGTGCAAACTTTCATACGAACAGAAAACAGAAAAACGATTTTTTTTTCAAGCTGTTTGCACAAAAAAAAAAAACAACAAACGAACCATGCTCTGATACCACTGATGGGTTTTGAGCATTCTAACACTTCCTAAGTGTACATGCAACCCTAATAACCTTGGATCTATGTTTGTCTAATTATCATGCAAAGTTGAATTCCAAGGTTATATTCCTATCTAGCATACATGGGGAACAAATTTTAACTTGCATGAAAGATAGAATAACTTACCTTGTTGTTGCTTATGATCCTTGAAACCTTGTGAGCCTAGCACCCCAAGTGTGATGCCTCAAATGCTTCACACAACACCAAATGCTTTTGGAATGACTTTAGAGAGAATACACACTTCTAAAATCGGCCTAGCCCTCTTGTTTCTTATGTGTAGCCGATTTTGGTGGAGAATGGGTTTCTTATATAGTGTTGACACATCTAGGGTTACACCATGTAAACCCTAATGTGTCATGACTCTTCATTTCCATGACCCATGGGTTTGTAACTCCCATGGAGCATCCATGGAGCATCCTATGGGTGGAACCCAACTTGATAATCCATGGAGCCTCTTAGCCCACTTTATAAGATATGGAAGATTTACATAATCTACCCATATATTTAATTAGTTATCTTTTGATCACTTAATTAATTCTAAATTAATTCTTGATCAAACTAATTAAATAATATTATTAATATATTAGAACTTATAATATATTAATAAACCATAAGTGTTATTTCTCTCATTTTAGTTTATCCAATTGCATGGTGCCATGCAACCCAAATGGACCATGCCGGGTCGGGTCAAGTACATACCAGAAATAGTTATGGACTTATACACCTTATCCAACAGAAAGATACCGATGACGATTACCGGTTGAAAGATACCGATGTTGGTTACCGGTTGAAAGATACCGATGATGATTACCGGTTGAGAGATACCGATGATATTGTATGGTATGTGGTATGATGGGGGAACTCACTAAGCTTTGTGCTTACGGTTTCGGTTTTGGTTTCAGGTACCTCTTCGTCTAAGGGGAAGGAGCCGGCGGCGTAGCATCGCATCACACATACATATGGTTTCCGCATGGAGTTTTCTGGGATTGTACTCTAATATGTTATTATTCTATGGCTTGGGTTTTCAGACATGATACATTGTTTTATGAGATGATGTGTTTTCACAGTATTTTCTTATGAATGTTTTTATGTGTTGGTTAATTAAAAAGAAATTTTTGGACCTGAAAATTGGGATGTTACAAGTTGGTATCAGAGCCCTGGTTTGAGGGATTCGGACACACCCTCGGGGGTATCTGGACTCAAACTGAGGGGCTAAAAGGTTTTTACAAGGAAAAATGGTTTTCTAAAATCTAAATGGAAGGATTTTAAGAAAGACGAAGTGTGTGATGCATGCGACCGGCCGGGCTCAAGTAAGTTTTCCCCAAGATACCCATACTTGATATATTATGCTATATGGTTTTGATTCAGAAAACTGCATGCTAGAATAGGACTAAGGATCTAGGAGGATGCCTTGTGTGCCTGATATATGATTCTGAGAATTGCATGCTAGTTAGGGCTAAGGATCTAGGAGGATGCCTTATATGCATGTTGTATGAGCTGTATGCTAGGACTGTTTAGTCAGCAGTAGGATGACCTGTATAGGTTATGCCTGATTTGGTTACCCAATGCTCGAATGCTGCTTGCTTTGTGCTATGGGGGTTCTGGCCACCTTCAACTAGCTAAGGAATGGATATGTAACAGTATCCGCAAGTTAGTTAGGGGGAAGTGGTGGGGACTCCTAGTGCAGCTGATGGCGGAGGGTAGGTCGGAGAGTGCCCTAGGAAAACCTAGGATGAGGTCCGTGGAAAGGGGTATCGGTGAAAGGGACTTGGTGAAGTCGAAGCAGTCCTTGAGGAAAGCATGGATAGATGTGGAAGGTAGTATGGGCCCGTACTACTGGAAGCAGAGGATCCGTACTCGAATCAAGGAGGGCCTAGATGGAACCGGGAACCTTGGAAAGTGTGTTAGGCCTCTTGGAAGTATGTATGATCCTGACATTTATGCGTGTGTTTTCAGCATGGTGACCACACGACATGGAGCAGGAGGTTCCAGATCAGGATCAGGATCGGGCTCGGGTGCAGGATCCGAGCAGGTTGATGGCGGGATGCGCGAGTTCATCGCGTCTGAGATCACGAGAGGCATTCTTGAGTCGACCCCGGTCATTTTTGGGTCGATCATGGAAGGGATTGTTGAGCTGATGGAGGATCGCCTCCGGGCATTCAGGAGTGATATGGCGTCTAGCCAGACGAGTACGCGCACACTGTCCTTTAAGGACTTCCGAGGGAGTGGTGTGCCGGATTTCCATGGGGTGAAAGACCCCATTGCTGCTAGGAGATGGATCGCAGACATCGAGTCTGCGCAACTGACCAGCTTCTGCCCCGAGGGGTCGAAGGTGAGATATGCAGCAGGGTGTTTGAGAGACAGAGCTAGAGATTGGTGGGAGTCTGTTGGTGACTCATTGGGAGCCTCGGCTGTTGAGGCTATGACCTGGTTAGACTTTGTGACCAGATTCAGGGCGGAGTTTACGCCAGCTGTGGAGCTTCAGTAGCTGGCTAGAGATTTCTTGTACAGGAGACAGACTACGGAGACTATGGCGGAGATCACCACCAAGTTCCGGGAGAGGGCATTGTTGGTGCCCCAGTATGCGGGTGATGAGGACATGAGGAGGACCCGCTACCATGATATGTTACGAGCTGACATCCGGGAGCATGTCAGTTTCTCAGCTTGCCCTACCCTGGATTCCATGATTGCCAGGGCTAGGGAGAGGGAGATTGATCTGGAGCACATCCGGAAAAGGAAGGCAGCGGAGGGGTTGACGACGGGGGCTTCGGGGAAGAAGCCCAAGGGATCCGATGGTAGGCCGAAAGGCCAGTCTGGGCGGAACCGCTGTGGGAAATGCGGTCGGTCACACGAGGGAGCTTGCCGCACTGGGCCGGGTTCAGACTGCTATAAGTGCGACAAGGTTGGGCATTTTGGCAGAGATTGTACCGCCCCTACTCCTGCGGTACATATGACATACCTGATTTGCTTCCATTGCAATCAGAGGGGCCATAAAAAGGCCAACTGCCCGAGATTGTCAGCAGCGTCAGCAGTGGCGCCGGTCTCAGCGACAACGCGGGTTGCAGATGGCCGGAAGGCCAAGACAGAGGCTCCAGTGGTGCGGAGCCGAGCATTTCGGTTGACAGCCGAGGAGGCACGCGCTGCACTTGATGTAGTGACGGGTATGGTTCCTTTCTTATGATTTTATTATATGGCGCTGTGATCTTGATATGTTATGTATGTGCACTGTTTAGGATCGTTCCATGTGAACGGTATCCCAGTTCAGGTATTGTTTGATTCGGGTGCCACGCGATCATTTGTCTCTCTTGCGCTTAGCAAGAAGTTTCCTGAGTCTTCGGGCATGCTGGATTGCCCTCTAGAGGTCGAGATTGCGGACGACCGGTCGGTACGAGCGTCGGAGGTTTACCGAGATTGCGTCCTACGACTGTTTGAGGAGCGTTATCTGGTAGATCTGGTTCCCATACCTTTGCGGGGGAACAAGGTTATTATCGGTATGGATTGGCTGAGCCCCAACGGGGCAGTGATTGACTATACGCAGCAGTTGGTGCGGATCAGGACCCCAAGTGGGGGAGAGCTGGTAATTCAGGGCGAGAGGCCACTGCGAGGACCAGCTTTATGTTCAGCAGCGAGAGTTAGGCGTTACCTCCAGCAGGGTTGTGCAGGTTATGTCGCCTATGTTATGGATACCCGGGTGGCGGGTAGGGCGACGGTGGGCGATGTGCCCGTAGTGCGAGAGTTCGCGGACGTATTCCCTGAGGAGCTGCCTGGGATACCTCCGGAGCGACAGGTGGAGTTCAGGATCGACCTAGTCCCTGGTGCGGCTCCGATAGCCAAGGCACCGTATCGGTTGGCTCCTCCCGAGATGCAGGAGTTGTCTACACAGCTTCAGGAGCTGTTAGACAAGGGATTCATTAGACCGAGTAGTTCTCCCTGGGGATCCCCGATTCTGTTCGTGAAGAAAAAGGACGGGTCGCATCGGATATATATAGACTATAGGGAGCTGAATAAGGTAACGGTGAAGAACCGTTACCCACTCCCGAGGATTGATGACCTCTTTGACCAGCTACAGGGAGCATCTTGGTTCTCCAAGATTGATTTGCGTTAAGGGTAT
This sequence comes from Lactuca virosa, assembly GCF_052849685.1. Taxonomy (NCBI): domain Eukaryota; kingdom Viridiplantae; phylum Streptophyta; class Magnoliopsida; order Asterales; family Asteraceae; genus Lactuca; species Lactuca virosa. The sequence continues at coordinate 284,653,788 of NC_136428.1, forward strand.
CATCAGATGAGGGTCAGAGATGAGGATGTACAGAAGACGGCGTTTCGGACGCGTTATGGCCACTATGAGTTCGTGGTGATGCCTTTCGGGCTCACCAACGCTCCTGCCGCGTTCATGGATCTCATGAACCGCGTGTGTAGACCGATGTTAGACCGGTCTGTGATAGTGTTTATCGATGATATCTTGGTTTACTCCAAGACGCGAGAGCAGCATGAGGAGCATCTGCGAGAGGTTCTAGAGTCTTTGAGGAGGGAGAGCTTGTATGCTAAGTTCTCCAAGTGCGAGTTTTGGTTGCACGAGGTGCAGTTTGTTGGGCACCTTGTCAACCAGAATGGGATTTCGGTAGATCCGGCCAAAGTGGAGGCCGTGATGAGATGGGAGGTTCTGAGGTCTCCATCTGAGATTCGAAGTTTCCTGGGATTAGCCGGCTACTATCGGAGATTCATCCAGGATTTCTCCAAGATAGCCTTACCCCTGACCAGGCTAACGAGGAAGGCTGTGGTCTTTCGTTGGGGGCCTGAGCAGCAGGCTGCATTCGAGACACTGAGACAGAGATTGTGCGAGGCGCCAATCTTAGCCCTGCCCGATGGCATGGAGGATCTCGTCGTGTACTGTGATGCGTCCATCTCGGGCTTGGGCACAATATTGATGCAGAGAGGGTATGTTATTGCTTACGCTTCGAGGCAGCTGAAGCCTCACGAGGCAAACTACCCGACGCACGATTTGGAGCTGGGGGCTGTTGTGTTCGCCCTCAAGATTTGGCGTCATTACCTCTATGGGGTTCGTTGTACGATTTACACGGACCACAAGAGCCTGAGGTATCTCATGGACCAGCCAAATCTGAACATGAGGCAGCGTCGGTGGCTTGATGTGGTAATGGATTATTATTGTGAGATCCTCTGCCACCCGGGGAAGGCTAATGTGGTTGCCAACGCGCTTAGTCGCAAGGCAGCGCCGATCAGGGATATCTATCTGAGGATGACAGTGGTGACTCCGCTGTTGGAGCGGATTCGGGAGGCCCAACAGGAGGCCATGAAGGAGGAACATTGGAAGAGCGAGCGGATTGTGGGGCAGGTTTCCTCCTTCGACTATGATAGCCGAGGGTTATTGACTCTTCACCATAGGGTGTGGGTCCCTTATCCTGGAGGCGTGCGCCAGATCCTGATGGAGGAGGCACACAAATCCAGATTTTCTATCCATCCCGGAGCGACAAAGATGTATAGAGATCTTCGTCCCTATTATTGGTGGCCCTGCATGAAGCGGGACGTAGCATGGTACGTGGAGCGGTGCTTGACCTGCAGGAAGGTCAAGGCCGAGCACCAGAGGCCACACGGCAAGATGCAGCCGTTGGATATCCCGCTGTGGAAATGGGAGGATATTACGATGGATTTTATCACAAAGCTTCCCAGGACCGTGCGAGGGGTGGATTCGATTTGGGTTATCGTCGATCGATTGACCAAGAGCGCTCATTTTATTCCGATTCTGGAGAGTATCTCGGCCGAGAAGTAGGCCGACATCTATATCCGGGAGGTGGTGTCGCGGCACGGGGTGCCAGTTTCAGTGATTTCCGACAGGGATGTACGGTTCACTTCCAGGTTTTGGAAGAAGTTTCATGACGAGCTGGGTACTCGTCTGCATTTCACCACCGCTTTTCACCCGCAGACGGATGGTCAGAGCGAGCGGACCATCCAGACGCTAGAGGATATGCTGCGGGCATGTGTTTTAGACTTTGGAGGTAGCTGGGATACCTACCTTCCGTTGGCGGAGTTCTCGTATAATAATAGCTATCATGCGAGTATCGATCGACCTCCCTTCGAGATGTTGTACGGGAGGAAGTGCAGGACCCCGATATGCTGGGGCGAGGTTGGCCAGAGGGTCATGGGGAGCACCGATGTAGTGCTCAAGACGACCGAACGGATCCAGCAGGTCAGGAGCAAGCTTCAGACCGCTCAGAGTCGGCAGAAAAGTTATGCCAACAAGCGCCGATCGGACCTGGAGTTTCAGGTCGGGGATATGGTTCTCCTGAAGGTGTCATCATGGAAGGGCGTCATCCGATTCAGGAAGCGGGGCAAGTTGGGTCCCAGGTATATTGGACCCTTCAGGGTTATAGCCCGGGTGGGCAAGGTGGCTTATAGGTTGGATCTGCCAGCCGAACTCAGTCAGATCCACAACACTTTCCACGTCTCTCAGCTGCGGAAGTGGCTGGTGGACGACTCAACAGTAGTACCCTTAGAGGATATTCAGGTCGATGACAGCCTGAATTACATTGAGCGACCTGTAGCAATCCTTGACCGGAAGTCGAAGGATCTGAGGAACAAGAGGGTTGAGCTGGTAAAGGTGCAATGGCAGCACCGGAAGGGCTCGAAATGGACTTGGGAGCCGGTGGATGAGATGATGGAGCATTACCCAGAGCTGTTCTAGGATCGAGCAGCAGATTTCGAGGACGAAGTCTAAAATAAGTGGGGGAGATTTGTAGCACATTGTTCTTGGTATGTATTTTTATTTAAGTATTTTTCCATTTTTGGCCTTGGACTCGGCGAGTTGAAGGACCAAATCGCCGAGTAAAAGCGGGATGAGGCGCGAGATTTAAGTGATGGACTCGTCGAGTCGGGTCCCGGACTCGACGAGTAGACTCTGACTGGACAAAAACCCTAATCCGAGGGTTTGCACCCTATTTAAACAATGTTATGTCGGCCACAACATCCCTTATGCTCCCAGAACACCTCTCATTGAAACCCTAGCCGTTATTGAAGCAATCTAAGCCTTGTTGGTGGATTTTGGTGCTTGTGGTCTTAAGAAGGAAGGAGAAAGGCTTGAGGAAGCAAGTAAAGACCAAGGGAACCCGAGTTTGTACACCTTCTACAGTTCATTGAAGGTAAAAGCTGTAACCTTGCTCTTTCATTTGTTAAATCCCTTTTTGGGGAGATTTAGGGCTTTTATAAGCCACTTTTGATGGCCAACCATGATTGCAAACATGGTTGGGGGTTAGAGCTTCGGAATCACGTCATTAAAGGAGTCACAAGGCAGTTGGGGATTGATTTTGCACCCATGAAAGGCCCCATGCATCTTAAGAGCTTGTTTTATGTCTTTTTGAGCTCGAAGACCCATGCAAGCACGTAAAGTTTGTAACTTTACGTGCTAGATCGATTATAGAAGCTTGGATCTATCTTTGATCAAAGGTTGTACATCAGAATTCAAGGATTTAGAGTGTGGACATGAGTGACTCGGCGAGTCCGTTCTTGGACTCGACGAGTCCGAGGCTTTGAGCCTCATATCTGTTGAGAGTCAAAGGAACCCAGTTGAGTGTTAGAAGGTTGTAATCGGAAAGGAAGAGTTACCCAATGTATTGGACGTGATTTTAGACCTGGAGTTCATGGGACTCGACGAGTGCTAGAACTGGCTCGGCGAGTCCAAGGAAATCTTCTTAAGGATGAAGATGAACTCGACGAGTTGTTCATCAACTCGGCGAGTCGAGGACAGAACTTGTTCATCAGATGAAGGTGAACTCGACGAGTTGTTCATCAACTCGGCGAGTCGGATGAGTTTCATGCGATGTTCATGTGAGGGAGGAACTCGTCGAGTTGACGGCCCAACTCGACGAGTCAGGTCGTGGATAAGGACGAGTAAAGGGTGAGGGACTCGGCGAGTTGACGGCCCAACTCGTCGAGTCGGGTCAACTTGAAGTTGACTTTGACTAGACTTGGACTGACCCTGTTTAGGGTTGTACTGGCTGTGTGTTGACTTGAAGGTCGTCGTGTAGGGATCGAGGAGTCGAGGGGAGTCGACTTGTGCGCTGAGGATAATTCAAACACTACACGACATCGAGGTGAGTTACCTTCCAGTAGGGGTGGGTCTAAGGCCACAATGCCGGCCCACCAAAGAGGAGTATTTGTAAGATGATTGTCTTTGTGATAATTATCTTGGTTTGGTTATGTGCTTTGGTCACGAGTATTATCCGCATGATATGTTACATGTATAGTAGGGATTAGGATCCCTGACAGCGGCCCTTAGGGCCGTGGGGTAGGTCAGTACCCGAATATGCCTGACTGTATGATTGTACCTTGCTGTTGTATGCTAGTGGTAGGGGGTGGAATAGTCCCCAGTTACCGGTTGAAAGATACCGATGACAGTTATCGGTTGAAAGATACCGATGATGGTTACCGGTTGAAAGATACCGATGATGGTTATCGGTTGAAAGATACCGATGACGATTACCGGTTGAAAGATACCGATGTTGGTTACCGGTTGAAAGATACCGATGATGATTACCGGTTGAGAGATACCGATGATATTGTATGGTATCTGGTATGATGGGGGAACTCACTAAGCTTTGTGCTTACGGTTTCAGTTTTGGTTTCAGGTACCTCTTCGTCTAAGAGGAAGGAGCCGGCGGCGTAGCATCGCATCATACACACATATGGTTTCCGCATGGAGTTTTCTGGGATTGTACTCTGATATGTTATTATTCTATGGCTTGGGTTTTCAGACATGATACATTGTTTTATGAGATGATGTGGTTTCTTAGTATTTTCTTATGAATGTTTTTATGTGTTGGTTAATTAAAAAGAAATTTTTGGACCTGAAAATTAGGATGTTACAACACGGATCTTAAAAAGGCTTGTCCTAAGGATCCTTTTTCTCTACCACACACTGACTCCATGATAGATGAAACGGCTGGCCACAAACTCTTAACCTTCATGGATGCTTCAGCAGGATTCCAACAAATCCAGATGGAACCATCCGATCAAGAAGATACAACATTTATAACACCAACATGTATATATTGTTACATTACAATGCCTTTTGGTCTTAAAAATGCAGGTGCAATATATCAAAGACTGGTGAACCGGATGTTTAAAGACAAGTTGGGGGACACCATGGAGGTCTACATCGACGACATGGTGGTGAAGTCCATGAAAGCTGAAGATCATCTCAGGGACTCAAAGAAGCCTTCAACACTCTAGATGAATACAACATAAAGTTGAATCCGTCTAAATGCAACTTTGGGATGAAGTCGGGAAAGTTCCTTAGGTATATGGTAACCAAGAGAGGAATAGAAGCAAGCCCGGAGTAGATCAAAACAATCATTTAGCTGAAATCTCCATCTTCAACAAAAGACATCCAAAGGCTAACCAAAAGAGTAGCAACACTCAACAGGTTCATTTCAAGATCCTAAGAAAGGTGTAAGACCTTCTATGATATCTTGAAGAAGAACAAGAAGTTTGAATGGACCAAAGAACATGAATAAGCTTTTCAGGAACTCAAAAGATACTTAAGTTCCGCGCCACTACTTGTAACGCCCGCAGATCCGGGCTAGTCAATTTAGAGACGATGAGCATCAAAAATGAGTTTTTTGATGGAAGATTATTTAGAATGATTAATCTTAACCAAGTTTTAGTATATGTTACAAGGGTTCCGTACATATAAAGAACGCCGAAATCCGAGTTATAACGAAGAAGTTATGGCCCGTCGAAGTTTTACTGCAAAACCGGCACGGCACCGGGAGACGTAAATAGTGAATTTACGGTAGAAGACTTTTTAGCCATAGTGCTCTAAACAAAATTTGTAGTATACATTAAACAGAGAACATACAAAAAAAAATGCCCAAATCTGACTTCGTATGAGGAAGTTATGAATTTTCTAAGATTTGGCATAACAGTGCACGACCCGAAACTCGAATTTTAGTTTGAGCGGTTTTTGGCCTACGCGACCTAAATGAGAGTTGAATATCTCATTAATAGGAACTCAACGGTAAAAAGATAGACGAAAACGGAGTCCGTATGTAGAAGTTATAAATTTTACGCGGACATTTAACCGTATAATCTCCTCCTACTGTTAAATTTAAGATCGGTGGAGAATTAGCCGACGGAGTCTAAATGAAAGTTTTAGATCTTGTTTTTACCTACACGTGGATATAAAGAATGTCGAGAGTAGAGCTCGTATGTTAAAGATATGGACGAAACTTGGTCCCTACTCTTCGAGCGCGATAAATTCGATACAGTTTTGTAAATCTGAGATAGAATGAGAATTAGCTGACGGCGTCTAAATGAAAGTTGTAGTACTCGTAAATAACAACACGTGGATATAAAGAACGTCAAAAATGGAGTTCGTATGAACGAGTTACAATATATAATAACATATTTACGTATTAAAATAAAATATAAATCATATATACGTACACATATATATACAAATGTATATATCATTAGAAAGGTATCGACGATGCGGTTATTATAAGACTAGTGTTGAGTACTTTCGACATTAGTTTAGTATAAATATCAGTAAATCTATTTAAAATAGTAGTATGAAGGGGTGTTTAGTCGTTTATATAACTATAAGGTCATTAAGTAATTATGGAGGGTAGTTTTTGTAAATTCAATTACTATAAATAAGAGGCTTGGGCTCTCATATTTCTTGCACCATTCTCTTGATTCAAGAGTCTTTCTCTTCTTATCCCCCGAGCATTTCGGTCTCTCGTGATTCGACTTCTCTTTCTGTAGTTTTAGTATAGTAAGGTGAGCGCTGAAGCGCTGCACGAATCTTTCTTAGAAAGATTCAGCGACGAAGTTCTGCCCCTGCAGAGCCCGACTTCTAGCTAAAGCCCCCTTGTAAGTAAGTTATGCTTACCTATTTTAATATAGCTTATATTTAAAATTAGTATTATTATTATGAACTTATAATAAGTATTTGATCTATTATTATGACTTATATAAGTGTCGTTATAATATCTTTTTAACTACTCGCGGTACGGGGAATCTGGTTTAAAGGGCCGCATAGGGTTGTTGGATTTCAGAAGTACTATATGCCAAAATGGTCATGCCCTCCGGTGTTTTATGTCTGGCCCCTGTCTGTACATAGTGGTTGGAAAGTATTGTTTAAACGCTTATATAATAATAATAATAAGACTAATAATTAGTCATGGTAAATATTAGACTAAAATCTAGTGGTAATAATACTAGGTTTCGTCGAAGGAAATTATTTTAAAGTAAACGAAGCGCTGTCCGAGTACCGAGTCACCACCTTATCAAGTGAGTGCATAGTTACTTTCATCTTACACATAGATATGAAGTATTTTATATAACTACGTGCTATGTGTGCATATTATCCGAGTACTTGCTGTCTATGCTGGATGAATGATTTTATACATGTTTTAAATGATCTAAACTGTATATATATATATATATATATATATATATATATATATATATATATATATATATATATATATATATATATATATCTACGATAATATGTTGGGTAAAACATGGGTAGATGTAATAGATGGAATATGAGTTGGATGATGAGTTGAGAGGTGTTATAGACCACGAGGTGAGTGTGAGAGGTGGACGATGTGAGAAGCCTTTCCCAAATGATGGCCCCGTCATCTAGCAGAGTATGGATGACAACCACGGACTATTCTAGATAGTCCAGTGGAACACTAGGAGGCTTGCAACCTGTAGGTGTCGTGAATGATGTGTTCACCCGGTGTACTATAAACCCTGACGATCGTGCATACTTGGTGCCTAAACCTTGGCGATCATGCAGACTTGGTGCCAAAACCCTGGCGACTATGCAGACTTAGTGCCTGTTGTATAAACCCTGGCGACTATGCAGACTTAGTGCCAAAACCCTGGTGACTATGCGGACTTAGTGCCTGTTGTATAAACCCTGGCGACTATGCAGACTTAGTGCCTAAACCCTAGCGACTATGCGGACTTAGTGCCTGTTGTATAAATCCTGGCGACTATGCAAACTTAGTGCCTAAACCCTGGTGACGATGGACTTCGTGCCGATTCCTTAGGATGATCCTTAGGAATGAATGAACGAGGAATAGTTGATTCTTAGGGTAGATCCTTAAGAGTAAAGAAGATAATGAGGATGGGTAATTGGGTTGATTGTTTGATGTTTAAACATAATAATTATATTATTGTGGGTTGAAAACCCTATGTACTCACCAGGTTTCCCAACCTGACCCACTCAAACTTATTTCTATCACAGGTGTCGATATGAAGGTACTTTACACTGAGAGATTTAAAAGAGTTGTAGATCACTAGTGTAAATGAATGTAAGTTCTGTTTATGCTTATGTTTCTGTATTGACGATGACATCCCAAATGTTTTGAAAATGAATAAAAATACATTTCTTCGGAAATGCTTTGATAACGTATTTATCATGTGTTTCTGGGAACAAATTCCGCAACATTTTTTATTAAAAGAGGTACTCTGATTTTTATAAAGCATAAAAAAAAATCGGTCTTTTCTGGCCGTGAAAATGGGGATGTCACAGTTGGTATCAGAGCATTAGTTTAAGCGAACTAGGAATAAGGATATATTTCTAGACTTAAACTTAGAATGCTAAGCGATGATCGTGAGGAGTGTGTCTAATATATTTTAGGAAGTACACCTGAATAGACACGGGCACTAACTCATTTAGGGAAGATGTCTAAATTGCTTTTATGTGCTAAATGATTTGTGATGCTTTATGATGCTATTGTTTGATCGGATCTATGTTCTGTTGCCGACCGGATCTGGAAACTTTATGTGTTCAGATTTCTAAACGTTTAATTACGATATTAGAACTAACATGTAATTTTTCGAAGTAATAAGGAGGAATATGCGTCTAAACCTTCCTCTATCTATATTCTCGTCTCGACACACCAAACGACTGCTTTGGTGTGCAAAACATCATGGTGAAGACTCTTAGTGAATTGAGTAAATGGAGGAAATGAGAAGGCTTACGATATTGAGTGGTACCTATCGGAAGATATCGTAAGAGTGATATCTTGCCTTTAGAACCCGTCTAAGAAATAATACGTCTAGTACGGGAGAAGTACACTTTCGATTAGCAGAAAGAAAGATTTTTGGTATAATCCATGAAGTTATCCCATCGTCTGACATTTCCATCACCAACCGAGTTGAAGCAGAATTGATGATTGAAGATACGCATGGAAGGAGTCCGAGTAGAGTCTAGGGGGACTTTTATGATTGTTTGGACACATTTTTATGTGTTAAAATTGTTTTTGTGATAGTAACTTGGAAAGCTGCGAGACAATACTTGGGACGAGTATGAGTAGGTGTGAATGGTAGTAGAGGACTATACTACCGGAAGCACAGGACTCACGCTTGGATCAGGGAAAGTCACAAGGTTACCAAGGAGCTAGTAATTGATTTCGTTTTATTCAAGTATGTCGTTACCATCATTTCGGTAATGACTAAGAAGATGATTGTTATTCCGACCCTAGTGGTCATATCAAATTGAGTCCGACTACGCTGAGTATGTTATGTGGTTCAGAGAATTAAGTTCGATGTAACATCTTACTTAAGACGGAAGATTGAAATAAAAAGCGATCAGTAGAGGTATCGCGAAAAGTTGTTTGTAGCTAGAAATTCTACCTTTTAAGATGAGATTAGAACATGAACGAAAGTATAGTCTGTTCTGGAAGACTCTAAGAGACCTGAGTCTAAGCGTTGCAACATACGATGATAGCTCATTAGAATATGACACATCGTTCCATTGTAGTAATAAAAGAAAACTTATCTTAAGTTCGTAACCAGTGAGGATCGAGATTGTGACTTGAAGGTCATAATTTGGAGTCTAACGTGAGATAGGGAGCAAGTGCAAGATCGAGCACCGCCTGCAATCGAGAAGTCCAAGAATTAGATACTCATTTGAAGGAACATAGAAGTTACGATTATTACCTAGGATAAAGAGATAACATACGGAGTCATTATACAGTCCTGTTTCATTGATGATTCCGGGACGTAATCATCCTAAGGGGGAGATAATTGTAACACCCGCAGATCCACGCTAGTCAATTTAGAGACGATGAGCATCAAAAATGAGTTTTTGATGGAATATTATTTAGAAGGATTAATCTTAACCAATTTTTAGTATATGTTACAAGGGTTCCCTACATATAAAGAACGCCGAAATCCGAGTTATAATGAAGAAGTTATGGCCCGTCGAAGTTTTACGGCAAAACCGGCACGGCACCGGGAGACGTAAATAGTGAATTTACGGTAGAAGACTTTTTAGCCTTAGTGATCAAAAAAAATTTGTAGTATACGTTAAACCGAGAACATACAAAAAAAGAACGCCCAAATCTGACTTCGTATGAGGAAGTTATGAATTTTCTAAGATTTGGCATAGCATTGCACGACCCGAAACTCGAATTTTAGTTTGAGCGGTTTTTGGCCTACGCGACCTAAATGAGATTTGAATATCTCATTAATAGGAACTCAACGGTAAAAAGACAGACGAAAACGGAGTCCGTATGTAGAAGTTATGAATTTTACGCGGACATTTAACAGTATAATCTCCTCCTACTGTTAAATTTAAGATCGGTCAAGAATTAGCCGACGGAGTCTAAATGAAAGTTTTAGATCTTGTTTTTACCTACGCGTGGATATAAAGAATGTCGAGAGAGAGCTCGTATGTTATAGATATGGACGAAACTTGGTCCCTACTCTTCGAGCGCGATAAATTCGATACAGTTTTGTAAATTTGAGATAGAATGAGAATTAGCTGACGACGTCTAATGAAAGTTGTAGTACTCGTAAATATCAACGTGTGGATATAAAGAACGTCAAAATGGGAGTTTGTATGAACGAGTTACAAATTATAATAGCATATTTACATATTAAAATAACTCCAGCCAGCGTCGTTGCCTCATATTTAATTCCTTCTGATTAAAGAGATATTGGAGACTCTTATGATCAGTGAAAAGTTACCCTATTAAGATTATCACTTAGATTATAATTACTAATACGAGTCCTTTTAAGCTATGTCTAAAAGCAGAAATCGTATAACATAAATCATTCAATTCAGAATCATAACGAGATGTAGGAATATTAAGATGTTTGAGAATAGAGTGTACCTTGTCGAAAACCTTCTCGCAGTCACTCACCTGCTCCTTGATTGTCTTCGTAGCAAAGAAGCTATCCAAAGCTTTTCCATCATCAGTTGCATATCCTTTCTTTTTCAAACTGCCACTCTGAACCATCAAACACTTTCCTACATAACCTTGCTTCTCGGAATTCACCACAAAACACCCACCATGAGTAGGTTTCCTTACTTCATCATCCTCTAAGTCTGTGGACCACACTTCGACTCTACCATCATCACTTTCCTCTTGAACCATCGGTACATGTTTTGCATTTGGTGCATTTTTCTTTCGGGGTTCATTTATTCTCTGAGTGTAGTAAGCCTTATCTTTATCCTTCTCATTCTTCTCATTTTGTTTTCGTAGCATGCATTCTTTTGCGAAGTGATTCTTGCCATGACAACGGTTGCAGTCATATCAAGAATCACCTAGCAATTTTTTCTCTTTCTTCTCTTCATCCATCTGAGAATTCTTGTAACTATCCTCTCTTGGATTTTCATAACTGGAATTGCCCTGCTTGTACTTGTTTCGAAAATGAGAAAAATTCTTCTTAAAGAATTTCTTGGGTTTAGACACCATTAACACTTTATCTACTTTTGAGAGATCATCATCCGAAATGTCATATTCAGAATCATCAACAACTGACTTCTTACCTTTAGCAACCAACGCCAAAGATCCAACACTAGAGACAAGCTTCGCTTCTTTATTAACTTCATCTTCATTAGATTTCAGAATTCCCACGAGTTTTTCCAGTGAATAGTTTTTGAATTGTTCATGTGCCTTAACACTAGAAACTGTAGATTTCCATTCGTATCCGAGACCATTCATGAATGTTCCCTTTTCTTTAATGAATTGTTGCTTAAGATTATATTTAAGCATTCTACTTAACAAGTGATTAAAGCTATTGACTATCTTTTCTAAATTCTCATCTGGTTTCTGAAAAAAAGATCCGAATTCTGACATAAGTGTAGTATGCAAAGAATGTTCCAAGTCGGCATCACCTGAATATAATTCCTTCAGTCTGTCCCATATTCCTTTTTTAGTGTCGTATTGTGACATCCCCAAATTCACGGCCAGAAAAGACCGGTTTCATTTATGCTTTTAAAATAATTTCAGAGTAAATCCATTGATTTAAAAGAGTTGCGGAATTTGTCCCCAAAACAAAATGCTTTGATAAAATAAGGTTTATCAAAGCATTTCTTAAAGAAATGTATTTTCATTATATGTCAAAACTCGGGATGTCATGTTCCGATATAGACACAAAAGCATAAATAATAAAACATAGACCTTACACAGTTATAAACAACTACTGCTCTATAAACAAAAACATCTTCACAAGTTCTCCAACTTATGCTCTCGCGCCACTACCTGTAATACAAAGAAACTGAGTGGGTCAGGCTTGGGAGCCTGGTAAGCATATAGGGTTTTCAACCCACAATAAATAATTATATTTAATTTCACCAACCAACAATAACCCGATTACCTATTTCCGTTATCCTCACTTTACGTCCCTAAAACAACAACTATCACAAGGGACCTAGTCTAGGATTTTTCATCGGGGCGGACACTACTGCAAAGGGGTTTCCTCAGCAATGAATGTCCTAAGGCAACCATGAGGGGGATATAATACAGCAAATGAACACCCAAGTTCACTACACCTACAGGTTATGAGCCTGCCAGCGTTCCACTAAACTGTCTAGAAAAGTCCGTGGTCGTCATCCATATTCTGCTGGACGACTAGATCACAATCACATCGAGGCCTCTCATCATTTTATTTCATCACACAACAACTGTCTACCCATGTTCTATCCAACATATTAGTAGAAAAAAATATATACATTTATATACAGCTTAAAACCTGTACAAATCATTCATTCAATAATTATTTCAAATAAGAAAATAATATACAAACACATAACGCGTATTTTTGTAGAGCATACTTCGTATCTATGTGTTAGAAGAAAAGGAATATACACTCACTTGATAAGATGATGCTCGGACAGCACTACGACTCTTCAATAATAATCTTCGATGAAATCGGGATATCTTCCAAAAACCGTGCTTCTCGTGGGCAGAGTTTCAGCTCGACAACTCTATTTATCGAGATCTTCGGGGCTTCGGGACTTGCTTCGGGTGTCGGGATGATACCGGGGCTTCGGGGGTATTTCTCGCAAAGTAGAAGAAAGAAAAAGGGTGAAGAAGTGGAAAATTAGCAAACAAGATCGGCTGGTCTCGCACCTTATTTATAGGGTGAGGCTGGCCTTCGGTACTCTGCGCTTTCCCTGAACGCTGGGCGTTCCTCCGAACGCTCCGTGTAGGAGCGGGGGTTTGGTTCTTATCCGATGAGAGCTCCGAGTCAGCAGAGACGTGGCCAATCCGAGGCCTAGCAAACGAATTCGGGGCCTTCCCCTTCCGAACGCTGGGCGTTCCCTTCTGACATGCCTCGGTTTGCGTGCCTCGAACTTCAGAAAATCATAACTCTCGCATATGATCTCCGTTTTCGATGTTATTTATATCCACGTGTAGGTGAGATTATGCTCTAAAACTCTCGTTTAGATTCCGTCGGCTAATTTTGATTTACTTTTATTATATTATTTTTAGTAGGCCGGGACACGAAAACTCCGTTAGAAAATCATAACTCCTTCGTCTGACGTCCGTTTTCGTCTGTCTTTCTGTCGTTGCACTACTATCGACGAGATATTCGATTCTCGTTTAGATTGTTTCGTCTAGAAATCACTCGATCTCATATTCGAACTTTGGGCTGCATACCGCTAAGTCGAAACTTCGAAAAATCATAACTTCCTCATACGAAGTCAGATTTAGACGTTCTTTTCATGCACGCTCTCGGTTTAACATATTCTATGACTTTCGATTAGATCACTAAGGCTAAATATCGCTCTATCGTAAATTCACTATTTACGTCACGCAGTGTCGTACCGGTTCTGTCGCGAAACTGCGACAGGTCATAACTTCTTCGTTATAACTCGGATTTTGGCATTCTTAATATTTTCGGAAACCTTGCCACAACCACTACGTCTTCATGTATCGATATCGGGTTTATCTAACATTTTATTTTATCGTTTATATTTATTGTTAATTCATTTAAATCACACAATTAAGCAATAAACACATAATACTCAAATAATACATTTTTATTATTTCAAAACGGGTTACAAGGTTAACCTAGACTATTACATCGACATTAATGACAAGCCCAGAAACACATGCGTTACAATTCTCTCCCCCTTAGGATGATTCCGTCCCCGGAGTCACACATCAACAAACAAATGCGGATAGCGACTCATCATGTCACTCTCCGTCTCCTAGGTGAGATTTGGCCCATTCGTATGTTTCCAACGGACAAGCACTAATTCGACCATCTTACGTCGTAACTTCTTAGTCTTTCTGTCAACGATTGCCTCTGGTTCTTCAATTAACCTTTTGTTTTCATTAATTCTTAACTCAGAAATTGGAATTATATCAGGAACTTCTCCCGTGAACTTCCTCAAATAACACACATGGAAAGTGTTATGAATTCCATTCAGTTCTTCAGGTAATTCAAGCTTGTAAGCTTGGTTCCCAACCCTCTGAAGAACTTTAAACGGTCCAATAAACCTTGGACTAAACTTTCCCCTTTTACCAAATCTTATAAGTCCCTTCCACGGTGAGACTTTAAGCAAAACCAAATCTCCAACTTCAAAAGTCATCGGTCTTTGGTTTTTGTCAGCATAACTGTTTTGACCATCCTGAGCTGCTAACATTCTCTCCCTAATTATTTTCAACTTTTTAGCAGTCTGATGGACTATCTCAGGTCCCATAACCTGCTTTTCCCCAGCCTCAAGCCAACAAGACGGCGTACGGCATTTCTGTCCGTACAAAGCTTGATAAGGTGCCATCTTTATGCTCGAGTGGAAACTATTATTGTAGGAAAATTCTACCGAAGGTAAATGTTCATCCCAGTTACCTTGGAATTCCAGGGTACATGCTCTCAGCATATCTTCAAGCGTTTGTATCGTTCGTTCGCTCTGCCCATCTGTCTGTGGATGGTAAGCTGTACTTAAACACAACTTGGTACCCAATTCCTCTTGTAGACTTCTCCAAAACCTTGAGGTGAAACGGCTGTCACGATCCGATACAATCGTTAACGGAACACCGTGAAGTCTCACAATTTCCTTCACGTAAGAACTCGCAAGCTTATCAATAGACCATTTCTCATTGGCAGCTATGAAGTGCGCACTCTTAGTGAAGCGATCCACGACCACCCAAATCATGTCGTGACCGTTCTTTGTTCTGGGCAGTTTAGTGACAAAATCCATGGCAATGTCTTCCCACTTACCCATTGGTACAAGTAAAGGTTCTAAACTCCCATATGGTTTCTGATGTTGTGCCTCAACTCTAGCACATGTCACACACTAAACCACATACTTTGCTACATCAAGCTTCATCGTCGGCCACCAGTAGTAGGGTTTTAGGTCCCTATACATTTTTGTGCTACCGGGATGAATTGAGTACATGGTTTTGTGAGCTTCTTCCATCAGAAGATCTCTTATTCCTCCTGATTTAGGTACCCAAATACGATCTTGGAATACCTTCAGTCCATGACCGTTTGTACCAAACACCAACGTTTTGCCCAAATGTTCCTCCTTTTGGTCATTCTTCTCTAAAGTTTCTTCTTGAGCTTTCTTTATACTCTCCACAATTGTCGAGACAACTTCTATTCTCAACGCTCTTGGCCTTTTCCTTTCAAGATTGACTTTCCGATTGAGAGCATCAACAACAACATTTGCTTTACCGGGGTGGTAAAGTATCTCACAGTCGTAGTCCTTGAGTAACTCCAGCCAGCGTCGTTGCCTCATTTAATTCCTTCTGATTAAAGAGATATTGGAGACTCTTATGATCAGTGAAAAGTTACCCTATTAAGATTATCACTTAGATTAGAATTACTAATACGAGTCCTTTTAAGCTATGTCTAAAATCAGAAATCGTGGGCCTTCGGTACTCTGCGCTTTCCCTGAACGCTGGGCGTTCCTCCGAACGCTCCGCGTAGGAGCGGGGGTTTGGTTCTTATCCGATGAGAGCTCCGAGTCAGCAGAGACGTGGCCAATCCGAGGCCTAGCAAACGAATTCGGGGCCTTCCCCTTCCGAACGCTGGGCGTTCCCTTCTGACATGCCTCGGTTTGCGTGCCTCGAACTTCAGAAAATCATAACTCTCGCATACGATCTCCGTTTTCGATGTTATTTATATCCACGCGTAGGTGAGATTATGCTCTAAAACTCTCGTTTAGATTCCGTCGGCTAATTTTGATTTACTTTTATTATATTATTTTTAGTAGTCCGGGACAGGAAAACTCCGTTAGAAAATCATAACTCCTTCGTCTGACGTCCGTTTTCGTCTGTCTTTCTGTCGTTGCACTACTATCGACGAGATATTCGATTCTCGTTTAGATTGTTTCGTCTAGAAATCACTCGATCTCATATTCGAACTTTGGGCTGCATACCGCTAAGTCGAAACTTCGAAAAATCATAACTTCCTCATACGAAGTCAGATTTAGACGTTCTTTTCATGCACGCTCTCGGTTTAACATATTCTATGACTTTCGCTTAGATCACTAAGGCTAAATATCGCTCTATCGTAAATTCACTATTTATGTCACGCAGTGTCGTACCGGTTCAGTCGCGAAACTTCGACAGGTCATAACTTCTTCGTTATAACTCGGATTTTGGCATTCTTAATATTTTCGGAAACCTTGCCACAACCACTACGTCTTCATGTATCGATATCGGGTTTATCTAACATTTTATTTTATCGTTTATATTTATTGTTAATTCATTTAAATCACACAATTAAGCAATAAACACATAATACTCAAATAATACATTTTTATTATTTCAAAACGGGTTACAAGGTTAACCTAGACTATTACATCGACATTAATGACAAGCCCAGAAACACATGCGTTACAATTCTCTCCCCCTTAGGATGATTCCGTCCCCGAAATCACACATCAACAAACAAATGCGGATAGCGACTCATCATGTCACTCTCCATCTCCTAGGTGAGATTTGGCCTATTCGTATGTTTCCAACGGACAAGCACTAATTCGACCATCTTACATCATAACTTCTTAGTCTTTCGGTCAACGATTGCCTCTGGTTCTTCAATTAACCTTTTGTTTACATCAATTCTTAACTCAGAAATTGGAATTATATTAGGAACTTCTCCCGTGAACTTCCTCAAATAACACACATGGAAAGTGTTATGAATTCCATTCAGTTCTTCAGGTAATTCAAGCTTGTAAGCTTGGTTCCCAACCCTCTGAAGAACTTTAAACGGTCCAATAAACCTTGGACTCAACTTTCCCCTTTTACCAAATCTTAGAAGTCCCTTCCACGGTGAGACTTTAAGCAAAACCGAATCTCTAACTTCAAAAGACATCGGTCTTCGCTTTTTGTCAGCATTGCTCTTTTGACGATCCTGAGCTGCTAACATTCTCTCCCTAATTATTTTCAACTTTTCAGCAGTCTGATGGACTATCTCAGGTCCCATAACCTGCTTTTCCCCAGCCTCAAGCCAACAAGACGGCGTAGGACACTTCTGTCCGTACAAAGCATGATAAGGTGCCATCTTTATGCTCGAGTGGAAACTATTACTGTAGGAAAATTCTACCAAAGGTAAATGTTCATCCCAGTTACCTTGGAATTCCAGGGTACATGCTCTCAGCATATCTTCAAGCGTTTGCATCGTTCGTTCGCTCTGCCCATCTGTCTGTGGATGGTAAGTTGTACTTAAACACAACTTGGTACCTAATTCCTCTTGTAGACTTCTCCAAAACCTTGAGGTGAAACGGCTGTCACGATTCGATACAATCGTTAACGGAACACCGTGAAGCCTCATAATATCCTTCACGTAAGAACTCGCAAGCTTATCCATAGACCATTTCTCATTGGCAGCTATGAAGTGCGCACTCTTAGTGAAGCGATCCACGACCACCCAAATCATGTCGTGACCGTTCTTTGTTCTGGGCAGTTTAGTGACAAAATCCATGGCAATGTCTTCCCACTTACCCATTGGTACAAGTAAAGGTTGTAAACTCCCATATGGTTTCTGATGTTGTGCCTTAACTCTAGCACATGTCACACACTCAGCCACATACTTTGCTACATCAAGCTTCATCGTCGGCCACCAGTAGTAGTGTTTTAGGTCCCTATACATTTTAGTGCTACCGGGATGAATTGAGTACATGTTTTTGTGAGCTTCTTCCATCAGAAGATCTCTTATTCCTCCTGACTTAGGTACCCAATTACGATCTTGGAATACCTTCAGTCCATGACCGTTTGTACCAAACACCAACGTTTTGCCCAAATGTTCCTCCTTTCGGTCATTCTTCTCTAAAGCTTCTTCTTGAGCTTTCTTTATACTCTCCACAATTGTCGAGACAACTTCTATTCTCAATGCTCTTGGCCTTTTCCTTTCAAGATTGACTTTCCGATTGAGAGCATCAACAAAAACATTTGCTTTACCGGGGTAGTAAAGTATCTCACAGTCGTAGTCCTTGAGTAACTCCAGCCAGCGTCGTTGCCTCATATTTAATTCGTTCTGATTAAAGAGATAGTGGAGACTCTTATGATCAGTGAAAAGTTTGCACTTCGAGCCATAGAGGTAATGCCTCCATATTTTAAGAGCAAAAACTACCGCTGCCAACTCCAGATCGTGAGTGGGGTAGTTCTTTTCATGCTCTTTCAGCTGTCGAGACGCATATGCTATCACCTTTTCTCTTTGGGTCAAAACACAACCCAACCCAACTCTAGACGCATCGCTATAGACAGCGAAGTCTTCAACTCCATTGGGTAGAGAAAGAATCGGTGCTTCACATAGCTTCCTTTTTAGCAACTCGAATGCTTCTTTGTGCTTATCACTCTAAGCATAAGTAGCTCCTTTCTGATTCAAAGCTGTTAATGGATAAACCTTTGGTAAAATCCGGCTAATCCCAAAAAGCTTCGGATCTCCGTGGGACTTTTTGGTTGTTCCCACTTCATCACAACTTTGATTTTTGCTGGATCAACCATTGTTCCTTCTTGGTTGACCACGTGACCCAAGAATTGGACTTCTCGAATCCAAAAATCACATTTGGAGAACTTTGCATACAACTTCTCCTTCTTCAAGACTTCCAACACTTCTCACAAGTGTCTGCCATGCTCCTCTTTGATTTTCGAATAAATCAGAATTTCATCTATGAACACTATCACAGATTTATCAGGGAACGGATTACAAACCCTGTTCATTAAATCCATGAATGCTGCGGGAGCATTGGTCGGTCTAAACGACATAACCAAGAACTCGTAGTGTCCATATCGTCTTCTGAATGCAGTCTTCTCGATATCCTGCTCTCTCACCTTCAGCTGATGATATCCTGACCTAAGATCGATCTTCGAGAAATAGCTTGAACCTTGTAGCTGATTGAACAGGTCATCAATTGAAACATCCCAAAATTCAAGCCCGAAAATTTCATTTTTAAATTAATAATTATTAAAACATTTTACCATAACACTGTCAATAAAGCAACACATTACAAAATCATAATGTTGTGTCCCAAACAATGACATCAAAATAAGGAAAATCAGAGTACAATCCCAGAAAGTCCGATGCGGAATCATGTGTGTGTGTGTGATGCGATGCTACGCCGCCGGCTCCTTCCCCTTAGACGAAGAGGTACCTGAAACCAAAACCGAAACCGTAAGCACAAAGCTTAGTGAGTTCCCCCATCATACCACATACCATACAATATCATCGGTATCTTTCAACCGGTAATCATCGTCGGTATCTTTCAACCGGTAATCATCATCGGTATCTTTCAACCGGTAATTATCATCGGTATCTTTCAACTGGTAACCATCATCGGTATCTTTCAACCGGTAACTGTCATCGGTATCTTTCAACCGGTAACTGGGGACTATTCCACCCCTACCATTAGCATACAACAACAAGATATAAACATACAGTCAGGCATATCCGGGTACTGACCTACCCTTCGGTCCTAAGGACCGCTGTCAGGGAAACTAATCCCTATTATACACGTAACATATCATACAGATAAAACTCATGACCAAAGCACGTAACCAGACCAAGATAATTATCACAAAGACAATCATCTTCCAAATACCTCTCTTTGGTGGGCCGACATTGTGGCCTTAGACCCACCCCTACTGGAAGGTAACTCACCTCGTACGAGTAGCTGCTGATAATCTGTGCGGGAAACCTCTGTCCGCTGCTGCTCCGGAAATCGTCCAGCTACAATCCCCGCAAAACTCTCAGTCAGAATCTGATATCTACCCTTAGGGTAAAATGACTATTTTACCCCTAACCAAGTCCAAGTCAAAGTCAACTTCCAGTTGTCCCGACTCGTCGAGTTGGGCCGTCAACTCATAGAGTCCCTTCCTTTTAGTCGTCCTTATCCACGACTCGACTCGTCGAGTTTGGCAGCGACTCGACGAGTTCCCCTTCTTTACGAACATCAATGAACCTTCATTCGACTCGCCGAGTCGTATGAACAACTCATCGAGTTCACCTTCAACTGATGAACAAGTCCTGACCTTGGCTCGCCGAGTTGTATGAACAACTCGTCGAGTTCATCTTCAAACATAAGAAGATTGCCTTGGACTCGCCGAGTCTGTTCTAGCACTCGTCGAGTCCTATGAACTCCAGGTCTAAAACTAAGTCCAATGCGTTGGGTCACTCTTTCTGTCCTGCTACAACCCTTCTAACACCCAACTGAGTTCTTTGACCCTCAACAAATATGGGACTCAAAGCCTTGGACTCGTCGAGTCCCAAGAACGGACTCGCCGATTCGATAACGTCCACACCCTAAATCCTCGATTTCTGATTACAACACTTGTCCAAATGATAGATCCAAGCCCCTAAGCTCGATCTAGCATGTGAAGTTACGAACTTTACGTGCATGCATGGGACGTTTGAGCCAAAAAGGCTCTAAAATGGCTCTTTTGTTGCATGGGGCCTTCCTTGGGTGCAAAAGCACCCCAAATCTGCCTTGTGACTCTCCCCAAGTGCTAGATCCGAAGTCTTGACCCCCAACCATGTTTGCAAATCATGGTTGGTCACCTTATATGGCTTAAAAGCCCTAAATCCTCCCCAAAAAGGGATCTAACAAACAAGTAAGCAAGGTACAGACTTTATACCTTTCAAAGACTGCAAATGATGAACCAAACTCGAATCCTTCAGTTTCCTCTTGATCCTTCTATGCTCTTCCTTCTTCCTTGTGAACAAAACCACCAAAATCACCACAAATGTCTTTAGATCTTCACACACTCGGCTAGGGTTTGCTATGGAGGGTCTTTGGGAGCAATAGGGGCGAGTGGTGGCTGAAAGAGATGATTAAATAGGGTGCAAACCCTCAGATTAGGGTTTTGTCCAGTCAGAGCCTACTCATCGAGTCTGGCCGCCGACTCGACGAGTCCATCACTTAAGTCTCGCGTCCAATCTCACTCCTACTCGACGAGTTGGGCCTTCAACTCGCCGAGTCCTAGGCCAAAAATGCGAAATACAACAAAATAAATTACATACCAGGAACCGAGTGCTACAAATCTCCCCCACTTATTTCAGACTTCGTCCTCGAAGTCTACTGCTCGTTCCTGGAAAAGTTCTGGGTAATGCTCCATCATCTCATCCACCGGCTCCCAAGTCCACTCCGAGCCCTTCCGGTGCTGCAATTGCACCTTCACTAGTTCCACGTTGTTGTTCCTCAGATCCTTCGACTTCCGGTCGAGGATCGCCACTGGCCGTTCAATATAATTCAGGTTGTCATCGACCTGAATATCCTCTAAGGGTACCACTGCTGAGTTGTCCACCAGGCACTTCCGCAACTAGGAGAGGTGGAAGGTGCTGTGGATCTGGCTGAGTTCGGCTGGCAGATCCAACCTATACGCCACCTTGCCCACTCTGGCTAGGACCCTGAATGGTCCAATGTACCTGGGGCCCAACTTGCCCCGTTTCCTAAATCGGATGACGCCCTTCCATGGCGACACCTTTAGGAGAACCATATCCTCGACCTGGAACTCCAAGTCTGATCGGCGCTTATCGGCATAACTTTTCTGCCGACTCTGAGCGGTCTGAAGCCTGCTTCGGACCTGCTGAATCCTCTCTGTCGTCTTGAGCACTACTTCGGTGCTTCCCATTACCCTCTGGCCAACCTCCCCCCAACATATCGGGGTCCTGCACTTCCTCCCGTACAACATCTCGAAGGGAGGACGATCGATACTCGCGTGATAACTATTTTTGTACGAGAATTCGGCCAACGGAAGGTAAGTATCCCAACTACCTACGAAGTCTAAGACACACGCCCACAACATGTCCTCCAAAGTCTGTATGGTTCGCTCACTCTGACCATCGGTCTGCGGGTGGAAGGCGGTGCTAAAATGCAGACGAGTACCCAGCTCGTCATGAAACTTCTTCCAAAACCTGGAAGTGAACCGAACATCTCTGTCTGAAATCACCGACACTGGCACCCCGTGCCGCGCCACCACCTCTCTGATATAGATGTCGGCCAGCTTCTCGGCCGAGATGCTCTCCTGAATCGGAATAAAATGAGCGCTCTTGGTCAATCGATCGACGATGACCCAAATCGAATCCACCCCTCGCGCGGTCCTGGGAAGCTTTGTGATAAAATCCATCGTAATGTCCTCCCATTTCCACAGCAGAATATCCAACGGCTGCATCTTGCCGTGTGGCCTCTGGTGCTCGGCCTTGACCTTCCTGCAGGTCAAGCACCGCTCCACGTACCCTGCTACATCCCGCTTCATGCAGGGTCACCAATAGTCCAGTCGAAGATCCCTATACATCTTCGTCGCCCCGGGATGAATGGAGAATCGAGATTTGTGCGCCTCCTCCATCAGAACCTGGCGCACACCCCCGTGGTACGGCACCCACACCCTACGGTGTAGTGTCAATAATCCTCGGCTATCATAGTCGAAGGAGGAAACCTGTCCCACAATCCGCTTGCTCTTCCGATGTTCCTCCTTCATGGCCTCCTGCTGGGCCTCCCGAATCCGCTCCAAAAGCGGAGTCACCACTGTCATCCTCAGACAGATATCCCTGATCGGCGTTGCCTTGCGGCTAAGCGCGTCGGCCACCACATTGGCCTTTCCCGGGTGGTAGAGGATCTCACAGTCATAATCCTTTACCACATCAAGCCACCGATGCTGCCTCATATTCAGATTTGGCTGGTCCATGAGATACCTCAGGCTCTTGAGGTCCTTGTAAATTGTACAACGAACCCCATAGAGGTAATGACGCCAAATCTTGAGGGCGAACACAAAAACCCCCAGCTCCAAATCATGCGTCAGGTAGTTCGCCTCGTGAGGCTTCAGCTGCCTCGAAGCGTAAGCAATGACATGCCCTCTCTGCATCAAAACTGCGCCCAAACCCGAGATGGACGCATCACATTACACGACGAAATCCTCCATGCCCTCTGGCAGGGCTAAGATTGGCGCCTCGCACAATCTCCGCCTCAATGTCTCGAATGCAGCCTGCTGCTCAGGCTCCTAACGAAAGACCACGACCTTCCTCGTTAGCCTGGTCAGGGGTACGACTATCTTGGAGAAATCATGGATGAATCTCCGATAGTAGCTAGCTAATCCTAGGAAACTCCGAATCTCAGATGGAGACCTCGGAACCTCCCATCTCATCACGGCCTCCACTTTGGCCGGATCTACCGAAATCCCGTTCTGGTTGACAAGGTGCCCAATAAACTGCACCTCGCGCAACCAGAACTCACACTTGGAGAACTTAGCATACAAGTTCTCCCTTCTCAAAGTCTCCAGAACCTCTCGCAGATGCTCCTCGTGCTCCTCCTGCGTCTTGGAATAGACCAAGATGTCATTGATGAAAACTATCACAGACCAATACAGCATCGGCCTGCACACACGGTTCATGACATCCATGAACGCGGCAGGAGTGTTGGTGAGCCCGAAAGGCATCACCACAACTCATAGTGACCATAACGGGTCCAAAAGGCAGTCTTCTGCACATCCTCCTCTCTGACCCTCATCTGGTGATACGCTGAACTCAGTTCAATCTTGGAGAACCAAGACGCTCCCTGTAGCTGGTCAAAGAGGTCATCAATCCTCGGGAGTGGGTAACGGTTCTTCACCGTTACCTTATTCAGCTCCCGATAATCTATACACATCCGATGCGACCCGTCCTTCTTCTTCACAAACAGAATCGGGGCTCCCCAGGGAGAACTACTCGGTCTAATGTATCCCTTGTCTAACAGCTCCTACAGCTGTGTAGACAACTCCTGTATCTCAGGAGGAGCCAACTGAGACGGTGCCTTGGCTATCGGAGCCGCACCAGGGACTAGGTCGATCCTGAACTCCACCTGTCGCTCCGGAGGTATCCCAGGCAACTCCTCGGGGAATACGTCCGCAAACTCTCGTACCACGGGCACATCGCCCACCGTCGCCCTACCTGCCTCCCGGGTATCCATAAAATAGGCGACATAACCTGCGCAACCCTTCTGGAGGTAGCGCCTAGCCCTCGCTGCCGAACATAAAGCTGGTCCTCGCTGTGAACTTTCGCCCTGAACCACCAGCTCTCCCCCACTAGGGGTCCTAATCCGTACTGACTGCTGTGTGCAGTCAATCACTGCCCCATTGGGGCTCAACCAATCCATACCAATAATGAACTTGTTCCCCCGCAAAGGTATGGGAACCAAGTCCACCAGGTAACGTTCTTCGAACAGCCTCAAAACACAATCCCGGTAGACCTCTGACGCTCGTACCGACCGATCGTCCGCAATCTCGACTTCTAGAGGGCAATCCAACATGCCCGAATACTCCGGAAACTTCTTACTAAGCGCAAGAGAGACAAACGATCGAGTGGCACCCGAATCAAACAACACCTGAACTGGGATACCGTTCACATGGAACGATCCTAAGCAAGGCACATAAAATATCAAAATCACAGCGACATAACCTAAAAGCATAAAAATAAGAAATCATACCCGTCACCACATCGGGTGCAACGCGTGCCTCCTCGGCTGTCAGCTGAAATGCTCGGCTCCGAACCACTGGAGCATCCAACTTGGCCTTCCGGCCATCCACAACCCGTGCTGTCGCTGGAGTCGGCGCCACTGTCGGCGCCGCTGCTGCTGTCAATCTAGGGCAATTGGCCTTTTTATGGCCCTTATGATTGCAATGAAAGCAAATCAGGTCTGATATCTGAATCGTAGGAGTAGGGGCAGTACAATCTCTGCCAAAATGCCCAACCTTGCCACACTTATAGCAGCCTGAACCCGGCCCAGTGCGACAAGCTCCGTCGTGTGACCGACCGCATTTCCCACAGCGGTCCCGCCCTGACTGGCCTTTCGGCCTACCATCGGATCCCTTGGGCTTCTTCCCCGAAGCCCTCATCGTCAGCCCCTTCGTTGCCTTCCTCTTCCGGATGTGCTCCAGATGAATCTCCCTCTCCCTAGCCTTGACAATCATGGAGTCCAGGGTAGGGCAAGCTGAGAAACTAACATGATACCGGATGTCAGCTCGTAGCATGTCATGGTAGCGAGTCCTCTTCATGTCCTCATTACCTGCATACTGGGGCACCAGCAATGCCCTCTCCCAGAATTTAGCGGTGATCTCCGCCACAGTCTCCGTAGTCTGTCTCATGTCTAAGAACTCCCTGGCCAGTTGCTGAAGCTCCACAGCTGGCGCAAACTCTGCCCTGAATCTGGTCACAAAGTCTGACCAGGTCATAGCCTCAACAGTCGAGGCTCCCAGAGAGTCGCCAACCGACTCCCACCAATCTCTGGCCCTGTCTCTCAAACACCCTGCAGCGAAACGGACCTTCGACCCTTCCGGGCAGAAGCTCGTCAGCTGCGCAGTCTCGATGTCTGCGATCCATCTCCTCGCAGCAATGGGGTCTTTCACCCCATGGAAATCCGGCGCACCACTCCCTCTGAAGTCCTTAAAGGACAGTGTGCGTGATCCGGACTGGCTGGCCGCCATGTCACTCCTGAACGCCCTGAGGCGATCCTCCATCAGCTCAATGATCCCTTCCTTGATCGACCCGAAGATAACCGGCGTCGCATCAAGGATACCTCTCGTGATCTCGGACGCGATGAACTCGCGTAACCCATCATCCACATGCTCGGATCCTACGCCCGAGCCTGATCCTGACCCAGATCCTGAACCTCCTGCTCCATGTCGCGTGACCACCATTCTGAAAATAAACTTACGAATGTCAAGGTCACATATACTTTTCGGAGGTCTCGCACACTTTCCAAGTTTCCAGGTTCCATCTAGGCCCTCCTTGATTCGAGTACGGGTCCTCTGCTTTCAGTAGTACGGGCCCATACTACCTTCCACATCTACCCGTACTTTCCTCAAGGATTGCTTCGACTTCACCAAGTCCCTTTTACCGATACCCTTTCCACTGACCTCATCCTAGGTTTCCCTAGGGCACTCTCCGACCTACCCTCCGCCATCAGCTGCACTAGGAGTCCCCACCACTTCCCCTAACTAACTTGCAAATATTGTTACATATCCGTTCCTTAGCTAGTTGAAGATGGCCAGAACCCCCATAGCACAAAGCAAGCAGCATTCGTGCATTGGGTAACCAAATCAGGCATAACCTACACAGGCAATCCTACTGCTGACTAAACAGTCCTAGCATACAGCTCATACAACATGCATATAAGGCATCCTCCCTAGACCCTCAGCCCTAACTAGAATGCAATTCTCAGAATCATATATCAGGCACACAAGGCATCCTCCTAGATCCTTAGTCTTATTCTAGCATGCAGTTTTCTGAATCAAAACCATATAGCATAAGATAGCAAGTATGCGTATCTTGGGGAAAACTTACTTGAGCCTGGCCGGTCGCATGCATCACACACTTCGTCTTTCTTAAAATCCTTCCATTTAGGTTTTAGAAAACCATTTTTCCTTGTAAAAATCTTTCAGTCCCTCGGTTTGAGTCCAGACACCCCCGAGGGTGTGTCCGAATCCCTCAAACCAGGGCTCTGATACCAACTTGAAACATCCTAAAATTCAAGCCCGAAAATTTCATTTTTAAATTAATAAATTTTAAAACATTTTACCATAACACTGTCAATAAAGCAACACATTACAAAATCATAATGTTGTGTCCCAAACCATGACATCAAAATAAGGAAAATCATAGTACAATCCCAGAAAGTCCGATGCGGAATCATGTGTGTGTGTGTGATGCGATGCTACCCTGCCGACTCCTTCCCCTTAGACGAAGAGGTACCTGAAACCAAAACCGAAACCGTAAGCACAAAGCTTAGTGAGTTCCCCCATCATACCACATACCATACAATATCATCGGTATCTTTCAACCGGTAATCATCGTCGGTATCTTTCAACCGGTAATCATCATCGGTATCTTTCAACCGGTAATCATCATCGGTATCTTTCAACCGGTAACCATCATCGGTATCTTTCAACCGGTAACTGTTATCGGTATCTTTCAACCGGTAACTGGGGACTATTCCACCCCTTACCACTAGCATACAACAACAAGATATAAACATACAGTCAGGCATATCCGGGTACTGACCTACCCTTCGGTCCTAAGGACCGCTGTCAGGGAAACTAATCCCTATTATACACGTAACATATCATACAGATAAAACTCCTGACCAAAGCACGTAACCAGACCAAGATAATTATCACAAAGACAATCATCTTCCAAATACCCCTCTTTGGTGCGCCGACATTGTGGCCTTAGACCCACCCCTACTGGAAGGTAACTCACCTCGTACGAGTAGCTGCTGATAATCTGTGCGGGAAACCTTTGTCCGCTGCTGCTCCGGAAATCCTCCGGCTACAATCCCCGCAAAACACTCAGTCAGAATCTGATATCAACTCTTAGGGTAAAATGACTATTTTACCCCCAACCAAGTCCAAGTGAAAGTCAACTTCCAGTTGACCCGACTCGCCGAGTTGAGCCGGAAACTCGTCGAGTCCCTTCCCTTTACTCGTCCTTATCCACGACTCGACTCGTCGAGTTTGGCAGCAACTCGACGAGTTCCCCTTCTTTACGAACATCAATGAACCTTCATCCGACTCGCCGAGTCGTATGAACAACTCGTCGAGTTCACCTTCAACTGATGAACAAGTCCTGACCTTGACTCGCCGAGTTGTATGAACAACTCGTCGAGTTCATCTTCAAACCTAAGAAGATTGCCTTGGACTCGCCGAGTTTGTTCTAGCACTCGTCGAGTCCCATGAACTCCAGGTCTAAAACTAAGTCCAATGCGCTGGGTCACTCTTTCTGTCCTGCTACAACCCTTCTAACACCCAACTGAGTTCTTTGACCCTCAACAGATATGGGACTCAAAGCCTTGGACTCGTCGAGTCCCAAGAACGGACTCGCCGAGTCGATAACGTCCACACCCTAAATCCTCGATTTCTGATGTACAACACTTGTCCAAATGATAGATCCAAGCCCCTAAGCTCGATCTAGCACGTAAAGTTACGAACTTTACGTGCATGCATGAGACTTTTGAGCCAAAAAGGCTCTAAAATGGCTCTTTTGTTGCATGGGGCCTTCCTTGGGTTCAAAAGCAACCCAAATCTGCCTTGTGACTCTCCCCAAGTGCTAGATCCGAAATCTTGACCCCCAACCATGTTTGCAAATCATGGTTGGTCACCTCATATGGCTTAAAAGCCCTAAATCCTTCCCAAAAAGGGATCTAACAAACAAGTAAGCAAGGTACATACTTTATACCTTTCAAAGACTGCAAATGATGAACCAAACTCGAATCCTTCAGTTTCCTCTTGATCCTTCTATGCTCTTCCTTCTTCCTTGTGAACAAAACCACCAAAATCACCACAAATGCCTTTAGATCTTCAGACACTCGGCTAGGGTTTGCTATGGAGGGTCTTTGGGAGCAATAAGGGCGAGTGGTGGCTAAAAGAGATGATTAAATAGGGTGTAAACCCTCAGATTAGGGTTTTGTCCAGTCAGAGCCTACTCGTCGAGTCTGACCGCCGACTCGACGAGTCCATCACTTAAGTCCCGCATCCAATCTCACTCCTACTCGACGAGTTGGGCCTTCAACTCGCCGAGTCCTAGGCCAAAAATGCAAAATACAACAAAATAAATTACATACCAGGAGCCGAGTGCTACATCAATCCTTGGCAATGGATATCTATTCTTTATTGTTGCCTTATTCAGCTCTCTGTTATAAATGCACATTCTCATACTCCTGTCCTTTTTCTTCACGAATAACACCGGAGCTCCCCAGGGTGATGAACTAGGTCTATTGAAACCTTTGTCCAATAACTCCTGAAGTTGCATCATCAGCTCCTTCATCTCCGTTGGCGCTAGTCGGTAAGGTTCTTTTGCTATTGGCGTGCTTCCTGGTAACAAGTCTATTCTGAACTCCACTTGTCTATCAGGCGGTAATCCAGGAAGATCTTCGGGAAATACGTCCAGATAATCACACACCACAGGAATGCTCTGCATCTCCTTTTTCTCCTTCTTTGCGTCAATTACGAATGCCAAATATGATGTACATCCTTTGGCCAAACACTTTCTGGCTTTCATTAGGGAAATAATCCCAGAACTTACTCTGCGTTTGTCCCCATACACCATAAATGACTCCTTCCCAGCGGGATTTACTTTTACTATCTTCTTCTTGCACAGTATTTTGGCATCATTGGCGCTAAGCCAATCCATTCCCAACAAGATGTCGAAACCATTTAACTCAATGGGCAATAATTCCTCGTGGAACTTATTCCCATTCAAATCAATCAAGATGTTTTTCATGCGATGACTAACAGGTATAAACTTGCCACTAGCAACTTCGACTAATAAAGCATTATCTAGTCTATCGACAGGCAAAGCTAGTTTTCTATCAAATTCATGCGAAATAAAGGAGTAGTTGGCTCCAGAATCAAATAAAATTTGGGCAGGCAATTTGTTTACGAGAAAAGTACCTGAAGCGACATCAACTTCTTCTTTAGCAGCCTCAAGTGTCATCTGAAAGGCTCTCGCTTTTGGCTTTGGGGGAATATTGTGTCTTGCTGCCTCCTTCTTTTTAGGACAGTCTTTCAAAATGTGCCCCTCTTCGTTACATCCAAAACACACTCTCTTGTTGGACGGACACTCGTTGGCATAATGCCCCGTCTTTCCACACTTGTAGCAAGTCACTTCCTCACTACATTTCCCAGAGTGCTTTTTCTTGCACTTTTCACACCATTTCGATTCGCCCCCTTTTCCTCCTCCAAACTTTTTCGAATCAGACTTCGAAAATTTGCTTTTCTTGCTGGAACTTGAAGTTCCTTCAAACTTTCTCTTTTCACCAACTTCAACTTTGATGGCGGTTCTTCCCTTGATCATGTCCTCAACAGACTTCACAGCCCAAATAGCTGCCTCCAGAGTAGGTGCCTGTCGAACTGGCACTGCGTACTCCCATGGGAGTCCCTTTGCGTACCAGTCAAATTTTGTCAGCTCATCTGGGACGATGCGCAAAGCAAACTCCATTTTTTCTGTAAAGGCATTGGTGTATAACTTGCGCTTGAATTGAACCAAGAACTCTGCCCAAGTCAGTTGTAGTGGCTCATTAGGGCTTAGGGTCTTCCCCAGAGTGTTCCACCAACGGACAGCTCCACCCTTGAACTAACGTACTGCGAAAGTGGTCTGCAAATTGCCTCTGCAGCCACACGTCATGAAGGCTAGCTCCATTTCCGAGATCCAATCCATAACTCCGATCGGATCCTCCTTTCCAGTAAAGGTCGATGGTTTGCAAGTCAAAAAGTCTTTGTACTTGCATCCAAGTCCATCAATTCCTCCCTCCTGGTGGTTTTGTCTAACTAACGGTGGCTTGGCTTGACCAATAATCCCACTGAAGTTTCCTCCTTCTGACTGCCCTTCACTTAACTCGGGTTGCACAATCGGCATCGAAGGTTCTTCACGATTCTGTTGAAGCAGACGTCTCGTTTCTTCCATCTGACGATCCAACATTGTTTGAATCATCAATTGTACACCAGCCATTGTCATTGGCTCAGGTGCTGCTGCTACAACAGGTATTTGCTTGATTACAGGTGGTTGATTCCTGTTTTCGTTCACGTTTCCAACCCCGCTTCTTGTTCTTGCCATCGTTGATCTATACACCGAATAAGGTGAATTTAGATCCTCAATCACGATAGATAATCAAATCATCATTATCACTCCGAAACGTTTACATGGTAGTTCTAATACCGTAGTCCTACACTTAGAATCCTAAACGCATAAGGTTTCCAGATCCGGTTGGCAACAAATCGTAGATCTGAACAAATAATATCATATATGGCAAACATATAACATTTAGCACATAAAATCATTTTAGGCAACTTTCCTAAAATAAACTAGTGCTCGTGTCTTAAATATAACATACACTCATCTCACAATCTTCACTTATCATTCTAAGTTTAAGTCTAGAAATCCTACAAATTCCTAGTTCGCTTAAACTAATGCTCTGATACCAACTGTGACATCCCCAAATTCACAGCCAGAAAAGACCGGTTTCATTTATGCTTTTAAAATAATTTCAGGGTAAATCCATTGATTTAAAAGAGTTGCGGAATTTGTCCCCAAAACAATACATGATAAAATAAGGTTTATCAAAGCATTTCTTAAAGAAATGTATTTTCATTATATATCAAAACTCGGGATGTCATGTTCCGATACAGACACAAAAGCATAAACAATAAAACATAGACCTTACACAGTTATAAACAACTACTGGTCTATAAAGAAAACATCTTCAGAAGTTCTCCAACTTATGCTCTCGCGCCACTACCTGTAATACAAAGAAACTGAGTGGATCAGGCTTGGGAGCCTGGTGAGCATATAGGGTTTTCAACCCACAATAAATAATTATATTTAATTTCACCAACCAACAATAACCCGATTACCCATTTCCGTTATCCTCACTTTACGTCCCTAAAACAACAACTATCACAAGGGACCTACTCTAGGATTTTTCATCGGGGCGGACACTACTGCAAAGGGGTTTCCTCAGCAATGAATGTCCTAAGGCAACCATGAGGGGGATAGAATACAACAAATGAACACCCAAGTTCACTACACCTACTGGTTATGAGCCTGCCAGTGTTCCGCTGAACTGTCTAGAAAAGTCCGTGGTCGTCATCCATATTCTGCTGGACGACTAGATCACAATCACATCGAGACCTCTCATCATTTTATTTCATCACAAAACAACTGTCTACCCATGTTCTATCTAACATATTAGTAGATAAAAATATATACATTTATATACAGCTCAAAACCTGTACAAATCATTCATTCAATAATTATTTCAAATAAGCAAATAATATACAAACACATAACACGTATTTTTGTAGAGCATACTTCGTATCTATGTGTTAGAAGAAAAGGAATATACACTCACTTGATAAGATGATGCTCGGACAGAACTATGACTCTTAAATAATAATCTTCGATGAAATCGGGATATCTTCCAAAAATCGGGCTTCTCGCGGGCAGAGTTTCGGCTCGACAACTCTATTGATCGGGATCTTCGGGGCTTCGGGTGTCGGGATGATACCAGGGCTTCGGGGGTATTTCTCGCAAAGTAGAAGAAAGAAAAAGGGTGAAGAAGTGGAAAACTAGCAAAGAAGATCGGCTGGTCTCACACCTTATTTATAGGGTGAGGCAGGCCTTCGGTACGCAGCGCGTTCCAGCGAGGTATGCAGCGCGTTCCCTGAACGCTGGGTGTTCCTCCGAACACTGCGCGTAGGAGCGAGGGTTTGGTTCTTATCCGATGAGAGCTCCGAGGCAGCAGAGACGTGGCCAATCCGAGGCCTAGCAAAGGAACGCGGGGCGTTCCCCTACCGAACGTTGGGCGTTCCCTTCTGACATGCCTCGGTTTGCGTGCCTCGAACTTCAAAAAATCATAACTCTTGCATACGATCTCCGTTTTCCACGTTCTTTATATCCACGCGTAGGTGAGATTATGCTCTACAGCTCTCGTTTAGATTCCTTTGGCTAATTTTGAATTTATCTTTATTATATTATTTTTAGTAGGCCGAGACAGGAAAACTCCGTTAGAAAATCATAACTCCTTCGTCTGACGTCCGTTTTCGTCTGTCTTTTCGTCGTTGCACTACTATCGACGAGATCTTCGATTCTTGTTGAGATTGTTTCGTCTAGAAATCACTCGATCTCATATTCGAACTTTGGGCTGCATACCGCTAAGTCGAAACTTCGAAAAATCATAACTTCCTCATACAAAGTCAGATTTAGACGTTCTTTTCATGCACACTCTTGGTTTAACGTATTCTACGACTTTCGTTTAGATCACTAAGGCTAAATATCGCTCTATCGTAAATTCACTATTTACGTCACGTAGTGTCGTACCGGTTCTGTCGCGAAACTTCGACAGATCATAACTTCTTCGTTATAACTCGGATTTTGGCATTCTTTATATTTTCGGAAACCTTGCCACAACCACTACGTCTTCATGTATCGATATCGGGTTTATCTAACATTTTATTTTATCGCTTATTTTTATTCTTAATTCATTTAAATCACACAATCAAGCAATAAACACATAATACTCAAATAATACATTTTTATTATTTCAAAACGGGTTACAAGGTTAACCTAGACTATTACATCGACATTAACGACAAGCCCAGAAACACAGGCGTTACACGTATGAATTGACTAGTCGGAACGTGTAAGGGGGAAGAGCAAATCGAATAATTCTCATTTCTTTTAGATTACACATAAGCTTGATCTTTTCATCATTTGGAGGATATTCCACAATAATTGCATCGTAGTCATCCTGATTTTTGACTTCTTTCTTTGTTTTTGAATACTTGTATGTTTCGATAGTCATTGCATGCCAAATAATAGAACCATATTCTTCAATTCCCAGTACGTAATCTTCAAAGTGAAGTGCCCAAACCTCATAATCTTCTAGAAAAAGGATTGGAATCCTTGTCGTTGAACCAATGCTACTTAGGAGATTGAATGAGAGAGAGTGAAGATCCTCGTTACCCTTTTTAGCGATATTTGAAAGAAACAAAATATAGAATCAGATGTGTAAACTTGATTCGAGTTCAAGGGAAAACAAGAGATTTAGATTTGAGATCTACAATCGATTGAAACGATTGAGATAACAAAAACAAATCTGAAAAACCCTAATGAAAAACCCTTTACTCGACAGAAAAATAGCGATTAAATACACTATCCCTTACTCTAATTCCAATTGTGAGAAACAATAAAGATCGATAGATTCTATATTTATGATATGAGTTAAAGACAAGAAACGATAATGATCAAAAAGGTGCTAAATGTATTAATCACAGCAATAGAATCGTTCTTGGAGGCGTAACAATTTTGTACTTGCTTCAAAAGTTCTTAACCCTAGAAAGTACATGCACGCTATTTATAGACTAAATAATACAACAGTTCCAAGCATGAACATGCCCATTTCGGAATCAGAATCTAAACATAAATCCAAAATCACAATTTGACACATCACTAAAATAGGCTTACCAATTGGATACTCACTTCCTTACTCTGTCTATCGTTTAGTTCAAAAATGTTCAACTGCTCAAGAGATGATGATCACTCTATCATCTATTTTTGAAAGAGAAAACCTCTCTGATGAAGAAGATTCAAAAGGTCAGTATCTCGTGGCCCAGATCTTTGAATCTCATGCTGACACATCAAATGACAACGTTGACACTCTTGACGCTGATCCTTCTCAAGCTGGTACATACATTAAGGAATGGGACACAACCTCAACGCATCAGGTAAAGAGTCTTGTTTCTGTTGAAATCCTCGAAAAAATTGACATAGTTGATCACTTACATTTCAATTTATCTGTTTCAAACAAAGAAAGATCTTCTCTCAGATTTGACTTAAAAAAATTAAAGAAAAAGTCTCCTTTCTCAAAAAAAACTCTTTGTCTTTTAAAAAGGGAATTACTGACCAATAACTTTCTTCACTCTGAAAAAAAAGAAAAAGTTGTTGATCATGCTAGAAACAGTCAACTTATTTTAAAATAAATTGGGCTTCTCCGCACTATAATGTCACAAGAAATATTAATGCTCAGATTTCATATCAGTGTGAAAAAATTCGTGGAGGCAATAAAAAAAATTCGTGGAGGCAATATAAAAGATGAAAAAATTCGTGGCATAAGAGGTTGTCTCATTTGAATTTCAAGAATATATCAAAGATTTCATGGAATAAGCTTGTAAGAGGAATTCCTAAGATGCAATTTATCAGATATAATCTTTGCTGAGCATGTGAAAAGGGAAAGAAAATCAAGTTTTCATTTACGCCAAAGTCCTGTTCTTTTATTTTCAAACCTCTTCATCTCCTTCACATGGATCTCTTTGGACCTGTTCTTCTATTATTGTGGACGTGTAACATCCCAAATTTCGAGGCCAAAAATTTCGTTTTTAAATTAATATTTTGTAAAACATTTTACCAAAACAGTACATCAAGTTATAAAAGCCACAATGTCGTGTCCCAAACCATAACATCAGAAGTAATGAAAATCAGAGTACAATCCCAGAAACTCAATGCAGAAATCGTGTGTGTGTGATGCGCTGCTACACCGCCGACTCCTTCCCCTTAGACGAAGAGGTACCTGAAACCAAAACTAAAACTGTAAGCACGAAGCTTAGTGAGTTCCCCCATCATACCACATACAATATCATATCATCGGTATCTTTCAACCGGTAACTGCCATCGGTATCTTTCAACCGGTATCTGCCATCGGTATCTTTCAACCGGTAATCGCCATCGGTATCTTTCAACCGGTAACCGGGGACTATTTCACCCCTACTGCTATCATACAATATCAAGATATAAACATACAGTCAGGCATATCTGGGTACTGACCTACCCTTCGATCCTAACGACCGATGTCAGGGAAAAACTATTCCCTACTACTACCACTAACATACACATTGCATATCATACAAGCATATCTCATGACCATATCACATAAACACACCAAGAAAATTATCACAGAGACAATTATCCACCAAATACCCCTGATGGTGGGCCGGCATTGTGGCCTTAGACCCACCCCTACTGGAAGGTAACTCACCTCGATGTCATGCAGTGTCTGAACTATCTTCGGCATACAAGTCGACTACCCTCGACCCCTCGATCCCTACATGACAATGCTTCAAAGTTATTCATTTGAGTATGCAACCCTAACCAGGGTCATACCAAACCAGGCAAAGTCAACACTGGTCAAAGTCAACACCCAATTGACCTGACTCGCCGAGTTGTTCTACCAACTCGTCGAGTCCACACTCCACTAACCCGATCCAATCCTAACTTCGCTCGTCGAGTCTAGCAAGAACTCGAGGGGTTCTCGTTCATTCAAAACATCGGGACCATCTTCATCCGACTCGCCGAGTTCTTCCTTGAACTCGGCGCGTTCATCTCCTTCACAAGAATGTGTCTGGTCTACGACTCGCCGAGTTGTATGAATAACTCGTTGAGTCCATCTTCGAAGATTGGGAGATTGCCTTGGACTCGCCGAGCCTGCTCATACACTCGTCAAGTCCCATGATTCCTAGGTCCCTTTTTGTGTCTAAACATCCACGGGACTTCCTCCCTAACAACTGGTCCATCCATAGAAAGGATTTGGTGGTGAATACACCGCGACTCGTCGAGTCCCAAGAACAAATCGTCGAGTCCATCCTTGACCAACACTATACAGTCGATTTAAATGGGTCTTAACACACCAAAACCATAGATCTGGCCTCCTAATGTCCATTTTACACATAAAGTTCCAAACTTGGTACACATACAAGGGGTCTTTGGCCTAAAAAGCCATAAAAGATGGCCTCCAAAGTCCATGGGGTGTTCATGGCAACAAAATGGGCGCCTTTGTGCCATAACCCCCCCCCCCCCAAATAGACCTGGATCTAAAGCATACACTGACTTCCAACCCTAAATCTCGAATACAACACCTCTAGGGCATAGAAAGATGAAGGAAAAGGCCCAAAAATCAAGATCTATAGACAAAGGTTCAGCTTCATACCTCCAATCAGCTGAAATGAGCTCCAAACTCTAGATCTTCTTGTTTCCCCTTGGTCTCACAAGTCTCCTTCTCCTTTCCAAGCTTCAAACACAAAAAGTAGCACCACAAGGCTCAAGAACACAATAAGAACGGCTAGGGTTTTGATATACAGCTTTCTGGGAGTGATAAGGACGGTGGAGGCTGAGATGAGATGTTTAAATAGGGTGAAAACCCTCGAATTTAGGGTTTCACTCAAACAGTACCTACTCGCCGAGTCAGTCTCCCGACTCGTCGAGTAGGTCACTTAAACTCCCCGCGGATCACGAGTCTACTCGACAAGTTGGGCCACCAACTTGTCGAGTCCCAGAGAAAAATACATGAAATTCTTGAATTAAATACGTACCAGGAATCTGGTGTTACAAATCTCCCTCACTTATTTTAGACTTTGTACTCGAAGTCTGCTGGTGAGTCCGGAAACAGCTCTGGGTAGTGCTCCCTCATCTCGTCCTCCGACTCCCAAGTGCATTCTGAGCCCTTGCTGTGCTGCCACTGCACCTTTACTAGCTCCACTCTCTTGTTCCTCAGATCCTTCGACTTCCTGTCAAGGATCGCCACTGGCCGTTCGATATAGTTCAGGCTATCATCCACCCGAATATCCTCTAAAGGTACTACTGCCGAATCGTCCACCAGCCTATATGAATCTGACTGAGTTCGGCTGGCAGGTCCAGCCTATATGCCACCTTGCTCACCCGGGCTACAACCCTGAAAGGTCCAATATACCTGGGGCCCAGCTTGCCTCGCTTCCTAAATCGGATGACGCTCTTCCAAGGCGACACCTTCCAGAGTACCATATCCCCGACCTGGAACTCTAGGTACGATCGACGCTTGTCGGCATAACTTTTCTGCCGACTCTGAGCAGCTTGAAGCTTGCTCTGAACCTGCTGGATCCTCTCTGTAGTCTTGAGTACCACTTCTGTACTCCCTATGACCCTCTGACCCACCTCATCCCAGTATATCGGGGTCCTGCACTTCCTCCCATACAACATCTCGAAAGGAGGACAGTCGATACTCGCATGATAGCTGTTATTATAAGAGAACTCCGCCAAAGGGAGGTAAGTATCACAACTACCTCCGAAGTCTAAAACGCACGCCCGCAGCATATCCTCCACAGTCTGGATGGTCCGCTCGCTCTGGCCATCCGTCTGCGGGTGGAAGGCGGTACTAAAATGCAGGCGAGTACCCAGCTCGTCATGGAACTTCTTCTAAAACCTGGAAGTGAACCGCACATCCATGTCGGAAATCACTGAAACTGGCACCCCGTGTCGTGCCACTACCTCCCGGATATAGATGTCGGCCAACTTTTCGGCCGAAATACTCTCCTGTATCGGAATAAAATGGGCGCTCTTGGTCAATCGATCAACGATGACCCAAATAGAATCCATGCCTCGCGCGGTCCTGGGGAGCTTCGTAATGAAGTCCATAGTAATATCCTCCCACTTCCACAGCGGGATGTCCAACGGCTGCGTCTTTCCGTGCGTCCTCTGGTGCTCGACCTTGACCTTCCTGTAGGTCAGGCATCTCTCAACATACCAGGATGAATAGAAAACCTGGATTTGTGCGCCTCCTCCATCAATACCTGGCGCACACCCCCATGATATGGGACCCACACTCTTCGGTGTAGCGTCAACAATCAACGACTGTCATAATCAAAGGAGGAAACCCGACCCATAATACGCTCGCTCTTATGGTGTTCCTCCTTCATGGCCTCCTGCTGGGCCTCCCGAATCTGCTCCAACAGAGGAGTCACAACCGTCATCCTTATACAGATATCCCTGATTGGCACTGCCTTGCGGCTGAGCGTGCCGGCCACGACATTGGCCTTCCCCAGGTGGTAGAGGATCTCGCAATCATAATCCTTCACCACATCGAGCCACCGATGCTGCCTCATATTCAGATTTGGCTGATCCATGAGATACCTCAGGCTCTTGTGGTCCGTGTAAATGGTACAACGAACCCCGTAGAGGTAATGACGCCAAATCTTGAGGGCGAAAACGACAGCCCCTAGCTCCAAATCGTGCGTCGGATAATTTGCCTCGTGAGGCTTCAGCTGCCTCGAAGCGTAAGCAATAACATGCCCCCTCTGCATCAATACTACGCCCAAGCCGGAGATGGACGCATCACAATATACTACAAAGTCCTCCATGCCTTCTGGCAGGGCTAAGATTGGCGCTTCGCACAATCTCTGTCTCAACGTCTCAAATGCGGCCTGCTGCTCAGGCCCCCAGCGAAAGACCACGACTTTCCTTGTTAACCGGGTCAGGGGCACGACTATCTTGTAGAAGTCCTAAATGAATCTCCGATAGTAGCCTGCCAGCCCCAGAAAGCTCCGAATCTCGGATGGAGACCTCGGAACCTCCCATCTCATCACGGCCTCCACTTTGGCCGGATCAACCGAAATCCCGTCCTGGTTGACAAGGTGCCGAAGAAACTGCACCTCGCGCAACCAGAACTCACACTTGCAGAACTTAGCATACAAGCTCTCCCTTGTCAAAGTATCCAACACCTCTCGCAAGTGCTCCTCATGCTGCTCTCGCGTCTTGGAATAAACCAAGATGTCATCGATGAAAACTATCACAGACCGATCCAACATCGGTCTGCACACGCGATTCATGAGGTCCATGAACGCGACAGGAGCATTAGTGAGCCCGAAGGGCATCACCATGAACTCATAATGACCATAACGCGTCTGAAACGCAGTCTTCTGTACATCCTCCTCTCTGACCCTCATCTGATGATATCCTGAATGCAGATCAATCTTGGAGAACCTAGACGCTCCCTGTAACTAGTCAAAGAGGTCATCAATCCTCGGGAGTGGGTAACGGTTCTTCACCATTACCTTATTCAGCTCCCTATAGTCTATACACATCCGATGCGTCCCGTCCTTCTTTTTCACGAACAGAATCGGGGCTGCCCAGGGTGAACTGCTCGGTCTAATGAATCCCTTGTCTAATAACTCTTGCAGCTGTGTAGACAACTCCTGCATCTCAGGAGGAGCCAACCGATACGATGCCTTGGCTATCGGAGCCGCACCAGGGACTAGATCGATCCTGAACTCTACCTGCCTCTCCGGAGGTATCCCAGACAACTCCTCGGGGAATACATTCGGAAACACTCGTACGACTGGCATAGCGCCCACCGTCGTCGTACCCGCCTCCGGGGTATCCATGACATAGGCGACAAATCCTACACAACCCTGCTGAAGGTAGCGCCTAGCTCTTGCTGCTGAACATAAGGCTGGTCCTCGCTGTGGCCTCTCACCCTGAA
Source organism: Lactuca virosa (assembly GCF_052849685.1). Classification (NCBI taxonomy): domain Eukaryota; kingdom Viridiplantae; phylum Streptophyta; class Magnoliopsida; order Asterales; family Asteraceae; genus Lactuca; species Lactuca virosa. The sequence goes on from NC_136428.1 coordinate 284,694,033, forward strand.
TCACCAGCTCTCCCCCACTTGGGGTCCCGATCATCACCAACTGCTGCGCGCAGTCGATCACTGCCCCATTGGGGCTTAGCCAATCCATATCGATAATAACCTCGTTCCCCCGCAAAGGTATGGGAACCAAGTCTACCAGGTAACGCTCCTCGAACAATCTCAAAACACAGTCCCTGAAGACCTCTGATGCTCGCACTGACCGGTCGTCCGCAATCTCGACCTCTAGAGGGCAATCCAACATGCCCGAGGACTCAGGAAATTTCTTGCTAAGCGCAAGAGAGACAAACGATCGGGTAGCACCCGAATCAAACAACACCTAAACTGGGATACCGTTCAGATGGAACGATCCTAAACAGAGCATACATATATCATATCAAAATCACAACGACATAACATAAAAGAGCTAAGAGAGGAAATCATACCCGTCACCACATCGGGTACGGAGCGTGCCTCCTCGGCTGTCAACTGAAACGCTCGGCTGCGCACCACTAGAGCCTCTGACTTGACCTTCCTGCCATCCATAACCCGTGTAGTCGCCGGAGTTTGCGCCACTGCCGGCGCCGCTGCTGCTGTCGTCAATTTGGGGCAGTTGGCCTTTTTATGGCCCCTCTGATGGCAATGAAAGCAAATCAGGTCTGATGTCTGAACCGTAGGAGTAGGGGCAGTACAATCCCTACCAAAATGCCCGGTCTTGCCGCACTTATAGCAGCCGGAACCCGACCCGGTGCGACAAACTCCCTCATGTGACCGACCGCACTTTCGGCAGCGGTCCCGACCCTGCTAGCCCTTCGACCTAGCATCGAATTCCTTGGGTTTCTTCCTCGAAACCCCTGTAACATGCTCAGTCTCTTCCTTCCTCTTCCTGAGGTGTTCCAAATCAATCTCCCTCTCCCGCACCCTGGAAATCATGGACTCCAGGGTCGGGCAGGCCGAATAGCTGACATGCTCCCGAATGTCGGCTCTCAACATATCATGATAGCGGGTCTTCCGCATCTCCTCATCCCCTGCATACTGAGGCACCAATAAAGCCCTCTCCCGTAACTTAGCGGTGATCTCCGCCACAGTCTCCGTAAGTTGTCTCATATCCAGAAACTCCCTGGCTAGCTGCTGAAGCTCCACAGCTGGCGCAAACTCAGCCCTGAACGTGCTCACAAAATATGTCCAAGTCATATCCTCAATGGTTGGGGCCCCCAACGAATCCCCAACTAACTCCCACCAATATTTGGCTCGATCCCTCAAACAAGCTGTAGCAAAATGGACCTTCGACCCTTCCAGGCAGAAGCTCGTCAACTGTCCATACTCGATGTATGCGATCCATCTCCTGGCAGCAATGGGATCCTTCACCCCATGAAAGTCCGACACACCACTGCCTATAAATTCCTTGAAGGACAGTGTGCGCATACCCGACGGGCTGGACGCCGCGTCCCTCCTTAATGCCTGGAGGCGATCCTCCATCAACTCAATAATCCCCTCTTTGATCGACCCGAAGATGATAGGGGTTGACTCAAGGATATCTCTAGCGATCTCAGACGCGATAAACTCGCGTAACCCGTCATCAACCTGCTCGGATCCCGCGCCCGAGCCTGTTCCTGATCCTAACTCAGATCCTGCTCCATGTCGTGTAATCGCCATACTGAAAATAAACACATAAACGTCAGGATCATACATATCCCTGAGAGGTCTCACACACTCCCCCGGTTTTCCTGGTTCCATCTCGACCCTCCTTGACTCGAGTACAGATCCTCTGCTTTCAGTAGTACGGGCCCATACTACCTTCCACATCTATCCGTACTTTCCTCAAGGATTGCCTTATTTTCACCAAGTCCCCTTACTGATATCCTTTCCCAACTGATCTCATCCTAGGCCATCCTAGGGCACCCTCCGACCTACTCTCCGCCATCAGCTGCACTAGGAGTCCCTACTTCCTTTCCCTAACTAGCTTGCGAACACTATTACATATCCGCTCACTAGTTAGTTAAAGTTAGCCAAGACCCCTATAGTACAAAGCAAGCAGCATTCGTGCATTGAGTAACCACATCAAGCATAACCTAATCAGGCTATCCTACTGCTGACTAGACAGCCCTAACATGCTGCTCATACAATCAGGCATAAAAGGCATCTTCCTAGATCCTTAGCCCTAATCTAGCATGCAGTTCTCAAAATCATAAATCATGTAACGTAACATAAGAAGTATGGGTATTGATGAGAATTAATCTCAGATCGATTAGATCTTTCACAGGTAAAAGATAAAGATCAAACAAAACAAACACAATAACAAAATCAACAATATGCTTATGATTCAAATGTAGTCACGCCTCAGCAGAGCTCTATGAAGAACTTCCACTGTAGAGGCGAGCTAGGGTTTACAATACTCAAAAAGAATAAAAAGCAAAGCGTGTCTGCAAAGACTGCATGCATGCAGCTTATATACTAAACCCTAGAGAAAAACATGCATGGTTGGACAGGCCCAAACCGGTAATCAAAATTGGGCTAAGGACCGAGCCCATGACGCAACACTATAAGCCCAACAATCTCCCCCTTTGCGTCGAATGAGGCGAGAGATCAATTTCTTTGAGTAGGCTTCACAGTCTTGACAACCTTGAACAGCCGAGGGATGACTGCAAGAAGTGTTTGCCGAAACTGAATGTACCATCGTAGCGTGTCAGTAAACAACTTCTTATCGGCTGTAGAATTCTGATTGCACTTGTGGATAATCTCCAAGATATGTTCCAAGCAAGCAGTTGAGAATAAGTGCTTATCACACAGAGTGAAGATACATTTTTGCTTTTCGTCTCTGACAAACATTACTGTGTGAGACTGTGGGTCGATTCTACCCTTGACCATAACATTCACATCGCCCATTTTGCCGGAAGGTTTGATCGTTGGACGCTTGTGAATGGCAGCAGCGATCTCTTGGTCCATTTTCGCCACTTCGTGAATGTAGCATACAAGCATTCGCTTGATATGGTCAGTGATCGCCTGGTACTCCTGTGGATTTGACATCAGGATGTTGTTGAGAAGTATCTAGTTGTGAGGATTGAGGTTCGGTAGATCAGCGAGGGTGAAGTTATGAACCGAGCCTTCAGAGCCTCGAGTCACTTTGAATTTCACATTGACAAACTTCCCTGCTGAGTAAGGCTTCAGAACCTTGACAGTAGTAATCTTCTGTAAGCTCCATGTCAGGTGCTGTGGCTGAGCAAACTCCAGATAGAACTCCAAAAGATCCCGATCAACCTTCGGGTCTGGAGAGGGAACAAAAACAGTTGAGTTAAAGTAGTGAAAGATGAATGCCTTTCGTGTGATCGGCATGTCAAACTGTGCATCCTTGGAGTTTTCAAGCCCAAACGACATCACAGGCTCAAGCCACAGTGTACAAGGTTCATCGATAGCACACTTTTGAAGCGAATCAAGAGTCCACACAGGTAAAATGGACTTCTTCTTTTCCAGGAGCTCTTTTTCTTTAAGCTCTTTTTCAAGCTCTAACGATTCCTTCATCAGTTTTTCTTCAAGTTCCTTATCAGATGCCTTTGTTTTCTGAAAAGGATTAGAGGGATCTGGTTTAAAAATATCTTCAATATCATCATCAGTATCATCATCTTCACCAATTTTCTTCTTCTTCTTCTTGCATCTATCACTGACCGAAGCTTCATTAACCTTCTTCTTCTCTCCCCCTTGTTTCGGTTGGACACCAGGCACCGGAACACCCTTAATACGACTAAGAATGGCCAGAGCAGGTCGAAGTTTATCAGCCAAATGCCTACGAGTGGTGATGGTGATGATAGGATCATGGGCTTCAAGGAGGTGAAGTAAGATGGAGTGAACATCAGCAGCTGAGCCTCGAATAACTTCCCTCTCAGACTTCAAGTCATTGAGTTCAGCTGTTGCAGTGCGAAGTTTGAGATTCTGGATTTTCAGTTGAGAGGTTCGCTTGTCGAGTTCATCCATGACTCGATTTTCAACTGCCAATTCTGCCTCCAGTTGAGTTAAGTGATCATTGACTTTATCATGCAGATTGACATTTGCAGCTTCAATGGCTTTTCGGGCAACTTCAAGATTAGCTCATTCGGTTGCTAGAGAACGCTGAAGATTTTCAACCGAATCATTTACTATCTTAGCATTCTTTTGAGCAGTAGCCTGCAATGAATCTAGAAATAGGTTAGCCTCGGAAATTAGTTTGTCGACTTTTGCGGTCGCCTCTCTGCATTCGTTAGAGGAGGACTCGACTGCAAGCGAGGCCTTTTGACACTGGGAAGTGGAGGCGTCGATAGCCTTGGCTGCAGCAGAAAGGGATGCGCCATGTTCTTTTACAACAGAAGAAAATAATGCTTTGAGAGCAGCATCTGAATAAGCCCCAGAGGAAGAAGAGGAAATAAGTTGATCAAGTTTATCATTGACTGCTTTGAGATGACGCTTGGTTACAGGTGCATCTTCATCTTCATCACTCTGGACACGGTAAGGACTGAAATAGGTGGAATCAAATTCCAAGTCCTCACCTCCAAGAACAGGGGTGGTGTCAGTAGATGGGGTAGGTGATAAGGGTTTGGTTGTGACAGGAGGTTCAGTGGTAACAGGTGGGATAGGAGCTGAAGAATGAGCCTGTGTAGTAGTGGTGGTAGTGGTAGTGTTGGTAAAGATTGGATTAGGGATGGAAGTAGTGTTAGATGGTTGAGATGTAGAGATGGGAAATATAGGAGGAATGGATACTGGGACAGAAACGGGTGGAGGAGAAGGAGGGAGGGAGCGAACTGGAATTTCGGGGTTAGGAGAGCGAGGCGAGGTATTACCACGACCCGAAGCCTCCTCGTCAGAGCTTTCGCTTTCAGATTCTGAAGGAGGAGCAGATGTGTGTTTGGGAGGGACATACTCTGAGTCTGAATCACTTGAAGATTGGAGTATGAGTCTCCGAGCAGGCTTTTTCTGCTTCTTGGGTTTAGGCTGGGATAGAGCGGCCTTGTCTAACCTTCGCTTCGTAGGGGTTTGCCCCTTGGTTGTTTTAGCAACCTTCGTCTCCTTCTGAGTCGCAACTTTCTTTCCTCTCTTGGCTGGCTTGTCAGCTTCTTCAATGGATCGAACCATGGCTAGGGTTAGTTCTCGTGGACCCGAAGAAGGAAACTCCCTGTATTGTTGCAGAAGTTTACTTGCGTCAGGCAGACAAGCAAGCATGGTGTCAGGGATGGATCCAGTGAAAGAATACTTGGTGGGATCCGTGACAATGATCTTCGTTGTGTGAAAAGTAGCAATAGAGGAGAGAAGAGAGTCTGCCATGATTGGAACGTGAAGGCGATCCATTACCCACTTGGTGATGATTGACCAGTACCGTCCACACGAGATTTCAGAGTGTCTTGAGGAAGAACTCAAGCTTTGAATCAGTTGTTGCCAGATGATTGTACCATAGTCCAGATCAATCCCGTGATATAGACCGTAAAGCATAGTCATAAAGGACTTGCTTGCTCCATCTGAGCCGGCGCTGCGCTCAGAGAGTCCTTTGAACAGTAGAGTGAATAAGCCATTCCATGGAGGAGGAAGGCAAGACTTCTTGAACTTGGTGATGGTGGTTAGGGTTTCAGTGTACCCCATTTGATAAAACATGGAGAAAAACTGACCAGTAGTGATCGATTCAGGGTTTACTTTGGTTGGTTCTTGAGAGAGACCAATTAGGGCACAGAAGCGGTTCTTGGAGATGTAGGACTTCTCATTGTGGAGTTCAACGTTAATCCTTTCAGCGGCTTTGTCGTAGTAAGCAGTGGAGTAGATTAGTGAGAGGCAGGTCATGGGAACAGCTTCGACTCTTGACAGAGCGTCGACGAAAGGCGAGTATTTAAGACACTCAACAACATACAGCATGTAGGGTTCATAGACAAAGGGTGTGAGATCGATGATCAGGTTTTGTTGAGGTTTGATAGTGAGAAGGGTTGGGTGAACAGAGGTATCTTGAACTGAAGAAGATTCTGCCATTGTAGAAACTTGGAGAAGAAGATGAACAGTAAGATGAATCGCCTTTGTTCTTCGAGAGTTTTGAAAGTGATAAAAGGGTAAAGAGCAGCGTGCCAAATCCTTTTATACGTACAAGTAGGAGAGAGAAAAATCCGGCTGATATCTTGGAGTTATTTGAACTGGCGCCTGATTTGACGGATGTACAGTAGTCATACCTAGTGATGACGCATGAAAGAGAAAGGGCGTTTCCTTTGTACACGCCATTCCATAAAAAGCACTTTTGCAAATTATCTTAACGGTTGGAGAAATGCTGAGTCAGCCTTAACTTTATCCCAATTGTCACCCCATATTTCACATGAATCGTCATCGCTATTTAAGTTTATCGATCATTGAAGCACCACTAATAGAACTAGTTGTTGGAAAAAAGAAATTCGTGCATAGAGTGTAAAAGATAAAGAAATAAAGCGACTTGTGCAAGATAATTTGTGATGTCTTAAAAAAAACATAAAGCAACTGATTCTGGGCACGAATCTCTTCCTTCAAAGTCAAGAGAGACCTTAGAGTGCTTGTATGGCTTCCCATTAAATAACGATCAAATACTTGTTAAGAAGTATTGAAAGGCATCTTTTAAATCTAAGGCTCATAACAGGTGGCTTTCGCTTCAATTCATGAATTCGAGACTTGATATAAGACCGAAACTGAATGAAGTACTTGTTAGATCAATGTAATCTATTGAACAAGTAGGTAGGGAACATATTGAGTGACTTGTTGAAATCGTAATTGGAAAAAAAATTAAAACATGGATCCATTTGGAAGAAAAGCTTTGGTAATAAGCACTTTCATTAGGATCGCGCAAAACGAAAATTGAGATTTCATAGAAGTGCATAATATAGATCAAACGTTAAAGTATTCGCCGTCAATTCAGTAAGGGAGTTGGATTTTGGGTTTTACTTAAGTCGTGGTGAACGAACTTAAGATCATAAACACAGAATTGGTATAACCATAAACCTCAGTGGTTATGGATGAGAGTCTCAAGGGTTACAAAATGTGAAACGAATCAATGATGGAGAAAAATAAGGTGGGTAAAAGAAACGAAAGTGCCTCTGCTAGAACTGATGGACAAAGCAGAAAACCTCTTAACTCAATTTGAGAGGAGTATGGCAGCTCATGATTAGAGTAAATGTTATAGCCTGATTGGTGAGACAAGATTTGTATTTATCAAGTCATTAAGGCTTTACTCAGAATCGTTCGAGGCTTTGGTCAACATACAGTAGCATGCTTCTAGGGACACATAACTAGTACTGAAGTAAAGAAATATACCTGCCTTAGTTCCATATTCTGATTTACTGGTTCTCTTATTACCTAATAAGAACAAAGAAACACACCACACAAACCAACAAACAAAGAAACATAAATATTTTTGATTTTTTGGAAGGTTTCTGAAAAGAAATAAAAACAGAAAGATAAAATATTTTTGAAATATTTTTTTTAACAGAATAGTATACAAAAGAATACAAACAAAACGCTTTGATATGAGAAGAAGCAAACGAGTTAAGATGGACCGAACCCGAAATAGACCGAACGCTCGGTTCATTTCGGTTCATGGTCGACCCGAACGCGAAATAGACCGAACCCGAAATAGACCGAATGCTCAGTTCATTTCGGTTCACTCTATTTCGCCTCTTACCTTTATTGAAGCGAAGGCGATTTTGGTACTGACTCCGATTCCATCATGCCTAGGCCTTGCAAAATCTTGGTGAAACTTGCTTCAGGAAGTGCCTTAGTGAATATATCTGCCAGTTGATCAGTTGTCCTTACAAAGTGAATTTCGACGTTGCCATCTTCCACGTGATCTTTAATGAAGTGATACCTCAGTGCGATATGTTTGGTCTTGGAGTGTTGCACTGGGTTGTGATAGATCCTAATTGCACTTTCAGAGTCGCAATACAGTGGGATTTTCTTCATATTTAGCCCGTAATCTCTAAGCTGACTCTATATCCATATCACCTGAGATGTGCATTAGGCAGCAGCGATGTATTCAGCTTCAGCCGTGGAAAGAGAAACACAGGTTTGTTTCTTCGATTGCCAGCTGACCAATTTACCGTCTATAAATTGGCATCCTCCTATGGTGCTTTTACGATCTAATCCACATCCGCCCAAGTCAGCGTCTGAGAACGCTTGAACAAAGAATCCTGAATTGGCCGGATACCAAAGACCGAGAGAGGAGGTTCGCTTCAGATATCGAAAGATATTTTTCACAGCTTGCAAATGAGGTTCGTGTGGGTTAGCTTGAAATCGGGCACAATAGCAAACTGAGAACATGATGTCAGGTCTGCTGGCCGTGAGATACATCAGTGAGCCAATCATTTGTCGATAAAGCGTCATGTCAGCGGCTGGCTTCTCCAATGAAGGTGTAAGCTTTGTCCCAAAAGCCATTGGAACTTTAACTCTGGAGTCTCCCATCATTCCAAACTTAGCAAACAGTGTCTTGGTGTATGCCTCCTGGTTAATAAAGATGCCTTTGGGTCCCTGTCTAATGTTTAAGCCAAGGAAAAAGTTAATTGGACCCATTGAGCTCATCTCAAATTTAGTTTCCATCAACTTCCTGAATTCAGCTGTTAAGCTGGGATTCATGGAGCCGAAGATGATGTCATCAACATAAATTTGGACTATCATAAGGTGGTTACCCTCTCTCTTTCGAAAGAAGGTTGGGTCAACCGAGCCTTGTTTGAATCTAGACATTTTTAAGAATCGAGTGAGAGTTTCATACCATGCTCTGGGAGCCTGCTTTAAGCAATATACCGCTTTGTCAAGTATGTAGCAGTGACCTAGATACTTTTCGTTCACGAAGCCCGGCGGTTGTTCAACGTACACAGTTTCTTCAAGTTCACCGTTGAGAAAGGCACACTTGACGTCCATCTGATAGACTTCAAAGTTTTTGTGTGCAGCATAGGCAAGAAAGATACGAACAGACTCTAATCTAGCAACTGGAGCGAAAGTCTCTTCATAATCGATACCTTCTTCTTGACAGTAGCCTTTCACCATTAAACGAGCTTTGTTGCCAATCACGTTCCCCTCCTTATCCATCTTATTTCTGAATACCCATTTGAGACCGACAACCGAAGCATCCTTTGGAGTTGGAATAAGACGCCATACTTTGTTTCTTTCAAACTCATTCAACTCATCTTGCATGGCTTGAACCCAGTTAGAATGATCAAGTGCTGAGCTAACGGTCTTCGGTTCAACTTTGGAAACAAAGGAGTTGAACATGCAAAACTCTACTTGAGAAAAGAGTGCAACTTGTTTCGCTTTGATCTGTGATCGAGTTAACACCGTTTCTGAAGATTCTCCAATAATTTGACTCTGAGGATGATCTTTGGTCCATTTAATAAGTGGAGGATAATTTGGATCACAAGAGGGATCCAATTCTGCATTGATTTCTTCTTCCAATTCTGATAAAGTATCATCATTGACATGTGTACTCTCCCCCTCGAATGATGACACGAATTCTGGATCAGAATGCTCCCCTTCGTTTGGGCATTCGGTTGAGCCAAATGATTGTGACGTTGAATTCTCCCCATGGAATGAAGGACCTTGATCTTGTTGTGGATTCGGACCCTCCCCCTGAACTGAAGGGCGGTCATTTGAAGGTTCGCCTTCGACTGGCCTCTCGGTTGCTTTAGGATGATCAGCAGCCATCTTTTGAGCAGCATCATCAATGATTTGCTTTAGACTGTCAACCTTGTTGTCTTTCGCTATTGATTCAGAATTAATTGCCGTTTGAGGCTCATCAAAAAGAAGCATGTATTGCTCGAAAAGATTTGAAATTGGGGCTGTTACGTGACCAGTCTTTGGAAAGATTTCCTTACTTGTACTTTCGGTTGCCTTCATCTTCTTAACATATCTATCGTCAAAAGTGACATAGTATGTTTCTTCAATCTTCTTAGAACGCTTGTTCAGAACTCTGTATGCCTTAGAATTCAGGGAGTAACCTAGGAATATACCTTCATCAGCCTTAGCATCGAACTTATTTCGCTTCTCTTTAGAATTGAAGACGAAGCACCTGGAACCAAACACATGGAAGAATTTCACATTCGGTTTGCGATTGTTTAAGATCTCGTAAGGAGTGTGAGAGAATCGCTTGTTTAGATATGATCGGTTCTGAGTGTAACAAGCGGCAGCGATAGCATCAGCCCAGAAATACAGAGGCAATGAAGCGAAGCTTAGCATAGTGCGAGCTGCTTCGCACAGAGATCGGTTTCTTCTTTCAACAATACCATTCTGCTGTGGAGTATATGGGGCTGAAAAATTATGAGTTGTTCCCTTCTCAGCAAGAAAATCTTCGAAATCTTTGTTTTTGAATTCCAAGCCGTTGTCGCTTCTTACGTTACGAACAACTTTCCTTAGTTGAATTTCAACCTGCTTTATGAAGAGCTTGAGCCTTGGAGTAGCCTTAGATTTTTGCTTCAAGAAAAATACCCATGTGAAGCGAGAGAAGTCGTCGACAATGACCAAAATGTACTTATTTCCACCAATGCTTTCAATGGAAGAGGGACCACATAGATCGATGTGCAATAATTCCAATGGCTCTATCACTTTTGTATTGATAATGGAGGGATGACTTTGTCTACTCTGTTTTCCCAATTCACAGGCTGCACATAGATGTTCTTTGTCGAATTTGAGAACTGGAAGACCTCGAACATGATCTCCTATAACCAGTTTGTTTATATCCTTGAAATTAAGATGAGAGAGACGTCGATGCCATAACCAACTTTCATCTGAATGAGCCTTCGTGAGTAAGCAAACTGCTGGTTTACCTGGAATTGGATTGAGGTTTAAAGGGTACATTTCCCCTTTTCGCTTCGATTTTAGTAGAATGTTATTTGACTTCTTCTCGACCATCTCTGAGTCTTCATCATCAAATGATACCTTCAATCCAGTCCCAACGACTAGCTGTGATACGCTGATAAGGTTATGTTGAAGCCCTTCAACATATGCGACCTTTCTAATTGAGAAATCACCATTCGCAATCATTCCATAGCCTTTAATAGTTCCAAACGAGTTGTTGCCATACTTTACAATACCACCATCCTTGAGAGACCGAAACTCCCTCAATTCTTCCTTCCTACCTGTCATGTGACGTGAGCAGCCACTGTCAATATACCATTCTTCGTCAAACTGCTCGTCACGCATAACCTGCAAAATATTAAGCAGATTTAGGAACCCAAAGTTTCTTGGGTCCTTGTGAGCCTTTTACAGGAGAGGGAATAGTAAGAGAAATATCAACCAAATAAGTATGTTTAATTAAAGTTGTTTCATCTTTTCGTTTTATAGTGAAAAATTTAATTTTGTTTGACTTAAATTTGACAGGCGTACGATTTGAGGTGTTGACGTCTGCATTCTTTTGGATTTCTTTTGGACGTCTGTCATCTTCTGCAAAGAGATTTCCTTTCCCCTTTAAATCCTTGAAAGAATTAGAACGAGAAGAGTTAGGTTTAGAAGTGACATTGGATCTTCTGTTCATTTCATTGGTCTTGCAGGGTTGAGAAACGTAACCGCTCTTTCGGTTGCTATGGAGTTGAGGACCGAAACCGTTCTTTCGGTTGTTATTGGGTTGAGGACCGAAACCGTTCTTTCGGTTGTTATTGGGTTGAGGACCGAAACCGTTCTTTCGGTTGTTATTGGGTTGAGGACCGAAACCGTTCTTTCGGTTGATGTGGTTCTGAGAACCGAAGCTCTCCCTTCGGTTCATTTCAGTCGAGGGACCGAAACCACCCTTTCGGTTCCTTACTTCCTGCGAACCGGTGCTTTCCTTTTTGTTCCTTACCTCCTTTTGTTTAGAAGATTTTTCATAGCGAACATAATTAGGATTTTGAGATCTCCAGAACAACTTCCTTTCGGTAAGGTTTTTCTTGTACCTCACATTTCTTTGATGCTTTCTGTCTCTCACCTGTTTTGGGTTTCTGTGAATGTTAGCCTTTTTCTCAGAATTTTGAATATTAGCTTTGCAATTAGGTGAATTAGTTTCGTTTGAAATTAATACTTGCTCGTCTGAGTACATTTTAGTCCCACTTATGCTCGGCTTGTCAAAACGAGTAGGATCATTAAGTGGTTCGGCTACATATCTGCCTTTCACTCTCCATGAGGTTTTCTGTGACAGACCTACTGTTTCATCAGCATTGTCAATAGGTGCTGACCAGAAAAATTCATCGCATCCGTCAGCATTATCTTCGGCTACTATCGCCGTCAGTTCGGCTGTTTGTTGCTGAGTTACTCCATTAACTTTGTATACCTGATTTGGAGTGGATTGTACCGTTTGATACACAACTGCTTTTTCTTTAAGGACTCTGGTCTTGTTTTTGGACAAACGAGCGAATTCCACTGAATTTTCAGAAATCAGATTTTTGTGGGTTTTAGTTTCGCTTTTGACAAACTTAGAACAGCCCACCACATCCTCTACCAAGATTTCACTCAGATCATCATCCTCATTAAGTTCAGATGCATTTTCAACATCAATTTTATTTTCTGAACTTAATTTGGCATTCAACGAGTCAAATTCCTGTACAGTTTCGGCTCTTAACTTCAATCTATCATTCTCATCTAACAGATTTTTGAGCATGTCTTTATGGTCCTTGGACTTTATGTAGGATTCAATTTTATCAAGACCGATTTTGTATGCAGGAGAGATCTCATCAGATGATACAACGCTTTCACATTTGTATGCTTCAGCATCAATTTCATCCTCCTTTAACTCAAGAAAGGGCAAAATCATGCGATGTATCTTCTTTCCTATTTCACAATCGAGATGCAATTGAGTGATATTAAAATAAAGCCTTTTAGCAATCAAACAAAACACATTTCTTTGTTTTAAAAGTTTAAGATTGTCTCTTTGCAAATAAATCGACTCATCCTTAGACCTAATCAACTCTTTTTCCTTCAGCTCAATCCACATCCTCCTTTCCTCACTCTTCGACGATACCCTGCTAATTTCATCAGTCAGGTTAGAGTTTGTGACACGGGTTTGAGAGAGACTGCTACTTATACTAGAGAATTTTGATTTTAAGTTATTTAGTTTCTTTTCATAGTCCTTAACAGGTATTTTTAGAGAAGCAAGAATATATTGTACCTTCTTGATCAACTCATCACATTCATTGATATGGGCACTAACAGGTTTCGCAGCAAAACACATGTCCTCTCGCTCCTTCTCGCCTTCTATTCCTCCATCAGTGGTATATTCTCTCATCTGGGATACACCTTCGGTCACCATTAAACACCTTCCAGTAGCATGTTCTTCTTTTACCAGCATCGCCTTGCCATGAGTGGGTTTTCTCACTTCTTCGTCCTCTGAGTCTGTGGATCATACTTCCACACCACCGAATTCATCACGGTTGTATGTATCCTGCACAATCAAAGCATTCATAGTTTTATTGTTAGCAACAGACTTTCTTTTCTTGATTTCCTCCAGTCGCCTCAAGAGGCTTGCTTCCTCATCGTCATCATCTGTCTTTTCTGCCCTCTTTTTCAGCATGCAGTCCTTGGCAAAGTGATTCTTGCCTCCACAATCATGGCGATCGAATCCTGAGTCTCCACCAATTTTTACTTCTTTCTTGGACTCTTCTGATTTTGATGTTGTCTTCGGTTCCTCCTTGACCTTTTCAGCGCTGTAACTTCCCTGCCAATTTCGGTTTTTGTTGGCTGGGAACATCCTTTTAATGAACTTTCTAGGATTAGACACCATCAGGGCATACTCTTCACTGGTTAGATCATAGTCAGAAAGATCTAATTCCTCCTCTTCTTCAACAAAACTTTTTCCTTTAGAAACAAGGGCTAACAAACCCAAGCTAGACACCACACTCGTTTCCTTAGTCAGAGCACTTTCATGGGATTTCAGTTCCCACTAGTTTCGCCAGAGAATACGATTTAAACTGTTCATGTGCCTTTACTGTTGACACAACCGCCATCCATTCGGGTCTAAGACCGTTCATGAAGGTAACTTTCTGTTCAATAACTTTCCTTTCGATCCCATGCTTTATCATCTTACTCAAGAGATGATTAAAACGATCAAAAGCCTGAACCAGTTTCTCTTCGGGCTTTTGTTTGAAATCACCAAACTCTGAAAGCAAAAGTGTTTGAATCAAATGTTCCAGATCTGCGTCGGTGGAATACAATTCTTTTAGCCTGTCCCATATCTCTTTAGCTGTAGTGCAAGAATTCACCGAACTAAACGTATCTGACTGCAATGCAAACCTAATCATTCTTAAGGCTTTAATGTTACATTTATACTTATCTTTCTCGTCTTGAGGAATGTCTTTCACATCACTCACAAGCTGATTGTACTCCTTTTGAGTTTTGACAATCCTTGAGCTGTTTGTATGAGCAAACGGGCCAACAGTGATAGCTTCCCAGATCAAGTACCCATCATCTTCTGAGCCAATCACATAATCTTCGAAGTGATGTGTCCAAACCTCATAATCTTGAGTGTACAAGATTGGAATCCTAGTCGTTGATCTGATACTGTTGGAGATGTTGATTGGATTGGTTTGCGAATCATCCATGGACATTGTGATGAAGTTTGATCGATAACCTGTTTAAGATCAGACTTGTAATTTATTGTTAGGGTAAGATCGACAATTAATGAGACACGCCAAGATGGAATGACGGCTCAATTAATATCAATCAATGCGGAAAAACCCTGATAACTTCTTCAACAGAAGAGATGTGTATGAATTACACAGTCTCCTGCTCTGATACCAATTGATGAGAATTAATCTCAGATCGATTAGATCTTTCACAGGTAAAATATAAAGATCAAACAAAACAAACACAATAACAGAATCAACAATATGCTTATGATTGAAATGTAGTCACGCCTCAGCAGAGCTCTATGAAGAACTTCCACTGTAGAGGCGAGCTAGGGTTTACAATACTCAAAAAGAATAAAAAGCAAAGCGTGTATGCAAAGACTGCATGCATGCAGCTTAAATACTAAACCCTAGAGAAAAACATGCACGGTTGGACAGGCCCAAACCGGCAATCAAAATTGGGCTAAGGACCGAGCCCATGACGCAACACTATAAGCCCAACAGGTATCTTGGGGAAAACTTACTCGAGCTCGGCCGGTCGCGCGCATCACACACCTTGTTCTTTCTCAAAAATCTTTAGTTTAGATTTTAGAAAAACCATTTCCTTGTAAAAATCTTTCAAGCCCTCGGTTTGAGTTCAGACACCCCCGAGGGTGTGTCCGAATCCCTCAAACCAAGGCTTTGATACCAACTTGTAACATCCCAAATTTCGAGGCCAAAAATTTTATTTTTAAATTAATATTTTGTAAAACATTTTACCAAAAAATTACATCAAGTTATAAAAGCCACAATGTCGTGTCCCAAACCATAACATCATAAGTAATGAAAATCAGAGTACAATCCCAAAAACTCAATGCGGAAACTGTGTGTGTGTGATGCGCTGCTACACCGCCGACTCCTTCCCCTTAGACGAAGAGGTACCTGAAACCAAAACTAAAACTGTAAGCACGAAGCTTATTGAGTTCCCCCATCATACCACATATAATATCATATCATCGGTATCTTTCAACCGGTAACTGCCATCGGTATCTTTCAACGGTATCTGCCATCGGTATCTTTCAACCGGTAATCGCCATCGGTATCTTTCAACCGGTAACCGGGGACTATTTCACCCCCTACTTCTATCATACAATATCAAGATATAAGGATACAATCAGGCATATCTGGGCATTGACCTACCCTTCGATCCTAAAGACCGATGTCAGGGAAAAACTATTCCCTACTACTACCACTAACATACACATTGCATATCATACAAGCATATCTCATGACCATATCACATAAACACACAAAGATAATTATCACAAATACAATTATCCACCAAATACCCCTGATGGTGGGCCGGC
Source organism: Lactuca virosa (assembly GCF_052849685.1). NCBI lineage: Eukaryota > Viridiplantae > Streptophyta > Magnoliopsida > Asterales > Asteraceae > Lactuca > Lactuca virosa. The sequence goes on from NC_136428.1 coordinate 284,709,895, forward strand.
ATTGTGGCCTTAGACCCACCCCTACTGAAAGGTAATTCACCTCGATGTCGTGCAGTGTCTGAACTATCTTCGGCGTACAAGTCGACTACCCTCGACCCCTCGATCCCTACACGACAATGCTTCAAAGTTATTCATTCGAGTATGCAACCCTAACCAGGGTCATACCAAACCAGACAAAGTCAACACCCAGTTGACCTGACTCGCCGAGTTGTTCTACCAACTCCTCGAGTCCATATTCCACTAACCCGATCCAACCCTGACTTCGCTCGTCGAGTCTAGAAAGAACTCGACGGGTTCTCCTTCATTCAAAACATCGGGACCATCTTCATCCGACTCGCCGAGTTCTTCCTTGAACTTGGCGCGTTCATCTCCTTCATAAGAATGTGTCCGGTCTACGACTCGCTGAGTTGTATGAACAACTCGTCGAGTCCATCTTCAAAGATTGAGAGATTGCCTTGGACTCGCCGAGCCTGCTCATACACTCATTGAGTCCCATGATTCCTAGGTCCCTTTTCGTGTCTAAACATGCACTGGACTTCCTCCCTAACAACTGGTCCATCCATAGAAAGGATTTGGTGGTCAATACACCGCGACTCGTCGAGTCCCAAGAACAACTCGTCGAGTCCCAAGAACAACTTATCGAGTCCATCCTTGACCAACACTATACAGTCGATTTAAATGGGTCTTAACACACCAAAACCATAGATCTGGCCTCCTAATGTCCATTTTACGTGTAAAGTTCCAAACTTGGTACACATGTAAGGGGTCTTTGGCCTAAAAAGCCATAAAAGATGGCCTCCAAAGTGCATGGGGTGTTCATGGCAACAAAATGGGCACCTTTGTGCTATAACCCCCCCCCCCCCCCCCCCCCACCCCCCAATAGACATGGATCTAAAGCATACACTGACTTCCAACCCTAAATCCCGAATACAACCCCTCTAGGGCTTAGAAAGATTAAGGAAAAGGCCCAAAAATCAAGATCTATAGACAAAGGTTCAACTTCATACCTCCAATCAGCTAAAAATGAGCTCCAAACTCTGGATCTTCTTGTTTCCCCTTGGTCTCACATGTCTCCTTCTCCTTTCCAAGCTTCAAACATAAAAAATACCACCACAAGGCTTAAGAACACAATAAGAACGACTAGGGTTTCGATATACAGCTTTCTGGGAGTGATAAGGACGGTGGAGGCTGAGATGAGATGTTTAAATAGGGTGCAAACCCTCGAATTTAGGGTTTCACTCAAACAGTACCTACTCGCCGAGTCAGTCTCCCGACTCGTCGAGTAGGTCACTTAAAATCCCCGCGGATCACGACTATACTCGACGAGTTGGGCCACCAACTCGTTGAGTCCCAGAGAAAAATACATGGAATTCTTGAATTAAATACGTACCAGGAATCAGGTGTTACAGGACGAGTTTTCAAGATTTAGCTAGGTTGTTTGTTTAAGAAAGAAGAGTCATGTCACTGATGAAATAATTTCTCTCATTAAGCAATGGGAAGTTCTCCATGATCACAAAGTCAGGCAATTACGTTGTGATCATGGAACTGAGTTTAGAAACTCCTCCCTTGAAGATTTTTGCTCTAACTCAGGAATTTCCTATAACTTATATGCTCTTAGAACCCCTCAAAAAAATGGCATTGATGAAAGAAGGAACATAACAGTCATTGAAACTGGAAGAACTATGGTTGTTAAAGGTCGTCTTCCTTTGTATTTTTAGGCTGAAGGTGTCAACACAGCGTGGTATACCCAAAACCGGTCAATCATTGTTAAGCGTAATGGGAAAACTACCTATGAGCTACTTAAGGAAAGGATTACATCCTGAATCAAATAGACTAGTGCTCAAAGTTTGAAGCTAAAACTGACGAAGGATTGTTTCTAGGATATTCTAGTGTATCCAAAGCTTTCAGGGTATTCAATCTTTCAAGGAAAACTGTTGAGGAAACAGTTCGTGACACTATTGATGAAGACTCATTTATTCATGACCGGATTGATCATCCCTCATCAATTCTGAATGAACTTACTTATATTCCTTCGGACCGTGTTTGTAACGACCCAAAAACAGTAATAAAAATTTTCATTTAAAACTATTAATTTCATTAATTCATTGTATCAAAAATTATCGATCATTACAGTATTCAAAACATAAGAGTACAAATATAGCAAGTGCGGAAATCATAAGGGGAGGATGTTGTGGTATCACGTCGGGCCTTTCCCTTTTGAATTGGAACTACCTGAAACCATAAATAAAAACTATAAGCATAACGCTTAGTGAGTTCCCCCAAAATACACCATACCACACATAAAAGAAAATACATGTTATGGGCCAAATCATAGTCATATAATTATTTCCTGCCATGGGCCAACCCATGGTCTTTCCGTTAAATGTCGAGGGCTAAATCTCGGTCTTGCATACAAGTGCCAAGGGCTAGATCTTGGTCTTTCATATAACTACCAGGGGCTAGATCCTGGTGATTCATACAAGTGCTAGGATCCAGATCCTGGTCTTTCATATAATCATCACAATGCATCTATGATTCTACACAACAAGCGATGGGCCGACATTGGTGCCTTCGACCCATGGATATAGTGAGGAAAACTCACCTCATAGATAGATAAGCAACTGAATTGCACGCCGATCCAAGATCAATGCCACCAATCATCGTAATAAATTCCATAACACAAACTCAGCACATAGGCCAAAATACCTAAAATATCCCTAGGTCAAACCCTTGTAAAAATCCGGTTAAAGCCAACCGAGTCAACCGGGTTGAGTCAATGAGTACGCAGGGCGTAGTCCATGCGTAGGCGGGGCGTACTGCTCAGTTGACCGATGATCGAGGAGTTGACCTCGTACGCACAATGTACCCCTCGGTACGCCCAGCGTACGCAGCTGCTCTCCACACCTCTTATTAAGTGCTTAATTCCTTAAGCACTCACGTCCAAATTTCAGATCCTAGCAAAAAAATGTGTTCTTTACCATAAATTTTCCAACTATATCATTTAGTTTGGCTATTAAGTCCTTAACTCCAAAAACCATAGTCTCTTAACCCATTAAGACAATCTAGCACAATCATGGAGAGAAACTAATGACCAAAAACCAAACTTTATGACTTAACACCCCTTAAAACCCCTGAAAGGACAACTCAAATGTCTTGAAGTACGACCTACTCACAAAGACGAATTTTAGGACAATAAGGTAACAAATTTGAGCTAAAACTAGATCCATAAGATTTCTACACCAAGGTTGAAGCTTTTTACCTCCACAAGGTGCACAAAGGGCAGAAGATGTTGGATCGAAAGCCTTGAGTGAAACAATACCACCTAAATACTCTTCCTTCTACTCCAAAAGCTCCAAATGGTACCAAAAATGGCACGGCAAGCTTCACAATGCACTAACACTCTTTAGGTTTCGAAATGAGGAAGGGGCTGAAGATAAGAGGGTGCATGAGGCCATAAGTGTGTTTAAATAATATCTAAAGCTTAAAATTTAGTGTCTGCACCCTGGCTGCATATGCCCTACGTACCAATGTACACACAACATACTAGCACGATCCTGGGTACACCCTGCGTACGAAGGTGTACGCCCCGCGTACCCAAGTTGTCTCCGAAATTACAAAATTTCCACTAGGGACTAATCTTGAAAATGAAGCACAACTCATAGATTAAAGAGAACACCTGAATAATTAGATGTTACAACTCTCCCCCACTTGAACTAGACATCACCCTTAAAGTTTGATGCCGCGAATAAATCAGGGTAGTGCTCTTGCATTTCCGCCTCAGGCTCTTATGTCCATTCGGAACCCTTCTTATGTTGCCACTGAAACTTGAGCAGTAACACTTCCTTGTTACGTAGTTCCTTTGTCTTTCTGTCTAAGATCGCCACCGGCCTCTCCACATAATTTAGACGATCATCGACCTAAATATCCTCCATAGGGACAACTGCGAACTCATCGACCACACACTTCCGAAGCTGAGACACATAGAAGGTGTTATGGATCTGGTTGACCTTATCAAGGAAATCCAGCCGGTACACAACCTTTCCCACCCGGGCCACAATCCTAAATAGTCTAATGAATCTTAGGCCCAACTTACACCGCTTCTGAAATCGGATGACACTATTCCAAGGTGACACCTTCAGAAGCACCGAGTCCCATACCAGAAACACAAGGTCCGAATATCGCCGATCTGCATAACTCTTTTTACAGCTTTGCAGGACTCACAACCTGTCACGCACTTGCTGAATCACCTCAGTAGTTTTGAGTACGACCTATGTACTCCCTATGACTCAATGCCCAACCTCCCCCAACAAACCGGGGTCCTGCACCTTCTTCCATACAACATCTAAAATGGCGGTCAGTCAATATTGGCATGATAAATATTTTTGTAATGAATTCGGCCAGTGGAAGGTAAGTATCCCAACTCCCTCCAAAATCCAACACACAAGCCTGGAGCATATCCTCGAGCGCTTGAATCGTCTGCTCGCTTTGACCGTCAGTCTAGGGATGGTATGTGGTACTAAAATGCAGCTGAGTACCTAACTCCTCATTGAATTTACTCTAAAATATGGAGGTGAAACGAGCATCCCAGTCCGAAACCACCAAAACTGGCACCCCGTGCCAAACCACCACCTCCCGAACATAGATGTCAGCAAACTTCAGGCATATATTGTTGGATTAGATGTCTAAGCCCATAACTACTATTGGTATGTACTCGACCCGAGAGTAGCATGGTCCATTTGGGTTGCACTTTACCGGAACAATTTGTATGGATAGTCTTTTGAGAATAGTATGTCTATGGTTTATTAATATATTATAAGTTATAATATATTAATATGAAATCATATTATTTAATTAGTATTGGTCAAGAATTAATTTGGAATTAATTCTGTGATCAAAAGGAAACTAATTAAATATGAACTCTTATATATATATATATATATATATATATATATATATATATATATATATATATATATATACGGTGAGGTTCAATAGAGAACCATAATTAACCAACGAACCAAGGAACCAATCTTTTTTTCAACTTTTAGAACTTATTTTTTATAAAAAAAAACTAAAAATACAGAAATTCATAACTTTTTATCCTTTTTCCATTGATATCAAATTCGATTTTTTTTACGTCAAATTCACAATGTGAATCTTTGAAAATTCACAATGTGAATCCGGATTCACACGGTGAATCCGGAAAATATTTTTCACATTCACAATGTTAATGTATGAATTTAGATATTTTTAGATTTTTTTTTTCGATAAAGAATAAGCTCTAGAAATTGAATAAGAGATTTGGTTCCTTGAAGAACCAATAATTATGGTTCTCTATTGAACTTTTCCCTATATATATATATATATATATATATATATATATATATATATATATATATATATATATATATATATATAGAATGGGCAAACAATTATTTAGGATGAGCTAAGCTTGCATGGATAGTCTATGGAGCTTTTAACCCATGGATCCTATGTAAATGAAAGGTCATGGGTATTAGGGTTTACATGGATGTAACCCTAATCCACCATACTATATAAAGAGGTCCTTGGCACTTGAAATTGACACTAGAGTGTGAAGAAAGTGGGCATAGCCGATTTTGAACAAGTGTATACTATTCTCTCGAGCTTTCCAAGTTGTTTTGGTGATTTGTGATTCCATTTGAGGCTTCCACACTATCGGGGCTAAGCTCTTAAAGGTTCAAGACTTCAAGCTCCATCAAAAGGTATGTCATCTAACTAGACTTTTGTAGTATAATTGCTCCATAATATGCTAGTTAGGATGATGCTTTGGAATTTAGTATATTTGCATGTATAATAGTGAAAACATAGATCCAAGGCACATAGGGTTACATGCACACCATAGGAGTGTTAGAATGCTCAAAACCCATCAGTGGTATCAGAGCCAAGGCTTGGTTTTCAATTATACTTGATGCAATGCTATAAAAATCGAATTTCTGGCCTTCTGGACTGTGGACTCGCCGAGTCCAAGAGTAAAATCATCCTACTCGTCGAGTAGGTTCATACATTCGGCGAGTAGGAGGCCCAAATTGCAGATTTTCGACTTTTAAGGCTGGAATTGGACTAGAATCATTACCCTAAGCTGTTTTTGAACTTATAAACCTGTTTTGGATGTGGTAATGATCATTCTAATCCAATTCAAAAGGTTATTGTCAAAATTTCATGTTTTCTATTAGTTTATACGATTAAGTCTAATTGCATGGAATTTGTTTGACTTCAATTACCTTGTTCATATGAGGTTAATCTAGAACTTGTAACATTCTTGGTTGAATTGTTGTTTTTGATGATTTTAATCGACTCCATAACTTGTACTCAAGTTATGGAATTCCAAAAGTTTTTCTTTTAAATTGATCATTAAAAGTCATAAGTTATAAAACTTGAAGAGTCTCTTTTCATAAATTGTTTTATGATCTCCATAACTTGTCCTCAAGTTATGGATTTTCAAGAGTCTTGCCATTAAAGAAACATTAAATTCATATGTTATGAATATGAAAGGTTTTGAATAGTTTCAAAACTTGCCCTCAAGTTTTGGAATTTGTAAAGTCTCACACACATTAATACTTTAATTCCAAAAATCCCCTAGAATTTTTAAAAGTTTAAAATTCAACCCTTATACTATTATAATATTATAGGTTTAATATTTATATTTATATATGTATAAGAGTAAAGTCAATCTTACAGTTAGTAGGCGTCATTCACGAAGCTGGTCTATAAGGGGGGTATAAGGTTATTGCCTATAAAATGGCAGTTTAATGGGTGTCCACTCTCACCCACCGCTTCCTTGACTGGTGGAGGGTCGTTAGCCGAACGAGTAGGACATGGACTATAATTTTCATTAAAAGTATAATGATAAATACTAAGTAACTAAACACTTATAAATTCCCAATCTTAGTTACTTAGGAAAATGTGAATTTGGTGCTAACCCATGAAATTGCACTTTGTACCTTGTTAAGTCGTTAGTGGAGCGTGTATGGTTAACCGACACACTAATCTCAGCCTGACAATGTGTGTCAAAGGGTAGCTTGATGTTAATCATAGATCAATGGAGCGTGTGTGGTTAACCAACACATTGATTAGGTGGTTGTAACATTAAGTGTACCAATTTAATTTGCATGGTTATTCACTCCTTGTTTGTGATCCTCGGCATCCCATTCACAAACTGGAAGGGCACAATTGAGATTTAAACATGCCATTGAAAAGTACATGTATCTCACAGAATCTAGGAGTTTCAATCCATTTAAGACCTAAAATTCTTTTTCTTTTTTCATGGTGGCAATTGGTAAATCGTCATTTACCTACCTTCAAATATTTTATAGCTTGGATTACAGCATCTCTCTTCCAAGTTATAAAATATTGTGTTGGCTCCTAGCCTTAATATTTCATATTGTGTGTTATATTAAGGATTTAAATCAACTTAACTTGAAATTCTCCCTAATAGATGTCTATTTCAGACAACTATGGTCTTCCCAAATCTTTAGGAACAAGCTTCCTAGTGAACATGATATCCCACATGGCAATCAAGGTGAAAGATTGATCCCTTTGTTGTGCATTAATGGGACTTGAAATCATACTTCACTTCCTCCACCTCCTCCAATTATTCTCCCTATCCCACAAGTTTCAAGACTTGAAAATTTCAAGGTCACTCAATCCCTATTGGCAAGTAAAGTCTATATGTGGTCGGGTCTTGGAGATCTAGTCACATATTGACAGGCCGGGAGAGTTGGGTGTCGAAGTCTCGAGGAAGCTGGTTGTTGACTGGGTTCTTTAGTCACTTCCTGATGACAGATCACCACATGACCCTTATCGATCTTACCTATTTGCTTGTTGTTGCTGAATCAACAATGATTTGGAGCACTGGTAAAGCAAATTTGATTGGAAGATCTACTTCCTAAACTTACGTGGACATTGACAATGGAAACATTGGAAGTCCAGAAAAGTCTTCTCTTCCCAATGGAAAGGGATCGGCCATAGTCAGCCCGGTTGAACAAATGGTAAAGAGAAAGGCTAAGTCTGAGATAGTCCCATGTACCATTACTAAAGAGTCCATAAGTTTCTATTGCCAAAAGAAGGGGCATTGGTTGCGAAGCTGCCTTATTTACCTGAAAGTTCACTAGGATGGTAAAAGTAAAAAATTTGACTATGCTTCAGGTAAAGTCCACTATCTAACTCTATTAAGTTCATGTTTGGAGATTCTTAAGACATGATGTATTGTAATTAAATTTTGATGTTTTGAAGAATCAAGGAAAAGTAAGGAAGCTCAAAGAAAGAGTAAGCTGATTCTGATCGCGAAGAGATGGATTTCGATCGCATGGTTCGGTGATCAGAATTTTTAGTTGCTACTTAAGAGTTACGATATATTGCTTAGGAATAGATAACAACATGTTTTTTCATATGTTTTTTCATTGTAAGGATAAGTTTTTCCGCAAGTTTTTAAAACAAAAGAAAAGTTTTGATTTTATTTATTTTAAGTATCCTTACAATGGCATTAGTGGAAAATTGTTGTTTATATGATTCCATTGATAGCAATATTGGAAAATGGATTTGATTCTTTCATTTGTGGTAGTGTCATAATTTACCAAATAAGGAAAGATTCTCATCACCCAAGTTTCAGTTGGATAGAAACTTGAAATCATGCAACTTGTATTGTATGATGAATGAGAATTTTCATCTTTGGAAAATTAAGACTAATTCCTTGTTCACATGTAAATGTGAGTCAAGTGAAGGACTAAAGGATTGGGTACACTTGGTTGTGTGCTGGTCAAGTCCACCACAAGGAAGGACAAAATTATTTGTTATGATTTACGAAAGTTTAGTAAATATGGTTAAGCTTACAAGTTTAAGTGTAATTCTGAAACATTGGAAAAGTTTCAATGAAAGGCAGAATGAATGAGAAGAATCAAATTAGGCAGAAAGATAAAAGTTTCTCCAATCTGAAGAGATGGGAGAGTACTTTAGTATCCTGGTTTATGATTATCTTAGTGATTATGAAACCATATCACAATTGATCCTCTAAGGACATCTTAGTGCATTTTTATGGCTATGAAGAGGAATCGTGAATAGTTGAAATTGTTAAATCAAAAGATCAATCATACTTCGTTCCAAAATCAAATCTTAGAATCATACTCCAAGATTGAGCCTTGAGTGACATAATCTTAAAAAGGTTTAAAACACTAGTCAAATGTAGAGTAAAATTGTTTCTACTCTGGTACATTTGAAATTGGTAAGTTGTGATGTTTTGGATAAAACAAAGACCAACTAAGACCAATTGTGTGAAGTGTTTAACTTGGTAAGAATCCGCACTATTTGTTTTGTGGTTCGTGGCAAGAAAGTCTTATGTGTCAAGAGGACAGTAGGATTCTTAAAGATCTTGAAAGACTTTCAAGAACTAATCAAGAATAAAACCTGTAGTTTATCACTAGCACATGATTTGAGGTTTATAACCTATCGTGCTGACATAATTCTTGTTTCTATGCCCATTCCGATTAAAGTTGACTATGCATGTGAGTTCTATGAGTTCTCTGTTGCTTGCATAACAATTTGGAAGACATGGTAGGCCCTTGTGCTGCCAGGTGGCAAGAAATTAAGATTGAACAAGTTCAGTCCATATGAGTTTGAATTTTTCACTAACCCTGTCTTGTGATTATGGTTTTGACAAATTCACATGGATAGCAACACATACACCATAAAATCTAAATGTCATAAGGTTTCTCTTCGATTCATGAAAATGATGGTAAGGAAACACTTTCACTAAGATGATTTTAAGGAGATAGCAATCGTGATATTTTCATTCTCAAAGTCGTTAGTGGAGCGTGTGCGGTTAACCGACACACTAACATGGACTTGTGAGAAATGGAAAAGGTCTAAACAATTGAGACTATGATTACGACATACCACTTCATAGTTATTAAATTGTTTAGACACACATTTAAGCTATCTAAGGGAAGGTGTACGAGTCTAAGAAGCTTAGATAATTTCTTATCGAAGCATCTAGTATCAGAAATCTGAACTTTGGTAAGAAAGTCAACAAAGTGTTGATTTCTAGAAGTCCAGATGATTTCTAGGTACATGTCAAAGCTAGTGGGAGCATAAGTGTTATGCTAATAATTATGATGTTAGTGGGAGCATGATTATTTTGTTAAATGTTAGCAATATTAATTATAGAAAACAAAAGTTTCAAATTTGCAGAGTTGTAGGGTTTGAAAAGTTGTTTTGCTATAATTAAGGGAGAGGAAATTATACTTCATTCCAATCCTAAAATCTTAGATTGAGATTTTAATCAAATTTAGTCATGATTAGATTATTTGCGTTCTAAAATTCGATTATGATTACGGCATCCCTTTTCATAATTCGAATTATGAGAACATGGCAAATTATAAGAAATATTGTAGCAAAAGACTGGTCAACTATCATGTCTTTATGTGAGACATCATGAATCGTGTCCCGTATGCTTTGGATATATGATCGATTCCATGTGCTATAATATTTATCCGTTCTAAATTTTCCAAATGCCTAGGGCATTAAGAGGGAAAAAGGAATAGAACCGAATATGATTGAAATGATTAAGCAATTGTCGAGGACAATCTGAGGTTTACCTAAGATTGGTTTCTCATGGACAGTTGGAAGTATGCTGTAAAATTTTGGAGAGGGACCATATTTACATATTCTTAAAAGAGGCAACTCTTGTTCAGAAGTAAGAGTCAAAATGGGAATATGGAAATGGTTCCATAGGTGGAAGTTATTCTTCAAATCTGTGTAAGATTAGAAAAAAAAAACTTCATGCAGGAAGGATGTTCAAAGGAATGTACTTTGAATGTGAGACTTCGTTTCCATGGAATTGATCTCCATTGGAATACTTTGTAATGACTGTTGCCAAGCCTTTGTGACTTTTGTGCATAGTGATTACAAGAGGATCAATGCATATGAGTTTAAAATCTAACAGATTACAGTAAATGACAAGAATTTGATTTACGGTATGGATTTGGGATTGTGAAATGAGCATCATTGGAATCATGTTCAATTGATCTATTTCACAAAGTAATTATCATAGAGAAACATAGTGTGCATACTTGGAGTATGGCATAACAATCGTTTAGAAAAACATAGTGTGCATGCTTGGAGCATGGTACAGCTATTGTTTTTAATTCAAGTATTAAGTTGATTATTCGAAACATTATACAATGAATAATGAGTAATCAATATGGTGATTAAATAAAAGGTGTTTTATTTACTCTCACAAGTATTGGGGCCATATAGGATTAGTATTATTCTTGTGTTTCACTTTTCATGTTTTTTCTTCCCGAATAACTAGGTTATTCAAATCATCCACAGTTGATCATACTTTGGAAGTAGGTATTGAGGCAAGACTGTCATGAATGGGTCTGTAGTTTGTCTGGGTGTTTTATACATTTAGACATAGCTGCAGTGTTCATGAGTGCTCGTGGAATACGATTCGAGTATTGGATTAAACCCATGCTCATCTAATCACTTCATGGATTTTATCACGAGTGATTAGTGAGACGATAATATCTTAAATTCTTCAAACTGAGAGATATGAGTTGCAGTTTCTGTGGGCCCCTCGATGATTTCTAGAATGGAGGAATATATGATCCCTTATCTAATGGACACATCATTTGACTAGGTCAGAGTTCGACATCGGCTTTAAGAGCTACGATTGCTAGTCGGTATCTTGGAGTCATACTTGAATAATAGCAAGCATATGAGTCGAAGTTTATCCATTCCTTTTACCCTTGGAGGGATAAAAGCGATATATGTGGGCCCCTCGATGATTTAGTGATGACGTCCCTAAGTGTTTGGCCAAGACTGGACTGATTTGATTTGTTCAATTAGTTAGTCGTCATAAATCAAAAATCGGGAAACAACAAATGGACAGAGAGAATGATTATAATCCATGTCTCAGTCCATATGATATCTAGAATGGAGGAATATATGATCCCTTATGTAATGGACACATCATTTCACTGGGTTAGAGTTCGACAGCGGCTTTAAGAGCTACGATTGCTAGTCGGGATCTTGGAGTCATACTTGAATAATAGTTTTAGACTTATCTAACTGGGAGACTGTTGGATTAGATGTCTAAGCCCATAACTATTATTGGTATGTACTCGACCCGAGAGTAGCATGGTCCATTTGGGTTGCACTTCACCGGAACAATTTGTATGGATAGTCTTTTGAGAATAGTATGTCTATGGCTTATTAATATATTATAAGTTATAATATATTAATATGAAATTTTATTATTTAATTAGTATTGATCAAGAATTAATTTGGAATTAATTCTGTGATCAAAAGGAGACTAATTAAATATGGACTCTTATATATATATATATATATATATATATATATATATATATATATATATATATATATATATATATATATCTACATATATATATATATATATATATATATATATATAGAATGGGCCAATAATTATTTAGGATGGGCTAAGCTTGCATGGATAGTCCATGGAGCTTTTAATCCATGTATCCTATGTAAATGAAAGGTCATGGGTATTAGGGTTTACATGGTTGTAACCCTAACCCACCATATTATATAAAGAGGTCCTTGGCTCTTGAAATTGGCACTAGAGTGTGAAGAAAGAGGGCATAGCCGATTTTGAACAAGTGTATACTATTCTCTCAAGCTTTCCAAGTTGTTTTGGTTATTTGTGATACCATTTGAGGCTTCCACACTATTGGGGCTAAGCTCTTAAAGGTTCAAGACTTCAAGCTCCATCAAAAGGTATGTCATCTAACTAGACTTTTGTAGTATAGTTGCTCCATAATATGCTAGTTAGGATGATGCTTTGGAATTTGGTATATTTGCATGTATAATAGTGAAAACATAGATCCAAGGCACATAGGGTTGCATGCACACCATAAGAGTGTTAGAATGCTCAACACCCATCATATATGCTCTCAGCAATCGGTCTGAAATGCGCACTCATGGTCAATATATCAATAATAACCTAGATAGAATCACACCACGTGCCGTCCTTGGAAATTTTGTAATGAAATCCATGGTAATCTATTCCCACTTCCACGTGGGAATTGGTAAGGGTTGCATCTTGTCGTCGGGTCTCTGATGCTCGACCTTGACTTTCCTGCAAGTCAAGCACCACTCATCAAACCAAGCTATCCCCCTCTTCATACAGGGCCACCAATAGCTTAACCTCAAATCCCTATGCATTTTCGTGGGCCCCGGATGGATAGAAAACTTTGACTTATGCGCCTCTTCCATAACCTTCTATCTCACCCCACCTGATGTCGGAACTCAAACTCTACCATATTGAGTCAACAACCCCCGACTGTCTCTGAAAAATAAGGGAATATGTCCTCTGATCCGCTCGACCTTCCAATTTTCCTTTTTCATTCCCTCCACTTGAGCCTTCTTCATCAAATCCATCAAAGGCGAGGTGACAGTCATCCTCAAGCAGATATCCCAGATAGAAAAACTCATGGCATTGCGACTGAAAGCATCAGTCACTACATTGGCCTTGCCAGGGTGGCACAAGATCTTGCAATCATAATCCTTCACCACATCCTGCCATCTTCGTTGTCGCATATTCAGATTCGGCTAGTCCATCAAATACATCAAACTCTTGTGGTCTGTGTAGATAGTACACTGAACCCCACACAGATAATGTCTCCAAATCTTGAGGGCAAAAACCATGGCCCCCAACTCCAAATCATGCATAGGGTAGTTCACCTCATGAGGCTTCAGCTGCCTCGAAGCGTAAGCAATCACATGACCCTTCTGCATAAGAACCGCCCCCAATCCCGAAATAGAGGCTTCAAAATAAACCACCAAATCATCCAAACCCTTCAGATTTGCAAGAATCAGGGCCTCACACTCTGCCTCAGAGTCTCAAAAGCCGACTGTTGATCTGGCCCCCTAACGAAAGGTCACATTCATCTTTGTCAAACGGGTCAAAGGAACTGCAATCTTAGAGAAATCCTGGATAAATCTACGATAATACCCTACAAGACCTAAGAAACTCCAAATCTCATATGCGGATCATGGAAACTCCCATCGCATCACGGCCTCGATCTTGGCCGGGTCGACCAATATACCCTTCTGGTTGATGATGTCCCCCAAAAATTGCACCTCACTCAACCAGAACTCACACTTGGAGAACTTGGCGTAAAGCCTCTCCTTCCTTAGGGTCTCCAATACTTCTCACAAATGTTCTTCGTGCTGCTCCTTAGTCTTGGAATAGACTAAAATATCATCAATGAATACAATCACAGACCGATCCAACATCGGTTTGCAGACCCGGTTCATGAGATCCATTAACTCGTAATGATTAAAACGAGTCCTAAAGGCTGTCTTCTAGACATCATCATCCCTGACCCTCATCTGATGGTACCCTGATCGCAAATCAATCTTGGAAAACCAAGATGCACCTTGAAGCTGAGCAAACAAATCATCAATCATCGGGAGTGATTAACGGTTCTTCATAGTTAGCTTATTCAACTCTTGATAATCAATTTACATTCTGTTCAGACGAATAAAACCCTTGTCTAGTAGCTCCTGAAGTTGTGTAAACAACTCCTACATCTCAGGTGGCTCCAGGCGATACGACGCCTTGGCTATCAAAGCCGCACTGGGTACCAAATCAATCTAAAACTCAACCTGCCTCTCGGGAGGCACTCCTAGTAAATCCTCAGGGAATACAGCGGGGAAATCTTGCACAATTGGCACCCTACTCAACTCGGACGCGCCCTCAACCCACGTGTCTGAAAAATAGAGAGCTAGCCCATGTGAAGCTCTCTCACCAGGAATAACCAGTTCTCCCCCACTTGGGGTTTGAACTCTCACCAACTGCCGCTCACATTCAATCATGACCCCATTCGGCTTCAACCAATCCATGCCAATGATAACCTTCAATCCTCTCAAGGGAATCAACACCAAATCAATAGATAATCTATCACTAAACATGTTCAGGACACACCCATACAAAACCCTTGAATCCCTCATAGTACGGTCATCCACAATCTCAACCTCTAGTGGGGAATCCAAAGTCTCGGGAGCATCGCAAAACTTCTTGCTAAGTACAAGCGATACAAAGGATCAGGTAGCCCCCGACTCAAATAGAACATGAGCGGTCAAACCATTGACCATAAAGGTTGTTATACAAGATCAAAATAATCATAAGCATAAACAACAAAAGCAATAAAAGATAGAAATAAGACACATACTAGTAACCACATCCGGCGTTGCACGGGCCTCGTCGGTGGTCAGCTGAAATGTCGTACTCTTCACCATAGAAGCCTCCGCCTTGCCCTTGCGGCCATCAGTAATCCTCAAGGTGGATGGTGCATGCGTCATCACTGTTCCTCCGGACAATTGGCCTTTTCATGGCTAGTCTAATTGCAATAGAAGCAAATCACAACCCTCCTAGGGCAATTCCTGCTCACGTGGCCCGACTGGCCACAACAAAAACAACCTGAACCCACTACGTGGCTTGCCGAAATTGTCGCAACGACCCCAAACCTGTTGACCTCTAGCGTGAGCATCTGAGGTCTTGGGCCTCTTAGCATGGCCCACCACTGTATGTACCTACTTTGGCTTCCGCTTCGACCGGAGCTCCAATTCAATCTCCCGCTCGCAGGCCTTCTCGATCATATCATTCAGGGTCTTGCACCCCGAGAAGCTCACGAACTCCCTGATATCCTCACTCAACATGTCATGGTATCTCGTCTTCCTCATCTCCTCATCTGAAGCATATTGTGTTGGATTTAGTGTCTAAGCCCATAACTATAACAAGAATGTACTTGACCCGATAGTAGCATGGTCCTTTTGGGTTGCCTTCACCAGTGCAATTTGATAGGATGGACTTTTGAGAATAAGGTCATTTATGATTTATTAATATATTATAAGTATAATATATTAATTGAGAAATCATATTATTTAATTAGTATTGATCAAGAATTAATTTGGAATTAATTTTGTGATCAAAAGAGACTAATTAAATATATGGGGATTAATTGTGTAAATAAATGATTCTTATAGTGTGGACCAACGATCCATATTTATTTAGGATGGGCTAAACCAATGAGATAGTCCATGGAGGTTTAACCCTTGGAGCCTAGGTAATATAAAAGGTCATGGTGCATTAGGGTTTGCATGGATGTAACTCTAGCATTTGCAAGACTATAAAAGGAACCCCTCATGGCCAAAATCGGTTGCACCATTGATTCTAAGAGAGTCATAATCGATTTTGAGCTAAGTAACTTATTCTCTCAAGCCTCCTCTTGCATTTTAGTGGTTGTGAGACATTAGAGGCATCACACTTGAGGTGCTCAAGCTGTTAAAGGCCAAGAACTACACCCTACATCAAGAGGTATTCATCTAAACTAGTTTTTATGTTGTATAGCTTTAATTGTATGCTAGTTAGGATGTATGCTTTGGAAAATTGAAAATGCATGTATAATTAGAGAAAACATAGATCCAAAGCATCTAGGGTTGCATGTGCACCATATGAGTGTTATAGTGCTCAAAACCCAACAGTGGTATCAGAGCCTAGGATTGTTTTCTATTATATTGATGCAATTGTATTATTTTTCAAAGCTCGAAAACTGTTCTGACAGCACCTACTCGACGCGTACATGATTGGACTCGACGAGTAGGTTAAGTTTTTCCTTGAACTCGATGAGTCCATTGTTGGGCTCGACGAGTTGGTTAATCAGACAACATTTTTTCAGGATTTTTGACTAGAATTGGATTAGGATCATTACCACAAACTGTTTTGAATCATAAAATAAGTTTTTTTTATATGGTAGTGATGATGCTCATCCAATTAAAAGATAATTGTCAAAATTTCAAGATTTGTATTAGTTTATGTGATAGGCTAATTTCTTGTAAAATTGTTGATGTGAATTATCTTGACTTATGAGTTTAACTAGGTCATAAATAAATTGTTTGATAATTTTTTGTTAGTTAAAATGTTGATCTTAATGATTTTAATGACCTCCATAACTTGTCCCCAAGTTATGGAACATGAAAAGTCTCATCCATTAAAATAACATTAAACTCATAATTTATGAATTCTAAGAGTCATCAAAAGAGAGTTGTCAAAATTC
This sequence comes from Lactuca virosa, assembly GCF_052849685.1. NCBI lineage: Eukaryota > Viridiplantae > Streptophyta > Magnoliopsida > Asterales > Asteraceae > Lactuca > Lactuca virosa. The sequence goes on from NC_136428.1 coordinate 284,727,039, forward strand.
TTATGATAGTTGTTAGTTTAAATGTTAAGCTAATTACTTGTATCATTTGATTTGAAACTATTTTGCCTTATGAGTTAGTTTAGATCATGATTAAAAAATTATATGATAATTTCCTTGTTAGAAGTGATCTAAATGTTCTTTAATGAGTTCCATAACTTGTCCTCAAGTTATGAAACATGAAAACTCTTATCATAAATGTTTTAATGAACTCCATAACTTGTCCTCAAGTTATGGAAAATCAAGAGTCTTTTCATAAAACCAACATTAACTCATAAGTTATGGAAACCAAGAGTTTTGAAAAATTTCAAAACTTGTCCTCAAGTTTTGGAATTTGTAAAGTCTCACAACTGAAACATTTAATTCCAATCCTTAGGTTTTTAAAAGTTAAAATTCAACCCTTATACTACTATTATATTAAAAGTTAATATATATATATATATATATATATATATATATATATATATATATATATATAAGACAAGTCAGTCTTACCGTTAGTAGGCCTCATTCATGAAACTAATCTATAAGGGGGGTATAAGGTTACTGCCTATAAAATGGCGGTTTAATGGGTGTCAACTGTCATCCACTGCTTCCTTCACTGGTGGAGGGTCGTTAGCCGAACGGGTAGGATAGGACATTAATTCTCATTATAAGTATAATGATAATTATAAAGTAACTAAACTTTTATTAAATTCCCAATCTTAGTTACTTTAGGAAAAATGTGAAAATGGTGCTATTCCAAGAAATTGCATTTTCCACCTTGTTAAGTCGTTAGTGGAGCGTGTGTGGTTAACCGGCGTACTAATCTGGTACTGGCAGTGCATGGCCAAGGGTAGCTTGATGTTAATTATAGATCAATGGAGCGTGTGTGGTTAACCGGCACATTGATTAGGTGATTTGTAACATTGAGTGTACCACGCTAATTTGCATGTTTATTCACACCTTGTTTGTGATCCTCGGCATCCTAGTAACAAACTTGAAGGGAACAATCGATATTTAAACATGCCATTGAATAGTTCAATGAATCTCAAAGAATCTAGGAATTTCAATCCATTTAAAAGTTAATAATTTGTTTCGTTTTTCAGGGTGGAAATTGGTAAATCATCATTTACCTACCTTCAAATATTTTACAATTGGATTACGGCATCCCTCTTCGCAATTGTAAAATATTGTGTTGGGTCCTAGCCTTAATATTTCGTTTTGGGTGTTATATTAAGGACTTAAATCAACTAACTTGATATTCTCCCATTATAGATGTCTAGGTCAGACAACTATGGTCTTCCCTAATCTGTTGGAAAAGGCTTTCCACATGGAGATGATATTCCACAATATCATACTTCATTTCCTCCACCTCCTCCAATTATTCTCCCTGACCCACATGTTCAAAGACTTGAAAAGTTCAAGGTGACTCAGGCCCAATTGGCGAGCAAACATGAAGATGGAAGATTTGTGTGTGCACATGTATTGGAGATGAAGTCACACATTGACAGGCTGGGAATGGTAGGAGTCGATGTCTCAAGGAAGTTGGTTGTTGACTTGGTTCTTCAGTCACTTCCCGAGTCATATAGTCAGTTTGTTAAAGACTACTATATGACAGACCACGACGTGACCCTTATTTATCTTACCTATTTGCCTATTGTTGTCGAGTCTGCAATGATTTGGCACACTGGTAAAACAAATTTGATTAGAAGATCTGCTTCCCAAACATCTATGCACATTGACTATGGAAACATTGGAAGTCCAGAAAAGGTTTCTCTTCCCAAGGGAAAGGGAAAGGCTAAGTCTGAGATTGTCACGTGTACCATTCCAGAAGAGTCTGTTTGTTTCTATTTCCAAGAAAAGGGACATTGGAAGCGAAGCTGCCCTGACTACCTAAGAATTTTAATCAAATTGTATGGTTCTGCTTCGGGTAAGTCCACTATCCAACTCTATTAAGTTCCTATTTGTAGATTCTTAATACATGATGTGATAAGATTAGACTTTGATGTTTTGTAGGATCAACGGAAGCTTAAAAGAAAGGCATGCTGAGTCTGATCACGAAGATATGGATTTCGATCGCATGGTTCGATGATCGGATTTTTGAGCTGCTGCTTAAGAGTTATGATAGATTGCTTAGAAATTTTTAATAACATAGTTTTCATTTGTAAGTTCATTGTAAGGTAAAGTTTTTCCGCAATTATATAAATTAAAAAAATTATTTTCTTATTTTATATTTCCTTGCAATGGCATATGTGAAAATTGATGTATGTATTTTTTAGTAATATGGATTTGATTCTTTCGTTTGTGGTAGTATCTAAATTTACCAAATAAGGAAAGATTCTCATCACCCAAGTTTCAATTGGACAGAAACTTGGGATCATGCAACTAGTATTGTATGATGAATGAGAACCTTCATCTGTGGGAAATTAGGACTAATTCGTTGTTCACATACAGAGGTGAGTTAAGTGAAGGACTATGGGATCAGGTACACTTGAATGTGCGCTGGTCAGGTCCACCACAAAGAGCGATAAGACTATTCATTATGGTTTACTAAAGTTAGGAAATATGGTTATGCTTACAAGATTAAGTATAATTCTGAGTCATTGAAAGTCTCAATGTATAGCAGAACGAATAAGAAGAATCAAAGTCGGCAGAAAGATAAAAGTTTCTCCAATCTGAAAAGATGGGAGAGTACTTGAGTATCGTGTTTTATGATCATCTTAATGATTATGAAAACCATATCACATGTTGATCCTCTAAGGACGCCTTAGTGCATTTGTTTGGCTATGAAGAGGAATCAGGAATTGTTGAAATGGTTAAATCAATTAAGATGAATCATACTTCGTTCCAAAATAAAATCTTAGATTCATACTCCAAGATTGTATACTGAGTGACATATCAGCAAATGTAGAGTAAAATGTTTTCTACTCTTATACATTTGAAATTGGTAAGTTGTAATGTTTTGGATAAAACAAAGATTAACTAAGACCGATTCTCAAAAGTGATTGTCTTGATAAGAAATCGCACTATCTCTTGAATATTTGTTTGTCAAGTAATGTTTCTTGACAGAAAGAAACTTATATGTCAAGAGGTCAGTGGGAGTCTTAAAGATCTTGAAAAGTTTTAAGAACTAATCAAGAGTCAACCTATTGTTAATCACTACCACACGACTTGAGTTTTGTAACCTATCATGTTGACATATTCTTGTTTCTGTGCTCATTCCAGTTAAGGTTGACTATGCACATGAGTTCTATGAGTTCTCAACTGTTTGGATAAGGCTAAGCACCTTGATCAGTGAAAGTTTATTGATCAGTAAGGGTGAGCTGCTCAATAACTTGGAAGATATGGTAGGCCCTTGTGCTACCGAGTGGCAAGGAATTAAGATTAGATAGGTTCAGTCCATATGGGTTTGTATTTGTCACTAACCTTGTCTTAAGATTATGGTTATGACAAATTCACATGGATAGGAACACATACACCATAAAAATCTAAGTGTCATAAGGTTTCTCTCCAGTTCATGAAAATGATTGTGAGGAAACGCTTTCACTAAGTAGATTTTAAAGAGTTAGCAATTATGATATTTGCATTCTCAAATTCGATTATTACTACGACATCCCTCTTCATAGTTCGAATTGTGAGAAATGGCAAAAGGTCTAAACATTTGAGACTCATTGTTGTAAGTTCTAAAATTATTTAGACAGACATATGAGCTTTCTAATAAAAGGTGTGTGAGCTTAGATAAAGGCTTATCGAAGCATCTCGTGTCAGAAATCTGAACTTTGGTAAGAAAGTCAATAAAGTATTGATTTCTAGAAGTCCAACTGATTTCTGGATTTATGTCACAGCTAGTAGGAGCATAAATGTTATGCAAGTAACAAAATAATTATTATGCTAGTGGGAGCATAATTACTATGGTAAGTGTTGCAAGTTAGCAATGTTATTTATAGAAAACAAAGTTTTCAATTCGCTAAGTTGCAGGGTTGAAAAGTTGTTTTTGCTATAATTAAGGGAGAGGAACTTATACTTCATTTCAATTCTAAAAGTTTAAATTGAAATTTTAATCAAATTTAGTCAAGGATTTATATGAATACCATGTTGAAATGCTTCAACATTGGAAATTCTATATATGGAAATATTATAGCAAAAGACTGGTCAAGTATCATGTCTTTATGTAAGACATTATGAATCGTATCCCATATGCTTCGGGCATAGGATCGATTGCATATGCTATAATATTCATGTGTTCTGATTTTCTAAATGCCTAGGGCATTAAGAGGGAAAAAGGACTAGATTTGGATATGACTAAAGTTATTAAACAACTGCTAAGAACAATCCAAGCTTCGCCAAAGATTGGTTGCTTATGGATAGTTGGAAGTATAGTAATGGATGGACCATATTGACATTATTATGAATAGACAGGATTCTATTAACAACGAGTTGTCATATGGCAAATATGGAAATGTTTCCATAATGGGAGTTGGATTTCAAGAATCTATGAGAAAGTTAGAAACTTTTATGCAAGAAGGATGTTCAAAGGAGTGTGCTTTGAATATGAGACTTCGGATCTATGGAATTGTCTTGTAACAATCTCCAATGGAAATTTTTGTAATTGACGAAGTCTCTGTTACTTGTGTACATAGTCATTACAAAAGTATCACTGCATATAAGTTTAGAATCTAACAAATTATAGTAAGTGGCAAGAACTTGGTATTCTTACACTTACGATAAGGATTTGGAATTGTGAAATGAGTATCATTGGATATGTTTACAACTGATCTATTTCACAAAGTAAGGACCGTAGGTAAACATAGTGTGCATGCTTGGAGCATGGGATAACTATTGTTTTAATTCAAGTATTAGTTGATAAATCAAAACAATATACAATGAGTAATGTGTAATCAATATAGTGATTAAATAAAATGTGTTTTATTTATACTCAAAAGTTTTGGGGCCATATAGGATTAGTATTATTCTTGTGTTTCACTTTGCATTTTTTCACTTCCCGAATAATAAGATTATTCAAACCATCCACAGTCGATCATACTTTGGAAGTAGGTAATGAGGCTAGAATGTCAAGAGTAGGCTTGTAGATTGTCTAAGGCGTTAGACATAGCAAAAGTTTGCTACACCATTCATGAGTACTCCTGAAATAAGATTTGAGTATTGGATTAACTCACGCTCACCTGAATCACTTCATGGAATTTATCATGAGTGATTGTGAGACGATAATATCATATAATCTTCAAACTAAGATATATGAGTTGTTGACTACAAGTTGGTTGTGCATTGATGATATGCAAACGCATCAGTAACTTGATGTTATAAAACGTATCGTTGTGCATGACTTAATGAGTAGTTAGTACAAGCATATAATGTCGAAGTTTATCTGTTCCTTTTATCCTAAGAGGATTAAAAGCGATATCTTGGGCCCCTTGATGATTCTGTTTTGACTATGTTTCGGGCCCGGTCAGAATTAAATTCATGTGTTCAGTTATGTTCTATGTCAGACGAATCGGAAATCGGGAAACAAATTACAGGACAATAAGTATAACTATGTTCCATGTATTTGTCCGCATAGATATCTTGAGAACATAGGAATATATGATCCCTTATCTAAAGGACGGGTCAGTGACTGGGTCAGAGTTCGACAACGGCTTTTGAGAGCTACGATTGCTAATCGGGTTTTGGAGTTGTATTGGCAGTTATAGTTATTAGACTTATCCAAGTGGGAGACTGTTGGAGTTAGTGTGTAAGCCCATAACTATAACTGGGATGTACTTGTCACACCCCCAAACCAGAACGGCGGAAACGTTCGGGGGCGGAGGACTTCATGTAAGTATCACAACACATGCAATATAGTAATCAAAGTACAAACAACCATTGCATTAATAAGTATAAGTTTTACATAAGTGTTTAAACATTACATATTCAAAAGCCAAAGTAGGTACAGTAGAAGACAAGAGTTGCGGTACGATACTAGGTAGTCTTCTCAAAAGCTTCGGGAGTGTACCTGTCTACTGGATTCCTGAGAATACAAGTTATTTGGAAAGAGTAGAACAGCATTTAAGCTGGTGAGTTCATAACTATTTTAGTTCTGTTAAGTATACCCTAAGTTCTTTGGATAAGTTCACTGGTTCCTCCAGAAAATCCTATATTTCCTGAGGTGATAGATTGATAACCTCAATAGTTTCCTTATGTAATTACTTAGTTTATACTAATTATATATAACCCAATATCGAATGGACGGTTAAATGGGTGTATCTGCCCTAAGGCCACAACCAAACAAGGAACAGGAAGTAAGGCGGAAGTCACACATTTCACTGTCAATTGGATATTACTTACGTATAACTCTGATGTAAAAACTAAGGAATTATAGAATTAACCACTAAAGGTCCTTTGTGTTATACTAGTTTAAAGAGATTGAATGACTAAGTTCCATTTGATAAGTAGTTTAATTCCATAAACCGTTTCATGTGTAAAAGTGGTTTAATCCCATAAACCGTTTCATTTGTAACAGTGGTTTAATCCCATAAACTGTTTCATTTGTAAAAGTGGTTTAATCCCATAAACCGTTTCCTCTGTAAAAGTGGTTTAATCCCTTAAACCGTTTCCTTTGTAAAAGTATTCTTAGTTATATCTGTTCTACAGTAAAACATTAGTATTAATACTGGAAAATATTATATTATCCATAATACTGCCTTGTGGTTTTAAATGTTCCAAAACCAGAAGTACACGTATATTTGCCATACTTGATTTCATGATACGTAGCTTTTATTGTATGTAAAAACTAACAGAAGGTATATTTGGTCAGGATGTAATTATCTTTTCTTACGGTTTTAAGAGAAGTATATTACTTAGTAATTTACTCGTTGTTTTATCCATGTGAGTTCTATTAACCATACTAATATGACTTATATGCCTGCTGGGACGTTCTTTAGGCATCGGAAACGATACGATATTTGACACCCTAGGCCTGCCGGCCAAATTGTAGCGAACAGTAAAGGCGCGGGTTAGTCAGTCCCATATAGATCTATACACAAATTCACGCTCTCCCTACAAGAAATTCTGGTTAATAAGTCAGGACTTAAAGTCGTACTTAGATAAGTACACCATGAAGAGTCTCACAAATTTATTATTTCAACGAGATTTACGATGTATTATTACTACGTGGTTACTAACCCTGATACTCTGTATCGTACCTTTGTTAATGCAAACCTGGTATGATGTATTATTACCCCGTGATTGCTAACCCTGGTACGTTGTATTTGTACCTTTGTTAATGTAAACCCGGTATGATGTGTTATTACCCCATGATTGTTAACCCTGGTACGTTGTATTTTTACCTTTGTTAATGCAAACCCGGTATGATGTATTATTACTTCTTTAATATATTATCCTTATATTAAAAGTATTATACATATCTTGGTATAGATAAATGAATTGTTGGTAATTTCCTTGGAAAGTATACAATCGTGAATCATACTTGTATATTTAGTTTTGAATCAGAAATTATACCTATTATAATTTATATGTTCTATCTGATTAGCATGATTTGTCATGGATGAACACCTTTGCTCGGCATGATACAAAGGTAATGATACCGAAAGGAGTAACCTTTTATACTCATATATGTATAATATATATATATATATATATATATATATATATATATATATATATATATATATATATATATATATATATAATTAAGAAGGAAACGACCTTCGGACAAATAACACAACCTTAATTCCACATCCAAACAAGGAGAAGGAAATAAGATAATTCATTAGTCCTAAGCCCTTCAAATCTTATTTATATATTTATACATATATAAACATGATTTTGGCAATTATAATTTGAAATAGTTTATAAAACCTTTTTCAAAGAATTTAACGGAGTTTACATGACTTTAAAGATTTAACATGACTTTAAGTCATTTTGGAAGTATTTGGTAATCCTTAAAAGCATAAGGAAAGCCTTTGTGTGATTATTATAACATACAATTATTAACACAATTTTTAAATTGTGTACAACTTGTATCCCCCCCCCCCCTAAAAAGCATTTAAAAACCATTAAAAAGGTAAATTATAGGGGTATGAACTCACTTTTATGAGTGGTGATTCGGGCAGCGTTTCGTTTGTATAGATGATCTCTCTCGAAGAAACCGCGAGTGTTTGAGTAAAAACTAGCTTTATGCGGGTAGCACTTCGACTGGAAAGAGATTATCTTCTTGAGAAGTCCGGGGCTACGGGGCTTGGTTTGGGTTTTAGACTTGATACCGGGGCTTTGGGGGTTGTTTGTGAAGTTATGGAAGTGAAAGGGGTGAAAAAGGAGCAAAAATGGTGTAAAAAGGGGTTAAGAACCGGAGGGTCTCGCATGCCTTATATAGGCAGAAGCCTCGGATCCGAGGCTATGCGAGGCTGTGCGAGGCTGCCACATGTTCGGACAGGTGGCGAAGGAAAGAGTTAGCAGCACACGCGTCGGTCATGCGAAGGGTACACGAGATGATGCTTCGGACGTGGTGGCTTCTGAGAGGGCCGAACTTCGGTCCAATGGGAAGAGGGCATGTGTCCGAGGGGGGTGTCCGAGGGGTGTCTGGGGGGTGTCTCATGCGAAGGTGTCGGCTGTTTACTGGACCTCGGCTGCGGTCGAATCAGATGGTGACACGGCGAACTTCAGTCCTATCAGAAGGTCACACGTGGAGGCTCACATGCGAGGGTGACGTGTCCGAAGGTCACCCATTAGAAATTGCCCGGTTTTCAATATTTCTTGGTTTTTGTGCCAAAAACTTGCGAAAATCAAAACTTTCGCATAGGAGCTCTGTTTTCGACGTTCTTTATATGCACGCGTAGATAAAATTATACACTACGACTTTCGTTTAGACTTTGTCAGCTGATTTTGAATTTATTTTTAATATTATTATTTTTAACAGACCGGGACAGGAAATCCGTTAAAAATTCATAACTTCTTCATCCGACGTCCATTTTTGTCTGTCTTTTTACCGTTGTATTACTTTTGACGAGACCTTAGATTCTCGTTTAAGTTGTGTAGGCTAAATATCGATCGATTTATATTTCGAATTTTTAGCTGTCTACTGCTAAACCGAAACTTAGAAAAATCATAATTTCCTCATACGAAGTCAGATTTTTACGTTCTTTTTATGAACGTTCTCGGTTTAACATATTCTACAACTTTCATTTAGATTGTTAAGGCTAAAAAGCCTTTTATCAAAAATTCACTTTTTACACTGAGGAGTGTTTTGCCGGTTTTGTCGCGGATTTTCGATTGGTCATAACTTCTTCGTTATAACTCGGATTTCAGTGTTCTTTATATTTTTGGAAACCTTGTTACAATCTCTACCACTTTGTTCATCCCAATTACGATTATTGATCAATTTATTTTTGACCTAAATTTGACTGGTGTCGCATTATCCCCTCGTTAGAGGGAATTTCGTCCCGAAATTAAGTCTAAAGTGATACTCATGGACTAGGTCTAATCTTCCCTTTACCAAGTGAATTCAGGTCCCCAGTTTGTAATCCAGCGAACCTTCACTAACGGGATAAGACTTTGCTTGGTTCTTTTGATTTCCCTATCCATGGTTTTTTGGTTCTTCTACAAAGTATAGACTTTTATTTAACTTGATTTCATCGAGTGAAATAACAAGTGTTTCATCGGATAGACACCTCTTTAGATTAGATATGTGAAAGGTGGGATGAATGTTGTTAAGTTTTTGTGGTAGTCTAAGTTTATAAGCTAGAAGACCGATTCGGGTAAGAATATCGAATGGTCCTATGTACCTTGAATTTAGTATTCCACGCTTTCACAAGCGTATCTTGTCCTTCCGGGGTGAGACCTTCATATGACAAGGTCATCAACCTGGAATTCCAAGGGTTTTCTTTTATCGAAGTCGTAGCTTCTCTGATTAACTCTGGAAGCTTTATGTCGCTTCCTGATTAGTGTTTTCTTTTTGGTATTTTCTCGGATGAATTCCAGATCAGCAAAGGTGCTGTGTGGAAATTGGACCTCTAGCTAGTTGCGTATTACCTAATTTAGTCCAGTGCAGATTGGATCTGCACTCGCGACCACAGACGGTTTCGAATGGAGCAACTTTAAATGCTAGCGTGATAAAGGACTCGACTAATTGGTAAATGGGTATCCCATTCTTTACCATAGTCGATCACATAGGCTCATGACTACTCTAGTTCCCAGAGATTTTTGAGTGACTGCCTGAACTGGGAAATGATTCTATTATCTCAGCGGAGATAACAGATATTGGAATACCGTGCACTCACACGTTCTAGTTATCTTCTCTACTTGCCACATTTTCAGGTTTCAAGGCTTCTTGTTGAGCCTCCTTACTTTGTGTGTACAGATTTGAATGGGTTATCATAGTCAATGATTGGCTCTACGACCTGGGTACTCTTTCCGACTTAGGGTGTCAGCTACTATATTAGCTTTGTCGAGATGATAACGAATTTCGAATTCGTAGTCATTTAGTAGCTCGACCCATTGTCGTGGTCTCCCGTTAAATTCCTCCTGGTAGAATATATGATGAAGGCTTTTGCTCCAAAGTTCATGATCAGACTTATACTTGGCTCATCCACCATCACCTCATGTATACAAGTCGTATATAATTTAGATTTCACAAAACGTTCGGATGGGTGACTCTGCCCCTGGTCCACAACCAAACAAGGAACAGGAGATAGGGCGGAATTACACATCCTTAATCTTGTTAAGTCTAAATTATATACCACTCTTGTGTATACACTTAGCAGCGATAGATTAACTTAATGAGTTCTTAGTCTCTATTCTTGAAATTGACCTGCGGTACAATGATTTTCCTATGAGATCTATTGGGGTACTTCGGTAGTTACTGACTTCTAAGACTACTTCGGTTCTTTTCGTTTGAAGTTTCCTGTCTACTGAATAGGCTAGAATGGTGTGGTATCCTTCGCATGGGTACTTCTGAAGTTTTGAAATGAGAGACAACCTAAGGGTTTTACGTTATGGATTGGAAGAATTTCATCTTACGGCTGATTAAGGAAAAAGTTCTCTTATACAGCATAAGAATTTTCACATGGTAAGGGCCAGGCCAAACCATGTCGAATGAGGATGTCAGAATTTTCTCGATGAAATAGATATTAAGTCGTTCTGGGAGGAATGATTACTAGGATGATATCCTATGTACCTAAGTTTTCAGCGCTTCTGGTTTTATTCTGTTATTATCGCTACGAACCCCTTTTTGATTCGAAATGGGCGGGTACTACCAATACCAGGGTTCTGATAATTTGAAATTATGAACTTTCATGAAACGATCCTTACTAGGTCTCTCTATAATCGCTTGGTGTATACAAGTCATGTATAATTAATATTGGTAAGACCTTTGACTGAGCAACCCTGCCCTAAATCCACAACCAAACAAGGAACAGGAAATGAGGCGAGATTACTCACTCTAAGTTTACAAATCTTAATTATAAACGACCCTTATCTATACACTAAGTCATCATAGCTTACCTGTTAGGGTTTCAAATATTATATAAATGTTGTGATTTAATTTGAACGGGAGAGTAATCATAATTATTTGATAGTTATCGGGGTTTGGAAGTGTACCAAAATATAGCAGGGTTCTTTGATGCCTTCCCATGTATCAGGGTCAAACCCCTCCTGCTGCGCCGTCGTTCTTCTCTGTTGGACAACCCCTCTTGTAATGTCCTATTTCAGTGTAAAGGTGACATATGGGAATGGTTCCAACATTGGTAGTTGAAGTGATGAACTCAACCGGAGCTCTACAGATGCGGGCGGTGTGCCCCTTCATTTTGCATCTATTGCAATGCAGCTCTCGGCAAACTTCATGATGATGGTAGTTGCACTTGCTGCAGTGTGGGAGGTTTCCTAAGTACGGTGTGGTCGGTGCTAGAATAACAGGGCTGATGGGGGTATTGACTGCCCCAGTTCGCTGCCCTCTGTTAGGTTCTTGAGTTGAACAACTCCCTTTCTTGTTTTCGAACTTTCGTTTCAGGATATTAGGCTTAAGGTTCAAAGTGTCCTTACAAGTAGGCGCTCGTTGTTGTACTTGGTCATCACCACGATCAGGGTTACCGATAGCATTACTACTAACATTTGCATTGTTAGCATTAAGGTGTGCCATGACAGCTGCTACAGCTGCTGTGACCGCAGCTTGAAACGTAGCCGCATCTATTTGAAGAATTGGTGTTTTGCCGGTGGGTTGGTTACATTCCTTCGGAGGCATGATTCTGTTTCATGATAAGAAAATGAGGTCGTGGGCGACTATCGTTGTCTTTAGATGTATTATAACCATTTGTATCTATGTATAAATCTCTCGTTTTGTTATATTGTTCTCAATGATTCGACCTGCATCCCCATGATGCAGTCCTGGTAAGGTACATAAATAAGTTTCTAGAATGGTTATGAACCGAGTATTATCCGAACTAAGTTACCTTTGTTTGGTGGATATCGTTTTCCAACTTTCGAAAATATTCGAAAACAATTCATAACAGTGTCTACATAAAATAGACTTATGAATTTGAGAAGTAATAACTATCAATTAAGATTTCGTGATCTGATTTATTGTTATTAGCCGTGATAGAAAAAGAGGATAAGCTCAAAACCTAATGTGAGTAATGAAATCACTAACTCACTTGGTTGAATCGATTTACTAGTTATTACTTAGATGAAAAGGCGCTCAAACACTTCACATGAATCACACGTGGTTTTCTTTTGTTCTCTGTTCTATTATGGGTGGTAATGATTTGTTTCCTCCTGGTATCTATAGGGTGTCCTTCTCTTCTGTAAGTATATTGAATTCCCGAGCTGTCTTACTTCCGATTCTGACACTGATCCCCATTACTTCGTAATGAAGATTTTGAATCTCAGAAGTTCATGCGAATCTCTTATTGGTGTCCTTAATAGAGTAAGGGCACTAAATGATTTCTATAGTTTATTTACTTATCATCTGTTTCTTTCTTGGAATTCTCTTAATGAAATTTTGTTGGATCCTCCCTGACTCTTCTATTGATTGCTGGAGTAACTACGTTTATCTATGGGGTTTACACGAGAATGGGAATGTCTAAAGAATCTATGAGAAAATTTAAATTTTTACGAAGGTGATTCTTCTGGTCCTTCTATAATCACATGGTGTGTACCGATTATATATAATCCAGATCAATTAGACCTTTGAATAAGTAATCCTACTCTAAAACCACAACCAAACAAGGAAAAGGAAGTAGAATGAAAATCACATATTCTAAGTCTATAAAATCTCAGCTATATATAACCTTAACGTATCCACTTAGTAATTATAGACTTATCAGAAAAGATCTTTTTAACATTTCCCTAAAGGTATCTAAAATACCTCCATGTTATTTTAGTTATGAGTTTGATTCTTGGACTTCTAGATATAAGAACTTTACAAGTTTTCAGTTTTCTTGTTACAGCATCCTAAAATACTCCCATAGTATTTTAATCTTTATGTTTGGTTCTAGAATTCTTCTGGTACTTAGGTAAGTTTTAGACCTGTTGCAACACTACAATCACTCCCCAAACACATGTTGGTCATATCTCAAATGAATATAGTTGATTAGGCTATATTGATCCCAGATATGATTACGTCACTGTCTAGGTTTAACTGAAATGTCCAACATCCAAATACTTTTGTTTTGGTCTTCTTGTGATACTCATTCTAGTATATATATTCTGCATGTACTTATACTTTTATAAAATATGGTTATATTTTTAAAGTATAACTCTTGGTCAGAGTGTTTTTATTCCAATGGGTTTATAGTTTTATATCTTTTATGACTGATATACTGAGTTTACTATAAACACTACTCTGATACCAATCTGTCACACCCCCAAACCAGAACGGCGGAAACGTTCAGGGGCGGAGGACTTCATGTAAGTATCACAACACATGAAATATAGTAATCAAAGTACAAACAACCATTGAATTAATAAGTATAAGTTTTACATAAGTGTTTAAACATTACATATTCAAACACCAAAGTAGGTACAGTAGAAGACAAGAGTTGCGGTACGGTACTAGGTAGTCTTCTCAAAAGCTTCGGGAGTGTACCTGTCTACTGGATTCCTGAGAATACAAGTTATTTGGAAAGAGTAGATCAACATTTAAGCTGGTGAGTTCATAACTATTTTAGTTCTGTTAAGTATACCCTAAGTTCTTTGGATAAGTTCACTGGTTCCTCCAGAAAATCCTATATTTCCTGAGGTGATAGATTGATAACCTCAATAGTTTCCCTCTGTAATTACTTAGTTTATACTAATTATATATAACCCAATATCGAATGGACAGTTAAATGGGTGTATCTGCCCTAAGGCCACAACCAAACAAGGAACAGGAAGTAAGGCGGAAGTCACACATTTCACTGTCAATTGGATATTACTTACGTATAACTCTGATGTAAAAACTAAGGAATTATAGAATTAACCACTAAAGGTCCTTTGTGTTATACTAGTTTAAAGAGATTGAATGACTAAGTTCCATTTGATAATTAGTTTAATTCCATAAACCGTTTCATTTGTAAAAGTGGTTTAATCCCATAAACCGTTTCATTTGTAACAGTGGTTTAATCCCATAAACTGTTTCATTTGTAAAAGTGGTTTAATCCCATAAACTGTTTCCTCTGTAAAAGTGGTTTAATCCCATAAACCGTTTCCTTTGTAAAAGTATTCTTAGTTATATCTGTTCTACAGTAAAACATTAGTATTAATCCTGGAAAATATTATATTATCCATAATACTGCCTTGTGGTTTTAAATGTTACAAAACCAGAAGTACATGTATATTTACCATACTTGATTTCATGATACGTAGCTTTTATTGTAAGTAAAAACTAACAGAAGGTATATTTGGTCAGGATGTAATTATCTTTTCTTACTGTTTTAAGAGAAGTATATTACTTAGTAATTTACTCGTTGTTTTATCAATGTGAGTTCTATTAACCATACTAATATGACTGATATGCCTGCTGCGACGTTCTTCAGGCGTCGGAAACGATATGATATTTGACACCCTAGGCCCGCCGGCTAAACTGTAGCGAACAGTAAAGGTGCGGGATTGTCAGTTCCATATAGATCTATACACAAATTCACACTCTCCCTACAAGAGATTCTGGTTAATAAGTCAGGACTTAAAGTCGTACTTAGATAAGTACACCATGAAGAGTCTCACAAATTTATTGTTTCAACGAGATTTACAATGTATTATTACCCCGTGATTGCTAACCCTGGTACTCTGTATCATACCTTTGTTAATGCAAACCTGGTATGATGTATTATTACCCCGTGATTGCTAACCCTGGTACGTTGTATTTGTACCTTTGTTAATTCAAACCCGGTATGATGTATTATTACCCCGTGATTGCTAACCCTGGTACGTTGTATTTGTACCTTTGTTAATGCAAACCCGGTATGATGTATTATTACTTCTTTAATATATTATCCTTATATTAAAAGTATTATACATATATTGGTATAGATAAATGAATTGTTGGTAATTTCCTTGGAAAGTATACAATCGTGAATCATACTTGTATATTTAGTTTTGAATCATAAATTATACCTATTATAATTTATATGTTCTATCTGATTAGCATGATTTCTCATGGATGAACACCTTTGCTCAGCATGATACAAAGGTAATGATACCGAAACGAGTAACCTTTTATACTCATATATGTATAATATATATATATATATATATATATATATATATATATATATATATATATATATATATAATTAAGAAGGAAACGACCTTCGGACAAATAACACAACCTTAATTCCACATCCAAACAAGGAAAAGGAAATAAGATAATTCATTAGTCCTAAGCCCTTCAAATCTTATTTATATATTTATACATATATAAACATGATTTTGGCAATTATAATTTGAAATAGTTTATAAAACCTTTTTCAAAGAATTTAACGGAGTTTACATGACTTTAAAGATTTAACATGGCTTTAAGTCATTTTGGAAGTATTTGGTAATCCTTAAAAGCATAAGGAAAGCCTTTGTGTGATTATTATCACATACAATTATTAACACAATTTTTAAATTGTGTTCAACTTGTATCCCCCCCCCCTAAAAAGCATTTAAAAAACCATTAAAAAGGTAAATTATAGGGGTATGAACTCACTTTGATGAGTGGTGATTCGGGCAGCGTTTCGTTTCTATACATGATCTTTCTCGAAGAAACCGCGAGTTTTTGAGTAAAAACCGGCTTTATGCGGGCAGCACATCGACTGGAAAGATGTTATCTTCTCGAGAATTTCGGGGCTTACTTTGGGTTTCAGACTTGATACCGGGGCTTTGGGGGTTGTTTGTGAAGTTATGGAAGTCAAAGGGGCGAAAAAGGAGCAAAAATGGTGTAAAAAGGGGTTAAGAACCGGAGGGTCTCGCATGCCTTATATAGGCCGAAGCCTCGGATCCGAGGCTATGCGAGGTTGTGCGAGGCTGCCACGTGTTCGGACAAGTGGCGAAGGAAGGACTCAGCAGCACACGCGTCGGTCATGCAAAGGGTACACGGCGCGAGGCTTTGGACATGGTGGCTTCTGAGTGGGCCGAACTTCGGTCCAATGGGAAGAGGGCATGTGTCCAAGGGGGTGTCCGGGGGGTGTCTCATGCGAAGGTGTCGGCTGCTTACTGGACCTTGGCTGCGGTCCAATCAGATGGTGACACAGCGAACTTCGGTCCTATCAGAAGGTGACATGTGGAGGCTCGCATGCGAGGGTGACGTGCCCGAAGGTCACCCATGCGAAATTGCCCGGTTTTCAATATTTCTTGGTTTTTGTGCCAAAAACTTGCGAAAATCATAACTTTCGCATACGAGCTCCATTTTCGACGTTCTTTATATGCACGCGTAGGTAAATTTATACTCTACGACTTTCGTTTAGACTTCGTCGGCTGATTTTGATTTTATTTTTAATATTATTATTTTTTAAGAGACCGGGACAGGAAATCCGTTAAAAATTCATAACTTCTTCATTCGACGTCCGTTTTTGTCTGTCTTTTTACCGTTGTACTACTTTTGACGAGACCTTCTATTCTCGTTTAAGTTGTGTCGGCTAAATATCAATCGATTTATATTTCGAATTTTTAGCTGTCTACTGCTAAACCGAAACATTGAAAAATCATAACTTCCTCATACGAAGTCAGATTTTTACATTCTTTTTATGAACGTTCTCGGTTTAACATATTCTACAACTTTCAATTAGATTTTTAAGGCTAAAAATCCTTTTATCGAAAATTCACTTTTTACACTGAACAGTGTTTTGCCGGTTTTGTCGCTGATTTTCGATTGGTCATAACTTCTTCGTTATAACCCGGATTTCAGTGTTCTTTATATTTTTGGAAACCTTGTTACAATCTCTACCACGTTCTTCATCCCAATTACGATTATTGATCAATTTATTTTTGAACTAAATTTGACTGGTGTCACAGTACTTGACCCGATAGTAGCATGGTCCTATTGGGTTGCCTTCACCAGTGCAATTTGATAGGATGGACTTTTGAGAATATGGTTATTTATGATTTATTAATATATTATAAGTATAATATATTAATTGAGAAATCATATTATTTAATTAGAGTTAATCAAGAATTAATTTGAAATTAATTTTGTGATCAAAAGAGACTAATTAAATATATGGGGATTGATTGTGTAAATAAATGATTCGTATAGTGTGAACCAATGATCCATGGTTATTTAGGATGGGCTAAACCAATGAGATAGTCCATGGATAGTCAATGGAGGTTTAACCCATGGAGCCTATGTAATATGAAAGGTCATGGTGCATTAGGGTTTGCATGGATGTAACCCTAGCATTTGCAACACTATAAAAGGAACCCCTCATGGATAAAATCGGTTGCACCATTGATTCTAAGAGAGTCATAATAGATTTTGAGCTAAGTAACTTATTCTCTCAAGCCTCCTCTTGGATTTGGTGTTTGTGAGACATTAGAGGCATCACACTTGAGGTGCTCAAGCTTTCAAAGGCCAAGAACTACACCCTACATCAAGAGGTATTCATCTAAACTAGTTTTTATGTTGTATAGCTTCAATTGTATGCTATTTAGGATGTATGCTTTGGAAAAGTTACAATGCATGTATAATTAGAGAAAACATAGATCCAAAGCATCTAGGATTGCATGTGCACCATAGGAGTGTTATAGTGCTCAAAACCCAACATACTGCGGCACCAATAAAGCCCTCGCCTTGAATTTGGTGGTAATCTCTGCCACGGTCTTAGTAGTCTGACGAAGGTCCTAGAACTCCCTCGCCAGCTTCTACACCTTGATAGCTAGTGCAAACTCCCTCTGGAATGTCAGAACAAGATCCTCCCAGTTTATCACTGCTACTGCCTCAGACCCTACAACTCGGCTAATCTCCTCCTACTAGTCTTGTACTTTGTCCCTCAGTAGGCAGGATGCAAATCCCACCTTTCCCCCTCAGGACAAAAGCTAGTCCGTTGAGCATTCTCCATGTCAGCGATCCAGTGCCCGCTAGCGATGGGGTCCTTAACTCCAAAGAACTCAGGAGCTCCATAAGCCTTGAACTCTCGAAAAAAGGGAGTTCGAGCTCCAATCTGACCCGCACTAATCTCGGCTCGAAAAGACCTGAGCCTCTCATCCATCAACTTCATGATACCCTCTTTGATGGTACTGAACAACACAGGGGTAGCATCTAGGATATCGTGAGTAACCTCGGCCGAAATGATCTCACACAACCTCCCATCAGTTGGCTCAGCACCTGAATGCAAACCTCCTCGAGTAGTCATCACCATCTTCAAACTGAAACACAACATAAAAATAATCAGCAAGAACCCAAGGGGACCCCTCTACATAGGCCTCCTCAGACTTTCCAGCTCTGCACTCGTCTCAGGTACATGTCATGTATTTCTAGTAGTACAGTCCGAATACAACCTTTCACACCTACGTGTACCTTCCTCAAGGCCAGTCTTGATTCCTCTAAGCCACCACACTAAAACCATAACTAATCTTATGCTATACAACATACATATCATAGACTCTCCTAGGAATTCTCAACTCCCACCACTCGGAATACCAAGAACCTCAATCAACACCGCTGGTTGCCTTATGCATGCAAGTTATACAAAAAATAGGATCACATAGGCTGTCGAATGATGATTATACCCTAAGTCCACAACCAAACAAGGAACAGAAAATGAGGCCACACCTACCTGTACCTTTCTAAAGGTTAGTCTTGATTCCGTTGAGCCACCACACTAAAACCATAGCTAATCTAATGCTATACAACATACATATCCTAGACTCTACTAGGAATTCTCAACTCCCACCACTCGGAATACCAAGAACCTCAATCAACACCGTTGGTTGCCTTATGTATGCAAGTTATACAAAAAATAGGATTACATAGGCTGTCAAATGATGACTCTACCCTAAGTCCACAACCAAACAAGGAACAAAAAATGAGGCTAAATCGATCATTCTCGGGCTATATAATCTTAATCATATACAACTTTGAGAGCATACATTTAGCAATTAACTAGAGCCGATATCAATTCCGAGTAATACATAACATCAAGTTCCATTAGGCTATAAGGGATCATGCGAATCAGACAATTCTATCATATGATTCATGAAGGTATCCTTAGCCCTAATCTATCATGCTTTTCTCATATCAAGCATACTACTCATAATACATAAGTATGGGTAATTTGGGATCCACTTACTTGAGCTCAGAATTAATCGCACGCATCGCATCCCCTTCTTCTTAATAAAAACCCTTTTTAAAAGTTTAACTTCATTTTTGTTAATAAAAACTTATCATTTCCTCAATTTGAGTTCCAACACACCCGAGAGTATGCCTGAATCCCTCAAACCAAGGCTCTGATACCAACTTGTAACGACCAAAAAACAATAATAATAATTTTCATTTAAAACTATTAATTTCATTCATTGATTGTATCAAAAACCATCAATCATTGTGGTATTCAAAACATCAGAGTACAAATATATCAAGTGCAGAAATCATAAGGGGATGATGATGTACCATCATGCCGGTCCCTTCCCTTTTGAACTGGAAGTACTTGAAACCATAAACAAAAACTGTAAGCATAACGCTTAGTGAGTTCACCATACTATACATAAAAGAAAATACATGCTATGGGCCAAATCATAGTCATATAATCAATTCCTGCCATGGGCCAAACCATAGTCTTTCCGTTGAATGCCGAGCGCCAAATATCGGTCTTTCATACAAGTGTCAGGGGCCAGATCTTGGTCTTTCATATAACTACGAGGAGCCAGATCTTGGTCTTTCATATATGTTCCATGGGACAGATCCTGGTCTTTCATATAATCATCACAAGGCATCTATCATTCTATATCACAAGCGATGGGCCGACATTCATGCCTTCGATCCATGGATCTAGTGAGGAAAACTCACCTTACAGATAGATAAGCAACTAAAATGCATGACTCTCTGAGATCAATGCTACCAATCACCTTAATAAATTCCATAACACAAACTCAGCATATGGGCCAAAATACCTAAAATACCCCTCGGTCAAACCCTTGTAAAAATCCGGTCAAAGCCAATCGAGTCAACCAGGTTGACTCAGTGAGTACGCAGGGCGTACTCTATGCGTATGTGGGGCATACTACTAAGTTGACCAAGGATAGGGGAGCTGACCTCGTACGATCATTGGACCACTCGGTACGCCTAGGGTATGCGGCTGCTCACCACCCCTCTTATTAAGTTCTCAATTCCTTAGGCACTCACGTCCAAATTTCAGATCCAAGCAAAAAAAGATGTTCTTAACCATAAAGTTTCCAAGTTTATAGTTTAGCATGGCTATTAAGCCCTTAACTCCAAAACCCCTAGTCTCTTAACTCATTAAGACAATCTACCACATGCATGGAGAGAAACTAATGACCAAAATCCAAAATTTATGACTTAATACCCCTCAAAACCTCTGAAAGGACAGCTCAAATGTCTTGGAGTACCTCCTACTCACAAAGACCAAGTTTGGCACAAAAAGGTAACACCTTTGAGCTATAACTAGATCCATAAGATTTCTACACCAAGGTTGAAGCTTTTTACCAGCACAAGTTGCACAAGGGGAACATGTTGCTGGATCTAAAAGCTTAACGGAACCACCACCACATCAATACTCTTGCTTCTACTCCAAAATAACAAAATAGTACCAAAAATCGCTCTACAAGCTTCACAATGCACTAACACTCTTTAGGGTTTCGAAATGAAGAAGAGGTTGAAGATAAGAGGGTGTATCAGGCTATAAATGTTTTTAAATAGGGTCCAAACCCTAAATACAGGGTTTGCACCATGGCTGCTTACATCATGCGTACTAGCGTACGCATATCATACTAGCTCGGTCCCGGGTACGTCCTGCATACGAAGGTGTACGCCACGCATACCCAAGCTGTCTCCGAAATTATGAAATTGCCACTAGGACTACTCTTGATAATAAAGCATTACTCAAGGGTTAAAGCGAATAACTGAATAATTAGATGTTACATTGTTCCTGATTTCTTGTCAAATGACACTGAGCCTGTTTTTCCTAATGTTGATCATCAACTCACAACCTTTCTATGAAAATCAGTCTATCATCTCTGAAGAAGCTGAGTCATCAAATCAAGAAGATTTTGTTTCAAACAACACGAATGAATGTTCTTATCCTAGAATTCATTATAATCATCCTCAATCCCAAATCGTTGGAGATGTAATTCTTGGGATTCTCACTCGTAGCAGAGTTAGTAGCAACTTCTGCATGTTTTTGAATTTTGTCTCATTGATTGAAACAAAGAATGTCGTTGATGCTCTGAAGGAAGCTGAATGGATCAAGGCTATGGAGGATGAGTTGAATGAATTTGAACACCACTGTGTGGACTCTTGTTCTAAAACCTCAAGAAAAATCCATCATTGACACTCACCTAGTATTTATAAATGATATGGATGAAGATGGGATCGTCATAAGAAACAAAGAAAGTCATGTGGCTCACGGTATTTGTCAACAGGAAGGATTTGATTATGATGAAGCATTTCCTCCTGTTGCTAGACTTGAAGCAATTCCTCTATGTCTTGCGTTTTCTTCATGCAAGAACTTCAAGGTCTATCAAATGGATGTTAAGACTACTTTTTTACATGGAGATCTTCAAGAAGACGGTTTTCAGAAGAAACCTCTAGGGTTTGAAAATGAAGATTTTCCAAATCATGTATATCGTCTTGATAAAGTTGGCTATTTCATAAAGACAGCAACCAGAGCATGGTATGAAAAATTGGCAAGCTATCTTCTTGTGAGTGGTCGATGGGTTTTAGAAATTACATACCTTTTGTTTATTATAGTAAATAAACAATGATTCCTTCATGATCTAGCTTTAGAAAGCAAGGACCAAAAATCTTGTGCCTCTAATGGTTTACACCCAAACCCTAGCAAATTGGAGATTAAAGAGGAGAGAGGAGGAGATGAAGGAATTTCATTTCTACCTATTTGTAGAAGGGATGAACGAAATTGTGAACCCTTAGTAGGGTTTATATAGGTGACTAGAGGAGCTAGGATAAGCAGGCTTCCTTGGATAAGCCTTGTCCCTTTGCTTTCACCTAAGGCATCCAGGTTTCCTTAGAGCCCAAGAAAAGCTCTAGAAACCCAATAACCATCTAGAATCCACCCCCCAGCCCACCCTTCCCAGGGAGGTTCTAGAATTGGTCAATCATCAAATTTTTAACATTGTCACCATTAGTCCGTCCACTTTTAATTAATCCAATTGCTCCCAAAATTAATTCAAATTAATTTCTGATTGATTTTTAATTAAACAATACTATTTATAATTAATATATTATTCTCATAATATATTAATAAACTATTTATTTTGATTTCAAATTAATTTAGTAATCATATAATAAATTAATAAATATGTCACTCTCTCCAAAAAGCAATTCAGTCAATTTCTAGGCTTGAGGGCAAACTAAAAGGACTTTCCTAATAATTCAAGATTATACTAATTTATATATTGACTTAGACACCTAATCCAACAGTCTCCCACTTGGATAAGTCTAAAACTAAATTAATGGTATAACCGTTAAATTAAACAGCGATGCTTTCCAAAGCAACTTCCAAACTCTGATCAGATCAGATATTTGTCATTTCGATAAGTAATCAAATATTACTCTGTTCTTCTAGATATCATATGGATGTGAGACATGGATTGTATAAATCTCATTTTCCAAAATTCTGCTTCTCAATTTCCCGATTTATGACGACTGAATTCAGACTACTAATTGAACACATCAATTCAGTCTGGGCTCAGCCAAGCACTTTAGATGTCGCCATTAAATCATCTAGGGGACAAACATATCGCTTTTCCTGTTAGGGCAAAAGGAACGAATAAAATTTGACTCATATGCTTGTATCTTTTACTCACCAAACCGTGCAAGATATTATGTTTTATAACATCATGTTACTGATGCGTTTACGCAACACCAATACACAACCGACTTGTAAATTACAACTCATATATCTCCGTTTTAAGAATATAAGATATTATCATCTCAGAATTACTTGTGATAGAATCCATGAAGTAATTCACTGAGCGTGGGTTTATCTAATACATAAATCGCCATTTTCTCAGTACTCATGAACATTGTAGCAACACAATTGTTATGTCTAAACTCCTTAGACAATCTACAATCCAACTCATGACAGCCTTACTTCACTACTTACTTCCAAAAGTATGAGCGACTGTGGAATTCGAATAATCAAATCAATTAGGAAGTAAAACATGCAAAGTGAATCAAAATAATAAGCTAATTAACTATGGTCTCAAAAATATTGCATATAAATAATCTCAATTATTTAATCACCAGAATAGTTACGACTTTATTCATTGTATAATATTTCGAGTAATCAACTAACTACTTGAATTAAATAACATCAGTTATGCCATGTTATGAACATGCATAATATGCCTCTCTATGGTCCTTCCTTTGTGAACAGATCGATTGGACACTATTCCATTGATTCTCATTTCACAATTCCAAATTCTTGTCACTGTCTAAAATGTATTGGAATTCTAACCTTACATGTATTAACCTTGTGTGACGTCGAGACTTCAAAGTCACAGATATTGAGCCAACGATGTTATAGAATGTTCAATTGGAAGTTTGTTACTAGAAATAATTCCATGATAATCAAAGTTCAAATTCAAGGTACACTCCTTGAATACTTCTCTTGCATTAAAGTTTTCAACTCACATGTAGATTTAATAATCAACTCCCATTATGCAAACATTTCCATATTCTCATATGACCATCAATCTAATCAAGAATCATCTCAATCCAGAATAATGTCACTATGGTCCATCCAAATTAATACCATACTTCAAAATTTCCACAAGCAATCAATCTTTAGTAAACCGCATAATTTTATTGACAATTATTTAACCACTCTAGTCACACAAACGTTTATAATCATTTTCCTCTCAATTCTCAAGGCATTTGGAAAAATCAAAATAAATGAATATTATAACATATGTAATAGATCCTATCTCCGAAGCATATGATATTCACATATGTCTATAACTAAATTTGTTCAATCTATTTCATATACAATATTTGTTCAATCTATTTCTATAATATATTATATATGAAATTTTATCTTTTGAACCATTTCAATATGATATTCACATATGTCTATAACTAAATTTTATTAAAATATACGATTTAAACAAAGTACGAGTACCCTCTCCCTTAAGCCTACTATAGCAAAAAAAAATCCCAAACTTTGCAGTTTGGAAATTGAAAAATTTGTTCCCTATGAACAATATTGTCAACCTGTAATACTAGCATAACAGTTATGCTTCACTAGCTTTGACATGTACCCAAAAATTAACTAAACTTCTAGAAATCAATATTGTGGACTTTCTTATTGAAGTATAGATTTATGATACGCGATGCTTCGATAGTCTTGAATGTTCAAACAATTCCTTGAAATTACCCATAATTCGAAATATGAAGATGGATGTCGTAATCATATTGTGAATTTGAGAATGCAACTAACAAAACCAATATCCATATTGATCTTTACCATATCTTTTAAAATCTATTAGCGAAAGTGTTTCCTCATATTCATTCTCATGAATTAGAGAGAAAACTTTTCCACCTTGATTTTATGGTGCATACGTTCCCATCCATGTGAATCTATCATTTCCAACCTACAATCAAAAGACAAGGTTTAGGACAAAACCAAATTCAAATTTAGCTTTCATTTCATGGACTGAACTTCGCATATTCTAAATTTATTACCCTTTGGTAGCACAAGGGCCTGCCAGTGCTTCTTTGTTGTTAGCATCTCACCCATATTGATCAATGTACTTTCACTGACCAATGTGGTTTGTTTTTGTTGTTAAATGAAAAAATAGAACTAATAAACATTGGCAACTAAACTAATAGTGCACAGAATTAAGAATGTGTCAACCAAACACAATAGGTTATCAACCTCAGGTCGTGTACCAGTGATAACTAAAAGGATTATTGTCGGTTGATTCTTGATACTCTCAAGATCAATAGGAATCCCACTGATTTCTTGACATATGATTTTTCTCTCAAGGAACATTCCTTGACGAGCTAAAAAAATATTCAAAAGTTCGTGTGGATTCCCGATAAGAAAACACTTCATAGAATAGGTCTCAGTTTATCCTTTGTTTCTCAATTTACGAAAAACATCACAACTCCAATTCGATATGCGCTAGAGTAAGAAAATCATTTTTACTCCACATATTTCAAGGTGCTTTCAATCTTCTTAGTTTGAAATGAGTTTCAAGATACGATTTGTAGTTACTAGAGTATGACTCTAAAACATGATTGGAACAAAGTATGACTCATCTATGATCGAACCATTTCCAACAATGTTCAATTCCTCTTCTTAGTCACACAATTTCACTAAGATGTTCTTGGAGGAGTCAATTGAGATACAATTTCATAAATACTAAGATGATCATAAAATATGATACTAAAGTACTCTCCTTTCCTTTCCAATTGAAGAAATTTTATATTTCTGCCTAATAGATTCTTCTTATTTGTTCTACTAATCTTTGCATCTTTTTCAAAGTGTCATAATTATGCTTAATCTTAGAAACACAACCATATTTACCGAAACATCAGTAAATCATGACAAATAGAGTTATTGTAATTTGTGGTGGACCTGAATAGTCCATATCAACATGTACTGTATCCATTAGTCCTTCACTTAACTCATATAAACATGTGATCAATGAATTAGTCATAATTTTCAAATGAACAAGATTCTCATATATTATACATTACGACTTGTACAACACCAAGTATTTGTCTAGTTGGTGATGAGATTTCTTTTCACTTAGTCAATTATGACGATACCACAAGAGATATCATAAGAATCAAATCCACAATTAATATTTCTAATATTAGAAATGTAACCAACACTTTCATAAATTTCATTGCAAGGAAATAAATAAAATGAGGATACAGATAAACTAAAATTTCACTTTTATTAAAAATAAACGAAAAATTGGAACTTGTCCTTACAATGCATAAAATGAAAAATCATGTTTCTAGACATATCCTAAGAGTAGTAGCAATCTATCAAAATTATCCTAACTCTTAAGTAGTAGCTCCAAATTCTGATCATTGAACTCTTAAGTAGTAGCAATCTATCAAGATTAAGCTTCCTTTTTTCTCTTAGATTCTTTAATATTATCAAAATGTGATCATGACATCATGTATTAAGAGTCTATGAATAGGAACCTATAAAACATTGGAGTCAGATAATGGATATACCTGAAGTAGAGTCACATGACTTGACTTTACTATCTCTAAGATCTATCAGGTATTTTGGGCAACTTTGTTTCCAATGTCGCTTCAATTTGTAGTAAAAAAATGCACTCTTTGGGGTCAAGACTGTTGGAGATAGTGTCTAAGTCCATAACTATATTTGGTATGTACTTGACCCGACCCGGCATGGTCCATTTGGGTTGCACTTCACCCGAACAATTTACGGATAATCTTTTGAGAATAGTATAAGTTATGATTTATTAATATATATTATAAGTTCTAATATATTAATATAAAATCATATTATTTAATTAGTGTTGATCTATAATTAATTTAGAAATAATTTAGAGATCAAAAGTATGACTAATTAAATATGGGCTCTTGTATTTATATAGTGTGGGCTAATGCTTATTTGGAATGGGCTAGGCTTGCATGGAAAGTCCATGGATACTCCATGGAGCTTTAACCCATGGATCTCATGGAAATGAAAAGACATGGGTATTAGGGTTTACATGGATGTAACCCTAATCCACCACACTATATAAAGGAGGCTTTGGTTCTTGAAATTGCACTAGTTGATGTGTGTAAACTAAGAGGGCCGATTTCAAGAAGTTTGTGACTATTCTCTCAAGTTTCCAAGTTTGTGGTGATTTGTGACTTCCATTTGAGGCATCCACATTATTGGTGCTAGGCTCTCAAACTCCAAGCAATCAACTACTACTACAAGGAAAGTAATTCTACTAGTTATTTGATTCAAGTACCCCATGCCATGCTAGTTAGGATAAGAACCTTGGAAAAATAATTATTTGCATGTATCTTAGTCAAACATAGATCCAAGGTTTCTAGGGTTGCATGTACACCATAGGAGTGTTAGAATGCTGAAAACCAGCCAAAGACATGGAACGATCCCAGAACTAGCCATTTCTCTTTACCATATGATCAAA
The DNA here is from genome assembly GCF_052849685.1 of Lactuca virosa. Classification (NCBI taxonomy): domain Eukaryota; kingdom Viridiplantae; phylum Streptophyta; class Magnoliopsida; order Asterales; family Asteraceae; genus Lactuca; species Lactuca virosa. The sequence goes on from NC_136428.1 coordinate 284,754,810, forward strand.
CAGTTTGATCTTGGATGACCCCTTTCCATTGGGAAGAGATATCATTTCTGGATCACAATTGTTACCATTGTCAATGTCCATGGAAACCTTGGAATTGCCAATAAGCATATCTACTTTAAATGTGAACTTAAGCATTTCTGCTTCAACAATAATCAATTAGGGTCACGTCGATATTCTCATATAAAAGTTCTCAATGAACTGATCATATAACTTTGTAAGCGAAAGAAGAACCAAAACAATGGTTTGCTTCCTTGGGAAAACGACACCCATTCTATCCAACTTGTCAATGTACGATTTATTTCAGAACATGCACACACACAATGTTCCATTTTGATGTTTACACGCGAATAGGGATTGGGTAGTCTCGTATCTTTCAAATTAAGGAAAATGTGATGTTGGGAGAGTCACAGGAGGAGGTGGAAGAAAGATGCTGTCTAGTTCCATCATTTCCTAAGGAAGGGAACACAATTTCATCTTGACTTGAAATTGGAAGACCATCTCTAAAAGATTGAGGAAAACTATTTCCTTAAAATTGAGGAAGACCATTTGTATCTGTTAGATTAGTGTCTAAGTCTATAACTATTTTGGTATGTACTTGACCCGATGGTGCATGGTCCTTTTGGGTTGCCTTCACCAAAGCAACTTGAAAGGATGAATTATGTAGAGAGAGGATTAATTATGATTTATTAATATATTATGAGAATAATATGTTAAAGGAGAAATCATATTGTTTAATTAATATTAGTCAATAATTAATTTTGTGGCTAAAATAGATTAATTAAACTTAGGGGACCAGAACTATCAATTGTGTGATAGTTGAATATTGGGCTAATGGACTCCATATTAGAGGAGTGGACGAATTCTATGGGGAAACCCATTAGAAATCGTCCAAGGCCTCTAAGGAGGGAGTACATGGGCTGCTTAGGGCCTAAGTAGTCAAATTAGGGTTTCCTTGTTAGATAACCCTAATAGCCTCACTATTTAAGGACCCCTAGGGCACCAAAAACGTGGCTAAGAGTTTCCTTAGGGTTTCTAGATGTTTTTGAGTGCTTCTCCTCTTCTCCTTCTTCATCCTCTTGCTCTTGGTGTTTGTGAGCCATTAGAGGTGTGACATTTGTGACACTAAGCTTTTAGAAGCCAATTACAAGAAGGAATAGATTGTTATTACTACATAACAATCAAGGTAAGATCTAAACCCTAATTCATATGTTATCTTATTATCACATGCTAGATCTAGGGTTTATGGCTTTGGATGATTATTGCATGTTCATTAGACAAACTAGATCCAAAGCTTTAGGGTTTGCATGTACACCATAGGTATGTTGTAGTGCTCAAAACCCATCAGTGGTATCAGAGCCTAGGGTGTTTGTTTGATGTATTTGAGGCTTAATTGTTCATTGCTTGCTTGAAAATCGAAGTTTTTTTTTGCTTCTGACTGGCAGACTCGACGAGTCCATGAATGGACTCAACGAGTAGGTCCTACTTGTGTCAACCGTCAAATTTCGGTCAAGTCAACGTCAAACAAAGTCAACAAGTCAAACCGATCAACTAAATTAACCCTTGTATATTAGGGTTCACGTTATGTAATTACTATTCAATGCGCCATTTTAATGAGAAAACATCATTTGGAAAATTCGTGTGTTTGAATTTTCGTAGCCTTAATAATGCTAAACATTGAACCAAAGCGATAACACACCATTGCACACTCATCGGGAGTGTGTACGACACTAAAACATGGCTTAACGGGGTTTACGGACCTTGCGTTGCGAAGCCGGACACTCAAAAAGATCACAAAAGAAACCTCTCCCAATCGTTTTCACTCCATCTCTCTCTATTAAGAATCTCTCCCAAATCTCTCTCAAAGTTTCTGGTAACTTCTTGTAATTATTCGGGTCATCCCGACCCTTAACCGGGTCAAAAATCGCTTAAAACGGGGTTAGAACGGGTAAAATACCCTAAAAGACCCGAAACCCTTTTTCAGGGCCGAAGCCTCTTAGGGCCGAACCCTCTTGGACTGAAAGCACCTAGGAACCGAAACCCCTACTGAGAACCGAACACTGCTGAGGACCGAACCGAGAACATGACCCGAACCCGAAGGTCCTTTCGGGCCCGAACCTCACAACCAGGGACCGAAACCTTCGGTCCATTTTGCCTTCGCCTCTTCAGCCTTCGCTTCCTTCAGCAGCCGAACCGAACCCTCGCAGGTTCGGCTCCCTTTTCCGGTTTTCGACCACGACTTCATTTTAAGCTCGTTTTTCATCGTTTTAACGCGAGATTTTCACCCAAAACTTTATTTTAACAATTAAAGCCCATAAATCATTAATTCCCATGTTTTTAATACAAATATTATCCAAGAAATTAGTGGGTGAAGTACAAAAAGGTGGAGTGTTGACTTATCTTTGATTTATGACACAAGCAACCACCACACCCACTCCATGACTAACCTACACTCCTCCCCACCATCCCTAGTCACTTCCTTGTACTTTTCCATCAATCATCAGCCCCTCTCACGTTCTAAGAGCTGGAACAAATCAACCTCTCTCCTCATTTTCACTCACTTGCTCTCATTTCACAAAAAAATCGAACATAAGTTTTCTCTCAAACTTTTCTCTCTATTTTGAGACTCCAAGGCTGATCATCAACCTTTATTCTACTCTTGGTAAGTATAATTCATCCTCCTGGTGATTATTACACTTCATTATACTCCAATCATCGATTGCTTACACAAACTCCATCACTTTGATGTTAGATTCTCGAAAATCTTCAAGGCATCTTCCAGTGTTCTTGAGTTGAACACTTCCCTTCTCCAACATTCATCTACTGAAATCACATAAGGTGAGTTCATACCCCTACATTTTCATGTTTTCTGATGTTTTAAGGGGGGGGGGGGGGGGAATAAAAGTTAAAACACTAAGAACACAACTCAATTCTTATAACAGCTTTCATCAGAAAAGTTGGACTCCATTCACGGACTGTTTTGGTCAACTTAAACATTTTTGTTTTCAAAACTGTACAAGGTGCAAGTAGTTCAAGTTCTGTGCTTTAAAATGGCTACTTGCACATCCCCATAAGATTTTTCTACAATTTATGGTGATTTTTACAAAACTGCCTATCATTTCAAGAACCAATCCGGACCAGTCTGTGATTATGGACGTTTTCACCTAAGTTGGAGGTCACTAAAAATCGTGAGAAATTTATGAACAAACTAGACTCATTTTCCAAACTCTTAGAATTTACGGATTCTGATTTGGACCTTTGATGATTTTTCTATAAATTTTCTAAGAACAGTAATAGAAATTGTTAACAACAGAAAAATGCTATCAATTTCATTACACCTTGTAACATGTTGAGCAAGGTGTATATCTTTATGTGATTATATGTTATTGCATTATATGACATTTTGTCTTAGTATAAGGATATACAACAGTTAATAAATGGATTTTTGCTAGATAAAGCATAGAAATAATAAATTGTTATAATCAAAGTACATCCATTACATACAAACATTTGGATAAACTATGTTAAGTATAGTTTACATACATTACTACTACTACCCTTGTTTTGATAAACTATAATAGGTATAGTTTATGATACATTACATAATACATACATTTCAAAAGGGTACATTTATACAAAGAGGATTTTCATTACACAACACGTAATTCCGTTAATGACTTTGTGAGACATTCGCTTCACTTTACAAATAAGTCTTGTATTGTAACCAGAGTCTCCTGGAGGGAGAGCGTGATAGTTGTATATAGATCTATATTGGGTCTGACAAACCCACACCTTAACTGCGTGCAACAGTTAGACCGGCAGGTCTGGGGTGACAAATGTCATAACATTTCCGACGCTTGAAGAACGTCGTTTCAGGCCAACTAGGTCATAGCATGGTTATAATAACTCACAGAAAGTATTAACAAACATAGGAATTTACAGGAATTTCATTGAAATCAAACGCGTTTATGTCGATTTAAACTGACATTATTTTCTATAAGTAAGAAAGGTTACTTATACATTTCGGTCTTTGGATATAAGACTACATTACACATTTTAAGGAAAATATCGGATTTTTCTGGAACAAACATTACATTTACAAAAGAGAGGCTCTTATCAATACAAAACAAAAGCTTATGAACTCACCAACCTTTGTATTGACACTTTTTCAAACAACTTGTATTCTCAGGAAATCACTAAACAGGTAACCAAGTGCATTTTGAGGATGTGACGTTAAGGCGTCAAACAATTCATATTTTGTCAACATATTGTAATTGATTTGGAAACATGTAATTCATACAATGATGTAACTCTTTCAATTATATATATGTTGGTTGTGTTTGCTTGAATTACTATTGCCATTGTGGTTATGATACTATACATGAAGTCCTCCACCCCCGGACGTTTCCGCCATCCTTGGTTTGGGGGTGTGACACTACTCGACGAGTTCCATTGTGGACTCAACGAGTCCAGGGCTCTCGTGCCGGGATTTTCGAATTTTCTCCCAGATTTTGTTGAGGATAATTACCAAAACTCGTTTTTGTTGCCAAAATCCGAATTTTTAAGTTTGGAATGTTTATCCTCATCAAAATTGATGGATTTGGTTAAATATGGATAATATAGGATTATTATTAGTCAAATATTTGACCTAGTAAGTTTGAAAAGTTTCAATTTTCACCCCTTAGGTTTTATAGTTTAAATTTTAACCTTAAAAGTTTTAGTTTTGAAATTTAAATAGTTAAACCCTAATATTTTGAAAGGTTTCAAAATTTGTCCTCAAGTTTTGGAATTTAAATTTTTTGATTAAAAGGTTAATTTGGAAATATTTAAATTCTAAACCCTAATGTTTTTGAAATGTTTCAAAACTTGCCCTCAAGTTTTGGAATTTAAATTTTTTAATTAAAAGTTTAATTTTTTGAAATTTTAAATTCTAAAACCCTAGTTTTGAAAAAGTTCAAATTACATCCTTATGGTTTTATTAAGTTAATTAATAGTATAATTAAAAGAGAGCTAATAAATCCATAATCACATGGTTTATGTTTAATTAAATTAAAAGGTATAATTTATTAAATTAACCCACATAGTATTTTAAAAGTATAAAATACACCCTTATACTATATATAAAATTAAAAGTCTAATATTATATATGTATAACTTAAACTGCTAGTCTTACCGTTAGTAGTCGTCATTCACGAAGTCGATCTATAAGGGGGATATAAGGTTATGGCCTGTAAAATGACCGTTTAATGGCTGTCCACTCTCACCCACCGCTTCCTTGATTGGTGGAAGGTCGTTAGCCGAACGGGTAGGATAGGGCAAACCCGCTCCTCATTAAAAGTATAATGAATAAAGTAACTAAATTTTTTACAAAATTCCCAATCTTAGTTACTTTAGGAAAAAGTGAAATCGATGCAATTCCATGGAATTACACTTTGTACCCTTGTCGAGACAATTAGTGGAGCGTGTGTCGTTAACCGACACACTAAGTTGGGTTTGGCATTGGTAGCGAAGGGTGACTCGATGTTTGTCATAGATCGATGGAGCGTGTGTGGTTAACCGGCACGTCAATTAGGTGACTGTAACATTGAGGGCACCACGTATATTCACATGGTTATTCACACTTTATTTGTGATCCTCGGCATCCCAGTCACAAATGAAGGGAATAATCGAGATTAAACATGACATTGAAAAGTTCAATGAATCTCAAAAGATCTAGGAATTTCAATTCATTTAAAACTTAACCTTCTTTTCGTTTTTCATGGTGGAAATTGGTAAATCGTCATTTACCTACCTTCAAATGTTCTGCAAGTTGGATTACGGCATCCCTCTTCCAATTTGTAGAATATTGTGTTGGGTCCTAGCCTTAATATCTCATTTGGGTGTTTTATTAAGGACTCAATCAACTAAACTTGAATTTTCTCCCGTTTTATAGATGTCAAAGTCTGACAACTATGGTCTTCCTGAATCCGTTGGAAAACGTTTTCCACGTGAAGATGATGTTCCACAATTGGATTGTGAAAATGGAAATCATGCTTCACTTCCTCCACCTTCTCCAATAATTGTCCCTGATCCACGTGTTCAAAGACTTGAAAAGTTCAAGGTCACTCATGCCCTATTGGCAATAAGACACAAAGATGGAAAGTCTATGTGTGCACACGTATTAAAGATGGAGTCACACTCTGACAGGTTAAGGATGTTGGGTGTCGATGTCTCAAGGAAGTTGGTTGTTGACTTGGTTCTTCAGTAACTTCCCGAATCATATGGTAAGTTCGTTAGAGAGTACTATATGATGGACCACGACATGACCTTATTAAGTCGACTTATTTGCTTATTGCTCCTGAATCAGAAATGATTTGGCGTACTGGTCAGCAAATTTGTCTGGTAAATCAATATCCCAACCCTCTATGGGTAATGGTAACATTGGAAGTCCAGAAACGTTTTCTCTACGCAAGAGAAAGGCTGAGTCTGAGATAGTCATGTGTACCATTCCATAAGAATCCATGTATTTCTACTACCAAAAGAAGGGGCATTGGTTACGAAGCTGCCCTGACTACCTGAGAGATCTAAGAGATGGGAGAGTCAAGATGTATGACTCTGCTTCAGGTAAAATCCACTATCTAACTCTATTAAGTTCCTATTTGGAGATTCTTAATACATGATGTGATAAGATTACATTTCAATGTTTTGAAGGATCGAAGAAAGGAAAGGAAGCTTAAAGGAAGGAGCAAGCTGAGTCTGATCGCGAAGAAATCAATTTCGATCGCATGATTCAAGGATCAGATATTTAAGCTACTACTTTAGAGTTAGGATAGATTGCTAAGTAATATTTACATAGTTTTCATTTGTAATCGCATTGTAAGGACAATATTTTTCTGCAATAAAATAAATTTCGATTTATCTTATTTATGTTTCCTTGCGATGGATTTTATGAAAATTGGTGTTTGAATGGTTCTATTGTTAGCAAGATTGTGGATGGATTTGATTCTTAGTTATGTTATTTGTGGTAATGTCAGAAATTTACCAAATGAGGAAAGATTCTCATCGCCCAAGTTTCAATTGGACAGAAACTTGGAATCATGCAACTGGTATTGTGTGATGAATGATAACCTTCGTATTTGGAAAATTGAGACTAATTCCTTGTTCACAGAAGTATGTGAGTCAAGTGAATGACTATGAGATCTGGTACACAATGTTGTGCACTAGTCAAGTCCACCACAAAGAATGATAAAATGTTCGTCATGATTTACTAAAAGATTAGTAAATATGATTATACTTAAAAGTTAAGTATGATTCTGAATCATTGGAAAGGTTTCAATGAATAGCGGTACGAATAAGAAGAATCAATTAGGCAGAAAGATAAAAGGTTCTCCAATCTAAGAAGAAGGGAGAGTACTTTTGTATCGTGTTTTATGATCGTCTTAAAGATTATAAGAACCGTATTACAATTCATCTTCTACGAACATCTTGGTGTATTAGTATGGCTGAGAAGGGGAATGGAAATTGTTGAAATGGTTAAGTCAATAAGATGAATCGTACTTCGTTCCAAAATCAAGTTTTAGATTCGTACTCCAAAATTGTGATTTGAGTGACACCATCTTAAGAAATTTAACACACTCATCAATTGTGAAGTAGGAAAATGTTTTCTTGCTCTTGCACATTTGAATTTGGTAAGTTGTGATGTCTTGGATAAGACAAAGACCAACCAGTACCAAATTGTGTGTAGGTTTGTCTTGATAAAGACACACACTAACTCTTGGATATTTGTTTTGTCAAGAAATGTTTCTTGATAAGAGAATCTAATATGTCAAGAGGTCAGTGGGAGTCTAAAGATCTTGAAAAGTTTCAAGAACAAATCAAGAAGTAAACCTATTAAACACTAGCACACGACTTGAGGATTGTAACCTATCGTGTTGACAAAATTTTATTTATGTGTCAATCCAGTTGATTGATTATGCATATGACTTCTACGAGATCTCAATTGAATGCATAAAGGCAAACACCTTTATCAATAAAAGTACATTGACTGGCATAGGTGAGCTGCTAAATAACTTGGAAGCAATGGTGGGACCCTTGATGGCAAGAAATTAAGAATGAACAACTTCCGTCCATAAGAGTTTGAATTTGTCACAAACATTATCTTACGATTATGCTTATGACAAATTTGCATGGATAGGAACACATGCACCATAAAATCTAAGTGTCATAAGGTTTTTCTCCTTCATGAAAATAATTGTGAGGAAACACTTTCACTAAGAGAGATTTTAAGGAGATAGCGATTATGTAAATTTCATTCTCAAATTCGATTATGATTACGGCATCCCTCTTCATAGTTCGAATTGTGAGATTTAGCAGTTAGTCTGAACATTTAGGACTTAGTAATATAAGTTCTGAATTAGTTTAGACACACATGTGACCTATCTAAGGAAAGGTGTGTGAATTTGAGAAGCTTAGATAAAGGCTTATCGAAGCACATCGTATTGGAAATATGAACTTTGGAAAGTCAATAAGTATTGTCTTTTAGAAGTCCAACTGATTTCTGAATACATGTCAAAGCTAGTAGGAGCATAAGTGTTATGCTAGTACGGAGATAATCATCATGTTAGTGGGAGCATGATTATTATTGCAAGTTAGCAATATTAATTATAGAAAACAAAAGTTTCACTTTGCAAAGTTGCATAGGTTGAAAAGTTGTTTTGCTATAATTAAGGGAGAGAATATTATACTTCGTTTCAAATCTAAAGGTTTAGATCGATAAATTTTGATCAAAAAATTTAGTCAAAAAGATATATGAATGTTATGTTGAAAGGATTCCACGTAAGAGAATTCTATATATGGAAATAATTGTTGCGTTCTCACACTCGATTATGATTACGACATCCCTCTTCATAGTTCGAATCGTGAGAACATGGCAAATAGAAATAGAAATATTATAGCAAAAGACTGTTAAAGTATCATGTCGTTGTAATATTCGACCGTTCTAAAATTTTCCAAATGCATAGGGCATTAAGAGGGAAAGAGGACTAGAATCGGATTTGACTGAATTAGTTAAACAACTGTCAAGGATAATCTAAGGTTCGCCAAGGATTAGTCACTTATGGACAGTTAGAAGTATAGTCATGGATGGACCATATTGACATTATTATGAATAGATAAGATTCTATTTAAAATGAGTTGTTATATGGAAAATATGGAAATGTTTCCATATTAGGAGTTGGACGTTAAGAGTTTATGTCTAGATTAGAAACTTTTATGCAAGAAGGATGTTCAAAGGCATGTACTTTGAATGTGAGACTTCGTGTCTATGGAATTGTCTTGCAACAATCCCCAAAAGAGGACTTTGTAATTTGATTGGCAATAGTGGTGCTGCGACATTACGAAAGGATCATTGCATAAAATGTTAGAATCTAACATATTCTATAACTGGCAAGAATTTGGTATTCTTACACTTGTGGTAAGGATTGGGAATTTTGAAATGAGTGTGATTGAAAATGTTATTCAATTATACTATTTCACAAAGCAAGTACCATAGGAAAGCATAGTGTGCATGCTAAGAGCATGGGACAATTGTCGTTATAATTCAAGTAAGAAGTTGATTACCCGAAAAAACAAATAATGAGTAATCAATATGGTGATTAAATAAAAGTGTTTTATTTATACTCAAAAGTTTGGGGCCATATAAGATTAGTATTATTCTTGTGTTTCAATTTGCATGTTTTGACTTCTTGAAAAATAAGATTATTCAAACGTTCCACAGTCGCTCATACTTTGGGAGTAGGTATGAAAGAAGCTTGTCATGAATTGGTCGTAGATTGTCTAAAGTGTATTAGACATAGCGAAGGTTTGCTGTAACGTTCATGAGTGCTTACGAATATGATTTGAGCATTGGATTAAACCCTCGCTCACTTGGATCACTTCATGGATTTTATCACGAGTGATTGGTGAGACGATAATATCTTATATTCTTGAAACCGAGATGTGTGAGTTGTATCTTGCAAATCGGTTGCACATTGATAATATGTAAACGCACCAGTAACTTGGTGTTATAAAACGTATTGTTGTGTGTGATTCGGTGAGTGAGTACAAGCGAGCATTGAATTGAAGTTTATCCGTTCCTTTTACCCAAAGTGGGATAAAAGCAATATCTGTGGGCCCCTCGATGATTTAGTGATGACACCTAAAGTGCTTGGCCAAGCCGGGACTAAGTTGATGTGTTCAATTATAGTTTGTTGTCAGTCGTCATAAATCGGAAATCGGGAAACAACACATAGACTGAGAGAATGATTTAAATCCATGTCTTACATCTATACGATATCTAGAATGGAGGAATATTTAATCCCTTATCTAAAGGACACGCTTCTGATAAGATCAGAGTTGACAGAGACTTTTGAAAGCTACGATTGCGGATCAGGATCTGAAGTCATACGCAAAATAGTTATTAGACTTATCCAAGTGGGAGACTGTTGGATTAGTGTCTAAGTCTATAACTATTTTGGTATGTACTTGACCCGATGGTGCATGGTCCTTTTGGGTTGCCTTCACCAAAGCAACTTGATAGGATGAATTATGGAGACAGAGGATTAATTATGATTTATTAATATATTATGAGAATAATATGTTAAAGGAGAAATCATATTGTTTAATTAATATTAGTCAATAATTAATTAAGAATTAATTTTGTGGCTAAAAGAGATTAATTAAACTTAGGGGACTAGAACTATCAATTGTGTGATAGTTGAATATTGGGCTAATGGACTCCATATTAGAGGAGTGGACGAATTCTATGGGGAAACCCATTAGAAATCGTCCAAGGCCTCTAAGGAGGGAGTACATGGGCTGCTTAGGGCCTAAGCAGTCAAATTAGGGTTTCCTTGTTAGATAACCCTAATAGCCTCACTATTTAAGGACCCCTAGGGGACCAAAAACGTGGCTAAGAGTTTCCTTAGGGTTTCTAGACGTTTTTGAGTGCTTCTCCTCTTCTCCTTCTTTATCCTCTTGTTCTTGGTGTTTGTGAGCCATTAGAGGTGTGACATTTGTGACACAAATCTTTTAGAAGCCAATTACAAGAAGGAATAGATTGTTATTACTACATAACAATCAAGGTAAGATCTAAACCCTAATTCATATGTTATCTGATTATCACCTGCTAGATCTAGGGTTTATGGCTTTGGATGATTATTGCATGTTCATTAGACAAACTAGATCCAAAGCTTTAGGGTTTGCATGTACACCATAGGTATGTTGTAGTGCTCAAAACCCATCACTATCTTCATAAGATATTTTAAGAATATGAGAAAAAGAGAATTCACGTTAGTTGATTTTAATTCTTAATTATTAATCCAAAAATTTAAATTAAGGCTAGGATCCATATTTTCGATTCAAACTTTGACGAGGGATGTCGTAATTAAATTCGAAGCAATTTTAGGTAGGTAAGGCTTTTATCAATTCCAATCTTATGAAACTCATAGATCTTTTGAGATTCATTGAATCTTATCAATGGCATGTTTAATATTTGATTATGCTCTCACTTTTGTGACTGGGATGGCGAGGATCACAAACAAGATGTGAATAACCATGCAAATGCGGTTGACAACCTTGATGTCATTTATCATCTCACATTGATGTGCCAGTAAACCATACACGATCCATCAACAATGATATTTTTCAAGATGTCTGTCATATCTCTTTATAGTCCCTATTAGTGTCGGTCAACCACACACGCTCTACTAACGACATATAAAGCGTGATGTGCGTTTTCATGGATTAGCATACTTTTAACATTGTTCCTAAAGTAACTAAGAGTGAGATTTTTTTTAAAAAAGTTTAGTTACTTTATATCATTATACCTATTAATGAGATATGTCCTATCAAATCTGTTCGGCTAACGACTCTCCGCCACATAGGAGAGCGGTGGGTGAGTGGACATACCCATTCAACTGCCATTTTATAGGCCGCTCCCTTATACCCTCTTTATAGTATGGTTTCATGAATGAGGCGTACTAACGATTTGACTGAATTTTCTTAAACATATAATATATTAAACTATTAATAGTACATATATAAGGAGTATTTTAAAACTTTTCTAAAATACTAGGTTTAAATTTAAATTTTCGAAATTAATTTAATTTAAAATAAACCAATTTTGTTTTAATATTTTTCTTTTAATTAAACAATTAATTAAATTAGTTAAATCGTTATGAATTAAATAATTATTTATCATTAACCAATTAATAAAATAATTCAAATTTAATCTTAATCCTAAGCCTTCTAATTCTCGAAAATAAGGCTAGGGTTTATTAGATTTTAATTGTTCAAATTTTAAACATCTTAAAATAGCAAATAAGGAAACAAGGCAAACCGTATAAGTGATCCTTAGAAATTTCAAAATTAGGCAAGGGGCTAGGGTTTCTAAAACCCTTGTAGATTTGAAAATATAGGGTGGAGGCTCGGGTTTCAAGAACCCTATGACATTTTCGAAAATACCTCTTTGTGGTTTAGTTTCTATAAACCCTAATATTGATCAATTCAACTTTGTGTAAGATCAATACACTACAATAAAAACGCGTTTTTGCTACGGAAGGAATCCGTTGCGAAAAGCTGAAATTTCGTTGCAAAAGATGAATAGCGACGGAATTTGCAACGACCTATTTCCATCCCTAAAAACGTCGTAGCGAGGGTTTGCAACGGAAAAGATAATTCTGTCACAAATGTGACAACGGAATGAAATCTGTGGTAGGTGGTATTCCGTAGTAGGATTCCATCGCACAATCCGTGTTAGTTATTCCATCCAAAATCTGTGGTGGTGATTCCCTAGCAAATTACGTGGTGGTGATTCCCTAGCATATTCCGTGGTGGTGATTCCCTAGCAAATTCTGTGGTGATGAATCCCTAGTAAATTCTGTTGTGGTCATTCCCTAGTAAATTCCATGGTGGTCATTCCCTAGTAAATTACGTGGTTGTGATTCCATAGCAAATTCCGTCGTGCTGAATCCCTAGCAAAGTCTGTTTGATGATTTCCTAGCAAATTCCATGGTCATGAATCCCTAGCAAATTCCGTTTGATGACTTCCTAGCAAATCCCGTGGTCATGAATCCCTGGCAATTTTAGTGGTGTATATTATATACCAGATTCCATATGGACCGATGGATAATTGATTTATAAATTATATCCAAATTATTTTGTAGTAATATATGAAAAACAAAAAAAAAAACAAAAAAAATCAAAACCATAATATCATAAAATAATACAATAATTATTTATTACATGGAAAAAAGAAAGTTGCTACTCTAAAATACATAATCTACAATAAACATATATCAACCTACGACTATTGTTGTTTTGTAAAGACATTAATAAGATCCAATGTTGTTTAAAGTTCTTTTTCAAGATGTCCGACCTTTGCTTTGTTTTCCTCTTGTTGGGCGTTCATCATTTCTTTAAGCTCTTCGTTTTGCTGTTTTTGTTTAGCAACAAGCTCCCTCATTTCTTCTATTTCATCATTTTTTTTCCGGAATGTAACATACATCCGTTTTACCGTTCCTATTGGGAACCGCCTTTGCAAACGAGTCTAATCCATAATGTCTTTTTTTTTCATGACCACCAACAACAGAATAAAATAGCTTGTCCTCCTCAAATTCAACACCTTCAGCTTCCAACTCTTCCCGTTTTTCTGTATAGGCCGCCTACAAATTAAAAATAATATAAGTTAAAAGATATCAAATTTATGAATGATATTATGGAGTAGCTACAATATAAAAGTTTAACACTGAAATGAATATTACATGAATTTGTCTATCTTTTTCATTTGTGAAAGTGACTCCATCGTGATTCTTCGTGTGTGTATACATGAACAATTCACTATGGGCTGGATCACGTCCTAATTTCCTCTTCTGCATAAATACCATATAAAATGTCAAACATACAGATAAACATATATAAACATTGATACGATGTACCATTAAAAAATTACAAAATCAGAAGCTATCTTCAAATGACTTGCGGATCCAGCGTTATGTGTAAGTTTTGCTACTCCATCAGCCACACCGTTACGCCTATTTTTCTTATTCTGCTCATATTTTAGCTTGTATTCTTCTACATTCCATTTTAATTGCCAGGAGTTCCAAACTTCCTGTGGAATATGAGCTGGTTTAAAGCCATGTTTTTTTATTTTTGGGCTCCGCATGTTGAAGAGATATTGACCATAACTTTGTTCCGCTTTCCTTGCCCAAGCTTGCCTCATCTGCGAGTCTATTGTTTCATCCCAACAACATTTTTTCTACACATTAATAATATAAACATAAGTTTAAGTGTAAATGTTTACCAAACAACAATTTATCACATATAGTTAATTACCCGAAACTCCTCCCAATATAATTCACACATTTCTTTGCTTACTTTCCCCCAAGTGTACCCTTTCGGATCTACTCTTTGTAAAAAGCTCCGACTAATAAGGTGTGCATAAGGGCCTGGTGGCATTAGCCTGCAAGTAATTAATCATGTGATGTGTTAAGTTATGAATTGATATATAAAAGGTTATACATAGAAAAAGTTGTAATTAAAATTTGATTGGTAACTCACGGTTTTTTCCAAACATGAACAGTTAAAGGTCCATCTGGTCCACAATCTTTAGAGGAATTGTTTTCACCTTCTACACTTTCCACTACAGATCCATTCATGGTTGGTTTTGTTGGTGATGGGGTAGATTTTGGGATAGGTGTTGTTGATGGGGTATATTCTGGGGTAGGTGTTGTTGATGGGCTATATTCTGGGGTAGGTGTTGGGATAGACGTATATGTTGAGGATGTGGTAGTTCCTTTACTTAAGGAGGGTGTGGTAGTTACTGTAGTTGTGGAGGATGGTGGTGTAGATGCAGGTTTTGAGGTTGTGGTAGAATATATAGGTGTTGATGATGTGGTAGTGGGTGTCGGTGTTGAGGATGGTTTAGATGATGTAGGTGCTGAAGTTTTGGTTATTGATGTAAGTGTTGAGGATTGTATTGTTCCAGTTTCTGAAGTTTTAGATGTATTTTCTAAGGAGGGTGTGGATGTTGTAAGTGATGTCGAGGAAGTGGTAGTCATGGGTGATGTTAATGATGTAAGTTTAGGGGTTTTGTTGGTAGATGTTATAGGTGCTTTGGATGTGGTTGTTGGTATTGGGAAGTCGATTTCTTCATCTTGTAACTGTCTGTTTACGAATTTTGAAGCAGAAATCCTGTTGTGTTTCATAACCTGTGGAACAGAAATCCTGTTGTGTTTCATAACCTCTTGCTTAAAAATTAACAAAAAGTGTAGTCGATACCAATGTATTAAAGATGATAAACTACTGATGACAAGAGAGACACAAACAATAAAAATAAATTATATATGAAGGCATTACTATGCATGCAAACTATTGAATACAATCAAAACCAATTTACTTCTAATTTAAGATGATAAAATACATGAAGATGATAAAAGAACAAAAAACGATCAATCATCACGATAACAGTAAATTAAATAAAATTAAATTTTAGATGAGTGACAACCTATATCGCCAAAGTCAGTGCACAAACGTATAATGAACAAAGATTTCGATCAATTAGCTGCCGGAGATGATGATTATAGAAAATGTAAACCCTAATTCTAGTCAGTAAACTTACCCTAATATGTGGCATAAACGTGTGTAGGTTGGAGGGAAAGGAATTGCGAAAAATTTTGAACCTCCGCTAATTAAAATTTCGAACAGTGCTAATTACCGCTAAATATTTAGTAATTCAAATTTATTAAAGTAGTTACAGATTGACAGAGAGGGTATATACATATAGGCAACGTCAAGAAAGAACATAGACTAACTATGTGCTCAAAGTATAATTTTAATTTAAAATTATAAACGAGGATTAAACATTAATAAACTATACATCTTTATGCTTTTATGTTTAAATCGAAATTTATATACAAAAGACATACGCGTCATGTTAAAATATATGGTAGTTGCTTATTGTGTCCATGGTATACCCATCGATGACATATGGAGGACATATGGGTCATTGGTCAACATGGTAGTTGCTTATGGTGTCCATGGATGACATATGGGTCATTGGTCAACATGTTAGTTGCTTATGGTGTCCATGGATGACATATGGGTCATTGGTAAACATGGTAGTTGCTTATGGTGTCCATGGATGACATATGGGTCATTGGTCAACATGGTAGTGGCTTATGGTGTCCATGGATGACATATTGGTCATTGGTCAACATGGTAGTTGCTTATGGTGTCCATGGATGACATATGGGTCATTGGTCAATATGGTAGTGGCTTATGGTGTCCATGGATGACATATGGGTCATTGGTCAACATGGTAGTGGCTTATGGTGTCCATGGATGACATATGGGTCATTGGTCAACATGGTAGTTGCTTATGGTGTATATGGATGACATATGGGCCATTGGTCAACATGGTAGTGTATTATGGTGTCCATGGATGACATATGGATGACATATGGGTCATTGGTCAACATGGTAGTCAATTATGGTGTCCATGGATGACATATAGGTCATTGGTCACCATAGTAGTGGCTTATGGTGTATAAGGATGACATATGGATGACATATGGGTCATTGGTCAACATGGTAGTGGCTTATGGTGTATATGGATCACATATGGGCCATTGGTAAACATGGTAGTGGCTTATGGTTTCCATGGATGACATATGGGTCATTGGTCACCATGGTAGTGGCTTATGGTGTATATGGATGACATGTGGGTCATTGGTCAACATGGTAGTAGCTTATGGTGTATATCGATGATATGGGCCATTGGTCAACATGGTAGTGGCTTATGGTGTCCATGGATGACATATGGGTCATTGGTCAGCATGTTAGTGGCTTATGGTGTATATGGATGACATATGGGTCATTGGTCAACATGGTAGTGGCTTATCGTGTATATGGATGACATATACGCCATTGGTAAACATGGTAGTGGCTTATGGTGTCCATGGATGACATATGGGTCATTGATCACCATGATAGTGGCTTATGGTGTATATGGATGACATATGGGCCATTGGTCAACATGGTACTGGCTTATAGTATCCATGGATGACATATGGGTCATTGGTCAACATGGTAGTTGCTTATGGTGTCCATGGATGACATATGGGCCATTAGTCAACATTGTATGGCTTATGGTTTGCATGGATGACATATGGGTCATTGGTCAACATGGTAGTGGCTTATGGTGTCCATAGATGACATATGGGTCATTGGTCACCATGGTAGTGGCTTATGGTGTATATGGATGACATATGGATGGCATTTGGGTCATTAGTAAACATGGTAGTGGGTTATGGTATATATGGATGACATATGGGCTATTGGTCAACATGGTAGTCGCATATCGTGTCCATGGATGACATATGGGTCATTGGTCACCATAGTAATGGCTTACGGTGTATATGGATGACATATGGGCCATTGGTGAACCTGGTAGTGGATTATGGTGTCCATGGATGACATATGGATGACATATGGCTCATTGGTCAACATGGTAGTTGCTTATGGTTCCCATCGATGACATATGGGTGACATATGGGTCATTGGTCAACATGGTAGTGGCTTATGGTGTCTATGGATGACCTATGGGTCATTGGTCACCATGGTAGAGGCTTATGGTGTATATAGATGACATATGGATGACATATGGGTCATTGGTCAACATGGTAGTGGGTTATGGTGTATATGGATGACATAGGGCCATTGGTCAACATGGTAGTGGCTTATGGTGTCCATGGATGACATATGGGTCATTGGTCACCATCGTAGTGGCTTATGGTGTCAATGGATGACAAATGGGTCAGTGGTCACCATGGTAGTGTCCTATGGTGTATATGGATGACATATGGATGACATATGGGTCATTGGTGAGCATGGTAGTGGCTTATGGTGTATGTAGATGACATATGGGCCATTGGTCAATATGGTAGTGGCTTATGGTCTCCATGGATGACATATGGTCATTGGTCACCATGATACTAGCTTATGGTGTATATGGATGACATATGGGCCATTAGTCAACATGGTAGTTGCTTATGTTGTCCATGGATGACATATGTGCTATTGGTCAACATGGTAGTGGCTTATGGTGTCCATGGATGACATATGGGTCATTGGTCAAGATAGTAGTGGCTTATGGTGTCCATGGATGACATATGAGTCATTGGTCACCATGGTAGTGGCTTATGGTGTATATGGATGACATGTAGGTCATTGGTCAACATGGTAGTGGCTTATGGTGTATATCGATGACATATGGGCCATTGGTCAACATGGTAGTGGCTTATGGTGTCTCTGGATGACATATGGGTCATTGTTCAACATGGTAGTGGCTTACGGTGTATATGGATGACATATGGGTCATTGGTCAACATGGCAGTGGCTTATGGTGTAAATGGATGACATATGGGCCATTGGTCAACATGGTAGTGGCTTATGGTGTCCAGTGATGACATATGGGTCATTGGTCACCATGATACTGGCTTATGGTGTATATGGATGACATATGGGCCATTGGTCAACATGGTAGTGGCTTATGGTGTCCATGGATGACATAAGCATGGCATATGGGTCATTGGTCAACATGGTAGTTGCTTATGGTGTCCATGGATGACATATGGACCATTGGTCAACATGGTATGGCTTATGGTGTCCATGGATGACATATGGGTCATTGGTCAAACATGGTAGTGGCTTATGGTGTCTATGGATGACATATGGGTCATTGGTCACCATGGTAGTGGCTTATGGTCTATATAGATGACATATGGATGGCATATGGGTCATCGGTAAACATGGTAGTGGGTTATCGTGATATGGATGACATATGGGCCATTGGTTAACATGGTAGTGGCTTATCGTGTCCATGGATGACATATGGGTCATTGGTCACCATGGTAGTGGCTTATGGTGTATGTGGATGACATATGGGCTATTGGTCAACATGGTAGTGGCTTATGGTGTCCATGGATGACATATGGGTCATTGGTCACCATCGTAGTGGCTTATGGTGTCAATGGATGACAAATGGGTCAGTGGTCACCATGGTAGTGTCCTATGGTGTATATGGATGACATATGGATGACATATGGGTCATTGGTGAGCATGGTAGTGGCTTATGGTGTATGTAGATGACATATGGGCCATTGGTCAATATGGTAGTGGCTTATGGTCTCCATGGATGACATATGGTCATTGGTCACCATGATACTAGCTTATGGTGTATATGGATGACATATGGGCCATTAGTCAACATGGTAGTTGCTTATGTTGTCCATGGATGACATATGTGCTATTGGTCAACATGGTAGTGGCTTATGGTGTCCATGGATGACATATGGGTCATTGGTCAAGATAGTAGTGGCTTATGGTGTCCATGGATGACATATGAGTCATTGGTCACCATGGTAGTGGCTTATGGTGTATATGGATGACATGTAGGTCATTGGTCAACATGGTAGTGGCTTATGGTGTATATCGATGACATATGGGCCATTGGTCAACATGGTAGTGGCTTATGGTGTCTCTGGATGACATATGGGTCATTGTTCAACATGGTAGTGGCTTACGGTGTATATGGATGACATATGGGTCATTGGTCAACATGGCAGTGGCTTATGGTGTAAATGGATGACATATGGGCCATTGGTCAACATGGTAGTGGCTTATGGTGTCCAGTGATGACATATGGGTCATTGGTCACCATGATACTGGCTTATGGTGTATATGGATGACATATGGGCCATTGGTCAACATGGTAGTGGCTTATGGTGTCCATGGATGACATAAGCATGGCATATGGGTCATTGGTCAACATGGTAGTTGCTTATGGTGTCCATGGATGACATATGGACCATTGGTCAACATGGTATGGCTTATGGTGTCCATGGATGACATATGGGTCATTGGTCAAACATGGTAGTGGCTTATGGTGTCTATGGATGACATATGGGTCATTGGTCACCATGGTAGTGGCTTATGGTCTATATAGATGACATATGGATGGCATATGGGTCATCGGTAAACATGGTAGTGGGTTATCGTGATATGGATGACATATGGGCCATTGGTTAACATGGTAGTGGCTTATCGTGTCCATGGATGACATATGGGTCATTGGTCACCATGGTAGTGGCTTATGGTGTATGTGGATGACATATGGGCCATTGGTCAACATGGTAGTGGCTTATGGTGTCCATGGATGACATATGGGTCATTGGTCAACATGGTAGTTGCTTATGGTGTCCATGGATGACATATGGGTCATTGGTCAACACGGTAGTGGCTTATGGTGTCCATGGACGACCTATGGATCATTGGTCACCATGGTAGTGGCTTATGGTGTATATGGATGACATATGGGTCATTGGTCAACATGGTAGTGGCTTATGGTGTATATGGATGACATAAGGGCCATTGGTCAACATGGTAGTGGCTTATGGTGTCTATGGATGACATATGGGCCATTGGTCAACATGGTAGTGGTTTATGGTGTCCATGGATGCCATATGGATGACATATGGGTCATTGGTCAACATGGTAGTTGCTTCTGTTGTGCATGGATGACATATGGGCCATTGGTCAACATGGTAGTGGCTTATGGTGTCCATGGATGACATATGGATGACAAATGGGTCATTGGTCAACATGGTAGTGGCTTATGGTGTCCATGGATGACATATGGGTCATTGGTCACCATGGTAGTGGCTTATGGTGTATATGGATGACGTATGGGTCATTGGTCAACATGGTATTGCCTTATGGTGTATATGGATGACATATGGGCCATTGGTCAACATGGTAGTGGCTTATGGTGTCCATGGATGACATATGGGTCATTGGTCACAATGGTAGTGGCTTATCTTGTATATGGATGACATATGGGCCATTGGTCAAAATGGTAGTGGCTTATGGTGTCCATGGATAACATATGGGTCATTGGTCAACATGGTAGTGACTTATGGTGTCCATGGATGACATATGGGTCATTGGTCACCATGGTAGTAGCTTATGGTATGTATGGATGACATATGGGTCATTGGTCAACATGATAGTGGCTTATGGTGTATATGGATGACATATGGGCAGCAATATTAATGAACATAATATTATGGTTTTTCAATTAGAAGAAACGGAAGTTAATTTAGTTTTGCTCGGAAACGCGTCTTACTTCCTACCCGAAGTCGCAGGTTCGAATCCTACTTATGTCAATAATTTTATTTAAATTCTTCTCTCTAAATTTTATCAATATTTTTATTTAACTTCATCTTTTTAAATTTAGACTTTCAATTTATTTACAAAAATGCCCGTAGGTATTGACAAAAATACCCTAACCATTTACGTAGTAACCTTTGTACGGTAAAGGGAAATTATGTCAATTCATAGTTTAAACACTTAAGCGCCATAATTTGTAGTCAGACTTATCCCGTCGTTTCAGTTTATCGGCGATTGATCATCTACATTCCATTCCCAACAATCAAAATTCTGGCACGTTGATCAATAAACCCTAAAATCGTTGTTGTTATATAATTTGAATCACACTCGACGCAGTTCAACATAATGGCAGCGAGTTGTTCATCAGAAAGAATGCAAACAAGACAACAAGGAACAATAATTACTGCTTTGCTGTCGCACTTGATCGAAAAAATAGTAACTACGGTTGGAGGAAATTCACCAATCGATACTTTTAAGTGCCAGTTAGTGTAAGTATGATGTGCATTACTTATATTATACTTATATACATATTTAATTTAGTGTTTAATAGATTAATTTTGTTGATTTGTGAATTATAGTTGCAAACTCTTTACGGATTCTGTCACATCAGATGCAATATATAAAATCATAGATACAAATCGATTAAGGTTTTGTCCATTAAGTATTCAACAATATGAAGTCATAAGCAAATGCAGAAAGTTGAACAACCCACACGTACTCTTCAACGATGGAATGGTACTCTTTTTTTAAGAAATCGGATAATTGCGAATTCAATTAGTTTTCTATATTTGTATTTTTAAAATTGTATGATTACTTATTGTATGTCAGGTGAAGTATTTTACGATAGGTGAAGAAATAGTAGGGAAACAGTTGCTTCAAGATGCAGCCGATCAGGGGCAGTTGGATGCGATCTTCGTTCTGGGAATGATGTTGATGGCCGAAGGCATTGAAAGGAAGCAAGAATCTCTGATCATGTTAAATAATGCCTACGTTAATACTAGAAGATCAAAGCAGATAAAATTCCATGGCTTACATAGAAGTTGTGCAAAGCATCCTTCTGTGAGCAGTTATGTAACAACTTTTATGTATCAATACAGTTGGTTGTTGAATTGTCAAATTTATTTGGGGGATGAATGTTTTGTTAAGTTTGCTATGATGTTTAACATTAGTTTGGAGTAGTTATATATATGATTGTTGTTTGATTAACACAATTAGTGATGCATATTGTATGTTTATTTTGGTGTAATGGGAATACATACTTTTAACTTTATTAAATGTTAATATATATATATATATATATATATATATATATATATATATATATATATATATATATATATATATATATATATGTTAGTTTTGATATGTATGTTATTTTTGCCTTTTCATTTTACTAACCAAAAGTTCATTGTGACCTAGTTGGATAGATTTCAAGGGCACTTTGGTCTATTTGCAATCTCTAAAGTGAAGGCGCCATTTTTGCTATGGAAATAAAAAAAAGTGTTTAATCAAGTCGTTATTAAGGAAAAAACTATATATATAGAATTTATATTTTAAGTAGATCTATATCTATATTTATTATGAATGTTATTTAAATTTATAATTACCCGTATACTACATGGGTTTTAACCTGTTATTGAATAATATCGACCCAATAATATGACCTAGTATCCATCCAACACATTGAAATCAAGGGTTGTCGAAGGTTCCCTAATCGATACACACTTTGTTTGAATATGTGTTCTGCAAGTGTCGATCTCAATTAAACCATTCTACTAATATTCTAAGCCTTTATCCAATTATAAAAGTTATTTAACCATTCAAATTAGAAAACTTTGAAGATTCGTTCAGCATTCGGTCATTAGCTTTGTAAAACGAGTCGTTGTTAAGGTACCTTTGCGATGTTTGTATGGTAACTATATATTTACTTCAAATGTCATATATGAATTCAAATCAACATTAATGAACATACATTTAATATTGTGTTATTTAAATTTATACTTTACAGATTTAAGACAATGAACAATCCAAGTAGAAAATGGATGTATGAAAGAAAAGATAGTAGTAGTTGTATATCGCTTGTTTTCATACAAGGAGTGAAAAAGTTTATAGATTTTGCTACCAGTCAACATAGGTTCATGGACGAAGATAAAATCAAATGCCCATGCATAAAATGTCGTAACATACCATATACATAAGTTGATATTGTTAAGCATCATTTGTACAAGTTTGGTTTTGTTGAGGAATATTGGTGTTGGGATAAACATGGAGAAACATCAATTGATGATGACAATACGTTTTTAGGGGTGGATGATTCAAACACAAATTTTAGTGAAGGTGCATGTTGTTATAGAGAAATGGTCATAGATGCAATGGCTCCTGATTTAAATAATAGTGATCTTGAAGAGAAGCCAAATGCAATAGATAAAAAATTCTTTGATATTCTCGATGCAGCCGATAAAGAATTATGGCGTGGATGTAAAAAAGTGACACAACTATCTGCTGTAGCTAGACTATTGAATATAAAATCAGAGTATCGCATACCTGAGCAAAGTTATGATGCTATCTGCCAGTTGATAAATGATGTGTTACCGGAGGAGAATAATATGGTAGGTAGTTTATACGAGAGCAAAAAGTTAATACAAGCAGTAGGTTTGCCTATGGAGATGATTGACTGCTGTAGGTCTGGATGTATGATATACTGGAGGCAAGACAAAGATCTTTATCGGTGTAAATTCTGCAATGCAGATAGGTACAAACGTTCAAAAAATTTGGCTAGATTTTCTCGCGTGTCACACCCCCAAACCAGAACGGTGGAAACGTTCGGGGGTGGATGACGTCATGTATAGTATCACAACAATTGTATCATAGAAATCATAGTAAACACAACCAAACATTGAATACATATATGAAAAGAGTTTACATTTGTTTGATTCTTGTTTTTATACATCAAAAGTATAATCAAAATAGAAAGACGTGACTCTATACGCTCCGTCTTCTGAAAACTCCAGGAGGTACCTGTCTACTGATTTCCTGAGAATACAAGCAGTTTTGAAAGAGTATCAGCATAAAGCTAGTGAGTTCATAAGCGATGTTTTTGTAATGAAAACCTGTTGATGACTTTGTAAAAATGTTCGCATATTTCCAAGAAAATCCAATATTTTCTTTAGTAAGAGTGAGATAATATCAGTTCTATCTATAACCAATTAGTTCATGCTAGCCACGTATAAACCAATATCGAACAGACGGTTGACTGTATGAATCTGCCCTAAATCCACAACTAAATAAGGAACAAGAAATGAGGCGGGAAACACACATTCCATAGTCTATCGAATATTCTCCATACGCAACCTGGATGCCTAAACTAAGGAATTAGAGAATTAACTATGAATGTTTGTTACTATATTCTGTTATAGTATAGAAAAACATTAGTTTGTATATCTAGTTACTAATAACCGTAGTATGTGTGTATTCTTGTACAAAACCTTTGAATAGTATATTTTGTATGAAAAACTCTGGTTAGCACTAGTGTGTATAGTAATTCCCGTATGAAAACCCTGGTTACTTCCAGTAGTTTCATTACATAAAATAAAACTAATAAAGAATGAAATGCTATAAACAAATGATTAGTTTATACTATTGTGAGTCGTATAACCATGCTTGATATGACCTAGTGACCTTTACAACGTTCTTCAGGCGTCGGTTACATGACATTTGTCACCTCAGGCATGCCCGCCTAACTGTAGCTAGCAGTTCAGGTGTGGGATTGTCAGTCCCGAATAGATCTATTCACAAATCTCACGCTCTCCCTCCAGGAGACTCTGTTTATACTATGATAGGATTTAATTAAGTACCCCTAAGAGTACAGATTTGAAGTAGAGTCTCATAATTATGTATAATCTAGTTTACGTGTAAATATGTATTGTTCTCTTGTATTTGAATCTGTTGAATACTGGATAAGGTAATAATTATACTTAAATAATTATTAAATATTGTACTCTTGTAGTAATGTATATCATAAACTAAATCTGTCATAGTTTCTATGTTTAGCAGTGTATAACTCTGAATTTGTAAAAGTTGTGTATTAAAAACCCCAAACTATACATATTATAGTTTGCATGAATATTGTGTATTTGGTTCGTATACGGATCTGAAAATTTTGCAATTATGGTTGTACGTTGAAAACGTCCCTTATGCTCAACATAGTACAAAAGAGATAAAATATCTAAATATTTTATAAAACATGGAAATCGTTTGTCTGTATCAATTGCATAAGTTTTATACTTGTTAAAAATTCCTTTTGTTTTAGTTCAAAAAAATAACTTGTGTTTGGCTTGTATTCCCCCCTGAAAACATTAAAAATCGTAAAAGTGTAGGGGTATGAACCCACTGTTGTTGTGTGAAAACGTCGATTGGAAACGAAGATCCTCGGGTTGTTGTACGTGGCACTTAACGGAATCCTAATATCAATAAATACATATATGCATCTAGATTAGCGATTTCGTTAGGTAAAGTGTTAGAAAAACACTTGTTTTCGGTTAAGGAATGTTACCGGGACTTGACTGAATCGAGAAAACGAGCTTTTCACTGCCTAAGTGACGTGTACGGCCGTGAACAGGGGTGTACGGCCGGACAAGCAGTGTATGGCCGTAAACAGGGTGTACGGCCGTGAACTCTTCTTTAAGGGTTGTACGGCCCTTTGCAGATTTGAAGGTGTACGGCCGTACACTCAAGAACAAGGGTGTTTGATTTCGAGGAAAATGTGCGCTAGATGCTCCGAAATGACCCCCAATGGTGATTCTCGACGTTTTTCAGAAGTTTCAGAGTGTTTTTAGGGGTGTACGGTGAGGGGTTCTAGAGAGAGAATGAGAGAGTTTCCGGTCAAAAGTGTTCAAATAGGGTGGGGGTCCTGTATTTATAGGCCGGGGGTATGGTCAGTGGTGGGGTCCACCTGACACCAGCCGTAAACGGGTGTACGGCCGTACACGGGTGTGCGTCCGTACATGGGTGTGCGGCCGTACACGGGTGTGCGGCCATGCACTCAGTTAGGCCAAAAAATGATTTGTTTTTCAATGACTTCGGGTTTTCGCATGATTTGGTTCCGAATTGCTTATATAAATTTAATTATATAAAACTAGATGATTTCCTAAAACATGAAGTTTTGACGGAACTTAATAAAATTCAAATTTTATTAACGGAAATTAGGATAATGGAACGGAAAAAATTTCGAGTTGTCACATCGCGTATCCTTCAAGAAAATGCATTACTTTCCTTTGACTCCAAGGTTGAAGAGATTGTATGCGTCACAAGCCACAGCCGCTTCCATGCGATGGCACTCCGAGAATCATGGACATGATGCTGGAGTAATGTGTCATCCATCCGATTCAGAAGCTTGGAAGCACTTTGACAAAAGTCATCCTTCATTTGCAGTAGAAGTACGTAATGTAAGATTAGGCCTAAGTACAGATGGGTTTGCACCACATGGAGCATTTAGAAAACAATATTCATCTTGGCCTATTATTATCACACCTTATAACTTGCCACCTTCTATGTGCATGAAAGATCCTTACATGTTTTTGACCGCACTAGTGCCAGCACCGTCAAACCCTAAGCATAAAATAGATGTATTTTTGCAACCAGTTGTTGCAGAGTTGGAGCAGTTATGGGAAGAAGGCGTAGTAACATATGATATATCTTTAAAACAAAATTTCCATCTAAGAGCAGCTTTGATGTGGACAATAAGCGATTTTCCAGCATATGCAATGTTTTCCGGATGGTCTACAGCAGGTAAGCTAGCATGTCCTCATGGTGGGAAACATACACAAGCATTCAGACTAAAGAATGGTAATAAGATGTCATGGTTTGACTGCCATAGAATCTTTCTACAGGTAAATCACCCATATAGAAAGGATAAAAATAAGTTCAAGAAGAATGGTGAAGTGATATAAGGTCCTTCTCCAAGTAAGAATGGTGAACAAACTTTAAGGGAGATTGAACAATTAGGTTTGGTAAAAGTGATTGAACTAAATGCTGATGATGTAATCAAAAGTTGTGGCGATCATGTTTGGAAAAAGAAAAGTATATTTTGGGATTTACCATATTGGAAAACAAACCTCATTAGACATAAATTTGATGTTATGCATATTGTGAAAAATGTATTTGAAAACTTTTTTTACACTGTAATGGATGTCAAAGGGAAGACGAAGGACAATGTAGCATCCAGAAGAGATCTGAATCTCTATTGTAGGAAGAGAAAAGGAGTCGAAGATAATGAAAGAGCATATTACACTCTGAACAAGAATCAAAAGAAAGCCATATGCAAATGGGTGGAGAAATTGCGTTTCCCCGATGGTTATATTTCTAATTTGGGGAGGTGTGTTGATTTAACAGGGTGTAGACTGTTCGGAATGAAAAGCCACGATTGTCATGTTTTTATGAAAAGATTGATGCCAATTACATTTCATGAGATGTTGCCAAAACAAGTGTGGGGAGCATTAACAGAGTTGAGTATTTTCTTCAAAACATTAACAGCAACATCAATCACAATAAAAGACATGGAAAGGATTGAAACCGAGATGCCAATAATACTATGTAAATTAGAGACCATCTTTTTCCCTGGTATTTTTAACTCCATGGAACATTTACCAGTACATTTGCCATATGAAGCAAAGATACCCGGTCCTGTCCAATATCGGTGGACGTATCCATTTGAAAAGTTGGTATGGTACATCATAATGTATGTTGTTGTTTTTGTAAGCTGATTTAAATAATATTCACTATAGGTATCTAAATTAGTTGAAAAAAGATGTGAAAAATAAAGCGCGAGTGGAAGGGTCCGCTGTTAACACGTACTTTCTATGTGAAGCATCAATATTTTTCTCTCATTATTTCGAGACTGGTGTCCCCACACGTAATAGAAAGTTGCCTTGAAATGATGATGGAGGAGGAGATGAGCAAGCGGATGCTAACAACGACATGTTAGATATATTTTCATATCCTGGGCGTCATTATGGAAGATTCATGAATAGAATGATGTCTGATGAGGAAGTGCATGCTGCCCAAACTTATATACTCCTTAATGAAGATAAGATCAAACATTACATCAGGTACGTAACATATGCATCACTTTTAATTATAATAATCATTTGTTGTGTAATTGCTATGAATTAATAACATTAACATGCATTATTTTGTTTATTACATTCATAGTAACTTCAAAATGTTATTCAAATGGTGATACAAAATATTTGAAGAAAATTTGAATGAACTTATGGGGGATATGGATGAACAGGTCATTGCAGCTGAAGTTGAGAAGAACTTTGTAGTATGGTTTCAAATCTACGTGGGTGTTATTTTTGTAGTTTTTAAAATTTATTATTTTTTGTTATGGTTATAATTAACTCTAATTAAGTGTTTTACCATTTTTCATATAGGCACGTAAGATCCCGATAAACAACAAGTATATATCTGACCTTTCCAAAATGCCATTCAAAAAAGTGAAATTATATAGTGTATACTTTGTCAATAGTTACAAGTTTCACACAAAAGCTCATAGTCTGAACAAATCAACAGCCAATAGCGGATTGTGTGTTAGTAGCCAAGGAGGTGATTATTATGGTAAGGTAGAGAAAATTTTAGAAATGGAGTACCCTGGTTACCCAATTAAAACCACGGTTTTGTTTAAATGTCATTGGTACGATCCAACACCTAACATAGGTGTTAAGGTTCACAAATAATATAACTTGGTCGAGATAAACGTCCAAAGAAAATACAACAAGTTCGAGCCATTTGTTTTAGCCATGCACGCCACTCAAGTGTGTTACATTCCTTACCCAAGTTCGAAAACAAACAACTCGGACTGGTGGGCTGTATTTAAAGTTAAACCTCGTGGTTGGACCGATGAAAATCATCCTCAGAAAGACGTTGCTTTCCAAGAAGATGAAGTTGAATCAAATGAAATCATTATACCATGTGCAGCCGATACAGACAATTATGATGATCACGAAATGTCAAGCAACGGTTCAGATAATGAAAATAATATTGATGAAGAAGGTGAAATTCATGAGGATGGCGATGATGGTATTCCTGACAGCGAGGGTAGTTATGAGTATAGTATATCGAGCAATGAAGAAGCAGAGGATGAAGAAGAAGAGGAGAAAGAAGATAATGACTAGATGTTTTTGTGTTTAATGTTTTATTTTTCAGATGAAGTTAATTTGTAATTTGGTTTAATATCAATACATAAATGTAAACTAGGAAGAAAGCTCGGGCTTCGCCCCAAGATGTTTTTTTGTGTTTTTTATGTCAAAATGTAAAACTATTGAGTGTAAAGCCCCAGAGTATCAAAGTGGCTAAAGAATTGTGGAAAAAACCTAAATGTTTTTCGTGTATATTGTGCCAAATATAAAATTTTTACAATAAGGACTAAAAGTGTCAAAGTGGCTAAAAAATTATGGCAAAAATCTAATGTTTTTTTGTATTTTTTTACCAAAATGTAAAAATATTGTTTACAAGGGCCAAAACTGTCAAAGTTACCAAAATAATGTGGCAAAAATCTTAATGCCCAAAAAGTTCCTATTGCTAACTCTTTCGTGCTTATATATATATATATATATATATATATATATATATATATATATATATATATATATATATATATATATGTGAGTAAATTACACGAATGGTCCCTATGGTTTAGGGAAATTTGCGCGTTTGGTCCCTAACTTATTTTTTTAACTCGGAAGGTCCCTACTGTTTGTTTTTGTTACGCGCTTGGTCCCTGTCTTACCTAGAAAGACTATTTTTCCTTGAATTTTTAATTTATTTAAATAAACACATCCCCAACCCCACTCCCCTCACCTTACCTTACCGACCCCATTATTTTTCCCTATTTAAATAATAGTCTTTTTAGGTAAGACAGGGACCAAGCGCGTAACAAAAACAAATAGTAGGGACCAAGTGCGTAACAAAAACAAACATTAGGGACCTTCCGAGTTAAAAAAATAAGTTAGGGACCAAACACGCAAATTACCCCAAACCATAGGGACCATTCGTGTAATTTACTCTATATATATACTAATGTATTACATTTTAGATTATGATATATATGTTATTTTTGTCTTTTCCATTTCAACAATCAAAATTACAATTCCATTTTAACAATCAAAATTCAACTGTTACCTATAAAAGGTTATAATATTTGACTAATGTGTTTTGACACAAATATACTTAGTATTCACATATTTGGAATGATTTCAAGGGCACTTTGGTCTTTTTGCACTCTAAGCGTTAAGGCGTCATCATACCTCTGACGTCACACCGACATTATTGATGGGTTTCGAGCAATACATCATTCCTATGGTGTACATGCAAACCCTAATAGCTTTTGGATCTAGTTTGTCTAATGAACATGCAATTGAATATCCAAAGCTATAAACCCTAGATCTATCATATAAGAACTGAAATAAGGGTTTAGTAATTACCTTTGATTGTTATATAGTAATAACAATTAATTCCTTGCTTTGATTTGCTTCAGAAAGCTTAGTGTCTCAAGTGTTGCACCTTTAATGGAGTCACAAACACCACTAAGCAATTGGATGAAGGAGAGAAGAGAGGGGAGGCACCAAAAACGGCTGGAAACCCTAATCCAAGTGTTAGCCACGTTTTTGGTGCCCAAGGGTTCCTTATATACTTAGGCTATTAGGGTTATCCAACAAGGAAACCCTAATTTGACCGCTTAAGCCCTAAGCAGCCCATGGACCCCTTCTGGAACATGCCTTGGACGATTTCTAATGGGCTTCCCCATAGAATTCGTCCAACCTATTATTCCAAGGTGATCCATAGCCCAATTGCAATTATCCTATAATTACAATTCCAGTCCCCTAAGTTTAATTAATATCTTTTAGCCACAGAATTAATTCTTTATTAATTCTTGACTAATATTAATTAAACAATATGATTTCTCCTTTAATATATTATTCTCATAATATATTAATAAATCATAATTAAACCTTTCTCTCCTTAATTCATCCTACATATTGCTATGGTGAAGGCAACCCAAAAGGACCATGCTCATAATCGGGTCAAGTACATACCAAAATAGTTATGGACTTAGACACTAATCCAACAGTCTCCTACTTGGATAAGTCTAATAACTATTTTTCATAACTTCAGAACCTGATCAGCAATCATAGCTTTCAAAAGCCGCTGTCAACTCTGATCTTATCAGATATCCGTGTCCTTTAGATAAGGGATCATATATTCCTCCATTCTCAAGATATTGTATAGACACGAGACATGGATTTAAATCATTCTCTCTGTCTATGTATTGTTTCCTGACATCTGATTTATGACGACTGACAACAGACTAAAATTGAACACATCAACTTAGTCCCGGCTTGGCCAAACGCTTAGGGTGTCATCACTAAATCATCGAGGGGCCCACATATATTGCTTTTATCCCACTTTGGGTAAAAGGAATGGATAAACTTCGACTCAAATGCTCGCTTGCATTTACTCGTCAAATCACACACAACAATAAGTTTTATAACACCAAGTTACTGGTGCGTTTACTTATCCTCAATGTGCAACCGACCAGCAAATAACAACTCACACATCTCGGTTTCAAGAATATACAATGTTATCGTCTCACTAATCACCCGTGATAAATCCATGAAGTGATTCAAGTGAGTATGGGTTTAATCCAATACTTTAATCTTATCAAAGCACTCATGAACTCTGCAGCAAACTTATGCTATGTTTAAACACTTTAGACAATCTGCAGACAGATTCATGACAGTCTTCCTTCATACCTACTTCCAACGTATGACCGACTGTGGAGGTTCGAATAACCCAGTTATTTTGGAAGTCAAAACATGCAAAGTGAAACGCAATAATAATATTAATCCTATATGTCCCCAAAACTTTTGAGTGTAAATAAAAACACTTTTATTTAAACACCATATTGATTACTCATTATTCATTGCTTACTGTTTCAGAAAATCAACTTATTACTCGAATTATAACCACAGTTGTCCCATGCTCCAAGCATGCACACTTTGGTTTCCTATGGTCCATACTTTACGAAATAGATCAATTGAAAAACTTTTCCAATGAAACTCATTTCACAATTCTCAATCCTTATTATGAGTATAAGAATACCAAATTCTTGCCACTTTTAGAATATGTCAGATTCTAACATTTTATGCAATGATTCTTTCGTAATGTCATAGCACAAAAGTCACCAAGACCCGGCTAATGAAATTACAAGGTATTCTATCGGAAATTGTTACAAGACAATTCCATAGACGTGAAGTCTCACATTCAAAGTACATTCCTTTGAACATCCTTCTCGCATATAAGTTTCTAATCTAGACATATTTCTTAATATCCAACTCCCATTAATGGAAACATTTCCATATTTGTCATATGACAACTCATTCTTAATAGAATCTTATCCATTCATAATAATGTCAATATAGTCCACCCAGTACTATACTTCCAACTACTCGCAAGCGACAAATCCTCAGTGAACCTCAGATCGTCCTTTGATAGTTGTTTAATTATTTTAGTCAAAACCGATTCTAGTCCCTTTTTCCCTCTTAATGCCCTAGGCATTTGGAAAATTTTAGAATGGTCAAATATTATAGCATATGCAATCGATCCTATACCCGAAGCATATTGGACATGATGCATAATGTCTCACATAAAGACGTGATACTTTATCATCCTTCTGCCATAATATTTTATGTGCCATGTTCCCACTATTCGAACTATGAAGAGGGATGTCGTAATCATAATCGAATATTGAGAATGCACTATGTATCCTTGACTAAATTTATTAACATTTCTCGATCTAAGCTTTAGAATTTTGAAACGAAGTATAATATACTCTCCCTTAATTATAGCAAAACAACTTTTCAACCCCTACAACTTTGCAAAGTTAATCTTTGTTTTCTATAATTAATATTGCTAACTTGCAATACTTACCATAATAATCATGCTCCCACTAACATGATGATTATTTTCTTACCAGCATAACACTTATGCTCCCACTAGCTTTGACATGTATTCAGAAAACAATGCTTATTGAATTCCTTAAGTTCATATTTCTAATACCTAATGCTTTGATAAGCCTTTATCTATGTTTTTTAAGCTCAAACACCTTTGCCTTAGATAGCTCACATGTGTGTCTAAACAATTCAGAATTTATGTTACTAAGTCCCAAATGTTCAGACCAATTGCCAAATCTCACAATTCGAACTATGAATAGGGATGCCGTAATCATAATCGAATTTGGGAATACAATTTTCATAATTGCTATCTTCTTAAAATCTCTCTTAGTGAAAGCATTTCCTCACAATCATTTTCATGAAGGAGGGAAACCTTATGACACTTAGATTTTATGATGTATGTGTTCCTATCCATGTGAATTTGTCAAAACGAAGTTATGCGACAAATCCAAAACCATATGAACTTGTTCAATCTTGATTTCTTGCCTCATGGTAACACGAGTGCCCACCATGTCTCCAAGTGGTTTACCCTTACATATCAATGTACTTTCCATTGATCAAGGTGCTTTGTCTTCATGCATTCAAATGAGAACTCATAGAACTCACATACATATTTAGCTTAATTGGAATGGCACAGAAACAAAATAATGTCAACACAATAGGTTATAAACTTCAAGTCGTGCGCTAGTGATGATTAACTAGGTTTACTCTTGATTTGTTCTTGAAACTTTTCAAGACCATTAAGACTCCCACTGACTCTTTGACATATAAGATTCTCTTGTCAAGAAACATTTCTTGACAAACAAATATTCAAGAGTTAGTGTAGCCTTTTGTCAATTTTAACACTTCACACAATTGGTCCTGGTTGGTCTTTGTCTTATCCAAGACATTACAACTTACCAATTTCAAATGTGCAAGAATAAGAAAACTTTTCCAAATTCCACATTTGACGAGTGTTATAAACCTACTTAAGACTTGTCACTCATGTCAGAATCTTGACTCTAAGACTTGATATTGGAACGAAGTATGATTGACTTATTGATTTTAACTATTTCCATAATTCTCGATTCCTCTTCTTAGACATGCAAATGCACTAAGACTCACTTAGAGGACCAATTGAGAAATAGTTCTTAATCATTAAGACTTATCACAAAACACAATAAAAGGTACTCTCCATTCTTCTTAGAATAGAGAAACTTTTATCTTTCTGCCTACTTGATTCTTCTTATTCGTTCTGCTATTGATTGAAACTCTTTCGATCAAATCATAATTATACTTAATCTTATAAGTATAACCATATTTACTAAACTTTAGTAAATCATGACGAATATCTTTATCACTCTTGTGGTGGACTTGATCAACGCACAACCTAGTGTACTCGATCTCCTAGTCCTTCTCTTGACACTTTGCCAAAGAATTAGTCTAATTTCCAAATATGAAGTTTCCCATTCATCACGCAACCAAGTTGTATGATTCCAAGTTTCTGTCCAATTGAAACTTGGGCGATGAGAATCTTCCCTTATTTGGCAAATTCTCGACATTTCCACAAATAACATAATTAAGAATCAAATCCATTATTGCTAATAATAGAAACAATTAAACATCAATTTTTCATACACACCATTGCAAGGATAAATAAGTAAGACAAAAACAAATTTTATTTTACTGCGGAAAAATTTGTCCTTACAATGTAATTCAACTGAAAAACTATGCTATTACATATTTCCTATCAATCTATCCTAACTCTAGAGTAGCAGCTCAAAAATTTGATCTTCGAATCCATGCGATCGAAATCCACTTCTTTATGATCAGATTCAGCACGCTTCTTCCTTAAGCTTCCTCTCTTTTCTTTGATCCTGCAAAACATCAAAATGTAATCTTATCACATCATGTATTAAGAATCAAAAATAGGAACTTACAGAGTTAGATAATGGATTTTACCTGAAGTAGAGCCATATTCCTTGACTCTCCCATCTCTTAGATCTCTCAGGTAGTTTGGGCAGCTTCGTCTCCAATGCCCCTTCTCTAGGAAATAAAAGCAAATGGACTCCTTTGGCACAGCACATGGGACAATCTCATGTTCAGTCCTTTCTGGACTTCCAATGTTGCCAGTGTCCATTGAAGTTTGGGAGTTTGATTCACCAGACAAATTTGCTTGACCAGCACGCCAAATCATTGCTGATTCAACAACTATAAGCAAATAGGTGAGATCAATAAGGGTCACGACGTTTTCCATCATATAGTACTCTCTTATGAACTCACTATATGATTCAGGAAGCGACTGAAGAACCCAGTCAACAGCCAACTCACCTGAAATCTCGACACTTAACATCCTTAACCTGTCAATGTGTGACATTATCTCCAAGACGTGTGCACACACAGGTTTCCCATCTTCTTGTTTACTTACCAATAGGGCTTGAGTGAGCTTGAACTTTTCAAGCCTTTGAACTTGTGGGTTAGGGAGAATAATTGGAGGATGTGGAGGAAGTGAAGCATGACTCTCATTTCCTTGATCGTATCGTGGAATGTCATCTTCATTTGGAAAGCTTGTTCCAAGGGACTTGGGAAGACCATTGTAAGTTTTAGACATCTACAAAACGGGAGAAAATTCGAGTTAGTTGATAAGAATCCTTGATGTAACACCCAAATGAAACATTAAGGCTAGGATCCAACACAATACTCTACAACCTAGAAGAGGGATGTCGTAATCTAGTTGCAGAATATTTGAAGGTAGGTAAATGACGATTTACCAATTTCCACCATGAAAAACAAAAAAAAAAGTTTAAGTTTTAAATGAATTGAAACTCCTAGATCTTTTGAGATTCATTGAACTTTTCAATGGCATGTTTAATCTCAATTATGCCCTTCAAATTTGCGACTGGGATGCCGAGGATCACAAAGAAGGTGTGAATAACCATACGAATCTACGTGATGCACTCAATGATACTATCACCTAATCAATGTGCCGGTTAACCACACACGCTCCATTGATCTATGATAAACATCGAGCCACCCTTCACTACCAATGTCAACCCCAAATTAGTGTGCCGGTTAACCACGCACGCTCCACTAACGTTTGGCAATGGTGTGAAGTGTAATTCCATGGATTAGCATACAATTTCACATTTTGCCTAAAGTAACTATGATTTGGGAATTTATAAAAGCATTTAGTCACTTTGTACTTCATTATACTTATAATGGATGGTTTCGTCCTATCCTACCCGTTCGGCTAACGACCCTCCACTAGTCAAGAGTGCGGTGGGTAAGAGTGGACACCCATTCAATCGCCATTTTATAGGCAATTTCCTTAAACACCCTTTATAGACCAGCTTCGTGAATGACGCCTACTAACGGTAAGGCTGACTGTTTACTCATATATATATATATATATATATATATATATATATATATATATATATATATATATATATATATATAATATTAGACTTTTAATGTTACATATAGTATAAGGGTGTATTTTATACTTTTAAAATACTAGGTGGTCTAATTTAATAAATTATACTTTTAATTTAGTTAAATGTAAACCAAAACTTTATGGAATTATTAACTCTCTTTTAATTATACACTTTAATTAATTAATAAAACCATAAGGGTGTAATTTGAACTTTTCCAAAAAACGAGGGTTTTAGAATTTGACATTTCAAAATTAATCTTTTAATCAACTTTTAAATTCCAAAACTTGAGGGCAAGTTTTGAACTTTTCAAAACATTAGGGTTTAACTATTCAAATTTCAAAAACAAAACTATTAAGTTCAAATTTAAACTATAAAACCTTAAGGGGAAAATTGAAACTTTTTTACAAGATAATTCAAATCTGAATTACAAATAATCAATCTTTATCTAATAAAATAAAAGATTATCTAAATTTTGACAATTATCTTCTATTTTGGTAAGGATAATCTCCAAATATTGATAAAAATCGGATTTTATTAATAAAAAACGTTTTAGGTAATTATCCACAGCCAAAACAGGTCAAAATCCCGAAATCAGCACCATCTGACTCACTGACTCGTCGAGTCAGGCTTGGACTCATCGAGTTCACTACGGACTCGGCGAGTCACACAGTTGACTTGGCGAGTCTAGTCGAAAAACCTCAAAATTTTCGATTTTCAGCCAATTTTCGATCAAATAAGCATCAAATTCACTAACAAACAACCCTAGGCTCTGATACCACTGATGGGTTTCGAGCAATACATCATTCCTATGGTGTACATGCAAACCCTAATAGCTTTTGGATCTAGTTTGTCTAATGAACATGCAATTGAATATCCAAAGCTATAAACCCTAGATCTATCATATAAGAACTGAAATAAGGGTTTAGTAATTACCTTTGATTGTTATATAGTAATAACAATCAATTCCTTGCTTTGATTTGCTTCAGAAAGCTTAGTGCCTCAAGTGTTGCACCTCTAATGGAGTCACAAACACCACTAAGCAATTGGATGAAGGAGAGAAGAGTGGGGAGGCACCAAAAACGGCTAGAAATCCTAATCCAAATGTTAGCCACGTTTTTGGTGCCCAAGGGTTCCTTATATACTTAGGCTATTGGGGTTATCCAATAAGGAAACCCTAATTTGACTTCTTAAGCCCTAAGCAGCCCATGGACCCCTTCTGGAACATGCCTTGGACGATTTCTAATGGGCTTCCCCATAGAATTCGTCCAACCTATTATTCCAAGGTGATCCATAGCCCAATTGCAATTATCCTATAATTACAATTCCAGTCCCCTAAGTTTAATTAATCTCTTTTAGCCACATAATTAATTCTTTATTAATTCTTGACTAATATTAATTAAACAATATGATTTCTCCTTTAATATATTATTCTCATAATATATTAATAAATCATAATTAAACCTTTCTCTCCTTAATTCATCCTACATATTGTTATGGTGAAGACAACCCAAAAGGACCATGCTCATAATCGAGTCAAGTACATACCAAAATAGTTATGGACTTAGACACTAATCCAACAGTTATCAGTTCTTCAACCATTCAGAACTTCTCATCTTTTCCGGACGATAAATCTCCATACAAAGACTAAAACCCCAAATCGTCGAAGGGCAATCGTTCTTAAAATCGATTTTCTTCAATAATAGACACTCCTGTACTCCAAGCGACCATATCATCATAAAGTAAGTTTTTTTTCCATACCCTGTTACACTGTTTTTCATAGTTACGCTTATTTTTTAAAAACGAATTGAAATCAACTAATCCAATGTCTATTTTGTAAGTAGAATGTCGAATACTGGAAGTCACCGTTCGTTCGATGATCTCCCATTAGAGATTTTGAGTCGGATATTTGTAGTATTAGGGTCAAAATCTGCGAAAGACATCGTCTCTACAAGACTTTGGTAATTCTCAGTAAAAATCAACTAATGAATGTATATTTGATGAAATACAACTTTATTTAATTGTTATTTACTGTGTATTTAAAATTTTGAAGTTCAAAGAAGATGTATGAAGCGGGGGGTGATCCTCAAGTGTTCAGAACAACATGCATTAACATGATTGAAGGAATGGGTCCCAAAAATCTAAATGTTGATTCATTTATACACACATGGGCATTACATAGTAACAGTGAAGCCATGTTCAGACAAGGAATTGTATGTGTAATTTCATTAATTATATGTAATCTATACCATTTATTAACATTTTGTTTCATTGATGTTATATATTGATATTGTTATTCTGTCAACAGGATGAGTGCTTTTATTATGGCAATTTTGATTTAGGATTGTCTTTGTTGAAACAAGCAGCAAATGAAGATCATCTTGAGGCAATTTATTTGCTTGGAATGATCTACATTTCAAGAGGACCTCATCAATGTGATGAAGGTATGTATATATGGTATATATGTAAATTAAATTATATATATAGTTAATTAAGGCATGTTTGTAGTTTGGGGTTAGTATTTAGTTATGTTGTGTTGTATAATATTTACTGTTGTATTGAAAAGGATACATTGGATTAATTGATGGATATTTTAATGTGTAGGTTTACAATTACTTGACGCCTATTTTGGATGGGCAGTTTCGGATGATGGGGAGTACACGGGTGTTGTTGATAGTGCCAAAGAGTTGTTGCGGGCTGTTGATGTTGTTCATAGACTTACAACGAATAACATCACATTCCTATGTGAAGACCCACGTCATTCTGTTAAAGGTGCATTTGCAATAGGCCATAAAGAGGATGAGGATTGACAAAGATATTGAACGGTTTGTCTTTGGTATGTAGAGTATGGTAGGTTTTGTATATTTCTTAAAAATATTAATGGTTGATAATAGATTGGACATTGAATATTAGTGTTCTTATTGTATTGTATATGAAGTTGCATAGTACTACTATAATTTTGTTTTGGTTTTGTGTTTACATCATTATGTTAAAAGGGCATTTTAGTCATTTTTGCTTGCTATGTTGTTTGAGTAGGATGAAGTATACGTAAAACCCATGTTATTTTTGTGATGAAGTATAGTTAATGTAATTAAAAATAAGTTTGTAATGAATTCGTTATTAAGGAAAATAATATAGATAGATTATATACTTTAACATGCCCGGTTAATGTAATTAAAAATAAGTTTGTAATGAATTCGTTGTTAATTATTCATTATATACTATGTTTTCAAGAAATTATACACAACTTGATTAGCACAACTGGCTAAACTGCGCCCTTTTCTAGCATAAGCTTAAGTTCGAGTCCGCTTACCAGCAATATCTACTTTATAATTCATTTTTACATTTTTTAGCCATTAGTTTATGACACATATTACCAATTCAAAAACATTTCATTCAAACCATATCTTACAAATTCCATTGATCATAATAATAATTCATCCATAGTATAAGAAGATTAATTAAGCATACAACATCCCAACAAATGTCGTCACAAATTAGCTACGTGTTTTGTTCCATAGCAAAACAAGCAAACGAAATCATATTCCATAGCAGAATTCCCTAGCAAATACCTACGAATGGTACTTCCATAGCAATTCAACTATAGAATTGGTTTCCGTCACAAACTCCGTTGCATAGTAACCATGATATTGAATTCCATAGCAGCAGTACAACGGAAAGTGATTTGGTAACAAATGTCGTTGGAAAATTGCTACGAATTTTTGTTCCATAGAACTATCGGTAGCATAATAGAAACAGATATGGAGTCGGTAGCATTTTCCCTAGGAAGTCCCATTCTCTCTACT
Organism: Lactuca virosa; assembly: GCF_052849685.1. Classification (NCBI taxonomy): domain Eukaryota; kingdom Viridiplantae; phylum Streptophyta; class Magnoliopsida; order Asterales; family Asteraceae; genus Lactuca; species Lactuca virosa. Next base: position 284,795,280 of record NC_136428.1, read on the forward strand.
AGAAATAAAATCCATAGACAATGTGGTAGCAACATTGGTATGGAACGACATTCCATAGCACGATCCATTGCAGATTAACAACGAAAATACGTTCCATAGCGACCTTCCCTAGCAAAATCGCGTTTTTCTTGTAGTGATAAGAACAATAGCTCTGATACCACTCATGCATTTTATATGTTACACAAAACTATTTTTGGTGGAAAAACATAAACCCTAAGTTCACATGCACCTAAAGGATCTATGTTCTCACTATGAATTGAAAAAAACTATTGAATATCAAGAACCCTAGAAGTATGTTACTATTTTCCAAATTATCAAAAGGGTTATATAAATTACATACATTTTGTTTATTATAGTAAATAAACAATGATTCCTTCTTGATCTAGCTTACAAAGCAAGCACCAGAAATCTCGTGCCTTTAATGGTTCACACCCAAACCCTAGCAAATTGGAGGCTAAAGATGAGAGAGGAGGAGAAGATGGATTTTCATTTCTACCTCTTGTATAAGGGATGAACGAAATTGTGAACCCTTACGAGGGTTTATATAGGTGACTAGAGGAGCTAGGATAAGCAGGTTTCCTTGGATAAGCCTTATCACTTTGCTTTTCCCCTTATGGCATCCACGTTTCCTTAGAGCCCAAGAAAAGCTATAGAAACCATCTAGAAACCCTATAACCATCTATAATTTCATCCCCACTCCTAGGGAGGTTCAAGAATTGGTCAATGTTCAACTTTTAAACATTGTGACCTTTAGTCCTTCCACTTTTAATTAATCCAGTAAATCCTAAAATTAATTTTCAATTAATTTCTGATCTATTTTCAATTAAACAATAATGTTTCTAATTAATATATTATTCTCATAATATATTATTAAACTATTTATTTTGATTTCTAATTAATTTAGTATTCATATAATAAATTAATAGATCAGTCTCTCTCTCAAAAAAGTAATCAAGTCAATTACTAGGCTTGAGGGCAACGCAAAAGGACTTTGCTAATAATTCAAGATTATACTAATCTAGTTATTGGCTTAGACACCTAATCCAACAATGGGATCCTCGTGATTCTGAGTTCAAGCTGGTGGGATATACTGATTTTGATCATGGTGGATGTGGCATTGATCGTAAAAGTACTTCAAGAGGAGCTCAAATGCATGCAGATAGATTAGTGAGCTGGTCCAACAATAAGAAGACATCAGTTACTTGCTCTACCGTTGAAGCTGAATATGTAGCCGTTGGAAGGTGATGCACACAAATTTTATGGATTCAAAATCAGTTATTAGATTATGGTCTAAACTTATCAAAGACTCCCATTTTCTATGACAACACCCATGCCATTCAGATGATTCTGAATCATGTGCAACATTCCAAGCCTAAGCACATTGATATTCGTCATCATTTCATCAGGGACATCGTTCAAAAAGGAAAAGTGGAGTTGTTCTACATTTCATCCACTGATCAGCTGGCTGACATTTTCACCAAGGAATTAGACGAAAAGACTCTGAACAAATTAATTGCAAATCTTGGCATGCTCTCAATGAATTATTTGTTTGAGTTAACTTTGCTTCTTTTTTCTTTCTCAAAACACAAAAACATGTGCTGTTTTTTATTATGTCTTTAGAACTTTATATAGTTTGCTTAATTTTTTATTATAATTTTTACAAGTATTTTCTGTTCTCTCTATCATCTATCTTTCAGGACTATCTTCGATTTATCTACACCTCTTCCTTCCAAAGTTAGAAAGAGTTGTAGTCATCCATAATGTTCTGAATGCTCTAGTTGTTGAGAAGAATATTGGCATCATGTCCTCTTCTTCTTGATAATGCTCTCTTTCTCCTCTACTCACTGTTATAGATGCAAGCAGCAACCATCAACACAACGAGTCTTGTTTTCATCTACTAAGTCATAATCTGATAAAACCTCAAATGCGCTCATGTTTATCTTGTCAACATGATGGTTTCATAGATTTGATTCAGTTACATCGTTGATTACAAAGACTATTTTCCGATCCTCTTTTGATCTTTATGAACATTATATCATCAGTTAAAATAAGATCAAAGATAATTCCTGCAAATATAACAAACACATATTTTAAACAATTTACTTTGTAATCTAAGTTAATATTCAACTAAATTTTCATTCAACACTACAAGTCTATACGATTCCAGAAATATATAAAACGTCTAAATTTGACTTCGCATGAAGAAGTTATGATAAATTCTAACACTATAGCCTCTATAATAAGAAGAAATTAAAATATATGATAATTAACTATTATAATCTAAAAGAAAGTTGTAGTACTTGGAAATACCTACGTGTGGATATAAATAACGTCAAAATGGAGCTCGTATGCGAAAGATATGATCTTCCAAAAATATAGCAATCTGAGAGCATGACACAACCCTAATCTATCATAACTCACGACGTGAGCATGTATTCTCACGATGTGAGGATGCTTCAGGACACTTCTTGAGGCTAGAAAACTCCTGGTAAGGCTACATGATGACTCATGGAACCTCACGACGTGACCATATGTGTGTCACGATGTGAGAGAGCCCTGAACAGCCTATAAATAGCAGTCGAGTCTCATTCATTCATAACACCTTCTACTTTCATTCTCTCTAGTTTTCTGAAGGTCGTTTCCCTTCCCGAGCCTAACAACGTCGAGCCTCTGATCGTTTTTAGTTAGATTCTATCAATCAAGCTATTAGGGTGAGTTTCACGGCCCCACTTTTTAAATGTTTTCGGGGGAGAATGCATGCTAAATATTGTATACAAGTTATTATTTTATGATCGTATGTTCGGATCAACATAAATAGTTATATTAACTGGGATATAGTTTTTTTGTATCATATATACCTAGGATATATCTGATATTTTGAAATCATACAACTATCTTAAACTTGTTAGCATGTTGTTATCATAGATTTTACGCTGTTGAAAATGTGATTTTACTAATATAGCCATGGAATTATACTCGGGAGTTCTATATACTATTTTGTGTTATAGCCTTAGAATCATACTCGGTAGTTGTATATACTATTTTGTGTTATAGCCCCAGAATTTTACTCGGGAATTCTATATACTATTTTGTGTTCTAGCCCCGGAATTACACTTGGGAGTTCTATATAGACTTGTTAAGTATGTTATTATTAATGGTTTTATGTTAGTTAAAACCTGGTTTACTTCAAATTATAGCTATATACTAGTAAAGTTTTGAGTAATGTTTAAAGCATAGTCTAGTAACTTAGGGTTTTAGACACGAATATGCTTTCACTCTTGGAACTATTAGAACTAGACAAGTCTACAAGAGTTATTCAATTCATCAACTAAAACTGAGAATCATAGTAAAATCCTCTGACCTGTAACCGCTAATCCCGTGTGAGCGAGGAAGTTGTGTATAGATCTATACGGGTTGACACCCCCACTCGTGATTGCTAGCTACAACCCAACGGTTTATTTCGGGTGACAAACTAGCCCAATATATTCCTATCCGACGTCGATGAAGCGTGCATAATCTATTACCAATGTGTAACACTTGTAGCACCAATCAGAGGTTTGAAACTAGTCATATAGCCACGGTTATGGACTCACGGTAGCACAATTATACTCTATAAACATTATACTTTCTCAATATACAAGTATTAATGTTAAGTATAAGATTCTCAAACACTTATACTTTGAGTACAAAGAACTTGTAGGTATACTACTTATTCATTAAGTAAGCAATTATACCTAGTACACACACTCGTATAGAATTGAAATAATATTTATACGTAGTAACCTTCCTTTGTATGGGATTACAAACACTTATACTCATAGTATAGGAAATTTATAGGTATACCACTTATTTAGTAAGTAAACCCGTATACCTAGGATATATACAATATGTTGGAGACAAGTATGAGTCAGAATGACACTTTCAAACTATGTTTTATAATTTTTGAACTTGGAAAAAGTACTATTTTTACTCAAAGTCAAAACCTGTGGACTCACCAACTTTATGTTGACGCATTTTCAAGACGCATGTGTTTTCAGGAACTTAATAAGCTGGAATATTACTCGAGTAGGGAAACTTTTGTTAACAAATATTACTATCCTTTTTGTTGGTATGGAACATTTGTCTACTAAGATGTCTGCGATATTTCAGATACTATGTAATAATGACAAGCAATACAAGAGTAATGTAACTTTCTATTATCAGTAAAGGTAGTTAATTTTTAAAATTCTTTTGTATTGTTCAATGTATGTTTAATAACTGTGATACAAGAATGAAGTTACACCGCCCGGTGTTTCCGCCGCCAGTCGGGGGTGTGACAAACATGAAGCTTGGAATCCATCTGCAATATCTCAAATATAAATGGCTTCATCATTCTTGGTTTATAGTGAGTTGTATTGTATATATGTTTTTTCTAAATATGTTTTCTTTTATAGCTAGATTTGAAGATCAGATTTCTCGAAGAAAGGAACTTACTTAATGAGTATTTATGTCAAAAGATTCTTCTTTTGAAATTTCACTCAAAAGATTTTCTACTTTTATGATTTTTCTGAAAAAGGCGACTCAAGCCTTATGAAAAAGCTGCAAAAATATCACTTTTAGAATATTTCCTTGTTTAACTAAGTCTTTCATTTGTATCTTATTATGTTGTACTATTTAAAAAAAGATTTGACGGTGGAAATTCATGAGCCAAGTATGTAACGATTGACAAATAATCGTCTCTAGAAGCATGTTGTTGTATGTGCCTAAATCTCTCTAAGTATCTCATCAGTAAGACCATTTGCTGAGAACATTGAGTCACCCCTCACGTTGATTCTCTAGCATCGTCTAAACTTTCTAAGTGAGTTTGCATGGTCCAAATATATAAAATTTATAGAAAGGCTTGAGTGTTTATTCTTAGTTAACTACCTCACCTGACTCTATCCCTAGAAGCATGTTTGCCGTATGCATCAAGTATTATGTTATGATGAAAGATTGAGCACAAACCAATGGTTTACCCTGATTGCATAGTCATCAGCGTAAGAGTTACTTTTCTGGTCCTTAAATGACAAAGGGTTAATAATGTCCTTGACCCCCTAGTCTGAGGTATGACATGGTACCATAATTAATTGAAGGTGAATCTTTGATTCTAGACTGTAACTAGCTCTATGATGTAAGGATTAAACCATTTCTTGCTGATAGGTTATCATTGTTGATGATTCACGTTGATTCTACCTCAACATGACTAAAAAAATCAATTCTCTCCTAACTTTCTCCTTTAAAGCCTTATGATTCAGTGTACTGTACCATACGCTGATGAGATCTTCAAAAAACTATGGCGATCGTTAAGCTAAAACACCACAACTTATCACACACACCATACCACTCTTGCCCTTTTCTTCTAATAAAAGTGATTAATGAGTCAGCATATGAAACCACACGCTGATGAGATCTTGCAATACTATCTCGCTGAATGGTAGTTTAAGCCCACACTATCATTGAAGAGTTGAATTTTCTTGAACTGATCATTAGTGCTTTGAACATCAGCACTTTCATCAGCGGAAGCAAGAGCTTGAGCAAGTTTGGCAAACATACATTTTCCTTTTCTGGCTTATTTTCTTTCTCGAATAACAACATTATTTTCAATCATGATTTATCTCACTTCATCAACAGTTATACCCCGTACTCCAGGTAGAACACTCAGATAAAAATAAGCTTGCTTTTCTTCGAAGGAGGAGGGGCTAAAGGATCACCAACAGCAGAAGTTCTAGTTTCAACGTCATGAGCCCCCCCCCCCCCCCCGAGAAAGAAGCCTTCCTCTTTTTATGATTAAGTTGATCATTATCAGACTCAATGTCACTATTAGTTCCCTGAGGAATCTCCCCCTCAAAATATGATTCAGGGTAGACAACATTTAGAAGAATAACAGAAACAACAGCTTGTGGCATGAATCCCAGATCAAGAAATCCTTCATACTCATCAGTCTCTAATTGTTCACTAGTGTCTGGGATAGGCTGATCATCTGTTGTTGCATCAACGTCTGAATTCTTGCTCTCTTCAACTACAACAATTGCCTTTTCAACCCTTCCTGATTGAGACACTTCACGTTGAGATGAAGTTGATGTGAGCACCACCATTTACATTTGTATTTGCTGATTAGTACTCTCTTGACTATTCTCCCTTTTTTTGGCAACATTAGATTGCAGAGGAGAGCCAGGAGTTGGTGAAGGAGTGCGAGGAGGAGGATGATATGGTGGAGGAGGTAGTGGAGGAGGATTTGATGATGAAGGTGGAGGTGGAGGAGGATTATCACCTGGAGAGTTTGGTGGGTGTCATCAATAATCATATCATTATCCCCCAAGGCCATAAATCACTTTATATCAGCAACATCCTTATCCACTCTAGTCAGCCTTTCTCCCATGGACTGAGTAATCTTCACAAGTAGAGAATGTTGAGAAAGTACAATTGTTTCAAAATTAGAGATGGATTCCCCCTGATAAAAAGTAGCTGACTTAATAGGCATTGGCATTGGAGGAAGAGTCTCAGCTTGATGAGAAGGAGACACTGATCTTGGAGAGACCACATTTTGGATCAATGGCTCAGCAGTTTGCACTATAGGTGTAGTTGATCAACGTTGCACAACATCATCAGCAGAGGGAGTGGATGAAGAAGTATATGAAAAATGAATATGTTTGTTTAATCTTGAAGGAGAGTTCAATCCATGAACAAAATCATCTTCTTCATCACCAGTGTCTTCTTCTTCATCAGATGTGTTTTCTTCTTCTTCATCCCCTTCATTATTATCCTTATCATCCTCTTCTTCATCATTATCCTCATCATCTTCTTCTTCAGAGTCATAATAACCATTGTAGAACTTATCAGCTTCTTTTAAAATCTCAGGCTTAACCCATCTAAATTCATCAATTTAAGCTCTTCCAATCTTTTACTAAGCTCCAGGGAGATCAGCACACAATATCCTCTTTCTAGTTCAAAAGTATTGAGTCCTTCCATTCTTCTTCGTGTGTTATTCAGGGAAGTGAAATGTTGCTAGACGTTCACAATTGTCTATATCAATGTAGGTTGAGTGTTGTGCAAGTGGGATATTGAAAGGTCTTGTAAGCCTAAAGTCATTATAGAATGTTATTTCTAATGACATATGATTCTATAGGGTCACACCTTATACCAAGTTACTGCTAATTGATTGTTATTAGTATAATTTATTTATTAGTAAATATTACCAGCACTTGTATTTAATTGGAAAAACATTATTTTATGAAAATAATATTTTCGAACATATTAAGAATTATTGTTTCTAGGAAATAAAAAAAAGAACAAAAACTAGCAAATATCACAAGATACGATTATTAATGTTGTTTGCAAAATTTTCGCCACTTTTAGTTTGTTACTAACTAGCTAGTTGGTTGATTATGTAAACAACAGTCCATAACTTACTTTATTGGCCATTAAGCCATAGGTTGCATGGAGAGGCAGACACATCTTTGTTTTCTTACATGATAACACCCATGCTTGTACTTTTGTTGCATGATTTGTCTACTAGATGGTATGGTTTCTTATTACTAAAGTTCTAACATTTAAAGAAGTGTAAGTAACCAAAACACTATGAGTTTTTTTATCACCATTCTCTCTAAAATAGGTCTGCCAAGTTTCGTGGCTTTCACCCTTTTTTCCCACTCTGTTGTTCTTGTAAATGGTGTTAGAATTAAAGGCTCATATGTACTGTCCCAAAAATAAGACACAAAAATTTCATTTTCAATTTAATAAAACTATGATCCAAAACATTTTCATACAACCAAGATTGATCAATGTATATTACTACATCAAAAAATATCAGAGTAAGTCACAAAATGAGGAATAAAGTGGTGTGTGCTCTGCAATCATCCCGAACTCTTCCTTTCGAACAAAAAATACCTAAAACATAAATTGAAAAATGTAAGCACAAAGCTTAGGACCTGTTTGTTTTTCATCTGACTGAGTTGGGTCAGACCTAATGGGCTGACTCGGTCAGCAATATTTGTTTGATATAAGAACTTGACCCATCTGACTCGGAAATAAGCATCTGACCGGGAAAGGGATTCAATACCGGCTGACTGAGGAAAGCAAGAAACGTTTCCATCCCGTTACCCTTGTCCTAACACAACGCCTCCTTTCTCTCGCAACCAGCAAGAATCCTCCAGCAAGCACCGATCGAAGTTCCTCCTCGTCTCATCAGGTAAGCATCGATTTCTCCCTCCTCATCTGATAATAGTTCTGATTTCTACCAAAAACGATTTTTGTTGTCTCGATTTATGCATCTATTTCATCCATTATTCCCGATTTCTACATCGATTGCATCCATTATTCCCGATTTTTGCATCGATTTCTGCCATTATTTCGGATATTTGTATCGATTTTTGTTGTTTAGATTGTTGTTGTTTCAATTTTTGTTGAATGTTTCATTGTTGTTGAAAGTTTTTTCATGTTAGAATTTTGAATGTTCTATTGTTGTTGAAAGTTTTTTCCGGTTAGAATTTTGATTGTTCTATTTTTGTTCAAAGTTTTTTTTCCTGTTGAACTTTTGACTTTTGTTGTTGAGATTGATAAATGTTCAGAATTTGCAATTGATTTAGTTGTTGTTCAGTTCATGTTTGTTGTTCATATGATCATTTGCTGATGATGTTGATAAATTTATATGTTTATTGATTTTGTTGATTATGTTCTTGATGATATCATCCCTTTGATGATTATTGTTGAAAGGGTAAAATGGTCATTTTCATTAGTAAGCAGATGCATTCAGATTGACAATCAAACAACATAATTTCTTACTCAATCAGGATTTCTTGCCCAGACAAATCTTTCCCAGTCAGTGCTTTTTCAGTCAGCAACTATCAAACGGGGCCTTAGTGAGTTCCCGAAAATACCACATACCATACATATCAAACACATAATGGGCCCCATCCGATATACAGATTTGTCAATCAACGGGCCCCGCCCAATGAGTGTAACGAGCCTCGCCCTAACTCGCATAACAAGCCGTTCCCATTGAGTATAATGGGCATCGCCCTAACTCGCACCACGGGCCCCGCCCAGCATACAAACATGCAAGTATAACAAGTAATAGCATACAAAATAACCTTTGGACCCCACCCACTAGGCATACGCACACATACACATGCAAGAGTCACATAAACATCTAGCACCATAACATAATAAACCCTGGGTCGACAATGGTGCCTTCGACCTGCTAAACATGGTGAGGAAGACTCACCTCAGACTGCTAAAACTCACAGATAAATCTCTGAATGTTGGTCCGAAAATTCCCACGCTATCATCATAAAATAAAATCCATTTAATAATTAGATCCCGACTCATACTAAACTACGGTAAAAGACCATTTTAACCATTAAGTAATTTGGCCCAAGGCCAAAGCCCAAACTAACTACTCAAAAAGGCACGATTCCAAAATGGTCACCCAAAGCCGAAATATGGCCTAATCTTCCAAATTGGGCCCACACCCCTTTGTGGGCCTTTAACCAAAAGAATCCAACATAAAGACATAAGCCCAAAATAGAAATTTGATGGCCTAACAAGGCCCTAAGCTCCGAATGTCCAAATATGGGCCTAAAACCGAGAAGCCAAAAATCTGAAGCCCACCTACTGAGTATGCGGGGGGTACTTAGCTCGTACGCTTAGCGTACTTCCTCTGGGGCTACTACGCATAACGTACCAGCTTGGTACGCCCAACGTACTCCCTAGTTGACCGCCCCACCTCATTAAGCACTTAATTCATTCAAACTTTAAACCAAACTCTCATATCTGATTCCATAGGGTGACTTTTCACGTAAATTTGGAAATTTTACATACATGCATGCCTTAATGGGGCTCAAGAGCTCAAAAAGGACTTAACCAAGGTCTTAATACAATGCATGGTCCAAGATACATCAGAAAGCTTGCATTTTTATGAATAAGGGGACCAAAAGAAGCCTAGATCTAACACCATAACTTCTAGAGTGAGTTAAGAAGCTCATAAACCACTCCAAGGACTCAAAAAGCATAAAATGATGAGCAAACCCCAAATCTCACATCTTGATGATCCATCATGCTAGATTTTTACGTCAAAAAGATTAAAAATGGTGAGCAAACCCCAGATTTTCAAGCTCAAGACACTTCTCTAAATGGTCCTCTTCTTCTTCTCCTTCACAAATCACCAACAAACACTCTTTAAGGCTCAAAACTCACAAAAATACCCTAGGGTTTCGATTTTTAGACAAAGGAGGGGTGGCGGCTAGCTAAACATGACCAAATGAGGCTATCATAAGGTTTAAATAGGGTACAAACTCTATAAATTAGGGTTTCACTCATGGCCACGTATGCCATGTGTACTCCACTAGTACGCCCAACGTACTCCAACTTCCTGAAGTTGGCAATTCTGCCCCCTAAGGACCAATTCTTCAAAACAATAACATACCCAGGGTCTAAACTGAAAAGCACTTTGATCAGGTGTCACAATTCTTCCCCACTTAAATTAGATTTCGTCCTCAAAATCATTTCTTACCATCCCAGCTATGCCAACCAGCTTGAACAATTCGTCTACAGCTCCAATGCATAAGGAGTAAGCAACCCCGGGCATATAACGCTCTTCCAAAATACAACCGTACCCAGACTTAGTAGGGCTCCCAAATCTTGACGATGAACGAATCCTTAGTCAAATTAAATTAACCCCTGAAGAATAAGCATTTCTACTCCGCCCAAAATTTGAAATCCTAAAAACTTGTTTCACTCCCCGACAGACAACCCATACTGAAGCACTACTAATTCAACTCCACTTAAATTCCACACTGATTTTCCAACTTCTGGTTACCTAGTTGTATCCCCGGGAAAGTAGAATCACTGACCATTCGCTGCTTCCGGAAACTTTTCACTTGATAAAAAGGGATTAGATAATCCTTCGAGTAAAAGATTCATCATGAAGCTAACAAATCCATGAACATAATCAGCAACATGAGACAATCTGAGAGTTAAACCTGAAGGGTTTTAGTATACTACAACATCCTATGGTGCACATACAACCCTAAATGCTTTGGATCTATGTTTTCTCTAATTATACATGCAATATTCTTTCCAAAGCATTAAGCCTACAACTAGCATGCAAATGACATAATCAACATAAAAGAGAGTTATAGAATTGCCTCTTTGTTGTAGCTTGTAGAACTTCTTGAGTTTGGCCTTTAAGAACTTAGTGCCTAAGTGTTGCACCTCAAATGGAATCATAACACACCTTTGGACAAAGGATGAATTTTGATAGAATATTCTTGCACCTAAAATCGGCTCAAGGAACTCCAAGGATCACTATTGTGCCATTTTGGATGCTAAGGGGCTTCTTATATAGTGTGGAAAGATTAGGGTTAGCACCATGTAAACCCTAATGCCCATGACTCTTCATATTACCTAGGATCCATGGGTTAAACCTCCATAGACTATCCATGGACTACCATATTAGTTTAGCCCATCCTAAATAACAATTGGCCCACACTATAAGAATCATTGATTACCAAATCAATCCCCATATATTTAATTAGTCTCTTTTGATTACAAAATTAATTCCAAATTAATTCTTGATCAATACTAATTAAATCATATGATTTCATATTAATATATTAGAACTTATAATATATTAACTAATCATAAATAACCTCTTCTCAAAAGTCCATCCTATCAAATTGTCCTGGTGATATGCAACCCAAATGGACCATGCTACTCTCGAGTCAAGTACATACCAATTATAGTTATGGGCTTAGACACCTAATCCAACAGTCTCCCACTTGGATAAGTCTAATAACTTTTATTGCAAGTACAACTCCAAAATCCCAACTAGAAATCATAGATCTTAAAAGCCGTTGTCGAACTCTGACCTAGTCAATGACGCATCTATTAGATAAGGGATAATATATTCCTCCATTCTACATATCATACGGACTGAGGCATGCATTATAATCATTCTCTTTGTCCATCTGTTGTTTCGTAATTTCCGATTTATGACGATTGACTAATTGAACAAATCAAATCAGTCCAGGCTTCGCCAAGAACTTAGAGTTTGTCATCACTAAATCACCGAGGGGCCCACAGATATCGCTTTTATCCACATGGGGTAAAAGTAATGGATAAACTTCGACTCAAATGCTTGCTTGTACTTACTCATAAAATCACACACAACAATATGTTTTATAACACCAAGTTACTGGTGTGTTTACATATGTCAATGTGCAACCGACTTGTAACTATAACTCACACGTCTTGGTTTTAAGAATATAAGATATTATCGTCTCACAATCACTCGTGATAAAATCCATGAAGTGATTTAGATGAGTGTGGGTTGAATCCAATACTCGAATCTTGTTCCAGGAGTACTCATGAACACTGCAGCAAACTTGTGTTATGTCTAAAACACCTAGACAAACTATAGACCCATTCATGACAGTCTTGCCTCAATACCTACTTCCAAAGTATGATCGACTGTGGATGGTTTGAATAACCTAGTTATTCGGGAAGTCAAAACATGCAAAGTGAAACAAAAGAATAATACTAATCCTATATGGCCTAAAAACTTTTGATTGCCATATTGATTACTCATTATTCATTGTATAATGTTTCGTATAATCAACTTAATACTTGAATTAAAAACAATAGTTGTCCCATGCTCCAAGCATGCACACTATGTTTATATATGATCCTTACTTTGTTAAATAGATCAATTGACAACATTTCAATGATGCTCATTTCAAAATTCCAAACCCTTATTGTAAATGTAAGAATACCAAATTCTTGCCATTCGCTATAATCTGTTAGATTTTAAACTTATATGAAATGATCCTCTTGTAATGACTATGCACAAAAGTCACAGAGACTTGGCAACAGACATTACGAAGTATTCCAATGGAAAGCAATTCCATGGAACCGAAGTCTCAAATTCAAAGTACATTCCTTTAAACATCCTTCTTGCATTAAGTTTCCTAATCTTACACAGATTTAAAGAATAACTTCCACTTATGGAAACATTTCCATGTTTCCATTTTGACTATCACTTCTGAACAAGAGTTACCTCTTCTCAGAATGTGTCAATATGGTCCATCCATTTTTATACTTACAACTACAAGTGACCAATCCTTGGCGAACCTTAGATTGTCCTTAACGGTTGTTAACCACTTTAGTCATATCCAGTTCTAGTTCTTTTTCCCTCTTAATGCCCTAGGCATTTGGAATATTTAGAACGAATGAATATTATAGCACATGCTATCGATCCTATACCCGAAGCATATTGGACACGATTCATAAAGACATGGTACTTGACCAGTCTTTTGTTACAATATATATATATTTACCATGTTCTCATAATTCGAATTATGAAGAGGGATGTCGTAATCATAATCAAAATTTGAGAACGCAATTAACATTTCCATATATAGAATTTCCTTATGTTGAACCATTCCAACATAACATTCATATATATTTGACTAAATTTGATTAAAAACTCAATCTAAGCTTTTAGATTTTGAGATGAAGTATAATTTCATCTCCCTTAATTATAACAAAACAACTTTTCAAACCTACAACTTTGTGAATTGAAACTTTTGTTTTCTATAATTAACATTGCGAACTTGCAACACTTTCCAGAATAATTATGCTCCCACTAGCATAATAATTATTATCTTTATTAGTATAACACTTATGCTCCCACTAGCTTTTACATGTACTCAGAAATCAGCTGGACTTCTAGAAATCAATACTTATTGACTTTCATTACCAAAGTTCAGATTTCTGATACGAGATGCTTCGATAAGACTTTATCTAGGCTTATCAAAATCATACACCTTTCCTTAGATAGCTTCCATGTGTGTCTTAACAATTTTAGAACTTACAACAATAAGCCTCAAACATTTAGACCTTTGCCATTTCTCACAATTCGAACTATGAAGAGGGATGCCGTAATCATAATCGAATTTGAGAATGCAAATATCACAATTGCTACCTATTAAAATCTACTTAGTGAAAGCGTTTCCACACAATCATTTTCATGAATTAGAGAGAAACCTTATGACACTTAGATTTTACGGTATATGTGTTCCTATCCATGTGAATTTGTCATAAGCACAAGACATGGTTAGTGACAAATCCAAACCCATATGGATTGAACTTGTTCAATCTTAATTTCTTGCCACTTGGCAGCACAATGGCCTACCATTGCTTCCAAGTTGTTATGCAAACAATTGAGAACTCATAGAACTCACATGCATAGTCAACTTTAACTGGAATGGGCACCGAAACAAGAATATGTCAACACGATAGGTTACAAACCTCAAGTCGTGTGCTAGTGATTAACAATAGGTTTACTCTTGATTAGTTCTTGAAACTTTTCAAGATCTTTAAGAATCCCACTGACCTCTTGACATATAAGATTCACTTTGTCAAGGAACATTACTTGACAAACAAATATTCAAGAGTTAGTGCGGTTTCTTATCAAGAGAGACACTTCACACAATTGGTCTTAGTTGGTCTTTATCCTTACCAACACATCACAACTTACCAATTTCAAATGTACAAGAGTAAGAAACATGTTACTCTACAATTGATAAGTGTTATAAACCTTCTTAATTTAGTGTCACTCAAGGCACAAGCTTGGAGTATGACTCTAAGACTTGTTTTTGGAACGAAGTATGACTCATCTTCTAGATTTACCAATTTCAACAATTCACGATTCCTCTACTTAGCCATACAAATGCACTAAGATATCCTTAGAGGATCAATTGTGACATGGTTTTCATAATCATTAAGATGATCATAAAACACGATACTCAAGTACTCTCCCATCTTTTTAGATTTGAGAAACTTCTATCTTTCTGCCTAATTTGATTTTTCTCATTCGTTCTGCCATACATTGTAACTTTTCCAATGTTCAGAATTATACTTAAACTTGTAAGCATAACCATATTTACTAAACTTTAGTAAATCATGACGAATAGTCTTATCGTTCTTTGTGGTGGACCTGACCAGCGCACACCTACTGTACCTGATCCCCTAGTCCTTCACTTGACTCACATATTCATGTGAACAAGGAATTAGTCTTAATTTCCCAAAGATGAAGGTTCTCATTCATCACACAATACAAGTTGCATGATTCCAAGTTTCTATCCAACTGAAACTTGGTTGATGAGAATCTTTCCTTATTTGGCAAATTCTCGACACTACCACAAACGAAGGAATCAAATTCATATTGCTAACATAGAAACATAGAAACATCATTTTTCACAAATGCCACTGCAAGGAGATATAATAAAATAAAACAAAATTTATATTTATTTATAAAATGCGGAAAAATGTTTCCTTACAATGCAATTACAAATGAAAACTATGTTACTGCATATTTCTAAGCAATCTATCATAACTCTTTAACCAGCACCTCAAAAATCCGATCATCGCACCATGTGATTGAAATCCATCTTCACGACTAGATTTAACATACTCTTCCTTTAAGCTTCCTTCCTTTTTCATGATCCTACAAAACATCAAAATGAAACCTTGTCACATCATGTATTAAGAATCAACAATTATGAACTTAATAGAGTTAGACAGTAGATCTACGTGATTCAGAATCAAACTTTTGGATTCTACCTTCTTTCAGATCTTTCAGGTAGTCAGGGCAGCTTCGCTTCCAATGTCCCTTCAAATGGCAGTAGAAACAAATGGCTCGTTTTGCATTGGCACATGAGACACTCACAGACTTACCCTATCTCTTTACCATTTGGTCAACCGGGTTGACTATGGCCGATCCCTTTCCATTGGGAAGAGAAATCTTTTCTGGATTTCCAATGTTACCGTTGTCAATGTCCATGGAAGTTTGAGAAGTAGATCTTCCAATCAAATTTGCTTTTTGCAGTGCGTCAAATCATTGCTGATTCAGCAGCAACAAGCAAATAGGTAAGATCAATAAGTGTCATGTCGTGGTCTGTCATATAGTAGTCCCTAACGAACTCACTATATGACTCGGGAAGTGATTGAAGAACCAAGTCAACAACCAACTTCCTTGAGACAACGACACCCAATACTGTTAGCCTGTCATAATGTGACTTCATATCTAAGACATGAGTACACACAGGTCTTCCATCTTGATGTTTCATTTCAAGTAGGGCTTGAGTGACTTTGAATTTTTCAAGTCGTCGAGCTTGTGGGTTAGGGAGAATAATTGGAGGAGGTGGAGGAAATGAAATATGATTTCCACTTCCACGATCCAACCATGGAACATCATCTTCAAGAGGAAAGCTTATTCCAAAATATTTGGGAAGACCATAGTTGTCTGAACTAGACATCTACAAGGGAGAAATTCAAGTTAGTTGATTTAAGTCCTTAATATAACACCCAAATGAAATATTAAGGCTAGGACCCAACACAATATTTTACAATTCGGAAGAGGGATGTCGTAATCCAATTGCAAAATATTTGAAGGTAGGTAAATGACGATTTACCAATTTCCACCATGAAAAACGAAATTGATTATTAAGTTTTAAATGGATTGAAATTCCTAGATCCTTTGAGATTCATTGAATTTATCAATGACATGTTTAAATCTCGATTGTGCCCTTCAAGTTTGTGACTGTGATGCCGAGGATCACAAACAAGGTGTGAATAACCATGCAAATTAGCTTGGTACACTTAATTTTACAACCACCTAATCAATGTGCCAGTTAACCATACACGCTCCATTGATCTATGATTAACATCAAGCTACCCTTTGCCACACACTGTCAGTCGCAGATTAGTGTGCCGGTTAACCACACACGCTCCACTAACGACTTAACAAGGTGAAAAGTGCAATTTCATGGGATAGCACCATATTCACATTTTTCCTAAAGTAACTAAGATTGGGAATTTAATAAATGTTTAGTTACTTTATAATTATCATTATACTTTAAATGAAAATTAATTTCATATCCTACCCGTTCGGATAATGACCCTCCACCACTGAAGGAAGCGGTGAGTGAGAGTGGACACCCATTAAACTGCCATTTTATAGGCAGTAACCTTATACCCCCCTTATAGACCGGCTTCGTGAATGAGGCTTACTAACGGTAAGACTGACTTGTCTTATATATATATATATATATATATATATATATATATATATAATTATTAAACTTATAATAATATAAAGTATAAGGGTAGAATTTTAACTTTTAAAACTCTAGGGTTCGGAACTAAAGTATTCAAAAGTTAGACTTTACAAATTCCAAAACTTGAGGGCAAGTTTTGAAACTTGTCAAAACTTTTCATTTCTCTAACTTATGAGTTTAATGATGTTTTTTTATGAAAAACTTTTCAAATTCCATAACTTGAGGACAAGTTATGGAGTTCATAAAAAACATTTATGAAAAACTCTTCATTTTCCATAACCTGAGGATAAGTTATGGAATTCATAAAAGACATTTAGATCAAATATTTCAATTAACACAATAATCAAATAATTTTTTCTATGATCTAGATTAAACTCATAAGTCAAGATAATTCACATCAACTATTTACAAGAAATTAGTCTATCATATAAACTAATACAAATCTTGAAACTATGACAATTATCTTTTAATTGGACAAGCATGATCATTACCTTAAGGAAAAACACATTTCATGGTTAAAAAAAAACAGTTTGGGGTAATGATCCTAATCCAATTTCTGGCAAAAAGTCGAAAATCTGCCCATTGGAGCACCAACTCGGCGAGTACATGAATTGGACTCGTCGAGTTAGTCATTTTATTAGGGGACTCGCCGAGTCACCCAGTGGACTCGACGAGTTCACTGGGCAGAAGGCAGGAAATTCGATTTTTCACTTTGAAAACCAATAAAACATCAAGTATAATAGAAAAAAATCCTAGGCTCTGATACCACTGAAGGGTTTTTGTAGTGACTAAAGAACATGGTTTGACATGCGGAATTAAAGATTGCACAATAAACATGGTGATTTGGGTGTTCAAGAGATGTATTGATTATGTATTGTGTTACAATAAAGGACATAGATCTAGTCTCATAAATAACACACACTTACACACTCAACTTTTACACCTCTCAAGCACACCTCTACAAGTGGAATAAACTCACCTTATATAGAGGTGTTTACATGTCTCTCTCTCACTCTCTATCTCTCATGTGTCATAAGGCTAATACACCACATGCAAGTGGGTTTTACAAAAGTCAAACATTACAAAGTCATTCATGAAAAACTTTGTACCCCAACATTCTCCCCCTCAAAGTTAGGAATGAATGACCCACTTCAATTCTTCCAAAATCGAGCAACTACGCGATCCGAGCCTCAAGGGTGACACATGTTGATGAAACAATAAATCGAGTATGAAATGAATCAAAGTTTAATGATCAAAGTAGGATTGTGAGATTTGAACACAAATTTAAGTATGATCTTGTTTTAGCTCTATTACGCTCTCAAGTTTTACAGAGTACAAATGACAATACTGTAAAGACTCCTATCCATGACTCTAGTAAACACTCCTATTTATAGGAGAGGAAAGCGTACAAAAAATATACTAAGGACTATGCGATAAGCTTTGAATACAATGCCCTAGTAAAATAGATTACATAAGATACGAAGACTCAGTACATTCGAAGACATGAAACGCTTCGACTGATTACAACTCTATTTACCCTTACAATCTCCCCCTTTGTAATCAAAGTCGAAGTCTTCAACTTGTAAGCAGTTGAATTGAATACAACATCACTCTTCGTATCTCTGTGTACCATGCAATGACCTTCTTAATCTCCTTCTTGTCTCCTTCATTATTCTTCCTGCATTGGTTCATACGAACAATTAAGTTCGTATACTGAGAAGTTGCATATCTCTCCACTTCGCACGTTTGGAACAAGAACCGCTTTGCTCTACCAGCTTTGTCTTTTCCTGGGAAGACAATCCCCAATGGTTTTAAGCAGATTTCAGCATCTTCATATTTCTTCAGGTCTGCTTGTTTCTTCGTAGGAGCCATCGGTGCAGTAATTTCAATACCTTTCGCAGTAGCCAATTCCACATCAGTTTGAGCAAGACACTCAAAATAATTTTCAATAAAGATCTTGATGTGTTTGACTCCAAATTGGAAAACATCTGGCTCTGTTTCTTGTAGAAAGGAGAATGACTTGTCTTTCAGGATTAATGCAACTTGTATAAGATCATACAAGTTCATTATCGGAAAATCAGCAATGGTAAACTCATAAACTTTTCCATTTGATCTGATCACTGTGTATTTGAGATTCTAAATAACATTTTCGAAAACCATGTCTCTTTTGATGCTTATAACTTTCTTGATTTTTAACAGTGACCAGACTTCTTCAGGTGCTTTCGCCAACACTGAATGAAAATGAATTTTTATCTTCTTCCCTTCTTCTTTGTCTTTACACATAATTTCTGCTTTAAACTGAGGCATGATGAACATCATTTCATTTATAGGAAAGTCAAGCTGACTTACATCAGTGTTTGTAACCACATAACTCTCTTTTGGCACCTTTTTGAATGAATACATATGATCAAACATGGCTTTTGCATCAATTGTTTCATAGTTGTATTGCTTCGAAGGATCTCCTTTTTCCAAACCCACAGGGTCTTGTGCATGAAGAGCCATAACACTTTGAATACGCCTCATCTTTTCCAACTCCGCATCCACTTCAGCCTTTTTTTCTTCCTTAGTCTTTTCTATGATCTTGGCTTTACCTTTATCTTTAGACTCAGACTCTCCCACCACAATCTTTGTTTTCAAAGCACTTCCAGCAGCTTCTCCAATCACAACACCTTTAATAACTGATCTGGTCATCGGAACCGTTGTGACCACAGTTGAAGTAACTGAATCGGCAGATACAATAACAGGCTTTGTAGTTGGGATCTTCGAAGAAATCACTTTTCCCACCACCTTCGAATATTCTTTACTCGCCTTTACTTCTTCACCAGTCTTCTTAGATTCATCTATCTTTTCTCCCCCTTGCACCCCTGTGAAAGCAGGTGGGGCATCTGATACTGTTGGAAGAAGACTTGAAATGCGAGTAAGAGGAGATAATTGTTTGTCAAGAATAGCTTCGAACTGGATGAATTTTTGAGATAAAAATTCTGGAGTGACAAACAAAGTGGACACTAGTTTCATAGACAACTCTTTCAACTCTTTTAGCAAAACAATCAACTCGCTAAAATTCTTGTTCTCCAATTCAGAAAGATGAGTAAGTTGAGGACTCATGCTTTCGTATAATTTGACAAATTTAGTGACAGCGTCACAAATAATGTCAACCTTCTGATGAATTGAAGTATAACCTTGTTGAACACTTTGAACTTCTCTCTGCATGTCTTCACGAAGTTCACGAATTTGCATGTTGACATCTTCGCGTACCTTCTTAACTTCTTGATCAAAAAGAACATGCCGTTCTTTTGTTGTGCTTTTCAAATCCTTGACCTCACCCATAAAATCAGATCGTTGAGATTTAACATGAAGTTCATTATTCTGATCATTGTAGTCAACCTTCTCCAAAATAATGGACTCGGAATCTTTCACCATTCCGGAGACTTTACTGATTATCCGTGATTCCATCATCTTTAACATAGTATCAACTTCCAGACTTGATACTGATGAACCTCCCCCAAAATCAGCTTGAGATTGAATGATAGCATTCAACTTCGTATTCAAAATTTTGTACTGCTTCATGGTCATCAACATATGATCTGGAAAATTTTCTTCTTCTTCATCAAACTTTAGATCTTCAAAAGTTCCTCCAAAACCTTCGTTATCAGTTTCATTCTCTAGCATCATTGTATCATCGACATGTGAAGTAGGCTTGGGTGGATCAGTAGATTGTGAAGAAAAGATGGAAGTGAAAGGGGTGGTGATTATGTTGTGGAATGTGGGTGAATCAGTTGTAGAAGTTACTGGAGGTAAAGATACGATAATATCAGAAGTGACATTAAGATTACCTTGAGCATCAGTCTTCGCACCTTCTTCACCCATGTTAACATTTGTATCCGTATTAGATACGTCTACAGTGATGTCAGAAGTTCGTGACTCCTCATTAGATGACTTGACATGCGAAACTTCGGGTGGAATAAGACTTATGTCTTCAGGAATCGAACTTTCTTTGACAAGATCAGCTTCTGGAGTGTCAATAATTCTTTCTTCGTCTTCTGTTGAAGTAGTGGCAATGATAAGTTTTCTGAACTTCTTCGTTTTCTTTTGGGTCAACTGTTTTGCCACATCTTCACCCCTTCGTTTCTTTGATGATGGAGAAACAGGCGCTGGAACTTCCCTGAATAATACACCTTGATGTGTATGTTGTGGTTTACGAACAACGTGGGGTGAAGATTTTCGAGACCTCATCTAAAATCTACGAAAAACCCCAGTCTTCAAAGGGATTATTTCTTTTTCTTGGGTTTCTTCAACAGTAGGTGAAGTAACTGGTTCTGTAACAGCCATAGACACATCCGATTGAACAAGTTCTTCGACTATTACGGGTTTCTTCTTAGATGACTTCTTGGGCTTCGTTTCCTTCACCGGTTTTGCAGAAGAACCAGCTTCATTCTTCTTCCCCCTTTTCTATTTCTTCTTCTCTTTTTCCAATAGAACACCAGTTGTCACTGTGGTATCTATTGTTTGCAGATAAGTCAACAAAACTGAGTTCGTAGGATCAACTCTTTTTAGCATTGCATCAGGAATACGAGCAATACTTAGGAACTCATCAGCATCATCAATTACCTCCTTTGGACTGCTATATACATGAAAAGTGACTTTTTCTTCGTCATTGGCTACTAAAATACCCTCTTTGTTGTAGAAGTACTGCAAGATCAAACTCCAGTATCTTGCACACGAAATACCATGTACAGCGTCCATGTTATCAACACTTTTCTTGAACTCCTTCCATAACTGCAAAGGATAATCCACCGGTAAATCATAGTATAGCCCTGCAACCATGGCGTATACCTCCATTCTTCCTTTGTCTAAGCCTACTGTTCTACCAGTTAAGCAATGTAAAAAGATTCCAAAAAGAAAATTCCAAATCTTAGGAAGACCTGACTTCTTGAAATCACTGATTTTGGATAGTGGTGGTTGATGTCCCATCTCGTTGAACATGTGGACAATTTGAGGATAATTAAAGTCCTCATATGGTGGAGAATTTGGAATATCAAGAATCTGACAGAAGAGTTTCTTTGTAAGTCTAACCTTCTTGTCATTGATTAGGTTAAACGTGACTACATCAAATGCTTTAGCGATTGAAGCTGTTGATCCCGCCTGAGATAACCACGAAATCGGTACAGAGAAAGAATTGAACATTGCCTTGGATAAAATAGAATTCTTCAAGACAATCACGAGCATCTTCAATTCTTCAGGGTACTTAGATACATTAGCTTCAACTTGATAGTTGGTACCTTGGATCTTCATAATAGGCATGCAAGTAATATCTTCTGGAGTTTGAGAAGGTTCAGCATTGACATTAGCAGTATTCGCCATTTTTAGGGTTTTGAAAGCTTGAGAATTCAGAGAGAATTAGGAATTATCTTTGAATGCGTAAAGTGACAAAAGACCCTTGAATCCCCTTTTATATGTAACACTCTTGTTTGAATTAAAAGCGGGATGTGCATTTAATGACTGCCAACATGGCACCTTGAAAACCGGACCACTACTCTGTAGAAATAGCCATGCGTCAAAAAGTAACTGTCCCATCGCCATAAAACCCGTACATGATATCATACGTCATTGAAATACAGCCTGTTTTGTTTGCCCCAAAAGAATTGTAATTGTCGGACCCCTTCGGATGAAAGTTAGGCTCTTTCACTTTTGGGATGAAAAGCGAAGTCATATGCCAGATGTTTGAAATCATCAGCCTGAGTTGGTGTTACTCAGAACCTCAACGATTTCGTGAGTGCAGTGTTCCAAAGAAAGTTAGACAAGAAACAATGAAATAAAAATTTTTGGGATTTTGTGATGTCAAAAATTTAATTTGACACGAATGCAGTTAAACCCCGGGCAAAGGTTGATTCGTTAATCATCAAGAGAGATGATCAACAGCTTGTGTATGTTCCCGTGAATTACAATCGAAAACTTGTAGAGAAGTTTCGAAGGGCATCTTTTGTAAGGCTACATAGGTGGCTTAAAAATTTCGTTACATATCAGCCTTAACATAAGGTGAGTAATTGTAACATAAATTACTTGTTTGACTAGTGTAGTCAGTGACAAGTGTGTTTTGAAAAATGTTTAAAGTAACTTTGGGATTCGAAGTAAACTCACACGGAAATCATATTCATGAAAAAATTTATGCTGGATCTTGTTGGATAACAAATATCGTGGGTTTCGAATGTTTGATGAAGATCACTCATATGAAATGAATATGATTTGGAGTTTTGAAAATAGGTACTGAACCAAATGTTTCGTAAAATCTGGAACATAGTTCCCCGTCAATTCCTTAATATGCAAGAAATTTGGGTTTCACTTTCATCACGGTCTCATGATGTAAGATCATTAACACAGATTGTTGATATGTCTAAGTCTCGATTGGTTTGATCAGAGACCTCTCGGACATATGTCTTTGTGTGTGATTGTGAAAGAAATTTTAGATGAAAAAGATTGGTGAAGACACGAAGTGTACCTCTGTTATATTTGGACAAAACAGTAAACTCTTTACTCATGTGAGAAGAGTCAGGTAGCTCAGGAGACTAATGTGAATACAAGCCTGATTGGGAAAAAATCTTCGTATGAAAAGTTCATTAAGGCTTTTATACACACACATTGAGTCATTGGAGGCTTCGGACAACATGCAGTAGCATGCTTCTAGGGACACCTTAACTAGTTCAAAATAAGTAAAATGTAAAGAGTTGTAAGAGTCATTTACTTGACCTTAGAATTGCAAGCATGTGCCTCTCCGTATGTTCAGAAAGATCTGCAACAAAGTTCTTAAAGAAAAAATATAAAATCTTTTTGTTGTTTTGAATTTTCAAAAATAAAGAACAAAATAAAGTGAAAATCTTTTTGATGTTTTTGATTTTTCGAAAACGAAGAACAAAAGAAAATGAAAATATTTTTGATGTTTTTGATTTTTCGAAAACAAAATGACTCAAATAAACGAAAGTACTTGTTGCAAACATACTACATTTTACCAATTCACTGAAAAGTGACAATCATACGAATTCGAAGCGTTCGAAGAGTTGACTATGAACAGTAACCTCTGAACACTGAACGATGAGACGTGATCACTGATTCAGAGCCTCTGAACCATTCTCGATCAGTCACTCTTCTCCTTTTTCGCATGGAACAGAATTTCCATCGATCATTCCAAGTCCTTCTATAATTCTTACAAGAGATTTTTCATCTAACGCTTTCGTGAAAATATCAGCTAACTGATCAGTTGTTTTCACGAAATGTACTTCAACATTTCCATCCTCCACATGATCCTTGATGAAGTGGTAACGAAGAGCTATATGTTTAGTCTTCGAATGCTGCACAGGATTATGACAAATTCGTATTGCACTTTGAGAATCACAATATAATGGAATCTTTTTCATATTAATTCCATAATCATGTAATTGACTTTGAATCCATATTATTTTCGAAGTGCAAGCAGCAGCAGCCACATATTCTGCTTCAGCTGTTGAAATGGATACACATGTTTGCTTTTTCGATTGCCAGCTCACTAATTTGCCATCAAGTAATTGACATCCACCACTTGTACTTTTTCGATCAAGATTACAACCACCCAAGTCTGCATCCGAATATGCTTGTACAAAGAACCCAGTTTTCGAAGGATACCACAATCCTAACGAAATTGTTCCTTTAAGATAACGAAAGATATTCTTCACAGCAGTGAGATATGGTTCTCGTGGATTAGACTGATACCTAGCACAATTACACACAGAAAACATGATGTCAGATCTACTTGCACTAAGATAAAGTAATGAACCAATCATGCTCCTATATAAAGTTATGTCAACTGCAGGTTTATCTAATGATGGTGTTAACTTTATGCCCGTTGCCATTGGAACTCGTAACTTTGTGCTATTCGTCAATCCAAAATTTTCGATCAGATTCTTCGTATGTTTTTCTTGATTGATGAAAATCCCTTCTCTGTTTTGACGAATATTCAATCCAAGAAAATTATTGATTTTGCCCATCATGCTCATTTCGAACTTACTTTTCATCAAATCTTCGAATTCTTTAGACAAAGCAGGGTCAGTTGAGCCAAAAATAATATCATCAACATAAATTTGAACAAGCATTAGATGATTCCCAACTTTCTTTCGAAATAATGTGGGGTCAACAGATCCTTGTTTAAATTTAGATTGTTTCAAAAACGAAGTAAGAGTGGCATACCATGCTCTTGGTGCTTGTTTTAAACCATAAACTGGCTTATCTAAAATATAAACATTATTTGGATATTCTTCGTTAATAAAACCTGGGGGTTGTTCCACATAAACAGACTCTTCAAGCTCTCCATTTAAGAATGCACACTTCACATCCATTTGATAAACATCAAAATATTTATGAGCTGCATAAGCCAGAAATATCCGAACAGCCTCGAGTCTTGCGACAGGGGCAAAAGTTTCTTCATAGTCGATTCCTTCTTGTTGTGAATATCCTTTAACAACAAGTCTGGATTTGTTTCGAACAATGTTTCCATCTTTGTCAGTTTTATTTGTGAAAATCCATTTTAACCCGACAATCGAAACTTTTTCAGGTTTAGGAATTAATCTCCAAACCTTGATTCGTTCGAATTCAGACAATTCGGATTGCATTGCAACAACCCAATCTGAGTGTTCCATTGCAACCTTAATTGTTTTTGGTTCAATTTTAGATATGAAAACATTGAACATCAAAAATTCTTGATGAATATTCAATACCTCATTCTTTGCACGAATGTGAGCTCTTGTTAAAACTCCCTCTTGTGGATTCCCAATTACTTGATCCTTCGGATGATCTCTTGTCTATTTTTCCATTGGTGGATATGCTGGATCAAATTCCAATGGTGCATCTTCGTATATATCATCATTCTCAGAACCTGCAATCGAACAAACATCATCAAAATCATTATTATTTTCAATATTTTCTATATGCTCCCCCTCAACATTATGCTCCCCCTCAACATTATGCTCTTGTTAAAACTCCCTCTTGTGGATTCCCAATTACTTGATCCTTCGGATGATCTCTTGTCCATTTTTCCATTGGTGGATATGCTGGATCAAATTCCAAAGGTGCATCTTCGTATATATCATCATTCTCAGAACCTGCAATCGAACAAACATCATCAAAATCATTATTATTTTCAATATTTTCTATATGCTCCCCCTCAACATTATGCTCCCCCTTAACATCATCATTTAATGTTTCTTTCTCCCCCTCGAAAGAATACTCATCATTATCTAATGTATTCGAATCCAAGTGCTCCCCCTCCACTGGATTGTTTTGTATACTTTCGTTTATTTCTTGAGGAGTTGATGTTGATTCATCAGTAAACTTCGCAAATTCGGGTATATGATTATCAGGAGCATGAATTTCAGCATCGACTGCATGATCTGAAATTCCAAAAATCAAATCATAATCAATATCATCCATTTGTAAAGATTCAGTTTCAACTTGTGTTTAACATAGTAATCATCAAATGTTTAACATAGTAATCATCAAATGTAAAAATCAAATCATAATCAATATCATCCATCATGATTTGCAAATTTATGCTCATTTTGTTTAACATAGTAATCATCAAATGTGAGATTGAAAGTTTCTTCCATTTTTCATGTTCGCTTATTTAACACACGATATGCGACAGAATTGTGCGAATATCCAAGAAAAATCCCTTCATCAGCTTTTGCTTGAAATTTCGAAAGATGATCCTTGAGATTCATAATAAAGCACCTACAACCGAAAACATGAAAGAATTTCACATTAGGTTTACGATTATTCAGAATTTCGTATGGTGTAATATTAAAACGCCTGTGTATGAAAGATCTGTTCTGAGTAAAACATGCAGTGGATATTGCCTCGGCCCAAAGATATTGAGGTAAATTCGCATATGCCAACATGGTTCTTGCTGCTTCGCACAGTGAGCGATTCCTTCGTTCTACAACACCATTTTGTTGTGGTGTGTATGGAGATGAAAAATTATGCGAAATCCCTTTGTCCACCAAAAATGAATCAAGAACATTGTTCTTAAATTCAGTTCCATGATCACTTTTGATTTTTCGAACAACCTTCTTTAATGTTGTTTCCATCTTTTTGATAAAATCAATCATGATTTGTGCAACTTTGGATTTAAGCCTGAGAAAATAAACCCACGTAAATATGGAAAAATCATCAACAATAACTAGAATGTATCGTTTCTTGTTGAGAGTTGAAATAGTCGAAGGACCACACAAATCAATATGTAAAAGCTCCAGAGGTGCAACAGTTTTCGAATCTATCGTAATTGGATGACCTTGTTTATGTTGCTTGCCAACTTCACAAGCTGCACATAAAGAATCATTATCAAATTGAAGTACAGGTAAACCTCTTACCAGATCTTGTACCACCAGTTTATTGATGTTTTGAAAGTTGAGATGTGAAAGTCTTCGATGCCATAGCCAGCTTAGATCAGATGTGGCTTTCGAAAGAAGGCATACAACAGGTTTGCCTACAATAGGATTGATGTCCAGAGTGAACATGTCACATTTCCTTTTGGATTTCAGTAACACTTCGTTTGTGTTGACATTCGAAATAATACTTCCTTCTTCGTTAAAGAGAACTTGATTGCCAGTGCCCACAACAAGTTGAGAAACACTTATCAAGTTATGTTGGAGACCTTCAACATATGCAACACGATTCACTGTGAATTGTCCATTTGTGATCTTCACATATCCTTTAACTTGACATTTTTGATTGTTCCCAAATTTCACTACTCCAGCATTTTTGAGACTTCGAAAATCTCGTAAATTTTCCTTCTTCCCAGTCATGTGACGAGAGCAACCACTATCGATGTACCACTTGTTATCATATTGCTCGTCACATAGTACCTACAATCAGTGTAAAAATTTAGGTACCCAAGACTTTTTGGGTCCTTGGAAATTAGATTTCAACATAGAATTAAATGAAGAATTTTTGACCCAGTCACAAACTTTAGTTTTGAGACTAATAATAATGTCCACATCATCATTTGTAGGAACCGAAATATAAGATTTTGTTGGTTTCGGATGTACACTGACTTTACCCTTCGCATTTTGAGTTTGTGACTGAACTGTCTTCGCTTTTGTGACTGGTCTCCAAGCTTTGATGGAGATGTTCGAATCTTTTGAGGATAAACTTCCATTCGAAGAAGTATTGACATACTTTTCATAAGCTTCGTTGATTTTTTTTTCTGATTATTTGTTGGATTGATAAACTTTTCCTCGTCCTTCGAGCCAGCGATCTATATTTTTCCTTGAAGTTATGTCTTTTTCATGCGAAGCCTTTAGTGTTTGTTTCTTCGTATGATTAGGAAAATTTGGCTTTTGAGGAACAAAATTAACTTTGGGATTTGTTAGAGAAGAATGAGCATATGATGTATCAATAGTTGATTTAAAATGTTGATTTTGAAAGACTTGTTGATTTGATTTAGATTTATTTGAAAATGCTCTTGATTGGTTAGTGTCAGAAACTTTCGAAAACTTTGGTTGCTTATTCACTTCAGACCTTGTATGAGTTGATTGAGATGAATGTTGGGTTTTTAATGAAAAAGAGGAATTTTTAGCTTTGAAAACATTTTTGGTTGATTGTGATTCAGACATCTTTTGAGACTCAACATTTTGCCAAAATATTTTCTTTCTTGCTTGTCGTTTTGAAATGTTGTTTTCCTTTGAAAATTTGTCAATTTGTTCTTTAGATTCCTTAGAGTTTAGTTTGACAACTTTTTCATTTTCCTTTTCAAGATGTTTTGTATTCTCTTTTTTAATTTTTGATTTGTCAACCCATTGGCTTTGTGGTTTTTATCGTTGAAACACATACGAATTCTTTGTTAAGTTGTTTTCAACTTTGTTTTGATTTGCAAAAAAGCCTTCATCAGTTGTTTTTGAATTATCCTCCTCAACTAACTTCTTTAATTCGGGTTTGATATTTTCAACATTTCCAGTAGTTACGAAGACTTGGTTTGGAAAAACAACATCATCAGTACACTTGAAAATCGGGTAAACCATCGTATTTGCTTCTAGGTAATGAGCACCTTGTTCAGTCATCACTTTTTCGAACTTTTGTGTATCTCCATACACTTGGTCAACAATTATATGAGGAATTTCTTTTTCCTTTGTAACTTCCTTTTTCTTCGTTTGTTTCTCTTCTTTCTCATCATCACTATCATCTGTTTGGCTGTCTCTGACTTCCACAAAGTCCACATCACAAACTTTCGAAGTTGAGGGTTGATCAGTGTCAATCTCAACTAACAAATCATTACCTTTTTCTTTTCCTTTAAATGATGATGCAACATTTATAATAGACAACTGAGAACAATCAACATCCTCAATATCACTGATTTCACTAATATTGTCAGAATTATCCTCAATATCAGCAAAATTCGATTGAGAATCAGATGTTGAATTCTCAGTCTTTTTCAAGATGTGAATTTGTTCAGACTTGGTCAAAGTGTCATTTACAATATTAACCAATTCAGTTGAATCAAGACATTCATCTACTTTGACTATTCCATATCTATACTTATCATTCAAAACTTTGTTAAAATCAGCTATTTCTTTTTCACAGTCATACGAAATGTTATCTACCGTAGCTCTTTCATAAGCTAAAAATGGCAGCAATTTTCTATGTTGTTCTTTACTGATTTCGCACGAATGATGTAGTTCAGTTAATTTCCCATACAATCTTTTAGCCGAATTATAGTAAATGTTCCTCTCAGCTAACAACAGTTTAGATTCACTAGACAAGTTATCCCTATCAACCATGATATTAGTTATTTGAATTTCTAAACAATCTATCTTAGTAATTTTCAAACCTAGTTTCTTCTGTGTCTCTAGCAACTGCATAGACAGCTTCTTAGCCTCATTGCTAGCAGATACCACAATTGAATTAAAATAAGTAACAGTTTCATTGAAAGATACTAATTCAGAATTATAAGCATGTACTGGAATATTGAAAGATTCAAGATTATTACGTACCTTCGTGGTCATCGGAGATTTGTCAGCGGCTTTTGATACGAAGCATCTCCCATGAACTTCGTATGCCTCCTCATCTGATTCTTCTTCCATCTTTGCAAATATTGCTCCATTGGTTGGATTTCGCATCTCCTCATCATCTGATCCAGATGACCAAATTTGATAAGTTCCATCTTCTTCTTGTTCACCACGAGCAACTAATGAAAGAGTCTTTGCCTTCGCACGCACCTCCTCCAACTTTTCTACATAGTACGCTTCATCCTTCGTCTTATTTTTTTTCTCATCTTTCTTCTTCAGCATGCAATCATTAGCTAAATGATTAGCCCCGTTGCAATAATGACAATCAATCCCAGCATCTCCCTTTAACTTGTTCTCTGTTTTTCCCTCAACAAACTTCGTATCTGTCTTCTCTTCCTTCTTCTTCTCATCCCCAGCACTTTTACTCGTAAAATTCCCTTTTGTCTCAGATGACTTTGCCTTCGGATTGAATGTCTTTTTGAAGAACTTTTTCACACGATTGTTTGAATAGAAAGCAATCGCCTCATCATCTGAATTCATGATGAACCCTTCGTCTTCATCTGAAACATCTTTCTCAGCTTCCCTTTCAGAGATCTTCGAAACCAAAGCTAGTGGACCTCCTAAACTTGCCTTCGATTCTTCAGCAATTTCGTTCACTTCGCTTTCATGAGACTTCAGCTGATTGTACAAGTCATTCAAAGTTGACGTATTATAGCTCTGTTGATTCTTAACCATCATGCTCACACTACGCCACTTCTTACGAAGACCCATAACAAAAATTAAATTGAACTCCATGGTTGATCTGGTGATACCATATCGATTGCATCGATAGATTAATTCATTAAGACGATCATAGTAAACTTCAATCGTTTCACCATCTTTCTGTCTGAAGTCCTTCAGTTCCACTGAGCATTGCTTCACAGAGTTAACTTTTGTCTTCTTACTCCCCTGAAATTTCTCCTTGAGAATGTTCCATATCTCCTTTGCAGTTGTACAACTGCTCACATAGTTGTAAACAACCGGAGGCAAAGCACCTCTTAGCTGTCTCACGCATCCCTTCTCTAGCTTTTTCAGACGATCAGACTGATTCTCAACTTCGGAACTTCCAGAAGATGATCCAATTGGTTGAACATTCGTTGGTGAATTGAGATTGCCAGAAATGCAATTCCACAGTTCTTCATCCAATCCGTTGAGATAATCCTGCATACGATCAGCCCATTGATCGTAATACTCAGGGATTAGCATAGGAATTTTGGTGGATGATCCTAGAAGATGAGAAAATGAAGTCATGGAATTAAGATTGAAAGACGCCATTGATGTACGGAATAAATCCTTGAGAATTTTTTTTAAGAAACTTTGAGAATTTGACAACAAACTATATGATTCAAATCAAAATCACTAGTAGAACACTCGATTCAATGATTCAAGTGCAGAATCGAATCACAGACTTAGATCCAATGAATTTTTCACTTTCAAAAAGTGCGGAATTTCTTAAACCAAAAAGTTGATTTAAAAACTTTTGAAAAGATGAAAATCAGATCAGAGATGCGATTCCTGCTCTGATACCAATTGATGAAACAATAAATGGAGTATGAAATGAATCAGAGTTTAATGATCAAAGTAGGATTGTGAGATTTTAACACATATGTAAATATGATCTTGTTTAAGCTCTATTACGCTCTCAAGTTTTACAGAGTACAAATGACAATACTGTAAAGACTCCTATCCATGACTCTAGTAAACACTCCTATTTATAGGAGAGGAAAGCGTACAAAAAAATATACTAAGGACTATGCGATAAGCTTTGACTACAATGCCCTAGTAAAATAGATTACATAAGATACGAAGACTCAGTACATTCGAAGACATGAAACCCTTCGACTGATTACAACTCTATTTACCCTTACACATGTCGAAACCAACTTCAATCTTCAATTCTTCCATGATTCTTCAATTTGGGCTCTAGGATGTGAGACCATACAAACCGAGCATCAACGAATGATCACGAGCTTCTCAAACTCCAAATTGATCACCAAAAGTTGAGCATAAAAACGCACCCCAAAAATCTTCAATAAAACCAAACCCATTTCGAAATGAAATAACTTCCGAATCTCCAATCGCTTCATTTCGTATACTTCAAAAATTCAAGGTCACTTCGGTCGTCAAATTCGTGTAATATGAAAAATTCAAGTTTGAATTTCCATATAAATTTCTCCCCCTTTTTATAATCGAAACTTGATTATAAAAACCTTAAAGGAAAGAGAACGTGCTCTATTCGGAATTTTTCGTGTCAGAACTCCCCCTTAACATGTGGCATAAACTTTGTGCTTTAATCCGGACAATCCAAAAAATATTGAATTTTTAACTTCGTTCACGGATCGCCTTTGACAAAATTTCTCAACAATGGGTAGAAATTGTCAATTTCAAGATTCTGCAGTGACCCGGTGCGCCCAAAACAGCAAAATATGCAAAAACTCTCCCCCTTTTCCAAATCTGGGTACAAAGCGTCAATTTGCACAAACTGCAGGGTCCTGAAATGTATTTTCTTCAATTTTCAGCAAAAACAGTCCTTTTTTCGAATTTGGATACGAACTGCCAAACATTCGAAGCCTCAGCGACTATTTTCCAAAATTCTGCCCTTTGTGCTCCAAACATACGAAGAGTTGTCCCAAACATACGAAGCTTCAGACAATATTCAAAGTTGGGTGAAAAGTGTCAAACATCCGAAACTTCAGTTAATTTTCGAATTGCCAAATGTTCGAATGTTCAGGGGCTGTTTTCAAAACTTTTCTCTTCTTCTTCAATTCATACGAAGAATTGTGCCAATTCTTACGAAGGATTGAAGTTTTATCAAACTATCGAAACTTCAGGGGCCATAAATGAAACTTCATCTTCAAATCATACGAGAAAAAATTCTTGCCCTTCGTATGAAATTTTGTTACCCCTTCGTTAATAAAAACCCAAACACACCCTTCGTACATTATCAGTTTCTTTCCCAAACACCCTTCGACCATTATCACTTTCTTTTTCAATTCACACGAAAATTTGACACTTCGTACGAAACTATTCTTTCCCAAACACCCTTCGTATAAAATCCAACTACCGATTTTATCTCTCCTCTTCGTATGAAACTTCATCTTCCCCAATCAAACGAAAAATTCTCAGCATACGAAGCATACGAAGACTTACCCGGTGAAAAGTAACTTCTTAACCATTCATCCTCTTAATCGACTGTAGAATCAACATACCAATATCTACAATCGACCCTTCGTATCTTCAAAATCCAAACACAGGGACCCTTCGTACATTAACCCAGTTCTTTCCAAATCAAAATTATCGATCATCAAGAATAGATTTCATTCTTTGACCAACGACTTAGGAACCCAAATCCAAACTTTCATTATGCTCAGCTCATTCTCAAGCAGTGACAATCTACCTGTAACGATTCGATTTTCAATTCCAAAGGCTTCGATCGAACGATTCCAATAAACCCATTTCACCTTAAACATCGACTTTTCGTTCAAAACAGTCGACATCAACAATTTCACAAACGAAATCTCAATCATTCGGTTTTTCTTTCCATTCGATTTCGTATCTCTGTTTCAAAACTGAATCATCGACTATCGACCTGTTCGTTCGTCGATTCCACTCATCATCAAAGCTATTCGATCGCAAAAACAATATCAGCCTTCAAAATCATCAATCGAATCATTCATCCAAACCAACACATCCTAAATCAAAACCAAAAGACTTCGTTATCGTCAAACCCAAAAATCGATTTCTTGACTCCATTCGTTCATCAATTGAGTCAAACCTACTCCAAACCGTCGATTTCCGCTTTTATTCACAAATATCGATATGCATCAACTAAATCATCATCAATCGAAACACAACTATTGACCATCGATAGTGTATCATCGAGCCTTGATATGTACAACTCAGTGAAGCTTGTGTACAAATTGAACCACGAACAACGACTTTGACTTTTTGTTTTGACTCTTCAATTCATCAATTGACAAACATAAATCCATGAATTTATCATCGATTTTCATGTTAAACAGATATTAATTGATGGTTCTTGATCAATTTCATCCAAATCAAAGAATTTATCGACAGTTACTTGATCATCATCGATTTATAATTGAGCAACTCTTATCCAACCGATTCACAAGTCTAGATTCACAAAAAACTTCTAATCGATTAACAAGAACGCTGAAACGAAAGCTGGAACTCAAGAACACTCGTGATCAATGAATCAAGACATGCTCTTCCAAAAAGTACAATCCGATACAGCGTCGTATGATGAGGAATAGCTTTGACCAACAACGATTTAAGTTGAATGGATTTATCAATTCATTGGGCTCAAATAATGAAATCGGACAAAACATAAATGTATTGGGCTCAAGAGTTAAATGAATAGTAATCGATCACAATTTTGGGCTCAAAATACAATCTGATGAACATTTAAGCAATGGAAATTGTTTTGGGATTCGAATATCGGATTTAATGAACAGTGACGAAAATTTGATTTTGTTTTTGATCTTAAAAAATAATTATTGGATCATCAATGGAGTTTTTCAAGAAAAATTTGATCCAACGAGTCAAACGATCACAAATAAAAAAACGCAACGCACGATTCAATGAAATTAAGAGAGATCATAGAGAGAGACTCACCAAAAATGCTTCAACTGTGACAAATGTTGCCAAACCGAGAATCGTTCTTCAAAAATCACCTTGGTCTTGAAGACCCGCTCTGATACCAATTGTAGTGACTAAAGAACATGGTTTGACATGCGGAATTAAAGATTGCACAATGAACATGGTGATTTGGGTGTTCAAGAGATGTATTGATTATGTATTGTGTTACAAAAAAGGACATAGATCTAGTCTACATAAATAACACACACTTACACACTCAACTTTTACACCTCTCAAGCACACCTCTACAAGTGGAATAAACCCACCTTATATAGACGTGTTTACATGTCTCTCTCTCACTCTCTATCTCTCATGTGTCATAAGGCTAATACACCACATGCAAGTGGGTTTTACAAAAGTCAAACATTACAAAGTCATTCATGGAAAACTTTGTACCCCAACAGTTTAAGTATACTACAACATCCTATGGTGCACATACAACCCTAAATGCTTTGGATCTATGTTTTCTCTAATTATACATGCAATATTGTTTCTAAATCGTTAAGCCTACAACTAGCATGCAAATGACATAATCAACATAAAAGAGAGTTATAGAATTACCTCTTTGTTGTAACTTGTAGAACTTTT
Organism: Lactuca virosa; assembly: GCF_052849685.1. Lineage (NCBI taxonomy): Eukaryota > Viridiplantae > Streptophyta > Magnoliopsida > Asterales > Asteraceae > Lactuca > Lactuca virosa. Next base: position 284,830,726 of record NC_136428.1, read on the forward strand.
GATTTTGGCATTTAAGAACTTAGTGCCCCAAGTGTTGCACCTCAAATGGAATCACAACACACCTTTGGACAAAGGATGACTTTTGAGAGAATATTGTTGCACCTAAAATCAGCTCATGGAACTCCAAGGATCACTAGTGTGCCATTTTGGATGCTAAGGGGCTTCTTATATAGTGTGGCAAGATTAGGGTTAGCACCATGTAAACCCTAATGCCCATGACTCTTCATATTACCTAGGATCCATAGGTTAAACCTCCATGGACTATCCATGGACTTCCATATTGGTTTAGCCCATCCTAAATAACAATTGGCCCACACTATAAGAATCATTGATTTACCAAATCAATCCCCATATATTTAATTAGTCTCTTTTGATCACAAAATTAATTCCAAATTAATTCTTGATCAATACTAATTAAATCATATGATTTCATATTAATATATTATAACTTATAATATATTAACAAATCATAAATAACCTCTTCTCAAGTCCATCCTATCAAATTGTCCTGCTGATATGCAACCCAAATGGACCATGCTACTCTCGGGTCAAGTACATACCAATTATAGTTATGGGATTAGACACCTAATCCAACAAAACCTTCTAGTGTTGAACAAGTCATTGATTCCTTAACTGCCGAATCGATATGCTACTATTATAATTCTGAAGTCCCATAACTTGCCAGACCTACCCACAGGTGTAACCATTCCAAAGCACAATCACAATAGCCTTTCCTACTATCAGAACTAAGAACATCCCTTTTTGACCCTGAACCCTTCAGCTGATGCCTTTGGCATACAGATTCCTTAATTAATATCTTGCTGAAATAAAGATCTTGTACATATACACTCATGATTCCCAATGCGAGTCTCAACCAAAAACCAACCTGGTACATAAATCGCAACCTGACATCCAAGGATTCACACTTGTATTTCACCTGAAATCTTCTAAGGCATGGCACCCATTCACTAAACTAGGATATAAAAATCCCTAACTCACCCCTGAGACTGCCAGCCTCGCCCACGGGTCTCACCCAGTCTATACCAACGAACGGGCCACAGCCACAGGTCTCACCCCATCGAGAGCCACACGGTCCTAACCTCGCTTCGGACCCCAATGGTCCTCCTCCTATTACAGAAAAATGCTCTCCGACAATATCGGCCACCTTTCCTAAGGCACGAACTGATCCTCATTTATACCAACGACCCCCAACGATGGTATATCGTAATCTAGCGAATACTATGATCCCATCGCAGACTTACAACATTACCACAACTGTCCAATATCCTGGTGAATTATACAGCTTCCTCGTAGTCTTACAACACTCCCACACTATATGCAAATCCAGTGACCGATACGGCCACCCTGGAATCTTACGACACCTCAATTCCGCCATGGTCACCGCCCATGGTCTTACTACACCTCTACCATACCAACCAAAACCGACCTGAGTCGAACCCACATCCAACTATATCCCAATCAGGTGTTCGGGTCATGCTTCGAACCCCAAAGCCTTTATCAGACAAAAACTGGAAGAGAGGCCCAAACACCAACCTCGACCTAGATCCATCCCCATACCTGCCATGTGTCCCTACAGTTGTGCAACGAAATCCGATTATCTTTCCCTGAGAGATCCTTCAGACAGACGATTCTCCCCCACTTAGGCTCGACTGCGTCCCTCCAATCCATAAGATTATATGGATTTCAAACCATCTCGCAACCCTGCGATTTAAATTGTCGACATCCTAAGCTTACAAATGCCAGCGTTCCATTACAAGCCAATCTCGATGATCATACAACTCTCTTAAAATCCAAATGAATACTCCTCGAAATCTCAGCAAGCCCAATAATCCAAATCACTTCCTGTGATACCGCACCAAATCCTTAGGTCCTTTATGCTGGTGAAAAAGACTATAACCCTTGACCTAAACTGGCGAATCTTCACTCCAACTTCTCGTTTCTAGAGGGATCTCTGCATTTTAACCATCTTCCACCTTTGCGATTACGAAATTCCCTTGGCATACCCAATGACCAAACAACCCATGCGACTGCCACCTTCATCTCCCTACTGCCACCCCTTCCCTAGCAACGATAGTGATTTGGACCCAAAGGTCCTTCCATAGACGGCTGTCAATCCCACCGGAACAAATTCTATAACTTCCGAACTCTTACCCCGTTGACCAAGCAATACCCCTGAACCGACCCTATCAAATAACTGGAACAACAACCGAAACACTGAATCCCGCCCCACTAATAATTCTTGATGGCATAACTCAGGCGATAACAGAGACTGAACCAAAGATAATGCTTACCCATACCAATACAAGATTCCAAGGTAAAAACAAATATTGATAATAAGGATGAAGAATACTAAAGGTAACATATCTGTAACAACATCTGACGAAACTCTGGCATCTACAGACTGACACTACAATGCTCAGTTCTTTGTTACTGGGGCTCCTAAGTGGAATACTCTAGCCTCTTCTAAACGCGGTCCACGGTATGCAAAATGGCATAAGACAATCCTTTGAACGATTACTCAGTCAATAATAGAGGAACTATGAACCTTAGATGGGGCTATTGGAAACTTTCCGATGTCACAACACCAAACCTAGTGGGAGCGATCTACACCCTCATAAATATGAAACGCACTGAGGACTGAACTCTAATTTGTTGAAATGTAGGAATTACGATATGGTGCTAACATTCCTACCATAAGAAAAAGTTTCTTGATCCGACAATACAGCACTGACCAAGAACATGCTTATATTAATATCATTACATAACTGGGGCTCAAAATACATACCGGTGATTTCTTGCGGCTCGATCTTGACCTCCTGAGGAACGATGAGTGTTGGGACATGAACTCCCTCCGCCACCCAGGCAGGACAAATGGACTTGAAATGACCTGGTTAGTGACAATGAAAGAATATTTGATCCTTCTTACAATCCTGTAGTACATGCCCTCTTTCCCCACACTTGAAACACCTGAACTTGTGACAAGCAAACTCATGAGTTCCCCCACACTTGCCACATATCTCATGGATCTCCTGACTTCCAGCACCCATGTCATCGTTATCAGACTCTCCACCCCCTTCCAATCGCCACGAGCTATGTGTGTGCCTTCTTTTTCCTAGTCGTGCCTCCACACCTAAATTTCCTTCGCTAGCAGCCTCACCATCTTCTCTTGCAGCATGCGATATTGTGGTCTGCTCCTCAAATTGGACAATCATTCTGTCAGTGATCCGACCAATGTTGCCGGGAAACTCCTCCAGTAAGATCTGTGAAACCTCAGTGACAATCCAGTCACAAAGTCCTGCGTCATCTGCATCCATCTCAGAGGACTCTGTTTCTCTTCCAGACATCTACATCCTGTACATCAAGACCAAATTGTCATCTCATAATCACAAGATTCTTGGTTTCATCGCAGCTCTCCTTGACTCATGTACGGATCCTCTGCTTCTAGTAGTACGGTCCCATACTACCTTCTGCATCTATCCGTACTTTCCTCAAGAATCGATTTGGTTCCTCCAAGTCCCCCTTTATTCATACAATAATCCCACAAGACAAGGCTCCCAATACTAAATCTCTTCCTAGGTTTTCATAAGGCAACCACCACACTACTCTTCGCCATCAGCTGCAGAAGGAACTCCTACCGACGCCCTCTAACTAGCTCACGAATAAAATTACATATCAGTGACACCAGATAATTCTTCGAATGAAAGGTCTCACACTACAAAAGTTGGATTCAGATAAGAGCTGTGTAATAGAATTAAAACCTAACCTTCTGAAATTATTTAGTCTCCATAATATGTAACGTAACATATTCGCTTACGAGTTAGCTGATGCTAGTGAGAACTCCTAAAAAGCACAAATCAAGCAGCATTCGAGCTTCGAGTAATCAAAACCAAACATACCCTAATAAGGTCATCCTATTACTGACTGATCAGTACTAGAATGCAAGTCTACAAGCTCATACAATAGGCATACAAAGGCATCTCTCTTAGCATTCTATCATGCAAAAACTGAGCAGATCCTTATCCCTAACTAGCATGCGATCCACAGATTCACAAATCAAATCATATCAAATACCGTGTATGGGTATTTTGGTAAAAATTACTTGAGCTCAGTCGATTTCATGCACCACACCCTTTCTTGTATTAGAAAAACCTTTTCTTTTTAAAAAATCATTTCCTTTTCTTTTGAAAATTTTTACCAAATCCTCAGTTTGAGTTTAGAAACACCCGAGAGTATGTCCAAATCCCTGAACCTAAGGATTTGATACCATTTGTAACATCCCCATCTGACACGTATCACAATATTGTCCGTTTTGGGTTCCCGACGAGAAAACTTCCCAGGGGGTCACCCATCCCTAGATTGCTCTTGCCCAGGCACGCTTAACTGCATAGTTCTTATGGGATCTGTTGCCCTCACGGCTTTAAAACGCGTTGTGACATAGAAGGTACCACACCCCTTTTAAGAAATGCTTAGTTCTCCTTCCCAGCCAATGTTGGATCAGGTGCAGTTAACCTGCCCCCCGTCACCCCCCATAATAGGTTTCGACGTCCCCTTCGAACACATCGGCCCATGCCCCAGCTCTGATACCAACTTGTAACGTCCCAAAAATAAGACCCAAAAATTTCATTTTTAATTTAATAAAACGGTGATCCAAAACATTTCCATACAACAAAGATAGACCAAAGTATATTACTACACACAAAATATCACAATAAGTCACAAAATGCAGAATAAAGTGGTGTGTGCACTGCAATCATCCTAGGCTCTTCACTTTTGAACCAAAAGTACCTGAAACATAAACTGATAACCATAAGCACAAAGCTTAGTGAGTTCCCCAAAATACCACATATCAGACATATCAAACACATAATGGGCACCGACCGTCATCGGGCCCCGCTGGGCATCGGCCCGACCCGGTATACAAATCTATCAATCAACGGGCACCACCCTAACTCACATAACGGGCCCCGCTCACTGAGTATAACGAGCATCGCCCAATGGGCCTCGCCCAACATACAAACATGCAAGTATAACAAGTAATAGCATACATAATAACCTTTGGGCCCTGTCCACTAAGCATACAAACACATACACATGCAAGAGTCACGCAGACATCTAGAACCCTAACATAATAAACCCTGGGTCGGCGTTGGTGCCTTCGACCCGCTAAACATGGTGAGGAAGACTCACCTCAAACTGCTGAATCTCACAGATAAATCTCTGCTGTTGGTCCGAAAATCCCCACGCTGTCATCATAAAATAACATCTAGTTAATAACTGGATCTCGACTCATACTAAGAGTCTAAACTAGGTAAAATATCATTTTAACATTTACCTAATTTGGCCCAAGGCCAAAGCCCAAACCAACTATTCAAAAAGGCCCAATTCCAAAAATGGTCACCCAAAGCCCAAATATGTCCCAATCTTCCAAATTGGGCCCAAACCCTTTCGTAGGCCTTCAACCAAAAAAATCCAACATAAAGACATCAGCCCAAAATAGAAATATGATGTCCCAAGAAGGCCCTAATCTCCTAATGTCCAAATATGGGCCTAAAACCGAGAAGCCCAAAATCTGAAGCCAAGCTGCTGAGTACACGGGGTGTACTTAGCTCGTACGCTTAGCATACACCCTCTGAGGCTAGTACGCGCAGCATACCAGCTTGGTACGCCCATCGTACTCGCCAGTTGACCACCCCACTTCATAAAGTACTTAATCCATTGAGACTTTAAGCCCAACTCTCAGATCTGATTCCTTAGGGTGACTTTTTCACGTAATGTTGGAAACTTTACATACATGCATTCCTTAATGGGGCTTAAGAGCTCAAAAATGACTTAACAAAGGTCTTGACACAATCCATGTTCCAAGATACATCATAAAGCTTGCATTTTTATGAATAAGTGGACTAAAAGAAGCCTAGATCTAACACCATAACTTCTGCAGTGAGTCAAGAAGCTCATCAACCAATCCAAGGACTCAAAAAAGCATAAAATAACAACATAACTAGATCTAGCATCATGTATCATCAAGATGTAAGCCTTTTACCTCAAAAAGCTTGCAAATTATGAGCTAACCTCGGATCTTCAAGCTCAAGACACTTCTCCAAATGGTCCTCTTCTTCTTCTCCTTCACATATCACCAACAAACACTCTTTAAGGCTCAAAACACAAAAAACACACACTATGGTTTCGATTTATGGGCAAATGATGGTGGAGGTTGGCTAAACATGACCAAATGCGGGTATCATAAGATTTAAATAGGGTGCAAACCCTAAAAATTAGGGTTTCACTCATGCTCACGTACGTCATGCGTACTCCACGTACGCAACGTGTTTAAGACCCGCGATCTTGAATTGCACTAGTACGCCCAACGTACTCCAACTTCCTGAAGTTGGCAATTCTACCCCCTAAGGACCAATTCTGCAAAAGATTAACACACCAAGGGTCTAAACTGAAAAGTACTTTGAATCGGGTGTTCCATCATATGTTGCTTCTGCTTAATCATATTGTGGTATATGTATTAAGGATTAAGAATAACATATTTACAAATGAAGACTAACATCTATTGTAGTTTATTCTTGCTTTGGTGGATACATTATAAAGGACTTCTTATTTGGAGTTTAACGTAATATTCATCAACTTCCTAATTTCCAAATGGAACCAAAAAATTCAAAGGTTGTAATCTTTTCTTTTCTATGGTTGTTTAATCTTTCTAAATCTTGCAAAATGATTATTGGTGGGTAAAATGGTTTTAGTGTATTCAAATTTATAAAATGCTTTCGTTGATAATTACGTTGAATTTGTCACTATAGTTAGAATATTTTTGAATAAAAACCCAACAAGTTAGTTTGTTGTAGTACATTTGTTGTTTTTGTTTTGTTGCTCTATTCTTCATTCGGCCACTCGCCGATTTTGCTATCTAATTCATTGTTTTTTTTTTGTTAAAAAAAATTAAAATCAATGATGTTATATCTGATAAACACACATAAAGTTAATCGAAGAAGAAGAGCATGAATGTTATCTCAAAGAGGAAAAAGTTGGAGCATGATATACATGTCTGTTGGTAATTCACATCAAGTCCAAACCCTTTTCACAAATTAAAACTAGCAGGTTATAGCGTTGCACTTTTCATTTTTTTAAATAGAATTTCACTTACATTTGTATTTGAAAAACTAACATTTTAATTAAATAATAACAAAACATTTTCATTTATTTTTGAAAACCTAACAGGTTCTACCATTTTATTTCCAATGTTGTTGAAAAACATATCAATAATGAAGTTGAAATTTTCTTTTCTTTTGAAAACTACGTTGAGTTCTATTTCATATCAATGATAAAAACACTTTATGAAAATAGCATCCTACTTTCTGAAAATAATACTTTTATAGAAAGAAATGAAAGTAGGATGTTATACTACACGTTAAACGAAAAAAATGGAAGCATAAATTTAGGCAATATGTTATTTAGACAATAAAATAAAAGTACATTGCTATTGCTTGTATATACCCCAATCTTGGGTTGCAGCTGGAAATACCAATGTACTTGTTCAAAAGAAGAATCCTTCATTGAGAAGAAAAAACAACAATCTTATAATGGGGTAAATATTTCAAAGTAATCACTATTTTTGCAAAATACAATAAATAGCAACATAGTTTCACTTTATTTCTAAGTTTTTTTCATAGAACTCCAAATAGTACCAATACAACTAATCAATATTCTTTTTACTCAGGTATAACTTTTGGAACAGAACGGAGAAGTAAGACAAAAGTTATTATGGGAGATGAAATCTTTTTGTCCAAAAGGGCTATGCCACCTGTTAATCTTACACATTATAATTCAATTTCATTTTCGTTCACATTAAACCAATTAACACTGGGAGTCAAGGTAAAAAGACGATACGTTGATTAAAATTGTGTGTGTGCACGCAAATTTGTATGTATTTTTTATAGCTGATTTTGGATGTTTTATAATGTATTAAAGGAGAAGTTTCCACCAACTGATTCAAGACTTAGATCAGATCAAAGACTTTTGGAGAATGGCAAGTATGGCATGCCAAATTCTGAGAAGTTACGACTGCAGACATGAAAAAGAATGGTGTGCATCTCATGCTAATTCATATTGGATGGCCATTTTATACTTTTGACTTATCATAACACAAACATAGCAACATACTTGCATTTTCCTACTAACAAGGGAAAAGTATTTTAATTTTTTATGTTCCTTTACATATAATAATAGCGTACTTTATTTTTTTACTTTTAGTATTAACTGATTACGCTTGATATATGTTACTATTATGCCTTACATATTGATATTATTGGTTAAAAATGTTAGTACATTCCTGTTACGGGTAAAAAAAACTAATTACATTGATTATAGCTAAAAAAAAGTGAACTGCTATTTCCTAAAATTTACCCTTCTGTTTATTTATGGGCATTTTAGACTTTTTGACCTATAATCAAGTACTCTTAAAACTATAAATTATTAATTTAAAAAGTTATAACGATTTCAAATTATAGATCTTATAAATTACAATGTACTATTAGGCTTGGTTACTTGCCTTCAAGTATTCATGTCTGTGGTTCATGTGCAGAAATTACAGTTTTCACCTGTCTAGAGAATATGAAGACTTAAGCTTTGTTGTGTTAGCTCACACTAAATTGCAACACTTTTCAAATGTTCCAGCATCACAACCACCTCTTCTCATTGGTTTTAGTTCTATTGGAAGGCAAATTTTCCATCTATCTTTGAAAATTATATTTGTTATAGCATTGTACTTTTAACATTTTTTTTATTAAGACACTGTACTTTGAAAAACCTATCTAATTATAGTAGTGAAAATTGTTTTATATTCATATGACACTCGTATAATAGGATAGATATCCTCATGTTACACCATTCCTACCCAAGCGGAGTACAGAATTCCTTCTAGTTTTTATAAAAGAAAGTTAACGACAAAACCTGTAAATTTGAAAACGACATTGGTTTAACGTTGTCTTAAAAAATAAGCATACTTTTGTGTGATGGAGGACCCTAATCTCGATGTTTAAAAACAACACCTGTCCCGATATTATTTTTGTTTTGTATCTCCATAAAAATATTTGTAAAACCTGACATATAATAAGTTTTTTATTATTATTTCTTTTCTATGATGCAGAGAGCGAGTACATCAAGACACATGACTTTAGTATTCTATCTTTTTCGATAGCAACTGTCCATTGGTCCATTGTGAAATCAAATACGTCCCCTGCATTTCCTCATAGCAACTCCTCTTTTGATCTCTTTCTTCCACCATCTCTATCTTTGACTCTTTGTCAACACTGAAAATGGCAGAAGCTTTAATCACTATTGTTGCTGAAGGGGTATTGAAAAAGGTGTTGTCAATAGCTGCCAATGAAATCGTCATTGCTTGGGGTTACGAAGAAAAGTTAACTACCCTTCACGAACTGTTGGACCTGATCCGCGCCAAGTTGCGCTATGCGGAGAGACAAAAGGGTACAGAGGCTGTGATGGTGTGGCTTAAACAGCTAAAAGATGTCGTCAGTGAAGCTGATGATGTCTTGGATGAAGTTCATTATGAAATGTTGAGGCGTGAGGTAAAGAAACGAGATTGGATAGCAAGAAAGGTACCCTCTCTTCCGAGCATGAAAAAGTTGTCATTTCGTAGAGAAATGAGTCATAAAATAGAAAACGTAAGCAAAAAGTTGTTTGAGATCAATAAACGAGCAAACGATTTAAGACTAGAAAATGAACAGTCTATCCCTGTTACCAATAGTCTTTGTCGAGAGAGTGATCCATACTTAGATGAATTCAAAATTATTGGGAGGGTGAATGATGAACTACATATTATTCAACTTCTAACCCACTCAAGAAAAGATGAAAACCTCAAGATTATTCCGATTGTGGGAATGGGTGGGATTGGGAAGACCACTTTGGCTAAGTCGATCTACAATAATCCAAAAATCGAGCAACATTTTGATGTTAGAGCTTGGCTATGTGTGTCGGTTAAGATTGAGGTCAACACACTTCTTGCAAATATTTATGAAGCTCTTGCCGGAAAGGAGTGTGAGTCACGAACCAGGGTCAATATAATTAAAGATCTACAAAAGGAGTTGGGATCAAAAACTTATTTGCTAGTCTTGGATGACGTTTGGGATGAAGAGAGGGCACATTGGGATGATTTCCGAACTTGCATGCTAAAAGTAAATTCACAAAATGGAAGTGGCATTCTTGTAACTACACGGAATCTTGAAATAGGAACATTGGCTATGAGTGATGAGTTTCGTGCTTTACAAGGTCTCTCCGAGGATCAATGTTGGTCAATCTTTAAAGAAAGAGCGTTTGTGGCCAATCAACCATCGTTGCATGAATTGGAGGAGATAGGGCGTGATATTGTGAAAAAGTGTCGTGGTTTGCCTTTATTGGTAAATATAATTGGAGGCATGTTGCGTAATTACAATGACAAAGCAAAGTGGTTATCCATCCGAGATAGCAAGGTTTGGGATCTTGAAGGAGAAGGGGATAGAGTGCAAAACAGTTTGAAACTAAGCTTTGACAATCTGCCAAATTCTATTGTCAAACAATGCTTTGCATATTGTTCCATCTTTCAAAAGGGCTCGGTCATGAAAGGCGAAGAATTGGTCCAACTTTGGATGGCTTTAGGGTTTGTTCAAGGGGATGAGGCAAGAAACAAGGATATGGAGGATGTAGGAAATGATATTGTCGAAATTTTAGTTAGCAATTTGTTGTTGCAAGATGTTACAAGGGATGAGTATGGTTACGTGGCTGGTTGTAGTATGCATGATTTGTTGCATGATCTTTCGTCGTCACTTGTTAGACATGAAAGCTTACGACTAGTGCATCCGACACATGATGACATTGTGCGTATTCCACAGGTTAAACATCTCTCAGTGTATCGACATTGGAAGGATGATGTTCGAATCAACATCTCTCTAAAAAAGATGAGTTCTGTGGTCTTCAAAGATGAGATGAAAGCTAGAACTTTGCATACATTGTTCTTCGAGGGTGAAGTTGAGAATAACATTTCGTTTCAACATTTCAAGTACTTGCGCATCCTTAAACTCGATAGATGCAGACTATGTATCTTGGACGAATCAATTGGAGAATTGATGCATCTAAAATATCTTGATTTGTCTAATACCGAAGTCGGTTCTCTTCCAAAGTCTATTGGTAAACTTTACCATTTGCAAACTCTGAAACTATGTGGTTGCAATTCTTTTAAGGTAAATCATTTAAGAAGGCTTCCCATAGAATTCAGAAATTTGATAAGCCTGCGACATTTTGAGTTTCCAGAAACCGTTCCCATCAATAATGTGGGACAATTGACTTCCCTTCGAACATTGCCTTCCTTTCACGTGCTTGGAAAGAAAGGACATCACATTGAAGAGTTGGGCCCTTTGAAACACCTTGGTAGAAAGCTCCGAATATTAAATCTAGAAAAAGTTAAAAGCAAAAAAGAAGCAACCAAAGCAGATTTATCTGGAAAGAAAAACTTATCAAAGATTGAATTTTGTTGGAATAGTAAAGATGAAGTTGCCAACCGAAATGACAAAGATGTATTGGAAGGATTGCAACCCCATGAAAATTTGAAAAGCCTGACAATCTACAACTTTTCCGGTGATAATTTTCCACAATGGGTTTCCACCATGGCAATCAGTATTGAAGGGAAATGGACACCCCTTCACAAGCTTGTGGAAATCAAACTGATTAGATGTCACAACTGTCGCCTTCTTCCAATGCTTAAGAACCTACCACTTCTACGGGATCTTGTGTTAAGAAATATGGACAACTTGACATGCTTAAGCGGTTTTTTAGTCAAAGAGGGCGACAAAGTTACTGGAAGTGGATCAATTAAGCCTCTGTCTCCATCATTGAGATCGCTCCAACTAATAGGTATGGAAAGACTGGAAAAGTGGATGGATGCAGCAACGAACAGCTCAACACTGTTATCACCTGTCCTCGAAAAGTTGTACATTTATAACTGCCCAAAGATCGTTCTCTTAGATGAATGTCATCCACATCCTCTAGTTTCCTTAAAAATAAAGGGTTGCAAAAATCTCGAGTCCATTAAGAGCATAGAAGGCCTCACATCTCTTGAATCATTATCAATCGATGGTTGCCACAGCCTCATGGGATTACCTGATTTTCATAACCAGGGTCATTCTTTGAAGAGACTGAGTATTACCGAATGCAACAAACTGACTTCCTTGCCTCCCAAAATGTTCCAATGTTTTTCAATCTTAAGCAGGTTGAAACTTGGTTCGTTCTCCAAGGAGCTCCATTCTTTCCCAAGTCTCCAAGGCATCAAGAAGTTGAGGAACCACCTTCACTCGTTGGAATTGAACGGTTGGGATCATTTGGAGTCGATACCAGAAGAAATAGAACATCTCACTTCACTCACTCGGTTGACCATACAGGGATTTGGAATGCGAGAATTGCCTATATGGTTAACCAATATGTCATTTATCCGATATATAGCATTCAATGATTGCAAGAGGCTAGACAAAGAAACAATTAAGCGAGGAGCACCAAGGGATGCAGATAATGTCTTAATAGATGGATGTAGAAATGTATAGCTAGAGATGTTAGTCAGTTAATTGGTTAGACGTTTTGGCGTAACAATCGCTGCTACAAGATACTTCCTCTTTCACTCATCACTTTGATCATTGTTTATGCTTATAGGACATAAAGTTTCTGATTATTTCCAATCAAATTTTTTTTGTTTCATCATTTTTATTAATATGTGTATATCGACATTTCGTAAATATGGTTTTATTCCATATAAAACACTTGGAAGGAATTAAACAACATACACATACAATTTTTTTTTTTTAAAAAAAAAACGTGTGGATATAATAGATATGAATTCTGTGCAAATGCTAATGGTGGATGAAACTGCTATTTAACATTTAATTGCAGGTAAATGGGATGGCTTTTTCCAAGCTTTAAAAAACATGAAAACTAACAAATTATAATATCTTATTTACTAGGTAGGAACAATAAAAAAATGTAGAAAGCTGATAAATAAGTAATACATAAACAAAAATTAAATTGAAGAAGTCATATGATTTCATAATATGAGAAAAGTGAATATACATTATCTACCTATCTACCTAAACTAATAAAATAATAGTTTTCTTGTAACATGTCACTCTAATACACCTTCTAATTAATATTATGACACATGTCACTCAATTGTTTCTCTAATTTAAATTTGACACTTGTCAATTCTCCATTTTAAATTTGCAACGTCCATCTCTTCCTATTCCTTTGCTTGTGATTCTAAAATGGTTTCCATGAATATCTCCCAAATTTACGCACACATTTACTGTACTCAGTTTCATATTCAAAATTCAATTTGAGAAGAATGAAAACGCTCCTCCATGGTTTATTCTAAATTTAAAATTTTGTATTCTACTCATTGACCAAGTCTTTCATCTATAAATATTTCCTTTGTATAATCAAAATGATTACTGCTACTCAGTTTCATATTCAAAATTCAATTTGAGAAGAATGAAAACGCTCCTCCATGGTTTATTCTAAATTTAAAATTTTGTATTCTACTCATTGACCAAGTTTTTCATCTATAAAAATTTCCTTTGTATAATCAAAATGATATATTTAGTAATTACTTTTTGTTCTTTCTAATTTGTATTAATTAGTAATTTGTTTGTGTTTTGTAGTTGGATTGAAGAGCTAATTAAGACCATCCGATGGAGTTGGACTTACTTTTTGATGCATCATTTTCATCTCAAAATGAAATAGGTTTAGCCTTTGGTGAATTTTCATTTGCAATGTTTTTTTTTATTCAATAATTATTTTCTTTGATTTTGCTACTATTAACCATTTTTGTGTTTGATTTTTGAATCCAAGGAATGTGCGGATTGCTTTTGCAAATTCGGCCCAGTTTCTGTTGTTTGATTTCCAACCGAAAGTGCCCGAGAGTGGTCTTTGGTGGCTGTGAAGGGAATGATCAAACAATAACTTCACTTCGGTGCCCTAATTCGAAAACCTGAACACCAAAGGCTATTTTTGGTGAAATCGAAGAGGTAAATATGAAATTATGTGGTCTATAATTCAATCGATTGATTTCATATGGTTTCAATGTAAATATTATTTATATGAGCATAACCTATGGTTTTTGGTTTTCTGCTTCAGATTGATGGGGACGGAAGGGGAACATGCTATAGGAGAGGAGAACCAATTAGGAAATTGGTACCTGTAGAATCGGCATGTATGATTCTCTTTCTTTTATCTCATATATGATGGTCTGATTCGTTTACAACTTTGGACCTTTTAATAAGAAATGATTGTCAAAGTAATGTTTTGTCTTGACTTTTCTATGAGGAAGATTGATTAGATTTGATTTAATTGTTTATGTTTCTACTTTAACAAGAATAGATTGTTACAAAATAGCACCAAGCGGCAAGTATGTTTTTCATTCTTTGTTACCTACCATTATATTTTGGTTTAAGCATTAAAATTGAACTTTATTCAGTATTTGCCTTTTTTCCTTTTTAATTTGATGTAGGTGGCTGCAAAGAACTTTAGTTGTTAAGAACCAGAGTTCTATAAATGGGATTGTGATATTTATCAACTTTTGCAGATTGTTTGAGAGGAGTAGAATAGGGTTGTTGAGGTAATTTCATAATCAAGTTGGATAACAACTTTAAATCTCATACATGTGTTTTGATGAAGTTCGTTTAACACAGGAAGTTAAATTCATGATATATTTTATGTTAATTTTGATACCTAAATTTACCAGGTTTGAATTAGATTTGGATTTCTTATTTTTTGCATTAGGTAAGTTTGTACACTTACTTAATGTCATTATGCATAAATTTTGTTAGTAGTTGCTTTTCTAGGCGTAGAATTGTAAGTATGATGTTGCTATTGGTAAAACATAAAGTGTATAGTCTATATTGGTAAAAATACCAAATTATGCTGATATTTCCTATAATTTTTCCTTTGTTTGGTTTAGGCTAATATTAGTCTACAATTATGGTTCCATTTCATTTGTAGGTTATTGGTTTGGTTGTTTCTAAATACTTATTTCATTGAATATAATACAAAAACTATACGTTTGAAATATTTCTTTTAAATAAGCAACATTTTTAGTTTAAATTTTTGAATTTTATTTGATAAACGGATTACCTTTCACCTATAAATTTTATAGCAAGTTTGTACGTAATTTTTTTAAACATTTTTTTCTAATGTTATTCCAACTAATTAGCCCCTGGAACCCCAAGTTACTTTCATTTCATCACAAATCACCACCCTTGCTATTCTTCAGTTTCTATTGCATGGCGCCTCTGTGTAGTTCCATGTTGGGCATGTAAAGATATTGCCTTTATTTGGACAAAATATCTGACAAAACTGTACAAGATAACAGATGTTAAATATGTTTAGGGGTATGTATAATTTTCTTTTCTCTTACTAATTTTAGCTAATAGGAAAAATACTAAAGGGCTTTTTTATTTGCGCTTTATGATGACGTAATAAAAAAAAAAAAGAAGGTATACGACTTTGAGGTTTGAAACAAGTTGTATATCATGTCGGAATGGGTAATATTTGTGAACGCACTACACAAGTTAACAATTTGTAAAATGGACACCAACTAAATATCATGTGGTCGGAATGGGTAATATTTGTAAAAAGTTGGTTGGTTCTCTACCCTCCCATGACATTTTTCTGTAATTTATTAGTGTTTGTTGAAATATATATATATATATATATATATATATATATATATATATATATATATATATATATATATATATATATAGAGAGAGAGAGAGAGAGAGAGAGAGAGGTAGGTTCAAGTATTCTAACTAAGTATTGTGTAGATGTAAGAATGATTGTGGACCAATCAAAATTAAATAAATAATTAAATAATAAAATAAATAAATAAGGGTAATTTAGTAATTTGATTAATAACTTCCACAAATACTCCCTATAATCATGGTATCAGTAGATTGACTTTTAACCTAATTTCTCCCGTTTATATCTACAGTCGTTCCCCTCTTTATTTAAAATCCAAATCTTGGCCGCTTTCCTCGATCTGCAAAATTGGAATCGACTACAAAATCGATCTGGAGTTCTACAAAAATCAATTACGCTTTCCTTGATCTTTTGATTAAATTCATCTTATTTTGATAAAAATGGGGAAGTTCATATGTGATTCAACCACTTCTTCTTTGGTAATCCCATGGAAAGATCCAACTGCAGCTCCACCATCTATCGATACCATCGCAACCTTCGATTTATCATAGGAGATGCTCACCGCCACCACCACGACCTGGGATGAGGTGTCGGGGTTAGAAGACCAGCAGAAAAGGAACCTACAGAGGTTTCACGCCAAGGGAGTCCTTTGGAAACATACAGGGAATAAAATCCTTAATCAATGTCAAGAAGACGATTCTAGATCGCCATCGGCAGTGGTTTTCAGGCTGAGTCACGGCGGAGATGTCGAGGCGGATGGAAATTGTTTGTTTACAACATCGCAAAAGGCGATGGGGCTGACAGAGATCAACGGCAAAAATCTACGAACGCGGATGGTGAGAAGGTTCTCATCTATCATCAATTTCCCTCAAACCATTTATAGTCTCCGATGAAAATCATTATACCTCTCCTACTCTTTTTCCCAGTTGGCATGTGCGCAACAATGGCAGTGGTTCAATCTCGGATGAATTTCATCTGACTGATGCATGCTCAATATCCATCAACGGTTGTAGACCCCCTTCCTGTTGGCCATACCTAGGTAAGTTTTATAGAAGATTACAGATTTTATGCACTGGATTTATTAATTCAAATTCAGTTTAGCTGCAATTGATTTTTTATTACATCAGGAACCCTAGAAGTTGCAGTCGTTGTCCATAAGTCTTTTTTCACTAATTTCTTTTATATATCAGTAAATATACATGAATTCATCACATGCTATGAATTTCTGGAGAATATTGTTTGACCATGGGAGCTATCTTGATCTCTTTCACTAAATGAATTGGTGGTCTGATCTAACTCACTTTCAGATTCTCATGTGTGGTTATCTTATTAAAAAACTTCATTGTAAAACTGGTATGATGAAACCTGATCGGTTGAAAACCCTCTCTCCGATGCAGATTTATGCAGCTTCTATATCCATTGTTCTTGATCTTCTTTTTTGTTTTTTTTTTTAATTTTTAAATATTGTTAAAATTAGTTCTTGCAAAAATAGTAAAGGAATAGATTTATACTTTGTAAGAATGACTTTTGACAAACTATAGAAATATAAATTCAAAAATATCTTATTTTACATCATAGTAAATCAATTAAAGGTGGTTTATACATTCTAATTGTTTTATTTTATTAGGCACATTTTGTGTTAACATGGTCTTTTCATGCATTGATAATTTAATTGTCTTGTTCCTTGTGTAATTTCTCGATAATAGAAAGTCTTTAAGAATGTTCAAAACCATTCTGGGAGAATATTTTTTTTAATCAAATTATAACTATGAATCTCTAATATCTTCTCAATAATATGAGGTTGTTATGCACCTAACATTAGGTGTGGAACTAATGTATTCTTCTATTTGACTAATGTGTTAAGAGTAATTATATTCTTGCAGAATCACATTAGAATGATTCTATCGGAATGGAATCACGAATTCCAATTCTATCGGAATGGAATCACGAATTCCAATTATGTTGGAATGGAATATGGACATTTTCTTACTGATTTATGCATGTTCTACAATTCTTGGTTATTGGTTTTGGTGCAATTCACAAGTCCGCATATTTTTCCAAAGTAATTTAGTTTTTTATTGTTCATTTGCTAATGCGTTATTGGATTCTAAACTACAATTAGATTTGTTTTCACAAAAGTTGATTCTTGAAGAAGTTGATGCTTGAAGAACGGACCACAAAATTGAAAGTGATTCTTAGCAACATTATTCTATTAGAATGTATTAGTGTCTTTTTTAGATTTTGATGTTTTTTTTTCCAATTTGAAAGTTTTTTTAGTTTTATTCTTTAACAATAAATGTAATTCTTAGCAATTGTTACCCATATTCTATAACAATTAATGTAATTTTTGTTTTTATTCTTCAATTGATGGTTCGAGAATTTGTTATAAGTTTTTTAAGTCATGGTCAAGAAATAGGTTCAAGAATATTTTTATTATTTTATGGTTCAAGAATATTTTTATTTTTGAATATACTCATAAAGATATTCTATCAGAATGTCTGAATTAAAATACTTATAATTCGTAAAATCGGGTTTTTAAAATTAATAGAATCTAGGATCCCTTAAAATATGCAATTTTCCTTGATTAAATCTATATTATTTGACTAAAATACTCTTATAATTAATTTAGATGATATTTTTCAATTATATTTAATTCAATAATATGTATTAATCACTTTCTTAAAATAAGTAAAATGATTGGCTCACAATCATTCATACATCCATACAATAATTAGTTAGAATACAATAACCTAAGCATATATATATATATATATATATATATATATATATATATATATATATATATATATATATATATTGTTAGGATATTTAAAAAAAACACACACACAAAAATATGAATGTGCATATATGCACATTTGATGCATATTTAAATGTCCATAAATGCATTTTCATATCTTCGTACATTCATATTACATTCACATTTCAACAAGAAAATGTACAATTTTTTTTAGCTTGGATCTATGACACATGTTGGAATTCTGAGTAGATTTGTGGTGTTGGTTTCGAAAATGTTGGTCTGATTAGAAGTTCTCGGGTTCTTGCACATCTTTAAGTTCTCAAAAGAACTTATATATCACTACAAGAAAAAAGGGAATTAGCAGCGAAAAAAATCACCGCTAAAGGCTAGAAAAGTCGCCGGTAAAAGTAATAGCGGCGACGCGTCGCCGGTAAAAAATCGTCGCTATTGCTCAAAATATCGCCAGTAAAGATATTTTTCGCCGGTAATACCCCATATCGCCGCTAATGCTCTTATCGGCGGTAATACATGTCGCCGGTAATAACATTTTTTATTTTTTAATTTTTTTGTGCAAAAAAACCGATACATAACAATATTAAATGCAGAACAAAAAATTATATAATAACATCTGCGTAGATACTAAATAGTGTTATAATTAATTTAATAGCAAAATAAACAACCAAAGTTTTATAATTCTAACAAGTAGTAAAGTGTTACGACAAGTGTAACATACAAAACACAAATTTATTATCCGAAGAACCATCATCTTAGTTCCCATCGTTTCCTCCTTGATCTTTCCCCGATTGAAAAAACGCATAAAGCTCTGCCCTAAATGTTGGGTCGTTGAGTATTTTCCGAAGATTTTCCAACTACATAATAAATAACAACATATATAAACTTATAAGTTAAATTATCAAACATAAACAAAAACTACCAAAGTACATTGATATTTCTTGCACTTAAATACAAGAAATACCAAAAGTACATTGCTATTTCTTTCACTTGGGACAAAAACACAATTATCAAATCAACATGTATTTATCGATGCCAAAGTACATTGCTATTTTAAACGAAGACAAAAAAACCAAAGTACATTGCTATTTATTGAACTTGGGACGAAAAACGAATTATCAAAGCTTTAGCAAATAATCACCACAAACCAAAATTATCAAATCAACATGCATTTAATGATGCGAAAGTACATTGCTATTTTAAAACTATGGACAAAAAACTAAAGTACATTTCTATTTCTTGCACTTAAAACATAAACACAATTACAAACACAATTACCAAATCAACATGCATTTATTGATCATTATATAGATACATGAGACTTTGAAATTAAATAATTTACTCTATTTGTGCTAAAGAACCTTAAATACAAGAAATACCAAAGTACATTGCTATTTATTGCACTAAAAATACAAGAAATACCAAAAGTGCATTGCTATTGCTTGCACTTGGGACAAAAGCACAATTAGCAAATCAACATGCATTTATTGATGCCAAATTACATCGTCATTTTTAAACTAAGACATAAAACCAAAGTACATTGTTATTTCTTGCACTCGGGACAAAAAACCAATTACCAAAGCTTTTAGAACATAATCACCACAAACAAAAATTACAAAATCAACATGGTTGTGGTGGTGGTTGCGATGGTTGTGAAATTGGCAGGATAAGAGAAGGTTTCCGGCTGATGCCTCTGATATGGCCACGTCATTCTCCTACTACTTTCTCAAAAGCAGCTCTTTCTTGAGCGGGTGTTAACTCTCTTTCACCTTCTGGCCCTTGCGTTTGTTCTATGAGTTGTTCCACTAACCGATTCTGTGTTTTCCAAAAGTGATTAATAATTAAGTATAACTAAACACTAAATTATATGATAAAATTATGATTAAATACTTATGTATTGTTGTCCTGCCTCGACACTAACAAATACACCATTCCTATCGATATGAGCCTTGTGAAACGTTTCCACTATCTTCAGGTTCTATTTAACATTAAAAAGTTAGATTATATTTTAAATAAATAATTACATGTATCGTACGTTACCTTCTTATAGCAAGTATCGCTATACGAGCTCGACCCCCATGGTTCACGGTCGTTTGCAGTTTACGGACTTTTTTGTTTCTTTTTTAAGCAGCTATGTGTTTGTCTGTTTGGAAATACTCAACTGTTTTCCTCTAATTATCAAGATCCATATCATCTGGCGGTGGCTAATGCTCTTAGGATATCCTCACACCCTCCGACTTGCAAAAAATATTATTTTGCATCAGCTTTACGCTCTCGATAACCTTTTAACAAAGTCGCTTCAAAACTCTCTAACAACATAGCAGCGTATGGATCCCGGGACATCCGATCCAAATCAAACTTTATCTACAAAAGAAAAAAAAGTTAACCAAGTAAAAATCAATCATAATTAACCATATAAAATATTTTTATATAAATAAGTTACCCCTAAATGTTGTTTTACTGTATCCTTTATCGCAGGGAAAACTTTTTTCCAATTCCATTTATCAAAAGGACCATCCGCCACATTATTTTCCCAACTTCGCGTACAAACATGTCCTTCGGCTCTCCTACGGGATCATATGCCATATCCCTATCATTGTCTATGTAAATCGGTTTTCCCTTATTCTGTAAGAGCGCTCTTTCAAGCTTAATATTTTTTGCTTTTCCTCGGACTCTCCTATGTGGCTCAACTACAAATATAATTAAAAATTATTAGACACGGTATTTAATTTGTAATAAGTAAATAAAAATAGTAAATAAAAATTCATAATAAGACTTACCATCCTGCTCATGATGACCAACATCTCTACCGCCTGGGAAAGGTGGGTCCTCGGCTCCATCACCCCCATGTTCACGGCCTATAACAACAACCATGGTGTGCAAAAACAAGAACCATATCGACATCATTTCCTTAAAAATTATAAGATATACATATACAATTTCTATTACAAATACACATTACATTTTTTTTCTTGCTTTCATTTCAATTAAGAATATGACTAATATAGTTCAATACATATTGATGGAAGACAAACGGGCAACAAGCTACGCCGCTAGCCCTTTCTGGATGGCAAAATAAACATTACATAGGAATAAACATTTCTATTTAAACTAGGAATCAAAATAAAGTTTATATTACAAACTAGGTTTAAAACCCGTGAAAACCACGGTTGGAAAAGAAAAATATTATTTATAATTTCAAATTGTAACGATTATTCATAGATTTGCAAAAAAAAAATTATTAATTTACAAAGATAGATTTTTATTTGTAAGTTTATAATAATTACTTAAAATTAATATATACATTGTTATGAATATCGATTTATGTTCTGTATGTTTAAATATTTGATAAAATCATGATTATTTACAATGCAATACAAATTTAAATAAACTATAAAAATTGTAATAATTAATCATGAACTTGCAAACAATTATCTTTATACAAAATCAGATGTTTTGTTCATAATTCTATCATCATTGTTTTTAATTAATATGTAATATGGTTTCAAAACATCTGTAAGTCTATAATCTTTGTTTAGAATTAACAGGTTAGAAACCCCTATACTACAAGGATTGATAACTTAAAAAAGCATATATAATCCATAAAGCGACTTATCATTAAAGGATAGGCGATAAATTCAAATCTATGTAGATAAATAAAAACTAAGAACCGGCCATTGAAGACCTTTTACAACCATAACAATCAAATGTATGAGATAAATTAAAACTAATGAGACATAGGTGAATAGTGTTAATGACATTAAATTTAAGCTCTTTATAAAAAAAAATTGGACAAAATCATGATAACAACCCAAACATGGATGATATTCTTCTAACAACCCCAAAACATAATGTAATCCAACAAAGTTAAATGTAAGAAAACTACAAAAGATCTTAATCTAATTTTTTGTAGATTAATAGGTGGCATCGCAGTAGGTTCTTCAAAATTTCCAAGTGCTACAATAAATAGTAAAATAAAGCGAGTACCCAAGGAGTTTAAGATCTTAAAATTTTAAATGCTCAAAATCGCAATATAATTTTATTAAATGCTCGAAATAGCAACATACTTTATAAATAATGTATCCAAAACAGGTAAAACTATTTTTTACATAAAAAATGATCGAAATCAAGCAAGAGGTTTAAATTTTTTATTTTATAAATGCATGAAATAGAAACATGCTTTAATAAAGTTTTTTTTTTTAATAAAAGTTGAAGTAGCATGCTATTTTGCCTTAGAAATAAAAGTAGCATGCTATTTTCCGCTTAAAAGTGAAAGTAGGATGTTATCTCATCCTTGAAAATGAAGTATCTACCTATTTATAGCGACATACTATCATTTTTCCGAAAATTATAGATTCGAATTAGAAGGCTTGTTAGGACAAAATGAAATAAGGATGCTATCATAATTCGCAAACAAATCATAGAAGTATATTGATATTTCTTGCATTTACATAAACAGGCTAAATGCAAAAAATAACAACATACTTTCATTTAAAATGACTAAGTTTAAAATAGCCAAAGTGTGTGTTTTTTTGTACCTTAATGCTAAGTTTAAAATGACCAAAATACTAATCTTTTCCAGTTTTACCCGATTCAAATGACCAAAAGCGTTATGTTGACGAAAACGAAAAAAGTAGAAATCAATGGTCAAAATGACCAAAAAATTCCAAATGTGTTTTTTGTACCTGTATTGCCAAGCTTAAAATGACCAAAAAAGACACGTTTTACGTGATCAAATGACAACAGTAGACTTAAATGGTTAGAATGGCCAAAATGGTCAAAATGTGTTTTTTTGTACCTATAATGCTAAAAAGTGAATTTAATAGTTAATAAAAGCTTAAAAATTACATCAAGCTTGTAAACCAAAATTGGAACTTTTATAGGAATCACCTTAAGTGTTGATTGTACTGATGAACAGTGAGATAACATCTTATTTGTGTCCTCATAAACAAAGGATGGTGGTAAAACTGAAAGGCGATCAATCGATCAATCATGCATTCAACAGCAAAGAAATTTCTTCAAAAAATATCTAATGTGCCTAGATAAAAGTAAAAAATAGGAAGTTACCAGCTTTTCATGTTCTATGACATCATCTATAACAACATCCAACATTTCAGCAATTGATGGGTGAACAAAAAAGTAACCTTTGAGTTTGCATTTTTACAAAATTTCATATCCTTAAAGATATCCCTTAATCATTTTCAAGTGTTACTTCCAATCACAATGATTAAATTGCAAAAATGTCTGAAACTTTTCTGCTCTGAATGCAAAAAAATGAAGTATAAATGGTTTAACTACAAATTGCCCAAAAATATTGCTTTTTCAGTAATTTCCCCAGAAAATTGATACATAAATACACTTAATTATGGTTGGATAATACATATTACATGATACAAACATCCCATAGGCATTATTGCTTTGCAATATCCAACATCTAAGGCGACTATTTATAGATGCAGTCGGGGAATCAGAAAAAAAAATCAAAGATGTAAAATCAAATTTTAAAATGTCAAACCTTAGAAATCAAAATGTAAAAAGTCAAACCTATAAAACAAACTACTAAAATTTGTGTGCAATCAAAGCAAAACAAAAATCGATGGGAATTGCTTACATGCTCAATGGATAACTTGTATATGTAAACTATAGTAGAGAACCCAATTGAAAAAACTGACAATTGTGAAACAACAACTTCAAGTATTTTTTTTTTTTAGTTTGAGTCTTTGAGCTGTGGAACCTGCAAAACAAAAATTAAAGATGAAGAGATCTTAGAAACCTATTCAATGATGACTATAGGAATCAAATCGATAAATAAACTGAAACCTAGATGATGAACATAAACAATATCAATAGAGAAGATGTATATGATGAACTATAACAAAAAGTACCTGTGGAAATTAGAAATCGTGGAAGAGGGGAGAAGAAAAAACGGAAATTAATGAGGTTTCATTACCAGTGAAGTTGAAGAAGAAAGTGCACAACCATAGTTTATAAGAATCGATTTGGAGATGATTTCGTTTTAGATTTCACTTGATTAAATTCAAATTTGAGTAGGTAAACTTATGTTTATCTCATTACGCATTAGTCCGTTTTGTTATTTGTTAGTCAAAATGCAATTATTCAGAACCATATAATCAGAAGATAAATATCATAATCATTTGTATCCAAACACCCCCAAATTGGAACCACAACACGAAAAATGTAAAAATGATCTATATGTTCAAACCTAGTAAAGCCTAGGAGCATTGTTACACATGGAAAAACCTTTCATGATCTAAATTTGATCCATTATAAGTGTTAAATCGCTCAATATGAAAGGGAAAACTTGGATGCTAGTCTCGAATTCTCTATGTTATTAGATGAATTGTTAACATGATTACATCCTCATATAAAGTGAATCGGACCTAATAACCGAACATAATTCTCATGTTAATTAATCACGAATCAATAAGCAATTCCTCGATTCAGAATTAAAATTACGTGCAAAAGGAACCGTGTTAGTGAGCATCGGCATGGTATATTTAGAACAATCAGATCAAATCATCAAACAACTACGTAAACAAACTCTAGAACTGATTTATAGAGCGATCATAAGTGAAATTGTTTACCCGTTCTCTGAAATATCACCAGCAAACGCCGTCATCATTCTGAAAGGTGCGAAAGAACAAATCTAAAATCTAAAATGTAATGGAATCTTTAGACGAATGTGCTTCGAGGTGTCTCTCTATGGCAGTCTTAAAAGAACTTCCAAAACTTGACATTTGTATGGTGGCTTCTGTTTCTTCGATAAAATAACAGTGAAGTTGAAGAAGAGAGTCCATAACCATAGTTTAGAAGAGTTGATTTGGAGATGATTTCGTTTTAGAACCCTAATTTCCTCCAAAATCATTGATTTGGAATTGCTTGCGAGATTTGAGGATTTCAAATTTGAATTAGTATTTGGTTTCCAAACTCAAGAAGGCAAAATTAAAGGAAACAATGAGTAATTTGTGGAATAAACCGATGAGTATTGAATAATCAGGTTTCGTGTACAGTGTACATAGTTGACTTGACTATATATGAGCAATATAGGAAATTCAGTTAGATGATAGGAGCGGGAAAAATCGATTGGAGGGGTTAAGAGAATACCACGTGGCAAAAATGCTCTTATTTATTAGATTAGAGGAAGAGGATACACATTATATAAGAACTATTCTAATCAGAATCTTCCTCATATCCTTGAGTGTCTTCTTTGGTATCATAATCAAATTTGGTCTCATCATAA
The DNA here is from genome assembly GCF_052849685.1 of Lactuca virosa. NCBI lineage: Eukaryota > Viridiplantae > Streptophyta > Magnoliopsida > Asterales > Asteraceae > Lactuca > Lactuca virosa. The sequence goes on from NC_136428.1 coordinate 284,856,513, forward strand.
TCAGTCTCGCAATCAGAAACATCATTGAATCTACCAGTTGGTGGAGAAACTTCAGTTGCACTTTCCACATCAACAACGACTCTAGGAATGTTTTGAAAGTACATGATGAAATCGATAAAAAGTGGAGAACAAATGAAGAGATATTTTGAACTACGTCGACAATGTCAATATTTTCGTGTGAGCCATTGTCAACATTTTATACAGAGTCATTATAAATAAGTTGGACATGATCATCGTTCGATGGTAGATCCCAAATACTCCGATGATTAACAAGCTCGACAACACACCGATGGTTATTATTTTGGTTTGTTCGAGAAGGCTCTCCAATGTAGAACACTTGTTTGGCTTGTGAAGCATATATGAGTTGATCATTTTTGTATTATTTGCATCGTGTGTCGATGGTGGTGAAATTGTCACCAAAAATAACTCTTATTTGAGTATCAAACCACTTGCACCGAAATAGTACAGTTGAATAATCATGTGTATTCCGCAACTCCATAATCTCTTCTAATGGCCATAATATTTCTCGCCTTTCTCACCCACCGCTAAAACCATAAAGTTTTGTGTTGTGCGTTGTGCGTCATGACTAAGTACCATAAACCTAACATCGTTGACTATGCATACGGTGTAAGTATAAGCACTCATTTGCGGACGCATTGCAAGAGCCGACAACTCTTTGTGGAATTCTGGAGAGTTTTTTGTTTTTATTTGATGAACCTAGCAAATATAAAGTAATATGTATTATGTATTCTTCAGATCAAAAAAACAAATTTGTTTCTTAATTTTTGTTACTTTTTCACGAAACCAATTAGGAAATTCACTATTTTCAACACTTTGGGGATGTTCAGATTTGAATTTCCTACGTTGATGAAAAAAAGATATAGATGTAAAAAAAATGAGGATGAAAGTTAAAGATAAGAATAATTACTTGATATACTGTCTGACTTCTTAACAACTAGTCAATACAAACCATTCGATGTTATGCATTTCCATTAAATTAAGAGTTTTGATTTGAGATATGCTGTTCGATTGACATTTGGACTCAAACATCCAAAACTTTGTTTTTTCAAAGACAACATCTTCATTTCATTAAGGGCAATTGAATTGAGTCTATACATCTTGAAGGTACATCGAAAAAAATGATAAAACTTCTTCAGCAACATAATCCTCAACTATAGAACCTTCCGGCCTCGCCTTGTTTCTGGCATAGTTTTTTAGTTTTTTTAGAGTAAATTACACAAATGGTCGCTATGGTTTGGGGTAATTTGCGTGCTTGGTCCCTAACTTATTCTTTTAACTCGGAAAGTCCCTACTCTTTGTTTTTGTTATGCTCTTGGTCCCTACTATTTGTTTTTGTTACGCGCTTAGTCCCTTTCTTACCTAAAAAGACTATTATTTAAATAGGTAAAAATGGTGGGATAGGTAAGGTAAGGTGAGGGGGTGGAGTTGGGGTGTGTATATTTAAATAAATTAAAAAATCAAGGGCAAAATAGTTTTTTTTTAGGTAAGACAGGAACCAAGCGCATAACAAAAACAAACAGTAGGGACCTTCCGAGTTAAAAAAATAAGTTAGGGACCAAACGTGCAAATTACCCTAAACCATAGGGACCATTCGTATAATTTACTCGTTTTTTTACATATCGAAGGGATACATCCATCTCATACATACTGGGCCTCCAAAAATCGCTTCCTCGGGTAAATGCAAGAGTAAATGAACCACAATGTCAAAAAATGTTAGAGGATAAATCAATTCTAACTTGCACAAGATTTCAATAATGTCTACTTTTCCTTTCATCATATCCTCCAACTTCAGTGTTATGGAGCAAAGTTTCTTGAAAAATGTACAAAGGTCTACAATATGTGTATAAGTGTCTTTGTCTAACAACCCTCTAACTCCAATCGGTATCAAACGTTGCATAAGAATGTGATTGTCATGCGCTTTCAACCCAATAATGTTAGTATTGGTATAATTCACTTTATGACTAATGTTAGACCCAAACCCATCTGGTAGTTTAACATCTTTTATAAATTGACAAAAGAGTTGTTGACTAGATTTCATGAAAGAGTATCTTGCATGGGGTCTATGAAACTTGTCACCCTTTCTTTGCAACCATTCATTTCTCTGAATATTTAGAATTCTCAATTCCTCTCGTGCATTTGATTTGTATTTACTTTTATCATTCATTAGAAGAGTACCTAACAAACTCTCGTCCACATTTTTCTCGACATGCATGAAATCTATGATGTATTTCAGCTGCAGAGAAGATCAATACTCGAGTTCGAATAAAATGCTTCGTTTCGACCAGTTTAACTCGTCATCTTGCCACTTTGGCTCCCCACCTCCATGCTCAGGATGTTTCCTTGGTTTACGAGTTAGTAGACGACCTAGTTTCTCTTAAATGTCGTCATTACTAAAGTGTCTCGGAGCGGGTCTTGTCTCTTCCAGCCCGTTAAAGTCCAGCCTCTTTCTTAACTCATCATTAGCATCTAGGAAGAGACGACGACCAATATATATGACTTTATTTGTTGCACGGTACGAAGGAGTGTCTTCATTGCAAGTAGAACATTCTCTATACCCTTGCCCGCTCCAACCTAACAGACTACTATGAGTTGACCAGCTGTTTATTGTCTACAACAACATAGCTCTCATCGTGAAGAATGTGTTTTTTGGCGCATCTTTAATATGTACACCTGAGTTCCACAAACATTTAAGCTCTTTCACCAACGGCCTAAGGAAAACATCCATATCCTTACCAGGTGCTTTCGGGTCGGGAATCAACAAAGTCGACATGATTGATGACTCTTTCATACAAAGCCAGGGTGGCTGATTGTATGTGGTGAGTGTGACTGGCCATGTGCTATGTGGATTACACATGTTTCCAAATGAATTAAAACCGTTAGCTAAAAGACCTAGGTGTATGTTACGGGGTTCACTTAAGAATTCGGGGTATTTTTTTTTTTATCAAAATCTTGCTAATGTTCCCCATCAACAGGATGACGCATCACACCATTTTCTGATCGTCTGGTACTATGCCAAATCATATTTTTGGCAGTGTGCCTCGAACAATATAAATGTGGTAGTCTAGGGGTCACAAGAAAGTAAAGTAGAACCTTATGAGCTACTTTCTTACCCTTGGTGGTTTTATTGATCCATCGACTCTCTTTACAATCGGGACAAATCTGCAATGACTCGTCTTCTTTCCAAAAGATAAAACAATCCTTTTTGCACACATGTATTGTAATACCCACAGATTAGGCTAGTTAATTTGGAGATAATAAGTGTCAAAAATGACTTTTTGATAGAAAATTATTTAGGAAAAATAATCTTAACAAAAATTATAGTATATGTGACAAGGATTCCTTACATAAAAAGAACGCTAAAATCCGAATTCGATTGAAGAACTTATGCTTCTTCGAAGTTTTTCGATTAAACCGGCATGGCTCTACGTATCGTAAAAAGTGAATTTTTGATAAATTTATTTTTAGTTTTAGTGATCTAAACGAAAGTCTTAGTATTCTTTAAACCGAAAGCATGCATATAGAGAATTTCCAAACATGACTTCGGTAGAGGAAGTTATGGTTTTTCGAAGTTTCAACACAACAGTGCGGGCACAGAAATTGAATTTTATATCAGTCGTTTTTTAGCCTAAATGATCTAAATGAGAATTTAAGATCTCATTAATAGGATTTCAACGATAAAAAGACAGTCGAAAACGGAGTACGTATGTAGAAGTTATGAATTTTACACGGTCATTAATAGTGTAATCTTCTCAGACTGTTAGATTTTAGATCGGCCAAGAATTAGCCAATGGAGTCAAAAGGAAAGTTTTAGTACTCGGAAATACCTACACGTGGATATAAAGAACGTCAAAAATAGAGATCGTATGCGAACGTTATGAGTTTTTGAAGATCTGCAGTTTTACCAACGTCCGGTGCCACGTGTCAGCACCAGAGGCGAAACCTTGGTGCCTACGCATGCTAACGATGTGAGAGGCATGTCTCACGACGTGAGAGGCATGTATCACGATGTAAGAGGCCCCTGGACAGCCTATAAATGGAGCTGAATTTCACCTATTTCTTCACACATTTTCATTCTTTTCTCTCCTAAACCGCACAAGGACTCAATGCCTTTCCCTAGCACTTCCTAAGTGTTAGTAGTGAAGCTTCGGAGTGCCAGAAAGCCCCGAGAAGTAGAGCTTTCGACTTAGAAGTTCTACCCGCGTAAAGTTCGGTTTCTCGCTAAACCACCTGTAAGTTGAGTTATGTTTACCGTACTTTAAGTATAACTTATGTTTAAGTTCATTATTGTTATTATGAACCTATAAACACTATTTATCAGTGATTCCAAGTCGTTATACTGATTGATCTACCTATGGGGATGATGTCTACGCTGGATTTAGTGAGGTGTTTAAAGTGGGATTTCCAAATAGTATATTTTGTATACCAAACGGACCCTACCTCCGATATGATCCTATCTGGTTGTCCCTTATCAGCTATAGATCAGTAGACTTGGAATTAATGATGAATCTAGACTAATAATTAGCGCAATAAATATTAGACTAAGACTTAGTGATAATGATACTAGGTTACGTCAAAGGAAAAGACAGTTGCTAGAAGTGAAGCGATGTCCGAGTTTCGAGTCATCACGTTAACAGGTGAGTGCATAGTTACTTTCATCTTACACATAGATATGAAGTATCTAGATAATTACATGCATATTTTCTTATTATTTGTGCTAAGAATATTATGTGTTAGATAAGATATTATGAGATGATGTTTAATTGATTTAATCATATAAGTATTATATACTTATAAATATATATTGGGTAGTGACGGGTGATGAGAGATAGGTGATGATATAAAGGTGATGATAACTAGATTATGATAGATATGTGATGATACATAGGTGATACGAGATGAGAGATCATTTAGGAGATGTCATAACCTTGACCTGCGATATTGTTATTGAGTTTAATGGATTGCGTCAATTGTGTATTTTGTCTATAAGTCCATTTTGTGTAACGGGTTGGGCCTGTCCACCCGGTGTCTTTAATGATTAGGGTTTAGCTATTTATAGTGCATGCATGCACCCTGTTTTGTTAATGATCTGGTAACCCTACTCTGCTTTTACAGTAGCAGTTCTTAATCAAGCTCTTCTAAGGCAGTGCTTTTAATCATTCGACACAACTCTGTTCTTCATTCTTGGTGTTTGATTTCTCTACCCGTTTGAATCTATTGATCTTATAAGTTTTATACTTAACAATTGGTATCAGAGCAGGAGACTACGTAATCTATACGAATCTCTTCTATTATAGAGCTATTAGGGTTTCCGCTTTTATTGGATCTATTCTCTGCCGTCTTCATCGTTTTTAATGACTGTTGACGTTGAATCTAGATATTTATTCTACCCTAAACTCAGTTTACACATCTGGTTCATCACAAGTTTTATTGAATCGAAATCATGTATTCAGAAGATTCTCATACTCTTTCATTCAACCTATCCAGCAGTATTGGTTCTATAACAATAATTTTGATTCTTTTTCCAAATTAATATGAGGTGTGGGCGCTACACTTCGAGGATTACGGTCAAGGACTTGAAGATCATGGTTCCTTGATATGGGAAGCCATGACGATGCAGACGTTTGAACATACTGGTACAAGAAAAGTTGTTAAAACTCAAGCCGATTATAATAATCTTCTTCTTGAAGTAAAAGATGTACCACAAGACGAGAAAGACAAGTTAATTAGTAACGTAAAGGCGATGAGGATAATCAGATTCACTTTGCCTTCAGACACCTTTCCTCTGGTGAGTTCCTGTGAGACAACAAAAGAGATATGGGACATGCTAAAAGAACTCTATTCCAGTGATGTTGGTCTTGAGCATTCCATTCAGGCGCTGCTTCTCTTGGAGTTTGGAGCTTTTTTTTCAGAAGCCTGAGGAGAAAATTGACCAAACGTTCAACTGGTACAATCATCTTTTAAGCAGGATGGTGAAAAATAAGATTGGATGCGAACTGATTGAACAAAAGGTCACATTCATGAACAGTTTGAAGCCAGAATGGAAAGCTGTGGTGTCAACGGTTAAAGCGCATGAGCAGTTCAAAACCTACACTTTAGCAAAACTTGTGGGAATTCTTAGGTCTCACGAGGAAAAAGTTATTAAGAAGCAAAGATTGTTTCTGGGATGGGTTCTTTGGCATTAGTCGCAAAGAACAAGCAGGTTGTAGAAGAAGAAGGTTCTAAAACGGATCTCTCAGATTGTAAACACTCAAAGGAGGATTATGCACTGATGGTGTCAAACCCTAGGAAGTTCGCCAAAAAGAACTTTGGACGAAGCAAAAACAGAAATTGGTAAGGAAGTTACAGCTCTAAGAAGACGAAGGATGAGAGTGTCAACAACCCTCAAAAGGAAGAAGTGAAGAAAGATAGCAAGTTGGTGGGAGATTCTGGATATCAATGTAATTACTATCATGGAAAGAATCATTTGGCAAAAGAGTATATGTTGAAAAGGCTCAATGAGAAGAAGGATGAAGGAGAAGAAAAAGACGAAGGCTACTATCTTCGAAAGATGGAGGAGCTCAAGAAAAGGAAGAATACTGATAACGCTAAACCAACTTTGATTGTGCAGGAAAACGACGACGAGTTTGGAAGAGTTGAAGTTTGGTCAACTGACTCGGAGGATGACGAGGTTCGCAGACCGACACATGGCAAGTGCTTCGTTGCGAAGGCTGGTGTTTCGGAGTACGAGGGAAAATGCTTCATCATCAATAATGATGTTTTAGAGAAAAGGGGAATTACTTCAGACAGTTGCTTCGCTGCGAAACCCGTCACAAAGCAGATCAACGAATGTGAGAAGATGATAAGCAAGGTAAATTCTATTCTTGAATCTTTAAATATTCCTGTCTCTAGGTATGAAACCGAGTTAAATGATTTAAAATTCACAGTTTCTAGTTTAAAGGATAGTTTAAAGAGAACTCGTTTAAGTAATACTAACTTAACTTATCAAATCAGTAGGGTAACATCAAAAAGTGAGGAAAGGCGGATGTGGATTGAGAAGTTAGAGTGGAGTTATCTAGGTCTAGGGATGATTTAATTTATTCGCAACGAGAAAATCAAGGGATTTTGAAACAAAGGAATATTTTTTGTTTAATTGCTAAACGTTTTTATTCTAATAGCACTCAGCTGCACATTGATTGTGAAATAGGGAAGAAAATCCATAAAATGATTTTGCCCTTTCTAGAAACGAAAGAGGATGAAATCGATGCAGACTGTGTCAAATGCGAATCCATCGTATCATCTGACGAAGTCTATGATGCTTATAAAATCGGACTGGAAAAAACCGAATCTTACATACATTCCAAAGAGCATAATTGAGCGAAAAAGATAAAGAGCAAATTAAATTTGATACTTTGCAGAAATTTGACTCTTTATGCCCTAAATTGAGTTCAGATAATACACTTGACGTTGAAAATGTATTTGAATTTGATGATGATAGTGACATGAGTGAGATCGATGTGGAGGATGAGGTTGACTGTTTAGAATTTGTTAAAACCGAACCTAAACCTACGAAAATTTTAATTTTTGAAAATTCCGTTGAGTACGTTCGCATTTCTGAAAATGGTTCAAAAATTCTAAATGAAAAGGAAACTGTTTTCCCAAAGGTTCAAACTGTTCCAAACCAAGTCTTTGCAACTTCAGGACTTAACAAAAGTCAGACCAAAGAACTATCGTCCCTGGTAGAAGAAGACAACGCTGATGGATGCGATGAATATTTCTAGTCTGCCCTTATTGACAATGCACGTGAAACCAAATGTCTTTCCGAAATGACCTCTTGGAAGACGAAGGGAAGATATGTGGCATAACTTTTGAAAAAGGTCAATTCTAGCTACGAAACAGGAAGTCCGAGAGGAACCAAAACGTTCCTACTGATATGTCAACTGCAAAGTCCGAAACTCCTGTTAGAAAGTCAAAACCTAGTGCTAATCTTTATAAGTCTGCTGAACAATTCGCTGCTCAGAAACATCAAAGAAATGCTAGATATAATAAAAATCTAAAAGAAAGAAAGCATTTCTAGCAATCGAAAAATCCTAACTTTGTTCATCAAGAAAAATCAGCAAATCTGAGTGCGAAAGTATCTTCAAATCCGAAATCTAAAAGTGTTTCAAAAACTTACTCATCTTCTTCTCAGTTTTCAAAATCAAATGTTTCTCAAAACCCCGCATTTTCAAAACAAGCAAAATCTTTTGAGCGAACAAAATCTAATGTTTCACAAGCTGCCAAATATCGAAAGATACAAAGGGCAAAGGAAAGGTTGTTTTGGAGTCAAAAACTCATGCCAAAAACTCCGAATCAAAATTGAAAAAGGAAAAGATGGCTGAGAAAAAGATTGTCAAGCAACAAATCAAAGATAAACAAAGAAAAACCTCTTTTCAAAGGAATCCTAAAGATGAAAGGATCGTTGTTTATAAAATAAATAAGAAAGATAATTCAACTATGATTAAACGATCTTACTTGGTTGATGAAGCAATAACATTTCCTGTGTCTGTGAAATCTGAAGGGTTTTGAGCATTCTAACACTCCTATGGTGTACATGCAACCCTAGAAACCTTGGATCTATGTTTTATCTATGATACATGCAAAATTGATTTTCTAAGGTTCATAACCTATCTAGCACACATGGGGAACTTTTAAACATAAAAGTTAGTAGGAAATACATACCTTGTAGTAGTTAGGATTACTTGAAAACATTGTGAGCCTAGCACCTCAAGTGTTATGCCTCAAATTTCTCACACAACACCAAATGCACTTGGAATAACTTAGAGAGAAATGATACACTTCTTGAAATCGGCTAGCCCTCACTTGTATGCTTAGTGGCCGATTTTGGTGAAGAACATGAAGCTTATATAGTGTGTTACAATTAGGGTTACACCATGTAAACCCTAATTGTCATGGCTTTTCATTTCCATGACCCATGGGTTTTATAACCACCACGGAGCATCCATGGAGCATCCTATGGGTTTTAGACCAACTTGATAATCCATGGAGCATTAGCCCACTATACAAGTATGGGTGATTTACATAATCAACCCATATATTTAATTAGTCTTCTTTTGATCACTTAATTAATTCCAAATTAATTTTTGATCAATACTAACTAAATAATACTATTAATATATTAGAACTTATAATATATTAATAAACCTTAAGTGTTATTTCTCTCATTTTAGTCTATCCAAATGCATGATGCCTTGTAACCCAAATGGACCATGCTAATCGGGTCAAGTACATTCCAGAAATAGTTATGAACTTAGACACCTAATCCAACAAAATCTTCACGAGGACCCAAACAAACATTGGGTTCCTAAATCTCTCTGATTTTGTAGGTAATTCGTGACAAGCAGTTTGACTCCGAATGGTACATTGATAGTGGCTGCTCGCGTCACATGACATGAAGGAATGAAGAATTGAGAGAGTTCAGAACACTAAAGGATGGACGGAAAGTCAAATACGGAAATAACTCTCTTGGGGAAATTAAAGGCTAAGGAATGATTATGAATGGAGAATTCTCTATTCGAAAGGTAGCCTATGTAGAAGGCCTACAACTCAACCTAATAAGTGTATCACAATTGGTTGTAGGTACAGGTTTGAAATTGTCATTCGACGATGATGGATCTAGGATAATTGAGAAGAAATCGAAAAATCAGTGTTGTTGAAGTCCAATCGAAAAGGCGAGATGTATCCACTTAATTTAAATCCCATTAAAGGAAAGCCAACCATATGCCTTCTTACGAAAGCTTCTTCAGATGATAGCTGGCTATGGCACCGAAGGCTTTTGCATCTCAACTTGAAGGACATCAACAAAATCGTGCTTGGTGATCATGTGCGACGGCTTCCTCTCTTGAAGTTTGATAAGGCATATCTATGTGTTGCCTACGAATTAGGGAAGCAGAGCAGGAAGAGTCATCCAACAGTTGTGAACACCAAAGTGGTAGAACCACTTGAACTTTTGCATATAGATCTTTGTGGTCCTTCTGGAATTGAAAGCATTGGTGGTAACAAATATATAATTGTAATTGTTGATGATTTATATAGATTTACCTTGGTTCATTTTCTTAAACAGAAGTCAGAAGCCACTCCCAAGCTCAAGGATTTTATAAAGCAGATCGAGATTCAACTACGAAAGCTGGTTCGTAACATTCACAGTGACAATGGTTTGGAGTTCAAGAACCAAGAGTTTGAAGAATTTCTAACTGAAAAAGGAGTAACTCACAATTTTTCTTCTCCTTACACTCCTCAACAGAACGAGGTTGTTGAAAGACGAAACCGGTCTCTATGCGAAGCTTTGAGAACTATGCTATCATTTGTGAATCTGCCACTTTACTTATGGGCTGATGCTATTGGAATAGTCTGCTTTACACAAAACCGATCTCTTCTCAATAAACAATTTTCTGTTACTCCCTATGAGATTTTAAATAATCAAAAACCTAATTTCAAGTTCTTTCATGTGTTTGGTTCTAGGTGCTTCATTTTTAATACTAAAGAGCAAAGGAACAAATTCGATGTGAAGGCTGATGAAGGTATTTTCTTGGGATATTCTTTGACTTCGAAGGAATATATGGTTCTGTATAAAAAGTCCAAAAAGATAGAAGAAACCTATTATTTCACGTTCGATGATAATTATATAAAGAAGTTACAAAAGACTGACAGTCAATCAAAGGAGAAATTTCCAAAGTCGAATCCAACAACGATTCCTCTTTCCACTCTCTACGAAGAGTTCATGAATCTATTTGACGAGCCAGAGAAAGCAATCTCTTCAGAATCTAAAGCAGCTGATAACAAGGAATATGAATTAAAGAAAATTATCGATGGTGCTGCAAAGGATCTACAACAAGAACCACCAAGTCCGATAGATCCACAGGCTGTGAATGCTCCATTTCAGGGGGAGGGTTCTACTTCAAACTCGACATCGGATACACCTATTCATAGGGAGGATTCAACTCCACAAGCAAACAACGAAATTCCACTCCAGGAGGAGAATCCTATTCCAGAAGCTAAGCTACATACACCATTCGAGGGGGAGAATGATAATACGAATGATGATTCGGATGTGCAGTCAGAATTTGAAGAAGTGAACGCTGAACTGGATCCAACTTACGAGATCATCCCAAAACGCAAGTAATCGGAGAAGCCTCTGGCGGAGTTCTTACGAGAGCACAACAAAAGGCGAATCGGACTACATTATTCTCCAAAATGGAATTTTGCATGTTCAATGCGTTTATCTCCAAAATTGAGCCTAAAAACGTTAAGATTGCTCTTGATCATTCTGATTGGTTGCAAGCAATGCAGGACGAGCTCAATGAGTTTGAACAAAACAAGGTTTGAAGGCTAATTCCTACTCCGAAGGATGTTTCTGTCGTTGGTCTTAAATGGGTGTTCAGGATTAAGCTCGACAAAGAGGGTAATGTGATTCGAAACAAGGTGCGCTTAGTCGTAAAAGGGTATTGCCAAGAAGAAGGGATTGACTACGAGGAAACTTTCGCACCAGTAGCAAGACTGGAGTCAGTTCGCATCTTTCTGCCATATGCAGCACACAAGAACTTTGAAATCTATCAAATGAACATCAAATGTGCCTTTCTGAACGGGGAGTTAGAAGAAATAGTGTATGTGGAGCAACCACCTGGATTTGTAAACGAAAAATATCCAAACCACTGTTACACTCTTGAAAAAGCAGTCTATGGTCTGAAGCAAGCTCCACGATCCTTGTATGAAACTCTTACTAGATTTTTAAAACAATCTAAATTTAAACAAGGCTCGGTCAACCCAACCTTCTTTCTCAAGAAAGATGGTGACCATTTGATGATCGTCCAAATCTATGTTGGTGACAACATTTTCGGATCTACTAATCCTAGATTAACTGTTGAGTTCCGAAAGTTGATGGAAACTAGGTTTGAGATGAGCTCAATGGGTCTGATTAACTTTTTCCTTGGTTTAAATATAAGACAGAGTCAGGAAGGAATCTTTATCAACCAAGAGGCTTATACGAAGACCTTACTTGTGACGTTTGGAATGGTGGCAGATTCGAAGGTGAAGGTTCCAGTGGCATTCGGAACAAAGCTAACACCATCTTTAGACAAACCAGCCACGGATATGACACTTTATCGTCAAATGATAGGGCCATTGATGTATTTAACTGCTAGTCGTCCAGACAGTATGTTCTCTGTTTGATATTGTGCTAGGTTTCAAGCAAATCCTCGCGAACCCCACATGACCGCTGTGAAAAACATCTTCAGCTATCTAAAATGAGCAACCTCGCTTGAAATCTGGTACCCATCTAGTTCGGGGTTCTTTGTGCAAGCATTCTCTGTTGCTGATCTCGGAGGTTGCGGTCTTGATCGCAAAAGTACAACTGGAGGATGTCAATTTCTCAACGGCAAACTCATCAGTTGGAAATCAAAGAAACACACCTGCGTCTGCGTATTGACTGCCAAAGCTGAATATATTTTAGTTACATCCTGTACCTCGCAGGTGATATGGATTCAAAGTTAGTTATGGGACTATGGCATAAACATGAAAAGAATTCCCTTATAATGTGATTCCAAAAGTGCCATTCGCATCTGTCACAAACCAGTGCAACACTCCAAGACCAAACACATCACACTGAGGTATCACTTTATTAAAGATCATGTGGAAGATGGGAATGTAGAGATTCATTTTGTTAGATCCGTTGATCAACTGGCCGACATCTTTACTAAAGCCTTACCAGAACAAACATTTAATCGCATTCTTCAAGGCTTAGAAATGATTGAAGCCGAATCTGTTCCGAAACTACCTTCGCTCTAGGAAAGTATTGATTGAACTGCGAATGGGTGCAAACGCCCGTAGTAATTCTCTGTCAACTATTCATCTGCGAAAGTTCGTAGTAATTCGCAGACAACTGTTCATCTGCAAAAGTTCGTAGTGATTCGTAGTTTACTGTTCATCCACGAACGCTCGTAGTGGCTCTCAGTCCACTGTTCATTCGGAGGTTCGGAGCTTCTTGCATACTTTTGTATATTTCATTTGTTTCTACTTATTTATTTTGTTTTTATTTCTTTTTCAGAAAATTTGAAATCCAAAAAAAATATATATTTTTTACTTATTTCTGTTATTATTTTTTTTTGAAAATTCAAAATCCAAAATATGTTATTTAATTTTGTTTTTATCTCTTTTTCAGAAAACTCAAAAATCCAAAAATATTTTCTATTTTTATTTCACTATTTTTATTTTTTATACAACATCAAAAATAATAGATAATTGAGCAGGACTGTCAAAACAGATCATGTTACTCTCAATTACGATTGATGGGGCAGGTATTGAATTTCTAATCTTTACACTAGTTAAGTGTCCCTAGAAGCATGTCGTTGCATGTAGTTCAAAGCCTCTGAGACTCTATGTTTGAAGCCTTAATCAATTGATAATACCAATCATTCTTCCCAATAAGGATGATATTCACATAAGTCATTGAGCTACCTTACTCTTTTCATATTGAGTTAAGAGTTGACTGCTTGGTCACTTTCATATAGCAGAGGTACATTTCTCTTTGGAACCATCTCCAATATTTCTCCATCACATTCGTTTCCATACCTGTAAACCTTGAGACTCTCATAAATTACCATTGAGGTTTACGGTTGCACAATTTCTGTTTTTATGATCTGAAATTCGTTATCACCACGAATTGAGTGAAACCCAAAATCTAACACATATTTACGAATTGATGGTGAACAATATCAATGTTCTTGATTAATCACCATGGAATTGACGAAACTCCACTTTTGTGGTTCGTACCTTGAAATCTATTTTTATTTTTGCGAGATCTTAATGAAATGTTCTAGACCTAAGACGTTTCTTCCCATAAGATCTAGTTTTTATTTTTCTTGAGATTTCTAAATTATCCAACCACTCAAAATTTTCCAAAGCATACTTGTTCTTATGGCTACACTGGTCAGACAAGTACTTTATACGAACGTTCAGACTTATATTGAGTTTTGGACTTAGTTGGAGAGGAAGCCAACCCTTTTTGCCTTATTAAAAGAAGCCTTTCACTGTTTCTCCACAAACAGATGATCGTAATTCAACAAAACACCACACAAGCACTTCAAAGTCTCTCTTGACTGAGAAGGAATAGATCGTTGCCTGGGATCCATCTGCTTTATGTCTTTATTGACATCACTAGAATCCCTTAGAAAACTTGTTTTATTTATTTGTCTTTGGCACACTCTTACACGAATATCCTTGTGATTTTCAAAAATCTGGTTCATTGTCCTAATGGTTACTTTCAGGTTCGGAGTACAGTAAATGGTGATCAATTGCGAAAGTAAGCAATTACGAAAGTTAGCAACTAAAATGGCGTTATTAAAGGGATACGATTTGAATTTAGGTGCGTGAAGTTTGAAAGTAACGCCTGATGTCATGCCGCCTGTCACACACCACTGACATCACAGCTGTCACTCACGTCTTTTTAGGCGACTTTTCAATGATTTCATATAACCAACCGCCAGATTTCTCTCACTTATCAAATGGTATAAAAATATTTCGACGCTTCATTATTCCTTACCACTTTCTAAAAGCACTCAAAATTCTCCCGACGATTTCTCTCTCTACTGTTCATATTATTCTTCACCAAGCAACAATGGCAACCTCATCTGTAACCCCTTCAATCATTGAACAAGTGGCACAATCAACATTGCTCAACATCAAGCGTAACCAAAATCTCATTCTAGACCTTGAACCATCCAAGTACGACGCCTTTCTCCAACCGCTCATTGAATGCCTCCGGCATTGACCAAGACTGAGAACGTACCCTTGGTTCATCTTTCCAAGGCGTACTCGACTGCTAGCTACCAATCGGGGGAAGAGAATATTACCTTTGAAATCAATAACCAGAAAACCCACATATCTAAGTCCAGATTTTGTAGCCTGCTGGGGATTCCTCAAGGCCATGACTTAGTTTATACAGAATCCATCTCCAACTTTGCAATTCTGGAGATGTTCTACAATATGGGATATCGTGAAAACCTTGCCGTTGTGTCCAAATTCAAGAAACCTAACCTACCGCCGGTGTGGAATGGGTTGTTTACCCTTATTTTCAAAAGCTTTTCTGAAAAGGTAACTGGATCCGACTGTGCCAGTAAGATATTCATGACTGTCACACCCCCGAACCAGACGGCGGAAACGTCCGAGGGCTTGGTGTGACTTTCAACATTGTAGTATCATTACAGAGTATATAATTGAAACATAACATCATTATCATCACACATGTAATATAACAACATTGATTGTTTACATCGAGTATTGTATTTGAATATTACATGCCAAAATAGTCAGAGTATGATGAAACAAAATATAACACAATATCCATTACTTTGTTTCGTTCATCCTGCTTCAACGGTTTCCTGAGAATACAAGTTAATTTAAAAAGGTCAACATAAAAATGTTGGTGAGTTCATAAGCATGTTTGTGAAAATGATTTGTATAACTTTGAAACCACCAGATAATCCTATATTTTCTGAAAAATGTTTAGTATGTTTGTGTCAGATCTTGTATTAATGCATGTATGTTGTTGTTTATTTGACTAAAAGGGTAAAGAGAATGTAGAGAGAATGTAAAGAGCATGTATAGAGAATGTTCCCAGACAACCCGATGTTGTCTGTAAAACAGAAAGCTGCCATACCAACCCCCGAGGTTGAGTACTAGTACGAGTATGTTTCCTAGTAATCCTATAGAAAAGAGAATGGTCTTCCGTAAACTTCATAACGTTAATTCCTCTAAGTGAGCCATCATAACCATACTAAATAATGACAATTTCGCCTGTCTTGGTGTTGTTGGACGCCGGTTTTGATTATAAGGTTTTCGTCACCCTAGATTGAGTTAGTCTAACTGTAGCGAACAGCTCAGGTGTGGGGTGTCATCCCCGTATAGATCTATACACAAATCCCCGCTCTCCCTCCAAGAGACTCTGGTTATAACTACAAGCTACGATCGAACACTTAATAGGTGTCAACCGATAAAACTCACTAGATCCTTAATCGAATTTACGCGAAGAAAGGTATAATCTCATTCCAGGCCCAATGAACCATGTAAGTGAACCACTAAGGCATCACTAAACATGTAAATCATTTCAAGGCCCAATTGGAATGAGACTATATAACATGGGTCCGAAATATATATGAAAGGACAATTAAGGCCCATTTCACATGTAAGGTATTTATAGGCCCAAATAGCACACAAATAGTATCCAAGGTCCGTCGCACATGTTAATGAGTCAATGAGGCCCAATAAACATATAAATAGTATACAGGACCTATCACACATAAAAATGGTATCCAAGGTCCGTCGCACATGTTAATGGGTCAATGAGGCCCAATAAACATATAAATAGTATACATGACCTATCAAACATATAAATGGGCCTCTAAGGCCCAATAACCTAGAAAATGATCAAATTAATCCGTTTGTTAGTTTATCGTTGGTTTTGGTTCAAGTATTCACTAAAATAGCATAAAAGCCCACTTTTTGTAAAAATGACATTCTTGGCCCAATAAGCCAAAAATTTACAATTAAGGCCCAATTTTTGTAAGAATAACACTTTAGTCTCCATTTTGTTCAAAACTTGTGTTGATGACTAGTTTGTGGTAAAAATAACATTTTAAACCCACTTTTGTCAAAAATATCATTTTTGGCTTGATTTTTGTGAAAATACACATTTTTCTGGTTTTGGGCTTTTCCGACCTAGTTGTTGGAAAATTTGTAGAAAAATCATCATAAGTCGAAATTTGGATCCGTAAATTCTGGAAGTTTGAAAATTTTGTCTACTTTGTTCAAAAGTTTGGTCATAATTTTTAATGGCTTCTAACAAGTGTGAAATTGCTCACCTTCACAGGTTAGTCCGAAATTATTTCAAATCTGATAGACAGTTTTGTCAAATTCTCCAAAAATTGTAGGAAAATCGTATGAAAACGTGAGAGTAGTCATTTTAAAGGTAGAAACCTGAACTTGTTTCATGTAAAACAGTTTTGAAAAATATTATCATTTAGGTGGTCAAAACAGTTCGAGATTGGACCAAAACTTTCCTGTGAAAGGCTGATTTTTGAGTTTAGTTTATAGATCTTGGAACACAACACTCATTTTTACTATTTTAAGTGTATAAATCCCAGATCTACTAGTTTACATGTATTATATGTGATAAAACATACTTTTCTCAAGGTTTTCATGTAGATCTAAGTGATAAACTTAATATTCTTAACATACTTTTAGATTTATGAAGTAAATAACACATAACCACCAAATAAACCATGAAAAACACACATATTCATGCATACACACATAGATCTACATAACACAACTTGTATTCTCCCCCAAAACAAAGTAAAAATCAAAAATAGGGGGTATGAACTAACCTTGGGGTGATGGATCGGTTTTGATGAAGAAGTGGAAGAAGATTTTTGATCCTAGCAAGCTTTCTTGAGTAGATCTTGAACTTAGATGGTTCTAAGAACATGATCCACAAAAATATGGGTGTAAGCAGAGATTTTTGAAGAGATCAAGAACTGAAATCATAGATCTAGGTGAAAAACTTACCAAAAATGGTGATCTTGAAGAAGAATCTCTTGAAGCACACACACTTCACACGATTTTTAGAGAAGAAGTGAAGAGAGAGTTCCTTGAGACTTTAATGAGGAAAGTGATTTTTGTGAAGAAGAAATGGCCTTTGGCTGAATTTAAAGAGGGAAAGAGAGAGAGAAGTCAAATGGTTAATACATGGTGGTTAGATGCTTGGATTTCCATTAAACAAAAATGAGGTGTCTCTTAATTTGGTTATTTGACTTCTTCTCCCCTTTTTTTTATATGGGCCGAGGTTTTGGAGAAAGGAAAGGAAAGAAGAAAAGTTTTGGGCCTTTCTTGACCTAGTTCAAATTTATGAGGCCCAAATAATTATTTTTCAGCCTATTGATCCTTTATGAGGGTTTACGGCCCAATGGAGCCCAAGGATGTAGTTCACGGCCCATTAGGGCTTATGAAACTAGTTATGGTCCAACACGGCCCCTTGGAAATAGGATGGATCATTCTAGGCCCAAAGTAGTCAAATTGAAAGTTTATTGGTCCATTAGGCCCAATAAGGAAATCCTAGTCCAGTATGGGCTTAAACCGGGATTCTTAGGGTTTTTCAACCCTTATTTGAACATATGAGATGTATTTGAATGAGCATAGAGTATGATATTCTCTCAGAGTACAAATTATTTCACTAGGTGAATGATTGCATGAGAGTAGAATTTCCTAGCAAAAATGCTAGTTGTGACATCATCCCCCCATTAGAGGGAATTTCGTCCCGAAATTCTTTCGAAAGGTAGGTTCATGAATAAGAGAATAGGGGGATGACACTTCTGCATTCATCTGGTCCTTGCATTCCCATATGAATTCCGGTCCGTGCTCGGTGTTCCATTAATCCTGCACAATTGGAATGCGACTTTGTTTATCTCGATCCATTCTTCGACGAACAGAAGATTCTTGTTTATTTCGATCTCTTCCAAAGGAATGACAAGAGTCTCATCTGATATGTATCTTTTCAGATTCGAGGCGTGGAACACGGGGTGTATGTTGCTGAGCCCCGAAGGTAGCTGCAGCTTATAAGCTACTGGACCAATTCCGGCAAGAATCTCGAACGGTCCGATGTATCACGGATTTAGATTTTCCCCGTTTCCCAAAATGGATCATCCCTTTCCAGGGAGAGATCTTCAATAGCACTTGATCTCCGACTTGGAATTCCAGAGGCTTTCGTCGTTTGTCAGCGTAACTCTTTTGTCGGTCACACGATGCTTGGAGTCAGGCTTTGATTTGGATTATCTTCTCTGTAGTCTCTCGAATGATTTCTGGTTCTGTAAGGGTGTTGTCCGATGACTGCCCTTTTTCCAGTTGGGTATCACCCACCTCAGCCCAGCAGAGAGGCGATCTGCATTTGCGACCATATAAGGCCTCAAAAGGAGCAACCCTTATGCTTGCGTGATAGCTGTTGTTGTATGAAAATTCAATTAAGGGCAAGTGGGTATCCCATGACTTGCGAAAATCGATTTCGCAGGCTCGGATCATGTCTTCTAGCGTTTGAATGGTCCGCTCGCTCTGGCCATCGGTTTGAGGGTGGTAAGAAGTGCTCATGTCTAGCTGTGTTCCCATAGCTTCCGGAGCGACTGTTAAAATCTTGAAGTAAATCCACTATCCTGATCCGAGATAATAGATACTGATACCCCATGAAGTCTCCCGATCTCTTTTATATAGGTTCGAGTTAATCCTTCCGTCTTGTATGATTCCTTTATTGGCAGGAAATGGGTAGATTTGGTTAACCTAATGGTGATCATCCAGTTAGCGCCTAATCCAACTTTTGTAATAATATGCTTCGCCTTTTTGACTTCGAGATTTTTATCCGTTCCACGCAGTGCTTCCTTCGTGGTATTCTCCGGCTTCGATGTCTCCTAAGCCGGTTATAGGTGTTGACTGTGTTTCGTTCTTGCTTCATGAGCGGATGAGTATGTTATCGATGAAAATAATTAAAAAGGATGACTAGGAATGGTTGGGAGAACTCGGTTTGTAGGGTCCATGAATACTGTGGGAGCATTCATTAGACCGAAGGGTATCACAACGAATTTGAAATGGTCGTGACGAGTTCGGAAAGCAGTTTTTGGGATGTCCTCTTCTCGGACTCGAAGTTGATGATAACCGATTCTTAGATCTATTTTAGAGAAGTAACTAGCTCCTTGGAGCTGGCCAAATAGGTTGTCAATCCGGGGGGGGGGGGGTATTGGTTTTTGATAGTGAGCTTATTCAATTCCCTAAAATCGCTGCACATTCTGAAGGATTCGTCTTCTTGACGAACAAGACTGGAGCTTCCCAGAGTGAGAAGCTTAGTCTGATGGATCCTTTGCTCAAAAATTTTCTTAATTGACTGGATAACTTTGAATTTCGGCGGGAGTCAACCTATAGGGTGAATTGGAAATTGATGTGGTTCCCGGTATGAAGTCGATTCGAAATTCGACCTGTCTCTCTGGGATATTCCCGGAAGTTCTTCCAGAAATACATCCGGAAAATCGCATGCTACTGGAATACCTTGTATGCTTACTTCTTCCTTGGTCTTGTCCATAACATGAGCAAGGAAAACGTAGTTCTTCTGGTGCAGGCACTTCTGTGCCTTGATGCATGAGATAGGACGAGGATTGGCGCCAGGTTTATCACCATGGATTATTAGAGTTTCGTGATTGGGAAGGTGAAGGCAAACGACCCTCTCGCAACAAATAGTATCATGATGGTGGGGGCTTAACCAAACCATGCCGATTATCACATCAAAACTTCTAATATTTACTAGCACTAAATTTATTTGAAATGAATGGTTGTTTAGTGTTAAGGTATACTCTACATAAATATCCTAGGTTAATTCGGATTTTCCCCTTAGCCATCTCCACCGTGAAGGCTTCGTTTAGCTTCTGGGGTTGTTGTTTTAGTAAGTGCTCGAATTTGTTACTAACTAAGCTTCGCTCAACTCCACTATCGAGTAAGATGCATGAAAAAGAGTTGTTAAGTGGGAACGTACCAGTAACAACTGTCGGGTCTTTGACTGCTTCGCCTTGACCCAAGGTTAGGACCCTTCCTGATCCTTCTGCTCCTTGATTGTTAGCCTTGGGGCAATTGCGCCTGAAGTGACCGGTTCCTCCACACCCATAGCAAGTGTGACTGGTCTCATCATTGGTTTTGTTCTTAAGGTTGTTGTAGTTGTTGTTGTTTTTGTTTGGCTGACGATTCTGTTGTGGATAAGCTCTACAGTATTTGGTGGTGTGATTCTTTTGGTTGCATTTCTTACAATGCAGCTCCCGGCAGGCTCCCTTATGATGGAAATTGCACTGGTTGCATTTTGGAAGGCTTCCAGCATATGGTCTCGCTGATGTTGGTGTAATAGGGGTCATGGTCGCATGAACAACAACAACATGTTGCTTCTTTGAGAACCCTTGAGTTGGCTGTCCCTTTCTCTTACTTTCAGACTTTTGCTTCCTGCTCTTAAGCTTGGGGTTTAGTGTGCCTTGATAAGCTGTCACTTGTCGGTTTCCATGCTCGTTCCTTTGGTTGGAGTTGTCGATACTGTTTCCACCTTTATTGGTGTTGTTTGCGTTGAGTTGTGTTAGCAGCGGTTACGGCAGCTGTTATAGCAGCTTGGAATGTAGCAGGGTCTATCTGCAGGATTGGTGTCTCACGGGTACGCTTGTTATTTCTGCGGGGTGCCATTTTCTGCTGCATGATGATGAGCAAGATCGTCAGTGGCGATGGTCATTTCTAATTGTACTCTATAACTTTCGTGTTTTTTCGTAAGATTCTAAATGTTCTAAG
Source organism: Lactuca virosa (assembly GCF_052849685.1). Taxonomy (NCBI): domain Eukaryota; kingdom Viridiplantae; phylum Streptophyta; class Magnoliopsida; order Asterales; family Asteraceae; genus Lactuca; species Lactuca virosa. Next base: position 284,877,915 of record NC_136428.1, read on the forward strand.
CTACATCCCCATGATGTATATATGGTGGTGAGTAATAGTAGATCATGCACGAATATTAAGTCTATCTCTAGAGTACATGGATTGTTTTGGTTCCGAGATCCTTGAGTATCTAGCGGTTTCAGGGGTTCGGTTGTGCATATAAGTGAATTCGTGCAATAGCATGAAACAAGGAAAACACATAATTGCTTCATTAGTAAATACCATCTTAACACGCAAAAGAGAATCATAACAAGTAGTAGTGTGGGGGGGGGAAGCTGATCCTAATCGTGGTGGAAAGTGCCTGGTGGTGGTTCTGATGATGTGGATGCACCCCGGAGACGAGCTACTTGTTACCCGGTGTCTCGTAGTCGTGCTTCCTAAACTGACTGTCTCGCTTGGAAGTCTTCGATCACTTCCTGTGTTTGTCTCTCATCTCTATCAACAACAGCCCTACATTTGGTCCCTTTGATTTGGGGTGTCCTGAGCTTGGTTTTCAATATCTCGGGTGCGCGGGACCATGACTGGGAGGGCCCGGTCAGCTGGTCCTTTATGACTAAGATCGAAGAGACCTCGGTTCCTTCCGTAGGGCGGTTGCATCCCCTGTTGGCGACTCCATCTCCAATATCGTGTGCGCATGGGGCGTGGGGCCATCGGGGCCCATACGATAAGCCGGTACTCTGGCCACGTATGGAGGATTGATGACCTCAGACATTACATCTGACTCATCATCGTCTTTGCCCTCGAGCTCTTCCTCTTCGAGGTCCACCACTGGCTCGGCGGGTCCATCTGCAAGTTCTACTTCATGTTCCTACTTTGGTTCTTCCTCCGAGTCTCCTTCTGGGTCATCAACTCTGCCTTCCCCTGACAAGGAAGATAGGGGTCTTCTGGCTAATGATGCTCGTCCATAGTGTATTGCACGAAGGGGTATACTTACTAGAAACAAATACTCCTATAGTATTTAAATTTTGTTTAGGTTTGATTCTATAAGCTCTTTGGATAATTAAATGGTAAGTTTTTGATTCATTGTCCATCACAATTACTCCCGAACACATGTTGGTCGTACTTTGAATGAATGTAGTTGATCAGGCTACATTCACCCCCAATACGACTACATAATTGTCCGGGTTTAATAGCGATGTTCAAATCCTCCAAAGACTTTTACTGTTCTTGTTGTGTTATTAATCTAAAATGCACACATAAGTATGTATTTTAATTATTATGTTTAGAGTAGTTTAGTCCCATTGTATTTATAGTTGCATATCATGTATGATTAGATATGCTCGTTCACTATAAACAATGCTCTGATACCAATCTGTCACACCCCCGAACCAGACGGCGGAAACGTCCGAGGGCTTGGTGTGACTTTCAACATTGTAGTATCATTACAGAGTATATAATTGAAACATAACATCATCATCATCACACATGTAATATAACAACATTCATTGTTTACATCGAGTATTGTATTTGAATATTACATGCCAAAATAGTCAGAGTATGGTGAAACAAAATATAACACAATATCCATTAGTTTGTTTCGTTCATCCTGCTTCAACGGTTTCCTGAGAATACAAGTTAATTTAAAAAGGTCAACATAAAAATGTTGGTGAGTTCATAAGCATGTTTGTGAAAATGATTTGTATAACTTTGAAACCACCAGATAATCCTATATTTTCTGAAAACTATTTAGTATGTTTGTGTCAGATCTTGTATTAATGCATGTATGTGTTGGATAAGGTGTCTAAGTCCATAACTTATTTGGTATATACTTGACCCGACCCGGCATGGTCCATTTGGGTTGCACTTCACCCAAACTAGTTATGGATAATTTTATGAGAGTTGTATACTTATGATTTATTAATATATTATAAGTTATAATATATTAATATAAAGTCATGTTACTTAATTAGTTTTAATCTTGAATTAATTATGAATTAATTTAGTGATTAGAAGGAAGACTAATTAAATCATGGGCTATTATATTTATATGGTGTGGGCTAACACTCATTTGGAATGGGCTAAGCTTATATGGAAGTCCATGGATGATCCATGGAGCTTTTACCCATGGATCCTTGGAAGAGGAAAAGACATGGGTTATTAGGGTTTCACCCTAACCATGTACACTATATAAACAAGCTTATGTTGCATGAAAAAGACACTAATGTGTGTGTAAGTGTGGTGGCCAAAATCAAGAGTTAGTATACTCTCTCATACATCTTTTCCAAGTTTGTGGTGATTTGTGATTTCCATTTGAGGCATTCACATTATTGGTGCTTGGCTCTCAAACTCCAAGGAATCAACAATCAACAAAAGGTATGCAATTCATCTAGTTCTTTTATGGTTAAAAGTACCCCATGCCATGCTAGATAGGTTATAAACCTTGGAAAATAATATTTTGCATGTATCTTAGACAAACATAGATCCAAGGTTTAATAGGGTTGCATGTACACTTAGGAAGCGTTAGAATGCTCAAAACCCAACAGTGGTATCAGAGACTAGGCTTGTTTGTTTGATACTTGAGGCAAAAATAGTGATAAAAAGTCGATTTTTTGCTGTCTGACTGATGAACTCGCCGAGTCCATGGGGGGACTCGCCGAGTTCATGTGTAAACTCATCCTACTCGCCGAGTAGGTTCGTGCACTCGGCGAGTAGGAGCCTCAGAATGCAGATTTTCGACTTTTGCTGCTGGAAATGGACTAGAAACATTACCCTAAACTGTTTTGGTGTATTAAAACTTGTTTTAGTTGGTGTAATGGTTGTTCTAATCCATTTACAATAGCTTATATCAAAATTTCATGTTTTGTATGTGTTCATATAATTCTTGAAACTTTGATGATCATGTTCATGTTCTTATGAATTTAGAAGATGATAGGAATTATTTGCTGAATTGTTTAGGATTAATTCTTGATCATTTATGTGTTTTAATGGAGTCCATAATTTGTCCTCAAATTATGGATATCCAAAGGTCACTTCTTTTAAACACACACTTAAAACACATAAGTTACATGGAAATGAAGAGTCTTCATTTTTATGAACCTTTAATTCATAAGTTATGAAATGAAAAGTTTTGAATAGTTTCAAAACTTGTCCTCAAGTTTTGGAATTTGTAAAGTTACACACACTTTAATATACTTTAATTCCAAACCCTTAGAGTTTTAAAAGTTAAAATTCAACCCTTATACTATTTATAACATTAATGGTTAATTATTATATATATGTATAAGATCAAAGTCGTCTTACCGCTAGTACGCCTCATTCACGAAGCCAGTCTATAAGGTGGGTATAAGGTTGTTGCCTATAAAATGGCAACTTAATGGGTGTCCACTCTCACCCACCGCTTGCTTGACTGGTGGAGGGTCGTTAGCCGAACAGGTAGGACAACGACTTATAAATTCTCATTAAAAGTATGATGAATATTATAAAGTAACTAAACCTTTTATAAATTCCCAATCTTAGTTACTTTAGGAAAATGTGAATATGGTGCTAACCCATGAAATTCACACTTTGTACCTTACCAAGTCATTGGTGGAGCGTGTGTGGTTAACCGGCACACTAACTTGGACTAGTAAGGATCACGAAGGGTGACTTAATGTTTATCATAGATCGGTGGTGCGTGTGTGGTTAACCGGCACATTGATTAGGTGATAATATTAAGGGTACCAAGTGAATTTGAATGGTTATTCACACCTTGTTTTGTGATCCTCGACATCCCAGTCACAAAACTTGAAGGGCACAATCGAGATTGAAACATGCCATTGAAAAGTTCAATGAATCTCAAAAGAATCTAGGAATTTCAAAAACCAATTAAACCTAATAATTCATTTCGTTTTCATGGTGGAAATTGGTGAATCGTCATTCACCTACCTTCAAATATATTATAGCTTAGATTACGACATCCCTGTTCTAAGTTATAATATATTGTGTTGGATCCTAGCCTTAATATTACATTTGGGTGTATTATTAAGGATTCGATATACCTAATCTAAACTTGTTTTCTTCTTTTCAAATGTCTTCCAACAACAAAGCTTCGGGCTCTAACCCTACTGGCTCCTTTTCCCTCATGAACCTTTGTGGGAGGGTCATCTTTGATGGTTCCAACTTCATGGATTGGATCCGGAACATCAGGATGGTTACTCGTTACGAGGACAAGGAATATGTCCTCGATAAGGAGCTAAAGGAGCTTGATGAGTCCACTGCTACTCCTGAGGAGGTCACTGAGTATCAGGCATATGAAAGAGATACCACCAAGGTGGCATGCATCATGATGGCCACCATGACAGCTGAACTCCAAAAGTCCTATGAGGACTATTACCCTTTTGAGATGCATCAGGATCTGATGGAAAGGTACCATCAGAGTGCTCGTCAAGAGCGGTATGAAATAATCTCCTCCATGATCACTACCCGTATGAAGGATAGCGAACCAATCACGAGCCACATGCAGAAAATGCAAAGGTATGTGGACCGTCTAATGAAACTGAATGTGAACTTCCTTGAGGAGTTGGAAATTGATATCATTTTGCACTCCTTGCCCTCGTGTTATGATCAATTTCGTATGACATACCACATGAACAAGGAGGAAGTCACACTCAGTAAGCTTCAAGGACTTCTGAAGACTGCCGAAAGTGGTCTTAAAAGTAAGTCGGTTGCTACTCCTACTCCTACTACTACCCCTGTTTTGGCTATCGGGCAAGGCAAAGGGAAGAAGAGGAAGCCCTTCGAAGGGTACCAAGGGCAAGTCCCTTGAAGGCTCCTCATCTGGAACCAAAGGTGGTTCTATCACTCCTTCTGCCATCCCTAAGGATGCTGAATGCTTCTACTGTCAAAATAAGGGGCACTGGAAGCGAAACTGCCCAAAGTACTTGCAGGATGTCAAGGATGGGAAAGTGAAACCATCCCATGCAGGTATTTACACTATATTATCTAATAACTCACCATATTCTAATTCTTGGGTTCTTGATACAGGTTGTGGTATTCACATCTGTTGTGACTTGCAGGGCCTAAGAAGAAGTGAGGATGTGGAGCACGGAAAGATAAACTTAATCATGGGGAACAAGAAGGTTGCACCTGTTACCAAGATTGGAGTTTATACTTTGTTGCTAGATAGTGGGTTAAAGTTAGATTTGAATAAATGTGTGTACTCGTCTGAAATGGCGAGGAATATTATTTCCTTTCATGCTTCGTACAAACAAGGTTTTACCTTTTCTTTTGATAATGAAGTTGGTAGTATTAATGCTTTCTTTAATAATGTTCTTTATTTTAAAGCATTACCTTGTGATGGTGTGTATGAAGCTGTACCGGTTGTAGATAATTTAGGAAATAATGTATTATGTATTGATTCTTCTACTAGCTTGGATAAAGCATCTTTGTGGCATTGTCGTCTTGGACATGTAAGCAAGAAACGCATAGGCCAGCTCCAAAAGGATGGAGTCTTGGAGTCGTTCGACCTCAAGTCGGATGATAGTTGTGAGTCTTGTCTACTTGAAAAAATGACAAAATCACCCTTCACTGGTACTTGTGCAAGGGGTGAGGGTTTGTTGGACCTTATACATACTGATGTATGTGGACCATTCAAAACCGCCACAAGGGATGCTAATCGCTATTATGTGACTTTTATTGATGATTTTAGTAGATATGGTTATGTCTACTTAATCAAACATAAGTCAGAAACTTTTGAAAGGTTTAAAGAGTTTAAACAGGAAGTAGAAAATCAATTGGGCAGGAACATTAAGATGCTTCGATCCGATCGAGGTGGTGAGTATCTTAGTACTGAGTTCCTCGACTATCTTAAGGAGTGTGGGATTGTCTCACAATTGACACCTCCCAGGACACCACAGCTGAATGGTGTAGCTGAGAGGAGCAATCGAACTTTGTTGGACATGGTTCGCTCTATGATGAGTCGAGCTTCGCTACCAATCTCTTTTTGGGGGTATGCCTTAGAGACTGCCGCCCACATCCTTAATCTAGTCCCTACAAAGAAGGTTGCCAAAACACCTCATGAAATGTGGACTGGGAAAGTTCCCGATTTGGACCATATCAAGATTTGGGGTTGCGAGGCTTTCGTGAGGCGCGAAACTCATGACAAGCTTGAACCTCGAATTGAAAGGTGTATTTTCATCGGCTACCCACAAAAATCCTTTGGTTACCTCTTCTACAGACCCAGTGAGAATGTGGTCTTTGTGGCTAGGAGAGGGGTCTTTCGAGAGAGAGAATTTATAAACCAAGGAGACAGTGGGAGGCAAATTGACCTTGAAGAAATTCAAGACTCAATTGGTGAAGGAACCTCAGACACTAGCAATCAACTTGAGGAGGAAATTCCTGTTGATCCAGCTGACGAGTCTATACTTCCGAGGCGTTCCACAAGGGTTAGGAACACACCTGAGTTTTATTATGGATTTCATATTACTACGGAAGGTGATACATTTATCAGTGACAGTACACTGGTAAATCTGGATGAACCTAACAGTGTTAAAGAAGCCATGGCAGGCCCAGAGTCTGCTAAATGGAAGGAGGCTATGGACAGCGAGATACAGTCCATGTATGACAATCAAGTTTGGAACTTGGTTGACAATGTACCAGGCCGTAAGACAGTCGGGTGCAAATGGATCTTCAAGAAGAAGACCGACATGGATGGGAAGGTGCACACTTATAAGGCTCGACTGGTTGCGAAGGGGTTTACTCATACTCAGGGTATTGATTATGATGAAACCTTTTCACCAGTAGCAAAGATTAAGTCTATTAGGGTTATGCTAGCCATTGCTGCATTTCATGATTATGAAATATGGCAAATGGATGTCAAAACCGCTTTCCTTAACGGAAAGTTGGCTGAGGATGTTTACATGAATCAGCCAGAAGGTTTTGTCAGTGCAGAGTACCCCAATAGAGTGTGCAAGCTTGAGAAATCCATTTATGGATTGAAACAAGCATCTCGAAGTTGGAATCTTTGTTTCGATGAGAATGTCAAAGAGTTTGGTTTCTCAAGAAGTGAAGATGAGTCATGCGTGTATGTCAGAGCTAGTGGGAGTATAGTTAGCTTTTTGGTACTATATGTGGATGACATACTACTCATAGGAAATGACATCCCAACCTTGCAGGAGGTTAAGTCCTGGCTTGGGAAGTGCTTTGCTATGAAGGACCTTGGAGAAGCTACCTATATCCTAGGGATAAGGATATTAAGAGAAAGGAGTAAAAGACTAATTGGACTTAGTCAGAGTATCTACTTGGATAAGGTGTTGAAAAGGTTCACCATGCAGAATTCCAAGAAAGGAGAATTACCGATCCAAAGCAATGCCAAACTGAGCAAGGCTCAGAGCCCGAGTACAGAAGATGAGATAGCTGAGATGAGTCGATTACCTTATGCTTCCGCTGTTCGTTCGATCATGTATGCTATGACTTGTACCCGTCCTGATGTGGCCTTCGCTTTGAGCATGGTCAGCAGATATCAGGGGAACCCTGGCAAGGCTCATTGGACTGCGGTAAAGAATATTCTGAAGTACCTGCGGAGGACTAAGGATTGGATCCTTACCCTTGGTGGGAGTGATGACTTGAGAGTAGTAGGGTATAGTGATGCTAGCTTTCAGACTGATAGGGATAACTTCCGCTCTCAGTCGGGCTGGGTCTTTACCTTAAATGGAGGGGCAATCACTTGGAAGAGTTCCAAACAGGAGACTGTAGCTGATTCGACTTGTGAATCAGAGTACATAGCAGCGAGTGAAGCGGCAAAGGAGGCGATATGGCTGAGGAACTTCATCGGAGACCTTGGAGTTGTACCAGCTATTAAGGAGCCTATGGAGATTTTCTGTGACAGCAATAGTGCGGTTGCCTTAGCCAAGGAACCAAGAGATCATGGCAGATCCCGACACATTGACAGAAAATATCACTTCATAAGACACAAGATAGAAGAGGGACTCCTCGTGGCAAAGAGGGTATCGTCAGATGAGAACCCTGCGGATCCCCTTACGAAGGGACTGACGAGGGTGAAGCATTTGCAGCATGCGAGGCGCATCGGGCTGAGGGACAATATTAGTTTTACAGATTAGATAGCCTTTTTCTGAAACTTGTAAAATGTAATCGACGTTTGATGATGAATAAAATTTGTGATTTATTTATGAGTAAAGTGTTGCTATCATTGTCAATTATTTACTATTGTTTCAGTTTTGCATGTTTTGACTTCCAGAAAAATTAATTTATTCAAACTCTCCACAGTCGGTCATATGTCGGAAGTAGGTATGAATCAAGACTGTCATGAATTGGGATTGTAGATGACTAAAGGTGTTTAGCCATAGCAATGGTTGCTACAACATTTATGAGTACTCATAAGTTATGAGTATTGGAATAAACCCACGCTCACTTGTATCACTTCATGGAATTTATCTCGAGTGATCGTAGACGATAATATCATATAAGTCTTCAAACCTAGAGATATGAGTTGTTACCTATGAGTTGGTTGTGCATTGATTGCACGTAAACGCATCAGTAACTTGATGTTATAAAACGTGCCTTTGTGTACAATTCAACAAGTAGTAAAACAAGCATATGAGTCGAAGTTTATTTGTTCCTTCTAGAAATAGAAGCGATATCTGGGCCCCTCGATGATTTTGTGTTGACCCATGTACCGGGCCCGGTCAGAACTAAATTGATGTGTTCTGTTAAGTTCTTTGTCAAACAAATCGGAACTCGAGAAACAACTGCTAGACAATAAGTAAGACATTGTTCCATGTATTTGTCCGGCTGATATCATGAGAGCAGAGGATTATACGATCACTTATCTAAAATGGCGCTTCATAGTTCACAAGAGTTTTCGAGAGCTACGATTGCCGGTTGGTTCCTGAAGTAATATAGGCAAATACAGTTATTAGACTTATCCAAGTGGGAGTCTGTTGGATAAGGTGTCTAAGTCCATAACTTATTTGGTATATACTTGACCCGACCCGGCATGGTCCATTTGGGTTGCACTTCACCCAAACTAGTTATGGATAATTTTATGAGAGTTGTATACTTACGATTTATTAATATATTATAAGTTATAATATATTAATATAAAGTCATGTTACTTAATTAGTTTTAATCTTGAATTAATTATGAATTAATTTAGTGATTAAAAGGAAGACTAATTAAATCATGGGCTATTATATTTATATGGTGTGGGCTAACACTCATTTGGAATGGGCTAAGCTTATATGGAAGTCCATGGGTGATCCATGGAGCTTTTACCCATGAATCCTTGGAAGAGGAAAAGACATGGGTTATTAGGGTTTCACCCTAACCATGTACACTATATAAACAAGCTTATGTTGCATGAAAAAGACACTAATGTGTGTGTAAGTGTGGTGGCCAAAATCAAGAGTTAGTATACTCTCTCATACATCTTTTCCAAGTTTGTAGTGATTTGTGATTTCCATTTGAGGCATTCACATTATTGGTGCTTGGCTCTCAAACTCCAAGGAATCAACAATCAACAAAAGGTATGTAATTCATCTAGTTCTTTTATGGTTAAAAGTACCCCATGCCATGCTAGATAGGTTATAAACCTTGGAAAATAATATTTTGCATGTATCTTAGACAAACATAGATCCAAGGTTTTAATAGGGTTGCATGTACACTTAGGAAGTGTTAGAATGCTCAAAACCCAACAGTATGTTGTTGTTTATTTGACTAAAAGGGTAAAGAGAATGTAGAGAGAATGTATAGAGAATGTTCCTAGACAACCCGATGTTGTCTGTAAAAGAGAAAGCTGCCATACCAACCCCCGAGGTTGAGTACCAGTACGAGTATGTTTCCGAGTAATCCTATAGAAAAGAGAATGGTCTTCCGTAAACTTCATAACGTCAATTCCTCTAAGTGAGCCATCATAACCATCATAACCATACTAAATAATGACAATTTCTCCGGTCTTGGCGTTGTTGGACGCCGGTTTTGATTATAAGGTTTTCATCACCCTAAACTGAGTAAGTCTAACTGTAGCGAACAGCTCAGGTGTGGGATGTCATCCCCGTATAGATCTATACACAAATCCCCGCTCTCCCTCCAAGAGACTCTGGTTATAACTACAGGCTACGATCGAACACTTAATAGGTGTCAACCGATAAAACTCACTAGATCCTTAATCGAATTTACGCGAAGTAAGCTATAATCTCATTCCAGGCCCAATGAACCATGTAAGTGAACCACTAAGGTATAAACATGTAAATCATTTCAAGGCCCAATTGGAATGAGACTATATAACATGGGTCCGAAATATATATGAAAGGACAACTAAGGCCCATTTCACATGTAAGGTATTTACAGGCCCAAATAGCACACAAATAGTATCCAAGGTCCGTCGCACATGTTAATGGGTCAATGAGGCCCAATAAACATATAAATAGTATACAGGACCTATCACACATAAAAATGGTATCCAAGGTCCGTCGCACATGTTAATGGGTCAATGAGGCCCAATAAACATATAAATAGTATACATGACCTATCAAACATATAAATGGGCCTCTAAGGCCCAATAACCAAGAAAATGATCAAATTAATCCGTTTGTTAGTTTATCGTTGATTTTGGTTCAAGTATTCACTAAAATAGCATAAAAGCCTACTTTTTGTAAAAATGACATTCTTGGCCCAATAAGCCAAAAATTTACAATTAAGGCCCAATTTTTGTAAGAATAACACTTTAGTCTCCATTTTGTTCAAAACTTGTGTTGATGACTAGTTTGTGGTAAAAATAACATTTTAAACCCATTTTTGTCAAAAATATCATTTTTGGCTTGATTTTTGTGAAAATACACATTTTTCTGGTTTTGGGCTTTTCCGACCTAGTTGTTGGAAAATTTGTAGAAAAATCATCATAAGTCGAAATTTGGATCCGTAAATTCTAGAAGTTTGGAAATTTTGTCTACTTTGTTCACAATTTTTCTGATAATTTTTAATGGCTTCTAACAAGTGTGAAATTGCTCACGTTCACAGGTTGGTCCGAAATTATTTCAAATCTGATAGACAGTTTTGTAAAATTCACCAGAAATTGGAGAACAATCGTATGAAAACATGAGAGTATTCATTTTAAAGGTAGAAACCTGAACTGTTTGTATGTAAAACAGTTTTGAAAAATATTATCATTTAGGTGGTCAAAACAGTTCGAGCTTGGACCAAAACTTTCCCGTGAAAGGCTGATTTTTGAGTTTAGTTTATAGATCTTGGAACACAACACTCATTTTTACTATTTTAAGTGTATAAATCGCAGATCTACTAGTTTACATGTATTATATGTGATAACACATACTTTTCTCAAGGTTTTCATGTAGATCCAAGTGATAAACTTAATATTCTTAACATACTTTTAGATTTATGAAGTAAATAACACATAACTACCAAATAAATCATGTAAAACACACATATTCATGCATACACACATAGATCTACACAACACAACTTGTATTATCCCCCAAAACAAAGTAAAAATGAAAAATAGGGGGTATGAACTCACCTTGGGGTGATGGATCGGTTTTGATAAAGAAGTGGAAGAAGATTTTTGATCCTAGCAAGCTTTCTTGAGTAGATCTTGAACTTAGATGGTTCTAAGAACATGATCCACAAAAATATGTGTGTAAGAAGAGATTTTTGAAGACATAAAGAAGTGAAATCATAGATCTAGGTGAAACACTTACCAAAGATGGTGATCTTGAAGAAGAATCTCTTGAAGCACACACACTTCACACGATTTTTAGAGAAGAAGTGAAGAGAGAGTTCCTGGAGAGTTTAATGAGGAAAGTGATTTTTGCCAAGAAGAAATGGCCTTTGGCCGAATTTAAAGAGGGAAAGAGAGAGAGAGAAGTCAAATGGTTAATACATGGTGGTTAGATGCTTGGATTTCCATTAAACAAAAATGAGGTGTCTCTTAATTAGGTTATTTGACTTCTTCTCCCCTTTTTTTATATGGGCCGGGGTTTTGGAGAAAGGAAAGGAAAGAAGAAAAGTTTGGGCCTTTCTTGACCTAGTTCAAATTTATGAGGCCCAAATAATTATTTTTCAACCTATTGGGCCTTTATAAGGGTTTACGGCCCAATGGAGCCGAAGGATGTAGTTTACGACCCATTAGGGATTATGAAACTAGTTATGGCCCAACACGGCCCATTGGAAATAAGATGGATCATACTAGGCCCAAAGTAGTCAAATTGAAAGTTTATTGGTCCATTAGGCCCAATAAGGAAATCCTAGTTCAATATGGGCTTAAACCGGGATTCTTAGGGTTTTTCAACCCTTATTTGAACATATGAGATGTATTTGAATGAGCATAGAGTATGATATTCTCTCAGAGTACAAATTATTACACTAGGTGAATGATTGCATGAGAGTAGAATTTCCTAGCAAAAATGCTAGTTGTGACAATGACAATCATGTATGGTGTTTACTCCGGAGTTAATCTCGACTACGGGACAGTGCTTTGGGCTCAACTTGTCCAGAGTACACTTACTTCAACATGGCACAAATGGATCTCATGTGCACGTTTTTGGACAATCGTTATTCAGAGGTCTATCGTTCGCCTCCGTATTCCGGTGGTAAAAGGTTCAAGTATGGCCAACATTCAGATTTTCTACACCACAAACGTCATTATGTTCTATATTCCCCTTTATTGGATCTATTCTGAAATCTTTGCTTCGCAATGTACCAGCTGCAAGTGAAATTATTCGAGCCTATCGCAGTCTACCGGCTTCTGGTCCACGTCCGATGACCTCTGAAGTGCGAAAGGTTCTTGAGGAGACTGATAAGCCAAAGAAGGGAGGCAAAAGAAAACCAAAGGCAGGACCCTCCGAACCTGCCCAAACCCAAAAGAAGAAAGTGAAGCGAGCTGCTCGCAGACCACGAACTCCCTCACCAAGTGATTAGGAGGATTCGCAGGCCAACACCATCTCAGGCATTCGCAGTCCAGAGCGAGTCCAGCACGAACACGAAGATACAACTGCAACTTCTCATCCCCAAGCTTCGGAGCCAATTCCCACGAATCCAGAGGTAACCTTTTCCATGCCTCAATCTGTTCCTCTCACTGATGACATCTTTCAGAACGTCACTCATCCTCACTCTCCAATTACTACTATCACTCCCATCTCTCCTCTCCGACAAGGTGATCCTGATACTGTTTTCCGGAATGATGTCGATGAATTCCAGGCTTTTACTTATAGTCCTTTCACTGTACCAGATGAAAGTGATGATGATGCTCCGGTCACCAAAGGGCAACTCAAAGCTCTGAATGAGAAGATGGATTCCTTTCTTGAGTCCACCAAAGCATCCTCTCGCAGTGACTATTCTCAGGAGACGGTTAATGCATTCTTTGAAACACTCACAAAGGAGCATTTTGTGAACCTTGACAAAACCAACCAACCTGTTGAGAATTTAGCATCCGTCTGCAAGGAAACGACCGAAAAAGTCCCAAAACTAATTTCTGATGCTCAAGCCCTTATGGGTACTTTCTAGACATCTGTTGAGTCAAACGCTCCAAAAGCAAATCAGGTGATTTCTAATCTTGGAACTTCTCTTCACACTGAAAAGGACGCTCTTGAGAAGGTTCGCACAACCATACAATCAGATAATGCATAGTTTCACACTTCCATCTCTTCAAAAATCGACAAATTTCAGGTTGATCAGGCTCATGAAAACAAGATCATGGATGAGCTTGCTGTGAAAACTGAGCGTGTGAAGGTTCTTTCAGTAAAGTTAGCAAATGCCAACAGCCAGATTATTGATCTCAAGTCAGAGAATGATGTCATTCGCAGCTGTGTTGCTGAAGCAAATGTTGAGTTGCACGATCTTATAGAAACTCGCAACTCTCTCCTTACTGTTTCCATTCGTCAATATCTCGCAGAGAAATTACAGCCTATCTTCTCCCTGTTAGACAAGATTCAGGGTGTTTCTGAATCTTCCATTCCAAATCAAGGGGGAGAAGCAATGAAAGAAGCACATAAAGTAACAACCGAAGGTGTTAAGAAACCAGCTGGTGGGGTGATGATCATCAAGAATAAAAGCCCAAAATAAAAGAACTGAAGGTTAATGCAGCTTCGAGTTCGAGAGGCAAAGAGAAAATTATCGATGATAGTGAAGAGGAAGAACCTGATGAAAATGAATTAAAACGAAGGAAGGTTTGTGAAGCTGAAATCGATGAAAATAATCGTATAGTCAAAGAAGTTGAAGAGAAAGAAAGGCTTGCTTGTGAAGTAGAGGAAACGTTGAAAGCGCATAAAACTATATTTCCTCTATGGACACTTGAGCTAATTCTGAAAGAAGCCCTTGAAAATCTGAACAAATACTGGCTAGTGCCTATTGGGTCATTCAACTTGGAGAATTTCTCAGACCTACAGCTTGATATGACTATTTGTCACAACTGGCAATTTTAGCTAGGAAACTCTATTCCTGTGTAACCATTCATCAATTGTAAAACATATACTTTAAGTAAATCTCACTCAATTCTCAGTTAGATTCATCAATTATATTCATCAAAGAGTCTGAAGCCCTAAGATCCATGGTTTAAGTCCATTTTGGACTAGGAGTTCCTTATTGGGCCTGATGAACCAATAAGCACCCAACTCAACTTTATTGGACTTAGAAGCCCTAATTGGATCCTAATTGGACCCAATCCATAAATCTAAAACATTTTGGACCATTTGGGTCAAGAATGATCCATTCTAACCCTAATGGGCCTTATTCGGCCATAACAAATCCAATTAACCATTAGTGAGCCATAAGCCCGTTCTTTTATTCTAATTGGGCCGTGAATGCTTCCAAGAGCCCAATGGGCCTAAAAACCTTATGATTAGGGTCCAAATGTCCTAGCTAAAGTTAATGGGCCCAAACTACTCCATCACTTCTTCTTGGCCCAAAATCTCGGCCCATGTATAAAAAAAAAGAGAAAAGAAGAGATTAAAGGAGAGTTGACTTTGGGAGGTGCCACCTCGTTTTTGTTTAGAGGATAACCAAGCTTTAAACCACCATGTATCCATATTAGTCACTTCATCACTCTCTCCCCTCTCTCTTCTTCTTCTCGGCCGAGAGCCACAACACACACACACTCTTCCAAACACTCTCTAAACACTCTCAAAGATCATCCTCTTCCTTCCTTCAAAGAATCTCGAAAATTTAGCTTGGGTTAAAGGATCTTCATCAAGTGTTTTCAATCTTTGGTAAGTGCTATCAAACACAAACATCTTCTTTCATTTCAACATCAATAACTCTTTCTTATAAAGCTTTACTCCATGAACACCTTAGAAACTTCTTAGGTTCGAAGTTAACTCAAGGAAGCTTGCTAGGACCAAAAATCTTCTTCATTTCTCTTCAAAACCGAAACATCAAAGCAAAGGTGAGTTCATACCCCCTTTATTTTCGGTTTTCATATGATTTTTGGGGGAGAATGCAAGT
The DNA here is from genome assembly GCF_052849685.1 of Lactuca virosa. Lineage (NCBI taxonomy): Eukaryota > Viridiplantae > Streptophyta > Magnoliopsida > Asterales > Asteraceae > Lactuca > Lactuca virosa. The sequence continues at coordinate 284,893,284 of NC_136428.1, forward strand.
AAAATGTGTAGATCTATGTGTTATATGCATGTTTTTGTGAATCCTTAGTTTATTTGGTAAAAATGTGTTAGATCTTAGTGAATCTCGAAATTTTAAGTGTTATGTAGCAAATATCTAAGTACTACAACACTATATACATCATATTACCAAGCCAAAAGTGAACACATGTTTAAGATGCAAAAGAATTCAACAAAAACCTTGTTAAAGGTCAAAATTGTCAAGAAAACAAAAGATTAGGGTAAAAAGTGAAAATTCTGTTCTCAAAAGGGCCAAAGAGGTCCTACATGTATAAAAAGGTATTTTTATGCTAAACATAATTTTAAAAGGGTGAAAAATGCAAATTTAAGCTTATTGGGCCAAACCTTTGGGCCTCACGGCCTTTGAGCCCAATTTGCGAAAGAAATGAGGTTTTGAGGTTTAAAAATGTTATTTGGCCAAAGTTTGAGTCATAAATGTAAATAAACCAAGTTTAGAGGTGAAAATATCATTTATTTTCAAATTGGACCAAAAATGTAAAGTTTTCCAAAATTGGGCCGAAAATGTAAATTTTTACAAACAAGGGGCTGAAAATGTAATTTTCTGCGAAACAGGGTTTTAAATGTGAAAATATAACGTTTTGGGTCAAAACTGTAAACTTACAGACATTTGGGACAAAACTGCAAACTTTTATAAATTATGGACTAAAGTGTCATTTTTTACAAAACTTTGGGCCTTAATTAAAGATTTGAGTATTATTGGCCAAAAATATCATTTTACAAAATGAAAGCTTTTATCATCAATCTATTAAGCCTCGAACTAAAACAAACAATCGAATCAAACGAACGAACGAAATACATCAAAAACTATTTATTGGGCCCAATATTCACATTTATTGGCCATTGGGCCCTAAGGGCCCAATTGAGTGTGAAATGAGCCCAATGTTTTCCATGACATGTTTATTGGGTCTTGTCGCCAACTTACATGTTAATTTGGGCCTAAGTTATGGATTACATGTTTATTGGGCTTTTGTGGCCCATTTACATGCCTATTGGACCTAAATTACCCTTTTGCATGTGATTGGGCCTTTGTGACCAAATTTCATACTAATAGGGATTGGAATGGAAATTTCATGTGTTGGTAAGCTGTAACGATACCCTTATGTAATCATAAAACTCCGTAAATTTATTCAAGTACCTTTCAAATACAAAAACATCGCACAAATACGTAAACATTAAACATAAAACAAAAAGAGGTTAAGAATCTAGTGAGACTTATCGGTTGGCACCACTGAGTGTACAATCATAGCCTGTAGTTATAATCAGAGTTTCCTGGTAGGAAAGCGGGAGTTTGTGTATAGATCTATACGGGGTGACCCCCAACGCCTTAGCTGCTCGCTATAGCTAGACTAGGCCAGTCTAGGGCGACAACATCCTTAGCAAGACCGACATTTGGAAAAATACCAAGACGGGCGACCTAGTCATTATCATGCATGGTTATAACGACTCATATAAGGATTCAATACCAAAAGATAACCTTTTGAAGATAAACTCTTTAATTGTGTTAATACAAAACGACTTATTTAACGATACAAGAATTTAGATGTTGTTATAAAACAGAAAATATCGGATTTTCTGGGGAAATTATTCATATACAATTATCATTTATTCAAAATACAGTGAATCTAAACTACACTCTTACAAGTTTTATCTATTAAATTCACACATGCATTTATACTCGATTTTCACACCATTTTCAAAACATTTTACAGAAAATATCGGATTTTCTGGGTTTTTATGAAAGATACAAAGACTTTTACTCAAATATACTTATGAACTGACCAACATTATATATGTTGACCGTTTTGAAAATAACTTGTATTCTCAGGTAATCGTTAAGCTGGAAGATATGCGAGTGTATGGTTTTGTTGATGTAACATCACTTATCGTACTTTGAACAATTCGAACTTATGTATTTTAACAATGTACTTGATGTGAACAATGCTGGTTGTATTATGTAATGTTGGTGATGAATGTGTTATGCTTCATGTATATTCATTGTGATATTTATTCAATTGTTAGTCACACTAGCCCCCGGACGTTTCCGCCGTCTGGTTCGGGGGTGTGATAGGTTGGTATCAGAGCAATGTTTATAGTGAACTAGCATATCTAACCATACATGATATGCAACTATAAACACAATGGGACTAAATAACTCTAAACAAAACAAAAATCTCACACTTATGTGTGCATACTAGGATAATAATCTAACAACATCTAATAAAAGCTTCTGGAGGAAGTTGACCACTATGATTAAACCTGGGCAGTTATGTAGTCATATTGGGGATAAATATAGCCTGATCAACTATATTTATTCAGAATATGACCAACATGTGTTCGGGAGTAATCATAGCGGGAAATAAATCCAAAAGCCTACCTTGCTCTCCAAGACTCTAGGGAACCCAAAACTTAAATAACTAAAAATACGTCATAGGAAATATTCAAAACGTGATTTATTTACGCGCCCTCGTGCAGTCAGTGTGGTTGGCTTCCACCACCCTGGAGATCCCTACTTTCCTAATCAGGGAAATAACGGATGGCTAGAGGAATCCGACGAGGAACCTGAGGAGGACCCCATGGAAGAGGAGGAACCAGAAGAAGAAATCGAAGGGGGACCTGCGGAACCTGTGGCAGACATTGAAGAAGAAGAGTCTGGTGACGACAGTGACGACGATTCAGACACTGAGTCTGTAGTCATCAACCCACCATACCCAGTGAGGGTGCCAGCTCACCGAATGGGCCTTCGCGGCCCTACCCCTCCCTGGGGTATCGACATTTGGAAATGGAGCAGACAACAGGGACAGCGACCCTCGTTTGGCATGGCTCGCGGGTTCTATGACTTGAGGGATGGAGGACCGGCCGATTGAGCACTTCCAATCATGGTGAGACGATTGAGGGACACTGGCGATTTGGCTCAGAGTACCACCGATCAGATGCACCGATGCGGACTAGGGTTGAGTGGGCGGAGCAAGAAACACGAGAGGTTATCCGGGAGTTCCACATGAGGCAGGTGAGGTCGGTCGACTTTGAGATGCGGAACGACATGTGGCTCGCCTTCAGGGAGCATCCACATCCTCACCACCACCTCCTGGCACGTCCCGCCATGACTAGGACCTGCAGTAGCTATCGTTAGTATTAGATTTCTCTTAGGCGTTCTATGCCACGTACTACCGACTCTATCTTTAAGTGATTACACTACTCATAGGGTCCTTATGCTGCTGGATTTTATATTTTCTCATGTACTGCATGCCTTTTTGGCAAATTTTCATGTACCAAAACTATTAGTATTAATTAAAATGCCTTATGTTTTATCATAACTTGTCTCCTGATATGTGCTTTATTTTCCTTGTTTTAATTTTAATGCATGAAAGTACTTAAATACACACACTATACCCCTAGTCTATAGGATCATAGACTTGCAAAATGATAGGCACTCAACATATTTCCATTCCATGACAGAAATATGCCTCAAAGACCCAACCGTGGAAACAACACAACACTGACCCCACCTGAGATAAACTCGGTTGCATTCCTGGCAGCAGTGTCCGCCGCGGTCACTGCAACATTTGCATAGATTCGCAATGGAAACAATAGAGAAGGCAACGAGCAAGGAGTCGGAAGCACCAATCAAGGGACAAACCACAGAGCCGCACGAGCATGCACCTACAAATATTTCTCCAATGCCAAACCTCGAACCTTTAATGGGACAGGAGGCGTAATAGCCTTTAAGCGATCGATCGAGAAAGTAGAGTCTGTCTTCGAAATCTGCGGATGTCCGGATGAGTGTAAGGTCAAGTTCGCAGGCTGCACATTCATTGACCAAGCCCTTTCCTGGTGGAATGGCCATGTGGAGGCCATGACACTCCCGGTGGCAAACGCGATGCCCTGGGAGGAGCTGAAGGAGATGTTGTTAGCAGAATATTGTCCTAGAGGTGAGATTCAGAAGATGGAAAAAGAGTTGTGGAACCTCACAGTTCAAAACTCCAACATCGACGCATACATATCCCGGTTCAACGAGCTATCTCTTCTGTGTCCCGGGATGATCACCTCAGAAGGGAAAAAGATTGAGACGTTTATCTGGGGATTGACTGCACCTATCCAAGGGAATGTCATTGCTGCAAACCCTGAGACGTTTGATAGCGCCAAGAGACTGGCCAAGAAACTGTATGATCATGGCAATAAGAAGGGTGCCAAAATAGTGGAAGCGGAGCTTAAGAAGGAGGAAGAGAACAAGAAGGGGAGAAACAATAACAGAAAGGGAAAGCAAAACTCAGAATCGTCTAAGAAGCAACAAACGGTGTCTGTCCATGCTGCAACACAAGCTACCACCACACCACATGCTCCAGCCTTATCCACGCCAAATGCTTCAAAGCAGTATTCAGGAATTCTTCCCAAGTGCAACAAATGCAACTTCCACCATCATGGAGAGTGCAGAGAGATGAGTTGCACAAGGTGCAACTGGAAGGGCCATACAACAAAGTATTGTAGGACTCAGCTCCCCCAGAACCCGATGACAAACAACAACAACAACAACAATAACAACAACACCAATGCTGGAGCCAGCTATACCCGTTATGGATGTGGGAAGACCGGGCATTTCAGGCGAAACTGCCCCAACGCGAACAATCAAGGGGCAGGAGCAGCAGCGAGAGTGCTGACAATGGGTCAGGGTGAAGCAGTGCAGGACCCAGCCATTGTCACCGGTACGTTCCTACTTAACAACTCGTATGCATGCATCCTATTTGATAGTGGGGCGGAACAAAATTTTGTTAGTAATAAGTTCAAACACTTGCTAAATCAACAACCCAAGAAGCTCAACGAAGCCTTTACGGTGGAAATGGCTAATGGGAAATCAGAAACAACATAAGATATCTATATAGGATGTACATTAGCACTAAAAAATTACACCTTCCAAATAAAGTTAATGCCTGTAAATATTAGGAGTTTTGATGTGATCATCGGCATGGATTGGTTAAGCCCCCATCATGCCGATATTATGTGTCACGAGAAGGCCGTTCGCCTTCATCTTCCTATTCATGAAACCCTAATAATCTCCGGAGATAAACCTGGCGTAAACCTTCGCCTTATCTCATGCATCAAGGCACAAAAGTGTCTACAAAAGAAGAACTATGCATTCCTTGCTCACGTGGTGGACAAAACCGAAGAGGAAGCGAGCATTCGCAACATCCCAGTGGCGTGTGATTTCCCGGACGTGTTTCCAGAAGATCTTCTGGGAATACCCCCAGAGCGACAAATCGAATTCCGAATCGACCTAGTGCCTGGAGCCACTCCAATAGCCAAATCACCCTATAGGTTGGCACCTGCTGAAATGCAAGAATTATCAAGCCAACTGGGCGAACACCTGGAGAAAGGATTCATCAGACCCAACTTCTCGCCGTGGGGAGCTTCGATTCTTTTCGTTAAAAAGAAAGACAGATCCTTCAGGATGTGCATTGACTATAGGGAATTAAACAAACTCACCATCAAAAACCGGTATCCACTTCCACGAATTGATGATCTATTTGACCAGCTTCAAGGAGCTAGTTACTTTTCAAAAATAGATCTGAGATCCGGTTATCATCAACTCAAAGTCCGAGATGAGGACATTTCTAAGACTGATTTCCGAACTCAATACGGTCACTACGAATTCTTCGTAATGCCCTTCGGTCTAACAAATGCCCCCCCGCTGCATTTATGGACCTCATGAATCGAGTTTGTCTCCCATTCCTTGATAAATTCGTCATTGTTTTCATCGACGATATTCTTGTGTACTCTCGAAGTGAAGAAGATCATAGCCAACACCTTCGACAAATTTTAGAAACCCTTCGGGCTGAAAACTTGTACGCGAAACTCTCCAAGTGCGAGTTTTGGCTCCGCAGCGTGAACTTCCTGGGCCATGTAGTCAGTCAGGAAGGAATACATGTGGACCCCTCCAAGATCAAAGCAATCGAAATCTAGGCAATTTCGTCAACGCCAACAGAAGTTCGCGAATTCTTGGGTCTCGCAGGCTAGTACCGAAGATTCATTCAGAACTTTTCCAAGATAGCCAAACCCCTCACCACGTTGACCCAAAAAGGCGTACCCTTCAAATGGTCCGAAAAGCAAGAGTTTGCCTTCCAAACCTTGAAGCAAGCCCTCTGTAGTGCTCCAGTGCTATCCTTACCGGAGGGAACCGAAGACTTCATAGTTTACTGTGATGCTTCGAATCAGGGCTTAGGTTGTGTCCTCATGCAACGAGAGAAAGTAATTGCTTATGCATCCAGACAACTGAAAACACATGAAGTGAATTACACCACGCATGATCTTGAACTGGGGGCAGTAGTCTTCGCCTTAAAAATTTGGAGGCACTACCTCTATGGTACCAAGTGCACCATCTTTACAGACCACAAGAGCCTCCAGCACATTCTAAATCAAAAGGAGCTAAACATGAGGCAGCGAAGATGGGTTGAGCTGTTAAACGATTGAGAATGTGAGATCAAATATTATCCCGGCAAGGCTAACGTGGTAGCCGATGCCCTGAGCAGAAAGGAATATTCAAATCGACGTGTGAAGACTCTGTCAATCACCATCCAATCTCATCTGGCTTCGCAGATCAAGGAAGCTCAATTGGACGCATTGAAGCCAGAGAATGTCGCTAGTGAATCTCTACGAGGAATGGAGAAGGAGCTTGAAGTTAAAGACGACGGAACCCACTACTTCATGAATAGATTATGGGTCCCCAAAATTGGGGGATTCAGAGAGTTAGTCATGCATTAAGCCCACAAGACGCGGTATTCTATTCATCCGGGGTCAGATAAAATGTATTTGGATATCAAGCAGCAATATTGGTGGCCTAATATGAAGGCAGATATAGCTACTTTCGTGGGCAAGTGCCTTACTTGCGCCAAGGTGAAAGTAGAATATCAAAAGCCCTCGTGACTACTACAACAACCAGTGATACCCGAGTGGAAATGGAAAGGATTACTATGGACTTCGTGACCAAATTGCCAAAGACAACAGACGGACTGGATGCTATCTGGGTAATTATCGATAGATTGACAAAATCCGCTCATTTCCTGCCAATAAAAGAATCCTACAAGATGGAAAAGCTGACCCGAATCTACATCAAGGAGGTCGTGAAACTCCATGGAGTGCCAGTATCTATTATCTCGGATCGAGATAGCAGATTTACTTCAAGATTCTGGCAATCTCTTCAGAAGGCAATGGGAACACAGCTAGATATGAGCACCGCCTACCACCCGCAGACGGATGGTCAGAGTGAGCGTACCATCCAGACACTCGAGGATATGCTCCGAGCTTGCGTAATTGACTTCGGAAAATCATGGGATGCCCACTTGCCTCTGATCGAATTCTCTTATAACAACAGTTACAATACGAGCATCAAGGTTGCTCCCTTCGAGGCTCTCGATGGTCGTAAATGTAGAACGCCCCTATGCTGGGCCGAGGTGGGTGACACTCAACTAGCAAAAGGGAAATCGCTAGACAGTGCTCTTACAGGACCCGAAATCATTCGTGAAACAACCGACAAGATAGTCTAAATCAAAGCACGACTTCAGGCATCGCGAGACCAACAGAAGAGCTATGCTGACAAGCAGCGGAAGCCGCTAGAATTTCAAGTCGGGGATCGCGTTTTGTTAAAGGTCTCTCCTTGGAAAGGAATGATTCGATTTGGGAAAAGAGGAAAATTGAACCCGCGGTACATTGGACCTTTTGAGATTCTTGCCCGGATTGGTCTAGTGGCTTACAAGCTCCAACTACCCGTCAAGCTCAGTAACGTACACCTAGTGTTCCACGTCTCAAATCTGAAAAAGTGTCTATCAGATGAAACCCTGGTCGTCCCTTTGGAAGAGTTCGAGCTAAACTAGAACCTCCTGTTCATCGAAGAACCATTCGAGATTATGGACAGGGAGGTGAAGCGTACAAAGCAAAGTCGCATCCTGATCGTGAAGGTTCGTTGGAGCGCAAAACGCGGACCGGAATTCACGTGGGAACGTGAAGATCAGATGAAGCAAAAGTACCCTCACTTATTCCTTCCTTCACGATCCTAGTTTTCAAAAGAATTTCGGGACGAAATTCCCTCTAACGGGGGGATGATGTCACAACTGGCAATTTTAGCTAGGAAACTCTATTCCTGTGTAACCATTCATCAAATGTAAAACATATACTTTAAGTAAATATCACTCAATGCTCAGTTAGATTCATCAATTATATTTATCAAAGAGTCTGAAGCCCTAAGATCCATGGTTTAAGTCCATTTTGGAAACAGAGTTCCTTATTGGGCCTGATGGACCAATAAGCACCCAACTCAACTTTATTGGACTTAGAAGCCCTAATTGGATCCTAATTGGACCTAATCCATAAATCTAAAACATTTTGGACCATTTGGGTCTAGAATGATCCATTCTAACCCTAATGGGCCTTATTGGGCCATAACAAATCCAATTAACCATTAGTGAGCCATAATCCCATTCTTTTATTCTAATTGGGCCGTGAATGCTTCCAAGAGCCCAATGGGCCAAAAAACCTTATGATTAGGATCCAAATGTCCTAGTTAAAGTTAATGGGCCCAAACTACTCCATCACTTTTTCTTGGCCCAAATCTCGGCCCACGTATAAAACAAAAAAAAGGAGAAAAGAAGAGATTAAAGGAGAGTTAACTTTGGGAGGTGCCACCTCATTTTTGTTTAGAGGATAACCAAGCTTTAAACCACCATGTATCCATATTAGTCACTTCATCACTCTCTCCCCTCTCTCTTCTTCTTATCGGCCGAGAGCCACAACACACACACACACACACACTTCCAAACACTCTCTAAACACTCTCAAAGATCATCCTCTTCCTTCCTTCAAAGAATCTCGAAAATTTAGCTTGGGTTCAAGGATCTTCATCAAGTGTTTTCAATCTTTGGTAAGTGCTATCAAACACAAACATCTTCTTTCATTTCAACATCAAGAACTCTTTCTTACAAAGCTTTACTCCATGAACACCTTAGAAACTTCTTAGGTTCGAAGTCAACTCAAGGAAGCTTGCTAGGACCAAAAATCTTCTTCATTTCTCTTCAAAACCGAAACATCAAAGCAAAGGTGAGTTCATACCCCCTTTATTTTCGGTTTTCATATGATTTTTGGGGGAGAATGCAAGTAAAATGTGTAGATCTATGTGTTATATGCATGTTTTTGTGAATCCTTAGTTTATTTGGTAAAAATGTGTTAGATCTTAGTGAATCTCGAAATTTTAAGTGTTATGTAGCAAATATCTAAGTACTACAACACTATATACATCATATTACCAAGCCAAAAGTGAACACATGTTTAAGATGCAAAAGAATTCAACAAAAACCTTGTTAAAGGTCAAAATTGTCAAGAAAACAAAAGATAAGGGTAAAAAGTGAAAATTCTGTTCTCAAAAGGGCCAAAGAGGTCCTACATGTATAAAAAGGTATTTTTATGCTAAACATATTATTAAAAGGGTCAAAAATGCAAATTTAAGCTTATTGGGCCAAACCTTTGGGCCTCATGGCCTTTGAGCCTAATTTGCGAAAGAAATGAGGTTTTGAGGTTCAAAAATGTTATTTGGCCAAAGTTTGAGTCATAAATGTAAATAAACCAAGTTTAGAGGTGAAAATGTCATTTATTTTCAAATTGGACCAAAAATGTAAAGTTTTCCAAAATTGGGCCGAAAATGTAAATTTTTACAAACAAGGGGCTGAAAATGTAATTTTCTGCGAAACAGGGTTTTATATGTGAAAATATAACGTTTTGGGTCAAAACTGTAAACTTACAGACATTTGGGACAAAATTGCAAACTTTTATAAATTACGGACTAAAGTGTCATTTTTTACAAAACTTTGGGCCATAATTAAAGATTTGAGTATTATTGGCCAAAAATATCATTTTACAAAATGAAAGCTTTTATCATCAATCTATTAAGCCTCGAACAAAAACAAACAATCGAATCAAACGAACGAACGAAATACGTCAAAAACTATTTATTAGGCCCAATATTCACATTTCTTGGCCATTGGGCCCTAAGGGCCCAATTGAGTGTGAAATGAGCCCAATGTTTTCCATGACATGTTTATTGGGTCTTGTCGCCAACTTACATGTTAATTTGGGACTAAGTTATGGATTACATGTTTATTGGGCTTTTGTGTCCCATTTACATGCCTATTGGACCTAAATTACCCTTTTGCATGTGATTGGGCCTTTGTGACCAAATTTCATACTAATAGGGATTGGAATGGAAATTTCATGTGTTGGTAAGCTGTAACGATACCCTTATGTAATCATAAAACTCCGTAAATTTATTCAAGTACCTTTCAAATACAAAAACATCGCACAAATACGTAAACATTAAACATAAAACAAAAAGAGGTTAAGAATCTAGTGAGACTTATCGGTTGGCACCACTGAGTGTACAATCATAGCCTGTAGTTATAATCAGAGTTTCCTGGTAGGAAAGCGGGAGTTTGTGTATAGATCTATACGGGGTGACCCCCAACGCCTTAGCTGCTCGCTACAGCTAGACTAGGACAGTCTAGGGCGACAACATCCTTAGCAAGACCGACATTTGGAAAAATACCAAGACGGGCGACCTAGTCATTATCATGCATGGTTATAACGGCTCATATAGGGATTCAATACCAAAAGATAACCTTTTGAAGATAAACTCTTTAATTGTGTTAATACAAAACGACTTATTTAACGATACAAGAATTTAGACGTTGTTATAAAACAGAAAATATCGGATTTTCTGGGGAAATTATTCATATACAATTATCATTTATTCAAAATACAGTGAATCTAAACTACACTCTTACAAGTTTTATCTATTAAATTCACACATGCATTTATACTCGATTTTCACACCATTTTCAAAACATTTTACAGAAAATATCGAATTTTCTGGGTTTTTATGAAAGATACAAAGACTTTTACTCAAATATACTTATGAACTCACCAAGATTATATATGTTGACCGTTTTGAAAATAACTTTTATTCTCAGGTAATCGTTAAGCTGGAAGATATGCGAGTGTATGGTTTTGTTTATGTAACATCACTTATCGTACTTTGAACAATTCGAACTTATGTATTTTAACAATGTACTTGATGTGAACAATGTTGGTTGTATTATGTATTGTTGGTGATGAATGTGTTATTCTTCATGTATATTCAATTGTTAGTCACACTAGCCCCCTGACGTTTCCGCCGTCTGGTTCGGGGGTGTGACACTATTACTCCGAAGGCTTTTCTCTTTCGCAACTTTGACCTAATTACGAACGCTTCTCCGGTTGACAAAGGTGTTGATCAGGCTCTATGTTCGTTTTATCTAAAGCACATGAGGCCAAAATACGAAACGTGGAGCTCAAAAAAGATCACTATTGTTAAGGTGTTCGGACCAATTAAAACTGATTCTTCGTCAATGCTCGCTTCAAGGTTGCTCGCGGGGCTGTGAGTTCAACTCATGAATTTACTCTCACAGATCTGCCCTGCATCAACCCATTCGAATGGATTTCTTTGTTACTTCTAATGTTGAGGTATCAACTGAATATCGAGCCTATTATTGTACACCTAAAACGAATGTTGGTCTGCTACATCCAAGAGATTGCAAAGATGGATGTGGAGATTGCCACTTTTTTGTACAAGAAACCCACTGTTCTTCCCAAGGAGCCTCCAAAGGACCTTGATACGATGAAGTTGGGGAAGATACAAAAGAAGGATTGGAGTATGCTTGTATTTTCCAGACAAGCATCTACACTCCACCTCCTGTCTCGATAACATCGTGGATTTCATAAGTCAGAATAAAGCGAAAAGTGTTGCGGACAAGAAGTACTTTTCGGACATGATCAACTGGTATGTCTTGGTTTGCAAGTCTTTGCTAGGAATAATGCTGAAGCTATTCAAATTTCAAAAGAGACAACAACAGTAAAGAGTCTCCTTCCTCAATTGACACAAAGGGGGAGATTGTTAGGTTTAATGGATTGCGTCAATTGTGTATTTTGTTTATAAGTCCTTTTTGTGTAACGGGTTGGGCCTGTCCACCCAGTGTCTTTAATGATTAGGGTTTAGCTATTTATAGTGCATGCATGCACTGTGTTTTTTTAATGATCTGGTAACCTTACTCTGCCTTTACAATAGCAATTCAGTTCTTAATCGAGCTCTTCTAAGGAAGTGCTTTTAATCATTAGACACAACTTTGTTCTTCATTCTTGGTGTTTGATTTCTCTACCTCTGTTGGATTAGGTGTCTAAGCCCATAACTATAATTGGTATGTATTTGACCCAATAGTAGCATGGTCCATTTTGGTTTGCCTTCACCAGTACAATTTGACAGGATGGATATTTGAGAAAGAGGTTATTTGTGATTTATTAATATATTAAAAGAATAATATATTAACTGAGAAATCATACTATTTAATTGGTATTGATCAAGAATTAATTTGGAATTAATTTAGTGATCAAAAGAGACTGATTAAATTAACAGGGGCTGATTATGTAAATCAGTGACACATGTAATTTGGGCTAATGATCCATGATTAATTAGTAACGGACTAAATCCATATGAGAGTCCATGAAGTGTTTTTGGATTAAAAGCCTAAGTGTATGAATTAGAGTTTACAAGTGACCCTTGAGATTCTACACTATAAATGTGTTCCCTTAGCTCCAAAATCGATACATAAGTATTCCAAGAAGAAGCTAGCCAATTTTGGTGTCTCCTAAAACTCTCTCATATTCGTCTAAATTTTCTTGGTGTTTGTGGCTTGATTGAGGCATCACACTTAAGGTGCTAAGCTCTTATAAGGCCAAGTTCTACAAGCTACAATAAGAGGTAATCATCTAACTAGTTTTTTATGATTCATATATTAAAGTTTCATGCTAGTTTGGCTTCATGCTTTAGAAAATGAATATTGCATGTGTAACTAGAGAAAACTTAGATCCAAAACATTAGGGTTGTATGTGCACCATAGGGATGTTAGAGTACATAAAACCCAACAGTGGTATCAGAGCCTAGGATGTTTTCTGTTATATTTATGTAATTGTGTTATTTTCAAAGCGGAAAAAATTGCAATTCTGGATTCTGCCAGGCTGAACTCGACGAATTGGATCATACGATGATGAACTCGACGAGTCCATTTCCTGGCTCGACGAGTTGGATCATTTGTTGGCTGAATTTTCGAGTTTTTGGCCTGTTTTGGATTAGGATCATTACCACAAACCGTTTTGGCTCATAAAATTCGATTTTACTGATATGGTAATGATTATCCCCATCCAATAACATGATGATTGTCAAATTTTTAGATAATTAATTGATTTTTGTAAAAACTAATTATTTGTAGAATTTGAAATTATCTTGCTATATGAATTAAATTAGGTCAAATTGGTAAATGATAAATTATTTGATAATTGTGTTAGTTTAAAATTTGATGTAAATGTTTTTGAAGAGTTTCATAAATTGTCCTCAAGTTATGGAATGTGAAAATTCTCATTCATGAAACATTAAATTCATAAGTTATGGAATTCAAAAAGTCTTGAAGAGTTACAAAACTTGCCATCATGTTTTGGAACTTGAAAAGTCTCATTTATGAAACTTTAATTCTAAACCTTAGAATTTTAAAATTTAAAAATTCAACCCTTATACTATTACAATATTAAAATATTAATACTTATATATATGTATAAGACAAGTCAGTCTTACCGTTAGTAGGCCTCATCCACGAAGTCGATCTATAAGGGGGTATAAGGAAACTGCCTATAAAATGGCTGTTGAATGCGTGTCCACTCTCACCCACCGCTTCCTTGATTGGTGGAGGGTCGTTAGCCGAACGGGTAGGATAGGACATTAATTCTCATTAATAAGTATAATGATATTATAAAGTAACTAAACTTTTATAAATTCCTAATCCTAGTTGCTTTAGAAAAATGTGAAAATGATGCTATTCCATGAAATTGCACTTTGCACCTTGCCAAGTCGTTAGTTGAGCGTGTGTGGTTAACCGGCACACTAACTTGGACTAACAAGGGTGGCAAAGGGTAGCCTGATGTCTATCATAGATCAATGGAGCGTGTGTGGTTAACCGACACATTGATTAGGTGATAAGTAACATCAAGAGTACCAAGCACATGTGCATGGTTATTCACACCTTGTTTGTGTTCCTCGGTATCCCAGTCATAAACTAGAAGGGCGTAATCGAGATTTAAACATGACATTGAAAAGTTCAATAAATCTCAAAGAATATAGGAATTTCAATTCATTTAAAACCTAATCTTCATTCTCGTTTTTCATGGTGGAAATTGGTGAATCGTCATTTACCTACCTTCAAATATTTTACAATTGGATTACGGCATCCCTCTTCCGAATTGTGAAATATTGTGTTGGGTCTTAGCCTTAATATTTCATTTGGGTGTTATATTAAGGATCCTTATCTAATCTAAACCTTGTCTTTCTTTTCAGATGTCTACTTCAAACATAGCTTCAAACCCAAACTCTTCTGGCTCTTTCTCCCTCATGAAATTATGTGGGAGGGTCATCTTTGATGGATCGAACTTCAATGACTTGATTTGAAACATTCGCATGGCCATTCGATGCGAGGAAAAGGCATATGTCCTTGATAAAGAACTAAAGGAGTTTGATGAAAACACTGTGACAACCCGAAATTTCCATTTTTACAAACCCTATAGTCAAGCACTTCAATTAAAAGTCAAATTCATTTCTGCTAATTTTTAGCTCGGTTTAAAGTCCGTTTGGGTATTTTTAATATTAATTCTTCGAGAGAACAAATGACAGGAAGTATTTTCTAGAATTATTATGTAACAAATAAAACAATTAACACCTTAATGAGGTGTTCACGGCCAAACATGAGGGGTTTGGGCCGTGAACTCCCCTTTGGCCGTGAACTCATGCTTAAGGCATGAGTTTACTCCTTTCCTTCCTCATTTCTCACTTCCAAGCTCAAGAACACCCACATTCTCTCTCAAGTATCATAAGATCTTCTTCCAAATTTTCCAAAAATGTAAGTGTTTCTTCTCTTGATTTGTTGATACAACACCTCATCTAGTAGTTATACATGATTTCATCCATGAAATCTTCTCTTTTTCATAGAACTTCAAGTGATCTTCATTTCACCAAGAATACCAAGAACACACACTAGTTTTCTTGGACCTTAAACACTCTTACAAGCTTCCTATAAGTAAGTACACCCCTCTTAACTAGTTATGTGCTTAGATTACTTGTTAAACCATTGAAAAACACCAAGAATTCCCAAGAACACACGGGTTTACGGCCAAGGCAATCTCCTTGGGCCGTAAACACCATTAGGTGGTGCATATGTGCCACCATTACTTCCTAGGGCTTGGATATTGGACTGGAACCTTTCATGCATGAGCTAAGGACCTTAAACCACGAAATGATAGGAGTTACCATGGGTTTACGGCCGTAAACCCACTAGGGCCGTAAACCCTAGGCCGTAAACTCCATGGGAGTTGGTCCTTGGGTCGTAAACCCTAATAAGGGGGCCATTGTGAGCCCTAGTCCCTTCTAAAGCCTTGGAACCAAGTCTAGATCACTTCCATGAGGAGTATAGGACCTTAAACAAACAAAAGAATCAAGCACACATGAGTTTACGACCGTAAACTGATGGGGAATGACCATGGGCCGTAAACTCTACAAAGTGGTACATTAGTGCCACTATTTCTTCCTAAGGCTTAAAACTTGGTCTAGAACCCTTCCAACTTGAACTAAGGACCTTGAACATTAAAATGGTAGAAGTTACCATGGGTTTACGGCCGTAAACCCATTAGGGCCGCAAACCCTAGGCTGTAAACTCATGGAGAGCTTACTCTTGGACCGTAAACTCAAAAGCAAAGCCCTACAACCCTTAGATGCAACCCTTTGTACTTCTAACACTTGAATCAAAGTGTTTTTCAATGTCTTAGGGTGTCTTCGCTTGTTTAATTAGTTGCTTAATCACTAATTAGATACATATATGTGCCGTTACATGTTAAATAGGATTCGTGTGTGCTCAAGTCCTCACTTGACTCTTAGCATCCTATCCGGCACTTCCATCCGAATCACTCACTGCAGGTGAGTTCATACCCCTAAATCAACCTTTGAAATGATTTTAAATGCTTTTATGGGGGGGGGAATACAAGTTGAAACATTCTAGCCTTTGTTTTAATCACATGTGATTAATGACTAGAACAAATAGAAAGATTTTCTATTACTTTCAAATTGCTATCAAACTTATGAATTTCAAGCACTTCAAAACCCTTTATCAAACTATTTTAGATGCTAAAACTGTTTTCAAACCTTTTTAAACTTACATTATTGTCAAACTCATATCTGTACTAATATATTTATATAAGTAAGATTTGAAGGACTTAGGACTGATAGCTCACCTTATTTCCTGTTCCTTGTTTGGTTGTGGACTTAGGGTAAGATGTTATTGTCCGAAGGTCGTTGAAATCTTAGTTATATATCGTATATATGTGTTGGATACAAAAGCTTTCACTTCAGTTCAGTACCTTTGTGTAACGAAGGCATACAAACAACACTACTATTTAACTATAATAGGTATAGTTAAGGGATTACTACTCACTATTAATATTACAAAGACACATCCAATAGTCAGTACATTTACGAGTCACTACATACGTACTACATTGAGAAACAATACATACTATACACTATACAAGAGAACATACCATACACTACACAAGAGGATATACTATACACTAGTACAGAGAAAACATTACTACACGATGGTTTACTACACAAACATTTGAATACTATAAATAGAATGTGACATACTACTTCTCGATACGCCACTGCATTGTTGTATCACTTTGTAACCAGAGTCTCCTGGAGGGAGAGCGGGTATTGTGTGTATAGATCTATACGGGACAGACACTCCCACATCCCGACTGCTAGCTACAGTCCCAGCCGTTAAGGCGAAGGGGTGACAGAATGTTACCTCACTACATATGACACCGGAGGGTCATCAGTTATTCAGCCGTCGATTAGCATGGTTACATACGAGTTCACATTCCAACCTTTAATTAACTAACTAAGAATTAAAGGCAAACAGACTCCCCGAGGTGTATTGTACATTTAATACTACCTGGGGGCTGCATTTTCATCACTTTTAGCCAGCAGTGTCACTGCTGGAGTAAAACGTTATATTTTCCCCTATTACATTTATTTTGTAATCATCTTGCCTGAGTGAGGTTTTAAACTATATTTTCATAATGATAGTTTCACTGGGGAAAACTCTTACATTTACAAAAGAACAAACATACAAATAGTCGGGTCTTAGTAGAAGGCTACATTTCACTAGAAAATATAGGATTTTCTAGGGAGTACAACCATTTACAAACATTTACAAACAACTACTAACATTTACGCTACGTTATCACAAACATTTTCATACAAGCAATAACACTAAATACTTATGAACTCACCAACGTTATGCTGATAAACTCTTTCAAAATAACTTGTATTCTCAGGTCGTCGGTAGACAGGTACCGATGAAGCTTTTGAGAAGATGGAGCACATACAAGACTCATCTTTTATTTTGATCATTCTTTTGGTGTCTTACAAACTATACAGAACACGCTTGTATTAAAATTATTATATTAATGCAATGGATGTTGCTTGTCTGTAGTATTATGCATTGTTATGATACTGTACATGACGTCCTCCACCCCAGAACGTTTCCGTCGTTCCGGTTTTGGGGTGTGACATATTGGTATCAGAGCATTGTTTATAGTGAATCAAGTATATCAACCCATAAAAGATATACAAACTATAAACGCTTCGGGATTAAAACACTCTGACCAAGAATGTATACTTTTAAATAAAAAAATATTTAACTAAGTATATATACATCTATTCATACCAGGGTCAGTATCATACTAGATCAGAACAAAAGTATTACGATTGTTGAACAACACGGTTAGGCTTAGAAACATATAGTCAAATCTGGGGGGATATAGCCTGATCAACTATATTTTCCGAGGAATGACAAGCATGTGCCTAAGAATGATTGTGGTGTTGCAACAAGTCTAAAAACTTACCAATACCACTACAACGAGAACATTAGAACAGAACATAAACCTAAAATACTATAGGAGTATTTTGTGTTACTATAATTACTTATGTGCAAACTAAAAAGGATCTTCATTAGTACGTCTATTAACTATTCTTTTCCCCTATTCTCGCGTAGATAGCATGGCTGGCTTCCATCTTCCCGGCGATCCATATTATCCCAACCAAGGCATTGGTGGGTGGCTTGATAATGAGTCAGAAGATGATCATCCAATCCCTTTGGATGATCACCTCGCAGAAGGCTTTTCGGATGGCTCTGACTCCGAACTAGAGGTCAACAACCTGCCCCAAGAGGTTCCAATTCCAAACCTCAACCCTCGTCCAACATTTCAAGGTCTCACACCTCTGTGGGCAACAAACTTGAACAGATGGAGTCAGGAACAGGGTCAACCCATGCCTTACAATGGGGACCGAAGCTTTTACAATCTAAGCGAGGGAGGATCAGCTGACCGAGTCCTACCCATTATGGTCCGTAGGATTGCTCGGAATGACGAGCAAGGTCGTGCAGCCATCGACCGAGTGATGGAAGTTGATGCCAACTCTGGCATTAACACGGTCCGTATTCGTCAACTCGAAGAGGCTATGGAAAGGACCAAGAGAACCAATGAGGCTCTGCAGAGCCAATTAGCTGCATCCCGAGCCGAAGTCATGGAACTCCGAGTGCGTCAGAGGGCGCATGAGCGACATCTTCAAGAGGTTGTACGTCAACTGGCAGATCTGAGGGTTCGCCCGAGGGATACCCGTCGCCGGTAAAAGATGTCGACGCATCTTTTCTTTTGAGATAAGGAATAACCTTTCTTTTCTGTGCTCTATGGAGCACTTGTCTGTGAAATATTCCTAACTTTTAAAAGTACTCTAACTAGACTTCTAAGCTGCCAACATTTTCCCTTATGGTTTGATGTAAGACCTACTGTTAGGTCATTTTTCCCGAACTCATTTTACATCATTAATACCAGTAATATTGGCAGTTATCTAATCTATTGGAAAGTCCTTACTCTTGTGTTTCCGTACTCTATTGTTATGCCTCTATCTAATAGTTGGACTATGGCAATTTAGTCCATGAAACACTGTCATCATACTTGCAATTGATTCTTACTATTATCATAATCTTTATAAAGTTTCAGTAAAAGATGCCGCCTCGAAAGCGTCCGACCAGAGGCACGCCTGTAAATCAATCTCCACCACAACCACCCCCTCCGCAGTTCGATGCGGTGATGTTTCAGGCAGCTGTAACCGCAGCTGTGACCGCTGCCATGGCTCAAGTAAATTATGGGGGTGCAAGTGGAGCTGGAACGGGCACCAACTCTAGCCATGGTGAAATCCACCCACGTACACGGGAGTGTACCTATAAACATTTCATCAGCTGCAAACCAACATACTTCAACGGAACCGGAGGGATCATTGCACTGTCCCAATGGATCGAGAGAACAGAAGCAATCTTCGAGATGTGCTCATGCCCTGAAGGAAGCAAGATAAAGTTTGCTGCTTGCACCTTCACCGAAAGGGCCCTGACATGGTGGAATGGCCATGTCAAATCACTCTCACTGGTAGCAGCTAACGCTATGGGCTGGGAGACACTGAAGGATCTGATGGTGAAAGAGTACTGCCAGAGGGGCGAAATTCAGAAACTCGAGGAGGAACTGTGGAACCTTAAGATGAAGGGTTCCGACATAGTGGCTTATACGGCCAGATTCAGCGACCTGGTGACCCTATGTCCCAACATGGTCCCCACTGAAAGCAAGAAAGTCGAGAGATACATCTGGGGTTTAGTGCCCCCGTATCGAGGGAACGTTCTAGCATCACACCCTGCGACCTTTGACAGTGCCAAGGAATTGGTCCAAAGGCTTATTAATCACGAGGTTCCTTCTACTCCAACAAGAACTACAATGGCTGCCCCCACACCAACCAAAACAGATGACAACAAGTGAAAGCGTTGGGACCGAAAGAAGGGCAAATCAGCTCAACCCTCTTCCAAGAACCAACAGACTGTGGCTGTCTATGCTGCCACCACCCCTGTTGCCCCTGTACCAGCCAAACCATATGAAGGGAGCCTACCCAAGTGCACCAAGTGCAATTTCCATCATAACGGCCCCTGCCGGGAAATACACTGCACTAATTGCGACCGAAAGGGCCATACCTCCTGGTTTTGCAGAGCGCCTCCCAAACCTAACACCCAGGACCCCGGTGCAGGAGTCAGCCAGACCTGCTACGGGTGTGGCGAGACAGTTCACTTCAAAAGAAACTGTCCGAAAGCTAGGAATGCGGGAGGAGCAGGAAGACTACTTGCTATTGGCCACAATGAAGCCGTGGCAGACCCCACAGTAGTCACGGGTACGTTCCTTCTCAATAACTCATATGCATGTATCATATTTGATAGTGGAGCAGAGAGGAGCTTCGTAAACCAAAAATTTAAACACTTACTTAAACAATCACCGCAAGCACTAAAAGAAACCTTCGTCCTAAAAATGGCCAACGGAAAGACAGAGAGTTCTAACGAGATTTGTATAGGCTGTACCCTCACGCTAGATAATCATTCATTTCCAATCGACCTCATACCAGTAGCGATCAAGAGTTTCGATGTTATTGTGGGCATGGACTGGTTGAGCCTCCATCGTACCAATATTCTGTGCTTCGAGAAGGCAGTCCGCCTAAACCTACCGAATAACGAAACCTTGTTGATCTACGGAGACAAACCCAGCACGAGCCTTCGTATCATCTCAAGTATTCAAGCCCAGAAGTACTTGCGTAAGGAATATCATGCATTCCTTGCACACGTTGTCGACACAAGCCGAGAAACAAAAGACCTAAAAGACCTCCCCGTTGTACGTGACTTCCCCGACGCCTTTCCGGAAGAACTACCGGGTTTACCTCCCCAACGCCAAGTCGAATTCAGAATCGACTTAATTCCAGGGGCTACCCCCGTAGCCAAATCGCCCTATCGTCTAGCACCTGCTGAGATGCAAGAATTGTCCGGTCAACTTAACGAACTGCTCAGCAAGGGCTTTATAAGACCAAACTTTTCACCCTGGGGAGCACCAGTCTTATTCGTGAAGAAGAAAGACGGATTGTTCCATATGTGCATCGATTACAAGGAACTCAACAAACTTACGATCAAAAATCGGTACCCTCTTCCTCGCATAGACGATTTATTCGAACAGGTGCGAGGGGCGAGTTACTTTTCCAAGATTGATCTGAGATCCGGGTATCACCAGTTACGAGTGCTTGAGGAGGACATTCCGAAGACAGCCTTCCGAACTCGTTACGGACACTACGAGTTCGTAGTGATGTCATTCGGATTGACCAATGTGCCCGCAGTGTTCATGGACTTAATGAATAGGGTATGCCGTCCTTACTTGGATCAGTTCGTCATCGTTTTCATCGATGACATACTTATCTACTCTCGAAGTAAGGAGGAACATAACAATCATCTACGGCAAGTCCTAGGAACCTTACGATCCGAGAAGCTCTATGCGAAGTTCTCTAAATGCGAATTTTGGATCCGAAGAGTCGAATTTTTAGGACACGTGGTTAGCGAAGAAGGAATCCACGTGGATCCATCCAAAATTAAAGCTATTGAGAACTGGTCAGCACCAAAGACGCCTACATAAATTCGTCAATTTCTAGGCCTCGCTGGCTACTATCGTAGGTTCATACCGAACTTCTCTCGAATTGCTAAACCCCTTACGACATTGACCCAGAAAGGCGTGGCCTTTGACTGGGAAGAGAAACAAGAGAAGGCGTTCCAAACGCTGAAGCGAGCCTTATGCACCGCACCGATACTATCCCTCCCCGAAGGGATAGAAGACTTCGTGGTATACTGTGATGCATCCAACCAGGGGCTCGGCTGTGTTATGATGCAACGAGGTAAGGTCATCGCCTACGCCTCAAGACAGCTGAAGACACACGAGGTCAACTACACCACACACGATCTCGAATTAGGAGCAGTTGTATTCGCCCTGAAGATCTGGAGACACTACCTGTATGGTACGAAAAGCACTATCTTTACAGACCACAAAAGCCTACAACACATATTCAACCAGAAGGAGCTCAATATGAGACAACGACGGTGGGTCGAACTACTCAATGACTACGAATGTGAAATTCGTTATCACCTGGGTAAAGCCAACGTAGTAGCAGACGCCCTAAGTCGGAAATAATATTTTGGTCGATGAGCCAATTCATTAACTATGACTATCCATTCGCATTTGTCCACACAAATTAAGGAAGCTCGGCTCGAAGCCTTAAAACTTGAAAATGTGGCGGGTGAATCTCTGCGAGGAATGGATAAGAACGTTGAAGTCAAGGGTGGCGGAGCTTTATACCTCATGGACAGGATATGGACACCGAAACACGGAAGCTTCAGAGACTTGGTCATGAAGGAAGCGCACAACACTCGATATTCCGTCCACCCGGGTTCAGATAAGATGTATCTGGATCTTAAAAAGTCATACTGGTGGCCTAACATGAAGGCAGAGATTGCGACTTTCGTAAGTAAATGCCTTACTTGCGCCAAGGTCAAGGTCGAATACCAGAAGCCATCAGGTCTACTTCAGCAACCGGAGATACCTGAGTGGAAGTGGAAGCGGACCACTATGGACTTCATAACCAAGTTGCCCAAGACAACGGATGGACTTGATACCATTTGGGTCATCGTCGACAGATTGACCAAATCCGCACACTTCCTGCCCATCAAGGAAACTGAAAAAATGGAGAAGCTCACAAGAACGTACATTAGGGAGATCATACGACTGTATGGTGTTCCTATATCTATTCTCTCCATTAGAGATAGTAGATTCACTTCGAGGTTCTGGCAGTCATTACAAAGCTCCTTAGGAACGAGGCTGGACATGAGTACAGCCTACCATCCACAGACCGACGGACAAAGTGAGAGGACTATCCAAACCTTGGAGGATATGTTGCGAGCCTGTGTGACCGACTTTGGGAAGGCATGGAATACTCATTTACCCCTTGTCAAGTTTTCCTACAACAACAGTTATCACACGAGCATAAAGGTTGCTCCATTTGAAGCCCTCTATGGCCGAAAGTGCAGATACCCTATATGATGGGCTGAGGTGGGTGACACCCAGTTAGCTAAAGGACGAGTTCCTGACAGCACTCTCACCGGTCCGGAGATCATTCGGGAAACGATAGAGAAGATCGTTCAGATTCGTGAACGATTGAAAGCCTCTAGAGACCGACAGAAAAGCTACGCAGACAAACGAAGGAAACCTTTGGAATTCCAGGTGGGAGACCGAGTCCTCTTGAAAGTCTCACCCTGGAAGGGCTTGATATGCTTCGGAAAGTGTGGAAAGCTAAATCCAAGATACATAGGGCCTTTCGAGATTCTCGCTAGAATTGGCCCCGTAGCTTACAAACTCAACCTACCCCGCGAGCTCAGTAACATACATTCTACTTTCCACGTCTCGAACTTGAAAAGTGCCTATCCGACGAGACTCTTGTAATCCCACTCGACTAAATCAGGGTCAACGAGAGCCTCAACTTCGTGGAAGAACCTGTAGAGATCATGGACAGTGAGGTCAAGCAGACGAAGCAAAGCCGCATCCCGATAGTGAAGGTTCGCTGGAACGCCAAGCGAGGACCGGAATTCACATCGGAGCACGAGGATCAAATGAAATCGAAATATCCTCATCTATTCGCTTAGTTACTTGTAACTACGTTGTTGCTTAAACTCTGATTTCGGGACGAAATTCCCTCTAACGGGGGGATGATGTGACAACCCGAAATTTCCATTTGTACAAACCCTACAGTCAAGCACTTCAATTAAAATTCAAATTCATTTCTGCTAATTTTTAGCTCGGTTTAAAGTCCGTTTGGGTATTTTTAATATTAATTCTTCGAAAGAACAAATGACAGGAAGTATTTTCTAAAATTATTATGTAACAAATAAAACAATTAACACCTTAATGAGGTGTTCACGGCCAAACATAAGGGGTTTGGGCCGTGAACTCCCCTTTGGCCGTGAACTCATGGATAAGGCATGAGTTTACTCCTTTCCTTCCTCATTTCTCACTTCCAAGCTCAAGAACACCCACATTCTCTCTCAAGTATCATAAGATCTTCCAAATTTTCCAAAAATGTAAGTGTTTCATGTCTTGATTTGTTGATACAACACTTCATCTAGTAGTTATACGTGATTTCATCCATGAAATCTTCTCTTTTTCATAGATCTTCAAGTGTTCTTCATTTCACCAAGAACACCAAGAACACACACTAGTGTTCTTAGACCTTAAACACTCTTACAAGATTCCTATAAGTAAGTACACCCCTCTTAACTAGTTATGAGCTTAGATTACTTGTTAAACCATTGAAAAACACCAAGAATTCCCAAGAACACATGGGTTTACGGCCAAGGCAATCTCCTTGGGCCGGAAACACCATTAGGTGGTGCATATGTGCCACCATTACTTCCTAGGGCTTGGATATTGGACTAGAACCTTTCATGCATGAGCTAAGGACCTTAAACCACAAAATGATATGAGTTACCATGGGTTTGCGGCCGTAAACCCACTAGGGCCGTAAACCCTAGGTCGTAAACTCCATGGGAGTTGGTCCTTGGGCCGTAAACCCTAATAAGGGGGCCATTATGAGCCCTAGTCCCTTCTAAAGCCTTGGAACCAAGTCTAGATCACTTCCATGAGGAGTATAGGACCTTAAACAAACAAACGAATCAAGCACACATGAGTTTACGGCCGTAAACTCATGGGGAATGACCATGGGCCGTAAACTCTACAAAGTGGTGCATTAGTGCCACTATTCCTTCCTAAGGCTTAAAACTTGGTCTAGAACCCTTCCAACTTGAACTAAGGACCTTGAACATCAAAATGGTAGAAGTTATCATGGGTTTACGGCCGTAAACCCATTAGGGCCGCAAACCCTAGGCCGTAAACTCAAAAGCAAAGCCCTACAACCCTTAGATGCAACCCTTTGTACTTCTAACACTTGAATCAAAGTGTTTTTCCATGTCTTAGGGTGTCTTCGCTTTTTTAATTAGTTGCTTAATCACTAATTAGATACATATATGTGCCGTTACATGTTAAATAGGATTCGTGTGAGCTCAAGTCCTCACTTGACTCTTAGCATCCTATCCGGCACTTCCATCCGAATCACTCACTGCAGGTGAGTTCATACCCCTAAATCAACCTTTGAAATGATTTTAAATGCTTTTATGGGGGGGGGGAATACAAGTTGAAACATTCTAGCCATTGTTTTAATCACATGTGATTAATGACTAGAAGAAACAGAAAGATTTTCTATTACTTTCAAATTGCTATCAAACTTATGAATTTCAAGCACTTCAAAACCCTTTATCAAACTATTTCAGATGATAAAACTATTTTCAAAACTTTTTAAACTTACATTATTGTCAAACTCATATCTATACTAATATATTTATATAAGTAAGATCTGAAGGACTAGGACTGATAGCTCACCTTATTTCCTGTTCCTTGTTTGGTTGCGGACTTAGGGTAACCTGTTATTGTCTGAAGGTCGTTGAAATCTTAGTTATATATCGTATATATGTGTTAGATACAAAAGCTTTCACTTCAGTTCAGTACCTTTGTGTAACGAAGTCATACAAACAACATTACTATTTAACCATAATAGATATAGTTAAGGGATTACTACTCACTATTAATATTACAATGACACATACAAGAGTCAGTATATTTACGAGTCACTACATACGTACTACATTGAGAAACAATACATACCATACACTATACAAGAGAACATACTATACACTACACAAGAGGATATACTATACACTAGTATAGAGAAAACATTACTACACTATGGTTTACTACACAAACATTTGAATACTATAAATAGAATGTGACATACTACTTCTCGATACACCACTGCATTGTTGTATCACTTTGTAACCAGAGTCTCCTGGACGGAGAGCGGGCATTGTGTGTATAGATCTATACGGGATAGACACTCCCACATCCCGACTGCTAGCTACAGTCCCAGCCGTTAAGGCCAAGGGGTGACAGAATGTTACCTCACTACATATGACACCGGAGGGTCATCAGTTATTCAGCCGTCGATTAGCATGGTTACATACGAGTTCACATTCCAACCTTTAATTAACTAACTAAGAATTAAATGCAAACAGACTCCCCGAGGTGTATTGTACATTTAATACTATCTGGGGGCTGTATTTTCATCATTTTTAGCCAGCAGTGTCACTGCTGGGGTAAAACGTTATATTTTTCCCCTATTACATTTTTTTTGTAATCATCTTTCCTGAGTGAGGTTTTAAACTATATTTTCATAATGATAGTTTCACTGGGGAAAACTCTTACATTTACAAAAGAACAAACATACAAATAGTCGGGTCTTGGTAGAAGGCTACATTTCACTAGAAAATATAGGATTTTCTAGGGAGTACAACCATTTACAAACAGCTACTAACATTTACACTACGTTATCACAAACATTTTCATACAAGCAATGACACTAAATACTTATGAACTCACCAGCGTTATGCTGATAAACTCTTTCAAAATAACTTGTATTCTCAGGTCGTCAGTAGACAGGTACCGATGAAGCTTTTAAGAAGATGGAGCACATACACGACTCATCTTTTATTTTGATCATTCTTTTGGTGTCTTACAAACTATACAGAACACGCTTGTATTAAAATTATTATATTAATGCAATGGATGTTGTTGTTTGTCTTTACTATTATGCATTGTTATGATACTGTACATGACGTCCTCCACCCCAGAACGTTTCCGCCGTTCCGGTTTTGGGGTGTGACAAACACTGCCACTCCTGAACAGATTGCTGAATATAAGGCTCATGAGAGGGACGCGATAAAGGTGTCGTGTGTCATGATTGCTACCATGACTGCTGAGCTTCAAAAGTCATATGAGGACTTCTGGCCCTATGACATGCACCAAGACTTGATGGAAAGGTACCATCAAAGTGCTCGACAGGAAAGGTATGAAATCATTTACTCCATGATCACAACAAAAATGAAGGATGGAGAGTCCATCACGTCCCACTTGCAAAAGATGCAAAGGTTTGTGGACCGCTTGCTGAAATTGAATGTCAACTTCGATGAAGAGTTGGCCATTGACATTATCCTACACTCTTTGCCTTTTTGTTATGATCAGTTTCATATGACTTATCATATGATTAAGGAGGAGGTCACTCTAAGCAAGCTTCAAGGCCTTCTGAGAACTGCTGAAAGTAGTTTGAAAGGCAAGTCTGTTGTACCTAGTCCTACTACTGCTGCCCCTGTCTTGACAATTGGACATGGAAAGGGAAAGAAGAGGAAGGCTCCTTCTAAGAGCCATAAGGGAAAGTCCCATGATGGATCCTCTCCTAGTGGGACCAAAGTAGGTTCTGCTAAACCCTCTTCCAATCCAAAGGAAGCAGAGTGCTTCCATTGTCATGAAAAAGGGCACTGGAAATGAAGCTGCCCCAAATACTTGCAGGACATAAAGGATGGGAAGATCAAACCCACCTTTGCAGGTATTTACACTATTCTATCTAATAACGCATCACATGCTAATTCTTGGGTCCTTGATACAGGATGTGGTTTTCACATTTGTTCTTATTTGCAGGGTCTAAAAGGAAGTAAGGATGTGGAGCACGGGAAGATGAACTTGAGCATGGGGAATAGGAAAGTGTCGCATGTCACCAAGATTGGAGTTTATTCTTTATTGCTTAGTGGTGGCTTAAATTTAGAGTTGAATAATTGTTGCTACTCGTCTGATATGGCGAGAAACATTATTTCTTTTCATGGTTTGTATAAACAAGGTTTTACTTTTTCATTTAATAATGAGATCGGTGGTATTAATGCTTATTATAATGGTAAATTTTATTTTGAAGCATTGCCTTGTAATGGTATATATGAAATTGTGATGGTTGTAGATAACTTAGGAAATAATGTGTTGCATATCAATTTCTCTAATGGTTTGGATAGAGCATGCTTGTGGCATTGTCGTCTTGGACATGTCAACAGGAAGCACATATCCCAACACCAAAGGATGGAGTGTTGGAGTCATTTGACTTAAAGTTGGATGACACATGTGAATCTTGTTTGCTTGGAAAGATGACCAAGTCACCCTTCACTGGTTCTTGTGCAAGGGGTGGGGCTTTGTTGGATCTCATACACACCGATGTGTGTGGACCCTTCAAATCCGCCACAAGGGATGCTAACCGCTTCTATGTGACTTTTAGCGATGATTATAGTAGATATGGGTATATCTACTTAATCAAGCATAAGTCAGAAGCCTTTGAAAAGTTCAAAGAGTTTAAGCAAGAAGTTGAGAATCAATTGGGCAGGAAGATAAAGATACTCCCATCCGATCGAGGTGGTGAGTATCTTAGTATTGAGTTCCACGACTATATTAAGGAATGTGGAATTATTTCACAATTGACGCCACGTAGGACACCGCAACTTAATGGTGTAGCTGAGAGGCGCAATCGAACCCTGTTGGACATGGTTCGTTCCATGATGAGTCGAGCTTCGTTACCTATCTCATTCTGGGGGTATGCCTTAGAGACGGCCGCCCATATCCTTAATCTAGTTCCAACTAAGAAGGTTACCAAAACACCTCACGAACTGTGGACAGGGAAGGTTCCCTCGTTAGCACATATCAAGGTTTGGGGTTGCGAGGCTTTAGTAAGACGAGAGACTCACGACGAGCTTGAACCTCGTAGTGAGGGTTGTATTTTCATCGGCTACCCACATAAATCCTTTGGATATCTCTTCTATAAACCGAGTGACAATGTTGTCTTCGTTGCGAGGAGAGGGGTTTTCCGCGAAAGAGAAATCATATGCCAAGAGGACAGTGGGAGGCAAATTGACCTTGAAGAGCTTCAAGAGTTAAGTGGTGAAGGAACCTGAAACACTAGCGCTCAACCCGAGGAGGAAACTCTAGTTGAACCAATTGACAAGTCCTTACCTCTGAGACGTTCCAGTATAGTTAGAATGGCACCTGAGTTTTATGGTTTCCATATTACTAAAGATGGTGATACATTTATCAGTAATAGTACACTGGTAAATTTGGATGAACCTAACAAATACAAGGAAGCCATGGCAGGCCCCGAGTCTGCAAAATGGAAAGAGGCGATGGACATCGAGATTCAATCCATGTATGACAATCAAGTTTGGAACTTGGTTGACAATGTACCAGGTCGTAAGACAGTCAGTTGCAAATGGATCTTCAAGAAGAAGACCGACATGGATGAGAAAGTACACACTTATAAGGCGCGATTGGTTGCAAAGGGCTTTACTCAAACTCCTGGAGTTGACTATGACGAGACCTTCTCACCAGTAGCAAATATTAAATCTATAAGGGTTATGCTAGCCATAGCTGCATTTCATGATTATGAAATATGGGAAATAGATGTCAAAACCGCTTTCCTTAATGGGAAGTTGGCTAAAGATGTTTACATGAGTCAGCCAGAGGGTTTTGTCAATGCAAAGTACCGTAATAGAGTGTGTAAGCTTGATAAATCCATTTATGGATTGAAACAAGCATCTCGCAGATGGAATCTTTGTTTCGATGAGAAAGTAAAATAGTTTGTTTTTTCGAGAAGTGAGGATGAGTCCTACGTATATGTCAAAGCTAGTGGGAGTATATTTAGCTTTCTTGTATTGTATGTAGATGACATACTGCTCATAGGAAACGACATCCTAACCTTGCAGGAGGTTAAGTCCTGGGTTAGGAAGTGTTTTGCTATGAAGGACCTTGGGGAAGTTGCTTACATTCTAGGGATAAGGATATTGAGAAATAGGAGTAAAAGACTAATAGGACTTAGTCAAAGTACCTACTTGGACAAGGTGTTGAAATGCTTCAGCATGGAGAACTCCAAGAAAGGAGAATTACTTATCATGAGCAATACCAGACTGAGTAAGACTCAGAGTCCGAGTACCGATGCTGAGATAGCAGACATGAGTCGAATACCATATGCTTCTGCAGTTGGATTGATCATGTATGCTATGACATGTACTCGCCCTGATGTGGCTTTTTCTTTAAGCATGGTCAGCAGGCATCAAGGGAATCCTGGTAGAGCTCACTGGATTGCAGTAAAGAACAGTCTCAAGTACCTCCGAAGGACAAAGGACTGGGTCCTTACCCTCGGTGGGAGTGATGAATTGAGAGTGGCAGGGTATAATGACGCCAACTTTCAGACCGACAGAGATAATTTCCACTCTCAGTCGGGCTGGGTATTTACCTTAAATGGAGGAGCAATAACTAGGAAAAGTTCCAAACAGGAGACTGTAGTTGATTCAACGTGCAAATCAGAGTACATAGTAGCGAGCGAAGCATCGAAGGAGGTGATATGGCTAAGGAACTTCATCGGAGACCTTGGAATTGTACCAGCTGTAAAGGAGCCTATGGAGATTTTCTGTGACAACGAGGGTGCAGTCGCCTTAACCAAGGAACCAAGGGATCATGGCAGATCCAGACACATCGACATAAAATATCACTTCATAAGACATCAAGTATGTCACACCCCCGAACCAGACGGCGGAAACGTCCGGGGGCTCGTGTGACTAACAACTGAATTATCATCACAATGAATATACATGAATCATAACACATTCATCACCAACATTTCATATTACAACCAACATTGTTCACATCAAGTGCATTGTTATAAATACATAAGTTCAAACTATTAAAAGTACGATGAGTGATGTTACATAAAATGAAACCATACACACTTGAAATCTTCCAGCTTAATGATTACCTGAGAATACAAGTTATTTTGAAAACGGTCAACATATATAATGTTGGTGAGTTCATAAGTATGTTTGAGTAAAAGTCTTTGTATCTTTCGTAAAAACCCAGAAAATCCGATATTTTCTGTAAAATGTCTGAAAATTATGTAAAAATCAAGTATAGATGCATGTGTAAATTTCATAGTAGTAACATATATGAATGTAGTTTAGATTTCTTTGTATTGTAAGTAAGTGATAATTGAAAATTAGTATTTCCCCAGAAAAATCCGATATTTTCTAATTTATTATAATATCGAGGTTCTTGTATCGTTTAATAAGTTGTTTTGTATTGACACAATCGAACGGTTAATCTCCGGAATGTTAAATTGGTATTGGAATCTCTTTATGAGCCGTTATAACCATACATGATAATGACTAGGTTGCTTGTCTTGGCATTTTTCCAAATGTCGGTATTTGCTCAAGGTTTTGTCACCCTAGACTGGCCTAGTCTAGCTGTAGCGAACAGCTAAAGCGTGGGCGGTCAACCCGTATAGATCTATACACAAACTCTCGCTCTCCCTCCAGGAGACTCTGATTATAACTACAAGCTATGATTGTACACTCAAAGGTGCCAACCGACACGTCTCACTAGATTCTCAACCTTTCGTACTATGTTAATGTTTACGTGCATGTTGTATGTTATCAAATTCAAAGGTACATATATAGGTATACGAAATTCAATAGTTATGTGAAGGTATAGTTACGATCTACTAAGTATGTGAATTTCAGTCCAAACCCAATTAGCGTGTAAATGGATCACGAAGGCCCAATAACATGTAAGTAGGCAATTTGGGCCTAATAGGCATGTAAATGGACCACAAAGGCCCAACAAACAAGTGACCCATAATTCAGGCCCAAATTAACATGTAAATGGGTCGCATGGCCCAGTAAACATGTCATGGAAAACATTGGGCTAAATATACACTTGAATGAGCCCTTAAGGCCCATTGGCCACGTAACGTGAATATTAGGCCCAATAAAATTGTTATCGATGTATTTCGTCCATTTGTTATTGTTTCGTTGTTTATTTTAGCTCGAGGTTTACCAATTTGATTATAAAAAGTCCCATTTTTGTAAAACAACATTTTTGGTCAAAAAGCCTCAAATTTTCAATTAAGGCCCAAGGTTTTGTAAAAATGACACTTTAGTCCATAATTTATAAAAATTTGTAATTTTGTCCCAAATGTCTAGAAATTCACGGATTTAGTCCAAAAATATATATTTTGACATTTAAGGCCCAGTTTTGCAGAAAAGTAAATTTTTAGCCCCTTATTTGTAAGAACTGACACTTTCGGCCCAATTTTGATAAAAGTGACATTTTTGGTCCAATTTAGAAATAAATGTTATTTTCACTCCTAATTTTGGTTTATTTACATTTATGACTCAAACTTTGCTTAAATAACATTTTTAGTCCTAAAACTCTCATTTTTTTCCAAATTTGGGCCCAAAACCGTGAGGCCCAAATACTTGGCCCAATAAGCTAAAATTTACATTTTTGCCCTTTTTGAAAACATGTTTATCATAAAAATACATTTTTATACAAATATGACCTGTTTGATCCTTATAAAAACATAAATGTCGCTTTTTACCCTTATCTTTTGTTTTGTTGAGAATTTTGACCCTTAAGAAGGTTTTTGCCTTAGATTTTTATATCATAAACATATAACACTTTTAACTTGATAAGATGATGTATAAGGTGTCTTAGTTCATGGATTCTAACTCAATGTTACTTAAGATGTCAAGATTTGTTAAGATCTAACACATTTTTACGAAATAAGCTAAGAAATCACACAAGACATGCATATAACACATAGATCTACACATTTTACTTGTATTCTCCCCCAAAAATCATGTAAAGACCGAAAACAAGGGGGTATGAACTCACCATGTTTCGGTTTTTGAAGAAAGAATGGAAAGGATTTTGGTCCTAGCAACACCTTGAAGTGGATCTCGAGCTTATGAAGCTTCTAAGGTGTGATCATGGATTAAAACTATGTAAGAAGGAGTTTTTCATTTTAAGATGAAAGAAGATACTTGTGTTTGACAATAACTTACCAAAGATTGGAAATACTTGATGAAGATCCTTAGAACTCTAGCAAAATTTTCGAGATCTTGGAGAAAGAAGGATGATCTTTGAGAGTGTTTGGAGAGGATTTGGAAGAGTGTGTGTATGTATGTTTAGTTCTCGACCGTGAGTAGAAGAAGAGAGGGGAGAGAAGGATGAGGTGACTTTTCATGGAAGTATGTGAGACCATGCATTGTTACATGGTGGACAATATGGAGGTGGCACCTCCAAAGTCAACCCCCCCTCCATTTCATTTTTCATTTTTTTTGTTAAATGGTGTTGGGCCGAGAATTGCATTAAGAAGGAGAAGATGATTCCTTTTGTCCCAAATCTTGATCCTCATTCGAAATCATGAGGCCCATACAGAATTTTTCGTCCCATTGGTCCTTTAGGGTGGTTCACGGCCCAAATGGCATAAAAGAGTGGGTTTATGGCTCACTAAGGTTAATTGGATTAGCTATGGCCCAATATGGCCCATTAGGGTTGGAATGAATCATTCTAGGTCCAAATGGTCCAAAATGTTATAGATTTGGGAATTGGGTCCATTTAGAGTCCACATAGGGTTTCCAAGCCCATAATGGTTGAATCGGATGCTTATTGGTCCATCAGGCCCAACAAGGAAATCCTAGTCTAATATGGACTCAAACCGGGATTCTTAGGGTTTTCAAACTCTTTGATGAACATGAAAGGTGAACTTAAATGAGAACTGAGTGATATTTTCTTAGAGTATACATTTTACAATGGTCGAATGATTACACGAGAATAGAATTTCCCAACCGAAATGCTAGTTGTGACATCATCCCCCCGTTAGAGGGAATTTCATCACGAAATTCTTTTGAAAACTAGGTTTGTAAAGGAAAGAATAGGTGAGGGTACTTTTGCTTCATTTGGTCTTCACGTTCCCACGTGAATTCCGGTCCACGTTTAGCGCTCCATCGTACCTTCACAATCGGGATGCGACTTTGCTTTGTACGCTTCACCTCCCTATCCATAATCTCGATGGGTTCTTCGACGAACAGGAGATTCTCGTTTATCTCAATCTCTTCCAAAGGAACGAAAAGGGTTTCATCTGATAGACACTTTTTCAGATTCGAGACGTGGAACACTGGGTGTACGTTGTTGAGCTCGGCAGGTAGCTGCAGCTTGTAAGCCACTGGACCAATCCGGGCAAGAATCTCGAACGGTCTAATGTATCGCGGGTTCAGTTTTCCTCGTTTCCCAAAGCGAATCATTCCCTTCCAGGGAGAGACTTTTAACAACACGCGATCCCCGACTTGAAATTCTAATGGCTTTCGCTGCTTGTCAGCATAGCTCTTCTGTCGGTTTCGCGACGCCTGAAGTCGAGCTTTGATTTGGACTATCTTTTCGATCGTTTCTCAGATGATTTTGGGTCCTGTAAGAGCACTAGTTGGCGATTGCCCTTTTGCTAGTTGAGTGTCACCCACCTCGGCCCAGCATAGGGACGATCTGCACTTACGACCATAAAGAGCCTCGAAAGGAGCAACCTTGATGCTCGTGTGATAACTTTTGTTATAGGAGAACTCGATCAGAGGCAAGTGGGTATCCCATGACTTTCCGAAGTCAATAGCGCAAGCTCGGATCATATCCTCGAGTGTCTGGACGGTACGCTCACTCTGACCATGCATCTGTGGGTGGTAGGCAGTGCTCATATCTAGCTGTGTTCCCATTGCCTTTTGAAGATATTGCCAGAATCTTGAAGTGAATTTGCTATCTCGATCCGAGATGATAGATACTGGCACTCCATGGAGTCTCACAACCTCCTTGATGTAGATTCGGGTCAGCTTTTCCATCTTGTAGGACTCTTTTACTGGAAGAAAATGAACGGATTTTGTTAATCTATCGACAATTACCCAGATAGCATCCAATCTGTCTATTGTCTTTGGCAATTTGGTCACGAAGTACATAGTAATCCTTTCCCATTCCCACTCATGTATCACTGGTTGTTGCAATAGTCCCGAGGGCTTTTGGTATTCCACTTTCACTTTGGCGCAAGTAAAACACTTGCCCACGAAAGTAGCTATCTCTGCCTTCATATTAGGCCACCAATATTGCTGCTTGATATCCAAATACATTTTATCTGACCCCGGATGAATAGAATATCGCGTCTTGTGGGCTTCATGCATGACTTTCTCTCTGAATCCCCTAATTTTGGGAACCCAGATTCTATTCATGAAGTAGTGGGTTCCGTCGTCTTTAGCTTCGAACTCCTTCTCCATTCCACGTAGTGATTCACTAGCGACATTCTCCGGCTTCAATGCGTCCAATTGGGCTTCTTTAATTTGTGAGGCCAGATGAGATTGGATGGTGATTGACAGAGTCTTTACACGACGACTTGAATACTCCTTTCGGCTCAGGGCATCGGCTACCACGTTAGCCTTGCATGGATGGTATTTGATCTTACACTCATAATCATTTAACAGCTCAACCCATCTTCGCTGCCTCATGTTTAGTTCCTTTTTATTTAGAATGTGCTGGAGGCTTTTGTGGTCTGTAAACATGGTGCACTTTGTACCATATAAGTAGTGCCTCCAAATTTTTAAGGCGAAGACTACTGCCCCCAGTTCAAGATCATGCATGGTGTAATTCACTTCATGCGTTTTCAGTTGTCTAGATGCATAAGCAATTAATTTCTCTCGTTGCATGAGGACACAACCTAAGCCCTGATTCGAAGCATCACAGTAAACTATGAAGTCTTCGGTTCCCTCCGGTAAGGATAGCACTGGAGCACTACAGAGGGCTCGCTTCAAGGTTTGGAATGCAAGCTCTTGCTTCTCGGTCCATTTGAAGGGTACGCCTTTTTGTGTCAATGTGGTGAGGGGTTTGGCTATCTTGGAAAAGTTCTGAATGAATCTTCGCTAGTAGCCTGTAAGACCCAATGGCGAATTTCTGTTGGCGTTGCCGAAATTGCCCAGTTTTCGATTGCTTTGATCTTGGAGGGCTCCACATGTATTCCTTCCTGACTGACTACATGGCCCAGGAAGTTCACACTACGGAGCCAGAACTAGCACTTGGATAGTTTGGCATATAACTTTTCAGCCTGCAGGGTTTCTAAAATCTGTCGGAGGTGTTGGTTGTGATCTTCTTTGCTTCAAGAGTATACGAGAATATCATCGATGAAAACGATTACGAATTTGTCAAGGAATGGGCGGCAGACTCGGTTCATGAGGTCCATAAATGCAGCGGGGGCATTTGATAGACCGAAGGGCATTACAACGAATTCGTAGTGACCGTATCGAGTTCAAAAAGCAGTCTTAGGAATGTCCTCATCTCGGACTTTGAGCTGATGATAACCGGATCTCAGATCTATCTTTGAAAAGTAACTAGCTCCTTGAAGCTGGTCAAATAGATCATCGATTCGTGGAAGTGGATACCGGTTTTTGATGGTGAGTTTATTTAATTCCCTATAGTCGATGCACATCCTGAAGGATCCGTCTTTCTTCTTAACGAAAAGAACCGGAGCTCCCCAAGGCGAGAAGCTGGGTCTGATGAATCCTTTATCCAGGAGTTCGCTTAGTTGGCTTGATAATTCTTGCATTTCAGCACGGGCCAAAGTGACATCCCCTAATTTCTCGGCCAGAAAAGACCGATTTAATTTATGCTTTTTAAAAGATGTTGCGGAATTGGTCCCCAAAACAAAACATGATAAAATTTTATCAAAACCTTTCTTTAAGAAATGTATAGCTTCATTTCATATCAAAACCTCGGGATGTCATGTTCCGATACAGATCAAAAGCATAAACAAGACATTATAAGTCTTACAACAGTTATTTACAACTACTGGCCTATAATCAAAAATCTCTCATCGTCCTCCGACTATGCTCGGGCTCCACTACCTGTATCATAAAAAGCTGAGTGGGTGAGGCTTGGGAGCCTGGTGAGCATATAGGGTTTTCAACCCACAATAATAATAAACTTATTAAGTTCACCAATCAACAATAACCCTGATTACCCATTCCCGTTGACCTCACTTTACGTCCCTAAACACCTATCACAAGGGACCTAGCCTAAGGAATATCATCGGGATGGACACTACTGCTAAGGGGACTCCTCAGCCATACATGTCCTAAAGGAAACCATGAGGGGGATGGAGTACGCCAATGAACATTTAGTTCATCAACACCTACAAGTTGCGAACCTGCTAGTGTGCCACTGGACTGTCTAGAAAGGTCTGTGGTCGTCATCTATACAACAACAACAACAACAACAACAACATCGAGGCCTCTCACCATTTTAACACACATCGACTATTTCATCTACCTGTGTTCTACCCAACATATTTGTAGATAAAATACATATACAGTTTAAAACTTGTATAAAACATCTGTTCAACAGTCACCTCAAATAAATACTTAATATAATTACACATAGCACGTATTTTATAGAAAATACTTCATATCTGGGTGTAAGATGAAAGTGACTACACACTCACATGATTTGATGATAATCGGGCAGCAATTCGTTTCCTAAAACGATTGTTTCTAATAAAACCGGGAGTTTTATTGAGAAACCGGGCTCTGCGAGGGTCGGGCTTCAAAACCGAAAAGATAAATTTTTCGGGTCTTCGGGCACTTCGGGACGTGTTCCGGGTGTTATAATTGATAGCGGGGCTTTGGGGAATGTCAAAATGGTAAAAATGTTGAAAAAGGGGTGAAAGATGGCAATTTCTCAAAAGTACCCGAGAAGGCTCGCAGCCTTCTATTTATAGGAAGAGGTTGTTGATCGGACGGTTGGAAAGAAGCCACGCGGCAGCAGATCCGAAGGGGGCAGCACATGGCTCGCACGTGCGAGGGTCTCGCTGCTGATCGTTGAGGTCTAGTCCAAGGTGGGGGGGGGGGGGTTCATGGCTCCTGCGAATCTCGGACGGCTGGTGCGACACACGTCGGTCTGAGGTAAGGCGACTTCGGATGCGAGGAGTCACCTAGCACGCGTCGGACTCTCGGCTGCACACACGTCACTCCTCGGATGCTCCACAGCTTTGGATGACTCAGCCAAATTTCAGACACGTGGCACGATTTGAGCGAGGGTGAGGTGGCCGAAGTCCACCTTGCGAAATTTCTCGGTTTTGGCAATTTTTCTCGATATTTGCGCCAAAAAGTCTAAAATCCATAACTTTCACATACGAGCTCCGCTTTTGACGTTCTTTATATGCACGCGTAGGTAAAATTACGCTCTACAACTTTCGTTTAGACTTCGTCGGCTAATTTTGACATTATTTTTTATATTATTATTTTTAACAGACCGGGACAGGAAATCCGTTAAAAATTCATAACTTCTTCAACCGACGTCCGTTTTCGTCTGTCTTTTTACCGTTGTGCTACTATTGACGAGACCTTCAATTCTCATTTAGGTCGTGTCGGCTAAAAATCACTCGATCTAAAATTCGAGTTTTTAGCTGTCTACTGCTAAGCTGAAACTTCGAAAAATCATAACTTCCTCATACGAAGTCAGATTTGGGCGTTCTTTTTATACGTACTCTCGGTTTAACGAACAGTACGACTTTCGTTTAGATCACTAAGGCTAAAAAGTAGTTTATCAAAAACTCACTTTTTACATCATTTGGCACCGTGCCGGTTTTGTCGTGAAACTTCAACAGGTCATAACTTCTTCGTTATAACTCGTATTTTGGTATTCTTTATATATCTGTAATCCTTTTCACGACCACTACAACTTTCTTAATAGATATCGACTTTATCTAATATTTATTTTCGACGCCCATTTTTATTCTTAATTAATTAAATCCTAGTAATTAAGCATAAAACACATAGTATTCACATAATTCCTTTTAATTTCTTCAAAATGAGTTACAAAGGTTAACCTAGACTATCACATCAATATTAATGCCTAGCCTAGAAACAACGGCATTACAATTCTCTTCCCCTTAGGATGATTTCGTCCCCGGAATCACATATCAACAAACAACTGCGGGTAGCGACTCATCATGTCACTCTCCGTTTCCCAGGTGAGATTTGACCCATTCGTATGTTTTCAACGCAGAAGCACTAAATCGACCATCTTGCGTCGCAACTTCTTAGTATTACGGTCAACGATTGCCTCAGGTTCTTCAATCAACCTCTTATTTTCATCCAACCTTAATTCAGAAATGGGAATTATGTCGGGCACATCTCCCGTGAACTTTGTCAAATAACACACATGAAAGGTGTTATGAATACCCTCCAGTTCATCCGGTAATTCTAGCTTGTAAGCTTGATTCCCGATCCTCTGAAGAACTTTAAATGGTCCAATAAACCTTGGACTTAATTTTTCCCTTTTACCAAATCTTATAAGTCCCTTCCATGGCGAGACTTTAAGTAAAACCGAATCTCCAACTTCGAAGGATATCAGTTGTCTTTTCTTGTCAGCGTAACTCTTTTGTCGATTTTGAGCTGCTAACATCCTTTCCCTAATCACTTTCAACTTTTCAGCAGTATGATGGACTATTTCAGGTCCCATAAACTGCTTTTCCCCAGCTTCCAGCCAACATGACGGCGTTCGACACTTTTCTCCATACAAAGCGTGATAAGGTGCCATCTTGATGCTTGAGTGGAAACTATTATTATAGGAAAATTCTACTAGAGGTAGGTGTTCATCCCAGTTACCTTGGAATTCTAGGGTACATGCTCTCAGCATATCCTCCAATGTTTGAATCGTTCATTCGCTCTGACCATCAGTTTGCGGATGGTAAGTTGTACTCAAACACAACTTGGTACCCAATTCCTCTTGTAGACTCCTCCAAAACCATGAGGTAAAACGGCTGTCACGATCGGATACAATCGTTAACGCAACACCGTGAAGCCTCACAATTTCCTTCACGTAAGAATTCGCAAGTTTATCCATAGACCATTTCTCGTTGGCTGCTATGAAGTGCGCACTCTTAGTGAAGCGATCAACGACCACCCAAATCATGTCGTGACCGTTCATTGTTCTGGGCAGTTTAGTCACAAAATCCATGGTGATGTCTTCCCATTTACCCATGGGTACAGGTAAAGGTTCTAAACTCCCATACGGTTTCTGATGTTGTGCCTTAACCCTAGCACAAGTTACACACTCAGCCACGTACTTAGGGCGAATACTACCGCTGCCAAATCCAAATCATGAGTGGGGTAGTTCTTTTCATCCTCTTTCAATTGCCTCGATGCATACGCTATCACTTTATACCTTTGGGTCAGAACACAACCTAAACCAACTCCAGAGGCATCACTATAAAATGCGAAGTCATCAACTCCTTCAGGTAACGAAAGAATCGGTGATTCACACAATCTCTTCTTTAACTTCTCAAAGGCTTCCTTATGCTTCTCATTCCAAGAATAAGTAGCTCCTTTGTGGGTCAAAGCTGTTAATGGAGTACCGATCGAAGAAAAGCCTTGGATAAATCGGCGATAATATCCGGCTAATCCTAAAAAGCTTCGAATCTCCGTAGGAATTTTTGGTTGTTCCCACTTCATCACAGCTTCAATCTTTGCTGTGTCAAC
This sequence comes from Lactuca virosa, assembly GCF_052849685.1. NCBI lineage: Eukaryota > Viridiplantae > Streptophyta > Magnoliopsida > Asterales > Asteraceae > Lactuca > Lactuca virosa. Next base: position 284,933,749 of record NC_136428.1, read on the forward strand.
CATTATTCCTTCTTGGTTAACCACATGACCTAAAAATTGGACTTCTTGAATCCAAAATTCGCATTTGGAGAACTTTGCATACAGCTTCTCCTTTTTCAGAACTTCTAGCACCTCACGCAGATGCTTTTCATGCTCCTGCTTGCTTTTCGAATAAATCAAGATATCATCTATGAATATTATCAAAGATTTATCAAGGTATGGTTTACAAACCCTGTTCATCAAATCCATGAAAGCTGTTGGGGCATTGGTTAGTCCGAACGACATAACCAAAAATTCATAGTGTCCATATCTTGTTCTAAACGTAGTCTTTTCGATATCCTGCTCTCTCACCTTTAGTTGATGGTATCCTGACCTAAAATCGATCTTCGAGAAATAGCTCGAACCTTGCAACTGGTCGAACAGGTCATCGATCCTCGGCAACAAGTACTTGTTCTTTATTGTCGCTTTATTCAGATCTCTGTAATCGATGCACATTCTCATGCTCCCGTCTTTCTTCTTTACAAATAACACAGGGGCTCCCCAGGGTGATAAACTAGGTCGAATGAAACCATTGTCCAATAACTCCTGAAGTTGTGTCATAAGTTCTTTCATCTCTGTTGGTGCTAATCGATACGGTGCTTTTGCTATCGGCGTCGTTCTTGGTAACAAGTCGATACGAAATTCTACTTGTCGATCAGGGGGCAATCCGGGAAGATCTTCGGGAAAGACTTCCGGATAATCACACACCACCAAAATATTCTGCACCTCCTTCTTTTCCTTCTTAGCATCGATCACGAACGCTAGGTATGATGTACATCCTTTGGCCAAACACTTTCTGGCTTTCATTAGGGAAATGATTCCAGAGTTTACTCTGCGTTTGTCTCCATACACCATAAACGACTCTTTCCCTGGCGGGTTTACTTTTACTATTTTCTTCCTACACATTATTTCAGCATCATTGGCACTAAGCCAATCCATTCCTAAAACTATGTCAAATCCATTTAACTCGATAGGTAATAATTCCTCATGGAACTTATTCCCATTCAAGTCAATGAGGATGTTTTTCATACGATGGCTAACAGGTACAAACTTGCCACTAGCAATCTCGACTATTATAGCATTAACTAGTCTATCTACAGGCAAAGCTAGTTTTCTACCAAATTCATGCGAAATAAAGGAGTAATTGGCTCCAGAATCAAACAAAATTTGGGCAGGCAATTCGTTTACGAGAAAGGTACCTGAAGCGACATCGACATCTTCTTTCGCAGCTTCAAGTGTCATCTGAAAGGCTCTCGCCTTCGGCTTTGGTGGAAGATTGGGTTTTGCTGCATCCTTCTTCTTCGGGCAATCCCTCAAAATATGCCCTTCTTCATGGCACCCAAAACAAACGTTCTTATCAAAGGTGCATTCATTGGCATAATGCCTTGGCTTTCCACACTTGTAACAAGTGACTTCCATGTTGCACTTCCCAGCATGTTTCTTCTTGCACTTGTCACACCACTTGGCTTCGGATCCTCCTCCGAATTTTCTTGAACCATTCTTTGAGAACTTGTTCTTTTTATTGGAACCTGAAGTTCCTTCAAACTTTCTCTTTTCGCCAACTTCAACCTTGTTGGCGACTCTCCCCTTAATCATATCTTCAACAGACTTGGCAGCCCAGATAGCTGCCTCCAAAGTAAGTGCCTGACGTACTGGCACCGCATACTCCCATGGAAGTCCCTTTGCGTACCTGTCAATTTTTGCCAACACATCTGGGACAATACGCAAAGCAAAATCCATTTTTTCTGTGAAGTTATTCGTATATTCATCAACGGTCATACTCCCCTTCTCCAACGCTAGAATTTGGTTCTCTAACTCAAGCATGTTTTGGGCCGAGCAGTACTTGCGCTTGAAGTGCACCAATAACTCTGCCCAAGTCAGTTGCAGTGGCTCATTAGGGCTTAGGGTTTTCCCCAGAGTGTTCCACCAACGAGCAACACTACCTCTGAACTGACGCACTGCAAATGTGGTTTGTAACTTGCCTTGGCAACCACAAGTCATGAAAGCCAATTCCATTTCAGAGATCCAATCCATTACTCCGACATGATCTTCTTTTCCAGTGAAGGTCGATGGCTTGCAAGTCATAAAGTCCTTATACTTGCACCCATTTCTCTCCACTCTATCCTCGTGGTTATTTCTCCCAACCACAAGCGGTTCACTATGACCAACCGATCTACTGTTGTTTCCTTCTTCAGATCGATCGTCATTCAATTCACGTTGTTCAACAGGAACTGAAGGTTCATCCCTGTTGTTCAACAACATTTGCCTCAAATCATCCCTCTGTTCAGCCATCATGGTCTGAATCATAGTTCGTACTCCAGCCATGGTGATGGGTTCGGGTGCAGCTCCTACTATAGGCACCTGTTCCACCACTTGAGGTTGAGGTTCTTGGTTTCTGTTTGCATTTCCCGCTCCACTTCGAGTTCTTGCCATTATAATCTACATACTGAATAAGGCGAATTTAGGTCTTTATCCTTGATAGATATTTCAATTCCCTTATCACTCCTAAACATTTACATGTTAGTTCTAATCTCGTAATCATACGCTTAGAATCCTACACACATAAGGTTTCCAGATCCGGTCGGCAACAGACCATAGATCCGAACAAATAATGGCATATATGGCAAACATATAACATTTAGCACATAAAAGCATTTTAGGCACCTTTCCTAAAATAAAATAGTGCTCGTGTCTAAAATATGGTAGACACTCATCTCACAATCATCACTTAGCTTTCTAAGTTTAAGTCTAGAAATCCTACAATTTCTTAGTTCGCTTAAACTAATGCTCTGATACCAACTGTGACATCCTCTAATTTCTCGGCCAGAAAATACCGATTTAATTTATGCTTTTTAAAATAAAATCAGAGAAATCTTTTTAAAAGATGTTGCGGAATTGGTCCCCAAAACAAAACATGATAAAAGTTTATCAAAACCTTTCTTTAAGAAATGTATAGCTTCATTTCATATCAAAACCTCGGGATGTCATGTTCCGATATAGATCAAAAGCATAAACAAGACATTATAAGCCTTACAACAGTTATTTACAACTACTGGCCTATAATCAAAAATCTCTCATCGTCCTCCGACTATGCTCGGGCTCCACTACCTGTAACATAAAAAGCTGAGTGGGTCAGGCTTGGGAGCCTGGTGAGCATATATGGTTTTCAACCTACAATAATAATAAACTTTTTAAGATCACCGATCAACAATAACCCTGATTACCCATTCCCGTTGTCCTCACTTTACGTCCCTAAACACCTATCACAAGGGACCTAGCCTAAGGAATATCATCGGGATGGACACTACTGCTAAGGGGACTCCTCATCCATACATGTCCTAAAGGCAACCATGAGGGGGATGGAGTACGGCAATGAACATTTAGTTTATCAACACCTACAAGTTGCGAACCTGCCAATGTGCCACTGGACTGTCTAAAAAGGTCTGTGGTCGTCATCTATACTCCGCTAGACGACTACAACAACAACAACAACAACATCGAGGCCTCTCACCATTTTAACACACATCGACTATTTCATCTACCCGTGTTCTACCCAACATATTTGTAGATAAAATACATATACAGTTTAAAACTTGTATAAAACATTTGTTCAACAGTCACCTCAAATAAACACTTAATATAATTACACATAGCACGTATTTTATAGAAAATACTTCATATCTAGGTGTAAGATGAAAGTGACTACACACTCACATGATTTGATGATAATCGGGCAGCAATTCGTTTCCTAAAACGATCGTTTCTAATAAAACCGAGAGTTTTATTGAGAAACCGGGCTCTGCGAGGGTCGGGCTTCAAAACCGAAAAGATAAATTTTCCGGGTCTTCGGGCACTTCGGGACGTGTTCTGGGTGTTATAATTGATATCGGGGCTTTGGGGAATGTCAAAATGGTAAAAGTGTTGAAAAAGGGGTGAAAGATGGCAATTTCTCAAAAGTACCCGAGAAGGCTCGCAGCCTTCTATTTATAGGAGGAGGCTGCTGATCGGACGGTTGGAAAGAAGCCACGCGGCAGCAGATCCGAAGGGGGCAGCACATGGCTCGCACGTGCGAGGGTCTCGCTTCTGATCGCTGATTGGACCGGTGTCTAGTCCGAGGTGGGGGAGGGGGGGTTCGTGGCTCCTGCGAAGCTCGGACAGCTGGTGCGACACGCGTCGGTGCGAGGTTAGGCGGCTTCGGATGCGAGGAGTCACCTGGCACACGTCGGACTCTCGGCTGCACAGGCGTCACTCCTCGGATGCTCCACAGCTTCGGATGACTCAGCAAAATTTTGGACACGTGGCACAATTTAAGTGAGAGTGACATGGCCGAAGTCCACCTTGCGAAAACTTACGGTTTTGGCAATTTTTCTCGATTTTTGCGCCAAAAATTCTAAAATCCATAACTTTCTCATACGAGCTCTGTTTTTTACGTTATTTATATGCACGCGTAGGTAAAATTACGCTCTACAACTTTCGTTTAGACTTTGTCGGCTAATTTTGATTTAATTTTTATACTATTATTTTTAACAGACCGGGACAGGAAATCCGTTAAAAATTAATAACTTCTTCATCTGACGTTCGTTTTCGTCTGTCTTTTTACCGTTGTGCTACAATTGACGAGACTTTCAATTCTTGTTTAGGTCGTGTCGGCTAAAAATCACTCGATCTAAAATTCGAGTTTTTAGTTGTCTACTGCTAAGCTAAAACTTCGAAAAATCATAACTTCCTCATACGAAGTCAGATTTGGGCGTTCTTTATATACATACTCTCGGTTTAACGAACACTACGACTTTCGTTTAGATCACTAATGCTAAAAAATAGTTTATCAAAAACTCACTTTTTACGTCATTTGGCACCGTGCCAGTTTTGTCGTGAAACTTCGACAGGTCATAACTTCTTCGTTATAACTCGGATTTTGGTATTCTTTATATATCTGTAATCCTTGTCACGACCACTACAACTTTCTTAATAGATATTGGCTTTCTCTAATATTTATTTTCGACGCTCATTTTTATTCTTAATTAATTAAATCCTAGTAATTAAGCATAAAACACATAAAACACATAGTATTCACATAATTCCTTTTCATTTCTTCAAAATGAGTTACAAAGGTTAACCTAGACTATCAAATCAATATTAATGCCTATCCTAGAAACACGGGCATTACAGCCAACCTATAGGGTGATTTGGCGATTGGAGTGGCTCCAGGCACTAGGTCGATTCAGAATTCGATTTGTCGTTCTAGGGGTATTTCCGGAAGATCTTCTGGAAACACATCCGGGAAGTCACACGCCGCTGGGATGTTTAGGATGCTTGCTTCCTCTTTGGTTTTATCCACCACATGAGCAAGGAATGCGTAGTTCTTCTTTTGTAGACACTTTTATGCCTTGATACTCTAGATAAGGCGAAGGTTTACGCCGGGTTTATCTCCGTAGACTATTAGAGTTTTGTGATTAGGAAGATGAAGACAAACGGCCTTCTCGTGACACATAATAATGGCATGATGGGGGCTTAACCAATCCATGCTGATGATCACATCAAAACTCCTAATATTTACTGGCATCAAATTTATTTAGAAATAGTGGTTGTTTAGTGTTAACGTACATCCTATATAGATATCTTTGGTTGTTTCCGTTTTCCCATTAGCCATTTCCACCGTAAAGGCTTCGTTAAGCTTCTGGGGTTGTTGATTTAGCAAGTATTTGAATTTATTACTAACAAAACTTCGTTCCGCCCCACTATCAAATAAGATGTATGCATACGAGTTGTTAAGTAGGAACGTACCGGTGACAACGACTGGGTCCTGCACTGCTTCACCTTGACCCATTGTCAGCACTCTCCCTGCTGCTCCTGCCCCCTGATTGTTCGTGTTGGGGCAGTTTCGCCTGAGATGCCCGGTTTTCCTACATCCGTAACAGGTATAACTGGCTCCAACATTAGTGTTGTTGTTATTGTTATTGTTGTTGTTGTTGTTTGTCATCTGGTTCTATGGAAGCTGAGCCCTACAATACTTTGCTGTATGGCCCTTCCGGTTGCACCTTGTGCAATTCATCTCTCTGCACTCCCCGTGATGATGGAAGTTGCATTTGTTACACTTGGGAAGATTTCCTGAATACTACTTTGGAGCATTTGGCGTGGATGAGGCTGGAGCATGTTGTGTGGTGGTAGCTTGAGTTGCAGCATGGACAGACACCGTTTGTTGCTTCTTAGACGATTCCGAGTTTTGCTTTCCCTTTCGCTTGTTGTTTCTCCCCTTCTTTTTCTCACCTTCTTTCTTGACCTCTGCTTCTGCTGTTTTGGCACCCTTTTTGTTACCATAATCATACAGTTTCTTGTCCAGTCTCTTGGCGCTATCAAACGTCTCAGGGTTTGCCGCAATGACATTCCCTTGGATAGGTGCAGTCAATCCCCAGATAAACCTCTCAATCTTTTTCCCTTCTGAGGTGATCATTCCGAGACACAGAAGAGATAGCTCACTAAACCTGAATATATATATATATATATATATATATATATATATATATATATATATATATATATATATATATATATGCGTCGATATCGGAGTTTTGAACCGTGAGGTTCCACAACTCTTGTTCCATCTTCTGGATTTCGCCTCTTGGACAGTATTCAGCCAGCATCATTTCCTTAAGCTCTTCCAAGGGCATCGCGTTTTCCACTGGGAGTGTCATGGCCTCTATGTGGACATTCCACCAGGAGAGAGCTTGATCAATGAAGGTGCAGGCTGCGAACTTGACTTTGCACTCATCCGGACACCCGCAGATTTCAAAAAACAGATTCTATTTTCTCGATCCATCACTTCAGGGCTATTCCGCCTCCTGTCCCATTAAAGGTTTGAGGTTTGGCGTTGGTGAAGTCCTTGTAGGTGCATGTTCGAACGGCTCTGCGGTTCGTCCCTTGATTTGTGCTTCCGGCTCCCTGCCCGTTGCCTTCTCCGTTGTTTCCATTGCGAATTTGCGCAAGTGTTGCAGTGACCGCAGCAGACACTGCTGCCTGGAACGCAACCGAGTTTATCTCAGGTGGGGTCGGTGTTGCGTTGTTTCCACGGTTGGGTCTTTGAGGCATCTTTCTGTCATGGAACGGAAAGATGTTGAGTGCCTATTGTTTTGCGAGTTTGGAATCCCATAGACTAGGTGTATAGTGTGTGTATTTAAGTAATTTCACGCATTAACATATAACAAGAAAATAAAACACATAGCAGATGACAACGTCATGATAAAACATAAAGCATTTTCATTAATACTAATAGTCTTGATACATGAAAATTTTCCAGAAGGAATACAGTACATGGGGGAAATATAAAATCCGGCAGCATAACGACCCTATGAGTAGTGTGGTCACTTAAACATAGAGTCGATAGTACATGGCATAGTACGCCTAAGAGAAACCTAATAATAATAGGATATACTACTAATCCTGATCATACTGAGAAGTGCCTAATGGTGGTAGCGAAATCATATCCCAAAATGTTGTGCCAACAACTGAGCAATCTCGGTCATTTCTCCGATGACCTCATCCCTTTCCTGCTCAGCTTGCACCGCTCGTGCCTCCATAGCAAACAGTTGTTGCCGAAGTGTGGCGACCTCTGCTTCCAGAGAACGATTCTCACCAACGGGATCTGCTGGTGGAGCAGAGTGGTCCTGGTGTGCCTCATCGGTAGGTGGTTCGATAGGGGCCTCCTTCGCGTCCCTATCTTCCTCCATGTCTTCGTCAGTCCCCTCAAACTCATAGTCAGTATCAGTGTACTTGTCGGGCCCAACGTCATAGGCTCCCCCTTGCTCTTCTTCGGGATCCTCCTCAAGCATCCCCTGAGCCACTAGTACTTGATAGATATGCACTCCTTGCTGATCATCATCCATGGTGACTGCATGGGGCGCGGGAACAAGTCATGTTTTGATTATCCTATATTATATTTTAATTATTTAGATTTGTGTTCTCTTAGAATTATTGGAGAGTGAGGTAGGCTTTTGGATTCATTTCCCGCTATGATTACTCCCGAACACATGTTGATCGTATTCTGAATAAATATAGTTGATCAGACTATATTTATCCCTAATATGACTACATTTATTAGATATTGTTAGATTGTTATTCTAATTTGCGCACATAAGTGTGAAATTTTTGTTTTGTTCAGAGTTATTTAGTCCCATTGTGTTTATAGTTGCATATCATGTATGGTTAGATATGCTAGTTCACTATAAACATTGCTCTGATACCAACCTGTCACACCCCCGAACCAGACGGCGGAAACGTCCGGGGGCTCGTGTGACTAACAGTTGAATTATCATCATAATGAATATACATGAATCATAACACATTCATCACCAACATTTCATATTACAACCAACATTGTTCACATCAAGTGCATTGTTAAATACATAAGTTCAAACTATTAAAAGTACGATGAGTGATGTTACATAAAATGAAACCATACACACTTGAAATCTTCCAGCTTAACGATTACCTGAGAATACAAGTTATTTTGAAAACGGTCAACATATATAATGTTGGTAAGTTCATAAGTATGTTTGAGTAAAAGTCTATGTATCTTTCGTAAAAACCTAGAAAATCTGATATTTTCTATAAAATGTCTGAAAATGATGTAAAAATCAAGTATAGATGCATGTGTAAATTTCATAGTAGTAACATATATGAATGTAGTTTAGATTTCTTTGTATTGTAAGTAAGTGATAATTGAATATTAGTATTTCCCCAGAAAATCCGATATTTTCTGATTTATTATAATATCGAAGTTCTTGTATCGTTTAATAAGTTGTTTTGTATTGACACAATCGAACGGTTAATCTCCGAAATGTTAAATTGGTATTGGAATCTCTTTATGAGCCGTTATAACCATACATGATAATAACTAGGTTGCTTGTCTTGGCATTTTTCCAAATGTCGGTATTTACTCAAGGTTTTGTCACCCTAGACTGGCCTAGTCTAGCTGTAGCGAACAGCTAAGGCGTGGGGGTCAACCTGTATAGATCTATACACAAACTCTCGCTCTCCCTCCAGGAGACTCTGATTATAACTACAAGCTACGATTATACACTCAAAGGTGCCAACCGACACGTCTCACTAGATTCTCAACCTTTCGTACTATGTTTAATGTTTACGTGCATGTTGTATGTTATCAAATCCAAAGGTACATATATAGGTATACGAAATTCAATAGTTATATGAAGGTATAGTTACGATCTACTAAGTATGTGAATTTCAGTCCAAGCCCAATTAGCATGTAAATGGATCACGAAGGCCCAGTAACATGTAAGTGGGTAATTTGGGCCCAATAGGCATGTAAATGGACCACAAAGGCCCAAAAAACAAGTGACCTATAATTCAGGCCCAAATTAACATGTAAATGGGTCGCATGGCCCAATAAACATGTCATGGAAAACATTGGGCTCAATATACACTTGAATGGGCCCTTAAGGCCCATTGGCCACGTAACGTGAATATTAGGCCCAATAAAATTGTTATCGATGTATTTCGTCCATTTGTTATTGTTTTGTTGTTTATTTTAGCTCGAGGTTTACCAATTTGATTATAAAAAGTCCCCTTTTTGTAAAACAACATTTTTGGTCAAAAAGCCTCAAATTTTCAATTAAGGCCCAAAGTTTTGTAAAAATGTCACTTTAGTCCATAATTTATAAAAATTTGTAATTTTGTCCCAAATGTCTAGAAATTCACGGATTTAGTCCAAAAATATATATTTTGACATTTAAGGCCCAGTTTTGCAGAAAAGTAAATTTCCAGCCCCTTATTTGTAAGACCATGCATTGATACATGGTGAAAAATATGGAGGTGGCACCTCCAAAGTCAACCCCCCCTCCATTTCATTTTTCATTTTTTTTTTGTTAAATGGTGATGGGTCGAGAATTGCATTAATAAGGAGAAGATGATTCCTTTTGGCCCAAATCTTGATCCTCATTCGAAATCATGAGGCCCATAGAGAAGTTTTCGGCCCATTGGGCCTTTAGGGTGGTTTACGGCCCAAATGGCATAAAAGAGTGGGTTTATGGCTCACTATGGATAATTGGATTAGCTGTGACATCCCCAAAATCACATCCAGAAAAGACCGGTTTAATTTATGCTTTTAAAACAAGTTCAGAGTAATCCTTTGATTAAAAGAGTTGCGGAATTTGTTTCCAAAACAAAATATGATAAAAATAAGATTTACCAAAGCATTTCTTAAAGAAATGTATTTTTCATTATATTACAATACTCGGGATGTCATGTTCCGATAAACAGACCAAAAGCATAAACATTTCAATACAGACCTTACAACAGTTATATAAAACATCAGGTCTATAATCCAAAAATAACTTGACAAGTCATCCAACTTATGCTCTGGCGCCACTACCTGTAATACAAAGAAAACTGAGTGGGTCAGGCTTGGGAGCCTGGTGAGCATATAGGGTTTTCAACCCACAATAAATAATTATATTTAATTCCACCAACCAATAATAACCCAATTCCCATTCCCGTTATTCTCACTTTACGTCCCTAAGACAACTAACATAATCGATCTAGTCTAAGAATATTTCATCGGGGCGACAACACATGCTTCGGGGGTTCCTCGGCAATATAAGTCAAATAAGGCAACCATGAGGGGGATGGAGTACAGCGAATGAACACCCAAGTTCATTAACACCTACAGGTGGCGAGCCTGCTAGCGTTCCACAGGACTGTCTAGAAAAGTCTGTGGTCGTCATCTAAACTCCGCTAGATGACTGAATCAAAAACAACATCGAGGCCTCTCATCTGTTTATCACACATCAACTATCTACCCATGTTCTACGCAACATATTAGTAGATAAAAATATATATTTTTATACATAGTTTAAAACCTATATAGTATTCTCATTCAATACACATTCCAAACAACAGATGAGACACATACACATAACACGTATTTCATAGAGAATAAATATACAAATAACACGTATTTCATATAAAAGAAAGTGAATATACATTCACACATATAATAAGAAAATATACAAATAACACGTATTTCGTATAAAATACTTCATAATTATGCGTTAGAAGAAAGTGACTACACACTCACTTGATCAGAAGATGATCGGACAGCACTACGACTTGTAGAAGTAGTATTCTTCGGTAGATCTGGAAGATCTTCACAAAAACCGGGCTCCTCGCGGGCAGAGCTTCGGCTCGGGAATTGCACTTCTCGGGATCTTCGGGGCTTCGAGACTTGCTTCGGGACTCGGGAATGATATCGGGGCTTCGGGATAATTCTTGCACGAAAAACGAGGTAAAATGGGAGAGAGAGAAGAGAAAAAGAGCAAAAAGATCGGCTGCCCTCGCACCCTTTATATAGTGGCCGAAGCCTCGCATTACGCGGGGCGTAATGCTCAGCTACGCGGGGCGTACTGCTCCGGAAACGTCACTGCTTACGCACTTCGGAGTACTCGAGTGCGAGGCGGGTCATGCTTCGCTATACGCTGGGCGTACATCCCTACGCTGGGCGTAACCCGGATAAGTCCGGTGACTCCCCCCCTTTGGATAATATCGGAATTTATAATTAAATTTAATACTTTAATTATTTAATAAACTTCAAAAATTCATATCTTCCTCATACGTACTCCGTTTTTGACGTTCCTTATATCTACGCGTAGGTGAGACTACGCTCTACAACTTTCATTTAGACTCCGTCGGCTAATTTTAAATTTATTTTTATTATTTGTTTTTAGTAGGCCGGGACAGGAAAACTCCGTTATAAATTCATAACTTCTTCATCTGACGTCCGTTTTCGCCTGTCTTTTTATCGTTTCACTACTATTAACAAGATCTTCGATTCTCGTTTAGATTGTTTCGGCTAAAAACCGCTCGATCTCAAATCGAGTATTCGGGCTGCATACTGCTAAGTCGAAACTTCGGAAAATCATAACTTCCTCATACGAAGTCAGATTTGGGCGTTCTTTTTACGCACGCTCTCGGTTTAACGAACTCTACGACTTTCGTTTAGATCACTAAGGCTAAATATCTCTCTAACGTAAATTTCACTTTTTACGTCATTCAGCGTTGTCGGTTCTGTCGCGAAACTTCGACAGGTCATAACTTCTTCGTTATAACTCGGATTTTGGCATTCTTTATATCTTCGGAATCCTTGTTTCGACCACTACATCTTTATGCAAAGATATCGGTTTAATTTTGACTCTCATTTTATTCTTAATTCATTAAATTATAATAATTAAGAAAATAAACACATAATTCACATAATTCACATAATACTCAAATAATTCATCTTTATTACTTCAAAAAGAGTTACAAAGGTTAACCTAGACTATTAAATCAACAATAATGCCTAGCCTGGAAACGCGGGCGTTACAATTCTCTCCCCCTTAGGATGATTCCGTCTCCGGAATCACACATCAACAAACAAATGCTGATAGCGACTCAACATGTCACTCTCCGTTTCCCAGGTGAGATTTGGCCCATTCGAATGTTTCCAACGGACAAGCACTAATTCGACCATCTTGCGTCGCATCTTCTTAGTCTTTCGGTCAACGATTGCCTCAGGTTCTTCAATTAACCTTTTGTTCTCATCAATTCTTAGTTCAGAAATTGGAATTATATCGGGAACTTCTCCCGTGAACTTCCTCAAATAACACACATGGAAAGTGTTATGAATTCCATTCAGTTATTCGGGTAATTCGAGCTTGTAAGCTTGGTTCCCAACCCTCTGAAGAACTTTAAACGGTCCAATAAACCTTGGACTCAACTTTCCCCTTTTACCAAATCTCATAAGTCCCTTCCACGACGACACTTTAAGCAAAACCGAATCTCCAACTTCAAAAGTCATCGGCCTTCGCTTCTTGTCAGCATAGCTCTTTTGACGATCCTGAGCTGCTAACATTCTTTCTCTAATTATTTTCAACTTTTCAGCGGTTTGATGGACTATCTCCGGTCCCATAAACTGCTTTTCCCCAGCCTCAAGCCAACAAGACGGCGTACGACACTTCTGTCCGTACAAAGCTTGATAAGGTGCCATCTTTATGCTCGAGTGGAAACTATTATTGTAGGAAAATTCTACCAAAGGTAAATGTTCATCCCAGTTACCTAGGAATTCTAGGGTACATGCTCTCAGCATATCTTCAAGTGTTTGTATCGTTCTTTCGCTCTGACCATCAGTCTGTGGATGGTAAGATGTACTTAAACACAACTTGGTACCCATTTCCTCTTGTAGACTTTTCCAAAATCGTGAGGTGAAACGGCTGTCACGATCCGATACAATCGTTAACGGAACACCGTGAAGCCTCACAATTTCCTTCACGTAATAATTTGCAAGCTTATCCATAGACCATTTCTCATTGGCTGCTATGAAGTGCGCACTCTTAGTGAAGCGATCAACGATCACCCATATCATGTCGTGACCGTTCTTTGTTCTGGGTAGTTTAGTGACAAAATCCATAGCAATGTCTTCCCATTTACCCATAGGCACAGGTAAAGGTTCTAAAATCCCATATGGTGTCTGATGTTGTGTCTTGACTCTCGCACAAGTCACACACTCGGCCACATACTTTGCAACATCAAGCTTCATCGTCGGCCACCAGTAGTAGGGTTTCAGGTCCTTATACATTTTAGTGCTACCGGGATGAATCGAGTACATGGTTTTGTGAGCTTCTTCCATCAGAAATCTCTAATTCCTCCGGACTTAGGTACCCAAATCCGATCTTGGAACACCTTCAGTCCGTGACTGTTTATACCGAACACTAACGTTTTACCCAAACGTTCCTCCTTTCGGTCATTCTTCTCTAAAGCTTCTTCTTGAGCTTTCTTTATACTCTTCACAATTGTCGAGACAACTTCTATTCTCAACTCTCTTGGCCTTTTTCTTTCAACATTGACCTTTCGACTGAGAGCATCAGCAACAACATTAGCTTTACTGGGGTGGTAAAGTATCTCGCAGTCGTAGTCCTTGAGTAATTCTAGCCAGCGCCGCTGCCTCATATTCAATTCCTTCTGATTAAAAAGATATTGGAGACTCTTATGATCAGTGAAAAGTTTGCACTTCGTGCCATAGAGGTAATGCCTCCATATTTTCAGAGCAAAAACTACCGCTGCCAACTCCAAATCGTGAGTAGGGTAGTTCTTTTCATGCTCCTCCAGCTGTTGAGACGCATATGCTATCACCTTTTCTCTTTGGGTCAAAACACAACCCAACCCAACACCAGACGCATCGCTATAAACAGCGAAGTCTTCAACTCCATCGGTTAGAGAAAGAATCGGTGCCTCACATAGCTTCTTCTTTAGCTTCTCGAATGCTTCCTTATGCTTATCACTCCAAGCATAAGTAACTCCTTTGTGGGTCAAAGCTGTTAATGGAGTAGCAATCGAAGAAAAGCCTTGGATAAACCTTCGGTAATATCCGACTAATCCTAAAAAGCTTCGGATCTCCGTGGGACTTTTCGGTTGTTCCCACTTCATCACAGCTTCAATCTTTGCTGGATCAACCATTATCCCTTCTTGGTTGACCACGTGACCCAAGAATTGGACTTCTCGAATCCAAAAATCACATTTGGAGAACTTTGCATACAACTTCTCCTTCTTCAAAACTTCTAACACTTCTCGCAAGTATCTGTCATGCTCCTCTTGGCTTTTCGAGTAAACCAGAATGTCGTCTATGAACACTATCACAGATTTATCAAGGAATGGATTACAAACCCTATTCATCAAATCCATGAATGTTGCTGGAGCATTGGTTAGTCCAAACGACATAACCAAAAACTCGTAGTGTCCATATCGTGTTCTGAATGCAGTCTTCTCGATATCCTGCTCTCTTACTTTCAGCTGATGATATCCTGACCTTAGGTCGATTTTTGAAAAATAACTTGAACCTTGTAGTTGATCGAACAGGTCATCAATCCTCGGCAACGGATATCTATTCTTTATTGTTGCCTTGTTCAACTCTTTGTAATCAATGCACATTCTCATACTTCCATCTTTCTTCTTCACGAATAACACAAGAGCTCCCCAGGGTGATGAACTAGGTCTAATGAAACATTTGTCCAATAACTCCTGAAGTTGCATCATTAGCTCCTTCATCTCCGTCGGTGCTAGTCGGTAAGGTGCCTTTGCTATTGGTGTCGTTCCTGGTAACAAGTCTATTCTGAACTCCACTTGTCTATCAGGCGGTAATCCGGGAAGATCTTCGGGAAATACTTCCGAATAATCACACACGACAGGAATGCTCTGCATCTCCTTCTTCTCCTTCTTAGCATCAATCACGAATGCCAAATATGATGTACATCCCTTGGTCAAACACTTTCTGGCTTTCATTAGGGAAATGATTCCAGAATTTACTCGGCGTTTGTCCCCATACACCATAAATGACTCTTTCCCTGGCGGGTTTACTTTTACTATCTTCTTCTTGCATAATATCTCGGCGTCATTGGCGTTAAGCCAATCCATTCCCAACACGATGTCGAAACCATTAAGTTCGATAGGCAATAATTCCTCGTGAAACTTATTCCCATTCAAGTCAATTAGGATGTTTTTCATGCGATGGCTAACAGGTACAAACTTCCCACTAGCAACTTCGACTAATAAAGCATTATCTAGTCTATTAACAGGCAAAGCTAGTTTTCTACCAAACTCATGCGAAATAAAGGAGTAGTTGGCTCCAGAATCAAATAAAATTTGAGCAGGTAATTCGTTTACGAGAAAGGTACCTGAAGCGACATCAACTTCATCC
This sequence comes from Lactuca virosa, assembly GCF_052849685.1. Classification (NCBI taxonomy): domain Eukaryota; kingdom Viridiplantae; phylum Streptophyta; class Magnoliopsida; order Asterales; family Asteraceae; genus Lactuca; species Lactuca virosa. Next base: position 284,949,509 of record NC_136428.1, read on the forward strand.
TTCGCAGCCTCTAGTGTCATCTGGAAGGCTCTTGCTTTCGGCTTTGGGGGAATGTTGGGTTTTGCTGCCTCTTTCTTTTTCGGACAGTCTTTCAAAATGTACCCCTCTTCATTACAACCAAAACACATCCTTTTGTTGGATGGACACTCATTGGCAAAATGCCCAATTTTTCCACACTTGTAGCAGGTTACTTCCTCACTACATTTCCCAAAGTGTTTTTTCTTACACTTATCGCACCATTTCGCTTCGCCTCCCTTTCCTCTAAACTTCTTCGAATTTGACTTCGAAAATTTACTTTTCTTATTGGAACTTGAAGTTCCTTCAAATTTTCTCTTTTCGCCAACTTCAACCTTGTCGGCGGTTCTTCCCTTGATCATGTCCTCAACAGACTTGGCAGCCCAAATAGCTGCCTCTAGAGTAGGTGCCTGACGCACTGGCACCACGTACTCCCATGGAAGTCCTTTTGCGTATCGGTCAACCTTTGTCAGCTCATCTGGAACGATGCGCAAAGCAAAATCCATCTTGTCTGTGAAAGCATTTGTGTATTCATCAACTGACATGCTGCCCTTTGTCAATGTCAGAAACTTGTTCTCCAACTCCAACAGATTTTGAGCCGAGCAGAACTTGCGCTTGAACTGCACCAAGAACTCTGCCCAGGTCAGTTGCAGTGGCTCATTAGGGCTTAGGGTCTTCCCCAGAGTGTTCCACCAACGAACAGCTCCACCCCTGAACTGACGTACAGCGAACGTAGTTTGCAACTTGCCTCTACAACCACACGTCATGAAGGCTAGCTCCATTTATGAGATCCAATCCATAACTCCGATCGGATCCTCCTTTCCAGTGAAGGTCGATGGTTTGCAAGTCAGAAAATCTTTATACTTGCATCCCATTCCATCATTCCTTCTATTCTGGTTGTTTTGCCTAACTATCGGTTGGTTGGCTTGACCAACAGATCCACTGAAGTTTCCTCCTTCCGAGTGCCCTTCATTTAATTCGGGCTCTTCCACTTGAATTGACAGTTCTTCACGATTCTGTTGAAGCAACCGCCTAGTCTCCTCCATCTGACGATCCAACATCGTCTGAATCATCAATTGAACACCAGCCATTGTCATTGGCTCAGGTGTTGCTGCTACAACAGGCATTTGCTCAATCAGTGGTATTTGATTCATGTTTTCATCAGCATTTCCAACTCCACTCCTCGTTCTCACCATTTTTGATCTATACACCGAATAAGGTGAATTTAGATCCTCAATCACGATAGAAATCAAATCATCCTTATCACTCCGAAACGTTTACATGCTAGTTCTAATATCGTAGACGTACGCTTAGAATCCTACACACATAAGGTTTCCAGATCTGGTCGGCAACAGACCATAGATCCGAACAATTAATATCATATATGGCAAACATATAACATTTAGCACATAAAAGCATTTTAGGCAATTTTCCTAAAATAAACTAGTGCTCATGTCAAAAATATAACAGACACACATCTCACACTTTCACTTAGCATTCTAAGTTTAAGTCTACAAATCCTACAAATTCCTAGTTCGCTTAAACTAATGCTCTGATACCAACTGTGACATCCCCAAAATCACAGCCAGAAAAGACCGGTTTAATTTATGCTTTTAAAACAAGTTCAGAGTAATCCTTTGATTAAAAGAGTTGCGGAATTTGTTCCCAAAACAAAATATGATAAAAATAAGATTTACCAAAGCATTTCTTAAAGAAATGTATTTTTCATTATATTACAATACTCGGGATGTCATGTTCCGATAAACAGACCAAAAGCATAAACATTTCAATACAGACCTTACAACAGTTATATAAAACATCAGGTCTATAATCCAAAAATAACTTGACAAGTCATCCAACTTATGCTCTGGCGCCACTACCTGTAATACAAAGAAAACTGAGTGGGTCAGGCTTGGGAGCCTAGTGAGCATATAGGGTTTTCAACCCACAATAAATAATTATATTTAATTCCACCAACCAACAATAACCCAATTACTCATTCCCGTTATTCTCACTTTACGTCCCTAAGACAACTAACATAAGGAACCTAGTCTAAGAATATTTCATCGGGGCGACAACACATGCTTCGGGGGTTCCTCGGCAATATAAGTCAAATAAGGCAACCATGAGGGGGATGGAGTACAGCGAATGAACACCCAAGTTCATTAACACCTACAGGTGGCGAGCCTGCTAGCGTTCCACAGGACTGTCTAGAAAAGTCTGTGGTCGTCATCTAAACTCCGCTAGATGACTGAATCAAAAACAACATCGAGGCCTCTCATCTGTTTATCACACATCAACTATCTACCCATGTTCTACCCAACATATTAGTAGATAAAAATATATATTTTTATACATAGTTTAAAACCTATATAGTATTCTCATTCAATACATATTCCAAACAACAGATGAGACACATACACATAACACGTATTTCATAGAGAATAAATCATATCTATGAGATAGAAGAAAGTGAATATACATTCACAGATATAATAACAAAATATACACATAACACGTATTTCGTATAAAATACTTCATAATTATGCGTTAGAAGAAAGTGACTACACACTCACTTGATCAGAAGATGATCGGACAGCACTACGACTTGTAGAAGTAGTATTCTTCGGTAGATCTGGAAGATCTTCACAAAAACCGGGCTCCTCGCGGGCAGAGCTTCGGCTCGGGAATTGCACTTCTCGGGATCTTCGGGGCTTCGGGACTTGCTTCGGGACTCGGGAATGATACCGGGGCTTCGGGATAATTCTTGCACGAAAAACGAGGTAAAACGGGAGAGAGAGAAGAGAAAAAGAGCAAAAAGATCGGCTGCCCTCGCACCCTTTATATAGGGGCCGAAGCCTCGCATTACGCTGGGCGTAATTCTCAGCTACGCTGGGCGTACTGCTCCGGAAACGTCACTGCTTACACACTTTAGAGTACTCGAGTGCGAGGCGGGTCATGCTTCGATGTACGCTGGGCGTACAGCCCTACGCTGGGCGTAACCCGGATAAGTCCGGTGACTCCCCCCCTTTGGATAATATCGGAATTTATAATTAAATTTAATACTTTAATTATTTAATAAACTTCAAAAATTCATATCTTCCTCATACGAACTCCGTTTTTGACGTTCTTTATATCCACGCGTAGGTGAGACTACGCTCTACAACTTTCATTTAGACTCGGTCGGCTAATTTTAACTTTATTTTTATTATTTGTTTTTAGTAGGCCGGGACAGGAAAACTCCGTTATAAATTCATAACTTCTTCATCTGACGTCCGTTTTCGCCTGTCTTTTTATCGTTTCACTACTATTAACGAGATCTTCGATTCTCGTTTAGATTGTTTCGGCTAAAAACCGCTCGATCTCAAATCGAGTATTCCGGCTGCATACTGCTAAGTCGAAACTTCGGAAGATCATAACTTCCTCATACGAAGTCAGATTTGGGCGTTCTTTTTACGCACGCTCTCGGTTTAACGAACTCTACGACTTTAGTTTTGATCACTAAGGCTAAATATCTCTCTAACGTAAATTTCACTTTTTACGTCATTCAGCGTTGCCGGTTCTGTCGCGAAACTTCGACAGGTCATAACTTCTTCATTATAACTCGGATGTTGGCATTCTTTATATCTTCGGAATCCTTGTTTCGACCACTACATCTTTATGCAAAGATATTGGGATTATCTCACACTTTAATTTTGACGCTCATTTTATTCTTAATTCATTAAATTATAATAATTAAGAAAATAAACACATAATTCACATAATACTCAAAAAATTCATCTTTATTACTTCAAAAAGAGTTACAAAGGTTAACCTAGACTATTACATCAACAATAATGCCCAGCCTAGAAACGCGGGCGTTACATTAGCTATGGCCCAATATGGCCCATTAGGGTTGGAATGAATCATTCTAGGCCCAAATGGTCCAAAATGTTATAGATTTGGGAATTGGGTCCATTTAGAGTCCACATAGGGTTTCCAAGCCCATAATGGTTGAATTGGATGCTTATTGGTCCATCAGGCCCAATAAGGAAATCCTAGTCTAATATGGACTCAAACCAGGATTCATAGGGTTTTCAGACTCTTTGATGAACATGAAAGGTGAATTTAAATGAGAATTGAGTGATATTTACTTAGAGTATACCTTTTACAATGGTCGAATGATTACACGAAAATAGAATTTCCCAGCCAAAATGCTAGTTGTGACAAAGTAGAAGAAGGATTCTTCGTAGTGAAGGGGGTATCGTCAGAGGAGAACCCAACAGATGCCCTTACGAAGGATCTGAGTAGGTTTAAGCACTTGCAGCACGCCATGAGTATCGGGCTGAAGGACAATATTAGTTTTAGTAATTAGATAGATATTTAGAAACTTGTAATAGCTAAAATGTAATTGACATTGATGATTGAATAAAAGGAGTTTTATTTATAAGTAAATTTACTATCTTGTGTCAATTGTTTACTATTTTTTCACTTTTGCATGTTTTGACTTCCAGAATAATAAGATTATTCAAACTATCCACAGTCGATCATACATTGGAAGTAAGTTATGAGACTAGACTGTCATGAATGGGTTTATAAGATTGTCTAAGGTGTTAGACATAGCAAAAGTTTGCTCCGACATTCATGAGTGCTCTTGAAATAAGATTTGAGTATTGGACTAAACTCACGCTCACATGAATCACTTCATGAAATTTATCACGAGTGATTTTGAGACGATAATATTGTATAGTCTTCAAACCAAGATATATAAGTTGTTGATTATAAATTAAATGTACATTGATAATACGAAAACTCATCAGTAACTTGATGTTATAAAACATATTGTTGTGTATGATTTAACGAGTAGTTAGTACAAGCATATAAGTCGAAGTTTATCTGTTCTATTTATCCTAAGAGGATTAAAAGCGATATCTTGGGCCCCTCGATGATTTTGTTTTGACTTATGTGTCGGGCCTGGTCAGGACTCAATTGATATGTTTAATTAAGTTCGATGCCAAAAAAATCAGAAATTGGGAAACAAACTGTTGGACAATGAGTATGACTTTATTCCATGTCTTTGTCCACACGATATCTTGAAGAACAGATGATTATATGATCCCTTATCTAATGGACGCGTCAGAATTCGACAGCGGCTTTTGAGAGCTACGATTGCTAATCGGATTTTGAAGTTGCATTGGCAGTTATAGTTATTAGGCTTATCCAAGTGGGAGACTATTGTATTAGGTGTCTAAGCCCATAACTATAATTGTTATGTACTTGACCCGATAGTAGCATGGTCTATTTTGGGTTGCCTTAACCAGTACAATTTGACAGGATGGATATTTGACAAAGATGTTATTTGTGATTTATTAATATATTTTAAGAATAATATATTAATTGAGAAATCATATTATTTAATTGGTATTGATCAAGAATTAATTTGGAATTAATTTAGTGATAAAAAGAGACTGATTAAATTAACAGGGGCTGATTATGTAAATCAGTGATACATGTAATTTGGGCTACTGATCCATGACTAATTATTAATGGACTAAATTCATATGAGAGTCCATGAAGTGTAATTGGATTAAAAGCCTAAGTGTATGAATTAGGGTTTACAAGTGACCCTTGAGATTCTACACTATAAATGTGTTCCCATAGCTCCAAAATCGATACACAAGTATTCCAAGAAGAAGCTAGCCGATTTTGGTGTTTCCTGAACCTCTCTCGTATTCCTCTAATTGTTCTTGGTGTTTGTGACTTGATTGAGGCATCACACTTGAGGTTATAAGCTCTTATAAGGCCAAGTTCTATAAGCTACAACAAGAGGTAATCATCTAACTAGTTTTTTTATGATTAATATATTAAAGTTGCATGCTAGTTAGGCTTCATGCTTTGGAAAATGAATATCACATGTGTAACTAGATAAAACTTAGATCCAAAGCATTAGGGTTGTATGTGCAGCATAGGGATGTTAGAGTACATAAAACCCAACATCATTTACCAGAGTATAGATGGCGACTGCTGACTAATCTAAACAAGTCATGTGGAAACACCGGCAGGCTCACAACCTGTAGGTGATTAATTACGAGTTCAGGCGATGTAGTAACTACGTATTCATGCGATGATACTTTAACCCTTACTTGACACGTATTGGGGGAGTAATCCCCGAATCATTATTAATTGTCTATGCCATGTAGGCGATGATCCTTAGGAACAAACATATAAGGAAATGTGATGTAAGGCGATGAGAGGTAAATACGATGTAGGAGGTGACCCTTAGGGAAGAATAAATAAAGAAAACGATGATGGGTAATCGGGTTAATTGTTTGACATGAAATATGTGAATAAACAAATTTACTATATTATTGTGGGTTGAAAACCCTATGTACTCATCAAGTTTCCCAACCTGACCCACTCAGTTTATTATATCACAGGTAGCGATATTAAAGATACATTCTGCTGAGAGATTCAAGGAGATGCAGATCATTAGTGTAAATTAATGTAAGGTCTGTTCATGCTTATGTTTTTGTATTGACGATGACATCCCAATGTTTTAATATAAATAAAATACATTTCTTCGTAAATGCTTTGATAATATCATTATCATGTTTTGTAGGAACAAATTCCGCAATATTATTCTTCAAAAAGGATACTCTGATTTTTAAATAAGCATAAACAAATCGGTCTTTTCTGGCCGTGAAATTGGGGATGTCACATGTATCGACTCGTACCCCAGACTAATAGACTTCAGTTTCTTTTTTACTAGATAATGTGAAAGGGGAACCTTGTTGTCTTTAGGAAATGTTGATTGCAACAACTCAAGGAGTTGATCAAATGAATTATCAGTCTGTTTGTTGTTCACCTTAATATGCATTAAATTTGCTAGAAACTCAAGGGAAGAAAAAGTGCAACCAGGATACAATTTAGTTTCTACTTCTTCTAACAACTATGTAAAATCATCATCCACACTACTACCCCTTGTATTCGAGGTTCCCTCATCGAGGTTGGTATCATTTCTCTCGACTCCCACATCACATCGTCGATTAAATCACCCATTTCGTTACTCGGCAAGACGACTGGAGGAATTAAAGATTCATCAGGATAGATCCAAGTCGTGTACAACTTACTGAAACCATTTATAAATATATGACGTTCCACTGTTGTCGGGTACTTAAGTAACGGTTATCACATTTTTGACATGCACATCTGATTTTACCATTACTATCAAGGTGTGACTTGGACTTCTCAATAAAAGCTTTGAGTCCTACTTGGAACTCGGGATAGTTTCGATGTGGATTACTAGTCCAACTTTTATCAATAGACATGATGTTGCTGAAACAAAATTTTGGTTTTAGAGTTTACTCTACGGAAAACAAAAATCAGATAGACTATTCATAAAGTAGATGACTGAAAAAGTATCCCCTGAAATGGGGACAAAAATTCGGAAATAGATAGAGTATTGACAAGGGATTCAACAATTCCTTATCTCATATGTGAACATCCATTACATGATTGTATGTTTAAGAAAAATTCGGCAACAATTCCCCTTAGCTCCCAATTATATATATATATATATATATATATATATATATATATATATATATATATATATATATATATATATATATATATATATATATATATACACACACACACACACACACCCGAAGAGAAGAGAAAATGAAAACCGAATATGTCTTAAACAAACAATCATGTAATATATGTTCACATCCTAAATGAGATAAAATACTCAAAAAGCAGTCCTAAAACGGGGACAACCTGAAATTAATTTCTAAATCAATTTCAAGCGGGTATCTCTAGGCTCATGATGATTACAAAGAAGACATAAATGAATAGAAGTTGGAAGAGTTTTTTTTGTTATTTATAGCATCTTACTTTTGTATATATTTTTTTATTTATCGTATTTGGTTTTGTTTTAAGTTTTCTATAACAAAAAAAAGTAGGATGCTATAATTCACAATGTCATTTAAAGTATAATGTTATAATTAAAAAAAAAGTAGGATTCTATATATAGCATCCTACTTTTTTTTAATTAAATCATTGTATTTTAAATGACAATGTAAATTATATCATCCTACTTTTTTTTCTTGTACTTCTTTCTGTTATACCAATGATTATTAAATGTAATTATAAATTATAAATAATAATGGCATGTAAAGTACAATGTTATAATTGAAAAACAAAAAAAAGAGTAGGATGCTATAATTCAAAATGTCATTTAAAGTACAATGTTATAATTAAAAAAAGTAGTATGATATATATAGCATCCCACTTTTTTTAATTATAACATTATACTTTAAATAACATTGTGAATTATATAATCCTAATTTTTTTTCTTTTTCAATTATAGCATTATACTTTACATGGTAAGATGAATTATAGCATCCTATTTTTTTTTTAAATGAAATTATTAATTACAGGATCCTACTTTTTTTTTTGTTTTTAATTATAGCATTGTAATTTTGAGATTTGCCTAATTAAATCATAACATTATACACACATACATTCTTGTTTGCATATAAATACATACATACATACATACATACATACATACATACATATATATATATATATATATATATATATATATATATATATATTCATCATACACATACACATATACACATATACACAAATACACAATATATAGAAATACACATATGCATACATTATAACACATACATTATAGATTGCATACCAAAAACTACACATAAACATATAAAATAAACTCATAAACATGCCAAAACCCAATCAGACATATAAACATGCATATACAAATTCAATACAATCTTTAACTTGAAATTAGAACACATATTTTTTATGTGCATCATAGAGACATTTTTACTATAATCAAATACCCATAGTTTCACATACATATACCACATATATATACTTTCACATATATACATAATAGCATCTTACTTACACAAAATACATATGCTTATATATATATATATATATATATATATATATATATATATTATACACACATACATACACCAAATACATATATTTTCACATACATACACCAAATACACAAAAAAAACACTGATGATGAAAAAAATACACGATTTATACACACATATGCCAAATTCCACAGAATATATAAAAACTCACATATTTTGCAATAAAATATCAAAATTCAAAGTAAAAAGAACCTATGGTGGACATAATTTAAGAGATTGTGTAGTGGTTGGTGGTAGTCCTCAGTAGTGACAGTATACCTGACGGTGACCAAGACAAAACGACCAAAAAAACTGAAATTGACAATTATTTTGCAATTAATCACAAGATGGAGCTGGAAATCGATGTTACAGGAGAAAGAGAAAGAGAAATCAGAAGTTGAAGCTACCGTCGCCGAAGATGCACATGTTTTCATCGGAAATTGTTGTTCCCCTTTGTCGGTAATCTCACAATGGGGAGTTCCCCTTCGTCGAAATCTACTTGGTGGCCGGATCGATCGTTGATGGAGATAAAAGGGGAAGAAAAAAAAGCAAGAGCAGATGCACAAACGAAAGAAGTAGAAAGTGAAGATTTTACGTCGTTTTTTTTTTGTTATCTGCAAAGGCCTTTACCGGCGACAAACATCAACAACGAAGAGAATTCTAAAGGGAGGGTACCACGTCATTTTTATTCCACATTTAGCGGCGACAATTTCGACCTTTAGCGGTGACATAATTGTCGCCGTTATTCACTTTGTGCGAAAATGAACCCTAATTGTTGGATTAGATCATCAATCGAACGATTGAGATATACCAGAAGGTGTATGTGCGGATTCTGCCCCAAAGCATTACCGACGACGTTATTAGCAGCGATACCGGCTTTTACCGGCGACTTAAGCTTAAGTTGCCGCAAAAAGCCAGTGTTGTCGCTAATAACATCGTCGATAATGATCTTGTTTTTTATAGTATATATATATATATATATATATATATATATATATATATATATATATATATATATATATATATATATATATATATATATATTGTTAGCGGTTCAATCGATCAAACCAATTAACCATCATACTGGGAAGTTAACCATCATACTGGTAACTTGTTCTTTATCCGGTCCGATTTTTAAGACATTGGTAATAATTATAATAGTCAGTTCTACCTGGTTATATTAACTATTTTAACCGGGTTTATAACCCATTTTGTAGTAGTGGTTGTAATTTGTTCATTAAAAAAACAATATAGTAGCGAATAGCGATTGTGTTGTATATGTAAACTCCAACGTATAAGATATACTAGTGGAAATCTAGATATCTATGTCATCACTAAAAAGTTGTTGGATATTATATATACCAAATTTTGGGTTTTATGTTGAAAAGTCTCATTATTTTGGGAAATTTTTTGATAAAGTGCTAAAAATTATTTTTTTTACAGAAAAGTCTCATTATTTTGAGAAAATCACATAATCCGTCATTTGTTGTTCAAATATAAAAAATGGCTTTTTCTTTAATTTGGGAAAAATGTTAAATAATCAGGATTTTTCTGTTAAATTTTTTTTATGACTTTATTAAAAATTTTCCTAAAATAATAGGATTTTTCTTCATTAATCCGACGAACTTTTCAACCCATAGTATGTTATTACGAACATGTAATAAGACTTTTATTTAATTTCAACCATTGTCGTGTGGTTTCCAGGAACTACAAACAAGTGAAGAATACAATCGAATAACTTTGATGAGTATCCTTGTGGTTGATCGTAAAGTATCTCTTGTGGTCCTGCTATGTTTTTATTGATGAACGTTTTCGATCGACAAGGATATTCTTAGTTTCTTGTTTAGATACGCCAAGTTTAATCCAACAATCAGACTCATGGCATATTAAACAAACTCTCATCATCAATGGATCTTAACCATAATATCTATGGTCAATGTTTCAAGATCCTCAAGATATTTAATTGTAAGACTACCATGAAATGATGAAATAAAATGTCGCGAAGGATATCAAGTCATTGTCATGTAGAATATTATCAACATCTATCATGTTGGACCAGTTTTCATTTATTAGATTCCTGATAAGATGTTCTTCAAGAGGCTACTAGCAACCGGTTATTACTTGTTACCGACTTTAGATAACCTAACTACTTGCAACGGAATTTGATTTGTTTTTTGCTTTTGGAATGTGTAGACAGAAACAACTAAACTACTCGCATCAAAATAGACAACATAAAATGACAAAAACATAAAATTCGGTTTCGGGCTATGTTCTAACTTGAGATATGATTAATATCTTGGGGAGGCATGGGGATTGTATGTGCATGGAAGCCTTCATATGTTGTGACTACAACTCCTTCGTCCTTTGAAAGCCTTTGAACTTGCTTTTTCACGTTGCATCCTTTGTAGTTGCACTTGTAATAATTCCTACACATTAACAAACATATATTCATATAAGTGGTAAATTAGAATATTACATGTAAATTAGAATATTAAGGTAACATGTGAAAATAGGTTGAGTCAGAAATTTTTTTTTACTTGTTTTTAAACATTGTAAATTAGTAATGTGTGAAATATGATTATGAGAACAATTTAATATATATATATATATATATATATATATATATATATATATATATATATATATATATATATATATATATATAGTATGTGTGTATGGAATAATTAGCCGGGAGCTAGTAATGGGTAACAAGTAGTTGAAAATTATAGCTTTTATTTTGTTATATAAGTGTTTGACAAAAATAACTGAAAACATTTGAAATATGTAAAATTACATTAAATGAAAATTAATTAAAAAAATATATTTTTAAGGATAATTTTGGAAAGACAAAATTACATAAATGGTCCTTGTGGTTGACACAATTAACCAACTTTGGTCCTTATGACAAATTTTTTTTGCGTAGATGGTCCCTGTAGTTTCAAAATCTTACAAAGTCAGTCCTTTTGGCTAACGGTGTTAACTTTTTAAGTTAAGTCCCCTGTGAAATGACCAATTTGTCATTCATGCCATAAGGACCATTTATGTAATTTGTTCCATCCATAGGGACCATTTATGTAACTTTGTCTATTATTTATTACTTTTTTATTTAATTTATTTATGTTTCTATGATTTAGAATTTTGTTGACGTTTTGTTCGAATATATTTTTAATTTTTTTTGCTTTCATTTTTTGATATTTTGTTTGTATAATTTTTACTAATTTTTTTTTGACGTTTTATTCGAATACATTTATTAATATTTCTTTTGAATTTTGAATTTTCGCTTGAATAACTTCTTTTTTTTGACGTTTTGTTAAAATATATTTTTTAATGATTTTTGTACATTTTATTTGCTTATATTAAAGATTTCATGATAACTATAGTCATATTTCGTACTTAATTCATTTACAATCATATTTTTCTATTTTTTTTTTGTTCTTTTAATATATACAGGTTATATAATTATTTTTTTTAATTCAAATATATAACTATATAACACATATAAGGTTATAATTTTTATTTTTGTAAAACTTTTTATAAACATTTTTCTTACATATATAAAAAACTTTGTTAAATGTGAATATGATTAATATAGATAGGATAATCGGAACATATATGGTAATCGAAAAAAATATGTCTAAAAGAATTAAATAACTCGAAAATACTAAAGTTAAGTCTAATGTGAAATGACATAGGTGATCTCGTCAAGACTACGCGTCAGTCTTAGGTTAGCCTATGCGTACCTAATTTATATTAATCATATTCACGTTTAACAATTTTTTTTTATATTTTTTTTCAAAAATGTTTATAAAAAGATCTACAAAAATAATTATTATACAACCTTATATGTGTTATATAGTTATTTATTTGAATTACAAAATAATACTTATAAAACCTTATGTATATTAAAAGAACAAAAAAAGAAAAATATGATTGTAAGTGAATTAAGTTAGGAATTATGATTATAATGACCATCAAATCTTTAATAAGTACAAACAAACAAAATGTAGAAAAAAAAACATTAAAAAATATATTCGAAAAAAAAGTAAAAAAAAAAAATAGAAGAAATTATTCAAACAAAAAGTCAAAAGAAATATTAATAAATGTATTCGAAAAAATGTCAAAAAATTAGAAAACATTTATATGAACACAATATCAAAAAATGTAAGCGAAAAAATATACAAAAAAACATTAAATAATATATTCGAACAAAACATCAAAAAAAATCTAAATCATTGTAATATAAATAAATTAAATAAAAATAATAATAAATAATAGATGACATTACATAAATAGTCCTTGTAGCTAGAACAAAGTACATAAATAGTCTTTATGGTAGCAATGACAAATGTGTCATTTCACTAGAAACTTAACTGAAAAAGATTGTCTTTACAAGATTTTGAAACTACATAGACCATCTATGCATAAAATTTGTCATAAAGACCAGAGTTGGTCAATTGTGTCAACCACAAAGACCATTTATGTAATTTTGTCTTTTTGGCTAACAGTGTTAGCCAAAAAGATTGTCTTTACAAGATTTTGAAACTACATAGACCATCTATGCATAAAATTTGTCATAAAGACCAGAGTTGGTCAATTGTGTCAACCACAAAGACCATTTATGTAATTTTGTCTTTTGGAAATTAATTAAAAAACCTATATGAAATAGCTTCTAGATTTAAAGTTTTGTTTAAACTAAAAATGTTTGTAGAAAATTTTTGTTAAAAACTAAAATCTAAAACATGTCAAACACTCGCTACCAAACATGTCTACAGTATGTTTATCAATTTGCTTGATTAGATAATAGATATAATGTGTAATCCAACTTGATACATTTAATGGCAGAAATTACTAATTCTAATGTTTGGTTTTATTATATTTGTAAGAAATCAAATTCTCATCGATTTTTCGACTATATATTTTTTATTTTGTTCCAAATTATCCATAAATACACTAATTTGTATAACTATAATGGACATCGGGTCATTATAGTTTCGCTACAAAATAAAATACACATTAAAATTCAGTTCACATATCGTGATATATTTGCTTTTTTTTATTCCAACAAGAAAACAGTTAAAAATAAATTACAAATACGGACGTTAGAATAATATTCGTTCTTTTGAAAACATTTGCTACTCATTTAGTCATTTTGTATGCTAAAGTTTATTACTAAATTATTTTGGTGTTCAAATGTCGTATTTATATATCATCCAGTAACTTAAAGCAAAAACAAATATTTCAACAACTTTGATATAATTTCTCGGATTTCTAGGAAATATATTTTGCATAAGGAAGGGATGGAAAGAAATTAACCTGGCAAATTTGTTGTTTTTAACAATTTTTTGGCCGTATTTTCGCCATTTATAACCATCATCAAGAATGTCTACTTGGCTCCTTGTTTGGAATGCTATTTTCGGGTTCTTGGCTTTCATCTCGATCTTTTTATCACAACCAACACCCGCCACTTCTGGTGATTCCACCACCACGTTGCCGCCTTCCAACAACCATGGTTTTCCCATTATGTCATCATCTTCATCAACTTGACAAGCCATTTGATTTATCATCACATTTGACTGGTTTCCATGATCGGTTTTAATCACATCTGAGCTAGTGGTGTCTGGTATAAATAATGCATTTGACCATAAGTTGTGATCAAAAGCAGTGGTCATTTTAGTATCAGCAGAAGAGGTTTTAAAACAATTACATAAGTTGTGATCAAAAGCAGTGGTCATTTTAGTATCAGCAGAAGAGGTTTTAAAACAATTAAAATTCATAAAGTAAGAAAATGTGGCTTGATATCTTAATATATAGTATTGGTCAAATATGGTGTCCGACCAAGAGTACTACTGAACGTTGAATGGTGACTGCTCCATAATAAAGAGAGGAAATAGCTACCTCATTTCCTTCAGACCATCACAGTCACCACTACACTAGAGACAACTTCACTACATCCTACGCAATTAAAACTAGCTTGTTTCATTTTAAAGTTTTATATACATAAAGATCGATGCATACATATTAATTTGACAAATTTTAGTTTATGTTGGTTTATTAATTTGTAGTTTGGTTTATGTCAAAAAATTTGATAGTTTGTAACTTTTGCTTATATTGATGTGTTGGTAGTTTAGTAGTTTTGGCATTTTGATTAACGTTGATTTCTTGGTAAATATTAGTCTAGTAGTTGGTAAATTTTAGTATAATATTTTGGTTAATGTTGATATTTAAGTTAACGTTGATTTCTTAATAAACGTTAGTTTAATAGCTAGTTGGGTTTTTGGCACTGTTGTATAACAATGTTTTAGCAATTTGTTTAGTCCCTCATCTTTTATTTTTGTGTGCTAAATTGGTCCTTAACGTTAGTAAATACCGGCTAATTACACCTTATTCACCCGGTAAATGGAGCAATTGGTTGTATTTCTTATGTGACATTACATTAAATAAGATTTCTTATCTTACTTCATCCACATATGAAATCGAAGTCAAAATAATTATATTTATTTAGGTGGTGTTTGTTTTTTTTTAAAATACCTCTTCAAATCTCTTAGTGTTGTGCGGCGCAGCACACGCGCATCACTTTTAAGTTCGCAACAGTTTGTTTTTTAAAAGACTTCGGACTCAAAAACCTCTTACGGTCCTCTTCCCCACACAACATTGGGCTTGGCTCTTCTCACCTCTTCTAACCTAATCTAAACAAAAAAAACGCCCTAAACAAAAAAAAAAAAGAAACGCGGAAGATCGCTCCAGCCGTTCTCCTTCTTCGTTCGTTCTCCTTCTTCGTTCTCAGCTCTCTTCTCGTCGATCGCCGACTCCAGCCGCTCGTCGGTCGCCGCCGCTGCTGCCCGGTGCTCGTTTTTTGCTGCCATCGTCTTCAACATCGACAGGTTAGGTTTTTTTTTTTCTGATTTTTTATTTTAGTACCGATTTTATGTTGTGTAGTACCAAATTTCTGCTTTGAGTACCAATATTGTTGCTGAGATGTGAAGAATCTTTGCTAAAATCTTTGTTGAATGTTGATTTATGATATAATTTGTCACACCCCCGGACCAGACGGCGGAAACGTCCGAAGGCGGGTGACTTCATTGTGCAGTATCATAACAATTGAATATAAATGAAACAGAGCAATCCAAACATCATACATTGAGATAACAAACTTACATTGTTTACATACTGTATTTGTTCTTCGAGTTACACAAAAGAGACATAAGCAAAAAATCCAAGCTACAGCTAAAAATCTTGCCTCCGCGTCCTTTGTTACTTGCTTATTAGATCCCTGAGAATACAAGTCGTTTTGAAAAGCGTCAAGTAAAAAGTTGGTGAGTTCATAAGCATTTTTGTATAAAATCGTTTACACTTGTTTAGAATCGTTCGTATTGTACTTTCAGAAAATCCGATATTTTCTATGAAATCGTTTGAAGTCTTGCCTTGAAAATCATGGATATATGTGTGCATGTCATTACTTTTGTTCATCCTTATAAGGAGTGATCTTTGAAAAGTATTGTAATTTGTGAAAGCGAGTTGTGTTCGAGAATAGCTCTTTTGAATAGTAAAAATCAACCGTTTCCAGAAAAATCTCTTATTTTCAAAAAGGAAATATGGTTGAAAATATTGTTCCTCTTATCGAGTAAAATTGAATGTGCGTTCTAGTTTATCGTTATCGAAATCGTAGAAAAATCGTTCTCTCCAGAAAATCCTATATTTTCTGCTATAAAATATTCGTAAGTTCTAGTTTATCGTTATCGAAATCGTAGAAAATCGTTTTCCCCAGAAAATCCTATATTTCCTGCTATAAAATAATCGTAAGTTCTAGTTTCCAACTATGTATATGTGTGGGTTAGTTTATCGTTATCAAAACCGTTTACAAACGTTTTCCATAGAGTCCTACGTTTTTTAATTTGTAAAAATAGCAGTAGTACGACTCTATACTATTTAGGAGAAAGAATCAACATGGCTATTGTGGACATTCTACTCGATGAAGAAGGACAGTCAACACAACAAATGCGGACCATCACCTATCATGTGTAGGACAGTCAACACAACGTGCCAAAATTTATTTATGAGGTTTTCCTTACATAAATTTCTAGTTAATAAAACATGTTCTAGTGAGTCGTTATAACCATACTAATCTGACGAAGTGCTTGTTTTGGCATTTTTCAGGAGCCCTCGGTTTGGAAAAGACATTTGTCACCCTAGACTGGCCTGTCTAACTGTAGCGAACAGCGAAGGTGCGGGGTGTCAACCCCGTATAGATCTATACACAAATTCTCGCTCTCCCTCCAGGAGAGTCTGGCTATAACTCCTTACAGGACTTAGACGTACACTAATATTTTTATATTTAGGTACTTTTGAGATTTGTCTGACTAGAATATTAACAACCTTTTGAGCAATCGTTAGAGATCCATTATTTGTTAGATAAATAATGAAATTCGTACTTGTTGAATAAAAATATCGTTCTCGTTCCATATCGTTGATTGTGCTCGTTAACTAGGTGCTCGTGTTCGTTCCTTTTCGTTTATTGAAAAATAAGTCATTTTAGTCAAGAGAAAAAGAGTCAAGTTATAATTTGTATAAATTTATAACTGCCGGTTATGACACGCATTTTCTGTTTTATGACATGTAGAACATTACTTATGTTGTTGGAGGTTTTACGACAGCAGTTTATGACATGCAAATATTTCTGTCATAAAGGCTCTATTTATGTATTTTCTTGACGCAAACTTTTATGTTGAATATTTATAAAATACTCCCTGATAGTTTGCAAAATAGTCACAAAGTTTCTATTTTCGAAAAATCACTAGAAATGGTGTCCACTTAGTAAGGTCCCTTTTTATAAATTTTATCTTTAGACATGAAAGCATAGATAAAGGGTTAAGTTGGACACACTCAATAGTTGGGAGGCTCTTTTGCACAAATTATCCTCTGTTCTTTATGAAATTGAGAAATCCTACGTTCATGAGTATATTACTAAAATATTAATTTAATAATATTTCACACACACATACAAACATACGTATATATGCAATCATTTAAGAGTTTAGGCAAGATTTGACTTGTACTCTCCCCCAAAAACATTAAAACATTGAAAAAGGTAGGGTATGAAGGTCACCTTGAGTTGGTTGAGGAGTTGTTTGGAGTTATGGAGTGAAGATCTCAAGCTTAAACTTTTGGCTGAGATGAAGAACTTCCCTAGGAGGGATGTTTTCCTAAGGATGATCATCACATATTATTATGAGCAAAATAATATGGATCCATCTTGAAATATTATAAAATATTAGATGAGTGGAGGAATTTACCTTAAAATTTCCCAGGAAGAAGTTGAGAAATTTCCTTTCAGCAAGATCCCCTGTTCTTGCTTGAAGATGAGTTTTTGAGAGAAAATGGGAAAAGTGTGGGAGAATGTGAAGTCTAAACTCCTTAATGTCGTTGCTTTGAGGATGAAAAGGGAGGGAATCTTTGGTGCATGGGTATCTGGTGGTCCATGCATGGATATTTGGTGGGTAAAGCATGGAATACTGTGATTTGCATGGGAAATGAGAACTCCATCAAATCACAAAGTCAACCTCTTTGTCCTTATCTTGATTTAGGATAAGGTTTTCCTAAATCCTAAGCTTTTATTTTATGTAAATATAATTTAAATAATTAAATTTGGCATTAAATAAAGGCTTTAGGGGTCTTAGTTAAGAAAAACACGAGTTTGGTGGGATTCCCGACCTCAAAATACCCCAAAATGAAGAAAATGTCCGGAATAGTCCAAAATTCGGAGCTAAATGGTGAAATCCGGAGCCATTATGCGAATTCTGAAGTTGTAGTTAAATTTCCGGAGCATTTCTCAAAATTCCGGAGTCAACAAGAGGGTTTCGAAGTGTAATTCCTCTTGGCTCCTAAGAAGGTATTCCGGACTAAGAGGGTTCCGGACCAAGAGGTTCAGGAGCAAGAGGTTCAGGAGCAAGATGTTCAGGAGCAAGAGGTTTAGGACCAAGAGGGTTCCGGACTAAGAGGGTTCCGGACCAAGAGGGTCCTTTTGAGGTTCCTCTTCCGGTTTTGAGCTGTTTTCGACAAAGGAAGGTGCTTAGAGAGATTTGAGAGAGATTTGAGATACATGGAGAGATTTGGGAGAGATTTCACATTCTTGGAGAGATTTGGGAGAGATTTCACATACTTGGAGAGATTTCGCATATGGGAGAGATTTGGGAGAGATTCCACATACTTGGAGAGATTTGGGAGAGATTTCACATGCTTGGAGAGAATTGGGAGAGATTTCACATACTTGGAGAGTTTTCATTCTAACACTTCATGGATCATTAGGAACTCATATTGTAAACTTAGAAGTGTTAGCACAAGTCTCACAATAGTACTTGCTTACTTGAGGACGAAATTTCCTAGCCAAAAGGGCTAGTTGTGACATAATTGTTCTTATAGCAAATTTTCTGCTCAAATTTATATTTTGGTTTATGAATTTTTGTGTTGAATTGGTATGAATGTTTGGTAAAATCATAAATCTCTGCTGAAGTCATATATTTATATGCTGAAACCATAAACTTATATGCAATTTTATATGTTGAAATCATAAATCTTTGTTGAATAAGTCTTTGCTGAAATGAGTTTTTTTAAACTTATTTTCTAAATTGTTATCACTTGTATTGCTTGAATGGAGATCATGTTTATGCTTATATGCATGTTTGTGCTTAAATCGTTGAATATGCTAAAATTATTTGTTCATTGTGTTGTATAATCGTTGCTTATATGGTTTTTTTGTTCATACATGATGTATTGTTGTTGAATATGCTAAACTTATTTTTTGATTATGTTGAAATATGATTAATCTTTGTAGCTAAAGTATGTATTCTATATATTTTTTTTGTTATTAGCAATGGGAGATAAACATACATGGACCAATGAGCAAACAAAATGCTTATTGCTCACTTGTATTGAGGAAGTACAAACCGTGGGTAGAAAAGGTTTGAGTTTGCACAAACAATCACGACACAAGTTAGGAACAATCATTAAGGAAAAGTATGGCGTGGATTTGAATCAACGACAATTAAAAAACGCCTATGATAACCTTAAAGCCAAATACACAGGATGGTTATACTTAAAAAACAAAACTGGAAACCCTTACAATCCACAAACAAACACTTTTAACTTAACAAATGAGGAGTGGGAGGACTTTAAAAAGGTATATATATATATATATATATATATATATATATATATATATATATATATATATATATATATATATATATATATATATATATATATATATACGCACACATATTTATATATATTTTGTTTATATAGTTGCTATTTATTCTTATATTACTTTTGTTGCATTGATTGCGTTTAGGGACATCCGAAAGCCGCTTCTTTGAAAACCGTCGCATTATTGTTTCCAGAGCTTTGTGCAGAACTCTTTGATGAAAACAGTGCATCTGGTAATCTCAGCTATGCCACATCCCAAACACTATCGGGACATGGATCATCTTCTTTCCATGTCGCACCACTACAGCTTATGGATGTCCCTTCCATTAACATAGATGATGATGATTTCTTTTCCAATCATACTAGTGAGCATTTTACTCAGCCTCCACCTTCCGCTGCTTCACCTTCTACTGATTCACCTTCTGTTGCTTCACCTTCTGGTAACCCCAACAAAAGGGCTAAACCCTCAACTCCTAGACCTCGAGCTCCTAGTGCCTCACTTGATCCAACTTCTTGTGCCTCGCCTAAAGCTTCTATTACTGCTGACGATTTAGCACTGGAGATGCAAAAAGCTCTACGCCATTTGACTCAAGGGCCAACAATTCCCCAATGTTTAGAGAAGCTTGAGTTGCTCGAGTTAGACCCAGTAGACCCTCTACGATTTGTTGCGTATCACATTTTTGTAGGGACCATGAATATAAGAGAGATGTGGGTAAATTTGCCTAATGATCCACAAATATTAAGAGGATGGATCGAGATGACAGCTACAAGTTTAGGAGTTTTAAAGGATGGAAAGATTGTTCATTAAGTTTATATGTTTGAGTTGTTTAGGTTTTAATTGCATGTTTTGGAACTATATGGTTATGTTTTTTGGTTATTTGCTACTTGAATGTTATTTGTAGTATTTGGTACTTGAATGTCATGTTATTTGGTACTTCAGATTTATGTTATGTTATTTGGTACTTGAAATTTATGTTATGTTTTTTGGTACTTGAGATTTATGTTATGTTTTTTGGTACTTAAATCTTATGTTATGTTATTATCTTATGTTATGTTATGTTTTGTTGATTAATAGGTTTGTAATGGATCACGACAAAAATATACTACTAATAATTCTTATGTACTTTTACGTCCGCTACTTTCGGAAGAGGGGTGTCAAACGAGTGGGGGACAACGATTCGGAAATGGCGGGACATGAATTTACATTAGAGTTACTTCACCGTAATCCTCTACAATGTCTTGAAGTGCTACGCATGTCCCGTGAATCATTTTTCTGACTATGTGCTCATTTTAGAGTAAACTACGCGTTAAAGGATAGCAAACATGTGTCGGTTTAGGAGAAGATGGCTATGTTTTTGATGATGATCGGTCATAACCAACGTTATGTGATTATCAAGCGCAGATTTCAACACTCAAAGCAAACAATTCATAAGTTTTTTCATGAAGTGTTGGACAAAATGTTGCTTTTCGCACATGACATTATAGTACCAACTTCTTTTAATCCGAATCCAAACATTCTGGGACATAATAGGAGGCTATGACGGGTGTTCAAGGGAGCAGTTGGTGCACCTGATGGCACTTTGATACATGCTGTTGTCCCTGCAAACAAACGGGATTTATATAGAAGTAGGGGAAAAGGCGATTGTTACAAAAACGTATTGGCAATATGTGACTTCAACATGATGTTTACATTTGTTGTGGCCGGTTGGGAAGGGATAACACACGATTCTAGAATTTTGTCAGAAGCATTAGAAAATCCACATGCACCATTCCCGCTTCCACCATCAGGTAAATTTATGGTTATTTAAATAGTTTTATCTTAGTTTGAAAAATAAATGACTTTTTTTTTGTTTTTTTTTACAGATAAATATTATCTTTGTGATGCCGCCTATGCAAACATTCGAGGTTTTATGGCACTATACCGTAATGTGAGGTATTGGCTTGAAGATTTCCGTCGAAGACATGCATTAACGAATAAATAAAATTTAACCATGCACACGAAAAACTTCGGAATGTCATTAAGCGTGCTTTTGGTGTCTTGAAAGCACGATTCCCTATATTGAAGAGGATGGCACCATTCTCATTGGTTACACAACGAAACATTACCCTAGCATGTTTTACGCTTCATAATTTTATAAGAAGAGAGGGACTATGTGATAAGTATTTTGGACGATATGATGAACCAAATGTCTCGGTTTGGAATAAAAATGCAGTCGTTGATAATGATGAAGATGAGATTCCAACACATGGTACTGCAGCGGACCGTGAATATATGACCCAGTTATGGGATGAAATTGCCGAACAATTGATGCAAAATATGGAATGAGAATTATTAAAGTTTGGTTGTATGAATTTTATTTAAAAATGTTATTGTAAGACTAATTTGGTTGTTTGAATTTTATTTCAATGTTTTAAGACTACAATTATTAAATTTTTGGTATTAAAAAACTATTTTCGGTTTATTAAATTACTTTATTTTAAATTTTTTAATATTTGCAGCATCCTGCAGACGTTAAAAAAACAAACATGCTTCTCATTATAGTCTGCAGCACTTTGGTCCACCTCTTCTGCTGCAGAGGGCTGCAGAGGTGGTCCGCAGACTTCAGACAGTTTCACTTTGAAAAAACAAACAACACCTTAGACATCACTACATCCTTCTTCTTTGTTCTTCATTTTTCTATTTTCTTAGTGGCCAAGAACGAAAAAAACTAGGGTTCCAACACATTTTCTCTGATCGACGTCAGTGATCAGGCAACCAACCGACAATGTCATCCTCGATGCCAAACCCTAATGGACTCTACCCTGTAGTGAAGCTCAACTTCAAAGGTATTTCTTCGAAATCTTTTCTCGTACAAACATGGTATGAAATTCACATTCAATGATCATGATCTTTCTGGAATGACATACTCTGAATGTATCAACTTTCTCAAACGGTTCATGCAAGAAAGTATAAAGAAGTTATACTACTGTGAGCCAGGTAAGCCCTAATTATCTGGGATAGCTGCTATTGCTAATGATGTAGACTATGCTTCTTTCATTTTTGATGCTTATGGGACCGATGGTATAATTTCCCTTTATGTGGACCATGATGATCAATGAATAGAGGACTGGTTTGGCTCTAAGATAGAAGAGGAAGAATATGGTGACGATTCATGCATTTATGGTGGTGAAAATGAAGATGAAATTGAAAACCTTAGAGATATGGAGGTGGACTTTAATGAGGATGAGGTCACTATGAACATAACAAAGCGTGATGATTTTCTGTCTGAATTATGTGGTGAAGAGGAAGAAGGAAATGATAATAACACAGGTGATGACACTGATCGGGGTGAAGAGGGGGAAAATGTAACTCAACAACATTCGATTTTTAATGAGTCAAGTCCATGGAAAAAACAGTACCCAATACTTGGTATGAGATTCAAAGATCCAGCTCAATTAAAATCTATGTTATGCAACTATCTTGTTTCCAGTGGGTACCAACTTGGCTTTGAGAAATTGTAAGTCCCCAATCTGCTTATGTATCAATCAGATCCATTTGATGGTGTGGAATCCCGATCAAACGGATGATGTCGGATCTAATGAAAAGAGGGAGAAGAAGAAGATGATGAATCTTGTATGATTTTGATTAGAATGAAGATCCAAATACAAGATTCACACAAAACTTACACACACTTAAGCTCCTCTCTTGTCTCTCCCTTTCTCTCTCTACAATATACTCTCATGCCTCTCTTTACTCCTCATCCACCTAACATCTATATATATGGTAGACATGGGCCGTGAATGGGTTCACGGCCGTGAACCAGTTCACGGCTGTAAACACTACCTGGGCTGTGAACAGTTTTCAGTCCTAGACAGAAAATGACAATTTCCTAGAAAAGCAAAGTATAAACCATAATTTAGACCTAACAATCTCCCCTTTGGTTTATAGCTTTCTTTTCTAGGAAATTGTAATTTTCTGTCTAGGACTGAAAACTGTTCACGGCCCAGGTGGTGTTTACGGTCGTGAACCCATTCACGGCCCATGTCTACCATATTATATAGATGTTAGGTGGGTGAGGAGTAAAGAGAGGTGTGAGAGCATATTGTAGAGAAAGAAAGGGAGAGAGAAGAAAGGAGCTTAAGTGTGTGTAAGTTGTGTGTGAATCTTGTATTTGGATCTTCATTCTAATCAAATCATACAAGATTCATCATCTTCTTCTTCTCCTTCTTTTCATTAGATTCGGCATCATCCGTTTGATCGGGATTCCGCACCATCAAACGGATCTGATTGATACACAAACAGATTGGGGACTTACAAGTGGTATCAGAGCTTGGATTGTATTAAACAATTTTGTCAGATCTGGAGCTTATTTGATCTTATTTTTGAAGGATTTTTGCGTTTTTGGATAGATCTCTGAAAATTAGGGGGGTTTGTTCTTTGCATTTTTTATAAAAACGAGTTTTGGAGAAAAAATGGTGAAAAACGTCGTTTTTCTTCGCATTTGTTGAAGGGTGTACGACCTTTGAAGGGTGTACGACCGAAGAAGGGTTCATGGCCCGAAGTTCGTTTACGGTCCTCGGAGTGTACCATCCTCGGTTTACGGCCAGCGTCACACATTTTCGTTTGGGGTTCACGGTCCTCGGTGTACGACTCAACAGCCTCGCAAATGTTTGGTCACAAGTGTTTAGTCACGTGTTCGGTCAGGCGTGTTCGGTTATGTGTACGGCCCGCGGTTCATGGCCAGCCACACTTTGGAGTTCACGGATCAGCCTCGTCCTCGCATCGCAATCTCAGCCTCGCACCTCGTCCTCGCATCCTCGCACGCGCATCTGAAAAAAAATAGGAAACAAAATTGGGGGTGCCGGGGATCGAACACGGGTCTCCCATTCTTTCCTCATTCGCGTCTTACCAGTTGGGCTAGGCTGAATCTTGTTACAAGCCTTCGAATTTTAACTCAAATATTATACCCTCAGTTCCTACTTTCGCATTTTTAACACTTTTAGCCCAAAAACCAATTTCTTTTATTTTTAAATTTCATTTTCAACCCAAAAAGTTTAGTTTTAAATTTTTGACTTTTATTTTTGACTTTTGACCTTAAATTTTGACTTTGACTTTTAAAGTTTGACCTTTAACTTTAAACTTTGAATTTTTCGTTTATCTTTTAAATTTTCAAATTTAGCTTTTCGGTTTGACCTTTAAGTTTGACTTTTCAAGTTTGACTTTTAAGTTTGACTTTTTTAAATTTGACTTTTAGGGTTTCAAGTCAAAGGGCATTTTTGGTAAACAATGAGTTCCTCAAACATCAAAGTCAATGAAATTTCCTTGGAGAATTTACGTGTGCATTACGAATTATTACGTAGAGAAAATGAGGATCTAAAATATGAGAGGTACACTATTAGGAAAGAACAAAACCATTAAAAGAAAAATTAGAGTCCAAAATTAAAGATTTCAAGAAACTGCAAGAAGATTACAGCAACAAGTGTGAGAATTATGATCACATCAAGAATAAACTTGCTGATGTAACTGAAGAACTTGACACTTTGAAAATTAAGTGTGGAAAAACAGATGTTAGTTTAAAAAATTATACTGCGTCAAGTAAGACAGTCGAGTCCTTAGTTGAAAAACAATTGACTTTTAAAGATAATCAAACCAAGGGTCTATGGTATGATAAAGTTCCTCCTCCTTTTAATCACACTTATCAGTTTAACCCTTTAACCAAAGAAGAAATTGAAAATGAAGCACACCTTAAGTATGCCCAACCCCCTGCTTCAGCTTCAGTTAAGACTGAACAATCAGGGCCAACTGAGGGTGCTGAGATGAAAAATACTGATGTTTCTACTTCTTGTGCAGGTAAAGTAGCGGAAGATGAGAACAAGGAGAACCCTATTGAACAAACCAATGACTCCTTGAACTCTGAATCTGTTGCTTCTAACACAGTTGCTTCGAACAATCCTGCTATTGACAAATACAGGCCACTAATTCCAGTGAAACAGAGTGCCTGTTGCAAGTGTGCATGTGGGAACAACCAGCGACAAGGCAAAGACACGCCACCAGGGGCAGGAAGAAACAACTTCCCGGTGAAGAAAAAGACATGTTTTCACTGTGGAACACCTGGACACATTGCCTGAAATTGTCCAAATCGCGCATACGTTCCCTACTACGCACAAGGATGGCAAAATGCGCCAAGAGGGAGATACCCCAAAATAAGCCCTTCGAGGCGACGTTCAAGCAACGGTGACTGGAACGTGTAGAAGGCCAAGAATCAAAATCCCAAGGTCAAGCAAGGAATGCCGGCCAAGAAGCCAAATCCAAGAGATGCTCCCGTGAAGACAAAATCAAAGTCATCTCAACAGCCAAATTCAAGTTCAAAAGCAAGAGACAAGGCACCCATCGGATCGAACAAGAAATGGGTTAAACCCAACTACAGATGGGTACCAAAGGTTCAATCTCCCAAATCATCTAATGCGTCTAATATTTCTTCATCTTCTGTTTGTGATAAACAGGATATGTCATGGGAGAGAGTTCCTTGCACAGATGACAAAGGTCAACCCAGTTTCAAAATGGACTGGGTTCCAAAGACCAACTAATCCCGCTCTTTGTCGGAGCAGCTATGGAGGCATATCATCAGACTTCGGTTTGTTAGTAGTAGCTGTTCCAGGCACATGATAGGAGGCATTTCTCAACTGTACAACATTCAGAACATTGCTTGAGAGTATGTGTCCTTTGCGGGAAATGAAGTAAGGAAGGAGAGGATCACTCATGGGGTTAGTGCTTAACGATGTGAAGAATTTTCGGATCTGTTATGAGATTATGCGTGCTGTTCTCAGACCTTCTGGATGCAAATTCAATCGGTGACTTACGGTTTGAGTTTTTCTTATCTATACTCCTGAGTTTATCTTACACTGTTTAATTTCAAAGACTTTTTTCTTTAATTTCGTTATATGTCTTTCTTTAGTAGGTTGTTTTGGGAAGTGATATGAAGTATAGTGCTAAAGGGCAATTTATGATGCGTGTAATGCACTAAAGCCGAATTGTCTAGACTTTGTATTCAATGTGCTGGTAGGCACAAAGGATTCAAAAGGACTAGACTCAGTTTGAAAATTTGAAAGGACTTGACTAATATGAACTTAAATAGTTTCATTTGGACTGACCATACAATGCTTGGGTAGATTGAGCAGTGAGATAAACATGGGAGCCTGCAAGATACACTAAAAGTTAATTATCTTGAACTGTGGCTGAACATTTCCTTGATGTATGGACTCATGTCCTTAATTCAAGTATTGATAGGGCAACTGGGGGGTTCTGATAAAGTAGGTATGTAGGAAATTATTTTCTTGCTTTCTATCTGTCAGTCATATGTTGCTTCCTTTGCGTGATTGGAATATATCCGACCTGTAATGCAACATATGCAACTCTATCTCTATGCATTTCCATATCTATGAAATTCTTTCTATCTGTTAGCCATATGTTGTTCCCTTTGCGTGATCGGAAGATCCGACCTGGGACACAGCATATGCATTATACTATCTCTCTAAACCCTTATCTATATTACTCATATGTTGTTCCCTCTGTGTGATTGGAAGACATCCGACCTGGGATACAACATATGCACTTCTATATCTGATTTCTTTCTTAATGATTGAATACTCACCTAAAGTAAGCAGTTCTTTTGAAGTTCTTGATTACCGAGATATATCGAGAAGTGGGAAACATGTTCTAGTACATCTAAAGTTGAACCATTGAATAGGTTGTCTGTAGATCTTGCTGCTTAATTTAAGTGGACAACAATATCCTTGGTCGTCGTCAGCTAAATGTCCATTTAGGAATATATATCACAATGACTTGTCACTTATAATCTGTCCAAATTGCCAACATCCTTTGTGTTTAAGTGGACCACAATACCGGTGATTGACCAGATCTAGACATGCAGGCGTGTGCTGATAAACGATATTGGATTGCTTGACAACTTTGATCCCAAATATTTTTGTTTCTGTTAAACTTGTTCATAGGTTTCCTCTACGCACAAATTTGTTATAGTTCATATTGCTTGTGTATCAATCAGATCCGTTTGATGGTGCGAAATCCCGATCAAGCGGATGATGCCAGATCTAATGAAGAAGAAGGAGAAGAATAAGATGATGATGAATCTTGTATGATTTGATTAGAATGAAGATCCAAATACAAGATTCACACACAACTTACACACACTTAAGCTCCTCTCTTCTCTCTAACTATCTCTCTCTACTATATGCTCTCTCACCCTAGCCTCACCCTCATCACATGTACTCCTCACCCTATATATATATATATATATATATATATATATATATATATATATATCTATATATATATATATATATATATATATATATATATATATATATATATATATATATATATATATATATATATATATATGAGACATGGGCGGTGAACCCGTAAACACAACCGTAAACACATATTACTTAACAGAAAAATACATTTTCCTAGAAAAGTAAAGTATAAACCAATATTTTGACCCAACAATCTCCCCCTTGGTTTATAGCTTTCTTTTCTAATTAACCCAACAGAAATGTAACATCCCGATGATAAGGTACTTCTAATTCCAACCCTATAATTTAATTATGTTTCATTTTGGTCCCTAAGTTCAAGAAAATGTACAAAAGGAGCCCTAATGGCATTTTCGTAATTTGGCCGTGGGAGTACGTGTAGCGCCCGCAGATTCGGGCTAGTTAATTTAGAGACAATGAGCGTCAAAAATGACTTTTTGATAAAAGATTATTTAGATTAAATAATCTTAACCAAGTTATATTATATGTCACAAGGGTTCCGTACATATAAAGAATGCTGAAATCCGAGTTATAACGAAGAAGTTATGACATGTCGAAGTTTCACGACAAAACCGACACGACACCGGGAATCGTAAAAATTGAGTTTGTGATAAAATACTTTTTATCCTTAGTGATCTAAAATAAAGCTTTAGAGTACGTCTCTACCTACGTGTGGATATAAAGAACGTTAAAAACGGAGCTCGTATGCAAAAGTTATGACCTTCCGAAGATGTAGCTGTCTGAGAGCATGCCACGTGGCAGAAACCCTAATCTGTCAAGGCTCATGACGTGAGCATGTTTTCTCACGATGTGAGGATTCAAATGGAAACTTTTCAAGGCTAGAATGCAGATGGAAAGTCTACGGAGTGATAAGTTTAGGGCTCACGATGTGAGCATGAATTCTCACGACGTGAGGAGTCAAACGGACACCTTCCGAAGCTAGAAACGCAAATGGAAAGTCTACGAGGTGATCAGCCATGGCTCAAGACGTGAGCATTGATTCTTACGACGTGAGAGGGCCAAAAACAGCCTATAAATACCAAGCTCGACCCTAACCATTCCTTACACCATACATTCTCTCTCTCTCTCTCTCTCTCTCTCTCTCTCTCTCGTTTGCTGAAGGCATTCCGCGTCCCGAGCCCAATGATCACGAACCACTGACCGTTTCTAGTTAAATTCTATCAGATCACGCTACTAATGTGAGTGCATAGTTACTTTCATCTTATGCATAGATATGAAGTATTTAATATAAACTAGTTGTGAGACCCATGTATTACATGGGTTAATTTTAAAAAAAAAATTGTTAAATATAAATGTCAAAATATTTGAAACCTTTGAATTTATAAGAAAATAATAAAAATAATGATTTATTATAATGAATATGTTTTTTATCTTTTAAATTTAAACAAATAATTTAAATAAGGAAAAGAAACTAATGAGCTTTAAATTTGTGAATTTTGAATTTAAAAGGTAAGTTTGTTAATGAAATTAATATCTATTTATTACTACATTTATTGTAATTATTATATTAAAATATTATGTGGAATTTAATAAAATAGAAAAACTCATAAAATAACATGTGGAAAAAAATTAATTCAAAATAACCACAAAATAACATTTGACAAATTGAATAAGAGTGTGACAAGTGGCAAAAAAAAAACCTTCATTTATTAGAGAGAATTACGTGTTATGTGTGCATATTATCTGTGTTCTTGATATCTATTTTGGATGAACAATTTTATACATGTTTTAAATGATTTAAACTGTATATGTATTTTATATCTACAAATATGTTGGGTAAAACATGGGTAGATGAATTAGACGATGTGTGATGAAATAATAATTGATGAGAGGTCTCGATGTTTAAGATGATCTAGTCATCTAGCAGAGTATAGACAACGACCGCAGACTATTCTAAACAGTCCAGTGGAACGGTAGCAGGCTCATAACCTGTAGGTGTTTTTGAACTAGGTGTTCATTAAGTATTTTTGAACTAAGTGTTCACTAGGTATTTTTGAACTAAGAGTTCACCAGGTATTTTTAAACTACGTGTTCACTATGTGTTTTTTAACTACGTGTTCACCAGATGTACTCTAAATATCCTGGCAGCTGCGCCTAAAGGATAATATTGGCAGCTGTGTCTAACCTTTGCACTACATGTTCACCGGTTGTAATCTATAAACCGTGGCAGCGATGGACTTCGTGCCTATTCCTTAGGACAATCCTTAGGAATAAATATTGAGGGATAGATGATTCTTAGGGAAGGTATTTAATAATAAAGAAGATAATAGGGATGGGTAATTGGGTTATTTTCTTGATGATGAAACATAATAACTTTATTATTATGGGTTGAAAAACGTTATGTACTCACCAGGTTTCCCAACCTGACCCACTCAGTCTATTTGTATCATAGGTGTCGATACGAAGTTATATTACACTGAGAGATTAAAGGAGATGTAGATCACAAGTGTAAATGAATGTAAGGTCTGTTTATGCTTATGTTTCTGTATTGACGATGACATCCCAAAGTTTTAATATAAACAAAATACATTTCTTCTGAAATGCTTTGATAATATATTTATCATGTTTTTCTGGGAACTAATTCCGCAATATTATTCGTTAATAATGAATACTCTGATTTTCAAATAAGCATAAATAATTTTTTTTTAAATAACCGTGAATTTGGGGATGTCACAGTACGCAATGTACGCCAAGCGTACAAGGGCGCGCCCTAGTACGCGGGTCGTACATCAGTGTACGCAGGGCGTACTTGCCAAATATGGAAACTCTAATTATTAAGGTGTGACTTGTATTTAAGCATTCTTATGGCCTCATTTCCTTCACCCTATCTGCCTCCATCCATCTCATACATTTGTGCAACCCTAGTTTCACCTTGAGTAGACTTTTTCAAGCTTAAAGTGTGTTTTTGGTGCCTTAGAAGAAGCAGAAAGGAGGCCAAGCTCATCTTGAAGGAGTGGAACACTTGGATCTAGGATTTCTACATCAATTTCAACCATTCTAAGGTATAAAGCTTGCAACTGTATCCCTCTAGCATATAGATCTAGATTTTGATGTCTTTATGCAGCTTTTTGGTCCCAAAATGTTAGATCTTGCACATGACATGTTCATGACCCTTAACTTGTCCTTTTAGACCCTATGAGGGGTCTTAAGTCATAAAAATGGGTTCCAAATAGCTAGTTTTGCTCCATGCACCATTTAGAAGGTCTTAATGGAATAAGACCTTGAGTTAAGCACTTATTGGTCATGCTAAGTCAAATAGTTGGAGACTTTATGACTCCTAAGAGTATTTAGCCATGGATCTGAATTATGGACGTAAGAGCTTAAGCCATTACACTCTTAATGGATTTTGGACTTCTGTGAAGTACAACCCAAGTACTCGGAGTACCCCCTGCATATTAGGTCAACCACCCTGATGGTCGTCAACATGCGAGGCTGCATGTACGCCCAACGTACCTCCAGAGTACACCCCATGTACGCACACTAAGTTTACTCAGTCGAGTTGAATTGGTTGGGTTGACTCGGCTGGGTTGACTCAGTTGACCTAGTTAGTTTGACGAGTTTGACTTTGACCAAGTTTGACCTTGAGGGTATTTTGGGTATTTGGGAATTTTGATGGAAATTGATCATTTAGTGGGAATATTTGTCGGTTAGAGAGCTGAGATTCGGAGTCGGGACCTAATCAACTTCTATTTAGTCTGTGAGGTGAGTTATCCTCACTGTACTTACAGGTCGAAAGCACCAAGGCCGGACCATTAGATTGTTATCCTGGTTTATCGTATGTTGGTATGATGTAGTGATCTGTTAGATCTGTATCCTGGTATATAGGATGATGCTATGCTTAGTGATCTATAAGACCAGTCTGATTGTCTGTTGACTACTTACATTTATGCTTATCTGTTATGTATATGTCGAAATGGTTTATGTGTGGTTGAGTTGAGGTGGACCAGTGAAGACTAAGGACCATGAGACCTAGGGCGTCCCGAATAGACTACAGGCCTGAGTGGCATACTAGTCAGACCGAAGGCTCGAAGAACGTTCCAGATAGGCTGAAGGCCCGGTGAGGCATACCAGTCATGTTGAAGGTTCTGTGAGCGTACCAGATAGTCTGTAGGCCGGTGGGGAGTTCCAGCCAGGCTGAAGGCTCTATATGCATGATGTTTGTTATTATGATTATGTGTTGTGTTAGTACTTTGGGGGAACTCACTAAGCGTTGGCTTACAATTTTTGGTTATGTTTCAGGGACTTTGGATGACCGCGGGAAGGCGAAGGTGTGACCGTACACATCCTCTTATTTATGACTTATGATTTTGGGAGACTATGATGCTTGAAAATGTTTTGAAAACAATGATTGTAAACAATTTATGAATTTGGGTTGGTTTAAAAAGTTTAAATTTCTTGTGATTTTTATGAGTGTTACAAGAAAAATGATAGGATAAGATTGTTGGTTAAGTGTTGCAAGGGTGAGTGCACATTCATGTTGTGGGCATCTTGGATGTGTGATGAATCAAGCTTCCAAATTAAGTCTTTAAAGCCAGATCACAAATGTACAAGGAACTACAAGTTAGGGTCCATGGTCATTTATGCTTGGATAGGGAGTCATTATACAAGAGAGTTCTTAGATAAAAGATTAATGTTTGAAATCTTAGAACAGTTGTGTCACAAAAGTTTGTGTAAGGTCCTAAAAACAGGATCTTAACCAGTGATCAAGCAATCTAACAATCAAACAATATAAGAATGGAGTAGAAGAAGATTAAACCAAAGCTTGCACACGTTTATATCAGAAAAAACGTCTAGTACAACTTGGACACAATGACCGTAAACTCAGAGGATCATCAACAACAACTAACAGACTCAAACACATCCTATATATAGGGAGAAAAGACTTGGCCGTAAACAGGTTTACGGCCGTAAACCTGTTTACGGACGTAAACACATTCTGGGCGTAAACTCACCAAAAACACATCAATTACATGCTAATGACTCAATAAGACCTATACATTATTTAGCCTAGCCCAAACCATTAACTAGACCCTTCAATCTCCCCCTTGGTTTGGGGCTAGCCGTGACTCAAGCCTTTTCAATTATAAGCACATCGGATCCTCCCATTGCCCCTTGCCACATCTCTTTTCTAATAATCTCAGCAACCATTGTTGTGTACTCTTTAGCAGCAGACTCGAAAAACTCTTCAGCCACCTTGATCTGATGTAGGGCCAAATGATGAATATCCCACTTTCCAAATTGAAGTAGGTCCTTTTTGTCGAACAAGCGAAAGCAACCATCTTGGAACTTGATGATAGCAGTCGCAGTGGTTTCATCATAGACCCAATAAAGCATGTTTGCAAGAGATCCATCAATGAAGGTCTGAAGCACTGGAATTTGTCTAACTTGATTGGTTAGCGGCCACATGACAGTCTGGAAGGGCTCAATTGTCTTGGGATCCAGTACTTTAGGGAAACTTTTAATGAAAGACTCAGCAGTCTTCATGCCAGGAAATCCCTTCTTTACTTGGTCCTCCAAGAATAGCTTGAAGTGAGTTGCCCGTGGATCACTTGATGGATTTGCAAATGGAGCATTTGATAATTCAGAAAGATCCATCCTTGTCCATGGACTGAAATCATGGAAATCGTTGTAATACTCCATATTTTTGCTTTTGCGCTTTACTATCCACATGTTCAGCCTATCATGAAAGCCCCATGAGACAATTCCACTTCTATCACCGTACCTTTGCCCAAATTTTCTCTTTTCAAGATCAGTGACGGTGATTTTTGGTTACCCTTCAGGATCGTTTTGATCTGAGCTCTTTTTGAACATTAGTTGCTTTTTCTTATCGGATGCTACTAATTTGGCACGTTTTAATGCAGCAACGCTGGGCGCTTGAACGGGTTCCTTTTCAAAGCGATCAACGATCCGAGTACTTCTTTGAGTGGGCGGGTCAGCAGGAGGATCTTGAGATGACTGTCCAACACTAAATTGTTGAACTGATGACTTGAACTTGTCGCCAAATTCTTTTGCCAGTTTCTTCTTTAAGTCAAAGTAACTTGCAGTTAAGGATCCCAGATGGGTTTGCAGATAAGAAATTTGCTGAGATTTTAGAGTTTTGTCCGCTTCAAGATCTGCAACCTGAATTTTAAGTTGGGCCTTTTCAGCTTCAAGATCAGCCACACGGATATCAAGCTCAATATTCTTCTGGTTGAGCATGCTAATCTCCTTTTGAAGTCCAAGAATGGTGGGATCACCCTCTCCTGAGTGGCCTTCCTCAATAAAAATTCCTTTAGCTCGCGAGGAAGGCACTGAGCTTTGTTCTTGGGCCAGATGTAGAGCAAGCCTTTCAGAGGCAGCATCATGATAAGGCCTAAGAGGAGATGATCCCGAGGGAACTGATGAACCACCAGCTTCATAAAAGGTGCTTGGTCCTTCATGGGATGGAGAAGGTGAAGCAGCAAAAAAAGTAGTTATTGGTTGAGTCAAAAGGCCTTGAGATACTCTTGGAACAAAAACTCTCGGTCTTGGATCAAGTCTTCTCCTCTTCAATGTAGGCGGGGTGGTCTGAGTTGTCAACGATTCACTCACTGTTGGCTCAATAATAGGAATAACATCCTCAAGGGGAGGAATCCTTGAAGTTGTCTCCATGGGAGTTGAAGTGTAAGCCATTTGATTTGGAGTAGGAGGCGTTGTTTCAAGAACGTCTTCTGAAACCCTTATCTCCGTTGCTGGATGAGCAACATCATGGACAGTGTCAAAGAACGTGTCAAGATCTTCATTGGACAAGAAATTAACATTGCCTCCAAGATTCAAGGATATATTATCCTTGTCAAAACCTTTAAGATCCAAATCATTAAAAGAATCAGCATCATTTCCTTCGTTCTCTGT
Source organism: Lactuca virosa (assembly GCF_052849685.1). Classification (NCBI taxonomy): domain Eukaryota; kingdom Viridiplantae; phylum Streptophyta; class Magnoliopsida; order Asterales; family Asteraceae; genus Lactuca; species Lactuca virosa. The sequence continues at coordinate 284,984,872 of NC_136428.1, forward strand.
CTCATCCTCTGTCATTTCCTCGTTGAAATCACTCTCAACATGTACAGAGTGCAAGTCATGTTCTTCAGCTACAATAGCAGCAAGTGTAGCTTCATCATCTTCGTGATCGGAAACCGGAATAACATCATCTTCAGAGGTCACACGGTCTGATGATACATGAGACTCAGATGCCTCACATGAATCGGCAAACAAGCCAAACTTCACTAAGGGATACTTTCCTTGAAAATGAATTTTTCCCTTTCGGTTTTGCTTCATTGACCTGACGGTGTTCGGCCCAAGAGACTTCATGTCGAGGGTTTCTCCATCTTTAGCCATTTTGGGAAATTGTCCATTAATAAACACTTAAATGAACCTAGGGTACAACAAGAACTTATCCCTAGTCTTTCCTTTGATGTTTGTAATCAGTTCTTCGAGAATAAACTTTGAGAATTTGTAATTCAGTCCCGCAGCCAGAGAGATGATGGCACCAGTGTTTCTCAGAGAAATTTCATATGCCCCTGATTTTGTTCCGGATATACAGTTCACAAAGACGTGTGCCAAGAACCTCCAGTATGGTGGCAACAGCTTCTTTATAGTTGGAGGGAAGACACCTTCATATCCCATTTTGATGAGAAATTCTTCAACTTGGGCGATATCAATCTCAGAGGAGAAGGTTGATTGATCGTCAATTTTTAGAACATCCCTGATGAACTGTTCCGTGATGATGATTTTGCAATCTTTGACTGTAGCTTGAACAGAAAAAGATCCATCACTTCCTTTCTTCACTTCTGCTTAGCTCCAGAATTCTTTTATCAGGCCTTGAAAGATAGTTGGATTAACAGTCAGCGCAGTAGACAGACAACATTCTCGTAGTCCATGTATCATTGATTTAAATTCTCCATGAGCGATAGGGGGATCAGCCAGAAGAATAGCCAGATTGTGACTGTCAGCAAATTTGAGTCCTACCATTTCAATCTGCACTAAACCAAGCCAAGTGAGAAAAACAATTTAACTAGGCTTTTAAATCAACCAAAAATTGAAAAGTCAGAATCAGGTTGACCAAAATGGAGTTTGCGGTCAAAGGGGAGTTTATGGTCGTAAACACCTGGCCGTAAATGGCTGGTCGTAAACGATGATACTGAATTTTCACCGATTAAACCCTCAAAACATGTCGATTTGATGCGAGAATAACATATCCTTGATCGGAATCAGTGTACCTTCAAAGACAAAGGATCAATTTCATGATATTTCACAAAAAAAAAATTAGAGTGAGAGAGAGAGAGAGAGAGAGAGAGAGAATGAGTTTGCGGCCGAGAAATCAGAAATGAAGGATGGAGTGGTTTTCGGCTACAGTTCTTCCTTATATACCTGGTCAAAAATGTCATAGGCCGCAATCCACAATGCATAGAATAACGTCCAATACCCCAAAACTTTATTAAAAATAAAAACATTTTGAGGACAAAAATAAGAATAAAATAAGAAAATAAAATTAAAAAAAAAATAAAAAAAAAAATAAAAAAATAAAAAAAAAATAAAAGTAAAAATGAAATGAAATTCAATTTTAATAGGAATTTAAACTAATTTCACCTCTTTCTAACACTATTAATAAATTTTTTTTTGACATTGGGATCAAAGTTGTTAGACAGCCTTAATCCACTTATCGATACTTCTATCTTCATGTCCATGTCTGGTCGATCGCTGGTATTGTGGTCCACTTAAGCACGAAATGTTTTGATAAATTTTTGTATACACTATAAGTGACAAGTCATTAGATCTTATGAACTTAGATAATATTCCTAAAATACCATTCAGATGACGACGACCAAAGGTTTTGTTGTCCACCTAAATTTAGCAGCGAGATATACAGATAACCTATAAAATGTTCAATTTTAATTGTATTAGAACGTGTTTCCCGCTTCCTGATATACTCCAATAATCAGGGTCTTCCAGAATACTCCTTATTTCAGATGAGCAGACAATTATTATGGAAGAAGTCAGATTTAGAATGCATATGTTGTACATTCAGGTCGGATCTATTCCAATCACGCAGAGAGTGAAACATATGACTAACTAGAGTTTAGAGGGATTCAGAAGTAGAAAGTTGCATATGCTGTGAACCAGGTCGGATTGCTAATCACACAAAGGAAACATCATATGGCTAACAGGTAGGAAGAATAGCATAGAAGAAGATGCAGAGAGATAGAGTTTCATATGTTGCATTCCAGGTCGGATCTCTTCCAATCAGCAGAGGAAGCAACATATGACTAACAGATAGAAAGAAAGAAAATAATTTTCTACAGACCTAATTTATCGGAATTCCCCAGTTGCCCCATCAATACCGGAATTAAGGACAAAGTCCGCACATCGAGGAAAAATTAATCCACAGTTCTAGATACATATCATTTAATGTATCCGCAGATTTTCATGTATATCTCTCTGCTCAACCTATCCAAGCCTCGTATTGTCAAGCCAAATGGAAATATCTAGGTCAAGCTTTGTCAGGTCTCTAAATTCCTTAAGTTCATCTGATCCTAGTCAAGTCCATTTTAAAAATTTCCGTGCCTACCGGCGCATCGAACACATAGCTTAGACAATTCGACTTTGGCACCTTACACAGATTCAGATTGTCTGTTATCACATAATTATATCACTTCCCAACACATTACCTACAAACAAAAACTATTAACAACATATTTTTGATTTTTTGATTTTCTAATGTTTTTGGAATATTTTCTGAAAAAAATAAAACAGAAATAACACTATTTTTGGATTTTTAATTTTCTAATTTTTGTTTGGTTTTTGTTTATTTCTCCCCCTAAATTTGTGCATGGGTGAGAATGAAATTAAAATGCGCAAATTTAAACTAACCTAAAGCAAATATTAGTCCTCAAAACGTAGCATTTTCAAAAAGCTCACAAGCACATCAAATCGAGCTTTGTTAAACGGTTTTCTGAACAGATCCGCTACATTATTAGCAGTAGGAACCTGTTCCAGCCGAATGTGTGAACGCTCATAACAATCTCCGATGAAATGAATTTTTATGTCAATGTGCTTGGTTTTTGAATGTTGGACTGGATTTTTAGCAATCTGAATTGCGGCCTCATTATCACAAAATATAGGGGTTTCTAAATAATTCAAACCGTAATGCAACAACTGATGTTGGATCCATATAACTTGAGAGCAACAAACAGAGGCAACAACATATTCCGCTTCTGCTGTTGAGGTTGAGACAGTGTGCTGTTTCTTGCACTGCCTAGACACTAGCTGGTCACCAAGGAATTGACACCCTCCGGACGTAGATTTCCTGTCAAGCTCACAGCCTTCATAATTACTATTAGCAAATGCATATAAATCAAATTCAGAATTTTTCGGATACCAAAGACCCAATTTTGGGCTGCCTTTGAGGTACCGAAAGATTCTTTTGACAACAATAAGATGTGAAAGTTTAGGATTAGCCTGATAACGTGCGCATTGACAAACTGCAAACATAATGTCTGGTCGGCTTGCAGTTAGATACATCAACAAACCGATCATTGATCTGTAGTGAGTTTGATCTACGGATTCGCCATCAGTATCTGGAGTCAACAGGGGTCTCTCGGCCATTGGCGTCAAAGCAGGTTTTGCTTCTTGAAACCCAAACTTCTCAAGTATATCCTCCACATACTTTGCTTGATGGAGCAGGATCCCGGTTGATCTTTGTTGGACCTGAAGCCCCAAAAACATGGTCATTTCGCCTAACGAACTCATCTCGAACCTCTTTTTCATCACTCCTTCGAACTCTTTGCAAAGCTGTGGATTTGTAGACCTGAAGATAATGTCGTCAACATAGATCTGGACTAGAATCTGATCATTACCCACATGCTTGATGAACAAAGTTTGATCGATAGTGTCGCGAGAATATCCATGTTCGAGCAAGTGCTTTGTGAGAGTTGCTGTGACAACCCGAAATTTCTCCCGTTATTTTTAACCCATCTCCCGTAATAAAATTTAATCTTATTAAATTTTCCGTCAACTTCTTGGGTTAAGTAAATCAACTAGGGATATAATTAAAATTCTATACGATTTGGAATAAACTGGGAATCATGCGAAGAACTTGAAACTTTCTAAAAAATCACCGAGTTCACGGTCAGAACGAGTTTACGGTTGTAAACTCGTGTAGACCGTAAACCCAGTTTACGGTCAGTGCCAGGTGGACCCCACCCCCCCCTTGACCGAGAACTCTACCCTATATATAGAGTATATGGCCTTCATTTCACCCTTTACACACTTCAAAGGCTTTCTCTCTCTACTCTCTCTCTACAATTCTCGAGTTTGCTCAAGAAATCCTCAAGAATGTAAGTGATTTCCTTCCTTTGTGTGTTAATCTTTCCTATATCCATGATTCACTCTTCATTCATCCATGGATTTCACTTTTTATCTAGATCTTCAAGAATCCTCAAGAACATCTTAGTGTTTTGGACCGAAAACACCTTTCTTTGCCTTCAAATCGTAAGTATCATCCTCTTATACTTATATCTAGTTGGAATTCTTGAGTTTTGCCTTGAAATCGTCACTTTTCCATGAGAAAAAGGTGTTTAAGGTCTAGTGTATCTCCTTAGACCGTACACCCTTCAATGACCGTAAACTCATAGACCGAACACCCTTCAATGACCGTAAGCTCATGGGCCGTAAACCCAAAGACCGTAAAATCATGGACCGTAAACCCTATGACCGTAAGGTCATTAGACCGTAAACCCATGGAACCGTAAACCCATGGACCGTAAACCCATGACCGTACACTCCTGATTACGACCGCAAACTCCCCTCTTCAATCACATGTGATTCTAACACTTAGTTTTAAGTGTTTTCTAATCCCTAAGGTGGTTCTTTCCATAACAAATAGTGTTATGCCCTCACGTAATACATATATGTACTTCTACATGCTAAATAGGATCCGTTTGTGCCCGAGGCTTTATTTGACACTTAGCAATTCCTAACAACTTACACTTAAATCCCACGTCAAACGGTGAGTTCATACACCTACGCTTTTTCTGAGTTTTCCAAGTTTTCATGGGGGGAATACAAGCAAAAGTACAAGGAAACTTGTGCTCAAAATATATTATTTTGCTTCAGATAACTATATGTTTAGAATGCTTTTAACACAGAAAACAGTTTTACCAAACGATTAAGAAATCAACTCGTAGAAACAGTTTTCAAAACTAAAGTAATGAACTCGTGAAACATATCGTAAAATGTATATCATAAAGATTATAAACAAGATTTTTAGTATTATTACTTGTAAATTGTTAGTCTAAAGTTGGAGACACGTCCTTGGTAACACCCCCACAGAAACTGGGTGTAGGATTAGCACTTGTAACCAGAATCTCTTGTAGGGAGAACGTGACTATTGTGTATAGATCTATACGGGACTGACTATCCCGCACCTGGCTGCTAGCTACAGTTGGACCGATAAGGCCAAGGGTGACAAAGTCATAAAACGATACTGGCCCCGTTACGTGCCATATCAAGTCTAAGTACGGTTATGACACTCACAACCTAGATAACAGTAATTTACATTTGTAATAATGAAACAAGTAAACTAATTTCAAAGTAATAATCGATTTGACTACTAATAGTTAGTAGTAATACTCTTAGGATTTTAGTTCATCTCGTATTCTTTAGTTTTATTTATGTAATAAGACTAATACACCTCACCAGGAGCAAACAGGGTTCTTCACGAAAACTACGTCTAACGATATAAGTATGATAGATACTTGTACACTTCAGACTACAAACAGATAACCAACCATCAACCTTAAGGAAAATATAGGATTTTCCTGGAATAACTCAACCTTTCATAAACGAACTATTTAACAAATAACTAATGGATAATCAAACATCTTTCATAAGAAAATATAGGATTTTCTTGGGAAACACTCTTCAAAGACATCAAAGAATCATTTTTACCTAACATTCTTTACATAAGAAAATATAAGGTTTTCAGGAGAAACATAACGTATTTTTTGAAACAATAAAGAATAGTTTTCTAAAACATATATGCTTATGAACTCACCAGCTTTATGCTGATACTCTTTCAAACAGCTTGTATTCTCAGGGCAGCAATAGACAGGTACTTTTATCAACTTTTGGAGAAGACGAAGCATTTGGAGTCACGTCTTTTACTTTTGTTATATACTCTTATGTACAAACTATGTTTTCAAACAGATGTAAATAATCATATTGTAATGTAATGGTTATGTTTACTTTGCTTACTATGATACAACTGTTGTGATACTACGCATGACGTCACCCGCCCTCGGACGTTTCCGCCGTTATTTCTGACGGTTCGGGGGTGTGACAGATTGGTATCAGAGCTATTGTTTATAGTGAACTAAGTATACCGAACCTTACATGGTATACAACTATAAACACTAAGGGGCCTAAGTGCTCTAAACTAAAAGTATACTTTGAAAAATATAAGTATTTTTATAAAAACATACAAGTATACCCAAGTACCCGAATCAGTGTCATAAGTAGAACAAAACAAAAGTATTTGGATGTTGGACATCGTAGTTAAACCTGGGCAGTTATGTAATCATGTCTAGGGTCAATGTAGCCTGATCAACTATATTCATTCGAGACATGACCAACATGTGCCTGGGAGTGACTGTGGTGTTGTCGGAAGCCTAAAACTTACCTAAATACCAGAAGGGTCCTAGAGTCAAACATAAGGATTAAAATACTATAGGAGTATTTTAGGATGCTATAACGACCGAACCAGAAACTTACCCAAGAACCCATCCCCCAAGAATCAATCATATAGCAATAATACACTGGAAGTATTATTAGAGTCAATGCCTATTAACTATACCTTTACTCGCGTAGATAGCATGGCCGGATTCCATCTCCTTGGTGACCCGTACTTTCCCAACCAAGGAAATGGTGGATGGCTCGATGATGAGCCAGAAGAACCTACAATTCCCTTAGATGATCATTCCGCCGAGAACTATTCGGAAGGCTCCGACTCCGAGCCCGAAGTCAATAATCTACCCCCGGTGGCTCCTGTCCCAAATGAGACAGAAGCTTGGAAACATGGAGTCAAGAGTAGGATCAACCTATGCCCTTCAATGGAGACAGAAGCTTCTACGACTTGAGCGCAGGAGGCTCAGCAGACAGAGTTCTCCCAATCCTGGTCCGCAGGGTTGCTAGGAACGAAATACAAGGAATAACAGCCCTCAACAGAATCATGGAAATGGATGCCAATGCGAGAATGCATACAATTCGAACCATTCGTCTTGAAGATACTCATGAGAGGGTTATGGGTGACAACGAGATTCTGCAGCAAGAGCTCGCTGCAACTCGAGCTGAAATTATAGAACTCCAAGTACGCCAAAGAGTACTCGAACTACACCTTCTTGAAATGGAGCACCAGCTGGCTAACTTAAGGATCCGTTCGAGGAGTCCCCGTCGTTAGAAGAAATTACTCTACTCATCCTTTCTTTTAGTTAAGAATAGCCTTCCTACTTATGCACTAAGAAGCACTTTTTCCCGTAAACATCTCTGTATTACAAGTACTGTTTCGCTAAGTTCTTCAAACTGTCAAATTATCCTTCTGTTGGTATGTTGTAGACCTACTCGTAGGTCGAAATTTTTCCTAACTCTGTGTGATCTTAATGCCAACTATAGAGACAATAGTCTTAACTCAGTTAAAAGTCATCGTTAACAAACGTATATCTTAGATCAGTAACCTACGAACTAAGTAACTTTATCAAAATCGTACCATTATTTATATTCGAAGCGTATTTATAGATGATCACTCTTTCCCCATCAAACTCATGTCATTTTCCATAAGGAGCATCGATGTTATGATCGGCATAGATGGGTGAGCCTCGATTACGCTAATAACCCCTATTTCGAGTAAACGATTTGTCTCAATCTGCTCTCTGGTGAAGCCCTCACCACTTCCCATGGCAAACTCAGTTCAAATCTTCGTATCATTTCATGTATCAAAACCCATAAGTACTTACAGAAGGAATGCTCTGCATTTCCAACTCATGATAATGAAATGCAAGGATGTTATTGGCCTCGAGAACTTTTCCCGAAGTCTGCAAATTCTCCCGAGCACCGAGTCAAGTCTCGTATCGACATAATCCCCGCAGCTACCCCTGTAACTAAACCTTCATATCGTTTATCGTCGGCGGGAGTGCAAAAATTTTCCAGCTAACCCAAGGAATTGATCAGTAAAGAATTCATAAGTCTGTGTCATGGAGATCTTATTATGGATTGATTCCAAATCCTTTTGAAAATTTGAAATCAGTGTTCATAAATCGAAGATAACTTGGTTTGGATGATACTCGGTCTCTAACCATTCTAAAAACTTACTTCTATTCCTGCTAGGACTACATCATAGGGATGTGGGTCAAATCATTGAGAATCAAATAACAAAAACGGAAATTTTAGGCCGAGAGGAAGAACAAGTCGTCTCTGAAACTTGCCAAGAAACGACAACTCGAGATAGCTCCTACAGCCGCCACATCCACCCAACCAATGCCAACGGCAGCGCGACAATATGCTGGAAAGCTTCCATATTGCGAGAAATGCAACTTCCACTACGTAGGAAAGTGCCGCGAACTTCGATGTGAGGACTGCAACAGGCAAGGACACACCACGCGATGCTGTAGGACACCTGCACAGCCAAACACCTCGATTCCTGGCATACGGATGGGTCAGGTTTGCTACAATTGTGGTGAACCCGGACATTTCAAAAGAAATTGTCCAAGGATTAAGGATGGCCAGGAAACTTGTTCCGTACGAACCCCAACTCAACACATCACTTCCATGACCGATGCTGTCATAGTTCAAGTGTGCGGTACATGTGGAGAAATGGGACATCTCAAAGGAGACTGCCCCACAGAGGAGAACAACGAGGGAGCAGGAGGAGTTTGACCTCAGAAGACGAGGAAGAATTGAAGGACCCTGCCATGTTTTGGTACGTTTTCGAAAACCCCAATAATGGTTCATAATTGTGATTACTTATTCGTCCGAATTAAATCGCGAAATCTTTATAAGGTTTGAAGCTCTAATGAGCAAATTGCGATAGCCCAGTGAAGACACTAGAGTCAGTTGTAATTATATGCGGTTTGTGTACACCAAACGACCATAGAGAGATCTAGTAAGAACCATTTCATGAAAGTGTTAAGTTTCAAAACGTCTGAACCATCGTGTTAGTGATACCTGTTACTTTCGAAGGAACACAACAAACACCAGAGATATTCACTCAGGGTCACCAATATGCTAACAAAACGATCCTTCCGGACGAACTTAACACGCAACTATACGTCGCCATCCTGCTTAGCCGACTGAATCTATGTTATACCAAACCCTTTTGTCTTAAATCGTCCGATCGCAAAACTCTCGTCATTCATAACGATAAACTAGATGCGAACCCCCGAAATTCCATCTCGCCTCAAAATCTCGAAGGTATTCATACAAGGAGTATGGTATCCAACCGTAACCTTCCTTAAGCACCCTCAACAGACCATTTTGGAAACACCCCTCACGCAACAAGTCAAGTTCAAGCACAGAGGCTAGGGACACATACAGTTAACCTATCAATGTTAAATGTGCACGTGAGGGTGGTGTATAATTAAGATCCTACAGACTTAGGATGTGTGTTTCCGCCCTATCTCCTGTTCCTTGTTTAGTTGTGGACCTGGGGCAGTGACACCCATCCGATCGTCTTTTTAATCTTAATTATATACGACTTGTGTACATGAGGCAATGATAGACGGACCAGGTATGAGTCCTACTATGAACTCAAGGACAAAGGATTGCTCAGTACTACGAAAGAACATCCTACCAGTTGGATGAACGTGGCTAGGCAACCCCGACCTACACATCATTCATAAATCAGGATAGCAGGTACATTAGTAATCCGTTTTCATAATATACATGTAATCATTACCTCCGACTGGGTTAGCAAGTTATCTAGAGAACTTAATAACATACATTCCGTCATTCACATGTTGAACTTAAATCAGTGTTTGCCCGACGAGACACTCGAGATTCCCCTCGACAATATCAAATTCCACGAGAATCTACACTTCATGTAGGAATCATTAAACTCAGGAACCAGGAAGTCTAGCGCACGAAACAAACGTCGTATCCGATTAGTGAAAGTTCCCTGGGATACCAATCAAGAACTTGAATTCACTTGGGAGCACGAGAATCCAAGGAAACAGAAGTACTCCCATCTCTTTTAGATCCGCGAGTCGTATCATTATTCTTCAATTTCGGGACGAAATTCCCTCTAACGGGAGGATGATGTGAAAACCCGAAATTTCTCCCGTTATTTTTAACCCATCTCCCGTAATAAAATTTAATCTTATTAAATTTTCCATCAACTTCTTGGGTTAAGTAAATCAACTAGGGATATAATTAAAATTCTATACGATTCGGAATAAACCGGGAATCACGCGAAAAACTTGAAACTTCCTCAAAAATCACCGAGTTCACGGTCAGAACGAGTTTACGGTCGTAAACTCGTGTAGACCGAAAACCTAGTTTACGGTCAGTGCCAGGTAGACTGTGACAACCGTCAAATTTTGGTCAAGTGAAAGTCAAATAAAGTCAACAAGTCAAACCGGTCAACTCTACTAACTCTTGTATACTAGGGTTTACGTTATGTAATTATTATAAAATTCGCTATTTTAATAAGAAGTCATCACTTGGAAAGTTCGTATGTGTAGGATTCTTGAGCCCTAATCGAGGTAAGTGAAGTAGCAAAGCGATAAAACACTATTGCATACCCTTTAAGGGGTGTGTAAAACCCTTAAACATGGCTTAACGAGGTTTACGAACTTTGAGTTGCAAACCTAAACACTCAAAAAGGTCACAAATGAAATCTCTCCCAAATCTCTCCAAGTATGTCAAATCTCTCCCAAATCTCTCCAAGTATGTGAAATCTCTCCAAATATGTGAAATTTCTCCCAAATCTCTCTAAATATGAGAAATCTCTCCAAGTATGTGAAATCTCTCCCAAATCTCTCTAAGTATGATAAATCTCTCCAAGTATGTCAAATCTCTCCAAGTATGAGAAATCTCTCCAAGTATGTCAAATCTCTCCCAAATCTCTCCAAGTATGTGAAATCTCTCCCAAATCTCTCCAAGTATGTGAAATCTCTCCCAAATCTCTCCAAGTATGTGAAATCTCTCCCAAATCTCTCTAAGTATGAGAAATTTCTCCAAGTATGTCAAATCTCTCCCAAATCTCTCCAAGTATGTCAAATCTGTCCCAAATCTCTCTCAAAATCTCTCTCAACTTCTTATAATCACTCGGGGCATCCCGACCCTTAATTTTGTCGAAAGCCGCTCGAAAACGGAAGTCTACACGAAAAACAGCCTTAAGGAGCCGAACCTTCTTAGGAACCGAACCTCTCTTAAGGAGCCGAACTTTCTTAGGAACCGAAACCTGCTCAGAACCGAAACCATCTCCTGAACCAAACCTGCTAAGGAACCGAACTTAACCTTCGGTCCGAGAGGCTACCTTTGGTCCGAGAAGACTACCTTCGGTCCGAGAGGCTACCTTCGGTCTGAGATGCGAAGCTGCTCAGCCGAACCCTACTCTCGGTTCCCATCCACTTTCGGTTCCCATGGGTAGGACCGAACCTCCGGCCCTGAATTTCGGATTTTAGCAATTCCTACCCGGTTTTCAATATTTTTAGCGTTTTGAGCCCATTTTTCGTGATTTTAACACGGGATTTTCACCCAAACTTATATTTTGACATATAAGACCCCATATTTCCATAATCTAATCACATTGTTAGGGAAATCCTTACTTAGGAATAAAATCTAGTTGGTATGGTTTAGAGGTGGAGTGTTGACTTTGCCTTAGTGTATGACACAAGCAACCACCCCATACCCACTCAATGGCCATGCCTTTGTCCTTCCACCATACCTAGTCCTTCCATTGTACTCTTTCCATCATTTTTCCAGCCACATCCTTGATCAAAAGCTGGAAAACTCCCCTCTCTCCTCACATTTCTCTCATTTTCCACCAAAGAACAAACTTCATTCTCTCTCACTTTCTCCCTCTAAATTTCAAGATTCAAGGCTATTCTCCAAGCTTTTCTTCTATTTTTGGTAAGTATTATCATCCTCCATATGATTATTTCACTCTTTTCTACTAAAATCATAGGTTTCTTACACAAACTTCATCATATTTGTGTTAGAACTTCGAATCTTCAAGCAATCTTCTAAGTGTTCTTGAGTTGAACACTTCCTTTCTTCATCATCGACCCAATGAAATCACACAAGGTGAGTTCATACCCCTATCTTTTCATGTTTTTCTTAAGTTTTAAGGGGGGGGGGGGTGGGGGATACAAGTTAAAACACCAAGAACACAACTAAACTCATTCAACAGCTTTCATCAGAAAAGTTTAACTCCATTCACGGATTGTTTTGGTCAACTTAAACATTTTAGTTTTCAAAACTGTATTAGGTGCAAATAGCTCAGGTTTATACCTTTAAAATGACTACTTGCACATGTTCATACGATGTTTCTACTAATTATGGTGATTTTTACAAAACTGCCTATCACTGTAGCTACGAATTCGGACCAGTCAGTGAATATGAACGTTTTCATACCAGTTAGCAACTTCTAAAAATCATAATAGAAATTATGAACAAACTAGACACATTTTCTAAACTCTCAGAGTTTATGGATCTAGTTTTCGGTTTCATATGAATTTTCTGTGATTTTCTAAATCAGTGCAAAAATGGTAAAAACGAATTTACAGTTTACAACTTTCATAACACTTGTAACATGTTGAGCAAAGTGTTAAACCTTGATGACTTCATATTTTGCATGTGTTTTCTGTTATGATGAAATTATACAACAGAAAAATAGACATTAAGTTGTAAGAATCCTTATTACTACAAAATGAGGCATAATAAACCTAGTTATGTTTTTGCTATAAATCTACATCACAGAAAAAGGTTCTTTTACATTACAAACACTTATGATAAACTATGGTAAGTATAGTTTATGTTTCATACACATTACAAACAATTATGTTAAACTATAATAGGTATAGTTTATGTTTCATTAACAAGTCAAACTCAATACCAAGGGGTTTTCAGTTCAGTTCACGTAAATCTGTTAATGAATAAATTTGTGAGACATTCGCTTCGTGTTACCTTCATAGTAACAAAGTCAAAAGTCCTGTAAATTGCAACCAGAGTCTCTTGTAGGGAGAGCGTGATAGTTGTGTATAGATCTATATTGGGTCTGACAAACCCGCACCTAAGCTGCATGCAACAGCTAGACCGGCAGGTCTGAGGTGACAAGTGTCATTTAACTTGCGACGCCTGAAGAACGTCGTATTATGAGGCCGTCTGAGTCTTAGTATGGTTATAATAACTCACATGGGGTATTAACAAAACATAAGATTTACGGGTTTTACTTCTAAATTAAACGAGTTTATGTCGATTTAAACTTGCATGAATTACTTTAAGTATGGAAAAATACTTGTACATTTCGGTCGTGACTTTTAAGACTACATAACTTTTATAAGGAAAATATTGGATTTTCTGGAATCATACTCTATCATTTTTACAAGGAAAACGACTTTTTCCTCAAACAAAACTCTTATGAACTCACCAACTTACTTGTTGACACTTTTTCAAAACTACTTGTATTCTCAGGAAATCGTTAAACAGGTAATCGGCCGCTTTTAAGGATGGAACGCTAAGGCGTCAAACATTGTATTTTTGTCAACATAATGTAATTGATTCAGAAACATGTAAACATATACTATGATGTAACTTTTTCAATTTTATTTATGTTGGTTGTCTATACTTTGAGCATTATTATATTCATTGTTGTGATACTATACATGAAGTCCTCCACCCCTAGACGTTTCCGCCATCCTAGGTTTGGGGGTGTGACACATTGGTATCAGAGCAATGTTTATAGTGAACTAAGTATATCGAACCAAATAAGATATACGAACTATAAACACATTTGGGACTAAAAGTCTCTGATTAAACATTTTCAAATGATTGTACTTTTAGAAAATAAACGGTTTCTTGTTAAAAGTATATGTACATGCATGCATGCTTGGATAGTGTCATAACTAGGAAGAACATAAAGTAAAAGGGGAGGAGTTGTACGTTACGAGTATGCGTTGGGATATGTGGTCAAGTCTGGGATGGATATAGCCTGATCAACTATATCTGTCCGAGAAGTGACTTGCATATATTGGGGGATAGTCGTAGTGGACAACAAATCTAACAACCTAACATCACCCTATATTGAATACGCTAAAAACCAAACATAACATTTAAAAATACTATAGAAGTATTTTGTAACTTTATAACTCGACATTTAGATTCATTTCATATCTCTTACACCCCTATTCTCGTACAGACAACATGGCAGGGTTCCATATACCTGGAGACCCTTACTTCCCTAATGAGGGAAACGCTGGATGGCTTGAGGCAGAACACGAGGAAATGATCGAGGAGGATCCTGAGGAAGACCCCGAAGAGGTTGAGGAAGAAGAGGAACCCGAGGAGGAAGAAGAAATGGGGGACGAAGAAGAAGAAGAAGAACCAGAGGAGGAAGTCATCAACCCTCCTTACATCGCCAGGGTGCATGCGAACCGTTTTGGCTACAACAGGCCCGAGCCTCGTTGGGCAACAGTGATCGAGCGATGGGGCCGTCAACAACGACAACAATCACCATTTGGCGATCAACGGGGTTACTACGACCTCAGTCATGGGGGACCGGCAGATAGAGCCCTCCCAGTCGTGATCCAGCAGATCACGAACCTTGGAGACCAGAATAGGGAAGTGGCAAATCAAGTCCGTGATCTCAACGCTGCTGTAGAAGCCTCAGATGCTCGTACTAGGGACTTGGAAAGAGACTTCCACCCTATGTACCAACTCATCGAGGACCTTACCACCGCTCAGGCGGAGGTGAGGGAGTACCAGATAAGGCATATAGCTCTCAAGGAGAGAATGATCGCGACCGAACGCCGGATTGCGGAGCTTCAGGGAGCCTCGACCTCATCTCAAGGCCACCATGGACCAGATGCCACCAGCCTCGAGTAGTGCTTGCACTGCTCCTATTTTTTTATAAAAACTAGGATTTCGAGTATGCGTTGGTGCTACTTTTCTTACAAGTAGATCCGACCCTACGTCTAAGTGATTACACTATTCGAGGAGTCGGTGTGCTGTTAAAATTTTCTTTTTCTGATTTGATGTAATGTAGACCTCCTATGAGGACTAATTTTCCTAAACAATATGTATCAAATTATATCAATGAAATTGACATGTATTTTAGTTCATTGCGAGTTTATGATAATCTCATAACATGACAGTACAAACAATTTACTTTCGGTGTTTCTGAGATTCTTAATGTGCACCTCCTAGTTAATTGTAACTGTGAGACGATCGACTTAGAAATGGTGAGTCCGCCTTAGGTCCTGTTCCTTGTTTGGTTGTGGGCTTAGGATAGACTCATTAAGTTCAACAGCCTATTGGACCATAATTACAAATAACTGGTGTGCATCGAGTGATCTTAGGAAAGGACCAGGCATGATCAAAGATTATAGAATTACATTTGGGTCACTACTAAATTCAGGGAGTTCGAGCGCATGAACTTTCTTCATAAATCATTTCTGAATGTTTTAAGTCGGGACATATAGCAAATAATCAAATTCAATAAACACCGACTTACAATTGAAGACTTACCGATTTTTCGTCTTTATAACTTTTGACATAACTATGCCACCAAGGAAAAGACCCAGACCTTCCGGCAGCACAACACCACCTCCTCCGCCACCATCTCCACAGTTTGATTCCGTTATGTTCCAGGCTGCAGTAACAGCAGCCATAGCGGCTGCAATGTCGCAGATAGGTACAAACGGTGCTGGTGGTTCCGGATCTGGTGCTACGCACTCTAACCACGGGGACAGTACGGGGCGTACAAAAGAGTGTTCTTACAAAGACTTCACGAATGGCAAACCTGATTTTTTCAATGGAAGCGGGGGAGTGGTCAAACTATTGCAATGGTTCGAGAGGACTGAAGTAGTTTTCGAAATCTGTGCTTGTCCCGAAACGAGCAAAGTTAAGTATGCGACATTCACTTTCACCGATAAAGCTCTCACTTGGTGGAATGGAAGAGTTAAGTCACGTACTCCTGCAGTGGCTAACTCTATAAGCTGGGAGGACTTAAAAGCTTTGATGCTAAAGGAGTATTGCCCGAGGGGCGAAGTGAAAAAACTTGAAGAAGAACTCTGGAACCTCAAGATGTCAGGCACAGACCTTGAAACTTATACTACCCGATTCAATGACCTAGCACTCCTCTGCCCTGCAGTGGTCACTCCAGAAGCGAAGAAGGTGGAATGATAGCTCTGGGGGCTATCATCCCAGATTCAAGATAATGTACTGGCCTCGAAAGCCACTACTTTTGACAGTGCCAAGGAATTGGCACAACAACTTGTCGACCATAGGGCCAGCCACGATACTATTACTACCACCCATGATCAAGCTAAGGGGGGAGCAATAAAAGAAAATTCTGGAACAACAAAAAGAAGCAGTCGGTACCAGACTCCGCCAAAAAGCAACAGACAGTTGTTGTCCGTGCTGCCATTACTCCTGTCACTCCAGCACCACCGAATCAATATGTAGGAACCCTTCCCAAGTGCAATAAATGCAACTTCCACCACACAGGTGCTTGTCGGGAAAGGCACTGCAACAACTGCAACAAGAAGGGGCACACTGCTCGATTCTGTAAAGCACCAGCCTAACCCATCACTCAAGTCACTAACACCGGAGCAAGACGTGCCTGCTATGGCTGTGGGGAAACGGGGCACTTCAAGCGAGACTGCCCAAAGGCACAAAACGCTAATGCTGGGGGTGTAGGAAGAGTCCTAGCTATAGGGCACAGAGAAGCAGTCAAGGACCCCACGGTGGTTACCGGTACGTTCCTCCTTAATAACTCTTATGCATGCATACTTTTCGATAGTGGGGCAGAGAGAAGTTTCGTGAGCCACCAATACAAACATTTACTTAAACAAAATCCTCAGTCACTAAAAGATTCATACATCGTAGAAATGGCAAACGGGAAGGCAGAGCGTACTAATGATATTTACGCAGGGTGTACCCTCACTTTAGACAATCATTCATTTAAAATCGACCTAATGCCGGTAACAATAAAAAGTTTCAACATAATCATCGGTTTGGATTGGTTAAGTTCTCATCGTGCCGACATTCTATGTTACGAAAGGGCCGTTCGCCTTAATCTGCCAAGTGGCGAAACCCTTCTCATCTATGGTGATAAACCCAGTGCAAACTTACAAATCATCACTTGCGTCAAGGCTCAAAAGTATCTCCGAATGGAATACCACACCTTCTTAGCCCACGTAATAGATAAGAAACAAGAGATGAAGGATATCAAAGACATTCCAGAGGTGTGCAACTTTCCCGACGTATTCCCAGAAGACCTTCCAGGCGTACCCCTCGCACGGAACGTCGAATTCCGAATCGACTTGGTCCCCGAAGCTACCCCAGTACCCAAGGCTCCATACTGCCTACCGCCGGCAAAAATGCAAGAATTAACTAGTCAACTGAACGAACTGTTAAGCAAAGGGTTCATCAGGCCGAGCTTTTCACCTTGGGGAGCACCAGTCCTGTTTGTAAAGAAGAAGGACGGATCTTTTCGCATGTGCATCGACTATTGGGAGTTAAACAAACTTACCATCAAGAATCGATATCCCCTACCCCGAATCGACGACCTCTTCGACCAACTACAAGGAGCAAGCTACTTTTAAAAAATCGATATGAGGTCAAGTTACCATCAACTACGAGTTCAAGAAGAAGATATCCCGAAGACAGCCTTCAGAACTCGCTATGGGCACTACGAGTTTGTAGTGATGCCCTTCGGGTTAACAAACGCACCTGCGGTATTCATGGACCTGATGAATCGAGTGTGTCGACCGTACTTAGACAAGTTTGTGATCGTATTCATCGACTACATTTTGGTCTACTCACGAAGCGAGGAAGAACACCGCCAACACCTGCGACAAGTGTTAGAGACATTAAGAGCTGAGAAGCTTTATGCTAAATTCTCTAAGTGCGAATTCTGGATCCGAGAAGTGGGTTTCCTTGGTCATCTGGTCAGTGAAAGAGGGATACATGTGGACCCCTCCAAGATCAAGGCAATCAAAAACTGGCCAGCACCTACAACACCGACATAAATCCGGTAATTCTTAGGGCTTGCTGGATACTACCGAAGATTCATCCAAAACTTCTCCAAGATCGCTAAACCGCTCACCACCTTGACTCAAAAAGGTGTGATGTTTAAATGGGAAGATAAACAAGAAGCTGCCTTCCAAACGTTAAAACAAGCCCTGTGCAGCGCACCGATCCTGTCTCTGCCAGAAGGAACTGAAGACTTTGTAGTCTACTGCGACGCATCAAACCAAGGGCTTGGGTGTGTATTAATGCAGCGAGGAAAGGTCATTGCCTACGCATTGAGACAATTAAAAATGCATGAGGTCAACTACGCCACGCATGACCTCGAATTGGGAGCAGTAGTGTTCGCCCTAAAGATCTGGAGGCACTACCTGTACGGAACAAAGTGTACTGTCTTTACCGATCACAAGAGCCTTCAGCACATTCTCAACCAAAAGGAGCTCAACATGAAGCAAAGACGATGGGTAGAACTACTGAATGATTACGAGTGTGAGATTCGTTATCACCCAGGTAAGGCAAACGTAGTAGTAGATGCCTTGAGTCGAAAGGAATACTCGGGGCGCCGAGTAAAGTCATTAACGATGACAGTCCATTCACACCTGTCCACACAAATCAAAGAGGCTCAGTTGGAGGCCTTGCAACCGGAAAATGTGACGGGCGAGGCATTAAGAGGAATGGATAAAAACCTAGAAGTCAAGGATGACGGAGTTCGTTACCTCATGAACCGAATCTGGACACCGAAGTTCGGTGGTTTCCTAGACGTCATCATGAACGAAGCACACAAGACTCGATACTCCATCCACCCAGGTTAAGATAAGATGTATCTGGATCTCAAGAAGTTGTACTGGTGGCCAAACAGGAAAGCTGAAACTGCTACCTATGTAGGCAAGTGTTTGACTTGCGCCAAGGTCAAAGCAGAATATCAGAAACCTTCAGGACTACTACAACAGCCTGATATACCTGAGTGGAAGTGGGTACAGATAACCA
This sequence comes from Lactuca virosa, assembly GCF_052849685.1. Lineage (NCBI taxonomy): Eukaryota > Viridiplantae > Streptophyta > Magnoliopsida > Asterales > Asteraceae > Lactuca > Lactuca virosa. The sequence continues at coordinate 285,004,078 of NC_136428.1, forward strand.
TGGAATTTATAACCAAACTACCTAAGACCACGGGCGGGCTTGATACCATATGGGTAATCGTAGACAGATTGACCAAATCAGCGCATTTCCTGCCGATAAAAGAAACCGACAAGATGGAGAAACTGACTAGGACGTACATCAAAGAGGTTGTACGACTGCATGGCGTGCCAAAATCCATCATCTCAGACAGGGATAGTCGATTTACCTCGCGATTCTGGCAATCACTTCAGAAGTCCTTGGGAACTAGGTTGGACATGAGTACAGCCTATCACCCACAAACCGACAGGCAAAGCGACAGAACCATTCAGACGCTAGAAGATATGCTTAGGGCGTATGTGATAGACTTTGGTAAATCTTGGGATACCTATTTACCACTTGTCGAATTCTCATACAATAACAGTTATCACACTAGCCTCAAGGTTGCACCATTTGAAGCCCTCTATGGCCGCAAGTGCAGGTCACCTCTGTGCTGGGCTGAAGTAGGTGACACGCAACTAGCTAAGGGACAAGTCCCTAATAGCACCCTCATAGGCCCGAAGATAATAAGAGAAACTACAGAGAAGATTGTTCAAATCCGAGAACGATTAAAAGCTTCTAGAGACAGACAGAAAAGTTACGCGGATAACAGATGAAATCCCTTGGAATTCCAGGTTGGAGATCGCGTGCTATTAAAGGTCTCACGCTGGAAGGGTTTAATACGTTTCGGCAAACGAGGAAAGCTGAACCCTAGATACATCGGACCATTCAAGATCCTCGCTAGGATTGGTCCGGTAGCTTACAAGCTTCGCCTACCACAGGAACTTAATAACGTACATCCTACCTTACACGTATCGAACTTAAAGAAATGTCTATCCGACGAGACCCTCGTGATACCACTCGACAAAATTGAAATCAACGAGAGTCTCCACTTCGTGGAAGAACCGGTAGAAATCATGGATCGAGAGATCAAAAGAACAAAGCAAAGTCGTATTCCCATGTGAAGGTCCGCTGGAACGCTAAACGAGGACCCGAGTTCACCTGGGAACGCGAAGACCAAATGAAACGAAAGTATCCACATCTCTTCCCGAACTCTTGAAGTCCCAATCAAAATGCTAATTTCGGGACGAAATTCCTTCTAACAGGGGGATGATGTGACAACCGTCAAATTCTGGTCAAGTCAAAGTCAAATAAAGTCAACAATTCAAACCGGTCAACTCTACTAACTCTTGTATACTAGGGTTTACGTTATGTAATTATTGTACAATTCGCTATTTTAATAAGAAGTCATCACTTGGAAAGTTCGTATGTGTAGGATTCTTGAGCCCTAATCGGGGTAAGTGATGTAGCAAAGCGATAAAACACTATTGCATACCCTTTAAGGGGTGTGTAAAACCCTTAAACGTGGCTTAACGAGGTTTACGAACTTTGAGTTGCAAACCTAAACACTCAAAAAGGTCACAAATGAAATCTCTCCCAAATCTCTCCAAGTATGTCAAATCTCTCCCAAATCTCTCCACATATGTGAAATCTCTCCCAAATCTCTCCAAGTATGTGAAATCTCTCCAAGTATGTGAAATCTCTCCCAAATCTCTCTAAGTATGAGAAATCTCTCCAAGTATGTGAAATCTCTCCCAAATCTCTCTAAGTATGAGAAATCTCTCCAAGTATGTCAAATCTCTCCCAAATCTCTCCAAGTATGAGAAGTCTCTCCAAGTATGTCAAATCTCTCCCAAATCTCTCCAAGTATGAGAAATCTCTCCAAGTATGTCAAATCTCTCCCAAATCTCTCCAAGTATGTGACATCTCTCCCAAATCTCTCCAAGTATGTGAAATCTCTCCCAAATCTCTCTAAGTATGAGAAATCTCTCCAAGTATGTCAAATCTCTCCCAAATCTCTCTAAGTATGTCAAATCTCTCCCAAATCTCTCTCAAAATCTCTCTCAACTTTTTATAATCACTCGGGGCAACCCGACCCTTAATTTAGTCGAAAACCGCTAGAAAACGGAAGTCTATGCGGAAAACAGCCTTAAGGAGCCGAACCTTCTTAGGAACCGAACCACTCTTAAGGAGCCGAACCTTCTTAGGAACCGAACCTCTCTTAAGGAGCCGAACCTTCTTAGGAACCGAACCTCCCTTAAGGAACAGAAACCTCCTGAGAACCGAAACCACCTCCTGAACCGAACCTGCTATGGAACCGAACTTAACCTTCGGTCCGAGAGGCTACCTTCGGTCCGAGAAGACTACCTTCGGTCCGAGATGCGAAGCTGCTCAGCCGAAACCTACTCTCGGTTCCCATCAACTTTCGGTTCCCATGGCTAGGACCGAACCTCCGGCCCTGAATTTCGGATTTTAGCAATTCCTACCCGATTTTCAATATTTTTAGCGTTTTGAGCCCGTTTTTCGTGATTTTAACACGAGATTTTCACCCAAACTTATATTTTGACATATAAGACCCCATATTTCCATAATCTAATCACATTATTAGGGAAATCTTTACTTAGGAATAAAATCTAGTGGGTATGGTTTAGAGGTGGAGTGTTGACTTTGCCTTAGTGTATGACACAAGCAACCACCCCATACCCACTCAATGGTCATGCCTTTGTCCTTCCACCATACATAGTCCTTTCATTGTACTCTTTCCATCATTTTTCCAGCCACATCCTTGATCAAAAGCTGGAAAACTCCCCTCTCTCCTCACATTTCTCTCATTTTCCACCAAAGAACAAACTTCATTCTCTCTCACTTTCTCCCTCTAAATTTCGAGATTCAAGGCTATTCTACAAGCTTTTCTTCTACTTTTGGTAAGTATTATCATCCTCCATATGATTATTTCACTCTTTTCTACTAAAATCATAGGTTTCTTACACAAACTTCATCATATTTGTGTTAGAACTTCGAATCTTCAAGCAATCTTCTAAGTGTTCTTGAGTTGAACACTTCCTTTCTTCATCATCGACCCACTGAAATCACACAAGGTGAGTTCATACCCCTATCTTTTCATGTTTTTCTTAAGTTTTAAGGGGGGGGGGGGGGGGAATACAAGTTAAAACACCAAGAACACAACTAAACTCATTCAACAGCTTTCATCAGAAAATTTTAACTCCATTCACGGATTGTTTTGGTCAACTTAAACATTTTAGTTTTCAAAACTGTATTAGGTGCAACTAGCTCAGGTTTATACCTTTAATATGACTACTTGCACACGTTCATACGACGTTTCTACTAATTATGGTGATTTTTACAAAACTGCCTATCACTGTAGCTACGAATTCGGACCAGTCAGTGAATATGAACGTTTTCATACCAGTTAGCACCTTCTAAAAATCATAATAGAAATTATGAACAAACTAGACACATTTTCTAAACTCTCAGAGTTTATGGATCTAGTTTTCGGTTTCGTATGAATTTTCTGTGATTTTTTAAATCAGTGCAAAAATGGTAAAAACGAATTTAAGGTTTACAACTTTCATAACACTTGTAACATGTTGAGCAAAGTGTTAAACCTTGATGACTTCATATTTTGCATGTGTTTTCTGTTATGATGAAATTATACAACAGAAAAATAGACATTAAGTTGTAAGAATCCTTATTACTACAAAATGAGGCATAATAAACCTAGTTATGTTTTTGCTATAAATCTACATCACAGAAAAAGGTTCTTTTACATTACAAACACTTATGATAAACTATGGTAAGTATAGTTTATGTTTCATACACATTACAAACAATTATGTTAAACTATAATAGGTATAGTTTATGTTTCATTAACAAGTCAAACTCAATACCAAGGGGTTTTCAGTTCAGTTCACGTAAATCTGTTAATGAATAAATTTGTGAGACATTCGCTTCGTGTTACCTTCATAGTAACAAAGTCAAAAGTCCTGTAAATTGTAACCAGAGTCTCTTGTAGGGAGAGCGTGATAGTTGTGTATAGATCTATATTGGGTCTGACAAACGCGCACCTAAGCTGCATGCAACAGCTAGACCGGCAGGTCTGAGGTGACAAGTGTCATTTAACTTGCGACGCCTGAAGAACGTCGTATTATGAGGCCGTCTGAGTCTTAGTATGGTTATAATAACTCACATGGGGTATTAACAAAACATAAGATTTACGGGTTTTACTTCTAAATTAAACGAGTTTATGTCGATTTAAACTTGCATGAATTACTTTAAGTATGGAAAAATACTTGTACATTTCGGTCGTGACTTTTAAGACTACATAACTTTTATAAGGAAAATATTAGATTTTCTGGAATCATACTCTATCATTTTTACAAGGAAAACGACTTTTTCCTCAAACAAAACTCTTATGAACTCACCAACTTACTTGTTGACACTTTTTCAAAACTACTTGTATTCTCAGGAAATCGTTAAACAGGTAATCGGCCGCTTTTGAGGATGGAACGCTAAGGCGTCAAACATTGTATTTTTGTCAACATAATGTAATTGATTCAGAAACATGTAAACATATACTATGATGTAACTTTTTCAATTTTATTTATGTTGGTTGTCTATACTTTGAGCATTATTATATTCATTGTTGTGATACTATACATGAAGTCCTCCACCCCTGGACGTTTCCGCCATCCTAGGTTTGGGGGTGTGATAGGACCCCACCCTCCCTTGACTGAGAACTCTACCCTATATATAGAGTATATGGCCTTCATTTCACCCTTTACACACTTCAAAGGCTTTCTCTCTCTACTCTCTCTCTACAATTCTCGAGTTTGCTCAAGAAATCCTCAAGAATGTAAGTGATTTCCTTCCTTTGGGTGTTAATCTTTCCTATATCCATGATTCACTCTTGATTCATCCATGGATTTCACTTTTTATCTAGATCTTCAAGAATCCTCAAGAACATCTTAGTGTTTTGGACCGAAAACACCTTTCTTTGCCTTCAAATCGTAAGTATCATCCTCTTATACTTATATCTAGTTAGAATTCTTGATTTTGCCTTGAAATCGTCACTTTTCGATGAACAAAAGGTGTTCACGGTCTAGTGTATCTCCTTAGACCATACACCCTTCAATGACCGTAAACTCATAGACTGAACCCCCTTCAATGATCGTAAACTCATGGGCCGTAAACCCAAAGACTGTAAACTCATGGACCGTAAACCCTATTACCGTAAGGTCATTAGACCGTAAACCCGTGACCGTACACTCGTGATTACGGCCACAAACTCCCCTCTTCAATCACATGTGATTCTAACACTTAGTTTTAAGTGTTTTCTAATCCCTAAGGTGGTTCTTTCCATAACAAATAGTGTTATGCCCTCACCTAATACATATATGTACTTCTACATGCTAAATAGGATCCGTTTGTGCTCGAGGCTTTATTTGACACTCAACAATTCCTAACAACTTACACTCGAATCCCACGTCAAACGGTGAGTTCATACCCCTACGCTTTTTCCGAGTTTTGCATGTTTTAAGGGGGGGGGGGGATAAAAGCAAAAGTACAAGGAAACTTGTGCTCAAAATATATTATTTTGCTTAAGATAACTACATGTTTAGAATGCTTTTAACACAGAAAACAGTTTTACCAAACGATTAAGAAATCAACTCGTAGAAACAGTTTTCAAAACTAAAGTAATGAACTCGTGAAACATATCGTAAAATGTATATCATAAAGAATATAAACAGGATTTTTAGTATTTTTACTTGTAAATTGTTAGTCTAAAGTTGGAGACACGTCCTTGGTAACACCCCGATAGAAACTGAGTGTAGGATTAGCACTTGTAACCAGAATCTCTTGTAGGGAGAACGTGACTATTGTGTATAGATCTATTCGGTACTGACTATCCCGCACCTGGCTGCTAGCTACAGTTGAACCGATAAGGCCAAGGGTGACAAAGTCATAAAACGATACTGGCCCCGTTACGTGCCATATCAAGTCTAAGTACGGTTATGACACTCACAACCTAGATAACAGTAATTTACATTTGTAATAATGAAACAAGTAAACTAATTTCAAAGTAATAATCGATTTGACTACTAATAGTTAGTAGTAATACTCTTAGGATTTTAGTTCATCTCGTATTCTTTAGTTTTATTTATGTAATAAGACTAATACACCTCACCAGGAGCAAACAGGGTTCTTCAAGAAAACTACGTCTAACGATATAAGTATGATAGATACTTGTACACTTCAGACTAGAAACAGATAACCAACCATCAACCTTAAGGAAAATATAGGATTTTCCTGGAATAACTCAACCTTTCATAAACAGACTGTTTAACAAATAACTAATGGATAATCTGTCACACCCCAAAACCGAGAACGGCGGAATACGTTCTGGGGTGGAGGACGTCATGTACAGTATCATAACAATGCATAATAGTAAAGACAAGCAACAACATCCATTGCATTAATATAATAATTGTAATACAAGCGTGTTCTGTACAGTTTGTTAGACACCAAAAGTATAATCAAAATAAAGAGGAGTCTTATATGTGCTCCATCTTCTCAAAAGCTGCATCTGCACCTGTCTACTGATGACCTGAGAATACAAGTTATTTTGAAAGCGAGTATCAGCATAAAGCTGGTGAGTTCATGAGTATTTAGTGTCATTGCTTGTATAAAAATGATTACAACCATGTAGTATAATATTTGATCTCAATGTTGGAAAATAGTATGCTCCCTAGGAAAACCCTATGTTTTCCAGTAAAAGTGGTCTTCTACCAAGACCCGGTTGTATGTATGTTTGATCCTTTTGAAGATGTAAAAGTTTTCCCAGAGAAACTATTAGTAGGAAAATATAGTTTTAGACTTCATTCATGTAAAGTAATTGGGAAAATAGTGTTTTACCCCAGCAGCATCACTGCCAGCTAATGAAATGAAAATGCAGACTCCAGGTAATATTAAATGTACAATACACCTCAGGGAGTCTGTTTTGCCTTTAATTCTTAATGTATTAATTAAAGGTCGAAATGTGAACTTGTATGTAACCATGTTGATGGACGATCGAATCCCTGATGATCCTCCGAGTCATCTATAGAAGTGTGACATTTTGTCACCCCTGGGCCTAGTCGGCTCGGACTGTAGCTAGCAGTCGGGATGTGGGAGTGTCTGTCCCGTATAGATCTATACACATAATGCCCGCTCTCCCTCCAGGAGACTCTGGTGACACGGTGATAGCATAGTGAAGTGTCGTATCGAGAGATAGTATGTCACATTCTGTTGTAGTATGTTCTCTTTGTATAATGTATAATGTACTTTCTGGTATACTGTATAGAGTATTCTCTTGTATAGTATATAGTATTCTCTTTTTATAGTGTTTAACATGTATTGACTCATAACTGTTCGGACTCTGGTAGGTACCATTGTAATAGTATACACGAGTAGTAATCCTTAACTATACCTATTATAGTTAAATAGTAAGCTTGGTTGCATGCCTTTGATACACAAAGGTATTGAACTGAAGTGAAGACTTTAATATTCAATACAAATATATATAATATATAACTAAGAATTCAACGACAGTCGGACAGATAACAATATACCCTAAGTCCACAATCAAACAAGAACAGGAAGTAAGGTGAGCTATCAGTCCTAAGTCCTTCAAGTCTTACTTATATAAATATATTGGTGTAGATATGGTTTGGGAACAGAAGGAGTTTAAAAGAGTTTAGAAATATTTTTATAACAATTTAACATGAAAATGAGTTTGATAACACTTAAAGCAGTTTTGTTGGTAAAGCAGTTAAAAGTATAAAAATCCTTTTGGTTGCAAGTTATAAATCACATGTGATTGATACTATAACTTGATTTATTCAACTTGTATTCCCCCCATAAAAGCATTTAAAAACATTTAAAAGGTTGATTAAGGGGTATGAACTCACCTGCAATGAGTGAAGTGGATGGAAGTGTCGGGTAGGATGCTAGGTGTCAAGTGAGGACTTGAACACACACACAGATCCTATGTAACATGTAGTTATACATAAATGTATCTAATTAGTTATTTAATCACTAATTAGGTAAGTAAAGACACTCTAATGCATGAAGACACTTTGTTTCAAGTGCAAGGAGTGCTAAAGGTTGCATCTAAGGAGTGTATGGCCTCACTATGGAGTTTACACTTTAATTGGTTACACTTAAGTGTGTTTACGGTTTCTGGACCATTGTACCCATGATTTTACGACCGTAAACTCATGGTAATTGTGCCATTGGGTGTTCAAAGGTCTTAAACTACTCAAGGAATTATGCTAGACTCGAATCCATGCCTTAGGAAGTGATTGGGGCTAGAAATGGACACTTCTTGGGGTTTACGGTCCTTGGACCACTCCCTTGGGAGTTTACGGCCGTAAACACATGAGTTTACGGTTGTAAACTCATGTTGGTTCATTTCTCTTGTGTTTTGGTGGTTCTAGGCTATGCATGCAAGGTTCTAGTCACTTACACAAGCATAGGAAGGTTTTTAAGGCACTTAAACATTCTTAGAAGGTGTTTACGGTTTTTGGGAGGTCTTCCCAAACCGTAAACTCATGTTTGTCTCATCCTTACACGTTTTTGGGGTTCCTAGTTCATGCATGTAAGTCCTTAGTGCATTACTCAAGCTTTGGAAGGAGTTTGGGGCTTCAAAACCCTTCTTTGGGGTGTTTACGGTTTTGGAATGTTCCAAAACCGTAAACCCATGTTCTTGGGGTTTTTGGGTGTTTAATCCATGAATACTAAGCCAATAACTAGTTAGATGAAGTATACTTACTTATAGGAAGCTTGTAAAGGTGATTTAGGACCCAAAAACGCAAATGTGTTCTTGGTGTTCTTGAAGATTTGAAGATTCTTTGAATATCTAAGTAAAAATCGGAATCCTTTGGATGAGAAGGTGTAGAAACACTAGATTAAGTGTTGTTTAAAAGGATCTAGGAAGAAAACTTACATTTTTGGGCGGATTTGGAAGAAGAAGATGATGATACTTGAGAGAAAACTTGTGTTCTTGAGTGGAAGGTGGTAAAAAGTGAGGACAAGGGGTAAACTCATGTTGTATGCATGAGTTCTTGGAGAGAAGGGTGTTTACGGCCCAAACACCCCATGTTTGGCCGTGAACGCCTAGTTAAGGTGTCGGGTTGTCCGGTTTATTACACGCCAGTAATTACGTCACTTCCAATTAATAAATTGTTTGATGAAAAATAAAATAAAACACCAAACGGGTTTAAATCCAGCCAAAATGCATTTGAAATGTTTTTGAATATTATTATTTGACGTATTTAACCGTGGAAATTATACAAAGAAAATTTCGGGTTGTCACATAATCAAACATCTTTCATAAGAAAATATAGGATTTTCTTGGGAAACACTCTTCAAAGACATCAAAGAATCATTTTTACCTAACATTCTTTACATCAGAAAATATAAGGTTTTCAGGAGAAACATAACGTATTTTTCGAAACAATAAAGAATAGTTTTCTAAAACATAAACGCTTATGAACTCACCAGCTTTATGCTGATACTCTTTCAAACAGCTTGTATTCTCAGGGCAGCAATAGACATGTACTTTTATCAACTTTTGGAGAAGACGGAGCATTTGGAGTCACATCTTTTACTTTTGTTATATACTCTTATGTACAAACTATGTTTTCAAATAGATGTAAATAATCATATTGTAATGTAATGGTTGTGTTTACTTTGCTTACTATGATACAACTGTTGTGATACTACACATGATGTCACCCGCTCCCGGACGTTTCCGCCGTTATTTCTGACGGTTCAGGGGTGTGACAGTTGCATACCACGCTCGAGGAGCTTGATGTAACCCATACAACGCCTTGTCCAACTTGTAGACATGATTGGGAAACTTCGAGTTAACAAACCCAGGGGGTTGATCAACGTAGATTTCTTCCTCCACTTTGCCATACAAGAAGGTTGTCTTGGCATCCATCTGATAAACAGTGAAGTTCATGTAGGAAGCGTATGCAAGGAAGATACAGATAGCCTCCAAGCGAGCTACCAGAGCATAAACCTCGGTGTAGTCAAGACCCTCGATCTGTCTAAATCCACGAACCACCAATCTCGCCTTATTGCACACTATGACTCCGGAATCATCCTGCTTATTGCGGTATACCCAGCGTGTTTCAAGAGACTTTTTTCCCTTAGGAAGTTCAACCAGCGTCCAAACCACAAGTTTTTCAAATTGATTTAATTCTTCGTGCATAGCATCTACCCAGCTGGGCTCATTCAAAGCCATTTCAACGTTCTTTGGCTCTATTTGAGAGATAAAGAAAGAATAGAGACATGTATTACCATCTCCACTTTGGCTTCTTGTTCTAACAGCATCACCCAACTGTCCAATGACATTATCGATCAGATGATCACGTTGAATTCGGAAAGATATCTCCTGCCTGATGTCATTGAGCGAAACGGGAAGATTGTGAATGTTGATAACTCCTTCATTTGCCGAATGATCCACTTCAGATGAACCTGTCTCATTAGTAGGATCTGCCACACACTCGTTTGCAAGTTGCTCAGGGAAGAGAAGTTCCATAAAAGATTTAGTAACAGCGGAAGCATCTCGGGACATGAACTCTCTTTCATCAGGAGTAAGAGGAGTGGCATCATCATCTGGAGCTTGTTGATGACTTGGAGATTCTGGACAAGTAATTGGAACAGATGAATCCACCATAGGAATTGCAGAAGACACTATCGGCGGTCTGTAAACAACTTCTTCATCTTCATCTTCAGGTATAGTCTTCGAACCAGAAGTAGAGCCAGATAAACTATCTGAACACACATTGAACGATTTGAACAAATATGTGTAATCAAACAGCCAATCAGGACCCACTTTAGCATCCATTTCATTCTCCTCCAACCAGCGCACATCGAAGGATTCTACGATTTGCTTTGTTCTTTTGTTGTAGACCCTGTACGCAGTGCGAGCAGCATAACCCACAAAATAGTAGTCATCAACTTTGGCATTGAACTTCGGGTTGGACTCCAGGTGAAGAAGGGCACAAGGGCAGCCAAATACGCGGAAATGGATGACAGATGGCTTGTGACCATATAGAATTTCGTATGGAGTCTTCATCTGGGCTTTGTTGATCAAAACACGATTCTGAACATAGCAAGCAGTGTTGATCGCCTCAGCCCAAAAGAAAACTAGTAACTTTGAGTCACACATCATCGTCCTTGCAACGTCTTGTAGTGTTTGATTCCTCCGTTCAGCAACACCGTTTTGCTGAGGCGTGCGAACGGAACTATATTGACGCAAAATTCCCTTTTCTGTGCAAAAAAGATCAAGAACCACATTCTTGAATTCTGTTCCATTATCAGTACGAAGCGCCTTCACCCGATTATTGGTTTGGTTCTCTATCATTACGATGAACTTCTTGATCAGATCAGATACCCCAGCTTTGTTGGATAAGAAGAAAACCCACGTGAAACGCGAGAAGTCATCAATCACAACTAGACAATATGAATTCCTGTTGATGCTTAGGACATTGACTGGACCAAATAAGTCCATGTGCAATAACTGGAGCACCTGGCTGATTGAATTGACCTGTTTTGGCATATGTGGTTTTCTGTGATGCTTTCCTTGGGCACATGACACACACTTTTCAAATGTTATGAAGTCTCTGATAGGCAGGCCACGCACCATTTCATTTTTAGCAAGACGATTCAGATTCTTAGCGTTCGCATGACCGAGTCGTAGGTGCCACAACATAGCATTTTGTTCTGCGAATTTTGAAAAGAGGCAGGTGACTTGCTTAGGAATGTTGCTATTCATGTCGATGATGTATGCATTTCCATCCCGCTTTGATTTAACAAGAATCCACTCATCCGGGATGACAATGCCTGGCTTTAAGACCAGACACTCTTTATCAGTAAAATACGTTGAATAACCCTTGTCTCAAATCTGAGAGACGCTCAACCAGATGTGCTTTAACTCGGAAGCATAGTTGACGTTCTCGAAACTCAGCACTCCATTTGATACAGTTCCTTTCTGAGTGATTTTTCCACCTTCTCCGCCCGCAAAAGAAACGAATCCCCCATTAAAAGTCTGAATGTCGTTCAACAGGGAGATGTCTCCTGTCATATGCCGGGAGCAACCGCTGTGGACATACCAAGGTCTGACGACATTCCTTCGCAACTGTCCCTGCAAAATGAGCGGGATCATTTAGATTTGGGGACCTAGGTCATTACTTTCCTGGGTTGACCCTTTACGATCACAGATTTATCTTTTGAACCATTTGATTTTGAATCATCATGTAAAGCACTTTCAGAGGATGAAGATGATTGGTTGGAAGTTAATTTGGGCACCCACTGGTATTTAGGTTTCTCAAAAATCATGGGTGATTTTGAAGTATTTTTCTTTTCAGTTTGCTTTGAGCATGTGGATTTTCTACCAGAAGTGGTTGAAGATCCAGATTCACTCTTTGACGAAACCGACCTTGGCTTAGCCGAGCTCGATTTTGGCAAACTGTTTGTGTCTTTGTTATTGAAAACCTGTTTGTTCTTTTGAAAAATTTCCCTTTTCTTGTTTTGATTAGCCTTCCAATCATCATCTCGAGGACGAGATTTCGAGAACTTTCTAGTTAACTCGAGACTCGTTCTCTCCTCTTTGAGACGAAAAATGCACAAATGCCCTATTAGGACAATTCCTAGCGATGTGATCGACAGTACCACAGTTAAAACAAATCTGCTTATTATTATTGTAACTAGTACTGCCTTTGTCTGATTTACTTTCTTTACTGACACCCTTACTTTTTCCACAAGAACATGTGCAAGAATCAGATTGTGTGATTGGTGAGGGTGAATCTGGTTGTGTGATTGGTGAAGTGGATGTGCTTGAAACAGGAACATCAGGATTATCAAACAAATCATCAAATATGTCAAAAAAATTGAAATCAACATGATCCGATGCAGAAATATCACAAGATGTATCATTGATTTTAACATCAGAAACAAAAGAGTTATTATTTGAAACAGAAACAGCAAATTCAGAAACTTTTTTGTTTTCAGAAACACATCCTGCAGCTTCTTGCTTTGATTGACTTAAAGATTGATCTGCATGGGAAGTAGAAACCTTAGTATTTCCGACATTAATAATAACTCCTGACACAAATCCATATTTAAGAAATGGTTCTCTGTCCATCTCTTCTTTAGTCAATGGCTTAAACTGATAATTATGATTATAAGGAGGAGGCACTTTGTCATATCTTAAACCCTTTTGCCGATTCTCTTTGAATTGCAAATTATGTTCTATCATGGATGCAACTACTTCACTTGACACATCAAATTTTCTAAAAGTAAAATCTGCATTTTCAAATTTGTTTTTCAATGTGTCAAGCTCAGCAGTTACCTCAGCGAGTTGTTCAGTCACATATCTATAACTCGCACTCTTATTGCTATACTCTTCCTGAAGTTTTCTAAAGTCTTTGCTTTTTTGCTTCTAATTCAGCCTTCAGGGGTTTCTGTCCTTTCCTAAGTTGATACCTTTCATATTTCAAGTCCTCATTCTCTCTACGTAATAATTCTATATGCTCAAGAAGATTTTTAACATTATCAATGTATGTTTGAGAACAACAAGACTGACTTACCTCTTTCTTTTTAGGTTCTGAAGTAGAAGATACCATAAAGGCAAATTGCAACTCCATCATCTCTTCTTCAGGATCAACTTCAGTTTCTTCCACAGGAGTATCATTGATTTGAGCCAAGTGAGCATTTTCAGTTCTTGAAATATTCAGTGCCTGAATTTGGTCCTCCTAGTCAAAGGACTGAGCAACCATTGCCAGATTAGCAGTCTCACTGTTGACACCAGCACTTCCGTGACTATTTCTCACTGGAATCATTGTTCGATCACTACTTATCCTTCTGTCCGGTTTAGGACACTCACGAGCAAAATGACCCGGCTCGTGACAGTTGTAGCAATGCAACTTTCCCTTGTTAAACCGTACCTTCTTTTCCGCATTCATTCCCCAATTATTCTTTCCCGTCTTCTTAGCAAATTGCTTTGCCCTGAATACTGCCATTGCTATCTGCCAAGTAATATCCATTTCTTCCACATGCTCTGGATGAATTTGATCCAAATCAGCAAATGAGAGTTGAGGTGGAAGCTGCCCAACTACAAAAGCATTGCAACAATTGACAAGTCCAGTGGAAAGAGCTACGTTTTCATCGTTTTCTTTGGAATTAGGAGTAGGAAACATAACTGGTGCATTGGAGGAGAAAACAGCTTGTGGAACAACGAAAGACTGACTTTGTGGATGAGACATGGATGATGAAGCAACAAATGGTGCAACTGATGGAGTAATAAAGGTTTGATTCTGAGGTTGTTGAACACCAAAAGCTTGACTTGGAGAGGAGGTAAAGGATGAAAAGGCATTATTTGAAGAAAAACCAAGATTGGCAGTCGAGTAGGAATTCACATGATTAATCTCTCGTTGTTTATCATCAAGATCACAGGCTTTGATGATTGCCATTGTTTCAGAAAGATTGAGACGATTGAGATCTTTTGTCTTCTTGATGACAGCCACATTCATATCCCACGACTTTGGAAGTGAATTCAACAACATTTTGTTTATCTTAGACTTTGTCAAGTAAATCCCAAATGTACTCATCTCAGTAGTGAGTGCAGTAAATTGCTGCAACTGAGCTTCCAGGGTTTCTCCAAGGATATAATTGAACATATTGAACTTTTGTCTTAACATATCCTGACGGCTCTCTTTCATATCTTCATTTCCTTCGTAGACCACAATTAAAGCTTCCCACAGTGCTTTGGCTAAAGTGTATTCTCTCAAGCATTGAGCAATATCGGGAGATAAAGCCATAGTCAAAGTAGCCAATGCCCTTTCCTGTTCTTCAACCTTTTCGAAATCTTCATCAGTGTAATCAGCATATAATTTGTCAATTACTTGTCCATTCGGAAGATTAGTAGTGATTCTGACTGGTCCTTTGAGAATGCTTCGCCAAACCTTAAAATCTTTCATTTTGATGTATTTCTCGATCCTGTATTTCCATTCCGGGAATCCTTCTGCAGACAACAATCGTGGAATGCGGGTGGTTGTTCCCATGATGGAATCCAATTCATGATGAAGTGCTTGGCCTTGAGAATCCATTTTGTTTGTTTTTTTTTTATTAATTTTTTTAAATGAAAATGACTTGAAAAATAAACCAAAATGCCAAACAAACAGTTTGCGGTCACACGATTACGGCCGTAAACAGGAGTTTATGGTTAGGTTTTCGATTGATGTTTACGGTCAACGTTTATGGTTGAGGTTTAAGGTTGAGTTCATGGTTTAGTTCACGGTTGAGTTCAAGGTCTTTGAAGATTTCCTGATTACGGTTAATGAAGATATACTGTTTACGGTCACTGAAGATTGCAAGATTACGGCCGTGAATAGGAGTTTACGACCGTAAACTCTTGACCGTAAATGCTCAGATCTTGATGAAAACAAGAATTTTAAGCAGATCTGATCCCCTTTTGCCACGAAAACACCAAATCAAACCTCGAACAGTGATGAAACTAAGCTCCTTTGACCGAGAACGTGATTGAAAGATGATTTGACATTATTCATTGTATAATTTTTCGATTTAATCAAAAACATTTTATTTAATCACCATATTGATTACACATTATTCATTGTATAATTTTTCGATTTAATCAACTTAATACTTGAATTGAAACAATAGTCATCCCATGCTCCAAGCATGCACACTATGTTTACCTATGGTCCTTACTTTTTGAAATAGATCAATTGTAAACAGTTCTAATGACACTCATTTCACAATTCCAAATCCTTATCGTAAGTGTGAGAATACCAAGTTCTTGCCACTTACTTTAATCTGTTAGATTCTAGGCTTATATGCAGTGAGCCTTTTGTAATGACTATGTACACAAGTCATAAAGGCTTTGCCAATTACAAAACTTTCCATTGGAGATTGTTACAAGACAATTCCATAGATACGAAGTCTCATATTCAAAGTACATTCGTTTGAACATCCTTCTTGCATAAAAGTTACTAACTTACTCATAGATTCTTGATATCCAACTCCAATTATGGAACCTTTTCCATAATTGCCATATGACTATCCATTTTTAATAGAATCCTATCTAATCAAAATTATATCAATATGGTCCATTCATTACTATACTTCCAACTATCCATAAGCAACCAATCCTTAACGAACCTTGGATTGTCCTTGACAGTTTTTTAACCACTTTTGTCATATCTGGTTCTAGTTTTGTTTTCTCTTAATCCCTAGGCATTTGGAAAATTAGAACAGGAGAATATTATAGCACATGTAATCGATCCTATATCCGAAACATATGGGACACGATTCATAACCTCATATTTTACTAGTCTCTTTCTATAACATTTCAATATATAGAATTTCCTTATGTCGAATCTTTTCAACATAACATTCACATATATATCCTTCACTAAATTTGATTAAAATCTCAATCTAAGCTTTTAGATTTGAAATTAAGTATAATTTCCTCTCCCTTAATTATAGCAAAACAAATTTTCAAACTCTGCAACTTTGCGAATTGAAACTTTTGTTTTCTATAATTAACATTGCTAACTTGCAATACTTACCATAATGATTATGCTCCCACTAGCGTAACAATTATTTCTTTAATAGAATAACACTCATGCTCCCACTAGCTTTGACATGTACTCATAAATAGCTGGACTTCTAGAAATCAATACTTGTTGATTTTCTTACCAAAGTTCAAATTTTTGATACGAGATGCTTCGATAAGACTTTATCTAGGCTTCTCAAACTCATACAACTTTCCTTAGATAGCTCACATGTGTGTCTAAACAATTTTAGAACTTACAACAATAAGTCTCAAATGTTCAGACCTTTTGCCATTTCTCACAATTCGAACTATGAAGAGGGATGTCGTAATCATAATCGAATTTGAGAATGCAAATATCACAAATGCTATCTCCTTGAAATATACTTAGTGAAAATGTTTCCTCGCAATTCATTTTCATGAAGCGGAGAGAAACCTTTGTCACTTAGATTTTATGGTGTATGTGTTCCTATCCATGTGAATTTGTCATAACCATAATCACAAGACAGGGTTAGTGACAAATTCAAACTCATATGGACTGAAATTGTTCAATCTTAATTTCTTGCCACCTGGGAGCTCAAGGGAATACCATTGCTTCCAAGTTGTTATGAAAACAATTAAGAAGTCATAGAACTCGCATGCATAGTCAACTTCAACTGGAATAGGCATGGAAACAAGAATATGTCAACACGATAGGTTACAAACCTCAAGTTGTGTGCTAGTGATTAACAATGGGTTTACTCTTGATTAGTTCTCGAAACTTTTCAAGATCTTTAAGACTCCCAATGACCTCTTGAAATATAAGATTCTCTTTGTCAAGAAACATTACTTGACAACAAATATTCAAGAGTTAGTGAAGTTTCTTATCAAGACAAACACTTCTGACAATCGGTCTTAGTTGATCTTTGTTTTATCCAAAACCCCAAAACTACCAATCTCAAATGTACAAGAGTATAAAACATTTACTCTACATTTGATAAGTGTTATAAATATTTCTTAAGACATGTCACTCAAAACACAATCTTGGAGTATGAATCTAAGACTTGATTTTGGAACGAAGTATGACTCCCCTTAATTGATTTAACCATTTCAACAATTCATGATTCTTCTTCTTAGCCATACAAGTGCACTAACATGTCCTTATAGGATCAATTGTTATATGGTTCCATAATCATAAGGATGATCATAAAACACGATATTCAAGTACTCTCCCTTGTTTTCAGATTGGAGAAACTTTTATCTTTCTGCCTAATTTGATTCTTCTTATTCGTTCTGCTATACATTGAAACTTTTTCAATGATTCAGAATTACACTTAAACTTGTAAGCATAACCATAATTACTAAGATTTTAGTAATCATGACGAATAGTTTTATTGTTCTTTGTGGTGGACCTGACCAGTGCACAACCAAGTGTACCTGATCCCCTAGTACTTCATTTGACTCACATTTACATGTGAACAAGGAATTAGTCTTAATTTCCCAAAGATGAAAGTTCTCATTCATCACACAATACAACTTGCATAATTCCAAGTTTCTTTAGCAGACAATTGAACCTTGGGTGATGACAATATTTCTTATTTGATAAATTTAGACACTACCACAACCGAAAGAATCAAATACATATTGCTAAAATAGAAACATACAAACATCCATTTTCACAAATGCCATCGCAAGGAAATATAAATAAGATAGAAATTCAAAATTTTAATATTATAATAGTATAAGGGTGTATTTTACACATTTAAAATACTTGGTGGTTTAATCTATTAATAAATTAAACTTTTAATTTAATTAATCTTAAACCATGTTATTATGGATTTATTAAACTTCTCTTTTAATTAAAATCTGTAATTAACTTAATAAAGTCCATAAGGTGTAATTGAACTATTCAAAGCATCTAGGTTATTAAAAATTAATAAATTAAAACTATTTAATTAATTTTTAAGTTATGAACTCAAGAGATGCATCTTTTGAAACCTTTCAATTACTTGATGTTTTAGAATTCAATATTACATAATTTGAGACTTTTTAAATACCAAAACTTGAGGGCAAGTTTTGTAACTCTTGGAAAACCTTTGAGTCCAAATTTGATGACACATTTTTGTAACTCCTTAAAACCTTTGAGTTCCAAAATTTTGATGACAAATTTGTAACTCTCGAAGACTCTGAACTCCATAACTTATGAGTTAATGTTTTTAATGGATTAAACTTTTCATGCTCCATAACTTGAGGACAAGTTATTGAACTCATTAAAAACATTTAGATTAATTCCAACAAATAAAATTATCATATAATTCATGATTGATCTAACCTAACTCATAGCAAGACAATTCATATCAAATAATACAAATAAAATCTTATTATCTTAAAATTTGACAATTGTCCTTTAATTGGATGAGGATCATCATTACCAAATCAGATAATACATTTTTTATGATTACAAAGCAGTTTGTGGTAATGATCCTTAACCAATTCTGGCCAAGAACTCGAATTTCTGCAACCAGAGCCATCAACTTGACGAGTGCATGATCCTGACTCGTCGAGTTGACCTTTTACTGAGTGGACGCATCGAGTCATCCAGTGGACTCGGCCAGTCCATCAGTCAGAGGCCAGAAAATCGATTTTTTTCAAATTTGAAAATTAACAAACATCAAATATAACAAAAAACAATCCTAGGCTCTGATACCACTGTTGGGTTTTGAGCACTATAACACTCCTATGGTACACATGCAACCCTAGATGCTTTGGATCTATGTTTTCTCTAATTATACATGCATTTTCAATTTTCGAAAACATACATCCTAACTAGCATTCAATGGAGGATATACAATATAAAACTCATAGTTAGATGAATACCTCTTGATGTAGTTGTATTTCTTGGCCTTAGAAAGCTTGAGCACCTCAAGTGTGATGCCTCTAATGTGTCTCAAATGTCACAACCTGAAATTTCTATCTTGTAAAGCCATTCAATTCAATCAAAAGTCAGACTTGTTTATACTATCTTTTAGCATTGTTAAAGGTCTGTTTGAGTGTTCTGAGCCTAGTACATTCAAGGATTGGGTGTTAGGAAGTATCTACTAGAGTTCATTGTGCAACATTCAAGCTAGAAAACTCCATGACTTGGAGTTTACGACCATAAACTAGAGCTTACGGCCATAAGTTATTGTTTGGCTGTGAACTAGCCTCTTAAGTATGATATTCCTTCATTTTCTTCACTTTTCACACTTCCAAGTCAAGAACACTCAATTCTCTCTCAAGTATCATGAAGAACACTTCCATTTCTCGTCCAATTTGTAAGTGAGTCTTCCATTTATAAGTTGATATCCTTCTTGATCTAGTAAAAACCTATGATTTCATCCGTGAATTCATCTCTTTTTGGGTTAGATCTTCAAAACATAAAGAACACCAAGAACACACACTAGTTTCTTTGGGCCGTAAACATTCTTGACCGTGAACACATATAGGCCGTAAACAACCTTGACCGTGAACACATCTAGGCCGTAAACAAACCCTTGTGTGGCCGTAAACACCTTTAGTGCAATCATGTGTGATTGTAACACTTCTTTCCAAGTGTTTCCTAGTCCCTAAGGTTGTTCCCTAACATGATTAGTTGCTATATACACTAATTATATACATATATGTGTTATTATATGCTTAATAGGATCCGTTGTGTTCGAGACTTCACTTGACACTTAGCATCCTATATCGATCTTTCATTCAAATCACTCACTACAGGTGAGTTCATACCCCTAACTTATCTTTTTGAATGATTTTAAATGCTTTTATGGGGGGGGGGGAATACAAGTAGAAAACAATATAGTTATAGTATCAATCACATGCGATTTATAACTATCAAACAAGTGTATTTCTTATACTTTAAAATTGTGTTATCAAACAAACTGTTTCAAATCATTTTAAAAACTCTTTATCGTTTTACAAAACTCTTTTAAACTTATATATTGTCAAAATCATGTCTATATAGATATAGTTATATAAATAAGGTTAAAAGGGCTTAGGACTGATTACTCGCTTTATTTTCTATTCCTTGTTTGGTTGTGGACTTAGGCTACCGGTTGTTTGTCCGAGTGTCGTTTGAATCTTAGTTATATATTATGTATATGTATGTAGATATAAAAGTTCTTCCAATCAGTTCAATACCTTTGGGTAGCAAAGGTGTACACACATGATCAGTCATTCAAACAACATTACTCGTAAACTATAAGAAGTATAGTTTAGAGGATTACTACTCACTATTTCTAGAACAATGAAACATACAAGAGTCAGTTCATACATGATTCAGTTCAAACATACTATAACAAGAAACAGAAAGAACATACTATAACGAGAAACAGAAAGAACATACTATAACGAGAAACAGAAAGAACATACTATAATGAGAAGTAAGGAGGAACATACAATACACTAGAACAGAGACAACATACTATACAAATACAAGAACACTATAACATTAATGTGAGCCACGACTTCATGGCATGGCAATATACTGTTGTCTTACATTTTGTAAACAGAGTCTCCTGGAGGGAGAGCGTGAATTTGTGTATGGATCTATACGGGATTAACCATCCTACACCTTACTGCTAGCTACAGTGGGACCTGCAGGTCTACGGGTGACGAATGTCATACCATTTCAACGTCTTCTAACGTTGTGTTTCACTAGTCAATCGAGTATGGTTATAATCTAATCACATTTTACCTTAATTAAAACATTTGGGTTAAGGTAGTTAGTAAATTTGTAGTTACTATATACAATACTACTGTACATCGTCAATTTCCCATTACATTCATATAGTGATCTTCTCACATAAACGGTAATGTAAACTATTTTCAGGTAATAATAGTCATACTTAGGAAAAACAATCACTTTTGCAAAGAACAAACATACAAAACAGTCGGGTCTTGGTAGAAGACTACAATATATTTTAAGTAGAAAATATAGGATTTTCCAGGAGATACAAACATTTACATCAAACACTTACAAACATTTACATCAAACACTTACAAACACTTTCATCAAATTTATACAAACATTTGACACTAAATTACTTATGAACTCACCAGCATAAATGCTGATCTACTCTTTCAAAATAACTTGTATTCTCAGGTCACCAGTAGACAGGTACACTGGACCAGGTTTTTGGAAGACGGAGCACATTCGAGACTCGTCTTTTATTTTGATTCATATTTTGGTGTCTTTCAAACTATACAGAACACACTTGTATTAAAATTATATTATTAATGCAATGGATAATGTTGTTGCTTGTTTACTATCGTGCATTGTTATGATACTGTACATGACGTCCTCCGCCCCCGAACATTTCTGCCGTTCTGGTTTGGGAGTGTGACAGATTTGTATAAGAGCTTTGTTTATAGTTAATTGAGTATATCAACCCATAAAAGATATACAACTATAAACACATCGGGATTAAAATACTCTGACCAAGAGTTTATACTTTTAAATAATAAAATATTTAACTAAAGTATACATACAAGCATTCATACTAGGATCAGTGTCATACTAGAACATAACAAAAGTAATGCGGTTGTTGGACAGCACAAGTAGGCTTGGGGACATATAATCAGTTCTGGGAATGATATAGCCTGATCAACTATATCTTTCCGAGAAGTGATTAGCATGTGCCTAGGTTGTGGTGTTGCAGCAAGTCAAAAAACTTACCAACACTACTACAATGAAAACTTAAGAACAAAACATAAACTTAAAATACTATAGGAGTATTTTGTGTTATTATAATTACTTATGTGAAAACTAAAAGGTCTTTACTAGTATGTCAATAGTTGCTGAGTGGATACGTTAAGGTTATATATGACTAGGGTATCATAGACTTAGAATCTGTGATCTTTGCTTTACTTCTTGTTCCTTGTTTGGTTGTGGACTTAGAGTTAGGGTCACTTATTCGAAGGTTTATTCTATCTTGGTTACATATTATTGTTATATAATACGCAAATATTGGAGTAACTAGTAAGGATCATCTTATAATTATCTATAGCAGTACGTCTATTGACTATCTCTTTTACCCCTATTCTCGCGTAGATATAATGGAGGGATTTCATCCTCATGGAGATCCGTACTTCCCTAACCAAGGAAATGGTGGATGGCTCGATGTAGAGCTAGAAGAGATTCATGCTATTCCTTTAGATGATGACTTCGCGGAAAACTTCCCATAGGATTCTGACCCCGAGCCAAAAGTCAATGATCTACCCCTAGTGCCTCCAATCCCAAATCCTAACCCTCGTCCGGCTTTTCAAGGCCCGACGCCTTTGTGGGTTGAGAACATGGGTAGGTGGAGCCATGAGCAGGGTCCACCCTTACCATACAATAGAGACCGAAGCTTCTACAATCTGAGCGAGGGAGGCTCAACAGATAGAATCCTACCTATTCTGGTTTGCAGGGTTGCTCGAAATGACGAGCAGGGTAGGGCAGCCATCAACCGAGTTATGGAAGTTGATGTCGATGGGGGAGTCAATACAGTTCGTATTCACAATCTTGAAGCTGCTCATAGGAGAACTCGGAACCACACTGAGGCCCTTCAGAGAGAACTTACTGCAACCCAAGCTGAAGTCAGGGAACTTCGAGCATGTCAGGCAACGTTCGAAAGACGCATGCGGGAAATGGAGCGTCATCAGGCAGAATCAAAGACTCATCCGAGCGGTTCTTGTTGCAAGTAGAGTCTACTCTACACTGTCTTTTGTATATAATTAGGTCTATGTATAGGCCCTAGTGTAAATTCCCTGTTTATGATAACACCTTGAACTTCTAGTCTGTTAGGTCTCTGTTCTGTCAAAATGTGACGATCGACTTTCAAGGTATTAATTATTTAATTTTCTTAAATTATTATTGGGCCAAGTATGGATAATATCAGTTGTAGTTTGGACTTATGCACTTGGACCAAAGACTTGGGCCGCCTAGAGGACTTACGCTGGGCATAGCCTGGGCGTACGCGGGGCGTAATGGGCCGCGTTTAGAATCGGGGGCGCGCACACGTACGCGCAACGTACGTGAACAGATAAGTAAAACCGTAATTTAAGGGTTTAAGAGCTATATAAACCCCATTATAGCCTCCCCCTGGTTCTTATCAGGTTCCTCACCCACAAGAAAACGCTAACTCGTTCTTACCCCTTTCATTGTGTGAAGTTGCTTTTGTGAGTGCTTTTAGTGAAAGAAAGTTGTGAAGAAGGAAAGGAAAGGTTGGAGAAGAAGCTCGAGCTCAAGGACCTGGACTAAGCTCACCCTTTTGTCACAAAAGAAGGTATAAAGCACTTAACTTTCTTCCTCATATTCTAGATCTAGGGTTATGGGAGTTTTGGACCTCTTTAGGTCCAAAGGTTGGACCTTGATCTTGTGAATCCGTTTTTGAGCTTGGGGTTGCCATCCTTGAGGCTCAAAACACTTTCTTAGCAATAAAGTTTTAGTCTTTGAGGCTTTCATGAAGTCATGCATGAGATCTAGCCATTTCCATGGAAATACATTATTGTTTTTAGAGTTTGAGCTTATGTGAGTCATGTAAGCCATCAAGTAAGCAACTTTATGGTTTAAGGCATGGAATAAGACTTGGATCTAAGTTTGTAGCTTCTGACTCGAAATATTAAGCACTTAATAGAGAAAGGACATAACAGGGTATTACGCTGAGCATACATGTGAGTACGCCCAACGTACTCGCCATCAAGCACTTACGCTAAGTGTACTTTGGAGTACGCCTCGCGTAACTCAGTCAGTTTGGACCTTGGGTATTTGGGCCTCGGTGTGGGCTGTATTTTAGGCTTTGGGCATTAGTGGGCCAGTAGGAGTCAGAGTATGGGCCAAAGGCATTTTTGGGCTTAAGTAGGGCCATATGAGGAGTTAGGCCCAATTTAGAAAATTGGGCCATTAGTGGGCCTTTAGTGGGACATTAGTGGACTTAGAAAGAATTAAAGGGTTTGGGCCTTGGTTATGACCCACACCATAGCAGGGTTAAAATAGTCATTTCACCCATAGAAGGATCCTCGTTTTGATTAAGTGTTTTATTGGTCATGATAGCCGGAGAGCAGCCGGGACAACACTCAGGGATCTTTCACTCGGATTTTCAGCAGTCAGTTCTTCAAGGTGAGTTTCCTTCCAGTAGGAACGGGTCTACGGCCACAAATGCCGGCCCGTATAGATATCAGTAGTTTTGGATTGTGGTCTGATGCCGGGTTGGTCCCGAGAAGTAGTTTAATATGCTTGATGTCTTTATGATTCATGCATGTCTATGTGTTATGTGTTTCGGACTGTGGTCCGATGCAGTATGCAGTATATGTGTTATTGTTATATGATATGATTATGTTATGTTATGTTCAGTTAGTTCCGGACTTCGGTCTAATGCAGTGGGAAAGGCCCTAGTTAGTTCCGGACTTCGGTCCGATGTAGTGGGCAAGGCGCTAGTTAGTTCCGGACTTCGGTCCGATGCAGTGGGCAAGGCCCTAGTCAGTTCCGGACATCGGTCTGATGCAGAGGGCAAGGCCCTAGTTAGTTCCGGACTTCGGTCTGACACAGTGGGCAAGGCCAAGTATGTGCTTTATATGTTATTCTATGGTATATGGTAGTTTGGGGGAGCTCACTAAGCTTCGTGCTTACAATTTCAGTTTTGGTTTCAGGTACTTCAGCTAGCAAGGGGAAGGGCTCGGGATGATGGCATGGCACACACCACAGTTTTAGCCTGGGAGTCAGACTCTGATATTTTTGACATGATTTGACATCAGTTGCGATATGAGACATATTTTATGACATTTTGAGACATACGACTTATGGTTTTTCTTATATGATATTTGGATATTATGGTTTTAGTAATGTTTTCAAATGAAGTTTCTGGCTTGTATTTTTGGGATGTTTCACAAAATCTTCTCTTTATGGTTTGATGTAAGACCTACTTCCAGGTCATTTTTCCCAAACTTGTTATATCATTAATGCCAATATTATTGACAAACATCTACTCTCATGGGAAATCTTTATCCAAAATGCTTTCATCCTTCTATTGTTAGATCTCTATCACAATCATACTATCATCTAATTGTTAGGCTATGGTGAGTTAGTCCATGGTTCACTCTTATTATACTCACTATTGAATACTTACCAAGATCTTCATCTTTGTAAACTTATAGCTACAAGATGCCTCCTAGTCGATCAACGAGACGTAATCCTCCGATAACTCCAACTCAACCATCACTACCTACTCCATAGTTCAGTCCGGCAGCTATCCAAGCTGCAGTGGCTGCAGCTGTTATGACAGCCTTAGCTCCATTCAGTGATAGTGGTACTAGCGGAAGTGTAACAACTGTTCATTCCACTCAAGGTGATGCTCCCGTGCACTCTAAAGAGTGCTCGTATAAAGACTTCACCAACTGCAAACTCAGGACCTTTAATGGTACTGGTGGAATCATTTCCCTCTCGCAATGGTTCGAAAAGATAGAGTCGATCTTCAAGATCTGTTGCTGTCCGGAAGGGAGCAAAGTTAAATTTGCTGCCTGCACCTTCGCGGACAGAGCCCTGACATGGTGGAATAGCCATGTCAAGTCACTAACTCTGATAGTGGCTAATGCTATGGGCTGGGAAGCTCTGAAGGAGCTAATGATTGAAGAGTACTGCCCGAGGGGTGAGGTTCAGAAACTTGAACAAGAACTCTGGAGCCTAACCATGAAGGGCTCCGACATAGTTGCCTACACTGCTAGATTCAGCGATCTGGTGGCTCTATGTCCAGGAATGGTCCCTACTGAGGGAAAGAAGGTGGAGAGGTATATTTGGGGGCTGGTGCCTCCATTCCAGGGGAATTTCTTAGCTTCAAACCCCACTACCTTCGACAGTGCCAAACGACTGGCATAACGGCTCATTGATCACAGAGTCCGCACCCCGACAACAACAGCAACCCTAGCCATCCCAGAACCCTCCAAAGCCTCTGACAACAGATAGAAGTTTTGGGACTACAAGAAAAAGAACGCGATGCAGAACTCTGCCAAAAAGCAGCAGGTCGTGGTTGTTCATGCCGCGATAGCACCTACTGCTACTGCACCGATGAAGCAGTATGGTGGAAGCTTACCCAAGTGTAACAAGTGCAGCTTCCACCATAATGGAGCCCGGCGGGAAATGCAGTGGGTAAATTGAAACAAGAAAGGGCACACTACCTGTTTCTGCAAAGCTCCGGCTAGGCCAATCACCCAAGTCCCCAGCGTTGGTGTGGGCCAGGCTTGCTACGGATGTGGCGAAGTTGGCCACTTCAAAAGAAACTGCCCGAAGGCAGGGAACACGGGCGGAGTGGGAAGAGTTTTGGCTATAGGCCACGAGGAAGCGGTAGCAGAACCTACAGTGGTCACTAGTACGTTTCTCCTCGATAACTCTTATGCATGCATACTGTTTAATAGTAGAGCAGAGAGGAGTTTCTTGAACTAGAAATTTGCTCACTTACTTAAACAAAAATCACTTGCACTTAAAGAACCATTCACTGTAGAAATGGCTAACGGAAAGATTGAGAGCACTAGCAGTATATACATAGGATGTACTCTAACTCTAGATAGCCATTCATTTCCAATCGACCTCATGCCGGTCTCAATTAAAAGTTTCGACGTCATTATCGGCATGGATTGATTGAGTCTGCATCGTGTCGACATCATTTTGTGACAACTCGAAATTTCTATCTTGTACAACCATTCACTTCAATCGAAGTCAGACTTGTTTCTGCTAACTTTTAGCACTGTTTAGAGTCTGTTTGAGTGTTCTAAAGCCTAGTACCTTCAAGATGTAATTATAGGAAGTATACTCTAGAGTTCAATGTGCACAATTCAAGTCTCAAAACTCCAAGAATTGGAGTTTACGGCCATAAAATGGAGTTTATGGCCGTAAACTCTATGGTATATATATGACACTTAGTCATTTTTAGTCACTTTTACCATTTTAAGCCAAAGAACTCATTCTCTCTCAAGTATCATCCGATTTTTCACTAAGATGTTCAAGAGTGTAAGTGTTTCTTCCCTTGATTAGTTGATATCCTTCAATATCTATTGATTGTACATGATTTCATCCATGAAATCTCTTCATTTTGATAGATCTTCAAGTGTTCTTCATTTCACCAAGAACACCAAGAACACACACTAGTGTTCTTGGACCTTAAACACCCTATCAAGCTTCCATCTTGTAAGTACACTTGCCTTAGCTTGTTTTCATGCTTGAATCACTTAGTTTACACCTTACAATCATCAAGAACTCAAGAGCATATGGTGTTTACGGCCAATGCAATCTCCTTGGGCCGTAAACACTCATTAGTGGTGCATTTGTGCCACCACTCCTTCCTAAGGATTAGACATGAACTTAGAACACTTCCTATTGACTTGTAAGACCTTAAAACACAAAGAAATAAAAAACAAAGGGTGTTTACGGCCAAGGCAATCTCCCTTGGCCGTAAACCCTAATGATTGGTGCAAAGTTGCCACAACTCTTTTCTTAGTCTTGGAACTATGTCTAGAACACTTCCAACATGAGTATAGGACCTTAATCATCAAAATGGTACAAGATACCATGAGTTTACGGCCGTAAACTCATTGCGCCGTAAACCCATGGGCCGTGAACTCATGGGGGTATTACCATTTGGGCCGTAAACTCCTATGTGAGGCCCTACACCCCTTAGATGCAACCCTTTGTACTTCTAACACTTGAATCAAAGTGTTTTCCATGTCCTAGGGTGTCTTTACTTGCATAATTAGTTGTTTAAACACTAATTGTAAACATATATGTGTCATTATATGATAAATAGGATCCGTGTGTGTGCTCAAGTCTTCGCTTGACAACTAGCATCTTATACCACTCGTTCATCCAAACCACTCACTACATGTGAGTGCATACCCCTTAATCAACCTTTTAAATGATTTTAAATGCTTTTATGGGGGGGAATACAAGTTGAACTAATATAGTTATTATATCAATCACATGTGATTAATAACTATCAAACATATGGATTTTCTTACTTTTCAAACTGTGTTATCAAACAAACTACTTCAAATCGTTTTATATACTCGTTTACATGTTAAATAATTTTATTAAACTCTTTTAAACTCATATTTTGTCAAAAGCATATCTATATAGATATAGTTATATAAGTAGGATTGAAAGGACTTAGGACTGATAGCTCGCCTTACTTCCTGTTCCTTGTTTGGTTGTGGACTTAGGGTATCGGTTGTTTGTCCGAAGGTCGTTTGGATCTTAATTATATATTATGTATATGTGTATAGATATAAAAGTTCATTCATTCAGTTCAATATGTTTGGGTAGCAAAGGTATACAAACATGTTCATTCATACAACAACATTGCTAGTAAACTATAATAGGTATAGTTTAGGAAGTTTGTAATATTATTACTAGAATAATGAAACAAACAAAGAGTCAGTTCATACATGAGTCAATACATACTATTATGAGAAACTAAGAGAACATACTATGATGAGAAACTAAGAGAACATACTATTATGAGAAACTAAGAGAACATTACTATGATGAGAAATAAAGAGAACATACTACATACTAGACAGAGAGAACATACATTATACTAGTACATACAATACATATACAAGAATACTATAACATAAACGTGAGCCACTGTTTCGGGGCATGGCATCACCTGTCATGGCTCGACTTGTATCCAGAATCTACTTTAGGGAGAGCATTGAATTTGTGTATAGATCTATACTGGACTGACTATCCTACACCTTGCTGCTCGCTACAGTGGGACTTGCAAGTCTACGGGTGCCAAATGTCATTTCTTCCGACATCTTTCATCGTTGTGTTTTTAGTCGGTAGTATGGTACAGGCATATCACATTTGTATTTTAAATAACAGTTGGTTTAAGGTAGTTAGTATAGCAGTAGTTCTATAATACCACACTACAGTACTTTATTATTTCCCCATTGTATTCACATTGTGATCTTTTCACATAAAAGGTAATGTAAAACTATATTTTTGGTTAATGATAGTCACACTTGGGAAAATACACACACTTACAAGAAACAAACATACAAAACATTTGATGCCTTGGTAGAAGGCTATGTTTAGAAGAAAATATAGGATTTTCTAGGAGATACAAACATTTACATCAAACATATACAAACATTTACATAAAACATTTACAAAATTATACATCCAGCACTTACAAACATTTTCATACAAACAATGACACTAAAATGGTTATGAACTCACCAACTTTAAAGCTGATAAACTCTTTCAAAATAACTTGTATTCTCAGGTCATCAGTAGACAGGTACCGATGCCAGGTTTTGAGAAGATGAAGCTCTTTCAAGATTCATCTCTTATTTTGATTTACATTTTTGGTGTCTTATAAACTTCACATAACGCACTTGTATTAAATTATATTATTAATGCAATGGATGATATTGTTGCTTGTTTACTACTATGCTTTCTTGTGATATTGTACATGACGTCCTCCACCCCCGAACGTTTCCGTCGTTCCGGTTTTGGGGTGTGACAGATTGGTATCAGAGCATTATTTATAGTGAATCGAGTATATCAGCCCATAAAATATAAACAAACTATAAACACAACGGGATTAAAATGCTCTGACCAAGAGTTTATACTTTTAAATAATAAAATATTTAACTAAGTATACATACCTGCATTCATACTAAAATCAGTGTCACTAGGACAGAAAAAAGTATTACGATTGTTCAACATCACAAGTAGACTCGGGGATGTATGATCAGTTCTGGGAGTGACATAGCCTGATCAACTATGTTGGTCCGAGAAGTGATTAGCATATGCCCGAGAATGGTTGTCATGTGGCAACAAGTCTAAAAACTTACCAATACTACTACAATGAAAACATTAGAACAGAACATAAACTTAAAATACTATAGGAGTATTTTGTGTTACTATAAATTACTTATGTGCAAACTAAAAAGGTCTTTATTAGTATGTCAATAGTTGCTGAGTGGATACGCTAAAGGTTATAGGTGACTAGGGTGTCATAGACTTAGAATATGTGACCTTTGCTTTACTTCCTGTTCCTTGTTTGGTTGTGGGCTTAGAGTTAGGGTCACTTATTCGAAGGTCTATCCTGCCTTGGTTACATATGATTGTTATGCACTACGCAAATGTTGAAGTAACTGGTAAAGATCATCTTATAATTATCTAGATTAGTACGTCTATTTAATTATTTCTTATACCCCTTTTCTCTCGTAGATATCATGGCTGGGTTCCATCTCCCCGGAGATCCATACTTCCCAAACGAAGGCAATGCTGGATGGCTTGGAGAAGAGCCAGAAGATGATCATGCAATCCCTTTGGATGATCACCATGCTGACGGCTTTTCGGATAGTTCTGACTCCGAGCCAGAAGTGAACAACCTACCTCGAGGGGTTCAAGTCGCAAATCTCAACCCCCGACCAGCATTTCAAGGTCCCACACCCTTGTGGGCGACAAACTTGAACCGTTGGAGTGATGAGCAGGGTCAGCCCTTACCCTTCAATGGAGACCGAAGCTTTTATAATCTAAGCGAGGGAGGTTCAGCTGATCGAGTCCTGCCCATCATGGTCCGTAGGATTGCTCGGAATACCGAGCAAGGTCGAGCAGCCATCGACCGAGTCATGGAAATTGACGCCAATTCAGGCGTTAACATGGTCCGAATTCGCCATCTCGAAGAAGCTATGGAAAGGACTAGGAGAACAAATGAGACTTTGTAGCAACAACTAGCTGCCTCCCAAGCTGAAGTCAGGGAACTTCGAGCTCGGCAGGCTATGTCTGAAAGGCGCATGAGGGACATGGGGCGTCGTCTGTCAGAATCCAGAACTCACTCTAGTGGTTCTCGTCGTAGATAGAGCCTACTCAACTTTCTCTTTTGGATATAACTTAGTTTATGTAAAAAATCTAGTTTAATTTCCTAGCTTTGTGAAGACTTCGGATCTGTTAAGTCTTGATTAGGTCGTAGTTCTGTCAAAATTTTCCCATCTTGGTTTGATGTAAGACCTACTTCTAGGTCATTTTTCCCTAACTTATTACTGTTGGATTAATGTCTAAGCCCGTAACTATATTTGGTATGTACTTGACCCGATTGTGCATGGTCCTTTTGGGTTGCCTTCTCCAAAGCAACTTAACAAGGTAATTTAAGGAGAGAGAGAGAGAATATTATGGTTTATTAATATACTATAAGAATAATATATTAAAGGAGAAATCATATTTATTTAATTAGTATTGGTCATAAATTAATTAGAAACTAATTTGGTGAGTAAAAGAGATTAATTAAATAAAGGGGTATAAACTG
Source organism: Lactuca virosa (assembly GCF_052849685.1). Lineage (NCBI taxonomy): Eukaryota > Viridiplantae > Streptophyta > Magnoliopsida > Asterales > Asteraceae > Lactuca > Lactuca virosa. The sequence goes on from NC_136428.1 coordinate 285,035,881, forward strand.
TCAAATGTGTGATAGTTAAGTTTTGGGTTAAGGAAACCTAATGGACTTAAGGGGGAACGAAATTATGATGGGGATCCATCATATTTTCGTCCAAGGCCTTATTCCAGAAGGTTCCTTGGGCTGCTTGGTGGCTAAGCTGTCCATTAGGGTTTAGACTGAAACCCTAGTAGCCTGCAAGTATAAATATGACCCCTAGGCTATGAAAATCGGCTAGACATTATTCCAAGGGAACCCTAGGGCCGATTTTAGCATCTCTCACCCTTTCTCATATTACCTTCGTGCTTGTGGGGTTTGTGAACCATTAGAGGAGTTACAATTGTGACTCTAAGCTCAAGATCAAGAAGATTACAAGGATTCAAGCTACTTGAAAGAGGTAAACCACTTAGATCTGTTTTCTTAATGATAATTTTGAATTATATATGATAGATCTAGGTTTGTAAGTCTTGGATTCAAAGTATGTACAATAGAGAAACCTAGATCCAAGCATTAGGGTTTGTATGAGCACATAGGATTGTTCTTATGTATAAAACCCATCAGTGGTATCAGAGCCTTGATTGGTTTCAATTGTATGTGATGCTTAACTGTTTTGCTTGCTGAAAATCGAGTTTTTTGCCTCTGCCCGAGTCAACTCGGCGAGTCAGTATCTGGACTCGGCGAGTCAGTATCTGGACTCGGCGAGTTGGCCCCTACTCGGCGAGTTCAAATCTGAGTCGGCGAGTTCGTGCGTCAGGCAGAGGGTGTTTCGGGATTTAGTTGCTGTTTTGACTTGGATTTGATGCTTAAATCGTTTTTTGAAGTTAAAATCCGAATTTTATCTTAATTAAATGATTATCCTTGCCAAAACAGTAGATAATTTCAAATCTTTTGAATATTGGTTCCTGATATGATAAATATGGATTATTTAAAATTATTTGGTAATTATCTAATGACTAAAATAAGATTAGGTCAAATATAGATAATTATGAAATTAGTTGTTTAATTAAAATTATTTGTTATTTGATCCCTTATGTTTTGAAAAGTTCAAAACTTGCCCTCAAGTTTTGAAATTTGAATTTTGTGATTAAAAGTTTAATTTTGAATAAATTTAAATTTCAAACCCTTAGAATTTTACAAGTTTAAAATTCAACCCTATACTATTATATATTATTACAGGCTTAATTAATATATATATATATATATATATATATATATATATATATATATATATATATATATAACTGAAAATGCTAGTCTTACCGTTAGTAGGCCTCATTCACGAAGCCAGTCTATAAGGTGGGTATAAGGTTGTTGCCTATAAAATGGGTACACTCACACCCACCGCTTGCTTGACTGGTGGAGGGTCGTTAGCCGAACAGGTAGGATAGGGCAACCCTCTCCTCATTAAAAGTATAATGTAAGATACAAAGTAACTACATGTTTTACAAATTCCCAATCTTAGTTACTTTAGGGTAAAATGTGAAAGTGATGCTAATCCATGGAATTACACTTTGTGCCCTTGTCAATCGTTGGTGGAGCGCGTGTGGTTAACCGGCACACTAATTTGGGATTGACATTGGTGGCGAAGGGTGGCTCTAAGTTTTATCATAGATCAATGGAGCGTGCGTGGCTAACTAGCACATTGATTAGGTGATGAAGACATTGACTGCACCATGTTGATTCGCATGGTTATTCACAAACTTGTTTGTGATCCTCGGCATCCCAGTCGCAAATTTGAAGTGCATATCGAGATTTAAACATGCCATTGAAATGTTCAATGAATCTCAAAAGAAATCTAGGAATTTTCAAATACATCTAAAACTTAATTTCTTTTCGTTTTGCATGGTGGAAATTAGTGAATCGTCATTCACTTACCTTCAAAATTATTTACTTTTAGATTACGGCATCCCTTTTCTAAGTTGTAAATAATGTTGTTGGATCCTAGCCCTAATTTTTCATTTGGGTGTTTAATTAGGGATTCATTTCTAATCAAACTTTGTTCCTTTCTATTTCAGATGTCAAACGCAAACGCAAACAACAACGCTTCTGGATCATTCTCGTTGATGAACCTGTGTCAAAAGGTGACATTTGATGGCTCGAACTTCAACGAGTGGATGAGATACATTCGCATGATAACTCGCTACGAGGACAAAGAATATGTCCTCGATGAGAAGCTCGAAAAGATCAACCCAGAAGTTGCTACTCCTGAAGAGATTGCCGCCTTTGAGGCCCACGAGCGTGATGCAACGAAAGTTCATTGCATCATGTTGGCCGCGATGAACCTCGAACTCCAAAAGTCCTATGAGGACATGTATCCATATGAGATGCATCAAGATTTGCTGGACAGGTACCACCAGAGCGCGAGGCAAGAGCGCTATGAGATCATCACCAACATGATCACCGCTAGGATGGGGAGTGGAGAATCCCTAACCTCTCATTTGCAAAGAATGCAAAGGTATGTTGATCGTCTTCTCAAACTTAATGTTAAGTTTGATGAGGATTTGGCTATCGACATCATCCTCCACTCCTTGCCTTCCTGCTATAACCAAGTCAGAATGACCTACCACATGAACAAGGAAGAGGTCACCCTGAGTAAGCTCCAAGGGCTCCTGAGGACAGCTGAGAGCAACCTCAAGGACAAATCTATTGTATCATCCTCTACTGTAGCTGCTCCTGTGTTGGCAATTGGCCAAGGAAAGGGAAAGAAGAGGAAGGCTCCTTTTAAGAGCCACCATAAGGGTAAGACCCAAGATGGTTCCTCTTCTAATGGGACCAAAGCAGGTTCTGTTAAACCCTCTTCTGACCCCAAGTAAGCAGAGTGCTTCTATTGCCACCAGAAGGGCCACTGGAAACGAAGCTGCCCTAAATATCTGCAGGATATTAAGGATGGGAAGATAAAGCCCACCTTTGCAGGTATGTATTTAATTAAATCTAACAACTCATCACTTGCTACTTCATGGGTCCTTGATACTGGATGTGGTTACCACATTTGTTCTGATTTTCAGCGGCTAAGAAAAAGTAGGGAAGTGGAGCATGAAAGGATAAACTTGATCATGGGAAACAAGAAGTCTTCACCAGTAACCAAGATCGGAGTTTATTCCTTAGTGTTGAGTAATGGGTTAGGACTATATTTAAATAATTGTTGCTATTCACCAGATATGGCAAGAAACATCATCTCTTTTCATGGATTGTTTAGACAAGGTTTCAGATATTCGTTTGATAATAGTAATGGTTCTATTAATGCTTATTTGAATGGTGTCTTTTATTTCAAAGCATTACCTTGTAATGGGATTTATGAATCTGTGTTAATTGTTGATAATTTAGGATATGATGTTTTGAATATTGATTCGTCCACAAGTTTGGACAAAGCATGCTTGTGGCATTGTCGCCTTGGCCATGTTAACAAGAAACACATAGCCCAACTCCAAAAGGATGGAGTCTTAGAGTCATTCGACCTTAGGGATGATGACGTGTGTGAATCTTGTTTACTTGGGAAGATGACCAAGTCATCCTTTACTGGTACATGTGAAAGGGGTGAGGGTGTATTGGATCTCATACATACTGATGTGTGTGGACCCTTTAGATCCACCACAACGGACGCTTGTCGCTTCTACGTGACTTTTACAGACGATTATAGCAGATATGGATAGATCTACTTGATCAAGCAAAAGTCAGAAACCTTTGAAAAGTTCAAAGAGTTTAAGAATGAAGTGGAGAATCAACTGGGCAGGAAAATCAAGATGCTTCGATCTGATCGAGGAGGAGAGTACCTAAGTCTTGAGTTTCATGACTATCTAAAAGAATGTGGAATAGTTTCGTAATTGACGCCTCCTAGAACGCCACAATTGAATGGTGTAGCTGAGAGACGTAATAGAACCTTGTTGGACATGGTTCGTTCTATGATGAGTCGTGCTTCGTTACCAATCTCATTCTGGGGGTATGCCTTAGAGACTGTCGCCCATATCCTTAACTTAGTTCCCACCAAGAAGGTTGCCAAGACACCTCACGAGATGTGGACAGGGAAAGCTCCCTCGTTAGCACATATCAAGGTTTGGGGTGTGAAGCTTTCATAAGACGAGAGACTCACAACAAGCTAGAACCTCATAGTAAGAAGTGTTATTTCATCGGCTATCCACAGAAGTCTATAGGCTATCTCTTCTATAGACCAAGTGATAATGTTGTCTTTGTTGCTAGGAGAGGAGTTTTCAGAGAGAGAGAACTCATAAGTCAAGGAGACAGTGGGAGTCAGATTGACCTTGAAGAGCTTCAAGAGTCAAGAGATGAAGGAACCTCTGACACTGGCGTTCAACCTGAGGAGGAAACTCCTATTGAACCAATTGACCAGTCCTTACCTCTTAGACGTTCGAGTAGAGTTATTGTTCCACCCCAGTTTTATGGTTTCCATATTACTACTGACGGGGATACGTTTATTAGTGATAGTACACTAGTAAATCTGGACGAACCTAATAGCTACAAGGAAGCCATGGCAGGCCCAGAGTCTGCTAAATGGAAAGAGACAATGGACAGCGAGATTCAGTCCATGTATGACAACTAAGTTTGGAATTTGGTTGACAATGTACCGGGTCGTAAGACAGTCGGGTGCAAGTGGATCTTCAAGAAGAAGACAGGCATGGATGGGAAAGTGCATACTTATAAAGCGCGATTGGTCGCGAAGGGCTTTACTCAAACTCCTGGAGTTGACTATGATGAGACCTTCTCGCCAGTTGCCAAGATAAAGTCTATTAGGGTAATGCTCGCAATAGCTGCGTTTCATGATTATGAAATCTGGCCGATGGACGTAAAAACCGCTTTCCTAAATGGGAAGTTGGCTGAGGATGTTTACATGAATCAGCCAGAGGGTTTTGTCAATGCGAAGCATCCAAATAAAGTGTGCAAGCTTGAGAAATCCATTTATGGATTAAAGCAAGCATCTCGCAGATGGAATCTTTGTTTTGACAAGAAGGTCAAAGAGTTTGGTTTTCTACGAAACGAAGATGAGTCATGTGTGTATGTCAAGGCCAGTGGGAGTATAGTGAGCTTCCTCGTATTGTATGTCGATGACATACTACTCATAGGAAACGACATTCCAACCTTGCAGGAGGTCAAATCCTAGCTTGGGAAGTGTTTTGCTATGAAGGACCTCGGAGAAGCTGCATATATACTGGGAATAAGGATAATGAGAGACAGAAGTAAGAGACTGATAGGACTCAGTCAGGATACATACTTGGAAAAGGTACTAAAACGTTTTAGTATGGAAAATTCCAAGAAAGGGGAGTTATCAATCCAATGCAATACCAAACTGAGTAAGACTTAGAGCCCAAGTACAGAGGCAGAGATAGCTGATATGAGCCGAGTACCTTACGCTTCTGCAGTTGGCTCGATTATGTACGCTATGACCTGTACTCGCCCTGATGTGGCCTTCGCTTTGAGCATGGTCAGCAGATATCAAGGGAACCCTGGTAGAGCACATTGGATTGCTATCAAGAATATTCTTAAGTACCTACGAAGGACCAAGGAATGGTTTCTAGTCCTTGGTGGGAGTGATGACTTAAGGGTGCGAGGGTACAGTGACGCTAGTTTCCAGACGGATCGGGATAATTACCAATCACAATCGGGTTGGGTCTTTACCCTGAATGGAGGAGCAGTGACTTGGAAGAGTTCCAAGCAAGAGACCGTAGTTGATTCAACGTGCGAATCAGAGTACATTGCGGCAAGCGAAGCGTCAAAGGACGCTATATGGTTGAAGAACTTCGTAGGAGACCTTGGAGTTGTACCATCCATAAAGGAGCCCATGGAAATTTTCTGTGATAATGAAGGAGCGGTTGCCTTGACAAAGGAACCAAGAGATCATGGCAGATCTCGACATATCGACAAAAAATATCATTTTATTAGACATCGGGTAGAAGAGGGACTCCTCGTTGTGAAGAGGGTATCGTCAGAAGATAACCCAGCAGATCCCCTTACGAAGGGACTGAGTAGGGTCAAGAATTTGAAGCACGCTAGGAGCATTGGGCTAAAGGACGTTATTAGTTTAGATTAGATAGGTAGGAAACTTGTAATAGATAATTTTATATTCAACATTTGATGATTAAATAAAGGTGTGTTATTTATAAGAAAGTTACTATCTTATGTTGATTATTTATCTATTGTTTCAATTTTGCATGTTTTGACTTCCTGAATAATAAGATTATTCGAACAGTCCACAATCGATCATATGTTGGAAGTAGATATGAAAGAAGATTGTCATAAATTAGTTTGTAGATTGTCTAAAAGGTTTTAGACATAGAAAAGGTTTGCTGCAAAGTTTATGAGTGCTTATGAAATATGTTTTGAGCATTGGAATAAACCCGCACTTGCTAGTATCACTTTATGAAAGTTATCACAAGTGATCACAAGATGATAATATCATATAATCTTTGAACCTAGAGATATGGTTGTTGTTTGCTAGTTGATTATACATTGATAATGCGAAAACGCATCAGTAAATTGATGTTATAAAACGCATTATTGTGTGTAACTTAGCTAGTAAATGATAAAAGCATATAAGTCGAAGTTCTTCTGTACCTTTTATTCTAAGAGAATAAAAGCGATATCTTGGCCACTCGGTGATTTGGTTTGACTTATGTGCCGCGCCCGGTCAGGATGAGGTTGATGTGTTCAACTGAATTCTATGTCGAACGAATCAGAGATCGAGAAACAAAGTACTGAACAACAAGTATTGTCAGCATGATATCTAGAACAGAGGATTATACGATCCCTTATCTGAAGGACAAATTGCTGATCAGAGTTGACAGCAAAGTATAAGAGCTACGATTGCTAATCGAATTATGAATACATATATGAGATATAGTTACTAGACTTATCCAAGTGGGAGACTGTTGGATTAATGTCTAAGCCCGTAACTATATTTGGTATGTACTTGGCCCGATTGTGCATGGTCCTTTTGGGTTGCCTTCTCCAAAGCAACTTGACAAGGTAATTTAAGGAGAGAGAGAGAGAGAATATTATGGTTTATTAATATATTATAAGAATAATATATTAAAGGAGAAATCATATTTATTTAATTAGTATTGGTCATAAATTAATTAGGAATTAATTTGGTGACTAAAAGAGATTAATTAATAAAGGGGTATAAACTGTCAAATATGTGATAGTTAAGTTTTGGGTTAAGGAAACCTAATGGACTTAATGGGGAACGAAATTATGATGGGGATCCATCATATTTTCGTCCAAGGCCTTATTCCAAAAGGTTCCTTGGGCTGCTTGGTGGCTAAGCTGTCCATTAGGGTTTAGACTGAAACCCTAGTAGCCTGCAAGTATAAATATGACCCCTAGGCTATGAAAATCGGCTAGACATTATTCCAAGGGAACCCTAGGGCCGATTTTAGCATCTCTCACCCTCTCTCATATTACCTTCTTGCTTGTGGGGTTTGTGAACCATTAGAGGAGTTACAATTGTGACTCTAAGCTCTATATCAAGAGGATTACAAGGATTTAAGCTACTTGAAAGAGGTAAACCACTTAGATCTGTTTTCTTAATGATAATTTCAAATTATATATGATAGATCTAGGTTTGTAAGTCTTGGATTCAAAGTATGTACAATAGAGAAACCTAGATCCAAGCATTAGGGTTTGTATGAGCACATAGGATTGTTCTTATGTATAAAACCCATCAAGTACATCTGTAATACCAGTATTATTGACAGATATCTAATCTCATGGAAATTATTATCCAAATGCTATCGTCTCTTAGTACTAGATCTACATTCAATCATACTATTCAATTGTGTTGTTGGGATATGTAGAGTTAGTCCATGAGTCACTCTCATCATTTCTCTCTATTTAAATCTTACCAGTATCGCCATCTTTGTAAACTTTTAGTTAAAAAATGCCTCCGCGCCGATCAACGAGACGTGATCCTCGAGTAACTCCAACACCACCACCTCCTCCACAAATCGATACGGCAGCTTTAAACGCTTCAGTAGCTGCGGCTGTGGCAACAGCCATAGCTCAATATCATTCTTCCAGTGCCACCGGAGGTGGAACAACTGTTCATTCTACCCACGGTGAGGCCCCCGTGCGCTCGAGAGAGTGCTCCTACAAGGACTTCACCAAAGCAAGCCATTGTCGTTTAAAGGGACTGGCGGAGTCATTGCCCTCTCGCAATGGTCCGAAAAGACAGAGTCGATCTTCGAGATCTGTTCATGCCCGGAAGGGATCAAAGTCAAATTTGTTGCGTGCACCTTCGAGGCAAAAGCCCTGACATGGTGGAATAGCCATGTCAAGTCACTATCTCTAATAGTGGCAAATGTTATGGGCTGGGAAGCTCTGAGAGAGCTCATGATTGAAGAATACTGCCCGAGGGGCGAAATCCAGAAACTAGAACAAGAACTATGGAGCCTAACCATGAAGGGCTCCGACATAGTTTCCTATACCGCCAGGTTCTGCGAGCTGGTGGCCGTATGTCCCAACATGGTTCACATGGAGGGAAAGAAAATAGAGAGGTACATATGGGGGCTGGTGCCTCCATTTCAGGGGAATGTTTTAGCTTCAAACCCCAATACATTCGATAGTGCCAAGCGATTGTTACAACGGCTCATTGACCATGGGGTCCTTACCCCGTCGTCAACAACAACAACCCTAGCCATCTCAGAACCCTCCAAAACCACTAATAACAAGCGGAAATTCTGGGATGACAAGAAGAAGAAGAAGGCTGCCAAAAAGCTGCAGGTTGTGGCAGTTCATGCTGCGATAGCACTTGCCGTTGCTGCTCCGGTAAAGCAGTACGCTGGAAGTTTGCCCAAGTGCAACAAATGCAACTTTCACCACACTGGAGCCTACCGGGAAATGCAGTGTTCAAACTGCAACAGGAAGGGGCACACTGCCCGTTTTTGCAAAGCTCCGGCGAGGCCAATCAACCAAGTCCCCAGCGCTGGTGTAGGCCAAGCTTGCTACGGTTGTGCTGAAGTGGGCCACTACAAAAGGAACTGCCCGAAGGCAGGGAACTCCGGCGTAGTGGGAATAGTTCTGGCTATAGGCCACGAGGAAGCAATTGTCGACCCCACAGTGGTCACTGGTACGTTTCTCCTCGATAACTCATATGCATGCATTCTGTTTGATAGTGGAGCAGAGAGGAGTTTCGTGAACCAGAAATTTGCTCACTTGCTTAAGAATAAATCGCATGCACTAAAAGAACCGTTTACAGTAGAAATGGCTAATGGAAAGACAGAGAGTACTAGCTGCATATACATAGGTTGTACTCTAACTCTAGATATCCATTCATTTTCAATCGACCTCATGCCGGTCTCAATTAAAAGTTTCGACGTCATAATCGGCATGGATTGGTTGAGTCTACATCGTGCCGACATCATGTGTTACGAAAAGGCTGTTCGCCTTAATCTGCCGTCTAGCGAAACTCTAGTAATCTACGGCGACAAACCCGGCACTAACCTTCGCCTCATCTCGAGCATTCAATCCCATAAATTCTTGCAAAAGGAATGTCGCGCATTCCTTGCTAATGTTGTTGATGTGAGCCGAGAAACGAAATCCATTAAGAACATTCCAGTAGTACGTGATTTTCCCGACATCTTTCCAGAAGAACTCTCAGGATTACCTCCACAACGTCAAGTCGAGTTCAGAATCGACTTAGTTCCAAGGGCTACCCCAGTAGCCAAATCGCCCTATCGTCTAGCACCTGCAGAAATGCAAGAACTGTCCGATCAACTTAACGAACTGCTCATCAAGGGCTTTATAAGACCAAGCTTCTCACCCTGGGGAGCTCCGGTCTTGTTCGTCAAGAAGAAAGACGGATCGTTTCGTATGTGCATCGACTACAGGGAGCTCAACAAGCTTACCATTAAAAATCGTTACCCTCTACCTCGCATAGACGATTGGTTTGACCAACTTCAAGGGGCGAACTTCTTTTCAAAAATAGACCTAAGATCCGGGTATCACCAGTTACGAGTGTTAGGGGAGGATGTTCCGAAGACAACCTTCCGAACTCGTTATGGACACTACGAATTCGTAGTGATGCCGTTCGGATTAACCAACGCGCCCGCGGTATTCATGGATTTAATGAATAGGGCGTTTCATCCTTACTTGGATCAGTTCGTCATCGTCTTCATCAATGACATACTTATCTACTCTCGTAGTAAGGAGGAGCATAGTCAACATCTTCAACAGGTCTTGGAAACACTACGATCGGAGAAGCTCTATGCGAAGTTCTCGAAATGCAAATTTTGGATCCGAAGAGTCGAATTCTTCGGCCACGTGGTTAGCGAAGAAGGAATACACGTGGACCCTTCCAAAATCAAAGCCATTGAGAACTGGTCAGCACCGAAGACGCCTACATAAATTCGTCAATTTCTAGGGCTCGCTGGCTACTATCGCAGGTTCATTCAGAACTTCTCACGGATTGCGAAACCTCTTACGACTTTGACCCAGAAGGGCGTGGCCTTTGACTGGGAAGAGAAGCAAGAGAAAGCATTCCAAACGCTAAAGCGAGCCTTATGCACCGCACCGATACTATCCCTCCCCGAAGGGATAGAAGACTTCGTGGTCTATTGCGATACGTCAAATCAAGGGTTCGGCTAAGTTCTGATGCAGCAAGGTAAGGTCATCGCCTATGCCTCAAGACAGCTAAAGACACACGAGATCAACTACACCACTCACGATCTTGAGTTGGGAGCAGTAGTGTTTGCTCTGAAGATCTGGAGCTCAACATGAGACAACGACGGTGGGTCGAGCTACTCAGTGATTACGAATGCGAAATTCGTTATCATCCCGGCAAGGCCAACGTAGTAGCTGACGCCCTAAGTCAGAAAGAATTCTCTAGTCGTAAAGTCAAATCATTGACTATGACTATCCATTCACACTTGTCCACACAAATCAATGAAGCTCAGCTCGAATCTTTGAAACCTGAAAATGTGGCGGGTGAATCCCTGAGAGGGATGGATAAGAATTTGGAAGTCAAGGGTGGCGGAGCCTTATATCTCATGGATCGGATCTGGACACCAAAACACGGTGGTTTCAAAGACTTGATCATGACCGAGGCTCACAACAGTCGATATTCCGTCCACCCAAGTTCAGATAAGATGTATCTGGATCTTAAAAAGTTATACTGGTGGCCTAACATGAAAGCAGAGATTGCTACCTTCGTAAGTAAATGCCTTACTTGCGCCAAGGTTAAGGTCGAATACCAGAAACCCTCAGGTTTACTATAGCAGCCGGAGATACCAGAATGGAAGTGGGAGCGGATCACGATGGACTTCATAACCAAGTTGCCCAAGACAACGGGTGGTCTTGATACCATATGGGTGATCGTTGACAGGTTAACCAAGTCCGCACACTTCCTGCCTATCAAAGAGACGGACAAAATGGAGAAGCTAACAAGAACCTATATTAGGGAGATCGTACGACCGCATGGTATTCCCATATCCATTATCACCGATAGAGATAGTAGATTCACTTCGAGGTTCTGGCAGTCGCTACAAAGTTCCCTTGGAACTAGGTTGGACATGAGTATAACCTGCCATCCATAGACCGACGGACAAAGTGAGAGGACTATCCAAACCTTGGAAGATATGTTGCGAGCCTGTGTGATCGACTTTGGGAAGGCATGGGATACTCATTTACTGTTGGATTAATGTCTAAGTCCATAACTATAATTGGTAAGACTTGACCTGACCCGGCATGGTTCATTTGGGTTGCATGGCATCATGCATTTGGATAGACTATAATGAGAGAAATAACACTTAAGGTTGGTTAATATATTATAAGTTCTAATATATTAAGGTTATTTAATTAGTATTGATCAAGAATTAATTTGGAATTAATTAAGTGATCAAAAGGAGACTAATTAAATATATGGGTTGATTGTGTAAATCATTCATTCTTATATATGTGGGCTTGTGATCCAAGATTCCTTATGTTGGACTAAGTCCATGGGGTGACCCATGGATACTCCATGGAGGTTAAAATCCATGGAGCATAAGGAATGGGTAAAGTTATGAGTTACATGGTGTAACCCTAATAGCCACCATATAAAAGAATCCCATGGCTCAAGAAATCGTGCACTAATGTGTGAATATGAGGGCTAGACGATTTCAAGGAGTGTTCAAGTTTCTCTCAAGTTATTCCAAGTGTATTTGGCGTTGTGTAAACCATTTGAGGTGTCACACTTGGGGCACTAGGCACTCAAGCTTCATGAAGACATTCTACATCAAAGAGGTATGTATTCTATCTTGTTATATTTATTATTTTGTATGCTAGATTAGGATAATACCTTGGATGTTCATAATTGTATGTATAATAGAGAAAACATAGATCCAAGGTATTTAGGGTTGCATGTACACTTAGGAGTGTTAGAATGCTCATAACCCAACCGTGGTATCAGAGCCAAGTTTTTTTTTCTTGTTATACTTGCAAAAGTAGCTGAAAAATCGAGTTGGATGCATATATTCGACTGTTTTGGCTGGAATTGGACTAGGAACATTACCCTAAGATGTTTTTGTAAACTTGTTTTTGATGTGGTAATGTTCATGCTAATCCAATTTCTAAGATAATTGTCATAATTTCAAGATTTGTATTAGTTTGTATGTTCATGCTAATTTCTTGAAGATTGATGATTTGAATTATCTTGTTCTTATGAGGTTCTTAGATTAATAGAAAAGTTGTGTGAAATAGTTGTTTTCAATCCATTTTAATCTAAGAGTTGATTCCAAAGTGTGTTTTTGTAACTTGTCCTCAAGTTATATGAAAAGTCACATTTAAGAATCATAAAACTCATAAAAGTTGGCAAAGGTTACAAAATGAAGAGTCTAGTTCTAATTAAATGGTTTTATGACTCCATAACTTGTCCTCAAGTTATGGAGGTTCAAGAGTCTCTTCATTAAATTAAAAAAAAAGTGTAACCTTAATTAGTTCCATAAGTTACAATAAAAAAAAGTTATTTTTTTATTAATTAGTTTAAAGTCTTCCATAACTTGTCCTCAAGTTATGGAACTTGAAGAGTTTTTTTTAATTAAAACTACTTTAAACTCATAAGTTATGGAATTAATTAGTTTTGAATAGTTTCAAAACTTGCCCTCAAGTTTTGGAATTTGAAAAAGTTTTCACTTATGAATACTTTAATTCCAAGTTAGCCCTTAGAATTTTAAAAGTTAAAATTCAATCCTTATACTTTATAATATTATAAGTTAATAATATTTATATATATGTATAAGAGTAAAGTCAGTCTTACCGTTAGTAGGCCTCATTCACGAAGCCGGTCTATAACGGGGGTATAAGGTTACTGCCTATAAAATGACAGTTTAATGGGTGTCCACTCTCACCCACCGCTTCCTTGACTGGTGGAGGGTCGTTAGCCGAACGGGTAGGACAAGGACTATAATTCTCCTTTCATTAAAAGTATTAATGATAAATACTAAGTAACTAAACTCTTATTAATACCCAATCTTAGTTACATAGGAAAATGTGAATTTGGTGCTAACCCATGAAATTACACTTTGCACTTTGCTTAAGTCGTTAGTGGAGCGTGTGTGGTTAACCGGCACACTAACCTGGACTTAACAAGGTAGGCAAAGGGTAACTTAATATTTATCATAGTATCGGTGGAGCGTGTGTGGTTAACCGGCACACTAACCTGGACTTAACAAGGTAGGCAAAGGGTAACTTAATATTTATCATAGTATCGGTGGAGCGTGTGTGGTTAACCGGCACACTGATTAAGGGGTAAATATTAAGGGTACCAAGTATATTTGCATGGTTATTCACACCTTGTTTTGTGATCCTCGGCATCCCAGTCACAAAACCTGAAGGGCACACTCGAGATTGAAACATGCCTTTGAACAGTTCAATGAATCTCAAAGATCTAGGACTTTCAAATCCAATTAAAACCTAATAAATTATTTTGTTTTTCATGGTGGAAATTGGTGAATCGTCATTCACCTACCTTCAAATATTTTATAGCTTGGATTACGGCATCCCTCTTCTAAGTTATAAAATAGTTTGTTGGGTCCTAGCCTTAATATTTCATATTGGGTGTCATATTAAGGACTTTAAATCAACTATCTTGAATATCTCCCAAAAAGATGTCTGGTCTAGACATTTATGATCTTCCCAAATCTCTTGAAACAAGCTTTCCTAAATGAAGATGATGTCCCATGGATATCATACTTCTTTCACCTCCTCCAATTATTCTCCCTAGCCCACAAGTTTCTAAAAAGTTTAAGGTCACTCAAGCCCTATTGGCAAGGCAAGGTCTAGGTGTGATCACATCTTGGAGATGTAGTCACATATTGACAAGCCGGGAGAGTTGGGTGTCAAAGTCTTGAGAAAGTTGGTGGCTCAACTACTTTCTAAGTCACATAGTGAGTTATTTTGGGAATCCTATGAAACAGACTAAGACAAGACCCTTAATGATCTTATCTATTTGCTAAGATCAACTTCCTAAAACGCTATGGACATTGACAATGATGACATTGGATATCCAGTAAAGCTCTCTCTTCCCAATGGAAAGGGATCGGCCATAGTCAACTCGGTTGACCCAATGGTAAAGAGAGAGGCGAAGTCTGAGATAGTCCCATTATCAAGGGTCCATAGGTAACTATTGCCAAAGGAAGGGGCATTGGTTACGAAGCTGCCAAATTTACCTAAGGATGTTAACGTCAATAAGTTTGGCTCTACTTGAGGTAAAGTCGATTGTCTAACTCTATTAAGTACATGTTGATTCTGATCGCGAAGATGGATTTCAATCGCATGGTTCGGTGATCAGAATTTTGGGCTATTACTTAAGAGTTATGATATATATATTGCTTAGGAATAGATAACAACAAGGTTTTCATATGGATTGTAAGGATAAGTTTTTCCGCAAAGTTTTAAAATAAAAGAAAAAGGTTTTGATTTTATTTATTTTAAGTATCCTTACAATGGCATTTGTGAAAAGTTGTTGCTTATAAGATTCCATTGATAGCAATATTGGAAAAATGGATTTGATTCTTTCGGTTGTGGTAGTGTCTAATATTACCAAATAAGGAAAGATTCTCATCACCCAAGGTTCAATTGGACCGAAACTTGGAATCATGCAAGTTGTATAGTCTGATGAATGAGAACTTTCAGCTTGGAAAATTAAGACTAATTCCTTATGTGAATAAGGAAAGGACTAAGGGATCGAGTACACATTCTTGTGCACTGGTCAAGTCCACCACAAAAGATCAAGAAGACTATTCGTCATGATTTACTTAAGTTCAGTAAATACGGTTATACTTATAAGTTTAAGTACAAGTCTGTAGCATTGGAGAAGTTTCAATGTGAGACAGAACGAATAAGAAGAATCAAAGTATGACAGAAAGATAAAAGTTTCTCAAATCTGAAAAGATGGGAGAGTACTTTAGTATCATGTTTATGATCATCTTAATGATTAAGATACCATATCACAATTGGTCCTCTAAAGTCATCTTAGTGCATTCTTATGACTAAGAAGATGAGTCATGAATTGTTGAAATGGTTAAATCAAAAAGATAAGTCATATTTCGTTCCAAAACAATTCTTAGAGTCATACTCCAAGATTGTAACTTGAGTGACATATCTTAAAGAGGGTTTGTTAACACTAGTCAAATGTAAGAGTAAAAGGTTATCTACTCTTGTACATTTGAAATTGGTAAGTTGTGATGTTTTGGATAAAACAGAGACCAACTTAGGCCAATTGTGTAAAGTGTTAGTCTTGATAAAGAATCTGCACTATCTCTTGAATATTTGACAAGGGAGTCTTATATGTCAAGAGGACAGTGGGAGTCTTAAAGCTCTTGAAAGTTTCAAGACTTAATCAAGAATAAAACCTAAAGTCCTTCACTAGCACACGACTTGAGGTTTATAACCTATCGTGTTGAAATTTTTGTGCCTATTCAAGTTGGCTTTGCATAGGAGTTCTGAGAGTTCTCAATTGGTTGCACAACTACTTGGAAGCAATGGCAGGCACCTGAGCTGCCAAATGGCAAGAATTTAAGATTGCACAAGTTTAATCAATATGAGTTTGGATTTGTCACTAACCTTGTCTTGTGATTATGGTTTTGACAAATTCACATGGATAAGAACACATACACTATTAAATCTAAGTGTCATAAGGTTTCTCTCCGATTCATGAAAATGATGGTGAGGAAACACTTTCACTAAGTAGATTTTAGCTAGATAACAATTGTGATATTTGCATTCTCAAAGTCGTTAGTGGAGCGTGTGTGGTTTACCGGCACACTAACATGGACTTGTGAGAAGTGGCAAAGGTCTAAACAATTGAGACTATGATTACGGCATCCTTTTTCATAGTTCTAAAATTGTTTAGACACACATGTGAGCTATCTAAGAGAGGTGTATGATTTTGATAAAGTTTTATCAAAACAATCTAGTATCAGAAATCTGAACTTTGGTAAGAAAGTCAGCTGATTTCTGAGTACATGTCAAAGCTAGTGGGAGCATAAGTGTTATGCTAATAATCATCATGTTAGTGGGAGCATGATAATTATGACAAAGGTTGCAAGTTAGCAATGTTAATTATAGAAAACAAAAGTTTCAATTCGTGAGGTTGCAGGGGTTGAAAAAGTTGTTTTGCTATAATTAAGGGAGAGGAAATTATACTTCATTTCAATTCTAAAAGCTTAGATTGAGATTTTAATCGTATTTAATCAAGGATATATATATGAATTTCATGTTGGAATGGCTCAACATAAGGAAATTCTATATATGGGTCCATTATTTGCGTTCTAAAATTCGATTATGATTACGGCATCCCTTTTCATAATCTGAATTTTGAGAACTTGGCAAATTGAAATGGAAATATTATAGCAAAAGATTGGTTTAGTCTTTATGTGAGACATCATGAATCGTGTCCCATATGCTTCGGATATAGGATCGATTACATGTGCTATATTCATCCTTTCTAAAATTTTCCAAATGCCTGGGGCATTATGAAGGGAAAAGGTCTAGAATTGGATATGACTAAAATGATTAAGAAATTGTCGAGGACAATCTACGGTTTACAAAAGATTGGTTGCTCAAGGACAGTTGGAAGTATAATGTTAATTCTGGAAGGACCATATTGACATAATCTGTAAGGAGGCAACTCTTGGTCAGAAGTGATAGTCAAAATGGAATATGGAAATGTTTCAAAGTTAGAAATTATTCAATCTGTGTAAGATTAGGAAACTTAATGAAAGAAGGATGTTTCCAAGGAGCTGATCTCCTTTGGAATGCTCTGTAATGATTGTTGTCAAGTCTTTCTGACTTCGTGCATAATCATTAAGAGGATCAATGCATATAAGTTTAGAATCTAACAGATTTCAGTAAATGACATGAATTTGGAATTCTTGCATTTGCAGTAAGGATTTGGGACTGTGAATAGAGGATCATTGGAGTGATGTTCAATTGATCTATTTTACAAAGTAAAGATCATAGACAAACATAGTATGCATACTTGGTGTATGGCATGACTAGTGTTTAGAAAACATAGTGTACATGCTTGGAGCATGGGACAACTATTGTTTTAAATTCAAGTATAAAGTTGATAAAACCGAAACAATGAATAAAGAGTAATCAGTATGGTGATAAATAAAAGTGTTTATTTATATTCATAGGGTTTGATACCATATTTGATTCATTTATTCTTGTGTTTCACTTTGCATGTTTTGACTTCCAGAATAACTAAGTCGCTCTTCCTGAATGATTAAGTTATTCAAACCATCCACAGTCGGTCATATGTTGGAAGTAGATATGAATCAAGACTGTCATGGGTTGGTTTGTAGAGGTCCAAGTTGGTGGACAAAGTGGTGCTACAACACTCATGAGTGCTCATAAGTTCTGAGTATTGGATTCAACCCGCCCTCATTTGAATCACTTCATGGATTTTATCACGAGTGATCA
The DNA here is from genome assembly GCF_052849685.1 of Lactuca virosa. Classification (NCBI taxonomy): domain Eukaryota; kingdom Viridiplantae; phylum Streptophyta; class Magnoliopsida; order Asterales; family Asteraceae; genus Lactuca; species Lactuca virosa. The sequence continues at coordinate 285,053,767 of NC_136428.1, forward strand.
TGAGACGATAATATCTTATATTCTTCAAACCTAGAGATATGAGTTGTTACTATGAGTTGGTTATACATTGATTGCATGAAAACACATTGGTAACTCGATGTTATAAAACGTGCCTTTGTGTATGATTCAACAAGTAGTAGAACAAGCCATATGAGTCGAAGTTTATCCATTCCTTTTACCTTCTGGATAAAAGCGATATCTGTGGGCCCCTCGATGATTTAAAGATGATACATGTGAGTGCTTGGCCAAGCCAGGACTGATTTGATTTGTTCAATCAGTCAGTCATCATGAATCGGAAATCGGGAAACAACAAATGGACAGAGAGAATGATTGATAATCCATGTCTCAGTCCATATGATATCTAGAATGGAGGAATATATGATCCCTTATCTAATGGACAAGTCATTGACAAAGGTCAGAGTTCGACATAAGCTTTTGAGAGCTACGATTGCTGATCGGTTCCTGAAGTCATACGCAATAATAGTTTTAGACTTATCCAAGTGGGAGACTGTTGGATTAATGTCTAAGTCCATAACTATAATTGGTAAGACTTGACCCGACCCGGCATGGTCCATTTGGGTTGCATGGCATCATGCATTTGGATAGACTATAATGAGAGAAATAACACTTAAGGTTGGTTAATATATTATAAGTTCTAATATATTAATAAGGTTATTTAATTAGTATTGATCAAGAATTAATTTGGAATTAATTAAGTGATCAAAAGGAGACTAATTAAATATATGGGTTGATTGTGTAAATCCTTCATTCTTATATATGTGGGCTTGTGATCCAAGATTCCTTATGTTGGACTAAGTCCATGGGGTGACCCATGGATACTCCATGGAGGTTAAAATCCATGGAGCATAAGGAATGGGTAAAGTTATGAGTTACATGGTGTAACCCTAATAGCCACCATATAAAAGTATCCCATGGCTCAAGAAATCGTGCACTAATTTGTGAATATGAGGGCTAGACGATTTCAAGGAGTGTTCAAGTTTCTCTCAAGTTATTCCAAGTGTATTTGGTGTTGTGTAAACCATTTGAGGTGTCACACTTGGGGCACTAGGCACTCAAGCTTCATGAAGACATTCTACATCAAAGAGGTATGTATTATATCTTGTTATATTTATTATTTTGTATGCTAGATTAGGATAATACCTTGGATGTTCATAATTGTATGTATAATAGAGAAAACATAGATCCAAGGTATTTAGGGTTGCATGTACACTTAGGAGTGTTAGAATGCTCATAACCCAACATTTACCCCTTGTCGAGTTTTCCTACAACAATAGTTATCACACAAGCATAAAGGCTGCTCCATTTGAAGCCCTCTATGGCCAAAAGTGCAGATCCCCTCTATGTTGGGTTGAGGTGGGTGACACCCAGTTAGCTAAAGGACGAGTTCCTGACAGCACTCTCACAGGTCCGGAGATCATTCGGTAAACGACAGAGAAGATCGTTCGGATTCGTGAACGATTGAAAGCCTCTAGAGACCGACAGAAAAGCTACGCAGACAAAAGAAGGAAACCTTTGGAATTCCAGGTGGGAGACTGAGTTCTTTTAAAAGTCTCACCCTGGAAGGGCTTGATACGCTTCAGAAAATATGGAAAGCTAAATCCAAGATACATAGGGCCTTTCGAGATTCTCGCTAGAATCGGCCCTGTAGCTTACAAACTCAATCTACCCCGCGAACTCAGTAACATACATTCTATTTTCCACGTCTCGAACTTGAAAAAGTGCCTATCCGACAAGACTCTTGTAATCCCACTCGATGAGATCGAGATCAACGAGAGCCTCAACTTCGTGGAAGAACCTGTAGAGATCAAGGACCGGGAGGTCAAGCAAACGAAGCAATGTCGTATCCCGATAGTGAAGGTTCGCTGGAACGCCTAGTAAGGACCTGAATTCACTTGGGAGCGCGAGGATCAAATGAAATTGAAATATCCTCATCATTTTACTTAGTTATTTGTAACTACTTATTTGCTTAAACTCTAATTTCGGGACGAAATTCCCTCTAACGGGGGGATGATGTGACAACTCGAAATTTCTATCTTGTACAACCATTCACTTCAATCGAAGTCAGACTTGTTTCTGCTAACTTTTAGCACTGTTTAGAGTCTGTTTGAGTGTTCTAAAGCCTAGTACCTTCAAGAGGTAATTATAGGAAGTATACTCTAGAGTTCAATGTGCACAATTCAAGTCTCAAAACTCCAAGAATTGGAGTTTACGGCAATAAAATGGAGTTTATGGCCGTAAACTATATGGTATATATATGACACTTAGTCATTTTTAGTCACTTTTACCATTTTAAGCCAAAGAACTCATTCTCTCTCAAGTATCATCCGATTTTTCACTAAGATCTTCAAGAGTGTAAGTGTTTCTTCCCTTGATTAGTTGATATCCTTCAATATCTAGTGATTGTACATGATTTCATCCATGACATCTCTTCATTTTGATAGATCTTCAAGTGTTCTTCATTTCACCAAGAACACCAAGAACACACACTAGTGTTCTTGGACCTTAAACACCCTATCAAGCTTCTATTTTGTAAGTACACTTGCCTTAGCTTGTTTTCATGCTTGAATCACTTAGTTTACACCTTGAAATCATCAAGAACACAAGAACATATGGTGTTTACGGCCAAGGCAATCTCCTTGGGCCGTAAACACTCATAATTGGTGAATTTGTGCCACCACTCCTTCCTAAGGCTTAGACTTGAACTTAGAACACTTCCTATTGACTTGTAAGACCTTAAAACACAAAGAAATCAAGAACAAAGGGTGTTTACGGCCAAGGCAATCTCCCTTGGCCGTAAACCCTAATGATTGGTGCAAAGTTGCCACAACTCTTTTCTTAGTCTTGGAACTATGTCTAGAACACTTCCAACATGAGTATAGGACCTTAATCATCAAAATGGTACAAGATACCATGAGTTTACGGCCGTAAACTCATTGGGCCGTAAACCCATGGGCCGTGAACTTATGGGGGTATTACCATTTGGGCCGTAAACTCCTATGTGAGGCCCTACACCCCTTAGATGCAACCCTTTGTACTTATAACACTTGAATCAAAGTGTTTTCCATGTCCTAGGGTGTCTTTACTTGCATAATTAGTTGTTTAAACACTAATTGTAAACATATATGTGTCATTATATGATAAATAGGATTTGTGTGTGTGCTCAAGTCTTCGCTTGACAACTAGCATCTTATACCACTCGTTCATCCAAACCACTCACTACATGTGAGTTCATACCCCTTAATCAACCTTTTAAATGATTTTAAATGCTTTTATGGGGAGAAATACAAGTTGAACTAATATAGTTATTATATCAATCACATGTGATTAATAACTATCAAACATATGGATTTTCTTACTTTTCAAATTGTGTTATCAAACAAACTACTTCAAATCGTTTTATAAACTCGTTTACATGTTAAATACTTTTATTAAACTCTTTTAAACTCATATTTTGTCAAAAGCATATCTATATATATATATATATATATATATATATATATATATATATATATATATATAGATATATATATATATACATATATATATATATATATATATATATATAGTTATATAAGTAGGATTGAAAGGACTTAGGACTGATAGCTCGCCTTACTTCCTGTTCCTTGTTTGGTTGTGGACTTAGGGTATCGGTTGTTTGTCCGAAGGTCGTTTGGATCTTAATTATATATTATGTATATGGGTATAGATATAAAAGTTCCTTCATTCAGTTCAATATCCTTGGGTAGCAAAGGTATACAAACATGTTCATTCATACAACAACATTGCTAGTAAACTATAATAGGTATAGTTTAGGAAGTTTCTAATACTATTACTAGAACAATGAAACAAACAAAGATTCAGTTAATACATGAGTCAATACATACTATTATGAGAAACTAAGAGAACATACTATGATGACAAACTAAGAGAACATACTATTATGAGAAACTAAGAGAACATACTATGATGAGAAACAAAGAGAACATACTACATACTACACAGAGAGAACATACATTACACTAGTACATACAATTAATATACAAGAACACTATAACATAAACGTGACCCACTGTTTTGGGGCATGGCATCACCTGTCATGGCTTGACTTGTATCCAGAATCTCCTTTAAGGAGAGCGTTGAATTTGTGTATAGATCTATACTGGACTGACTATCCTACACCTTGCTGCTCGCTACAGTGGGACTTGCAAGTCTACGGGTGCCAAATGTCATTTCTTCCGACGTCTTTCATCGTCGTTTTTTTAGTCGGTAGTATGGTACAGGCATATCACATTCGTACTTTAAATAACAATTGGTTTAAGGTAGTTAGTACAACAGTAGTTCTATAATACCACACTACAGTACTTTATTATTTCCCCCTTGCATTCACATTGTGATCTTTTCACATAAAAGGTAATGTAAAACTATATTTTTGGTTAATGATAGTCACACTTGGGAAAATACACACACACTTACAAGAAACAAACATACAGAACATTTGATGCCCTTGGTAGAAGGCTACGTTTAGTTGAAAATATAGGATTTTCTAGGAGATACAAACATTTACATCAAACATATACAAACATTTACATAAAACATTTACAAACTTATACATCCAGCACTTACAAACATTTTCATACAAACAATGACACTAAAATGGTTATGAACTCACCAGCTTTAAAGCTGATAAACTCTTTCAAAATAACTTGTATTCTCAGGTCATCAGTAGCCAGGTACCGATGCCAGGTTTTGAGAAGATGGAGCTCGTTCAAGACTCATCTCTTATTTTGATTTACATTTGTGGTGTCTTATAAACTTCACAGAACACACTTGTATTAAATTATATTATTAATCCAATGGATGATATTGTTGCTTGTTTACTACTATGCTTTGTTGTGATACTGTACATGACGTCCTCCACCCCCGAACGTTTCCGTCGTTCCGGTTTTGGGGTGTGACACATGTGTTATGAGAAAGCCGTTCGTCTTAATCTACCGTCTAACGAAACCCTACTTATCTACGGCGACAAACCAGGCACGAACCTTCGTATCATCTCGAGTATACAAACCCGGAAGTACTTACGAAAGGAATGTCACACATTGCTTGCTCATGTTGTCGATATGAGCCAATAGACGAAAGACATAAAGAACATCCCAGAAGTACGCAACTTTCCCGACATCTTTCCAGAAAAACTACCAGGATTACCTCCTCAACGTCAAGTCGAGTTACGAATCGACTTAGTTCCAGGGGCTACCCCAGTACCCACATCGCCCTATCGTCTAGCACCAGCTGAGATGCAGGAGCTATCCGGTCAACTTAACGAACTGCTCAGAAAGGGCTTTATTATACCAAGCTGCTTACCCTGGGGAGCACCGGTCTTGTTCGTGAAGAAGAAAGACGGATTGTTCCGTATGTGCGTCGACTACAGAGAACTCAACAAACTAATCATTAAGAACAGATACCCTCTTCCGCGCATAGACGACTTGTTCGACCAACTGCAAGGGGCGAATTACTTCTCAAATATTGATCTAAGATCCGGGTATCACCAATTACGAGTGCTAGAGGAGGATTTTCCCAAGACAACCTTCCGAACTCGTTATGGACACTACGAGTTTGTAGTGATGCTATTTAGATTGACCAATGCGCCCGCAATATTCATGGACTTAATAAATCGGGTGTGCCGTCCGTACTTAGATAAATTCGTTATTGTATTCATCGACGACATTCTAATCTATTCTCGTAGAAAGGAAGAGCATAGTCAACATGTACGTTAGGTCTTAGAAACACTACAAGCTGAGAAACTGTATGCAAAGTTCTCTAAATGCGAGTTTTGGATTCGAAGAGTCGAATTATTGGGTCAAGTGGTTAGCGAAGAGGGAATTCACGTGGATCCTTCCAAAATAAAGGCCATTGAGAACTGGTCAGCTCTGAAGACACCTACAGAAATTCGTCAATTTCTAGGTCTCGCTGCTTACTATCGCATATTTATCCAGAACTTCTCTCGGATCGCGAAACCGCTTACTATATTGACCCTGAAAGGCGTGGCCTTTGACTGGGAAGAGAAACAAGAGAAGGCGTTCCAAACGCTGAAGCGATCTTTATGCAGGGCACCGATACTATCCCTCCAAGAAGGGATAGAAGACTTCGTGGTTTATTGCGATGTATCCAACCAAGGGCTTGGTTGTGTTCTTAGGCAAAACAAGGTAAGGTCATCGCCTATATCTCAAGATAGCTAAAGACACACGAAGTCAACTACACCACACATGATCTTGAGTTAGGAGCAGTGGTATTTACTCTGAAGGTCTGGAGACACTACCTGTATGGTACGAAAAGCACTATCTTTACAGACCACAAGAGCCTTCAACATATATTCGACTAGAAGGAGCTCAATATGAGACAACGACGGTGGGTCGAGCTACTCAATGACTATGAATGTGAAATTCGTTATCATCCTGGTAAAGCCAACGTAGTAGCTGACGCCCTAAGTCGGAAAGAATACTCTGGTCGTAGAGTCAAATCATTGACTATGACTATCCATTCACATCTGTCCACACAAATTAAGGAGGCTCAACTAGAAGCCTTGAAACCTGAAAATATGGCGGGTGAATCCCTTAGAGGGATGGATAAAAACTTGGAAGTCAAGGGTGGCGGAGCCTGATATCTCATGGATCGGATCTGGACACCGAGGCACGGTGGTTTTAGAGACTTGGTCATGACCGCAGCGCACAACACTCGATATTTCATCCACCCAGGTTCAGATAAGATGTATCTAGATCTTAAAAAGTTATATTGGTGTCCTAACATGAAAGTAGAGATTGCTACCTTTGTAAGTAAGTGTCTTACTTGCGCCAAGGTTAAGGTCGAATACCAGAAACCCTCAGGCTTACTTCAACAACCGGAGATACCTGAATGGAAGTGGGAGCGGATCACAATGGACTTCATAACCAAGTTTCCCAAGACAACGGGTGGTCTCGATCCCATTTGGGTGATCGTAGATAGGTTAGCAAAGTCCACACACTTCCTGCCTATCAAAGAAACAGACAAGATGGAGAAGCTAACGAGAACCTACATTAGGGAGATTGTACGACTGCATGGTATTCCCATATCCATTATCTCTGATAGAGATAGTAGATTCACTTCAAGGTTCTGGCAGTCACTACAAGGTTCCCTAGGAACTAGGCTGGATATGAGTACAACCTACCATCCGCAAACCGACGGACAAAGTGAGAGGTCTATTCAAACTCTTGAAGATATGTTGCGAGCATGTATGATAGATTTTGGGAAGGCATGAGATACTCATTTACCCCTTGTCGGGTTCTCCTACAATAACAGTTATCACACAGGCATAAAGGTTGCTCCATTTGAAGCCCTCTATGGCCGGAAGTGAAGATCCCCTATGTGCTAGGCTGAGGTGGGTGACACACAGTTAGCTAAAGGACGAGTTCCTGAAAGCACTCTCACAGGTCCGGAGATCATACGGGAAACGATAGAGAAGCTACGCAGATAAGAGAAGTAAACCTTTAGAATTTGAGGTTGGTGACCGTGTTCTATTGAAGGTCTCACCCTGGAAGGGCTTGATACGCTTCAGAAAGCGTGGAAATCTAAACCCAAGATACGTAGGGCCTTTCGAGATTCTCGTTAGAATCGGCCCCGCAGCTTACAAACTCAAACTACTTCACGAACTTCGTAATGTACACCCTACTTTCCACATTTCGAACTTGAAAAAGTGTCTGTCCGACGAGACTCTTGTTATCCCACTCGACAAGATCGAGATCAACGAGAGCCTCAACTTCGTGGAAGAACCTAAAGAAATCATGGACCGAGAGGTCAAGCAAACGAAGCAGAGCCGTATCCCGATAGTGAAGGTTCGCTGGAATGACAAGCGGGGACCTGAATTCACTTGGGAGCGCGAGGATCAAATGAAACTGAAATATCCTCATCTTTTTACTTAGTTATCTGTAATTGCTTAAACTCCTACGCAGAAGCTCAAAAATCTGATCATCAAACCATGCGATTGAAATCCATCTCTTCGCGATCAGACTCAGCATGCTTTTTCTTTAAGCTTCCTTTCTTTTCTTCGATCCTACAAAACATCAAAATGTAATATTATCACATCGTGTATTAAGAATATCCAAATATGAACTTAATAGAGTTAGATAGCGGACTTACCTAAAGCAGAGTAATACATTTTGACTTTACCATCTCTTAGATCTCTCAAGTAGTCAGGGCAGCTTCGTAACCAATGCCCCTTCTCTTGGCAATAGAAGCAAACAGATTCCTTTGGAATGGTATACGGGACAATCTCAGACTTAGCCTTTCCCTTTCCTTTGGAAAGAGAAGTCTTTTCTGGACTTCCAATGTTTCCATTGTCAATATCCATGGAAGATTGGAAAGTGGATCTTCCATTCAATTTTGCATTACTAGTGCGCCAAATCATTGCCGATTCAGCAGCAATTAACAAATAGGTAAGATCGATAAGGGACATGTCGCGGTCTGTCATATAGTAATCTTTAATGAACTCACCATATCACTTAGGATGTGATTGAAGAACCAAGTCAACAACCAACTTCATTGACACAACGACTCCTAACATTCCCATCCTGTCAATGTGTGGCTTCATCTCCAAGACATGTGTACACACAGACCTTCCATATTGGTGTTTGCTAGCCAATAGGGCTTGAGTGACCTTGAACTTTTCAAGTCTTTGAACTTGTGGGTTAAGGAGAATTATTGGAAGAGGTGGAGGAAGTGAAGTATGATATTGTGGAATATCATCTTCATGTGGAATGCTTTTTCCATCGGATTTGGAAAGACCATAGTTGTCTGAACTAGACATCTACAATGGGAGAAATTCAAGTTAGTTGATTTATGTCCTTAATATAACACACAAAATGAAATATTAAGGCTAGGACCCAACACAATATTCTACAATTCGGAAGAGGGATGCCGTAATCCAATTGTAAAATATTTGAAGGTAGGTAAACGATGATTTACCAATTTCCACCATGAAAAACAAAAAATGAATTTTAGGTTTTAAATGAATTGAAATTCCTAGATCTTTTGAGATTCATTGAACTTTTCAATGGCATGTTTAAATCTCGATTATGCCCTTCAAGTTTGTGACTGGGATGCCGAGGATCACAAACAAGGTGTGAATAACCATGCAAATGTGCTTGGTACTCCTAATGTTATAAATCACCTAATCAATCTGGCGGTTAACCACACACGCTCTATTGATCTATGATTAACATCAAGCTACCCTTTGCCACACTTTCCAGTCCCAGATTAGTGTGTCGGTTAACTACACACGCTCCACTAACGACTTAGCAAGGTGCAAAGTGCAATTTCATGGAATAGAACCATTTTCACATTTTTCCTAAAGTAACTAAGATTGAGAATTTAATAAAAGTTTAGTTACTTTATAATTATCATTATACTTTTAACGAGAATTAATGTACTATCCAATCCGTTCGGCTAACGACCCTCCACCAGTCAAGGAAGCGGTGGGTGAGAGTGGACACCCATTAAACTGTCATATTATAGGCAGTAACCTTATACCCCCCTTATAGACCGGCTTCGTGAATGAGGCCTACTAACGGTAAGACTGACTTGTCTTATATATATATATATATATATATATATATATATATATATATATATATATATATATATATATATATATATTAAACTATTAAAATTATAATAGTATAAGGGTGTATTTTACACATTTAAAATACTTGGTGGTTTAATCTATTAATAAATTAAACTTTTAATTTAATTAATCTTAAACCATGTTATTATGGATTTATTAAACTTCTCTTTTAATTAAAATCTTTAATTAATTTAATAAAGTCCATAAGGTGTAATTGAACTATTCAAAGCATCTAGGTTATTAAAAATTAAAAATTAAAACTATTTAATTAATTTTTAAGTTATGAACCCAAGAGATGCATCTTTTGAAACCTTTCAATTACTTGATGTTTTAGAATTCAATATTACATAATTTGAGACTTTTCAAATACCAAAACTTGAGGGCAAGTTTTGTAACTCTTGGAAAACCTTTGAGTTCCAAATTTGATGACACATTTTTGTAACTCCTTAAAACCATTGAATTCCAAAACTTTGATGACAAATTTGTAACTCTCCAAGACTCTGAACTCCATAAATTATGAGTTAATGTTTTTAATGGATTAAACTTTTCATGTTCCATAACTTGAGGACAAGTTATGGAACTCATTAAAAAACATTTACATCAATTCCAACAAATAAAATTATCATATAATTCATGATTGATCTAACCTAACTCATAGCAAGGCAATTCATATCAAATAATACAAATAATATATTATTATCTTAAAATTTGACAATTGTCCTTTAATTAGATGAGGATCATCATTACCAAATCAGAAAATACATTTTTTTATCATTAGAAAGCAGTTTGTGGTAATGATCTTTAACCAATTCTGGCCAAGAACTCGAATATCTGCAACCAGAGCCATCAACTTGACGAGTGCATGATCCTCACTCGTCGAGTTGCCCTTTAACTGAGTTGACTCATCGAGTCAGCCAGCGGACTCGGCGAGTTCATCAGTCAGAGGCCAGAAAATCGATTTTTTCAACTTTGAAAATTAACAAACATCAAATATAACAAAAAACAATCCTAGGCTCTGATACCACTGTTGGGTTTTGAGCACTATAACACTCCTATGGTGCACATGCAACCCTGGATGCTTTGGATCTATGTTTTCTCTAATTATACATGCATTTTCAATTTTCCAAAGCATACATCCTAACTAGCATTCAATGGAGGATATACAATATAAAACTCATAGTTAGATGAATACCTCTTGATGTAGTTGTTGCTCTTGGCCTTATAAAGCTTGAGCACCTCAAGTGTGATGCCTCTAATGTGTCCCAAATGTGACAACCTCAAATTTCTATCTTGTAAAGCCATTCAATTCAATCAAAAGTCATACTTGTTTCTGCTATCTTTTAGCATTGTTAAAGGTTTGTTTGAGTGTTCTGAGCCTAGTAAATTCAAGGATTGGGTGTTAGGAAGTATCTACTAGAGTTCATTGTGCAACATTAAAGCCAGAAAACTCCATCACTTGGAGTTTAAGGCCGTAAACTAGAGCTTACGGCCGTAAACTAGAGCTTACGGCCGTAAACTAGAGCTCTTGTTTGGCCGTGAACTAGCCTCTTAAGTATGATATTCCTTCATTTTCTTCACTTCTCACACTTCCAAGTCAAGAACACTCAATTCTCTCTCAAGTATCATCAAGAACACTTCCATTTTTCGTCCAATTTGTAAGTGATTCTTCCATTTATAAGTTGATATCCTTCTTGATTTTGTAAATCCCTATGATTTCATCCGTGAATTCATCTCTTTTTGGGTAAGATCTTCAAAACATCAAGAACACCAAGAACACACACTAGTTTCTTTGGGCCGTGAACACCCCTTCAAGCTTCCAAACGTAAGTATCCTTTCTATATACTAGTTATTCATTAGAAGATCATGTTTAGTATACAAGAAACAACCATTTTAGCAAGAACACCAAGAGTTTACGGTCGTACACCATTGCATGGTCGTAAACCCTTCTATCATCATCTTTGGCCGTAAACATCCTTGACCGTGAACACATATAGGTCGTAAACAACCTTGACCGTGAACACATATAGGCCGTAAACACACCCTTGTGTGGTCGTAAACACCTTTAGTGCAATCATGTGTGATTGTAACACTTCTTTCCAAGTGTTTCCTAGTCCATATGGTTCTTCCCCAACATGATTAATTGTTATAGACACTAACTATATACATATATGTGTTATTATATGCTTAATAGGATCCGTTGTGTTCGAGACTTCACTTGACACTTAGCATCCTATATCGATCTTTCATTCAAATCACTCACTACAGGTGAGTTCATACCCCTAACTTATCTTTTAAATGATTTTAAATGCTTTTATGGGGGGGGGGGGGAATACAAGTAGAAAACAATATAGTTATAGTATCAATCACATGTGATTTATAACTATCAAACAAGTGGATTTCTTATACTTCAAAACTGTGTTATCAAACAAACTGTTTCAAATCATTTTGTAAACTCTTTATCGTTTTACAAAACTCTTTTAAACTTATATATTGTCAAAATCATGTCTATATTGATATAGTTATATAATAAGGTTGAAAGGGCTTAGGACTGATTACTCGCTTTATTTCATGTTCCTTGTTTGGTTGTGGACTTAGGGTACCGATTGTTTGTCCAAGTGTCGTTTGAATCTTAGTTATATATTATGTATATGTATGTAGATATAAAAGTTCTTCCAATACCTTTGGGTAGCAAAGGTGTACACACATGATTAGTCATTCAAACAACATTACTCGTAAACTATAATAAGTATAGTTTAGAGGATTACTACACACTATTTCTAGAACAATGAAACATACAAGAGTCAGTTCATACATGATTCAGTTCAAACATACTATAACAAGAAACAGAAAGAACATACTATAACGAGAAACAGAAAGAACATACTATAACGAGAAACAGAAAGAACATACTATAATGAGAAATAGGGAGGAGCATACAATACACTGGAACAGAGACAACATACTATACAAATACAATAACACTATAACATTAATGTGAGTCACTACTTCATGGCATGGCAATATACTGCTGTGTCACATTTTGTAAACAGAGTCTCCTGGAGGGAGAGTGTGAATTTGTGTATAGATCTATACGAGATTGACCATCCTACACCTTACTGCTAGCTACAGTGGGACCTGCAGGTCTACGGGTGACGAATGTCATACCATTTCAACGTCTTCGAACGTCGTGTTTCACTAGTCAATCGAGTATGGTTATAATCTAATCACATTTTACCTTAATTAAAACATTTGGGTTAAGGTAGTTAGTACATCTGTAGTTACTATATACAATACTACTGTACATCATCAATTTCCCATTACATTCATATAGTGATCTTCTCACATAAACAGTATTGTAAACTATTTTCAGGTAATAATAGTCATATTTGGGAAAAACACTCACTTTTATAAAGAACAAACATACAGAACAATCGAGTCTTGGTAGAAGACTACAATACATTATAAGTAGAAAATATAGGATTTTCTAGGAGATACAAACATTTACATCAAACACTTACAAACACTTTGATCAAACTTATACAAACATTTGACACTAAATTACTTATGAACTCACCAGCTTAAATGTTGATCTACTCTTTCAAAATAACTTGTATTCTCAGGTCACCAGTAGACAGATACACTAGATCAGGTTTTTAGAAGACGGAGCACATTCGAGACTCGTCTTTTATTTTGATTCATATTTTGGTATCTTTCAAACTATACAGAAACACACTTGTATTAAATTTATATTATTAATGCAATGGATGATGTTGTTGCTTGTTTACTATTGTGCATTGTTATGATACTGTACATGACGTCCTCCGCCCCGAACGTTTCCGCCATTCTGGTTTGGGGGTGTGACAACAAACACCAAATTCAAGAGGAGACTTGAGAGAATAAGCTAGTTAGCACAAAATCAATATCACTCTCTTAGAAGCAATGGTGTAACTGATTTTGGCTCTAGGGGATTTCTTTTATAGTGTAACAAATGAGAGGGTTACATCTTTGTAAACACTAATACACCATGACCTTTCATATTACTTAGGCTCCATGGGTTAAATCTCCATGGACTATCACATTGGTTTAGCCCATCCTTATTAACCATGGATCATTGGCCCACACTATAAAAGAATCATTGATTTACTTAATCAATCCCCGTATATTTAACTAGTCTCTTTTGATCACTAAATTAATTCTTGATCAATACTAATTAAATAATATGATTTCTCAATTAATATATTATACTTATAATTTATTAATAAATCATAAATAGCCTTATTCTCAAAAGTCCATCCTATCAAATTGCACTGGTGAAGGCAACCCAAAAGGACCATGCTACAATCGGGTCAAGTACATCCCAGTTATAGTTATGGGCTTATACACCTAATCCAACACATACAACATTACTCATCTACTGCCATCCCAATACAATTGTTCCCAAACTTCCAACCACTATATATCTACCATACATTCCAAATACACAACTATATCAAACAAGCATTCTTCCAAAAACCTGACCATATTTAAGAACTGGGATCTAACCCTGAAACAATTCATCCAAAAACAAATCAACTTTCTACTTTCCTGGTCATCTACCCATACACTATCCAAAAAACGAGTTGGAATTTTATACCATCAACCATAAATACCTTGTTTGATCATACACACTTCAAGGACACTTCAACCACATCCTAATGACAAAAATGAGTAAAACGAAGATCAGACACTTAGCAGTTCCAAGGTAAGTCTTCATCACAGTGGTTTCTTCATCAACTCCATCAACTGTCTCTCAAACACTTCCTTCTCTACTTCCATAGCTTGTTGCAACTATATCACCTTGTTTTGAGCCGTCGAAACGTCATTGAAGTCTTCCTTTTTACGCACCTCAAACCAGAACTTACGAAGTTGCTGTTTGTAGTACACCTCCTCCATTGCATCGTCTTTCCACATAAAACATACATTTCGGACCTTCATATGACTGATTAAAATGGAAGACGACAACTAGAGTTATGATTAATGAAAATGTGTACATTTCCAGCTCAAGATACCAAATACGGTGTAAGTAAACAGAAGGAATACTCACCAAGGAGTTTTTGTACTTCCAAAACCTTCGAGCTACGTTGTCGTCCATCCAGGAAGTCCTTTCAAAGCTTAATCCATCTTTACAGTCACAAGGTGGACATGCTTCATCATTACAATGGTTTCCGACACACAGGAGGTTGATCGATCGATAGGAGGACGTAGATATTGCTCTGGTTATACTGATTGAGTAGATGGTATCGAGGTGACCTAATTTTGGGTAAGAATGTATCCCTTAATTAGCCAGTATTTACTAACATTAAGGAATAATTTATCATAAAAAAACATTAGTGACGAAATGAGCAAATTACTGAAACATTGTTGTGCTACAATACCCTAGCTAGTTTGGTATTTTGATGTTTGATAATATTTTGTTGCTTTATTAGTTTGATAATTTATTTTAATATTTTGGTTTATATATGTTGGTATTTCAATAATTTGTACTTTATTTTTAACTTATAATGTAGTACATTTTATTTTGCAGAGGGATCAACTTGCGACTCTACTTAATGACCCGGTTTTAGAAATAGACTCCCAAACATGATGTTGTCGTATTGGACGCAAAATGATGGTGGAGAAAAGAACAATGGTCCTCGAAAAGAGGGGAACGAAGATGAAGAAATAGAATAGTTTATGTTTTATTATATGCTTTGTGAATGTTTTAAGGTTGCATAAAAAACTTTAAAATATTTTGTATTTTAGACAATGCATTTTATTAATATAGGTAGTTTTTAGTGTTTACAACATAGTAGTTTTTAATGCATTTTTATAACAGGTTTTATACAATCAAAAGGAGCTGACTTAAAAAAACAACAAAGGCTACATTATATACGGGCGACATGTATTAGCGTTGACAACCGCTACCAGCGACACATATTAGTGGCGACAGCGGCTACCGACGACGTCTTTACCAATAACCAAACTAATACTAGCGTCACTTTTAGCTGTGACATATGGCAATATCGGCGACACTAGCGACACATATTAGTGGCGCCAGCGGCTACCGGCGATGTCTTTACCAATACCCAAACTAATACTAGTGACACTTTTAGCTGTGACATATGGCAATATCGTCGACACTTTCATTGATGATAATGAAACCACAGTGACAGTTTATTAGCTGAAACATATGGTGACTTAAGCAGCGATATATGTCGCCCGTACTGGTTGATATTCTTGTAATGTAATACGATACCTGCAAAAGATTATTGTTTTGGTCAAAAATTGATAAACTAATTTCATAAACAAATTAGAAAGTGTGGTGTGATATTTAAAATAAAATGTTTAGAATTAAAGTGCCTAAGACTTTGAAATGTGCCAAGGATCATGGTAGTAAGCAAGATCCTGGGAAGAAAATTATAATATTCAGAAAACTATTTAAGAAAGTCAATATATTTTGAAATGCAAATAAATGTATCTGAAGTCTTTTGGACAAAAATAGTGTTAAACTCGTAAATGAACGAATTGAGACAATTAACTTTAAGATACTCAATAAGGTACCAAGTTACAACACAATATCTTGGTAGTATTGTCTATAAAATTAGGTAAAAAATCATGTAAATATAAGAAAATATTGTAATCAATCAAACAATGGTAAATATGTAAAATCAAATGCAAGAACACAGTGATGTACAAGGAAAGCTCGTAACCCTTTTGGATATCTGACATCAAAAACTCGAGAGGTGATGAAATCACCTACCTTAGAACTTATATTAATCAAAATAAAGTTACAAGTGCTAGTTGATCATGATGTGAGTGAAAGAAATCTTAAGTGTCAATAGAATGAAGATGAGATTTTCAATAAGAATATATGTGTATAATGATCCGGTAGGCTTTTTATATGTAGTCATAATAACAAATATTATGATATTATAGGGATCTTCCTTGATCCATGCTTGACTCAACGTTCTCAAATGTCTTCAACGTTCATTTGGCTTTGACAACGTGCTATTGAACTAGTTTTATTCTTTTTTAGTCAAGCCCATGATACCTACATAATATATATGACAAGAAAACGAAGGCAGTCCCAAGATACTAACTAAATCCAAGCTCTTAGGCTTACCTGGGATGTTAGCATAAATCAAGATGTTAAAAATTAGAAGTAATTTTTGTAACCATAACAATTGCCCCTAGAAATCTTCAATCCAGGATCCCAGGTTTAGAGATTTCTAGACGTGAACAGTAGTCGTTATACGCTTAAGAGAGGGGTTGATTGTTTGATTTCTCAAGAGATTTGAATTTTAGCCCACTGATCAGGTATCTTCCTTCCTATAAATTAATCCTACAATCTCTTATTTTTTTATAATCAGTCAATCTTCTAGGTAAGCTTCCTTCTTTCTTTTTTGTTCGGAGTTATGGGTAAAGCCCTTGGCTTTTCCAAAGCTAATGATGATGTGTTCATCATTGATGATTTTGTTGATTCGGGCATTCTGTCTCAAAGTTAGAAGGGAGTTTTTAATTTTTCAAAAAACAAAAATGAGTCTTTTCGTTCTGAAAGAAAGTTTCATTCACAAGCAATTTTCAAATCCTTTGATGTAAAGTTAAAACCTGATTTTGTATTGTCGTCCTAGATTTTTTTTTTGTTATCTCCCTTTTTAGATTGGACTTTCTTTTCCCTTCCTAGCTTTGATTTCTGAAAATTTTGAAATAACTCTTTTTTCTTACACCTAAGTTATGCCTATGGTTTGGCGCATCTTGTTTTAGGTTAACCATCTCAATAAAACTGAGAATCTTAATATTGATTTACCTGAAATTGCCAACATTTATGATCTCAAGACTTTTGGTTCTTCCTGCATCATCTTTAAAATAAAGCCCGTGAAGAATCATCTGGTCCTCAACACATCTTGTCATAACTTTGCCTATTGATTGGATTAGTTCGGGTAGGGCTCTTTTTCTTTAGGGTTTTATAGTTTGAAGAGGGGATTCTGACTGGTACTTTGTAACACTTCCTAAATTTTAAGACTTGTTCCCGCCAAGAGAATATAAAAAAAAGAGAGGATTCAGGAGTTCTTGAGATTACCTTCCGAGAAGAGATTTTTCAAGGTCATTGGAGATAATTAGTCTGTCACAAATCAAGATCCATCTTTAGTATTTCAAGATTCCAAGATGTCAACTAGTATGACTCTTAACTTTCTTAAGATTATATTGGTGTTCTTTCTTATAATATTTATTGATTTTATTCTAATTTTGATAGACTCGAGAGTTACTCGTTCTAGTTCTCCTTTCTCCTCTTTCAAGCTTGATGAATTTCTATCTGGTGGTTTCCCTATGAAAGCTCCTCCCCCCCCCACCCACCATTTTTAAGAGAACAAGTGTGAACCTCCTAGGTCTTGAGCCAAAAAATAGGAAGTTTGTCCCAGGGCTAAACCAAGATGTGTTTTTAGGAATGTCATTACTAGAAATTAGCCAGAAGTTGATAGCCCTTACCCAAGATGTAAGGAAAATGATTGTACCTCTGTATTGAGCTTTGGTTCAGAATTACTTAATAGTTTTTTGTTATTTCAAACTATAAATAAGATATTGAGGTATACCGAAGGTTTAAATAACTATTATGAAGCTTCAATGAAACAAATGGAGTTGAAGATAAAAGAGAAGGAACAAAAATTAAAGATAAAGATTAAAATGTTAAGGCGACAAGCCGAAAGTTTCGTTGTGAAGGAAGAGGAGTTAAAGAGAGTAACAAAGAAATGTGAGGAGCTTGAAGGAAGAATCGAGGAAATATCCTATGAGGCTAAGGTTTTTACGGCGAAAGCTAATTTGGAGGAGAAAGTGAAGATGTTTAAATTTTTTAAAAAGAGTGATATTTCTTCTTGGAATCTATAGGCATGGGAGAAGGCTCTGAAGAAGTTGAATGATGGTGAAGAAGTGAGTTCCAAGCTTGAGAGGGTTGATGAAATTGAGAATAAATGATTTTTTTCCTATAGAATAGGATGTTGCCCTGTAAGAGGTATTTTAGCAATGCAATACCCCCTTTGAAAATGAATGGATTTTTATTATTATTTTATCTTTTAATTTTGTTTGTTATAATTTAATAAAAAAAATTTGAACAACAAAATTCAACCAAGTAACCCATTATTAGGTAGTTAGAAATTTTAATAAAATTAAGTGACTTTTGAAATAATAAATATTTTTCAGAAGATAACCTTTTTAGATAAATATAAAAGTATGCTAAGAACTTTAGAAGTGAATATATGGAGGATTGTGTACCTTATATGATATCTCGAGTGAGATTTATCTTGGATAGCATCTTGGGATACTCCTATTGCTTTAAATATTTGGTTTTGATTCAATATCTTTGCATCTTAGTTTTGTGATACTCTAGTGTTTTATAATTCTTAGCTTAGTGAACATAATAGTGTTTAAATCTTGAGTCAACATGAAAATATCAGGTCCTTAGGTTATTCTCGTCCTTGGGATGTTCCCTTATGTCTTATTTTAACATGATAGTGTTAAATGCATGGGTATAAGTTCCTAGCCGTATGATACACCCATTCCATTCCATATCCTTTGACTATAGCTAAAATTTGTTTGTCCAAGCGAGGTGTTTAAACCTAATCTCACAGAAATATGTTAATATTTAAACTTTAGAAGGTATCTTGGTACCTTAGATCTTAGGAGGGGTGATCAGTCCATAATATATTGTTCAAGATCTCCAGTTTTTGCAAAAAAATATTTGTTGGATTTTCTATGAAACTATACACTAGATTAAGGCAACGGAAGCATTCAATATTCATCCTAAGTGTACATGAACCTTAGGATTTAAGTTTTACTATTATAACAATGTACTTTCAAATCTATGAATTAAACTAATCAAAAGGAATATGATTACTAACCTCTCAAGTATCACCGTATATACTTGTATTCCACTTGAAGATCTCGAACTCCTTGCAATCGCTTGTAAGACTAGCACCCAACGTAGAATGCCACTAATGGCTCAAACCCAAGAGACTAAAAGCCTAGAATATCTAGAACAGAGGAGAGAGGTTAGGGATAACAAAATTCTCACCCTTGGAAGCTTAGGAACGAAAATCTAAAGGCTCTAAGGGTCTATTTATAGTTGAGGTAACTTGTACGAAAAACAGATATGAATCAATTAAATAATCAGATTTAAACCATATTCAAATCCTTTCCTTATTTATTACCTAGAATGATTGTGGAAGCCTCCAAAAAGCCCTATAACCATCCACTCTCTTTAAGGGTTCCTGAATGCTCCCCTTGTTCTACTTTTGAACAATTAACATTTAGTCTCTACACCTTTAATCAATTCCTGATGAATTATAATTAATTTCAACTAATTCCAAATTAATTGTAATTAATTATTAATCAATTCTTATTAGTGTATAATTAATTTATTAACTTGTAAAAAAATTAATTAACTAATTATCCCAATCTCCCAAATCTATTCTAGTTATTTTAGCGCTTGAGGGCAACCCAAAAATGACTTTGTTATTATTCCCAAAGTTATACCAATTTAGTTATGACATTGGACACCTATTTTCATCATTCTCCTAATTGGACAATTCGTCAACTACTATTGGCAAATAATCTTCGAATAACCAACAAAGTGTACCTTCTACAGCAACTACCAAACTCTGATCTTACCAAGTATCAGTCCTTTGATAAGTGATTAATTATTCCTATGTTTCTTCAAGATATCGTTGTGAACTGAGTCATGGATTATGAATCAACCTACCGGTTCAACATTATGTTTCTTGATTTCTGATTTCTGATGATCAAATCTAACTACTAATTGCTATAACTACCAGTTACGAATAATGGTTGAGCAAGACATGTTAGGGTGCAAAGTCACTATTGGATGTCATGAGGGCTTACTCCTTTGTATGTGTGTAATGAGTTGTCTTTCCTTTATAAGGGAGTGAGTGACACACATTTTATCTAATGAAGATTTTGAGAGATTAGTTTAGAGAGAGAAAATTGCAAACCCAGTTTGTACTCTTTCTATGAAACTAATGAGAGCTTAAAAGAATTATTTACTTCTTGTGTTCATGTTCTTTATTTTACTTGAGGATTCACTAAATCATTCTTAATTCCGCACATGCCATCATAATCAAACCACTACAATTGGTATCAGAGCGGGTGTTCTTGATTTGATCAAGAATTGATCCTTGATGGCAATCTTGATTTGGTGATTCTTCATCTTCTTATTGATCTTCGTGATTAGAGAGTGTTGTGTGTTCTAGAAGTTGAATTTTTCCTTGATTTGATCCATAATTCGATTTTCTCTCTCTAGAATACTTGTTTGTATCACTTTCTCTCTCTAGAAAACCCATTCAAAGTTACTTTCTCTCTCTATAAATTTTCAAGTTTTTGAGATCATGGTGCTTTTGGAGTATGATTCTTGGATTGTGATTGTTAAAGATTTGAAATACAAAGTCAACGAATATCAATTCTATGGATTGGTGTTAAATGGGTTGATTTCAAAAGAAACTTTGATTTCTTATGGAGGTTTGAAGGATGATCATGGAAGATTGATATTTCAACCACTTTTGAAGATTGAATGTTTGTATGATCTTTTCATTATGAAGTTAGTTGCAAGCGATAACCGAAAAGAATGTGAAGAAAGAGATTTGTATAACAAAAGATACATTTCTCTTGTTGAAAATCCAAGTGATCTTCATGCTCTTAACGTCGTTGAAGATGTTCTTGATGTTCCAGATGTTCTTGATCTTCAAGAAAAAGGAGTTCAAGTTGATTTTCAAGATGAAAAGGTTGTTTGCTCGATTGGAGTTCAAACCGATGATATTTTGTGTTCTTGTGATTCGTTTGATGGAATGATTCCTTATCGGAAACCGGTGATCCAAGAAATTCACAAGTATCAAACTCCAAAAGATTTGATTCTAACTCAAGAAGTTGTGGAAAGTGGGTTTGTTCATGAAATCAAGTCTTAAAGATGCAAAAAGATGAGAAAGAAAAAGAAGAACAAGATTAAAAGGAAGAACAAGCGGGTTTATTCACAAAAATCGTCAAATGTTGTTGTGAATCCGAAATCCGTGAATCATATTTGGGTTCCAAAGCAACAATCTCTAAAGGTTGCATTGAATTTGAAGTCAAAACCCAAAAGTGTTGGTGGTTCTTTTGAGTTCTTGGATCGATGAAGAACACGAAGAACGAGTTGTACAACACGCATTGTGGGTGGTACAATGTTCAAATCGGAGATTTTCTCATTCCAACAAAAGAACCAAGATCTTCTAAATATGATTTGTTCGTTGCAAATGGATCTCGATTCGTCAAAAAGGTATCTCAAATTCTCAAATGGATTCCAAAACGTCCATGATTTCGATTCGTGTTTTTCGTTTTTCATTTTTGATCGATTTGCTTCATTGGATCTAATCCGTTTCAACCTCATTGTTGATGCAATTATTTTTGTTTAGATCAAAATTCCAAAAATCAAAATCGTATTTCCAATTTTTTTTCAAAATTATTGTTCATCCAAAGTGTTCATCATGCTTGATTTAGCCCAAAAGTCTTTTTGTGATCCATATTTCGAAATCTACTATTCATCTTCATGTTTTTAGCCCAATCGTAACACAATTGATCCTATTACTGTTCACGTTTTAAGCCCAAACAAATTCAATCCCTGTCATATTGGTTCAAGCCCAAATTTGATGAGTCACTGATCATTACTCAATTCGTATTTGGATTATCACCGCTCCATTGTCTTGAATAGTATCTTTTCATCATAGTTTTTGATCTGAAAATTGGGATCGAAAAGATGACTTTGGTGTTTCTCGATAACAGGATTTTGATGCATCCGCATTCGATTCATTCAAAGATGGTTCTGTGATATCGAAGGGGCTTGATGTTTTATGCCTGTGAAGGTTCGATAATTGATAGAACACATGGATTTGTCAATCTTAACAAACGATTGGTAAATTGACAGTCAAATAAATGTTTCATGTCTGATCTGATTTTCGATTCCGATTCAATGGCCAAAGTGGAGTTTCGAAAAGTCAAACTTCAAAGTCAAAATCGAAATCTTGATACGGTAAACTGAATTTTCAATTGTAAAGATTAAATTTCGATGGTGTTGGGTTCGACTGTTGTGGAGATTGCTGAAGTCGAATTTTGATTTAATATGTTCAGAGTCGAATTCGACTAGTACCTGTGAATCTGTGATTATCTGCAGTCGATTTCGATTGGTATTCCTTGGAGTCGAATTTGACTGATGTTGGTCAATTAGTCTGAGACAATGTGAAACTGGAATCAAAGTGTGACGAATCGATGGTTGAAGCTTTGGTTAACAGTCGAATGATTGTTGATGTGCAAAGGATCGATTGTCGATGGCTTGGTGGTTTAATTCAATTTTGAAGACTTTGAAATGTATCTCACTTGGGTATCGACGTTAATAGTCGACTGATTGTGGACGAGATTTCGAAGGTTGAGCTTCCCGTTGTTTGATTTTTGATCGATTAGGAAGACTAGATTTTGAAAGTTGGAGTTTGGATTCATTATTGGAATTGATATCAACTGAGATGGTTTGGGGACAAACTGGAATTTTGGAGTTGATGATAAAAGGATTGAACGAAATCGAGTTTGGTTTGGTGTAAATGGCTTTTGATGATTTAGGAAGAACTGTAGAACGAACAAACGATCGAACAAAATGGTGAAGCCAGTGATTTTGAGAGTCAATAGTCGAAGATTGGATATTGACTAGAATGAAAAGCGAATTAGGAGGATTCGTTGTTGATGTCGATGATATTGGGTCTGAAATTTCGTAAGTTTGAGTCTATGTTCGTTAGTTTGGGTGTTCTCGATGGGCCTAAACTGAAGCAAAAAGCGAATGGAAAGATTTAGCAATTGGAAATTTAACGAATTGAAGAAGATGAAAAATTTTCGTTAGAATGGTGAAACTAACGAAAATTGGGAAGAAAGTTTCGTTACTAATTCACGAATTGGGGAAGGAGAGATTTCATTGTCTGATTCACGAAGTGAAGAAGAAGAAGGAAACGAAATTGGGGAAGAAGTAAGAAAAGTTTCGTAAATGAACCTTAAAGTTTCATTAATTTGGCAGTTTTTCGTACGTTCCACAAATTTCGTATGTTTTGAAGAAGTGTGCAGAATTTTCGAATTTGGTCCCTGAAATTTCGATAATTTGGCAGCTTATACCCAACTTCGACAATTGGGGTATTTTTCGAATGTTTGGAGGACAAAAGGAAGAATTTTCGAAATCAGTCATTGAAGTTTCGAAAGTTTGGCAGTTTTTGCCCAAATTCGAAAATGGACTGATTTTTTGAGAAATTGAAGATTGTGCATTTCTGGCCCTGCAGTTTATGCGAATTTACGCTTTATGCCCAGTTTCGCAAATGGGATAGAGTTTCTCATTTTAGGCTGTTTTTGGCGCAACGGGTCCCTGCAGAATTAAGAAAATGACAATTTCTCCCCGGATTTTGGAAAATCTTGCAACTTTCACCCAAAAAGTCGAAAATTTTCACAAATTGGAAATTTTTCAAGGCTTTTTAGTGATTGTTTTTCCGTGCAAGATTATTGGTGATTCATTTTTGGTACACATAAAGGGGGAGTATGGTGAAGTTCATTCCTCGGGCGCTTCTCACCCTTAATGGGTTTTATAATCATTTTTTGATTATAAAAAGGGGGAGAATGATGGGTATTCAAAGCGACTTTTTCGGGTATTCTTTGCGGATTTGAAGACCGGTGTTACTTCGAGGGGGAGTTTGATCTTTGATTGCGTGAGCTCGTTGGAGATTGAAGCGGACATCCAATCCTAACTTTGAGGGGGAGAATGTTAGGGTGCAAAGTCACTCTTGGATGTCATGAGCGCTTACTCCTTTATATGTGTGTAATGAGTTTTCTTTCCTTTATAAGGAAGTGAGTGACACTCATTTTATCTAATAAACATTTTGAGAGATTAGTTTAGAGAGAGAAAATTGCAAACCCATTTTGTACTCTTTCTATGAAACTAATGAGAGCTTAAAAAGAATGATTTACTTCTTGTGTTCATGTTCTTGATTTTACTTGAGGATTCACTAAATCCTTCTTAATTCCGTACATGCCATCATAATCAAACCACTGCAAGACCAATGCTTAACTAACTTGTATGCAAAGAACTCAGTGTCTCTCCGTTTGTAGAATAAAAGATATTATTGTGTCATAATTACTCGTGATTGAATCCAATATTTAAATCTCTATTTAAATACTCATAAACGATAGTCGCAATCTTCATGTTATGTCTAATCATTATAGACAATCTACTAACACTTCATGACAATGTTAACTCAATACTCACTCCCAAGAGTATAACCAATTATAGAGTTTTGAATAAATTAATACTATGGAAGTGGGTTCTAAATATGCCAAAAGAGAACACACCAATAAACAAATTGAAATGACCGATCTTGATCGTATATTAAAATTTGTACTTAATAATCGCCAGATCAAATTAACACTTTATGCTATTTAAGTTCTCAAATATAAGACAAACTTATTTAAGTTTGCTCTAGTCAAATCATTAACAAACCAAATGCCTCACGACTAAGTTTCACTGTTGATATTGCCATATTTATACATATTTTTAGGCAATATTTTAATATATTTTTATTAATATTTTTGTTATTTGCATAGATATATGGTACTTATAAGATTTAATTGTAATGTGCAGCCAAAATGAGAAATCTTGAGGAATAAGGACCAAAAGTGACAATGATCGGAACTTAGGAGGATTGGAGTTCAAAAGATAAATTTTTCAGCCAAAAGACGACCTCATGACGTGAGGAATCATACCTCACGACATGAGTGTTAAGTTTCTAGAAGATAAGCATCCGGAGGCCAGAATCTGTGTTTGATACGGATATTGACTAAGCTTACGATGTAAGAAGCCTTGTCTCACGATGTGAGCAGGGTAATTCTCAAAATCTATATATATCATTGGTGTTTACGATTTTAAAGAGACTTATGGAGATTGAAAGGGTTAGAAGGCGATTTCTGGAGGAGTTTAAGGCAGAGAAATCGAGCATTAACATCTAAGGAAGAAGAAGTGATCATAACCTTTTACATTTAGTTGGTACAATCAAACATGTTTTTATTTATTGAGTTTGTGTGTTTGAATTAAGCCATCAGTAGCTGAATCTAGCTACTTCTGTTTAGCTAGATGAAATTTCAACTGATGGTTTAGTTTATTAGTTATGGATTTTGCTAGTTGGTTAATTTTGTGTTTGATTGTTAATACCTAGCATGCTAATATTTGATACTCAAATTGCTTGAATTCATGTTTCTATGTAGCTTGGTGAATATTAAATTGCATGAACTTGACACCTAGTAATTTAGTGACCATTAGATTACTAGAGATAGGATCAAACCCATCTTAGATAAGTAATTAAAGTTATTAAATTTGGCTGTGTTGGAGAACATATATTATGACTATAATTGTGTTTGTTTAATCAATCTTACATAGCTCCATTAAATATTCATAATTGATTTTGTGTTAAATTATGTATGACAATGCACAATTCTACATGAATTAGTTAAACATTAGTATATTTGGACTTAAATTACTAATAAAATATGTCAGACCCCAAAACCGGAACGGCAGAATCGTTCGGGGGTGGAGGACGTCATGTTTAGTATCACGAGATATGTATATGGTAAGCAAGTAATGAACAACAATTTCATTTCGAAGGAAAGTGTTTACAATGTGTGTGTTCACAAAACATAGAATTCATAAACAAATAACAAAACAAGACTTGAAGCTATAATGCTCCATCTTCTGAATCCCCAGCACGAGCACTTGTCTAATAGTCTCCTGAGAATACAAGTTATTTGAAAGAGTTGATCAGCAATTAAGCTGGTGAGTTCATAAGGTTTTAGTGATGTGAGTAAGTTGTAAACTGTTGTTAAAAATGTAGGTGTAAAATGTAAGTTCTGTTTTGAAAAGATCGCCTGTTCCTCTAGAAAATCCTATATTTCCTACTTTGATGGGAGTTTAAATAAAATAACACTACAATCCTTTCTATGGGTACTAAGCGGATACGAATTATATAAGTCTCAGGGTAAACAAACAATCGGTTGTGCGCATCTGCCCCAAGTTCCCAACCAAATGAGGAACAGAAATTAAGGCGGATAGCACACATCCCATTGGTTATTAGATCATCGTCGTATATAACCCTAGTGTAAACACTTCTTACTCATGGAGTTAATTGTAATGATTCCTTTGTATCTAATGAAAAGTTCTTTAAGAAAACCCTTATTTCTTATAATAAAATAGTGACCACAGTGACTACTTTTATAATAGCTTATTTTATACTGCTATATATAATCTAATATCGGATAGAAAGTTAAGTGGGTGAATCTGCCCTAAGCCCACAACCAAACAAGGAACAGGAAGTAAGGCGGAAAACACACATTCAACTACCTATTGGGTATTAGTGTTATATATAAACATGATGTATAAACTAAGGTAATATAGAGTTACTCACCTAAGGTCCTTTAAATTGGACTGGTTTAACAAAATGGGTTAAACCCTTTACTGTAACATTTCTAGTTTTGCATACCAAAAGTACTGATTTTGGAAAGTATGTTTTGTACCAAAAAAACTGTGCTTTGACTCTGTGTCCTATAACCTGACCCATACTTGGTACCCTTATGATGACTTAATGTATACTAAGCATACATATATATATATAATCGAGTAGAAAATAGATTCGGTGAATTCGTTCGAAGCCCACAACCAAACAAGGAACAGGAAATGAAGCAAAGAGCACACATCCTATTACCTGTCGGACCCTATTGGTATATATGTATCCTGTGATGTATACATTAAGGAATCATAAGACTAGCATTATGGTCCTATCTTTTGATCGTATTTTTCTACCAAGGCATCTTCTGTTATGTGCTACACTCGACTGTTCCGTTTTGTTGTTTGTAAAAATGTATATTTTCCTTAGTTTATAACTATCTTAGCTCGAAAATAGTTTGACTTTCAAGTGGTACTGTCACTTTATGAAAATAATGGGAAATGTAAGTACACAGTTGTCGTTTATAATGACATGCGGATGTACTAATAACCTAAAAACATATTTTTTTTATTACGGTTATAATGTGAAGGCTAGAACCCTTACTATACGCTCTCTCTGTCGGGAGATTAGGGGAACTAAACACGACCTCTGCAAATTCTTGCAAGCCGTGTAATTCACATTAAAGTATATGATCATGTATACCCAATATAACTATCACCTTTTGTTTAAAACAATGAGTTAGTGATTCATTGGTATAATTAGATCATGTATGTCTTCTCATGCTATAGCAACCTAACTTGTTTGTTTTGTCCCGAAATTAGCTTTCTTAGCATTTACTACTGGGGTTGCGTTCTTCTGATTGGCAGAATACTCACTCGTAGACTGGGCAAATTTTCCCTTCTCTTCATGATAGGATCCGTACTTGGTCCATCTATCATTACCTCGTGTATACAAGTCGTATATAATTAGGGTTAGTAAGACGGTCGGATGTGCGACTCTGCCCCAGGTCCACAACCAAACAAGGAACAGGAGATAGGGCGGAAACACACATACTAAGTCTGCGTAATCATAATCATATACCACCCTCGTGTATACACTGAATAGTAATAGGTGGGCTATATTCGTCATTAGCCTTTGTGCTCGAACTTGGTCTGCTGGACGAGCGGTATTTCGTGACGGTCTATGGATATCTGACAATAAGGCTTCGGAGGACAAAGTACTCTTCGCACGAGTACTTCGGGGTTTAGAATACGAAAGATAAAATCAAGGTTTAGGTCGGACTTTCGATACGAATGACGAAAGTTTCGAGAACTTGCCGATCGAGGCGATAGAAACAGAAACATATGAACTTAGAATGGTGAGGATCACGCCAACTCATGACGAATGAAATGAACGGACTCTTTACCGAACAAAGTTTTGGTCAAGTGAAAAAAACGTCTGATATACGCCAATGTATCCCTTGTATGATCGATATTGTGCTCCTAGTGTGTTCGACAATGTACTCCTAGTATGTTTGAAAATGTACTCTTTGTAAATGTTTTCGTGTTTCCTGTTTTCTCTTTGGTGTTAATACCCCTACTTATCGTACCACTATGTGCGCATACATACAAACAAAAGTGCTCTACCAACTGGTGGGGATACTTTATATCATAATCCTCCTTGGTACCACTACCATCGCCTGTCATATACAAGTTATGAATATTTAAGATGAACCGGCAGTCGACTGAGTAACTTTGCCTCAAATCCTCAACCAATTAAGGAATGGGGACCTAAGCGGAGTCACTCACTCTAAGTTTGCAACATCTTAGTTGTGCACAACCTTGATGTATATGGTATGCCATAATAGCTTCTCAAAACGGATCTTTTAGTTCTCTTGAATACTGCGACCTATTCCAACATGTGAATTGTTATAGTTACTTTTAAGTGTTATCCCCAAATTTTAATCTTATGTGAATATAAATTAATTTTAAAAGTAATTACTATTTCGAAAACGTACCGCTACTCGTCGACGTCTCCGGGGTAGATTCTCCTGCGGTGATCATCAGAACGCGTCCATCTGCGCCTGAGTTCCTTTGTATCGGGCAGTCCCTCTGAAAATGTTCAGCCTCACCACAGCCATAGCAGGCTTGGTTTTCTTCAGCTCCGAGGACTTAGGAGATCGGTTGAGCCGATGCCTTGCAGAAACGGCTTGTGTGTCCCTTTCTGTGGCAGTTCAGACACTGCATTTCCCGGCACACTCTGGTGTGGTGAAAGTTGCACTTTCCACACTCCGGAAGGCTTCCAGCATATCGACTAGCAGGTGCTGAAGCAGTAGTCGTCATAGCGGTGTACATAGTACTCGCTCGTTGCTCTTGCGGGGTGTCTTGTGTTGTTTGCTTCTTCTTCCTCTTTTTCCCTGACTTCTGATTATAGTCCTCTTCCCTTGATGGCTCGGGAATAGGGACTTTTACGCGATGGCGGACTCCATGGTCGATGAGTCGCTGAGCCAGGCGTTTAGCACTATCGAACGTGGCTGGGTTAGAAGACAACACATTTCCTTGGGTCGGAGCAGTCAGACCCCAAATGTATCTTTCTATCTTCTTGCTCTCCGAGGTAATCATCCCGGGGCATAGAGTTGCTAGTTCACTGAACCGGTCAGTGTAGGTCACTATGTATGAGCCGACCATAGTGAGATCCCACAGCTCTTGTTCCAGTTTTTGAATCTCGCCTAACAGGCAGTATTTCTCCAGCATTAACTCTTTTAGGTTTTCCCAACCTATTGAGTTAGCCACTGATAGGGTCAATGACTTAACATGGCTGTTCCACCATGTTAGGGCCTTGCCAGAGAAGGTGCAGGCAGCAAACTTCACCTGACTTCCTTCTGGGCATAAACAGATTTCGAAGATCGACTCTGTTTTCTCGAACCATTGCATGAGGGCAATGACTCCTTCAGCCCCATTAAAGGACAATGGCTGGCAATTGGTGAAGTCTTTGCAGGAGAACTCTCTCGCACGCACGAGGACCTCACCTTGAGTAGCATCAGTAGGCGTTCCACCTCCGCTAGTACTGATGGTGTGATATTGACCCATGGCTGTTGCCACAGCCGCAGCCACTGCAACATTTATAGCTTCCATATCTATTTGCGAAGGAGGCGGCGTTGGAGTTATCGGAGTAGTGCATCTGTTGGATCTGCGAGGAGGCATCTTTGCTAAAATAATACAAAGATGAGACAGAATAAGTCTAAAGTAATGGACACAAGCCAAAAGCTGAAAAGACAAGGTTATCCTAGTTATGGATGTATCGGGCCATGACGTCCACATGGTTCTAGAAACAATTCATAAATGAGTCTATAGCTAATAAACTCTATGAATTTGAAATAACTATCCTCGAATGAATATATGTTGCCTGAATAACTGTTACCAGCTGCATGTACGAAAATAATCCTAACATATAATGTGAGCAGTGTTTCCACTCGCTCAATAAATTAACAGGATTATTATTTATTAGTGTGACGTGTAAGATGTTTTGGTTACTTCGGCTGATCTCTGTTTGCAAACTTCTCATGAACTGGTTCTTGTTCCTCCTGGACTCTTATGTTGTCTATTATGAGGAAGTGGTTACATCTATCTGGGCTTGTCGTGCGAGAATGAAAGTGACTAAAGAATCTATGATCTTTAAAGTAACTTTATGGGGTGATCCTTACGGAGTCCTCCTATAATTGTACAAGGTACACAAGTTTGTATATAATTGAAGGTTAAATAGACCTTCGAATAAGTAATCCTACCCCAACAGTACACCCTTAAGAGGAATGAATAGTGAAGCGTAGACCACAGATTCTAAGTCTATAAGATCTTGATTATATATAAAACTTTAGGAATATACCTTGCAAGATTATAGACCTATCCGCAAGGGTCTTTTAAGTTCTCACATAATTTATTTATTTGGACTAAAATACTCCTATAGTATTCTAACTCTGAATATACTTGTTCTGGTGTTCTGGTAAGTTTTAACACTGTTGCAACACCACATCATTCCCAAACACATGTCGGTCACATCTCGAATTAATATAGTTGATCAGGCTATATTGATCCTAGCTGTGATTACATAACTGTTCAGGTTGATGCCAGTGCTCAACCTTTAAATACTTTAGTTCTGTTCTCCTCGTGACACTAGTTCTATTATGTGCATGTATAAGCAAGTAGGTATATTTTTATAACCTATAGTTATATTCTAAAAATATATCATTATCCAGAGCACTTAAGCCCCATTGTATTTATAGTTGTATATATTTTATCGGTTGATATACTTAGTTCACTATAAATAATGCTCTGATACCAATCTGTCACACCCCAAAACCGGAACGGCGGAATCGTTCGGGGGTGGAGGACGTCATGTTTAGTATCACGAGATATGTATATGGTAAGCAAGTAATGAACAACCATTTCATTTCGAAGGAAAGTGTTTACAATGTGTGTGTTCACAAAACATAGAATTCATAAACAAATAACAAAACAAGACTTGAAGCTATAATGCTCCATCTTCTGAATCCCCAGCACGAGCACCTGTCTAATAGTCTCCTGAGAATACAAGTTATTCGAAAGAGTTGATCAGCAATTAAGCTGGTGAGTTCATAAGGTTTTAGTGATGTGAGTAAGTTGTAAACTGTTGTTAAAAATGTAGGTGTAAAATGAAAGTTTTGTTTTGAAAAGATCGCCTGTTCCTCTAGAAAATCCTACATTTCCTACTTTGATGGGAGTTTAAATAAAATAACACTACAATCCTTTCTATGGGTACTAAGCGGATACGAATTATATAAGTCTCAAAGTAAACAAACAATCGGTTGTGCGCATCTGCCCCAAGTTCCCAACCAAACGAGGAACAGAAATTAAGGCGGATAGCACACATCCCATTGGTTATTAGATCATCGTCGTATATAACCCTAGTGTAAACACTTCTTACTCATGGAGTTAATTGTAATGGTTCCTTTGTATCTAATGAAAAGTTCTTTAAGAAAACCCTTATTTCTTATAATAAAATAGTGACCACAGTGACTACTTTTATAATAGCTTATTTTATACTGCTATATATAATCTAATATCGGATAGAAAGTTAAGTGGGTGAATCTGCCCTAAGCCCACAACCAAACAAGGAACAGGAAGTAAGGCAGAAAACACACATTCAACTACCTATTGGGTATTAGTGTTATATATAAACATGATGTATAAACTAAGGTAATATAGAGTTACTCACCTAAGGTCCTTTAAATTGGACTGGTTTAACAAAATGGGTTAAACCCTTTACTGTAACATTTCTAGTTTTGCATACCAAAAGTACTGATTTTGGAAAGTATGTTTTGTACCAAAAAAATTGTGCTTTGACTCTGTGTCCTATAACCTGACCTATACTTGGTACCCTTATGATGACTTAATGTATACTAAGCATACATATATATAGAATCGGGTAGAAAATAGATACGGTGAATTCGTTCCAAGCCCACAACCAAACAAGGAACAGGAAATGAAGCAAAGAGCACACATCTTATTACCTGTCGGACCCTATTGGTATATATGTATCCTGTGATGTATACATTAAGGAATCATAAGACTAGCATTATGGTCCTATCTTTTAATCGTATTTTTCTACCAAGGCATCTTCTGTTATGTGCTACACTCGACTGTTCCGTTTTGTTGTTTGTAAAAATGTACATTTTCCCTAGTTTATAACTATCTTAGCTCGAAAATAGTTTGACTTTCAAGTGGTACTGTCACTTTATGAAAGTAATGGGAAATGTAAGTACACAGTTGTCGTTTATAATGACATGCGGATGTACTAATAACCTAAAAACATATTTGTTTTATTACGGTTATAATGTGAAGGCTAGAACCCTTACTATACGCTCTCCCTGTCGGGAGATTAGGGGAACTAAACACGACCTCTGCAAAATCTTGCAAGCCGTGTAATTCACATTAAAGTATATGATCATGTATACCCAATATAACTATCACCTTTTGTTTAAAACAATGACTTAGTGATTCATTGGTATAATTAGATCCTGTATTTGTTCTCATGCTATAGCAACCTAACTTGTTTGTTTTGTACTGTATATTATACGTTCTATTTGTTTCTCGTAATTGTGTGTTCTCTCTGTATGGTATTGTTTGATTCTCTTCACTATATGTTCTGTATGGTATTGTTTGATTCTCTTCACTGTGTGTTTGACTCATGTATGAACTGACTCTTTGTGTGCTTCATTGTACTAGAAGTAATGAATAGCATTCTCCTAAACTATACCTATTATAGTTTACTAATTTTCTACTTGGACTGTTACTGAAAAGACTCATTTATCTACTAAGTTATGCTCGTAGTTTAAAAATGGAGTTTTGTATAACTATAAAGTAACATAACTTTTAAAAGAGTTTTGAAATGTTTTGACAACTTATAAATGACATAAGTAACATTTTGAAAGATGTTTAATAAAAAACATTTACACAATTATCATTGTGTTCAACTTGTATTCCCCCCCTTAAACAGTTAAAACAGTTAAAAGATTCATTACAGGGTATGAACTCACCTGATGTGGGTGATTCAAACGAGTATGCGTGTAAGGATGAGAAGTTCCATGAATGAAGTCCCGAGACACAATAAGTCCTAAATGACATATAAGGACACCTTTTGACATGAATATAGTGTTTATATACAACTATATGAAAGGAAACACCTTCCGGGACTAGGAAACACCTTGATTCAAGTGTTATAAGCACTAAGGATTGCATCTAAGGGTTGTAGGATGTTGCATTTGAGTTTAGGGTTCAAGGAAACCCTCTATTGGAGTTTACGGTTTTAAGACCAACTCCTTTGGAGTTTACGGTCATAAACCCATGAGTTTACGGTTGTAAACTCATGGTACCTCCACCATTTTGTGTTTTGAAACCTATAAGTCCAAAAGGAGCATTCCTACTTCATGTCTAAGCCTTAGGAAGTGATTGTGGCATCATTTCACCCCTATAAGGTGTTTACGGTCCTTGGACCATTTCTCTTTGGGTTTACGGCCGTAAACCCAAATGGTTTATGGTCTTTTGATGTTTTCAAGTACTAAGCACATCAAGGAAGGGATCTAAGCTAGTTTCCAAGGCTTGGTAAGGGACTAGGGCCACTTTGGCCCCTTTGTTAGGGTTTACGGTCCAAGAACATCTTGGATCGTAAACACCTTGATCTTATGTTTCTTTGGTGTTTTCTTGATGATTTGAAGTGTAACAAGTCTTATAATACACTAGGGTAGGCGTACTTACTAGGTAGAAGCTTGAAAAGGTGCTAAAAGTCCAAGAACACTAGTGTGTGTTCTTAGTGTTCTTGGTGAAACTTGAAGATCTACACTTTTGGAATGATTTCATGGATGGAATCATGTTAGATCACTAGATTAAGTAAGATATCAACTTTTTAGGGCTAGAAACACTTACATAGTCGAAGATCAAGAAGAAAAGTCGGACGCTACTTGAGAGGAATTGAGATTTTGGATCTTGAAAATGTGAAAAGTGGTAAATAATGACTAAGTGTCATATTTATACCCCCTTTTAGGGTTTACGGCCGTAAAAACCTTTGTTTAGGCCGTAAACTCCAAACTCTTGGAGTTTTGGGACATTATTGTTGCACAATAAACCCTAGGGCATCCTCTCTCCTGCTATTTCCTGAAGTACTAACTTCAAAACACCCAAACTTATTCCAAAAAGCTTGAAAGTTAGCAGGGACTGTTCTGACTTCTATTGAAGTGAATTGTTGTACAGAATAGAAATTTCGGGTTGTCACAATATAAATATCGGTAACCAACGTGAATTATCCATAATTAGTAGCTAACCATTGAGGAGAAAAGGATTCAAACTAAACATGATTGTTTTAGTCATTGATTGAATTTAATAATTAGGTAATTAAGTTTGTCTAAACTTGTAAAATCAGATAAAAAATATTATAACTTTTTGCTTGTTTTAGGATAATTTTTAGTAGGTAAATTAGTTAACTAAAACGGTTCCCAGTGATCGATACCCGACTGTTTGTGCTATACTATCTGCGAAAAGGTACACTACCTTTAGTCGAATAGCTAGTTAGATAGTAGGTAAAATTAGGTGTAGAAATATTTCGACATCAAGTTTTTGGCGCCGTTGCTGGGGAACGGCTATTTAGCTTAAAATTTATTTGCTTTAGATTAATAGATCCTTTTTTGGGGTAAAACCTGCAAAAAAGTTAAATTCTAGCATTAGATTTTGGTTTAGAACTAAATTCACGACGTGAGCCCTAAGCTCACGACGTGAACTCAGTAGTTTTACGTTTTCTTTTTTTCGTTTCTGTTTAGATTTTCTGCGACAACACGAGGTGGTGCTCTTTACCACATCGTGGTGGATAGTCAGTAGACGTTTTTAATTAGTTTTTTTTTTTTCAATTTTACGTTTTTATTTTTGTTTTTGTTGCAGTAGTTCATGACCCGTGGATCCAACACACCTTTGATACCACCGCTTGAAGATCCAGAGTCAGCCCTTCACAAAAAGACGGATAAAAACGTAGGAGAAACCAACCCACCAAAGAAGTCACTTTTCAAAGACCTTAAATCAGTTTTCGGGAAGAAGAAGGCGAAGAATGTGGGTGAATCAAGCAATTCCGTAAAGAACGAAAGCAAGTTAGAAAGCTTCAAAATCTTAATCCACAAGATTCCGATAAGGAGACCAAACCTGATTTCAAAGTCTAGAGAAGTGAACCCGAAGACGAGCCGAAAAACGAGATGGTAAACATCGCGGATATGTCTATGGAGGCATATAAGAAGAGAATCTGAGAGGACACCGGTCCCGATCTAGTGCAACCTGCAATTCCAGCTGCAGCAACATTCGAGCTGAAGGGACACATTCTGTCCGCGCTTAAGGAAGTTCCATTTTCCGGGAAAGAGCATGAGGATGCATACAAACACCTTGATGAATGGAACGCACGTGTTTCTAGGATAACCATTAGTATAATGGTGTAATAGTTGGGGTCAACAATTATAACCTACTTTGAAGTAGTAAATAGGAATTATTTGAATATTATGTGATTTTATGTACATTATACCTATTTATAAGATATAATAAGTTAAGAATAAAAATAAGCGTCAAAAACAAAATAATAGATAATTCCCATATCTATGAAGAAAGTTGTAGTGGTCGGGACAAGGATTCCGAAGATATAAAGAACGCCGAAACCTGAGTTATAACGAAGAAGTTATGACATGTCGAAGTTTCGCGACAAAACCGGCACGACACCGGGAATCGTAAAAAGTGAGTTTACGATAAAATGCTTTTTATCCTTAGGGTATAAATGAAAGTTGTAGAGCATGTATCCACCTTCGCATGGATATAAAGAACGTCAAAAACGGTGTTCTTATGCAAAATTTATGACCTTCCGAAGTTACAGCTGCCTGAGGGCATGACACGTGTCAGAAACCCTAATCTGACTGAACTCACGACGTGAGCATAAAAACTCACAATGTGAGGAGTCAAATTGCCACATTTCGGACCTAGAAGGTGCGTGACGAGGCAACGAAGGGATAAGTTCTAAGCTCACGACGTGAGCAATGATATCTCACGACGTGAGGAGTCAAATTGCCACATTTCGGACCTAGAAGGTGTGTGACGAGGCTACGAAGGGATAAGTTCTAAGCTCACAAAGTTAGAAATGATATCTCATGACGTGAGGAGTCATATGGCCACCTTCTGAAGCTAGGGACGCAAATGGCAAGTCTACGAGGTGAGCAGGCTTGGCTCACGACGTGAGAGACCCAAAAACTGCCTACCGTTTTCTAAAGTCGTTCCATGTCCCGAGCCCGACGATCACGAACCGCAGACCGTTTCTAGTTAGAATCTATCAAAGAACGCTACTAAACTGAGTGCATAGTTATTTTCATCTTACGCATAGATATGAAGTATTTTATATAAATTACATGTTATGTGTGCATATTAGCTGTATACTTGTTATCTATGTTAGATGAACACTATTATACATGTTTTAAATGATTTAAACTGTATATGTATTTTATATCTACAAATATGTTGGGATAAAACATGGGTAGATGAAATAGTTGGTGTGTGATGAAATAAAATGATGAGAGGCCTCGATGTTGTTATTGATTCAGTCATCTACCAGAGTATAGATGACGACCATGAACTTTTCTAGACAGTCTAGTGGCGCGCTAGCAGTCCCGCAACATGTAGGTGTTTGTGAACGATGTGTTCACTGGTGTACTCTATCCCCCTCATGGTTGCCTTACAGACATTTATTGTTTAGGAACCCCTTTAGCAGTGGTGTCCATCCCGATGATAATCCATAGGCTAGGTCCCTTATGATAGGTGTTTTAGGGACGTAAAGTGAGGATAACGGGAATGGGTAATCGGGTTATTGTTGGTTGATGAAATTAATAAATTTATTTATTGTGGGTTGAAAACCCTATGTGCTCACCAGGCTCCCAAGCCTGACCCACTCAGTTTTCTCGTATTCAGGTAGTGGAAAGAGGGCACAGGAGTGATGATCTGATGAGAGATCAATGGATTATAGGCCACTAGAATAAATAGATATTATAATGCCTATGTTGTTTATGTTTATGCTTTTGATCTGTATTAACAATGATATCCCAAGGTTTTTAATTTAATACATTTCTACGGAAATGCTTTGATAAATTCTTTATCATATTTTTGGGAACAAATTCCGCAATATATATTTCTTTAAAAATATACTCTAATTTTCAAATAAATCATAAACAAATCGGTCTTTTTTGGCCGTGAAAATGGGGATGTCTCAATGAAGTCAATGCCATTGCTGATTACTTCAACATCCCGAATGTCCCACGCACTACAGGTTTACTTAGAATGCTACCAGTCACTTTCAAAGGGGTTGCTAAATATTGGTTGAAGGCACTTCCACCTGGTGCAATTACTACTTGGGCGCAATTGCATGAGCAATTTTTAGAACACTTTTTCCCACCTTCAAAAGTTACTAAACTCAAGAAAGCCATAGCAAACTTCGAGCAACAACCGGGTGAGTCACTCTACGGGGCATGGGAACGCTACAAAGGATTGATAAGAAATTGTCGCCAAAACGATTTGAATTAGAAAAAAGAAGTATCAATCTTTTATGATGGGGTTAATGTCATGACAAGGCAACTCCTTGATTTTCAAGGACCGGTAACCAAGAAAAATCCAATAGAAATCAAGGAATTAATTGAAGAGTTTTCCAAGCATTCGCGTAAATATCAAAATCCTAGACATGATGGAGCGAAAGGTATTGGGGTGGCACTTCTGAAGATATGGTTACTGTTCTAGCTATCCTAAACACTATGGACCGAAGGATGAAAAATATGGACCAATCCATCCATGCGATTCAAGTTGGTTGTGAAAGGTGCAATAGTCCTCATTTAAGCAAATATTTCCAATTGGATGAGAATGGGAATAAGAAGGATCAAGTTTATTACTCAAGTGGAGACAAATATGATGCAGATTGGAGGAATCCAAAGAAAGAGTGGTTACCATATGATGAATATAAGAAGCAAAAAGAAGAAAAATATAGGCAAACTGACTGAGGCTTTTATCAAAAAGAGCAACCACCTGAAAAGAAGGTCGATTTAGAGTCCTTGCTCACAAGAATTATGGAGGCTTCAGAGAAAAGACATAATGACACCGATGCAGTGATAAGAGACCATCAAATTCTCATGAGAGACCAGCAAGCGTTGCTACGAAATCATCAAGCATCAATACACAACATCAAAGCTCAACTTGGACAATTAACCACGTTGGTTAATGAAAGGCTCTCTCCAAAAATTCCTGACAAAAAGCCTTAACCGCAAGTAATGGTGATCAAAACTGAAGAAGATACCATCTCTGAATTACTTGAATCCCTTGACGTCGAGCCACATCATCCCGAACCAAAGCCGAAGAAATCGAAGATTAAAGAAAAAATTAGTGCTGAAAAATCGAACCTACGACATGAGCATCATAAGCCCACAACGTGGGGTGGGTCTGATCAGAAAATTTTTGTCGATGTTCAAACTTATCGTCCTCCGCTTCCATTTCCGTCTCGAGCAAGAATTAATCCATTGGAGCAGGAACATTTGAATTTATGAAGCAAGTATAGGTTATTCCAATAAATACTCCTTTTATCGATTCATTGTCCCAAGTTCCTGAATATGCTAAGTTTTTGCAAGACTTACTCGATACCCACCAACAATTAGAGAAGAATTCCAAGGTAATCCTTAGTGAGAAGTGTTCTAAAGTGATATTGGGAGAATTACCAAAGAAAATGGGAGATCATGGACGTCTCACTCTTCCATGTGAATTTACAAATAACATGAAGACTTGTGCTTTAGCCTATTCTGGGGCAAGCATAAATTTAATGCCTTACTCGTTCTATCAAAAGTTAAATCTTCCCGATTTAAAGGCTACTAGAATGACAATTCACATGGCTAATATTGAAGTGACTCATCCTCGAGGCATGGTGGAGGATATATTGGTCAAAATTGGGAAATTTGTTTCTCCAATTGATTTTTTCGTATTAGATATGAAGGAAGATACCAATCTTCCAATACTTCTTGGTTGCCCTTTACTCAATACTGCTAGAGCCTTGGTTAACATTCGTGAATCTAAACTTACTTTGAGAGTTGGAGATGAAGAAGTTACATCTAGAGTGGAAGATGGTTTTCAAAACGATTGTGGTCAAGTGGAAGTTTTCAACATAGACGGAGGAAATGAACTTGAGGAGTTGGAAAAGCTAACGGAAGAAGAAATTCAGTCAATTCAACAAGTCAAACGTACGAAGCCAAGAGCATCCATTCCGACAGTTTTGGAAGTAATTGCTTATAAAATTCCAACATCTTGGATGAGTAAGGAGAGTGAAGAAGACTTAGTATCGAGTGACGAGGAAGAGGTTACTTCCGAAGAAAAACGACTAACTTTGGACAAGAAGGTGCTACCTATGGAACTAAAGAATGAAGAAAAAGCGGGACGTAATCTTGTGGTAAATAAGGGGTTGAAAAGAAAGCTTAAAGAAGGTGATGTGAAGGTTAAAAACGAAAATTCTAAAAAGGCTTATCTTCATCGAGTTCAAGCATACAAGAAACGATGGAAGATTGAAAAGGTACAAATGGTGATGGATGCTCCTGAAATTTCAACGTGAGACGGCACGGAGTCTGACTCATGACTCCAACAAAAAGAAGTGGTTCTCAGGAGGCAACCCGAGCTAGGTTTGCAATTTTTCTTTTCGTTGTTTGTATTTTTAATTTTTGCATTTTTAGATGAATTTTAGGATATTAATCATCAAATCACCTTAATTATCTTAGAAAATAGTAAAACTCAAGTGTGGGGTTCCTAAATATTGAGTGGTAAATTTTTATTGAAATTTTAAGGAAAAAAGGAACTTTTTAGTAAGTAACCTCGATAACACGTTGTGGTCCATAACCCACTTCATGTTAAATGTAATTGGCCCGATTTATTTAGCCTAGACAAAACTCAAGAACTGAAGCCTAAAGCCCACGACTTGAGTGTTACAAAACACGAGACCACAGTTTAAACAAATCAGATGAACACTTTAACTATTATTTCTTCTTTACCTACGACGTGAACTCAACCTTTGGTCTCCCACTCGATTTCGGTTGTTTTATCTACAAAGCTCCTTCTTTCTTATGTAATCCTCACATAAGGTAAGCAATTCATGTTCTTAACTCTTTATTTTGATCAATTTTATATATTTAGGGGTTAGGGTTTATGCTCATATCTTCAAGTTTGCAAATTACCCCGATTTTGTGTAGAATTTGGCTTGAATGTCCTTGATTTATGCTTAGAATTGCTATAAGAGAAAACCCTATATGATAATTGCACTTATTTTGCCCTGAAATTGGTTCGATTTTGAAACCTTGACGAACTGTCTTCAAACCAAACTCACGACGTGAGTTTTAATACTCACGGAGTGAGAACTGAGTTACGAGATTTTTAACTTTCTGTTGAAGGTAATGGCTGTTATGGTTTGGTTTTGTTGTTTTACTCCTTTTGCAGAAATATGGGTCCAAGGAGGAATTCCCAGGAAGTACAAGGAGGTGTTTCAAACCTACACCCGTTCTATGTATTCCCTACTAACATATCTCGAGAGGTGCATAATCGGTATGTTAACAGATTGGGGTGGTTGCATAGTCGTGAGTTTGCTGTAGCGCCAATGGTAAATTGGAACAAGTTGAGGGAGGTTGGATTACTTGAGCAGTTGAACCCTTTTCTCACTAAAACATTTGTATGGAACGGGATAACTTTTACGTGCAAGGGATAGAGCAATTTGTTTGCGATTCAAGAGAGGGTTTACAAGGAGTTGCGTGTAGCGTTTTTCTCAACTGTGGGCATGTAGCCTTTCTGAATTCGCATGGAGGATGAATTTGTATGAGGCACATGAAACAATGACACCGGTATTTTCTGCATTTTTACGGGCTGCTGTATGGGAATATTTTGGGGGCGTATCTGGGTATGAAGTTTGGAGTAACATTGTTGCGGGGAATTTCAATTTGGGTGTTTCTCCTGAAACC
Source organism: Lactuca virosa (assembly GCF_052849685.1). NCBI lineage: Eukaryota > Viridiplantae > Streptophyta > Magnoliopsida > Asterales > Asteraceae > Lactuca > Lactuca virosa. The sequence continues at coordinate 285,095,549 of NC_136428.1, forward strand.
AACATTCGATCCCCGATCCGTCGCCTCATCACCTTTTCTATTCACCACAAGAAGCATGGGGCTAAAGTCATAAAAATTTATTTGTTGTTTTTGTGGACCATCATCGCATCGGGGGTATGTTGCAACATACCTTACTTTTGGCAAGGTATTTAGTAGAGCGCGCGGTCAATTCTCGGGTCAAGAGCCTGATATGTGGATACTTTGTGACCCGTTTGGCATGTTCTTACGGAGTCATCATTCCCGGGATCACAAGGACTCTTACATGAAAATCGGGGAATGAATTTTTTTAGGTTATTTGGATACAATGCGGGTGGTGGTTAATATGCGTAGACATTGAAGTATCCCAAATGATGATGATGAGGATGTTGAGCAACAAGAGGAACAACTGCGACAGAGGGGGAGGCGCAATGTTAGAGCCCGAGGAGAAGGTACCCAACCGCAACAACACCCTCCATCATTCGAGGGTGGAGTACCAACCGACCCATTTCAAATTCGGGTCGGTCTTTGTTTGGATAATCTCCGAGTGGGTGTCAACTACCACAACCAAGCTATCGATGTTTGGTTTACGCACTTGAATGTGGAACGACCTCCCACAATGCCACCTCAATATCCTTACATTCCGACTTGGAAGGAGATATGGACAAGGCCGAAAGATGGAGTCAGAGTGAGCGGAACACACGAGGAGGAGGAATATGATTGATATTTATCCTTTTATTTTTATTTTTTGTTATTTTTAGTCTTGCATATTTTTGGTGTGTTTGATTTTGTGTTTGTTTGGTTTGATTATGTACTAAAACTTTGTTATGATTATGTTACTTCCTTTCGTATGTTGGATGTTTGTTGACATAAAATCGTGCGATAAAAGCGAGATATTGAGCTTAGAGCGTATAGGAGTTAAGCCGAGTCGTTTAGAGTCGAGAGTCGAGACCCAAAATTTTTAATAAGTGTGGGGTTAATCATGAGAGAAACAAGTTTAGAGATGAGGAAAGAGTCAAGAAACTATCGAGTTTTAGAAGGGTCTTAATCAAGTAAGACGATGGTTGCATTGCACTTATTGGAAGAAGTCTTTACAAAATTGCATTATGTGAGGCTCAGTTCTCACGACGTGAGGCTTCATTTCTCACGTCGTGAGCCCGTCATCAGCATTATTTCAGAATTGATTTTGTACGATACCACGTCGTGGGTTTTATACCCCACGTCACGAAACCCATAGTTCTACAATTTGGAAACCTTTTATTCCATATTTATTTCATGGGTCGCTATTATCATGACCGGGGATATCATGAAGCTGGTTATGACTTTTTCTCTCAACCATAAAATGTGGCGTATGCTTTCCCACATATATAAATTATGCTTTGAAGATTTCCCTACACTACATGAAGATTCAAGTCTCGGATTCACATTTAGTCGGCACCATCACATATCTCATTTGTTGAAGATCCAAGTTCCATTCTACATAATTGAAGCTGTATATTCAAGATGTTCGAAGTTTCCCAGACGCGTGAAGAAATCGATCTCGCCACTATTACCCCAGGGGAGTCTATTCCTTTTTTTCCCTTTTCTTGTTTTTTTTTAAATTTATTTTATGCATACAATGAGGGCATTATATGTAATAACTGTGGGGTAAGGGGTCAAAAAAAATTGCTAGAAAATTTTAATATTTTAAATTCTGAAAATTTAGAAGTAGATTTCAAATAATAATCAAAAATTTGAATCTAGTAATAGTTTAAACTTAAGTTGCTAGTGTTGCGTGGGATGATCCAATGAGATCTCAAATGTTTAATTGAGCCAACATATGTTATAGTACATTTGTGGCTTCCAAGTTTTAGTGAAAAGCCATGAGATATGAAAGGTAGTCTGATAGTTAATATGGCATAATATGTTTTGCAGCCTAAACATGAAATCTATTCAGGAGAGCTTATGTAGTCATTGCCCTTAGACTAATACCTCAAACCAATAAAAGTTGAAGTTAAGCTCCCTTTCCTAAGCATGTAGGAATTGAGCGAAAAAATTGAGATATTTAAAAAAAAGAGAGAAATTACCAAAAAGTTGTAAGAATTTTTGGAGCTATCAAAGTATGAAGATCAAAAGATCAAAATTCTGAGGAATCAAAAGTTGAAGATACCAAAAATCAAACAAAAAGGTGGTGAATTCAAAGAAATCAGAAAGCAAATACCGAATTAGTGAAGAATTCCAAGAGCTCCATTGTGGTATCTAAAGTTTTAATTTTTGTAGATTATGTATGTTTGGGTAGCTTAACCAAAAATACCTTGAGGTTAAGAAAGATTTCTGAGGATTGATTCAGAGGGTTGTAAAAATGAATGTCGTACAAGCTAAGGGGTGAAGGTTCATAAGGATTGTGAGTAGCTAGGATGAGGGGAAGTTGTTAGGATACTTTGACACAAATATACGCATTGAGGTCTTGGTATAATGGCTGAGTTCAAAATGGATTGTCTTATGTGATACTGGTGATGAAGGTTTGACCAAAAATTAATTAGTTTTGCTTGAGGGCAAGCAAAAGATAAGTGTGGGGTATTTGATATTGTCATATTTATACATATTTTTATGCAATATTTTAATACATTTTTATTAATATTTTGGTTATTTGCATAGATATATGGTAGTTATAACATTTAATTGTAATGTGCAGCCAAAATGAGCAATCTTGAGGAATAAGGACCAAAAGCGACAAAGATCGGAACTTAGGAGGATTGGAGTTCAAAAGATAAACCTTTCAGCCAAAAGATGACCTCACGACGTGAGTGTTAAGTTTCTAGAAGATAAGAATCCGGAGGCCAGAATACGTGTTCGATACAGATATTGACTGAGCTCACGACGTGAGCAGAATAATTCTCAAAATCTATATATATCCTTGGTGTTTATGATTTTAAAGAGACTTTTGGAGATTAAAAGGGTTAGAAGACGATTTTTGGAGGAGTTTAAGGCAAAGAATTGAGCATTAACATCTAAGGAAGAAGAAATGATCATAACCTTTTACCTTTAGTTGGTACATTCAAACAAGTTTTTATTTATTGAGTTTGTGTGTTTGAATTCAGCCATGAGTAGCTGTATCTAGCTACTTCTGTTTAGCTAAATGAAACTTCAACTCATGGTTTAGTTTATTAGTTATGGATTTTGCTAGTTGGTTAATTTCTTGTGTTTGATTGTTAATACCTAGCATGCTAATATTTGATACTTAAATTGGTTGAATTCTTGTTTTTGTGTACCTTAGTGAATATTAAATTGCATGAACTTGACACCTAGTAATTTAGTGACCATTAGATTACTAGAGCTAGGATCGAACCCATCTTAGATAAGTATATAAAGTTATTAAATTTTGTTGTCTTGAAGAACATATATTATGACTATAATTGTGTTTGTGTAATCAATCTTACATAGCTCCATTCAATATTCATAATTGATTATGTGGTAAATTATGTATGACCATGCATAGTACTACATGAATTAGTTAAACATTAGTATATTTTGACTTAAATTACTAATAATATAAATATTGGTAACCAACATGAATTATCCATAATTAGTAGCTAACCATTGAGGAGAATTGGATTCAAACTAAACATGAGTGTTTTAGTCATAAATTGAATTTGATAATTAGGTAATTAAGTTTTTCTGAACTTGTAAAAAATCAGATAAAAACTATTTTCAACTTTTTTCTTGTTTTAGGATAAATTTTAGTAGGTAAATTAGTTAACTAAAACCGTTCCCTGTGATCGATACCCGACTGTTTGTGTTATACTATTTGCGAAAATGTACACTGCCTTTAGTCGAATAGCTAGTTAGATAGTAGGTAAAATTAGGTGTAGTAGTATTTTGACATCAACTGTCAGTCCTACTTTTAGACTTGTTGACTTAGTGAATGGATCGACAAGATTTTTTTTCGATATGATTCTATTTACTATGATGTCTTCACATTTGAACAAATCTCAAATGTGATGCAACTTGATGAGTATACGCAATATGAACTTGTGTTACTTAGGGATCAATACTCGAGGTAAGTTTTCTCTTTCAATCACAAGAATCTTTCAAATGATCATCAATGAATAAATATAAACAAAGATGTCGATAATAAATTTATTTCATTCACATAGCATCATTTTCATTCTAACTGGATGCAATATAATATAAGTTTATTCTCAAATCCACTATAGTGTATTAATTGGTACTCTCAAAGCAAACACATACCATTCAGTAAAATACACGAATTTTTAATGATAACATAATCGTCTTTATTAGTGTAAAACCTAGTATCAATGTAAATTTTACAATGAACTCTTTCGTACTATGATCGTATCCTTTTTCCTCCTAGGACACTAAGAAACGTACTCGATTTTGATTCATTGATTCTCGCCAAGTTGATTTGATCTAACCTGTCATACTCGAGCCATACGAGTCATTATATATGGTATGTGTTTGGCATTCATGATTGATCCCATAAGAAAAATCATGACGTACACGATTTATTTCTTTTAGCTTAATACTAGAACTATGAAATTAGCTCAATGTCATGTCACACATTATGAACTATTTTGAGTTTCTTCGAGACTTCATGTGTTTTGGCTCATCCTAATGAATTATCCAAATCTATCCCCATAGATTAACACATTCAGTATATGTATTGTTTCTCCCACTAACATTGTAACACACATGGCTCATCTTTGTTTCTAGAAATGCAAACTCTTTGAAATTTCTTATTGAAACAAAGATCTGAGTTACTTCCATTAGCATAACTCGTCATCATTTCTCGAAATTTAAACTATTTGAAATTTCTCATTGAAACAAAGATTCTAATTGCACCCATTGTCATTAACATATATATATATATATATATATATATATATATATATATATATATATATATATATATATATATATATATATATATATATAGCTTATTTTCGTTTCTTGAAGTTTAAACTCTTTCAACTTTCTCATTGAAACGAGAATCCTAATAACTCCCACTTTCTTCAACATGCCTTATGGTCCATCTTTGTTTCTCAGAATCCAAACTCTATGAACTATTTCATTTAAGCAAAGATACCATCTTGTGATATGCTTCTTTACTTTATAAATGAAGTTTTCAAGCTTACACATCCTTTACAATCTATCTTGGTTCGACTATGTGTTAGTTCCTATCCATGTTTGTCATCTTCTTGAAGAACCACTAACACTTATAATTTTAAAGCCAAGTGTTTGATTAACCAAGTTTTCTAACATTCATATACTGAATCTCGCTCTCCACGTCCTTCTTCGTTTTGCAACCTTATAGGGCCTACCATGACTTCCGATAGTTTCCATACTCTGATTATTGTCTTCTAGTAAATTTATATATATTACTAGGGAGTTGATGTCCTCTATCAATTCTATTAGAAAGAATTTGGTGGTATGTTAGTTTCCAAAATAACTCTTTCAATCTTGAATATAATGCTAGGAGAAAATTTAGGTTCTTTTTTGGTTGACTATTGGATCTTATCAAGGTCAATGCAACTCCCACTAACTCTTTTGGATACCAGCTTCCTCTCTTAGAATATTGTCCTTCAAGGAAGAAACATTTTTTCTTAAAAGGTTTGTAAACCAATTACCCAAAAGTTATGTTAGGATGTCCAACGAGACAATGCATCTCTATACTTAGTCCTACATTGTCGAGCACTTCACAAAGAACATAAGCCTCAAAATCATAGACTTCCACATGTGATAGTGAGGGATGAATCCTTACTCTACATCTTAGAGAATGTTTCAAAACCTTATAAATTGGTGTAAGACCAAGGGATCTTGTAACACTGTTCATGGTACAATCCATGAACTATGTAAAGCATAATTCGACTCATCCAATATCAATTCAAACAATGATTTGTTTCTTCTTTTCAACACCACTCACTGTGCCACTGTTTTAGGTACAACTTATGAAACCTTTTAATAATTACTTAGATGATCTATTTGGTTTTGACTAAGATTCTCACCAATATTTTTTAATCTGAGTATCTCATCCTTTTGCCCATTTGATTCTTAAACATTTTTTTCATTAAAACTCTGAATGACTAGAAGGTTTCAGTATCAATGTTTATTTGAATAAACATGTGCACACGAAGTCATTTTTACTATGTAATGTGGTTTATCTGAATGGTTCAATAATGAAAACTAATTCCATAAGATATTTTCACATCATCAAGTAATGTATTAATCATCTATCTTGATACACTTGATTTGCATTTACCATAAGATTTACAATCAAATGGTATCCAAGATCCGATCTAACTGGATACTTGGTAATGCACTTTATGTTTACATGCTCAAGATAACGATTCCACAATTACATTTATATCCAAACTTTTTGATATATTCGAATTAGTACATATTGTGGATAGTCTGAATGAAGCATTAGTCAAAACTAATTCCATAAGATATTTTCATAGCACTTTCATCATCTTTCTTGACAAATAGGAGTAGAATTAATCATAAGACATGATGTCAAATGAACTCCAAACTCCTATCAACTGGACCATTATCAATGTATTTCTTATTTTCAATAATATGACTCCACAATATTACATCTCATTCAAATACTATAATCAACCTTTTGTTACTATATAAGTTTCACAGTTTCTATCACTTCCTTTTAAACATGTTAAAATGTTCTAAGTAAGTCATAACAATCTTACGAAATCTTGTACAAACAATCATAAAATCATAGACTAAACATTTGGGAGAACGAGATGCCTTTTTGATCCTTTGAATATTAGTAAGAGCCTAATGTTCATGATAAACTATGCATCTCCTTGTTTCTTTCATTTTACTCCCTTTTAGTCACTAAATATTCTCGCAAGTGTCAACACTTTATCCTTTAGAAAAGTACTCAAGGATAAGAAGTAATGTCCCAATGGTATTATGAATTTGGATTGTAGACTAAGTATTCATGAGAATGAGATATTGTTTGATCCTATGGATACTAACATGGGCTTGTAATCCATGATCAAATTATCTTTTCTATGTTTTAGTCTTACCTATCAGACATGTTGGGATTTTATGTTTTCTTAGTCATTTTTCTTAACGTTGGAAACAATAGTTTATCAGAATAAGTCTTAGAATAATCTTTTCTATTGTCTTTGGTGTTTGGGGCCCTATTAGGTGTATCACCATAAATTCTGTGGAAAACTGGCTTTCTTTCTTTTTGAAACTTCTATTCATGATAGTTAATAGGGGAATATTTAAAGTTTGGAGTTTGTATGATTGGCTATGTTAATCCAAGAGGGCCTCAACATTTATTCAACTCTTTAGTGGTGATTTCTTAGTTTTTCATATCAAAATCGTAGTGAACTGATTATATGTACATATTAGCTAGTTGATAACCAAAGTCAGATCCTAACTAAATGGAATTCCATTTCACTTCAATACGTTAATTTGACAATTGTTCTTAATAGTTTTGGAATGTAAAGGTTAGAGAAACATTCCAACTAATCCTTTTTAGAGGTCTTATTCCAGTAGATTTAAGTGGATTATCTTATGACATCATTCAATTTTAATTAATTTCATTCTTGTTTGTTTTATTTTAAATAATTATTTCAACCCTAATTTATTATTTACTAAGTCCATGATCCATATTTGGCTTTGCAATGTGCATAGTGATGTCATAAACACACCATGAAGTTATCTAGGTCGGTAATGCACTTTACTATTTTCAATCACTATGAAGCTCCTAGATCTTTTGAGATTCATTAAAACTATTTAATAGCATGTTAATCTCAAATTTTCACATCCTCTATTTGTGTCATGGATATAATGGTCTCACAAATAAGATGGTGAACCAAGCATGCCAGAATGCGTGACCCTTGGTTATCTCATGGCTCTCAAATTGACGTGTTGATTAACCACATACGCTCCATCAACAAACCACAACCACAAGTGCCACATCATTTTCCTTTTACATCTCAAATTTATGTTCCACTTAACCACATATACTCCATAAATAGGCTTGTAACGAATAATTTATGTTAATCATGGATTAGAAACTATTCATATTTTCCTAAAATAGCTAAGAACGGGAATTTTGTTTTTAATACTTATATTTTTATACTTTTAACGAGACATCGTCCTATCGAACCCTTTCGGCTAACAACAATCCACCACGCAAAGCAGCGATGAGTGTAAAGGACACTCACTCAATGGTCATTTTATAGGTCATTTCCGTATACCTCTCTTATAACATGGTTTCATGAATAAGGTCTAGTATTGATTCAACTAATGATCATTAATTAAACATGTGAAGACACATGTCGTAATATTTTCTCTTACATATAGTAAGGTATTACATATATATAAACTTTGGGTTCTCTTATAAACTTTTCTAATTTATTACGGGTGAATTTTAAACTATTTAAGATTATATGATTTAACTGAATTATCTTTAATTAACCTTTAATTAATTTATTTATTAAATCATTATCCATATCTTCAAAAAAATTAACAAAAACCTAAGACTCTAATACCATTGTTGGGTTTTTTATGCAACTATACACTAGATTGATGCAACAAAAGCATTCAATATTCACATGCGCCCTATGATCTAAGTTTTAATATTATGGCAACATACTTTCAAATTTATGAATTAAACTAATAAAAAAAGATATGATTACTAACCTCTAAATTATAATAATATATACTTGTATTCCACTTAAAGATCTCGAACCCCTTGCAATCGCTTGGAAGACTAGCACCCAAAGAAGAATGCCTCTAATGGCTCACACCCAAGAGACTAAAACCATAGAATATTTAGGAAAGATGAGAGAGGTTAGGGAGAAAAACTCACCCTTCGAAGGTTAGGAACGAAAATCTCACGGCTCTAAGGGTATATTTATAGTTGAGGTAACTTGCAGGCAAGATAGATTTGAATCAGTTAAATAATCATATTTAATCCAGATTCAAATCATTTCCTTATCTACTACCTAGAATGATAATGAAAGCCTCCAAGAAGCCTCAAAGTTTTCCACCCTCTTTAGGGGTTCTAGAATGCTCCCATTGTTTAACTTTTGAACAATTCACATTCAGTACTTACACCTTTAATAAATTTCTGATTAATTTTAATTAATTATAATTAATTATTATTCAAGTCTAATTAGTTTCTAATTAATTTATTAACTTGTAACAAATCAATTAACTAATTATCTCAATATCCCAAATCTATTCTAGCTATTTTAGTTCTTGAGGGAAAACCAAAAAGGACGTTGTTATTATTCCCAAAGTTATGTCAATTTAGTTATGACATTCGACTCCAACAATATTTTGGGTAAAGTGTCGGTGTTAGCTTAGCTAACACCCCTTCTATGCTTAAGTCAGTGTCAAGGATGAAAATATATAATGATAATTGAAAATAGATAAGAATACATACATGAGTATCTTGGGTCTATGCAAAATAAATTTAAAGATGTATAGCATTCCAAGATCTTGGTAATACTTGACAATCTAGGATGGTTAGTATTCCATTTTCCATCTATTGAGAGAAGAACTTAAGGATAAAAAGATTATGGTGCGGAATTTAAGTTAATCCAATGGATCTTTAAGAAGCTCAACAATAAAATATAGTGAAATTATGAGGGAAATGTAACAACAACATGCATCATTAAATATAATAAAGTTAAAGAAATACTTGTTGAATCATAATTTGGTTTGCAGTCAAACACAAGTTATTATACAGTGAATAAAAAAGTATGAACAATGAAGAACAAGAGATAAAAGATAAGGAGATTTGTATTTCACTTTATACCATTGATGGGTTTTGAGCATTCTAACACTCCTAAGGTGTACATGCAACCCTAGAAACCTTGGATCTATGTTTTCTCTATTATACATGCAAACTTTCATTTTTCCAAGGTTTCATCCTAACTCGCATACAATGGAGTATATGTCATACAAAAACTAGTAGAATGACATACCTTTTCTTGTAGCTTGATTCCTTAAGCCTTTAAGAGCCTATCACCCCAAGTGTGATGCCTCAAATGCTTCACACAACACCACCAATAATTGGAAGAACTTGAGAGAAGTATACTTGCACTCACAAAATCGACTAGCCCTCTTTCCTTTTTCACTTAACTGTTGAAGTGTTGATTTTGGTAGCTATGTGGTTCTTTGTATGGTGTGACAAACTAGGGTTACACCATGTAAACCCTAATGACCTTCCATATCCCTCATGCTCCATGGGTTAAAACTTCCATGGAGTATCCATGGGTCACCACATGTGTTTAGCCCAACATAAAGGATTATGGATCATAAGCCCACTATATAAGAATGAATGATTTACACAATCAATCCCCATTTATTTAATTAGTCTCTTTTGATCACAAAATTAATTCCAAACAAGTTCTTGATCAACACTAATTAAATAATATGATTTCATATTAATATATTAGAACTTATAACATATTAATAAATCATAAATATCCTCTTCTCAAAAGTCCTTCCTTACAAATTGTTCTGGTGCCATGCAACCCAAATGGACCATGCTACTCTCGGGTCAAGTACATACCAATTATAGTTATGGGCTTAGACACTAAATCCAACAGTCTCCCACTTGGATAAGTCTAATAACTATAGTTGCAAGTATGACCACAAACACCGACTAGCAATCGTACCTCTTAAAAGCCTTTGTCGAACCGTGAGGTGCCATTTTAGATAAGTGATTATAAAATCATTTGTTCTCAAGATATCAGCTGGACAAATACATGGAACAACGACTTACTTATTGTCCAGCAGTTTGTTTCCTGATTTCCGATTTGTTTGACATAGAACTTAATCGAACACATCAATTTAGTTCTGATCGGGCCCAACACATAAGTCAAAACAAATTTATCGAGGGGACCAAGATATCGCTTTTAATCCTCCAAGGACTAAAAGGAACAGATAAACTTCGACAGTATATGCTTGCACTAACTATTCATTGAATCATACACAACAGCACGTTTTATAACATCGAGTTACCGATGCATTTTCGTACTATCAATGTACAACCAAATCATAGTCAACAACTCATATATCTAGGTTTGAAGACTTATATAATAATATCATCTCACAATCACTCGAGATGAATTCCATGAAGTGATACAAGTGAGCGCGGGTTTAATCCAATACTCAGACCTTATGAGCACTCATGAATGTTGCAGCAAACTTTGCTATGTCTAATACAATTTAGAAAAATCTACAAGCCAAATTCATGACAATATTGATTCAATACCTACTTCCAACGTACGATCGACTGTCGATAGTGAGAATAATATTTAATCATTCGGGAAGTCAAAACATGCAAAATGACACAATAGTAAATGATTGACACAAGACAGTACCATACTAGTAAATAAAAAACACCTTTTATTTAAGCATCAAATGTCAATTACATTTCAACTATTACTAGTTTCGAAAGCTATCTAATCATTAAAACTAATATCATCCTTCAGCCCAATACGCCTCGCATGTTGTAAATGCTTAACCCTACTCAGTCCCTTCATGAGGGGTTTAATCGGGTTCTCATCCGATGATGCCCTCTTTGCCACGAGGAGTCCTTCTTCTATACGATGTCTAATGAAGTTGTATTTTATGTCGATGTGCATGGATCTGCCTTGATACCTTGGTTCCTTGGATAAGGCAACTGCACTCTCGCTGTCACAGAAAATCTCCATAGGCTCCTTTATAGCTGGTACAACTCCAAGGTCTCCAATGAAGTTCTTCAGCCATATTGCCTCCTTCGCCGCCTCGCTTGCTGCTATATACTCTGATTCGCAAGTTGAATATGTTGGATAAGGTGTCTAAGTCCATAATTATTTCTGGTATGTACTTGACTCGATTGGCATGGTCCATTTTGGTTGCATGGCATCATGATAATTGGATATACAAAATGAGAAGAAGGACACTTATGACTTGTTAATATATTATAAGTTATAATATATTAATACGAAATCATATTATTATTTAATTAGTATTGATCAAGAATTAATTTGGAATTAATTTTGTGATCAAAATTGAGACTAATTAAATATATGGGGTTGATTGTGTAAATCATCCATTCTTATATAGTCGGCTAATGATCCCTGGTTTATTGGATTGTGCTAAATCCATAGGGTGCTCCATGGAGGCTAAATCCCATGGATCATGGAGGAAATGAAAAGCCATGTCAATTAGGGTTTACATGGTGTAACCCTACTTGTGACACACTATATAAAGACCCCATAGGCTAGAAAAATCGGCACTTAGACTAGAACAGGGACGGGTAGCCGATTTTGAGTGATAGTGTACTTCTCTCAAAGTTATTCCAAGAGTTGTGGTGTTGTGTGAAACATTTAAGGCATCACATTTGGGGTACTAGGCTCACAGAGTTCTTAAGGAATCCAAGCAACAAGAAAGGTATGTTCTTCTACTAGCTTTTATGTTTTAAGTTCCTCATGCCATGCTAGTTAGGTTAAGAACCTTGGAAAAATCAAATTTGCATGTGTCTTCCTAAAACATAGATCCAAGGTTTCTAGGGTTGCATGTACACCTTAGGAGTGTTAGAATGCTAAAAACCCTTCAGTGGTATCAGAGTCAGGTTTGTTTACTTGATACTTGATGCAAATTTTTGAAGAAAATCAAAAAGTCTACATTCTGCTGAGTGAACTCGCCGAGTCCATGGGGGGACTCGACGAGTTCAATTGTAAAAGCATCCTACTCGTCCAGTAGGTTCTTGCACTCGACGAGTAGAAGGTCGTGTGTGCAGTTTTTCTAGTTTTGCTGCTAGAAATGGACTAGAATCATTACCCTAAACTGTTTTGGACTTGTAAAACTTGTTTTTGATGTGGTAATGATTATGCTAATCCATATTCAATGGTTATTATCAAAATTTCAAGTTTTATATGTGTTTATATGATTCGTGAAATTGTTGATATGAATGTTCATACACTTATGAGTTTGGTAGATCATAGGAATTATTTACAAATTGTTTGTTAGTTTAATTCTTGATCTAAATGCTTTTAATGGAGTCCATAATTTGTCCTCAAGTCATGGATTACCAAAAGTCCTTTCTTTAAAGTCCATTAAAGAACTCATAGGTTATATAAAATGAAGAGTCTTCATTTTAATAAACCATTAACTCATAAGTTATGAAGTTGAAAAGTTTTGAAACATGTAAAGTCACTTTAGAAAACTTTTAGTTCCAACCCCTAGAATTTTAAAAGTTAAAATTCAACCCTTATACTTTATAGTATTATAAGTTAATAATATATATATATATATATATATATATATATATATATATATATGTGTGTGTGTGTGTGTGTGTGTGTGTGTATAAGATCAAGTTGTTTTACCGTTAGTAGACTTCATTCACGAAGCCGGTCTATAAGGGGGGTATAAGGCTGTTGCCTATAAAATGGCATCTTAATGGGTGTCCACTCTCACCCACCGCTTCCTTGACTGGTGGATGGTCGTTAGCCGAACGGGTAGGACAATGACTTTAATTCTCATTAAAAGTATAATGATTATTATAAAGTAACTAAATGTTTTTTAAATTCCCAATCTTAGTTACTTTAGGAAAATGTGAATTTGGTGCTAACCCATGAAATTACACTTTGCACCTTGCTTAAGTTGTTAGTGGAGCGTGTGTGGTTAACCGGCACACTAACTTGGATTTACCAAGGTTAGCAAAGGGTGGCTTAAGGTTTATCATAGATCGGTGGAGCGCGTGTGGTTAACCGGCACAACGATTAGGTTATAAAATTAAGAGTACCAAGTAAATTTGCATGGTTATTCACACCTTGTTTTGTGATCCACGGCATCCCATTCACAAAACTTGAAGGGCACAATCGAGATTGAAACATGCCATTGAAAAGTTCAATGAATCTCTAAAGAATCTAGGAGTTTCAAAACCAATTAAAGCCTAATAATACATTTCGTTTTCATGGTGGAAATTGGTGAATCGTCATTCACCTACCTTCAAATATTTTATAGCTTGGATTATAGCTTGTCTTTCTTTCTTTTCATATTTCTTCTAGCAATGCTGCTTCTGGCTCAAACCTTACCGGCTCCTTCTCTCTCATGAACCTTTGTAGGAGAGTCATCTTTCATGGGACTAATTTCAATGACTGGATTAGGAACATAAGGATGGTCGCTCGCTATAAGGACAAGGAATATGTCCTCGACAAGGAGCTAAAGGAACTTGATGAGTCTTCTGCTACTCTAGAGGAGATCGTTGACTTCAGGACTCATGAGAGAGATGCCACTAAAGTGGCATGTATCATGCTGGCCACGATGACAGTCGAGCTCCAAAAGTCCTATGAGGACTTTTATCCTTTTGAGATGCACCAGGATTTGATGGAAAGATACCATCAGAGTGCTCGTCAAGAGCGATATGAAATAATCTCCTCCATGATAACAACCCGAATGAAAGATGGTGGAACTGTAACATCCGGATTTTCAGGTATGTTATTTTGAATTATTTATTTTTGAGGATCATTGATCTACTCGACGAGTTGGTGCTATAACTCGTCGAGTAGAAGCGGGGTAGCCACGTGAGTTTAATGAACTACTCGACAAGTCCAATTGTAGACTCACGGAGTAGGCGCTGTAAGTGGAAACCCTAAATCTTCGGGCCTGAGCCCTATTTAAAGGCACTTATGGCCTTCATTTACGGCTACCATCCCAGAGAGAGAACCCCCATCGATACTGAGTGTGTAGAGTGAGAGAGAGAAGGCCATTTGAGCTTTTGGTGTGACTTTGCAAGAAAGGAGAGGAGCTCCAGCAAGAAGGATCAAAGGAGATTGCTATTCTGAGTTAGCCAAGCAAGGAGTTCACCTTGAGGTACCAAATCAGACCCCTCTTTCTCTCTATTGTATGGGTTTCATTATTTGGGGTTAGGGCTTGAATCATTCCTTTTTGGGGGTCTTGGATGCCTCAAACCCCCCTTCTTCGAGTTGTGTTAGAGATCTGCACCCTTTTGGGTCCAGGAAGTCCCAAGCATCCAGCTTTATGCATTTCCAATGGAGTTTTGAACCTAGGTTGCCATTTTAGGAGCTATTTCACCAAAAAGAGCCTTATGAGTGTGGCATGAGTATAAAGGTTGGACCTTTACGTGACTTTTAAGGGTTGGAAGGCCAGATCTATAGATTATAGAAGCAGATCTGACCTCAATAGGTCGTTTGAGCATTTTCATGGAAGAAACTCGCCGAGTCCATGAGCGGACTCGACGAGTCGGATCGTGTTGCACAACGATTCGTGATCAGTGGTAACCATTGAGAGAAAGGTTGACTCGACGAGTCGAGTGAGACCTTAGAGGATTCAGAGGACACGTATGGACTCGCCGAGTCACCCGAGTGCACTCGACGAGTCTGGTCAAAGTTGGACCGTTGACTGGGGTTGACTTTTAGGGTTTGGTCAACATTTGGACATTGGACCATTGGAGGGGTAAAATGGTCTTTTCCCCTTTTGAGAGAATATAGGGAGGGATTATTCTAGCCTTTGAGAGTTGTATTAATTAGAGATAATTACTTTATGTGATTAGGCGGGGGCTAGAGCAGATATTCGAGTTCGAGACTTTCCGAGATTTCCCGAGGTGAGTCTTCTCACTATACATTACCTAGAGTGGTATCTATGTGCAGGACGGAGGGTCTTATGTGTTATGTGTATGTTAAGTTTATGTGCATTGTGATATATGTATGCTATGTGTTGTATAGACCGGACCGGAGGGTCCAACGATTTAGACCGTACTGGAGGGTCTAACGATTTAGACCGGACCGGAGGGTCCAACGAGCTAGACCGGACTGGAGGGTCCAACAAACTACGGGGCTGGAGGGTCCCGCTGAGACACTTTGAACAGAGGGTCATACCGATTTATAGCCTCGAGTGGCTTATGTGTTGTATGTGGTATATTGGGGAACTCACTAATCATTTATGCTTACCGTGTTATGTGATATGTGTTTCAGGTACCAGCGAGGATCGCGGGATGGCGCCGGCATGATTTGTACACACTGGCAGAGGATTATGTTTTGAGATTATGGGATATGTTTTATTATGATGACATTGGATCATGGGATTCTGGGAATATTATATATGTTTTTATTATGTTGAAAAACGAAAAATTGTTTTTAAATGTTACGTCGTTACAAGTTGGTATCAGAGTCTTGGTTTGAGAGATTCGGATGCACCTCCGGGTGTATCTGAACTCAAATTGAGGATTTGAGAGAATTTTTCATAAAAGAAACAATTTTTCTAAAAGAGTAAAAGATTTTTGAGAAAAGCAGAACGGAGCAGTGTGTACAATCAGCCAGCGCCCGAACGGTGATTTCCCAAAATACCCTTACATTATGTGTTATGAGATATTATGTGATATGTTATACATGCTAGAGTAGGCTAGGTATTCATGGTTAGGACTAGAGTGGGCCTGATTTGTGATGCCTTAGCCTAGGAGTTACTGCTACTATGAGATACTTCGAGAGTGAGTAGGTAGCAGCGAGGAGCTTATGAGTGGTCTACCGGAGAGTAGCCTGAGTTAGTGAGATATAGAGTACTTGTGATCTGGGATCCTAGGAGGAGGACTTGGGGTGAATACCGATGCATTGTGGAAGGTAGTATAGGGCCCGTACTACTGGAAACACCGGATCGGTGAGCAGTCCAAGTAAGAATCCTTAGGGTACTAAAGAACAAGTAGGGTTGAATATCGAGTGCGAGTATACTCGAGCGAATCTCTGATTTCTTTTGGGTTGTATTTCAGAGACATCATGGTTGGGACGCGCCACCACCCAGGAGGCAGTGGTACCAGTGGTACCAGTGATGAGGAGATCCGTAGGTTGATTCATGAGGAGGTCGCCGCAGCCATACGGGCAGAGATTCCTGAGATGTTTTGGTCTATCAAGACCACTTTGATTGAGACGTTTGACGAGCGGTATGCTTCTCTTACCGAGGTTGTTGTTACTGCAGCCACCACAGCCGTCGCCGCTGGCAGACCACAGAGGGGTGACTCGTTGCTGTACCGAGAGTTCAACAACACGAAGCCACCAAAGTTTGATGGGACTCAGGATCCGATAGCCGCGATGAGGTGGATCTTTGACATTGAGGGATGCTTCTACACCTGTTCTTGTCCGGAGCATCTGAGGGTACGGTTCGAGCCGAACCAGCTTCGCTTGGGAGCGAAGGACTGGTGGAAGTTTGTTACGGAAGACTTCACTCCTGCAGAGATTACAGCGGTGACCTGGGAGAGGTTCACCACCATGTTCCGAGATGAGTATGTTCCCCCGGTGGAGAGGGAACAATTGGCACAAGAGTTCTTGTCCCTCAAGCAGGGAACTGAGTCGGTGACAGTGATTACGAGGATGTTTCATGAGAGGGCGTTGTTTTTCCCTGAACACGTGTCGACCGAGCACGCACGTATGAGCCGATATCTGAGCATACTGAGGAGAGACATTCGTGAGTCCGTGGCGAACACGACGTACCAGACATTTTCCGAGCTCCAGGCAAATGCTCGGAAGAGGGAGATCGAGCTGGAGACTCAGGCCAAGGAGAAGGCCGAGTCTCAGAGGAGGGACAGGCGACTGGCGCAGTCGCAGCCGGCAGCCAAGCGGGCGAAGCCCGCTGATTCGAGATCTGGAGGTCCGAAGGGCCGTACTTGTGGGAAGTGCGGCAAGAGCCATGAGGGAGTGTGCAGAGCTGGGGTGTATTACAAGTGTGGGGAGGAGGGGCATTTCGCGAGGGATTGCCCCAAGGGATTTTCGGTTTGCTTTCATTGCAACCAGACAGGCCATCGGAAGGCCGAGTGCCCGCAGCTACTACAGGGATCAGCATAGGGATCTGCACCTGCTGCTAGAGCTACCGAGGTCCGGCCAGCGAAGGCCGAGGAACCGAAGGCTCGCGGGAGAGCCTTCCAGTTGACAGCGGAGGAGGTCCGTGCAACGCCCGATGTCATGGCCAGTATGTATTCTTTTACTTACTTATTTTGAGTTTGAGATTTTGTGCTTATATTTTGGTATGCATAGGTACTTTTCTTGTGAGTTCTGTACCTGCGTTGGTGTTATTTGACTCGGGTGCGAGTCGATCTTTCGGGTCATTAGCATTTAGTCAACACATCAGTGTCCAGCGGGAGGCGTTGAGTCGACCTCTACGAGTTTCTATAGCCGACGAGCGAGCGGTGTATGCTACTGATGTGATTCGAGGATGTGTACTTGAGATCTTCGGTGTTGAGTTCCGGATTGACCTAGTACCGATTGCGATGGGTGATGTCTGTGTCATCGTGGGCATCGACTGGTTGAGCCGATTTGGAGCTATTATCAACTGCGAGCTTCAGATGGTAACGATACGAGACCTTAGTGGGGGATTGCTGACTGTGTATGGCGAGGGTACCCGAATTGGGTCAGCATTTTTTTCGGTTGCAAGAGCAAGACAGAGCCTACAGCAGGGATGTAGAGGGTTTGTAGCCTATGTGATGGATACACGAGCGGCCGCAGAGAGGCCGAGTTCGGTTGATGATGTTCCGATAGTGCGTGAGTTCCCGGATGTTTTTCCCGAGGAGTTGTCGGGTGTGCCTCCCGAGAGGCAGGTGGAGTTCCGCATCGATTTGGTTCTGGGGGCAGCGCCTATCGCCAAGGCGCCTTATTGCCTTGAGCCGCCAGAGATGCAGGATTTATCCTCCCAGCTTCAGGAGCTGCTGGGAAAGGGGTTTATTCGACCGAGTAGCTCGCCGTGGGGAGCGCCGATCCTTTTTGTCAAGAAAAAGGATGGTTCACACCGGATGTGCATTGATTACCGGGAATTGAACAAATTAACGGTCAAGAACCGTTATCCATTACCGAGGATCGACGATCTGTTCGATCAGTTGCAGGGTGCATCTTGGTTTTCCAAGATGGACTTGAGGTCTGGATATCACCAGATGAGGGTGCGTGATGAGGATATCCAGAAGACAGCATTTAGGACTCATTATGGGCAATACGAGTTTGTGGTGATGCCTTTTGGGCTCACCAATGCACCAGCAGCGTTCATGGACCTCATGAACCGAGTATGCAGGCTGATGTTGGATCGATCGGTGATTGTGTTCATCGACGACATTCTAGTGTATTCCAGGACCAGAGAGCAGCATGAGGAGCACCTGAGGGAGATCCTCGGAGTATTGAGATCGGAGAGGCTATATGCCAAATTCTCCAAGTGTGATTTCTGGTTACATGAGGTCCAGTTCTTGGGACATCTCGTTAATCAGAATGTGATATTGGTCGATCAGGCCAAGATTGAGGCGGTCATGAGTTGGGAGGTGCCGAGATCCCCCACCGAGATCAGGAGTTTTCTGGGGTTGGCCGGCTACTATGGGAGATTTATTCGGGATTTCTCCAAGATTTTCGTTCCCCTCACCAGATTGACCCGGAAGGGCGCTGCTTTTGCTTGGGGTCCAGAGCAGCAGACCTCGTTTGAGACTCTTCGCCAGAGGTTATACGAAGCCCCGATGTTAGCTCTTCCGGAGGGAATGGAGGATTTCATGGTGTATTGTGATGTGTCTATATCGGGGTTGGGTGCAGTGATTATGCAGAGAGGGCACGTGATAGCATACGCATCGAGGCAGCTGAAGCCTCATGAGACGAGGTATCCCACCCACGATTTAGAGTTGGGGGCGGTGGTGTTCGCCCTCAAGATATGGCGCCATTATTTGTATGGGGTTCGGTGTACCATATACACGAACCACAAGAGTTTGAAGTATCTGATGGATCAGCCCAAACTGAACATGCGTCAGAGGAGATGGTTGGATGTGGTAAAGGATTATGACTGTGAAATCCTGTACCACCCGGGGAAGGCTAACGTAGTAGCCAACGCTCTGAGCCGTAGGGCGGAGAGTGCCCCGATTCGAGACATATGTATGAGGACGACGGTGATGACTCCGGTGTTGGATACTATTCGACAGGCCCAGGCAGAGGCTGTGAGATCGGAGAACCGTAAAAGGGAGCGGGTGATTGGACAGGTGTCCGAGTTTGTGACGGATAGCCGAGGGCTCTTGACCTTTCGTGGTCGGATTTGGGTGTCGTATATGGGCGGGGCACGTAGCATCTTGATGGAGGAGGCGCATAGATCGAGATTCTCGATCCATCCCGGGGCCACGAAGATGTATTTGGACCTGAAGAGAGATTATTGGTGGCCCTGTATGAAGAGGGATGTTGCATGGGTAGTAGAGAGGTGCTTGACCTGTCGCCGGGTTAAGGCCGAGCACCAGCGTCCGCATGGCAAGTTGCAGCCGTTAGAGGTTCCCCAGTGGAAGTGGGAACAAATTTCTATGGATTTTATCACCAAATTGCCGCGGACCGCGAGGGGTGTTGATGTAATTTGGGTGATTGTGGACCGGCTGACGAAGAGCGCTCACTTTCTTGCTATCAGTGAGAGCTCTTCTGCAGAGAGGCTGGCGGAGATATATGTGAGAGAGGTGGTGTCACGGCATGGAGTGCCGATCTCGATTGTGTCAGATCGAGATGTACGTTTTACTTCCAGGTTTTGGAAGAAGTTTCATGAGGAGTTGGGTACGAGATTGCACTTCAGTACTTCTTATCACCCACAGACGGACGGGCCAAGTGAGCGGACAATTCAGACACTCGAGGACATGCTTCGGGCATGTGTTATGGACTTCGGTGGAAGTTGGGACACATACCTACCTTTGGTTGAGTTTTCTTACAACAACAGCCACCATTCGAGTATTGGTATGCCTCCCTTTGAGCTTTTATATGGGAGGAGGTCTCGGACTCCCATCTGTTTGGGAGAGGTAGGGCAGCGAGTGATGGGTAGCACTGAGATAGTGCTTAAGACGACTGAGCAGATACAGCAGGTCAGACAGAGGTTACTGACAGCCCAGAGCCGTAAGAAGAATTATGCGGATAGGCGGCGATCCGAGCTCGAGTTCTACGTCGGAGATTTCGTACCCCTGAAGGTATCTCCTTGGAAAGGAGTGATCCGGTTCAGAAAGAGGGGCAAGTTGGGGCCCAGATACATTGGTCCATTCAGGGTGATCGTGAGGATGGGTAAGGTAGCATACCGTCTGGAGCTACCCGAGGAGTTAAGCCAGATCCATGATACCTTCCACGTATCCCAGTTGAGGAAGTGTTTAGCCGATGAGACGGCAGTAGTGCCTCTAGAGGATATTCAGCTGGATACGAGCCTGAATTACATTGAGAGGCCGATCGCGATCTTGGATCGGAAGGTCAAGGTTCTGAGAAACAAGGAGGTGCCCCTGGTTCAGGTCCAGTGGCAACATCGGAGAGGGTCCGAGCTGACTTGGGAGCCGGAGTCGGAGATGCGGGAGCAGCATCTAGAGTTGTTTGGAGAGTGAGACTTCAAGGACGAAGTCTGATTCTAGTGAGGGAGAATTGTAACATCCGGATTTTCAGGTATGTTATTTTGAATTATTTATTTTTGAGGATCATTGATCTACTCGACGAGTTGGTGCTATAACTCATCGAGTAGAAGCGGGGTAGCACGTGAGTTTAATGAACTACTCGACGAGTCCAAGAGTAGACTCGCCGAGTAGGCGCTGTAAGTGGAAACCCTAAATCTTTTGGCCTAAGCCCTATTTAAAGGCACTTATGACCTTCATTTGCGGCTACCATACCAGAGAGAGAACCCCCATCGATCTTGAGTATGTAGAGTGAGAGAGAGAAGGCCATTTGAGCTTTTGGTGTGATTTTGCAAGAAAGGAGAGGAGCTCCAGCAAGAAGGATCAAAGGAGATTGCTATTCTGAGTTAGCCAAGCAAGGAGTTCACCTTGAGGTACCAAATCGGACCCCTCTTTCTCTCTATTGTATGGGTTTCATTATTTGGGGTTAGGGCTTGAATCATTCCTTTTTGGGGGTCTTGGATGCCTCAAACCCCCCTTCTTCGAGTTGTGTTAGAGATCTGCACCCTTTTGGGTCCAGGAAGTCCCAAGCATCCAGCTTTATGCATTTCCAATGGAGTTTTGAACCTAGGTTGCCATTTTAGGAGCTATTTCACCAAAAAAGAGCCTTATGAGTGTTGCATGAGTATAAAGGTTGGACCTTTACGTGACTTTTGAGGGTTGGAAGGCCAGATCTATAGATTAGAGAAGCAGATCTGACCTCAGGAGGTCATTTGAGCATTTTCATGGAAGAAACTCGCCGAGTCGATGAGCGGACTCGACGAGTCGGATCGTGTTGCACCACGATTCGTGATCAGTGGTAACCATTGAGAGAAAGGTTGACTCGACGAGTCGAGTGAGGCCTTAGAGGATTCAGAGGACACGTATGGACTCGCCGAGTCACGTGAGTGCACTCGACGAGTCTGGTCAAAGTTGGACCGTTGACTGGGGTTGACTTTTAGGGTTTGGTCAACATTTGGACATTGGACCATTGGAGGGGTAAAATGGTCTTTTCCCCTTTTGAGAGAATATAGGGAGGGATTATTCTAGCCTTTGAGAGCCGTATTAATTAGAGATAATTACTTTATGTGATTAGGCGGAGGCTAGGGCAGATATTCGAGTTCGAGACTTTCCGAGATTTCTCGAGGTGAGTCTTCTCACTATACATTACCTAGAGTGGTATCTATGTGCAGGCCGGAGGGTCTTATGTGTTATGTGTATGTTAAGTTTATGTGCATTGTGATATATGTATGCTATGTGTTGTATAGACCGGACCGGAGGGTCCAACGATTTAGACCAGACTGGAGGGTCCAACGATTAAGACCCGACCGGAGGGTCCAACGAGCTAGACCGGACTGGAGGGTCCAACGAACTACGGGACTGGAGGGTCCCGCTGAGACACTTTGACCAGAGGGTCATACCGAGTTATAGCCTCGAGTGGCTTATGTGTTCTATGTGGTATATTGGGGAACTCACTAAGCATTTATGCTTACCGTGTTATGTGATATGTGTTTCAGGTACCAGCGAGGATCGCGGGAAGGCGCTGACATGATTTGTACACACTGGCAGAGGATTATGTTTTGAGATTATGGGATATGTTTTATTATGATGACATTGGATCATAAGATTCTGGGAATATTATATATTTTTTTATTATGTTGAAAAACGAAAAATTGTTTTTAAATTTTACGTCGTTACATGAACCCATCACGGGCCACATGCAGAAAATGCAAAGGTTTGTGGACCGTCTACTGAAGTTGAATGTGAACTTCCCCGAGGAGTTGGCAATTGACATCATATTGCACTCCTTACCTTCTTGTTATGATCAATTCCGAATGACCTATCATATGAACAAGGAGGAGGTCACACTCAGCAAACTTCAAGGACTTCTGAAGACCACCGAAAGTGGTATTAAAGGTAAATCGGTTGTTACCACTCCTAATCCTACCACCGCCCCTGTTCTAGCTATCGGGCAAGGTAATGGGAAGAAGAGGAAGAGCCCTACGAAGGGTACCAAGGGAAAGTCTCTTGATGGATCCTCTTCAAGTAGAACCAAAGGTGGTTCTGTCACTCCTTCTGCCAACCCTAAAGAGGCTGAATGCTTCTATTTCCATGAAAAGGCGCACTGGAAGCGAAACTGCTCAAAGTACTTGCAAGATGTTAAGGATGGGAAAGTGAAACCCAACCATGCAGGTATTTACACTATATTGTCTAATAACTCACCATATTCTAATTCTTGGGTCCTTGATACAGGTTGTGGTATTCACATATGTGCTAATTTGCAGGGACTAAGAAGAAGCAAGAATGTGGAGCATGTGAAGATAAACTTTATCATGGGGAATAGGAAAGTTACACCTGTCACCAAGATTGGAGTTTATTCTCTGTTGCTAAGTAGTGGGTTAGTGTTAGATTTGAATAAATGTTGTTACTCGTCTGAAATGGCGAGAAATATTATTTCCTTTCATGGTTTGTACAAACAAGGATTTACTTTTTCATTTGATAATGAATGTGGTGGTATTAATGCTTTTTATGATAATGTTCTTTATTTTAAAGCATTACCTTGTGATGGTGTATATGAAACTGTGTCGGTTGTAGATAACCTAGGAAATATTGTGTTGTGTATTGATTCTTCCACTAGCTTGGATAAAGCATCATTATGGCATTTTCGTCTTGGACATGTTAGCAAGAAACGCATACGCCAACTCCAAAAGGATGGAGTCTTGGAGTCATTTGACCTAAAGTCGGATGATAGTTGTGAATCTTGTTTATTTGGAAAAATAACAAAGTCACCCTTCACAGATGTGTGTGGACCCTTCAGAACCGCCACAAGGGATGCTAACCGCTTCTATGTGACTTTTACTGATGATTATAGTAGATATGGCTATGTCTACTTAATCAAGTATAATTCAGAAACCTTTGAAAAGTTCAAAGAGTTTAAACAGGAAGTGGAGAATCAGTTGGGCAGGAACATTAAGATGTTTCGATCCGATCGAGGTGGTGAGTATCTTAGTACAGAGTTTCTTGACTATCTTAAGGAATGTGGGATTGTCTCACAATTGACACCACCCAGCACACCACAGCTTAATGGTGTGACTGAGAGGCGTAATCGAACCTTGTTGGACATTGTTCATTCCATGATGAGTCGAGCTTCGCTACCAATCTCATTCTGGGGGTATGCCTTATAGACTGCAAAATGGAAGAAGGCAATGGACAGTAAGATCTAGTCCATGTATGACAACCAAGTATGGAACTTGGTTGATCATGTACCTGGTCGAAAGACAGTCAGGTGCAAATGGTCTTCAAAGAAGACCGACATGGATGGTAAAGTGCACTCCTATAAATCTAGGCTAGTTGCAAAGAGTTTTACTTAAACCCAAGGGATTGACTATGATGAGAAATTTTCACCAGTAGTTAAGATAAAGTCTATCAGGATCATGCTTGCCATAGCTGCATTTCATGATTATGAAATTTGGCAGATGGATGTTAAAACTGCTTTCCTTAATGGGAAACTATCTGAGCACGTCTACATGAGTCAGCCAGAGGGTTTTGTGCATGCCAAGTTTGAAGGAACCTAAGACAACACTAGCATTCAACACGAGGAAAATGTTCCAGTTGAGCCAGTTGACAACTGATTACCCTTTCATTGTTCCAGTAGGGTTAGCATGCCACCTGAGTTCTATCGTTTCCATATTACTGTAGATGGTGACACATTTGTCACTGATCGTACACTGGTAATTTTGGATGAACCTACTAACTAAAAGGAAGAAATGATAGGCCCTGAGGCTGCAAAATGGAAGGAGGAAATGGACAGTAAGATCCAGTCTATGTATGACAACCAAGTATGGAACTTAGTTGATCATGTACCTGGTCGAAAGACAATCAGGTGCAAATGGTCTTCAAAGAAGACCGACATGGATGGTAAAGTGCACACCTATAAATCTAGGCTAGTTGCACACGGTTTTACTTAAACCCAAGGGATTGACTATGATGAGAAATTTTCACCAGTAGTTAAGATAAATTCTATCAGGATCATGCTTGCCATAGCTGCTTTTCATGATTATGAAATTTGGCAGATGGATGTTAAAACTGCTTTCCTTAATGGGAAACTATCTTAGCACGTCTACATGAGTCAGCCAGAGGGTTTTGTGCATGCCAAGTTTTCTGATAGGGTGTATAAGCTTGAGAAATCCATTTACAGATTGAAACAAGCATCTCGTAGTTGGAATCTTTGCTTCCATGACAAAGTCAAAGAGCTTGAGTTCTCTAGAAGTGAAGACGAATCTTGTGTATATGTCAAATCTAGTGCGAGTATAGTGACTTTCCTAGTCTTGTAGGTTGATGAAATAGTCCTTATAGGAAACGACATTCCAACTTTGCAAGAAGTTAAGTCTTAGCTTGGGAAGTGTTTCGCCATGAAGGATCTAGGGGAACCATCCTATATTCTAGGAGTAAGGATTCATCAGGATAGAAAGAATCGTCTTCTTGGTCTTATCTAGAGTACGTATTTGGATAAAATATAAAGCATTTAAGTATGGATAATTCAAAGAAAATGGAATTGCCTATTCATAGTATTGTAAAGTTGAGTAAGACTCAAAAATCTAAGTATTAATGAAGAGATAGCTGGCATGAGTTAAGTCCCATATGCTTCGGCTGTAGGATCAATCATCTATGCAATGACTTGTACTCGCCCTGATGTGTCTTATGCTTTGAGCATGGTTAGTTAATTTCAGGGAAATCCTGGAAGAGCCCATTGGATTGCAGTGAAGAATATTCTTAATATCTATGAAGAACACAAGACATGTTCCTAGTTCTTGGCGGTAGTGATACGTTAAGAGTAAGTGGTGATAGTGATGCAATTTTCAAACAGACCGAGACAAGGTTTGTTCATAGTCTGGATGGGTATTCTTACTAAATGGAGGAGCAGTTACATGAAAAGTTCCAAGCAAGACTTAGTGGTTGATTCCATGTGTGATTCCGAGTACATTGCAGCGAGTGAAGCATCAAAGGAAGAGGCTTGGCTGAAGAACTTTATCGGAGATCTCAGAGTCATTCCAAATATTCAGGAGCCCATGGAACTGTTATGTGATAATGAAGGCGTGGTTGCTTTGACAAAAGAACCAAAGGATCATGGTAGATCCAAGTATATCGACAAAAATTATATGCCTATGTGACAACTGTCAAAACTCCAGTTAGGACTCATCTAGAACCTTGTCATTTCCATACGTGCACATAACCTGGCTTTAGATGCAATAAGTTGAGCTAGATCCCGACTTAATAGATCCCTTGGAACAAGTAGTGTAACTTAGCGTGTACTAAGCAGTCACATTGATATGTAAATACTCCAACTAGGTTGTAAAGTGCCAAAGTTCAATCTCAAAACTAAACACAAAAACCATGTTCGGAAGATCAAAGCTCATGGGTATGTAGAATACCATAATTTCTTAATCAGAACATATGACGTGCTTAACTAGTTTGATAACTTATCAAAATCAATTTAATTAAATCATGATTTGATTTAATGAGAAGATGGAAATAATATCCACACATCATAATTTGAATTATGAGCCAAAAATATAATCCAAGGATTGTCTAATCCTACATTCATATGTTATGAACTTTTATTTCATTTATTTGAAATATAAAAATGTGATTTTATAAAAATCAAGTCATAAGTTATCATTTTTATAACTTAATTCAAGATAATTCAAGTTTATGAATTTACTTCCAAAAACAAATAGTTCAATAAAACTAAGAAATAAACTCATGGAAGTTTATGAAAATACTTAAAGTTTTTATAAAAATTAAAGCCAAAATTCTTATAAAAGTTAAGGGAAGACTCTAAGAGGGTACCCTTACCAAGAAAAACCTCATAATAACCCTCTCTCCTCCCCAAAAATTCGGCCATGCACAACCTCTTACTCTTACTCTTACTCTCTCTCTCTCTCCCTTTATCTCTCTCTCTCTCTCTCTCTCATTTACTACATATTAGCCCATATATTGCAAAATCCGAGACCAGATTTTTCATGTTAATATGAGAGCAAAAAAGGGATCTTAGAGACATATTCTTTAGGAGAGATTTTTCCATTTCGTTTTTCATAAGTTAACTCACACTACTGCAGTTTCGTGGAGATTTTTGTGTAGCGTAGCCCCAAAGAGACAACGAGAGAGATGATCTATCCAGAGAGACAAAATCTCACTTTCTCTCTTCCTTCTTTCTAAAAACCTCACTTTCTATCTCTAAAAACCAGCCCCTCAACCACGAATTTTCAGCCTTATTTTAGGTGTTCTTGAAGCTTCATATGAAAGGGTAATTTTTACCATACACCTCTTGAAGATCCACAACAAATTTTACAAGTTCTATTCACTTTCTCCTTCTAATTTTCGATTTCTAAGGCATGTTCTTGCAAAGACCCTTTGTTTGATCTTGATGATTGTACATCACCACCAAAAACATGTTGCATGTTCTATAAATGGTGATTTTCCATGATCAAACCAAAGTCAAGAGTAAAGATGAGCACATGCAAGCCTTATCTAGCACCAAAAACCGATTTTTCAAAAGTTTAGTATCATCTATCTTGGTTGCATGTAAGATCAAATGGTTAGAAACAAGTATTTATATAGAATATATTTAATATAATGTTGTTCTATCCTAATCTAAGCAAAACAAACCAATATCATTAGGTAAAATAGAAGTTTGAACTATGTTTTCATGAGTTTTACTCTTCAACATTCTGTCAGATTTGTTTACTCTACTTTAAAAGGTCATAACTCACTCATTTCTTGACCAAATCACAATATTATTTTTCTGAGGACTATTTTCTTGAGTTAAATTTCGAACCCAGTAGGCCTTACTGTAAAACATTAAAATCGGATTTTTGACGATTTTTACAAAACAGTTGCACAAACAACACTTTTTCTGTGATCACTAGTCTTACATTACATGATAAAGAGTCTTAAAACCCACCCTAAATCTGGGGAAAAATATTTTAGAAACTTAACATATCCATAAAAGAATGCCTAAAATCTCATGGATTAAAACCCCATAGAATTTTGTACACAAATTCGTGAACTTTCAGCTACATTTAGAACTCATGCACTATATAGTGTTACATTTCCTAATTTATGGAGGTTGAATACCCCATTCATGTTCGAAATAATTCTGAGCAAAATTTTTTTATGAAAGTAAGTGATTTTCAGAGGTGTTTGGTGAAATCCCAAGTGCTTAAACAAAATCCTTATTTTTCTATAAAAATAATGATTTCATGGCCATAAATTCAAAATAATCGTTTTCAAATAAGATAAATTCTGAAAATTTTTAGTATTAATGTATTCACAAAATAACAAATCCATGTCAATTTTCAGACGATTTGGACACTGTTTGGTATTTTATCCATATTTTTCATTAAATTGGAGCATGAATTTACAAATCGGGTCATTGGACTCAAAGACCCTAACCAATATTTTTCTCAACCGTTGGAACATCTTGGGAACCTGTAAGCATTAAATTGAGAATTTTAGAAACTATTTACCATATATTTTGAATTTTCTCTATTATTTGGGCTTTAATTTACAATTAAATATCAAATGACTTTAAAAATGTCTACAAAATTTCTAAACACCAATTCCCTTTGTTAGACCAGAATATAATTTTTTACACTTTTTCGAGTTCATTGTCATGCCTTTATGGATTTTTGAACACAAGGCAGCGTGGTTTCAATAATACCAATAATGACTGAACAAACTTTGGGCACTTTGCGACGCTACTAGTTGGATAGGTAGATATTTGGGAACTAGTAGAAATCGATCTCTACAACACAGAACTGCGAAGCTCGAACCGCAAACTCTCCCTAGTGAGTATTCACAAACCCCTTTTTATTGTTTTCATGTTTTGGGGTGGAAAGCATGCTATTGTCTTATGAGCTATCCATACTATTTTATGAACTTGTGGAAGTTTGTTTTAAGAACTTGTTGAACTCTATTTTGGTGAAGTTGCTGAGCCTTGTTTTATGAACTTAAAGAACTTGGAACGATATTGCTTTATGAACTTGATGAACTTGGAACGATACTCTTTTATGAACTTTGTGTTATGAACTTGTGCTATGAACTTTATATGAACTTGTTATGAACTTTGTATGTTAAGTCCCCGAGAAGCAAACTACAACCTATTAACTCGTATTCGAGCCGACGGTCTTATGGATATCACTATTTGGGGTAGACTGCATCCACTTGCCAAGAACCGCTAGTGCATATTTCTGTGAACTAACATCATGGGAACCATGTGTTATATAAGGTGTCTAAGTCCATAACTGTATTTGGTATGTACTTGACCTGATTTAGCATGGTCCATTTGGGTTGCACTTCACCGGAACAATTTGGACTTTTGAGAAGAGGATATGTATGATTTATTAAAATACTATAAGTTATAATATATTAATATGAAATCATATTATTTAATTAGGGTATTGATCAAGAGTTAATTTGGAATTAATTTTGTGGTCAAAGGAGACTAATTAAATATATAAGGATTGATTGTGTAAATCATTCATTCTTATAATGTGGGCTAATGATCCATGACTCCTTACGTTGGGCTTAACCCATGTAGTGACCCATGGATACTCCATGGAGGTTAAAACCCATGGATCATGAGGAATGTGGAAAGTCATGCACATTAGGGTTTACATGGTGTAACCCTAATGTAACCACACTATATAAGAAGCCCTTTGGTTCAAGATTTTGGCACCTAGAGTCTTTGCAAGAGTGTGGCTGATTTTTGTGAACTAAAGAGTCTTTTTCCAAGTTTACAAGTGTTAGTGGTGATTTGTGATACCACTTGAGGCATTCACATTATTGGTGCTAGGCTCTTGAAGCTTCAAGCAACAAGCTACAACAAAAGGTATGTTATCTAACTTGTTTTATTACCCAAGTATCAAAGTTTAGGGTAATACCTTGGAAAAAAAAAGTTTGCATGTATAATAGAGAAAACATAGATCCAAGGTATTTAGGGTTGCATGTACACCTTAGGAGTGTTAGAATGCTCAAAACCCTTCACTATGGACATGATGGAATGGGGTAAGAATGGTCGTTAGGCTTGCTTGTGAACGGAGTGCTTTGGCATTCAACATTCATTTAGAGTTGTAACTTTTGCTGAACAAATCTACATTTTCTTACTTAAATGATGTACATTTATAAACCTGTGAACTCACCAACTATTTTATAGTTCACCCTCGTTTTTTCATGCTTGTCAAGAAACGGTTAGTGAGCCAGTTTAACACGCCATAATGATTTATGTTTATTTCTCTTGTTATGTACTATACTATGTAGTATGGAATTAAAATGTAATTATTGTTTCGAATATGATGTAAACATAAAATGCTCAATAATTATGGTTGGTAATCCTATTTACCTTGTGCTGTGAGACCTTAGCCTGTCACCCTTCGTGTTTCCGCTTTAACGGGGTGTGACATCCTCATAGACGATGTTAGTTTTAATAGTTAAGTGATATATTTGAAACTTGTAACATAATAAATGTAATTGATTTGGTGAATGAATAATAGAGAATTATTTATAAGTATCGTACTGCCTTGTTCAATTATTTATTCTTATGTCTCTTTTTTCATGTTTATACTTCCTGGGTAATTCGAATTATTCAAACTTCCACAGTCGTTCATACTTTTGGAAGTAAGTAGTGAATTAAGACTGTCATGAATTAATTATAGATTGTCGATTGAGGTTAATACATTGCAATTTGAATTGCTACAATATTCATGAGTACTTTGAAAATTGGGATTTTAAGTATTGGCTAAACACACGCTTAGAGATTACTTCATGGATCTTGTCACGAGTAATTATAAGCCGATAATATCTTCTATTCTCAAAATAGAGATATATAGTTCATAATTTACAGATCAGTTATGCATGGTTTACTCAAACGCATCTCGTAACTGGATGTCATAAAGGGTAATTCCATGTATAATTTGATGTGTGTATTGTATGACTATGTAGTCAATGTAATTCGTTTCTTTTTGCCCTAACAAGAAAAAGCGATATCATAGGGCCCCTCAATGATTTTATGCTAACTATATATACTGTTGGGCCCAACCAAATCTAATAGATGTGTTCAATTTGAAGTCCAATAAAGTTTTTACAAATTGAGAAATCGGGAAACATAATTTTGTACAATGAGATTGATTATGATCCATGTCTTGTGCCCATACGATATCTTGAAGAACGAAGGAATAGCTTATCACTTATCTAAGGGCCAATAGATGATTTGAATCAGAGTTTGGCAGTGGCTTTGGAAAGCACTCTTTGGGGTTAATTTCAAGATCTATACTTGTAATTGTAGTTACAGACTTATCCAAGTGGGACACTGTTGGATTAAGGTGTCTAAGCCGATAACTAAATTGGTATATTCTTGAATTAGAAGCAAAGTCCTTTTTGGGTTGCCCTCAAAACTAATATTTGGTTAGAATAACTTTTGGAGGAAGAGGCTGATTTGTTAAATTATTATATGATTAATAAATTAAATAGAAATTGAAATAAATGATTTATTAATATATTATATGATTAATATATTAATTAGAAATAGTATTAATTAATTTTGAATAAATCATAGATTAATTGGAATTAATGTGGGGATTAATTAGAATTAACTGGAAGTATAGGGACTGAGCTGTAATTGTTCAGTAGTTGAACAAAATAGGATTTATAGAACCTTCTTGATAGGGATGGATTTTGGCTCATCTTTTAGGGTTTTAATCTTATTAGATAATGATAACGATACAAGATAATTATCTTGAATTTGAAATATTATTATCTAATTCGAGATTAGGGTTTCTAGGGTTATCCTACACCCTATAAATAGGGTCCCTTGGGAGCCATATTTCGTCCACCACATACACTCATACAAGAGTTGAAATTTTTATCTAGCCTCCTCTCTCCTCAAGTCTTCTTCGGACTAGGGTTTTGGGTACAAGCCATTAAAGGCACCCATTCCATTGGTGATAGCTTTCAAAGATCTTGAAGAAATATGGTGCTTTGATTATTTGCAATAATAATCAAAAGGTATGTAACCCTAATTTGATGTGAATTTCGATTTTATAGCCTCTCTCCTAGGGTTTCTTGATATTCATAGTTAGTTGTTATCAATAAAGAAAACATAGTTCCTTTCTAGGTTGCATGTGAACTTAAGGGTTTAAGTGTTCTTTCCACCACATGTAATTTTTATAACCTAGAAAACCCATCAAATAGTGTCTTCAAGTTGTTTCTTATAGCATCGATTAAACACAGTAGCTAGAATGAAGAATTTTTCACTATCTCTGGAGATTTTGAATACAATGCCAAGTTCAAGAAAGTTTGAGGCTTTGAGGCTTAAATCTTGAATTCCTTCCGTGATTGTTAGAGCATGTTCGAATGGAGGAAAATTCATCTTTTTGGCAAGGACAGGGTATATCTCGGCATCAATCCTTGCAAAGTCACATACTTGATCCTTAAGAAAGTCATAGGCTCTGGCATATGTTGGTTTCATTTTGTGGTATTTTTCAATCTTGTTTTGGAAAACCCTTGCAATTAGAAAGATATCTTTCAGGATTCATGAAGGCAAAGTATGCTTAAGTGCGATGGTATTATTTGTTGAAGCGAGAGAGAGAGAGAGAGAGAGAGAGAGAGAGAGAGAGAGTGTGTGTGTGTGTATGTGTATTGAAAGTAAGTTGTGCCTTTGAATGAGTGCGGTTTGTACATATTGACTACCTCAGGAGCATCATTGGGCCATATTTATTTGATTTTCTTTACTTGCTTGTTGCGAAACAAGTTTAATCTCTAAAATTAAAAAGGCAGCTTGCGTTCATTTGGGATGCAAAGATCAAATAGTTCAAATACTAGTAAGTATTTCGCATTGGGAGATAAAGGAATATCCCAATATCTATTGGTGGGAGGCTCAGCATATGTCAGATGGGGGACGTAATTTGTATCCAAAAGTCTTTGCATTGGATTCACCCAGGAATGGATTAGTGACTCATCCTTCTTCACATCGAATCCTTGTTCCTTCCAGATGTATTCCACTAATTTAGCAGTTCTCCAGTCTGCCTTTTTCTGTTTGGTGGCATGGGAGTCATCCGATTTATCCGAAGATATGGAGGGCTCCCGAGTTGCTTCCTTTATGGATGAGGACTTCTTTTTAGATTGCGGTGGAGTTGGTTTCTTTGGTGATTAATGTGACATCCCCAAAATCACGGCCAGAAAAGACCGGTTTCATTTATGCTTTTAAAATAATTTCAGAGTAAATCCATTGCTTTAAAAGAGTTGCGGAAATTTGTCCCCAAAACAAAACATGATAAAATAAAGTTTATCAAAGCATTTCTTAAAGAAATGTATTTTCATTATATATCAAAACTCAGGATGTCATGTTCCGATACAGACCAAAAGCATAAACAGTACAATATAGACCTTACAACAGTTACATATACTACTGGTCTATAATCCAAAAATATCTTGACAATGTCATCCAACTTATGCTCTCGCGCCACTACCCTAAAACAACAGCTATTACAAGGGACTTAATCTAGCATTTTCATCGGGACGGACATTACTGCAAATGGGTTTCCTTAACAATAGATGTCCTAAAGACAACCATGAGGGGGATGGAGTACAGCAAATGAACACCCAAGTTCATTAACACCTACAGGTAATGAGCCTGCTAGCGTTCCACTGGACTGTCTAGAAAAGTCCGTGGTCGTCATTTAAACTCCGCTAGATGATTGAATCAGCAACAACAACGAGGCCTGTCATTATTTTATTTCATCACCTAACAACTGTCTACCCATGTTCTACCCAACATATTAGTAGATAAAATATATACATTTATATACAGCTTAAAGCCTGTACAAAACATCCGTTCAACAACTAGTTCAAATAATACAAATAATATATAAACACATAACACGTATTTTATAAAGAATACTTCATATCTATGTGTTAGAAGAAAACGAATATACACTCACTTGATAAGAAAATGATCGGACAGCACCTCGTTTCTTAAAATAATCTTTTTCGATAAAACCGGGATGCTTTTCTTGAAAACCGGGTTTCTCACGGGCAGAGTTTCGGCTCGGAAACTTTACTTCTCGGGATCTTCGGGGCTTCGGAACTTGCCTCGGGTCTCGGTAATAATACCGGGGCTTCGGGATAGTTCTTGCACGAAAAACGATGCAAAATGGGAGAGAAGGGAAGAAATTTGGCAAAAGAAGCCGTCTGCCCTCGCATGCCTTTTATAGAGGTTGAGTCCTCGCATTACGCTGGGCGTAATGCTCCGGTACGCGGGGCGTACTCCAGATCAGACCTCCAGGTGGCGACGTTTCGGT
Organism: Lactuca virosa; assembly: GCF_052849685.1. Lineage (NCBI taxonomy): Eukaryota > Viridiplantae > Streptophyta > Magnoliopsida > Asterales > Asteraceae > Lactuca > Lactuca virosa. Next base: position 285,130,265 of record NC_136428.1, read on the forward strand.
GGTGCTACGCGTCTCTTCTTCGGACCGCACAAAACCGAAGTACGCTGGGCGTACTTAAAGGTTACGCGGGTCGTACGCTTCGGATAGGATCAATGACTCCTTCGGATATTATCCGGAATTCTTAATTAAATATATATTTTAATTATTTATAAAACTTCCGAAATTCATATCTTCCTCATACGAACTCCGTTTTCGACGTTCTTTATATCCATGCGTAGGTGAGACCACGCTCTACAACTTTCGTTTAGACTCCGTCGGCTAATTTTGATTTTGATTTTTATTATTTATTTTTAGTAGGCCGGGACAGGAAAACTCCGTTATAAATTCATAACTTCTTCATCTGACGTCCGTTTTCGTCTGTCTTTTTACCGTTGGACTACTAACGACAAGATCTTCGATTCTCGTTTAGATTGTTTCAGCCAATTATCACTCGATCTCAATTTCGAGATTTCGGGCTGCATACCGCTAAGTCGAAACTTAGAAAAATCATAACTTCCTCATGCAAAGTCAGATTTAGACGTTCTTTTTATGCACGCCCTTGGTTTAACGTATTCTACAACTTACGCTTAGATAACTAAGGCTAGATATCGCTCTATCTTAAATTCATATTTTACGTCCTTCAACGTCGTGCCGGTTCTGTCGCGAAACTTCGACATGTCATAACTTCTTCGTTATAACTCGGATTTCGGCATTCTTTATATATTCGGAAACCTCGTTTCAACTACTACAACATTATCCATAGATATCGGCATTATCTAACATTTCATTTTGACGCTTATTTTTATTCTTAATTCAATTTAGACACACAATTAAGCACAAAACACATAATACTCAATTAGTACACTTCTATTATTTCAAAATGAGTTACAAGGGTTAACCTAGACTATTACAACAACATTATTGCCTAGCCCATAAACACGGGCGTTACACCGTAGGGTCCTTTTTCAGAGACCCTAGCCAAAATGGAGCCGAGGCCAAACTTGGTTCAAAACCAAAGAGAAAGAGGAAGTTCCAAAAAACCTATACCACCAACATTTCACACAAGAAAATTAGGCATGGGGAGAACCAATGTGGAAGGATCCATGAACCCGAGGGACACCCTGGTGGTTACTGGTTTTGACGGTTATGTTTCAGATGATAGTTGGGCATGATATCAGCCAATCATAGATTCAAAGAATAAAAAGTTTGAAGCCTTCAAGAGATCCCTCCGAGCATGAAAAGGGATACAGACTCAACAACAATAAAAATAAGACGTAAATCATCAAGTTCTAGTCTACAAGACAAACTATCTTCACATTTCAACAAAAGTTGATCATTTGGAGAGAACTCGAAAATGGGTAGTGGGTATGGAGGAAACAATGAGAAAGGATCAAGAGGCTACAAGAAACCAAGTAGAAGGTTCAAAACATATTCCTACTCCAAATGAAGTGGGAGACTCCAACGATGATTGCATCGAAGTGTAGCTCAACAAAGAACCAATCTTGGAATTCAATTTTGAAGAAAACAAGGTGCAAAAGCAAGGGAATGATGGCGAATTCTCAATGTTTATTGAAGAGGATGTATCAAATGGATCTCATCACTCCACTTCCAAGCCAAAGCTAAAAAAGAAAAAGAATCCAACTGTGACCAGAAATGAATTCCTTGAACTCAAAGGAATAATTAATCAAATCTTGGCTACAGTCACAAAGTCTCAGCCACCGCAGACCTCTACTCCGATTACACTACAGACCTTAGAGAAAAGAATTTTGGAAATTGAAGAAATAGAAAAACTCACAGATGAATTCGTCTTACTTCGTATTGAGATGGGCATTATTCAATTAGATTCTAAAAGGAAACAAGATCACAAGAAATTCCTCAAAAAGTCCGAGGAGTTACTCAAAGATGTTAAGGATTTGAAAGATCAACCAATCAAGGTAACCGCAGAGCATGAAGAGAAGACTAAGTATTTAATAAACAAAACCCACAATGCTTATGATGCTGGTTATGATGAACTTCAAAACACTATCAAGGGTCTGATAAGAGCTATCACTGCAAAGGAATTAATCGATGATATTTAACTCGTCACTAAGGATATCCTCGATTACATAAAAAACCCTAGCCTTATGACAACAAATGACTTGATCGGTCAAATGCTCATCAGATTCTCCAAAAGCACAAACTACTTGAGGAGTTAAAAGCATTGTTTGAGGAGAAGGGAAAGCCTTCTTCCTAAAAAAGGGGAAAGGAACCAATAATATAAGTCAGCTCCTCCTCGAAAAACTCTAAGTCTTCCTCACCTCAGAAAAATCAAACTCTACCTCTGTCTCCACCAAAATACCCTCCAAAAGAAAAAACTCCAACACCTCCTCCATCTCCTCAAAAGAAAAAAAATTCCAACTCCTCCTTAATTGTAACGCCCGTGTTTCTGGGCTAGGCAATAATGTTGTTGTAATAGTCTAGGTTAACCCTTGTAACTCATTTTGAAATAATAGAAGTGTATTAATTGAGTATTATGTGTTTTGTGCTTAATTGTGTGTCTAAATTGAATTAAGAATAAAAATAAGCGTCAAAATGAAATGTTAGATAAAGCCGATATCTATGGACAATGTTGTACTAGTTGAAACGAGGTTTCCGAATATATAAAGAACGCCGAAATCCGAGTTATAACGAAGAAGTTATGACCTGTCGAAGTTTCGCGACAGAACCGGCACGACGCTGAAGGACGTAAAATATGAATTTAAGATAGAGCGATATCTAGCCTTAGTTACCTAAGCGGAAGTTGTAGAATACGTTAAACCGAGGGCGTGCATAAAAAGAACGTCTAAATCTGACTTCGCATGAGGAAGTTATGATTTTTCTCAGTTTCGACTTAGCGGTATGCAGCCCGAAATCTTGAAATTGAGATCGAGTGATAATTGGCTGAAACAATCTAAACGAGAATCGAAGATCTCGTCGTTAGTAGTCCAACGGTAAAAAGACAGATGAAAACGGACGTCAGATGAAGAAGTTATGAATTTATAACGGAGTTTTCCTGTCCCGGCCTACTAAAAATAAATAATAAAAATAAAAATCAAAATTAGCCGACGGAGTCTAAACGAAAGTTATAGAGCGTGGTCTCACCTATGCATGGATATAAAGAACGTCGAAAACAGAGTTCGTATGAGGAAGATATGAATTTCAGAAGTTTTATAAATAATTAAAATATATATTTAATTAAGAATTCCGGATAATATCCGAAGGAGTCATCGATCCTATCCGAAGGGTACGCCCCGCGTAACCTTTAAGTACGCCCAGCGTACTTCGGTTTTGTGCGGTCCGAAGAAGAGACGCGTAGCACCACCGAAACGTCGCCACCTGGAGGTGTGATCCGGAGTACGCCCCGCGTACCGGAGCATTACGCCCAGCGTAATGCGAGGACTCAGCCTCTATAAAAGGCATGTGAGGGCAGCCGGCTTCTTTTGCCAAATTTCTTCCCTTCTCTCCCGTTTTTCATCGTTTTTCGTGCAAGAACTATCCCGAAGCCCCAGTATTACTCCCGAGACCCGAGGCAAGTTCCGAAGCCCCGAAGATCCCGAGAAGTAAAGTTTCCGAGCCGAAACTCTGCCCGTGAGAAGCCCGGTTTTCAAGAAAAGCATCCCGGTTTTATCGGAAAATATTATTTTAAGAAACGAGGTGCTGTCCGATCATTTTCTTATGAAGTGAGTGTATATTCGTTTTCTTTTAACACATAGATATGAAGTATTCTTTATAAAATACGTGTTATGTGTTTATATATTATTTGTATTATTTGAACTAGTTGTTGAACGGATGTTTTGTACAGGCTTTATGCTGTATATAAATGTATATATTTTATCTACTAATATGTTGGGTAGAACATGGGTAGACAGTTGTTAGGTGATGAAATAAAATAATGAGAGTCCTCGTTGTTGTTGCTGATTCAGTCATCTAGCGGAGTTTAGATGACGACCACGGACTTTTCTAGACAGTCCAGTGGAACGCTAGCAGACTCATTACGTGTAGGTGTTAATGAACTTGGGTGTTCATTTGTTGTACTCCATCCCCCTCATGGTTGCCTTTAGGACATCTATTGTTAAGGAAACCCCTTTGCAGTAATGTCCGTCCCGATGAAAATCCTAGATTAAGTCCCTTGTAATAGCTGTTGTTTTAGGGACATAAAGTGAGGATAACGGGAATGGGTAATCGGGTTATTGTTGGTTGATGAAGTAAATATATTTATTGTGGGTTGAAAACCCTATATGCTCACCAGGCTCCCAAGCCTAACCCACTCAGTTTCTTTGTATTACAGGTAGTGGCGCGAGAGCATAACTTGGATGACATTGTCAAGATATTTTTGGATTATAGACCAGTAGTTATATGTAACCGTTGTAAGGTCTATATTGTACTGTTTATGCTTTTGGTCTGTATCGGAACATGACATCCCGAGTTTTGATATATAATGAAAATACATTTTTTTAAGAAATGCTTTGATAAACTTTATTTTATCATGTTTTGTTTTGGGGACAAATTTCCGCAACTCTTTTAAAGCAATGGATTTACTCTGAAATTATTTTAAAAGCATAAATTAAACCGGTCTTTTCTGGCCGTGATTTTGGGGATGTCACATACGGTGCACTCAACATTTGTGGTGTACGTGTAATAAAAAGAAGAATCAAGTTCAGCTCCTTAGGGGTAAAAACATGCAAGTTCTTGATCCCAAATACCTTGGGACGTTTATCGACACCGGAATCCACTTGGAATCCTGATTGGGCTATGTCTCCATGTGATTGATTTGAAAGTGTTACACTCTTTGTAGCGGAGTGGGTGGATGGGGTTCTTTCAGGTGATTCAGCATTGAATCGAATGGCTACCAGAGACTTTTGAGAGACCTCGGTATTTTCCTTTGATCGCTTTTGGCTAGGAGGGGTGGGAAGTTTCGGCTTTATTTTCCTAAACAAATCTTCATAATTTGATTGTTCGGGCTCTTCGGCAATCACATTCATAGGTTCTTCAAATATGATGGGAGTTTGAGTTTTTGTGTCGTGCTGTTTGTTTAGGGTCTACAGTATGATCTCGTTCTCCGGTATTGGGTTTGGGCTCTTCAGTGTGTAAGGGCCCTTTGGTATGCATCGACTCTGCGGTGTTAAACTTTGTTTTCTTTGAGGCTCTGACACCCTTTGCGGCTACTTTAACTGGGGTCTTTCTCTTGGATTTGAATTTTCCTCTAGAAGCTTAAGGTTTTGGAACATGGAAAGTGGGTTGCAGTATGGGGCTAGGTGGGGTAGAACGAGAATGTTATGTATGATTTGTAGCCTCCTTGTGGTCGGATACGGCGGATTCAATAAGTCCTAGTTCACTCAAAATATGAAATGGGAGCTGTCTAATTAGACCGAACATATATTAATCACTGGGAAGAGAATACCTTTTAATTTCTTTGTAGACGAAGAATTTGATGTCTTCGCCCAAGTTGATGTTAGCTTGTGAGTGCAGATCCTTGATGCATGGACCAAAACCTAATAGATGTTACTTTGGTGAGTCCTTGTCTTGGTGAATCTCTTCCAGCATAAGTGATGAAGTCATACCAGAGAATTGTGCCATAATCAACTGGTTTGCTGGTGAAAATACTCCAAAGGATGTCCAGGAGTTGTTTTCCTATCACGTTTGTACCATCGGTTCTGCCTTAAAGGAATCTAATAATGTAGTGGCAAATAAATTTCCAAAGAGCTGGTAACGTTCCTTTCTTGAAGTCTGCAACACCCTTTAATTTTGCTTGGTAGCCCACTTTGTAAAGAGCTTTGAACTCATCTTCATTGGAGATACTTTTGAATACAGTCTTTGTAGGAATAATGAGATTGATTACATCACGAAATTTCTTTGTGACATCCCTAATTTTCACGGCCATTTTAAAACTTTTTATCTATGATTATTTAAAGCCAGAGTTTGTTTATTAATACAGAATTTGGTCCCGTAAAAATATTTTCGAAGAAATGTTTTTCATTGATTTATAAAAAGATCGGGATGTCATAACTGATACAAAACATAAGCATAAACAGGCCTTACAGTGTCTCAGACTAATATTCTACATCTCCTTGAATCTTTCATCATGTATGTACCTTTGTACCGCTACCTATGATACAAAGAAGTTGAGTGAGTCAGGTTGGAAAACCTGGTGAGTGCATAGGGTTTTCAACCCATAATAATATAGGTAATATGTTTAATTATCAAACAATTAACCCGATTACCCATACCCGTTTGCTTCTTTATTCTTCCCTAAGGATCATCTTAATCATCATTGTTGACAATATTGTTACAGGCATTTTTCCGCAATACATGTCAGTAGGATGCTTTATATATCTATTCCTAAGGGTTTGTCCTAAGGAATAGGCATAAAGTCCATCACTGCTTGTGTTCCATGGGACTGACAAGTAGGCACGAAGTCCATTGCTATTTGGGTTCATCAAATAGGCACGAAGTCCATCGCTGCATGTGTTTATATAATAGGCACGAAGTGTTGGATAAGGTGTCTAAGTCCGTAACTATATTTGGTATGAACTTGACCCGACCCGGCATGGTCCATTTGGGTTGCACTTCACCTAACAATTTGTATGGATATACTTTTCAGAATAATATGTTTATGATCCATTAATATATTATTTGTTATAATATATTAATATTATTTAATTAGTGTTGATCAAGATTTGGTTTATGGAATTAATTCAATGATCAAATGGAACTAATTAAATATGGACTCTTGCATATATATGGAATGGGCTAAGATTTATTTAGGATGGGATAAGAGTATATGGAAGTCCATGGATAGTCCATGGAGCTTTTAACCCATGGATCCTAGGTAAATGAAGAGTCATGGGTATTAGGGTGTAACCCTAATCCTCCATACTATATAAAGAGGGCCTTGGTTCTAGAATTGGCACTAGAGTGTGTGAGAAACAAGGGTGGGCCGATTTTAGCAAGCATCATATTCTCTCAAGTATTTCCAAGATTGTTTTGGGTGATTTGTGACACCACTTGAGGCATCCACACTATTGGTGCTAGGCTCTAAAACTCCAAGCAACCAACCACAAAAGAAAGCTATGTTATTCTCCTTAAATTTTTGTATTACAAGTACCCCATAACATACTAGTTAGGTTGTAAACCTTGGAAATCAAATTTGCATGTATTTTAGAGAAAACATAGATCCAAGGTTTCTAGGGTTGCATGTACACCATAGGAGTGTTAGAATGCTCAAAACTCATCAGTGGTATCATCGCCTAGGCTTGTTTTCTTGATACTTGATGCAAACTTGTTGAAAAAACTCAGTTTTCTGCATTCTGAAGATGAACTCGCCGAGTCCATGGGGGGACTGTACGAGTCCATGTGATAATTCATCCTACTCGTTGAGTAGGTTCTTGCACTCGACGAGTAGAAGCCCCTGAATGCAGATTTTCGAGTTTTGTTGCTGGAAATGGACTAGAAACATTACCCTAAGCTGTTTTGGTGTTTTAAAACTTGTTTTAGATGGTGTAATGCTTATGCTAATCCATTTACAATGGCTAATATCAAAATTCCATGTTTTATATGTGTTAATATGATTCTTGAAATTTTTATATGAATGTTCATGTTCTTATGAGTTATGGTTAGATCATAGGAATTATTTGCTGAATTGTTTGATGATTGATTCTTGATCTTAATGCCTGATGATTGAGTCCATAACTTGTCCTCAAGTTAAGGATAACCAAAAGTCACTTCTTTAAAATTGTCATTAAAGAATAAGAGGTTACATAAAGTGAAGTGTCTTCACTTTAATGGACCATTAAACTCATAAGTTATGAAATGAAAAGTTTTGAATAGTTTCAATACTTGCCCTCAAGTTTGGAATTTGTAAAGTCTCACACATTATTACTTTAAATTCCAAATTGTACCTTAGAGTTTTAAAAGTTTAAAGCTCAACTGTTATACTTCTATAATATTAAAAGTTTAATTATTATATATATGTATAAGAATAAGTCAGTCTTACCGTTAGTAGGCCTCATTCACGAAGTTGGTCTATAAGGGGGGTATAAGGTTGTTGCCTATAAAATGGCAGATTAATGGGTGTCCACTCTCACTTACCGATTCCTTGACTGGTGGAGGGTCGTTAGCCGAACGGGTAGGATAGGACCTTAATCCTCATTAAAAGTATAATGAAATTATAAAGTAACTAAACCTTTATTAATTCTCAATCTTAGTTACTTTAGGAAAATGTGAAATAGGTGCTAACCTATGAAATTACACTTTGTACCTTACAAAGTCGTTAGTGGAGCATGTGTGGTTAACCGGCACACTAATAAGGACTAGTAAGAGTGGAAAATGGTAACTTGATTTTATCATAGATCGGTGGAGTGCGTGTGGTTAACCGGCACATCGATTAGGTGATAAAGTTGAGGGTACCAAGTCAATTTGCATGGTTATTCACACCTTGTTTGTGATCCTCGGCATCCCAGTCACAAACTTGAGAGGGCACAATCGAGATTCCAACATGTCATTGCAAGTTCAATGTATCTCAAAAGATCTAGGAGTTTCAAATCCAATTAAAAACTTAATAATCTTTTTCATTTTTTCATGGTGGAAATTGGTAAATCATCATTTACCTACCTTCAACTATTTTATAACTTGGATTACGGCATCCCTCTTCCAGTTATAAATAGGTTGTCGGGTCCTAACCTTAATATTTCATTTGGGTGACTTATTAAGGACTCTTTATCTAATAAAACTTGTCTTTCTTTCTTTCAGATGTCTTCCAACACTGCTACTGGCTCAAACCCTACAGGCTCCTTTTCCCTAATGAACTTGTGTGGGAAAGTCACTTTTGATGGTTCAAATTTCAATGAATAGATTAGGAACATCATAATGATTACTCGCTATGAGGGAAGGCAGTATGTCCTTGACAGAGAACTGAAGGTTGTTGATGAGTCGACTTCTACTCCTGAGGAGGTTGCTGAGTACATTACCCATGAGAAAGATGCCACTAAGGTGTCTTGCATCTTGTTGGCCACAATGACAGCAGAACTCCAGAAATCCTATGAAGATTTCTACCCTTTTGAGATGCACCAAGATATGATGGATAGGTACCATTAGAGTGCTCTTCAGGAGAGGTATGAAATCATTTCCTCCATGATAACAGCTAGGATGAAGGAGGGAGAATCCTTCACCGGTCACTTGCAGAAAATGCAAAGGTTCGTGGACCGTTTATTGAAGCTTAATGTGGACTTCCCTGAGGACATGGCGATTGACATCATTCTCCATTCCTTACCTCCAAGTTATGATCAGTTTCGCATGAATTACATATGAACAAGGAGGAAGTCACACTCAGCAAGCTTCAAGGACTTTTCAGGACCGCTGAAAGTGGCCTAAAAAGTACATTAACTGTTATTCCTACTCCTACTACTGCCCCTGTTCTGGAAATTGGGCAAGGAAAAGGGAAGAAGTTGAAGACCCCTTCGAAGGGTACCAAGGGAAAGTTCCTTGAGGGCTCCTCTTCAAGTGGAACCAAGAAAGGTTCCATTCCTTCTTCTTCAAACCCTAAAGAAGCACAGTGCTTCTACTGCCAGGAAAAGGGGCACTGGAAACGAAGCTGCCCCAAATACTTGCAGGATGTAAGGGATGGGAAAGTTAAACCCACCCATGCAGGTATTTATACTATATTGTCTAATAACTCGTTGCATTCTAACTCTTGGGTACTTGATACAGGTTGTGGTATTCACATTTGTACTGATTTGCAGGGCCTAAGAAGAAGTGAAGAAGTGGAGAACGGGAAGATAAACTTAATCATGGGCAATAGGAAAGCATCACCTGTGACCAAGATTGGAGTTTATTCTTTATTGCTTAATAATGGGTTAACTTTAGATTTGAATAAATGTTGTTACTCGTCAGAAATAGCGAGAAATATTATTTCCTTTCATAGTTTGTACAAGCAAGGATTCACATTTTCATTTGATAATAAAAATGGTGCTATTGATGCTTTTTATAATGATGTGTTTTATTTTAAAGCATTACCTTGTGATGGTGTATATGAAGTTGTGAATGTTGTAGATAATCTAGGAAATAATGTATTGTGTATTGATTTTCAAATAGTCTAGATAAAGCATCCTTATGGCATTGTCGTCTTGGACATATTAACAAGAAGCGCATAGGCCAACTCCAAAAGGCTGGAGTTTTGGAATCATTTGACCTAAAGTCAGATGATAGTTGCGAGTCTTGTTTACTTGGAAAAATAACAAAGTCACCCTTCACTGGTTCTTGTGAGAGGGGTGAAGGTCTGTTGGACCTCATACACACAGATGTGTGTGGACCCTTCAAAGCCGCCACAAGGGATGCTAATCGCTACTATGTGACTTTTACTGATGATTATAGTAATTATGGATATATCTAATTAATCAAGCATAAGTCAGAAACCTTTGAAAAGTTCAAAGAGTTCAAGCAGGAAGTGGAGAATCACTTGGGAAGAAACATCAAGATGCACCGATCCGATCGAGGAGGAGAGTATCTTATTATTGAGTTCCTTGACTATCTTAATGAATGTGGGATTGTCTCACAATTGACACCTCCTAGGACACCACAGCTGAATAGTGTAGTTGAGAAGCGCAATCGAACCTTGTTGGACATGGTTCGTTCCATGATGAGTCGAGCTTCGTTACCAATTTAATTCTGGGGGTATGCCTTAGAGACTGCCGCCCATATCCTTAATCTAGTCCCCACAAAGAAGGTTCCCAAAACACCTCATGAGATGTGGAACGGAAAAGTTCCCAATCTGGACCACATCAAGATTTGGGGTTGCGAGGCTTTCGTGAGGCACGAGTCTCACGACAAGCTCGAACCTTGAAGCAAGAGATGTATTTCCATCGGCTACCCACAGAAATCCTTTGGTTACCTCTTCTACAGACCCAATGAGAATGTGGTCTTTATGGCAAGGAGAGGAGTCTTTCATGAGAGAGAATTTATAAGCCAAGGAGACAGTGGGAGGCAAATTGACCTTGAAGAGCTTCAAGGGTCAAGCGGTGAAGGAACCTCAACACTAGCGACCAACCTGAGGAGGAAACTCCTGTTGATCCGATAGATGTGATGGGTTTTGAGCATTCTAACACTTCCTAAGTGTACATGCAACCCTAATAACCTTGGATCTATGTTTGTCTAATAATCATGCAAAGTTGAATTCCAAGGTTATATTCCTATCTAGCATACATGGGGAACATTTTTAACTTGAATGAAAGATAGAATAACTTACCTTGTTGTTGATTATGATCCTTGAAACCTTGTGAGCCTAGCACCCCAAGTGTGATGCCTCAAATGCTTCACACAACACCAAATGCAAAGGAGTAAACTTTGAGAGAATCTTACACTTGCAAAATCGGCTCTAGCCCTCTTGTTTCTTCGTGTACCCTATTTTGGTGGAGAATGGGTTTCTTATATAGTGTTGACACATCTAGGGTTACACCATGTAAACCCTAATGTGTCATGACTCTTCATTTCCATGACCCCATGGGTTTGTAACTCCCATGGAGCATCCTATGGGTGGAACCCAACTTGATAATCCATGGAGCCTCTTAGCCCACTATATAAGATATGGAAGATTTACATAATCTACCCATATATTTAATTAGTTATCTTTTGATCACTTAATTAATTCTAAATTAATTCTTGATCAAACTAATTAAATAATATTATTAATATATTAGAACTTATAATATATTAATAAACCATAAGTGTTATTTCTCTCATTTTAGTTTATCCAATTGCATGGTGCCATGCAACCCAAATGGACCATGCCGGGTCGGGTCAAGTACATACCAGAAATAGTTATGGACTTAGACACCTTATCCAACAGTCTCCCACTTGGATAAGTCTAATAACTATAACTGCAATACTTCAGGAACCGATCGGCAATCGTAGCTCTTTCAAGGTCTCTCGGAACTGAGAAGATGATGATACGCCATTTAAGATAAGTGATCATATAATCCTCTGTTCTAGATATCAGCCGGACAAATACATGGAACAGTGTCTTACTTTGTGTTCAGCAGTTTGTTTCCCGATTTCCGATTTGTTTGACAAAGAACTTAATTGAACACATCAACTTAGTTCTGACTGGGCCCGGTACATAGGTCAAAACAAAATCATCGAGGGGCCCAGATATCAGCTTCTAATCCAAGAAGGAACAGATAAACTTCGACTCATATGTTTGTTCTACCACTCATTGAATTATACACAAAAGCACGTTTTATAACATCGAGTTACCAATGCGTTAACGTACAATCAATGCATAACCAACTCATAAGTAACAAATCATATCTCTAGGTTTGAAGACTTATATGATATTACCGTCTCACGATCACTCGAGATAAATTCCATGAAGTGATTCCAGTGAGCATGGGTTGAGTCCAATGCTCAGAACTTATGAGCACTCATGAGTGTTGTAGCCATGTCCAACAACTTAGACCTCTGCAACCAATCATGACAGTCTTGATTCATACCTACTTCAGACATATGACCGACTGTGGAGGTTCGAATAATATGATATACCAAACATAATTATTCTAGAAGTCAAAACATGCAAAAGAAATATAGTAAATGATCGACAAGAGATAGCAACACTTTACTCATAAATAAAACACCTTTTATTCATCATCTAATGTCAATTACACATTACAAATTTCAAGGTTATCTAACTACTAAATCTAATATTATCCTTCAGCCCTATGCTCCGAGCATGCTGGAGATGCTTAACCCGAGTCAGTCCCTTCGTGAGGGGATCTGCTGGATTCTCATCCGATGATACCCTCTTTGCCACGAGGAGTCCTTCTTCTATTCGATGTCTGATGAAATGGTATTTTCTGTCGATGTGTCTGGATCTCCCGTGATCCCTTGGTTCCTTGGCTAAGGCAACTGCACTTTCACTATCACATAAAATTTCCATTGGCTCTTTAATAGCTGGTACAACTCCAAGGTCTCCAATGAAGTTCTTCAGCCATATCGCCTCCTTTGCTGCCTCGCTAGCTGCTATATACTCTGATTCGCAAGTTGAATCAGCCACTGTCTCTTGCTTGGAACTCTTCCAAGAAACTGCTCCTTCATTTAAGGTAAAGACCCAGCCTGACTGAGAGCGGAAATTATCCCTATTAGTCTGAAAGCTAGCATCACTATACCCTATAACTCTCAAGTCTTCACTCCCACCGAGGTTAAGGACCCAGTCCTTAGTCCTCCGTAGGTACTTGAGGATATTCTTTACCGCAGTCCAGTGTGCCTTGCCAGGGTTCCCCTGATACCTGCTAACCATGCTCAAAGAAAAGGCTACATCAGGTCGAGTACACGTCATAGCATACATGATCGATCCTACAGCCGAAGCATAAGGTATTCGACTCATTTCTGCTATCTCATCCTCAGTACTAGGGCTTTGTGTCTTACTCAATCTGGCGTTACTCTGGATGGGTAACTCTCCTTTCTTGGAGTCCTGCATGCCGAATCTCTTCAACACCTTATCCAAGTAAGTACTCTGACTAAGTCCAATTAGTCTTTTACTCCGGTCTCTCAAGATCCTTATCCCTAGAATATAGGCAGCTTCTCCTAGGTCCTTCATAGAGAAACACTTCCCAAGCCAGGACTTAACTTCCTGCAGAGTTGGGATGTCATTTCCTATGAGTAGTATGTCATCCACACACAATACCAAAAAGCTAACTATACTCCCACTAGCCTTGACATATACACAAGATTCATCTTCACTCCTAGAAAAGCCAAATTCCTTGACTTTCTCATCAAAGCAAAGATTCCATCTGCGAGGTGCTTGCTTTAACCTATAAATGGATTTCTCAAGCTTACACACTCTATTAGGGTACTCTGTGTTGACAAAACCCTCTAGCTGACTCATGTAAACATCCTCAACCAACTTTCCATTAAGGAAAGCGGTTTTGACATCCATTTTCCATATTTCATAGTCATGAAATGCGGCTATGGCTAACAGAACCCTAATAGACTTAATCTTGGCCACTGGAGAAAAGGTCTCATCATAATCAACTCCCGGAGTTTGTGAGAAACCCTTTGCAACCAGTCGTGCCTTATAAGTGTGTACATTACCATCCATGTCGGTCTTCTTCTTGAAGATCCATTTGCACCCTACAGTCTTACGACCTGGTACATTCTCAACCAAGTTCCAAACTTGATTGTCATATATGGACTGTATCTCGCTGTCCATTGCCTCTTTCCACTTGGCTGAGTCAGGGCCTGTCATGGCTTCCGCATAACTGTTAGGTTCATCCAGACCTATCAGTGTCTCATTACTGATAAGTGTATCACCTTCCGCAGTAATATGGAATCCATAGTAATGCTCAGGTGCATTCCTAACCCTTGTGGAACGCCTCAGAGGTACAGACTTGTCAATTGGCTCAACAGAAGTTTCCTCCTCAAGTTGAGTGCTAGGGTTTGAAGTTCCTGCACCACTTGACTCTTGAATTTCTTCAAGGTCAACTTGCCTCCCACTGTCTCCTTGGCTTATGAACTCTCTCTCTCGAAAGAAAGCCCTCCTAGCTATAAAGACCACATTCTCACTAGGTCTGTAGAAGAAGTAATCAAAGGATTTCTGTGGGTAGCCTATGAAAATACACCTCTCACTTCGAGGTTCGAGCTTATCATGAGTCTCGCGTCTCACGAAAGCCTCGCAACCCCAAATCTTAATGTGGTCTAGTTTGGGTACTTTACCAGTCCACATCTCATGAGGAGTTTTGGCAACTTTCTTTGTGGGAACTAGATTAAGGATATGGGCAGCAGTCACTAAGGCATACCCCCAAAATGAGATTGGTAGCGAAGCTCGACTCATCATGGAACGAACCATATCCAACAAGGTTCGATTACGCCTCTCAGCTACACCATTCAACTACGGTGTCCTGGGAGGTGTCAATTGTGAGACAATCCCACATTCCCTAAGATAGTCGAGGAACTCTGAACTAAGATACTCACCACCTCGATCGGATCGAAGCATCTTAGTGTTCCTGTCCAATTGATTCTCGACTTCCTGTTTAAACTCTTTAAACCTCTCAAAAGTCTCTGACTTATGCTTGATTAAGTAGACATATCCATATCTACTGTAATCATCAGTAAAAGTCAAATAATAACGATTAGCATCCCTTGTGGCATGTTTGAAGGGCCCACACACATCCGTGTGTATAAGATCCAACAAACCTTCACCCCTCTCATAAGAACCTGTGAAGGGTGACTTTGTCATTTTTCCAAGTAAGCATGATTCGTAACTATCATCTGACTTTAGGTCAAATGACTCCAATACTCCATCCTTTTGGAGTTGGCCTATGCGTTTCTTGCTTATATGTCCAAGACGACAATGCCATAATGATGCTTTATCCAAGTTATTATCATTAACAGAATCAATACACGATACATTATTTCCTAAGTTATCAACCACAGATACAGTTTCATACACACCATCACAAGGTAATGCTTTAAAATAAAGAACATTATTAAAGAAAGCATTAATCGAACCAACTTCATTATCAAATCAAAAGGTGAAACCTTGTTTATACAATGCATGAAAGGAAATAATATTTCTTGCCATTTCTGGCGAATAACAACATTTATTCAAATCTAAACTAAACCCACTACTTAGCGATAAAGTATAAACTCCAATCTTGGTGACAGGTAAAGCTTTCCTATTCCCCATGATTAAGTTTATTCTTCCATGCTCCACATTCTCACTTCTTCTTAGTCCCTGCAAATCAGAATAGATATGAATACCACAACCGGTATCAAGGACCCAAGAGTTAGAATGGGGTGAGTTATTAGATAAGATAGTGTAAATACCTGCATGGTTGGGTTTAACTTTCCCATCCTTCACATCTTGCTGGTACTTTGGGCAGTTCCGCTTCCAATGTGACTTTTCATGGCAATAGAAGCATTCAGCCACTTTAGGGTCAGAAGAAGGAGTGACAAAACCTTTCTTGGTTCCACTTGAAGAAGAGCCATCAAGGGTCCTAGCCTTGGTACCCTTCGAAGAGCTCTTCCTCTTCTTCCCTCTACCTTTCCCGATTGCCAAAACCGGGGCGGAGTTTGGAGTAGGAGTGTTAACAACCGACTTACCCTTAAGACATGTTTATGCGGTCTTGAGGAGTCCCTGAAGTTTTCTGAGTGTGACCTCTTCCTTATTCATGTGATATGTCATGCGGAATTGATCATAGCACGATGGTAAGGAGTGCAAAATGATATCTATTGCAAGCACCTCAGGGAAGTTCACATTAAGCTTCAGCAACCGATCCACATACCTTTGCATTTTCTACATGTGGCTTGTGACGGATTCCCCGTCCTTCATCATGGTTGTTATGATAGATCATATGATTTCATACCTCTCTTGTCGTGCACTTTGATGGTATCTTTCCATCAGATCTTGGTGCATTTCAAAAGGGTAGAAGTCCTCATAGGACTTTTGGAGTTCCGCTGTCATGGTGGCCAACATGATGCATGCCACTTTTGTAGCATCCCTTTCATGTGCCTGGAAGTCAGCGATCTCCTGGGGAGTTGCTGTGGTCTCATCAATCTCCTTAAGCTCCTTGTCAAGGACATATTCTTTGTCCTCGTAGCGGGTAATCATCCTGATGTTTCTGATCCATTCATTGAAGTTGGATCCATCAAAAGTGACTTTCCCACACAAGTTCATAAGGGTAAAGGAGCCATTAGGATTAGAGCCAGAAGCAGCATTGTTTGAAGACATCTGAAAGAAGAGAACAAGATTAGTTTAGATATTAAGAGAGTCCTTAATAAAACACCCAAATGTAATATTAAGGCTAGGATCCAATCACAATATATTATAACTTAGAAGAGGTATGCCGTAATCCAAGCTATAACATATTTGAAAGGTAGGTGAATGACGATTCACCAATTTCCACCATGAAAAACGAAATATAAATATTAGGTTTTTAATTGGTTCTTAGAAATTCCTAGATTCTTTTGAGATTCAATGAACTTTTCAAAGGCATGTTTCAATCTCGAGTGTGCCCTCCAAGTTTTGTGATTGGGATACCGAGGATCACAAAACGAGGTGTGAAGTAACCATGCAAATCACTTGGTACCCTCAAGGTTTATCACTCAATCGATGTGCCGGTAAACCACACACGCTCCACCGATGCTATGGTAAACCTTAAGTCACCATTTACCTACCTTGTTAAGTCCAAGTTAGTTTGCCGGTTAACCACACACGCTCCACCAACGACTTAAACAAAGTGTAAAGTGTAATTTCATGGATTAGCACCTTATTCACATTTTCCTAAAGTAACTAAGATTGGGAATTTAATAAAAGCATTTAGTTACTTTATAATATTCATCATACTTTTAATGAGAATTTATAAGTCCTTGTCTTACCCGTTCGGCTAACGACCCTCCACCGATCAAGGAAGCGGTGGGTGAGAGTGGACACCCATTAAGTTGCCATTTTATAGGCAACAACCTTATACCCCCCTTATAGACCGGCTTCGTGAATGAGGCGTACTAGCGGTAAGACAAGTTGTTGTTATACATATATATATTAGTAACTTATAATATTATAAAGTATAAGGGTTGAATTTTAACTTTTAAAATTCTAAGGGTTGGAACTAAAGTTTTAATCAAGACTTTACATGTTCCAAAACTTGAGGGCAAGTTTTGTAAACATCCAAAACTTTTCATTTCTTATAACTTATGAATTAATTGAGTAATAAAAATGAAGACTCTTCATTTTTATAACTCTTGTGTTCTTTTAATGGCTTTAATAAAAGTGAGACTTTTGGTTTTCCATAACTTGATGACAAGTTATGGACTCCATTAAAACACATTATGATCATGAATTAAACTACCATGAAGGTTACAAACAATTCCTATGATCATCTAATCTTCATAAGTTCAAGAACATGAATATGAACACTTTCAAGAATCAAAAATTACACTTAAAAAAAACTTGTAATTTTAATAATTGCCATTGTAAATGGATTAGCATAAACATTACACCATCTAAAACAAGCTTTAAAACATCAAAACAGTTTGGGGTAATGTTTCTAGTCCATTTCCAGCAACAAATGTGCAAACTTTCATACGAGCAGAAAACAGAAAAACGATTTTTTTTCAAGCTGTTTGCACACAAAAAAAAAACAACAAACAAACCTAGGCTCTGATACCACTAATGGGTTTTGAGCATTCTAACACTTCCTAAGTGTACATGCAACCCTAATAACCTTGGATCTATGTTTGTCTAATAATCATGCAAAGTTGAATTCCAAGGTTATATTCCTATCTAGCATACATGGGGAACATTTTTAACTTGAATGAAAGATAGAATAACTTACCTTGTTGTTGATTATGATCCTTGAAACCTTGTGAGCCTAGCACCCCAAGTGTGATGCCTCAAATGCTTCACACAACACCAAATGCAAAGGAGTAAACTTTGAGAGAATCTTACACTTGCAAAATCGGCTCTAGCCCTCTTGTTTCTTCGTGTACCCTATTTTGGTGGAGAATGGGTTTCTTATATAGTGTTGACACATCTAGGGTTACACCATGTAAACCCTAATGTGTCATGACTCTTCATTTCCATGACCCATGGGTTTGTAACTCCCATGGAGCATCCATGGAGCATCCTATGGGTGGAACCCAACTTGATAATCCATGGAGCCTCTTAGCCCACTATATAAGATATGGAAGATTTACATAATCTACCCATATATTTAATTAGTTATCTTTTGATCACTTAATTAATTCTAAATTAATTCTTGATCAAACTAATTAAATAATATTATTAATATATTAGAACTTATAATATATTAATAAACCATAAGTGTTATTTCTCTCATTTTAGTTTATCCAATTGCATGGTGCCATGCAACCCAAATGGACCATGTCAGGTCGGGTCAAGTACATACCAGAAATAGTTATGGACTTAGACACCTTATCCAACAAGATGAGCCCATACCTCTGAGGCGTTCCACGAGAGTTAGGAATGCACCTGAGCATTACTATGGTTTCCATATTACTGCGGAAGGTGATACGCTTATCAGTAATAGTACATTGGTAAGTCTGGATGAACCTAACAGCTACACGGAAGCCATGGCAGGCCCTGAGGCTGTTAAATAGAAAGAGGCTATGGACAGCGAGATACAATCCATGTATGACAATCAAGTTTGGAACTTGGTTGACAATGTCCCAGGTCGTAAGACAGTTAGGTGCAAATGGATCTTCAAGAAGAAGACCGACATGGACGGTAATGTACACACTTATAAGGTGCGACTCGTTGCAAAGGGCTTTTCTCAAACTCCGGGAGTTGATTATGATGAGACCTTTTCACCAGTGGCAAAGGTTAAGTCTATTAGGGTTATGCTAGCCATTGCTGTATTTCATGATTATGAAATATGGCAAATGGATGTCAAAACCGCTTTCCTCAATGGAAAGTTGGCTGAGGATGTTTACATGGCTCAGCCAGAGGGTTTTGTCAATGCAAAGTACCCTAATAGAGTGTGTAAGCTTGAGAAATCCATTTATGGATTGAAACAAGCACCTCGCAGATGGAATCTTTGCTTCGATGAGAAAGTCAAAGAGTTTGGCTTTTCGAGGAGCGAGGATGAGTCCTGTGTATATGTTAGGACTAGTGGGAGTATAGTTAGTTTTTTGGTGTTGTATGTGGATGACATACTACTCATAGGAAATGACATCCCAACTTTGCAGGAGGTTAAGTCCTGGCTTGGGAAGTGTTTCGCTATGAAGGACCTTGGAGAAGCTGCCTATATCCTAGGGATAAGGATACTGAGAGACAGGAGTAAAAGACTAATTGGACTTAGTCAGAGTACCTACTTGGATAAAGTGTTGAAGAGGTTCAACATGGAGAATTCCAAGAAAGGAGACTTACCGATCCAGCATAATGCCGGATTGAGTAAAACTCAGAGTCCGAGTACAGAAGCTGAGATAGCTGAGATGATTCGATTACCATATGCTTCCGTTGTTGGCTCGATCATGTATGTTATGACTTGTACTCGTCCTGATGTGGCCTTTGCTTTGAGCATGGTCAGCAGATATCAAGTAAATCCTGGCAAGGCTCACTGGAATGCGGTAAAGAATATTCTCAAATACCTACGGAGGACTAAGGACTGGGTTCTTACCCTTGGTGGGAGTGATAACTTGAGAGTGGTTGGGTATAGCGATGCTAGTTTTCAGACTGACAGGGATAATTTCCGCTCTTAGTCAGGCTGGGTCTTTACCCTAAATGGAGAGCAATTACTTGGAAATTTTCCAAGCAAGAGACAGTAGCTGATTCTACTTGTGAATCAGAGTACATAGCAGCAAGTGAAGCGGCAAAGGAGGCAATATGGCTGAAGAACTTCATTGGAGACCTTGGAGTTGTACCAGCTATACAGGAGCCTATGGAGATTTTTTGTGACAGCAATAGTGCGGTTGCCTTAGCCAAGGAACCACGAGATCATGGCAGATCCAGACACATTGACAGAAAATATCACTTCATAAGACACAAGATAGAAGAAGGACTCCACGAGGGTATCGTCAGAAGATAATCCTGCAGATCCCCTCACGAAGGGACTGACTAGGGTTAGGCATTTGCAGCATGCAAGAAGCATCGGGCTGAGGGACGATATTAGTTTTAATAATTAGATAGTTTTGAAACTTGTAAAATGTAATTGACATTTGATGATTAAATAAAAGTTTTTATTTATTTATGAGTAAAGTGTTACTATCCTATGTTGATCATTTACTATTATTTCATTTTTTCATGTTTTGACTTCCAGGATAATTATTTTATTCAAAACTCTCCACAGTCAGTCATACGTTGGAAGTAGGTATTGAATTAAGATTGTTATGAATCTGGCTTGTATGATTTGTCTAAGGTGCATTAGACATTGCAATGGTTGCTACAACATTCATGAGTACTCATAAGGTCTGAGTATTGGATTAAACCCATGCTCACTTGTATCACTTCATGGAATTTATCTCGAGTGATCGTGAGAAGGTAATATCATATATATCTTCAAACCTAGAGATATGAGTTGTTGACTATTAGTTGGTTGTCCATTGATTGCACGAAAACGCATCAGTAACATGATGTCATAAAACGTGCTTTTGTGCATAATTCAGCTAGTAGTTAGTACAAGCATATGAGTCGAAGTTTATCTGTTCCTTCTAGCAATAGAAGCGATATTTGGGCCCCTCGATGATTTGGTTTTGACTTATGTGTCGGGCCTGGTCAGAACCTAATTGATGTGTTCAATTTAGTTCTATGTCAAACAAATCAGAGATCGAGAAACAACTGTTGGACAATAAGTATGACATTGTTCCATGTGTCTGTCCGGCTGATATCTTGAGAATAGAGGATTATATGATCACTTATCTAAAATGGCGCTTCATAGTTCAACAGAGTTTTAAAGAGCTACGATTGCTGGTTGGTTCCTGAAGTTATACTTGCAAATATAGTTATCAGACTTATCCAAGTGGGAGACTGTTCAATAAGGTGTCTAAGTCCGTAACTATATTTGGTATGAACTTGACCCGACCCGGCATGGTCCATTTGGGTTGCACTTCACCTACCAATTTGTATGGATATGTTTATGATCCATTAATATATTATTTGTTATAATATATTAATATTATTTAATTAGTGTTGATCAAGATTTGATTTATGGAATTAATTCAATGATCAAATGGAACTAATTAAATATGGACTCTTGCATATATATATATATATATATATGGAATGGGCTAAGATTTATTTAGGATGGGATAAGAGTATATGGAAGTCCATGGAGCTTTTAACCCATTGATCCTAGGTAAATGAAGAGTCATGGGTATTAGGGTGTAACCCTAATCCTCCATACTATATAAAGAGGGCCTTGGTTCTAGAATTGGCACTAGAGTGTGTGAGAAACAAGGGTAGGCCGATTTTAGCAAGCATCATATTCTCTCAAGTATCTCCAAGATTGTTTTGGGTGATTTGTGACACCACTTGAGGCATCTACACTATTGGTGCTAGGCTCTAAAACTCCAAGCAACCAACCACAAAAGAAAGGTATGTTATTCTACTTAAAGTTTTGTATTACAAGTACCCCATAACATGCTAGTTAGGTTGTAAACCTTGGAAATCAAATTTGCATGTATTTTAGAGAAAACATAGATCCAAGGTTTCTAGGGTTGCATGTACACCATAGGAGTGTTAGAATGCTCAAAACCCATCACGAAGTCCATCACTACCTGTGTTTATCTAATGGGCTCGAAGTCCATCGGTGCATGTGTTTATCTAATACGCACGAAGTCCATCACTGCCTGTGTTTATCTAATAGGCATGAATTCCATCGTTGCATGTGTTTATCTAATAGGCATGAAGTCCATCGATGCCTGAGTTCCTACGGTACTGTCATCAATTAGTCCAGTGGTTGTCACCTATACTTTGCTAAGTGACTACATCATTGGTACACTAGTGACATTCCTAAATTTGTGGCATCCTATCTTTGCCTACATCTTTCTGTTGGGTTATGAGCATTTTAACACTCCTAAGTGTACATGCAACCCTAAATACCTTGGATCTATGTTTTCTCTATTATACATACAATTATGAACATCCAAGGTATTATCCTAATCTAGCATACAAAATAATAAATATAACAAGATAGAATACATACCTCTTTGATGTAGAATGTCTTCATGAAGCTTGAGTGCCTAGTGCCCCAAGTGTGACACCTCAAATGGTTCACACAACACCAAATACACTTGGAATAACTTGAGAGAAACTTGAACACTCCTTGAAATCGTCTAGCCCTCACACTCACACATTATTGCACGATTTCTTGAGCCATGGGATTCTTTTATATGGTGGCTATTAGGGTTACACCATGTAACTCATAACTTTACCCATTCCTTATGCTCCATGGATTTTAACCTCCATGGAGTATCCATGGGTCACCCCATGGACTTAGTCCAACATAAGGAATCTTGGATCACAAGCCCACATATATAAGAATGAATGATTTACACAATCAACCCATATATTTAATTAGTCTCCTTTTGATCACTTAATTAATTCCAAATTAATTCTTGATCAATACTAATTAAATAACCTTATTAATATATTAGAATTTATAATATATTAACCAACCTTAAGTGTTATTTCTCTCATTATAGTCTATCCAAATGCATGATGCCATGCAACCCAAATGGACCATGTCGGGTCGGGTCAAGTCTTACCAATTATAGTTATGGACTTAGACATTAATCCAACAGTCTCCCACTTGGATAAGTCTAAAACTATTATTGCGTATGACTTCAGGAACCGATCAGCAATCGTAGCTCTCAAAAGCTTCTGTCGAACTCTGACCTTTGTCAATGACTTGTCCATTAGATAAGGGATCATATATTCCTCCATTCTTGATATCATATGGACTGAGACATGGATTATCAATCATTATCTCTGTCCATTTGTTGTTTCCCGATTTCCGATTTATGATGACTGACTGATTGAACAAATCAAATCAGTCCTGGCTTGGCCAAGCACTCACATGTGTCATCACTAAATCATCGAGGGGCCCACAGATATCGCTTTTATCCATAAGGTAAAAGGAATGGATAAACTTCGACTCATATGGCTTGTTCTACTACTTGTTGAATCATACACAAAGGCACGTTTTATAACATCGAGTTACCAATGCGTTTTCGTGCAATCAATGTATAACCAACTCATAGTAACAACTCATATCTCTAGGTTTGAAGAATATAAGATATTATCGTCTCATGATCACTCGTGATAAAACCCATGAAGTGATTCAAATGAGCGCGGGTTGAATCCAATACTCAGAACTTATGAGCACTCATGAGTGTTGTAGCACCACTTTGTCCACCAACTTGGACCTCTACAAACCAACCCATGACAGTCTTGATTCATATCTACTTCCAACATATGACCGATTGTGGATGGTTTGAATAACTTAATCATTCAGGAAGAGCGACTTAGTTATTCTGAAAGTCAAAACATGCAAAGTGAAACACAAGAATAAATGAATCAAATATGGTATCAAACCCTATGAACATAAATAAACACTTTTATTTATCCCATACTGATTACTCATTATTCATTGTTTCGGTTTTATCAACTTTATACTTGAATTTAAAACAATAGTTGTCCCATGCTCCAAGCATGTACACTATGTTTTCTAAACACTAGTCATGCCATACACCAAGTATGCATACTATGTTTGTCTATGATCTTTACTTTGTAAAATAGATCAATTGAACATCACTCCAATGATCCTCTTTTCACAGTCCCAAATCCTTACTGCAAATGCAAGAATTCCAAATTCATGCCATTTACTGAAATCTGTTAGATTCTAAACTTATATGCATTGATCCTCTTAATGATTATGCACGAAGTCAGAAAGACTTGACAACAATCATTACAGAGCATTCCAAAGGAGATCAGCTCCTTGGAAACATCCTTCTTTCATTAAGTTTCCTAATCTTACACAGATTGAATAATCTCTAACTTCGAAACATTTCCATATTCCATTTTGACTATCACTTCTGAACAAGAGTTGCCTCCTTACAGATTATGTCAATATGGTCCTTCCAGAATTAACATTATACTTCCAACTGTCCTTGAGCAACCAATCTTTGGTAAACCTTAGATTGTCCTCGACAATTGCTTAATCATTTTAGTCATATCCAATTCTAGACCTTTTCCCTTCATAATGCCCCAGACATTTGGAAAATTTTAGAAAGGATGAATATAGCACATGTAATCGATCCTATATCCGAAGCATATGGGACACGATTCATGATGTCTCACATAAAGACTAAACCAGTCTTTTGCTATAATATTTCCATTTCAACTTGCCAAGTTCTCAAAATTCAGATTATGAAAAGGGATGTCGTAATCATAATCGAATTTTAGAACGCAAATAATGGACCCATATATAGAATTTCCTTATGTTGAGCCATTCCAACATGAAATTCATATATATATCCTTGATTAAATACGATTAAAATCTCAATCTAAGCTTTTAGAATTGAAATGAAGTATAATTTCCTCTCCCTTAATTATAGCAAAACAACTTTTTCAACCCCTGCAACCTCACGAATTGAAACTTTTGTTTTCTATAATTAACATTGCTAACTTGCAACCTTTGTCATAATTATCATGCTCCCACTAACATGATGATTATTAGCATAACACTTATGCTCCCACTAGCTTTGACATGTACTCAGAAATCAGTTGACTTTCTTACCAAAGTTCAGATTTCTGATACTAGATTGTTTTGATAAAACTTTATCAAAATCATACACCTCTCTTAAATAGCTCACATGTGTGTCTAAACAATTTTAGAACTATGAAAAGGGATGTCGTAATCATAGTCTCAATTGTTTAGACCTTTGCCACTTCTCACAAGTCTATGTTAGTGTGCCGGTAAACCACACACGCTCCACTAACGACTTTGAGAATGCAAATATCACAATTGTTATCTAGCTAAAATCTACTTAGTGAAAGTGTTTCCTCACCATCATTTTCATGAATCGAAGAGAAACCTTATGACACTTAGATTTAATAGTGTATGTGTTCTTATCCATGTGGATTTGTCAAAACCATAATCACAAGACAAGGTTAGTGACAAATCCAAACTCATATTGATTAAACTTGTGCAATCTTAAATTCTTGCCATTTGGCAGCTCAGGTGCCTGCCATTGCTTCCAAGTAGTTGTGCAACCAATTGAGAACTCTCAGAACTCCTATGCAAAGCCAACTTGAATAGGCACAAAAATTTCAACACGATAGGTTATAAACCTCAAGTCGTGTGCTAGTGAAGGACTTTAGGTTTTATTCTTGATTAAGTCTTGAAACTTTCAAGAGCTTTAAGACTCCCACTGTCCTCTTGACATATAAGACTCCCTTGTCAAATATTCAAGAGATAGTGCGGATTCTTTATCAAGACTAACACTTTACACAATTGGCCTAAGTTTGTCTCTGTTTTATCCAAAACATCACAACTTACCAATTTCAAATGTACAAGAGTAGATAACCTTTTACTCTTACATTTGACTAGTGTTAACAAACCCTCTTTAAGATATGTCACTCAAGTTACAATCTTGGAGTATGACTCTAAGAATTGTTTTGGAACGAAGTATGACTCATCTTTTTGATTTAACCATTTCAACAATTCATGACTCCTCTTCTTAGTCATAAGAATGCACTAAGATGACTTTAGAGGACCAATTGTGATATGGTATCTTAATCATTAAGATGATCATAAACATGATACTAAAGTACTCTCCCATCTTTTCAGATTTGAGAAACTTTTATCTTTCTGCCATTCTTTGATTCTTCTTATTCGTTCTGTCTCACATTGAAACTTCTCCAATGCTACAGACTTATATTTAAACTTATAAGTATAACCATATTTACTGAACTTAAGTAAATCATGACGAATAGTCTTCTTGATCTTTTGTGGTGGACTTGACCAGTGCACAAGAATGTGTACTCGATCCCTTAGTCCTTTCCTTATTCACATAAGGAATTAGTCTTAATTTTCCAAGCTGAAAGTTCTCATTCATCATACTATACAACTTGCATGATTCCAAGTTTCGGTCCAATTGAACCTTGGGTGATGAGAATCTTTCCTTATTTGGTAATATTAGACACTACCACAACCGAAAGAATCAAATCCATTTTTCCAATATTGTTATCAATGGAATCTTATAAGCAACAACTTTTCACAAATGCCATTGTAAGGATACTTAAAATAAATAAAATCAAAACCTTTTTCTTTTATTTTAAAACTTTGCGGAAAAACTTATCCTTACAATCCATATGAAAACCTTGTTGTTATCTATTCCTAAGCAATATAAATATCATAACTCTTAAGTAATAGCCCAAAATTCTGATCACCGAACCATGCGATTGAAATCCATCTTCGCGATCAGAATCAGCATGTACTTAATAGAGTTAGACAATGGACTTTACCTGAAGTAGAGCCAAACTTATTGACTTTAACATCCTTAGGTAAATTTGGCAGCTTCGTAACCAATGCCCCTTCCTTTAGCAATAGTTACCTATGGACCCTTGATAATGGGACTATCTCAGACTTCGCCTCTCTCTTTACCATTGGGTCAACCGAGTTGACTATGGCCGATCCCTTTCCATTGGGAAGAGAGAGCTTTACTGGATATCCAATGTCATCATTGTCAATGTCCATAGCGTTTTAGGAAGTTGATCTTAGCAAATAGATAAGATCATTAAGGGTCTTGTGTTAGTCTGTTTCATAGGATTCCCAAAAGAACTCACTATGTGACTTAGAAAGTAGTTGAGCCACCAACTTTCTCAAGACTTTGACACCCAACTCTCCCGGCTTGTCAATATGTGACTACATCTCCAAGTTGTGATCACACCTAGACCTTGCCTTGCCAATAGGGCTTGAGTGACCTTAAACTTTTTAGGAACTTGTGGGTTAGGGAGAATAATTGGAGGAGGTGAAAGAAGTATGATATCCATGGGACATCATCTTCATTTAGGAAAGCTTGTTTCAAGAGATTTGGGAAGACCATAAATGTCTAGACCAGACATCTTTTTGGGAGATATTCAAGATATTTGATTTAAAGTCCTTAATATGACACCCAATATGAAATATTAAGGCTAGGACCCAACAAACTATTTTATAACTTACAAGAGGGATGCCGTAACCCAAGCTATAAAATATTTGAAGGTAGGTGAATGACGATTCACCAATTTCCACCATGAAAAACAAAATAATTTATTAGGTTTTAATTGGATTTGAAAGTCCTAGATCTTTGAGATTCATTGAACTGTTCAAAGGCATGTTTCAATCTCGAGTGTGCCCTTCAGGTTTTGTGACTGGGATGCCGAGGATCACAAAACAAGGTGTGAATAACCATGCAAATATACTTGGTACCCTTAATATTAACCCCTTAATTAGTATGTCGGTTAACCACACACGCTCCACTGATACTATGATAAATATTAAGTTACCCTTTGCCTACCTTGTTAAGTCCAGGTTAGTGTGTCAGTTAACCACACACGCTCCACTAACGACTTAAGCAAAGTGCAAAGTGTAATTTCATGGGTTAGCACCAAATTCATATTTTCCTAAGTAACTAAGATTGGGTATTAATAAGAGTTTTGTTACTTAGTATTTATCATTAATACTTTTAATGAAAGGAGAATTATAGTCCTTGTCCTACCCGTTCGGCTAACGACCCTCCACCAGTCAAGGAAGCGGTGGGTGAGAGTGGACACCCATTAAACTGCCATTTTATAGGCAGTAACCTTATACCCCCCTTATAGATCGGCTTCGTGAATGAGGCCTACTAACGGTAAGACTGACTTTACTCTTATACATATATATAAATATTATTAACTTATAATATTATAAAGTATAAGGGTTGAATTTTAACTTTTAAAATTCTAAGGGCTAACTTGGAATTAAAGTATTCATAAGTGAAAACTTTTCAAATTCCAAAACTTGAGGGCAAGTTTTGAAACTATTCAAATCTAATTAATTCCATAACTTATGAGTTTAAAGTAGTTTTAATTAAAAAAAAAATCTTCAAGTTCCATAACTTGAGGACAAGTTATGGAAGACTTTAAACTAATTAATAAAAAAAATAACTTTTTTTTATTGTAACTTATGGAACTAATTAAGGTTACACTTTTTTTTTAATTTAATGAAGAGACTCTTGAACCTCCATAACTTGAGGACAAGTTATGGAGTCATAAAACCATTTAATTAGAACTAGACTCTTCATTTTGTAACCTTTGCCAACTTTTATGAGTTTTATGATTCTTGAATGTGACTTTTCATATAACTTGAGGACAAGTTACAAAAACACACTTTGGAATCAACTCTTAGATTAAAATGGATTGAAAACAACTATTTCACAAAACTTTTCTATTAATCTAAGAACCTCATAAGAACAAGATAATTCAAATCATCAATCTTCAAGAAATTAGCATGAACATACAAACTAATACAAATCTTGAAATTATGACAATTATCTTAGAAATTGGATTAGCATGAACATTACTACATCAAAAACAAGTTTATAAGTCCAAAAACATCTTAGGGTAATGTTCCTAGTCCAATTCCAGCCAAAACAATCGAATATATGCATCCAACTCGATTTTTCAGCTACTTTTGCAAGTATAACAAGAAAACAAGCCTAGGCTCTGATACCACTGTTGGGTTATGAGCATTCTAACAGTCCTAAGTGTACATGCAACCCTAAATACCTTGGATCTATGTTTTCTCTATTATACATACAATTATGAACATCCAAGGTATTATCCTAATCTAGCATACAAAATAATAAATATAACAAGATAGAATACATACCTCTTTGATGTAGAATGTCTTCATGAAGCTTGAGTGCCTAGTGCCCCAAGTGTGACACCTCAAATGGTTCACACAACACCAAATACACTTGGAATAACTTGAGAGAAACTTGAACACTCCTTGAAATCGTCTAGCCCTCACACTCACACATTATTGCACGATTTCTTGAGCCATGGGATTCTTTTATATGGTGGCTATTAGGGTTACACCATGTAACTCATAACTTTACCCATTCCTTATCCTCCATGGATTTTAACCTCCATGGAGTATCCATGGGTCACCCCATGGACTTAGTCCAACATAAGTAATCTTGGATCACAAGCCCACATATATAAGAATGAATGATTTACACAATCAACCCATATATTTAATTAGTCTCCTTTTGATTACTTAATTAATTCTTGATCAATACTAATTAAATAACCTTATTAATATATTAGAACTTCTAATATATTAACCAACCTTAAGTGTTATTTCTCTCATTATAGTCTATCCAAATGCATGATGCCATGCAACCCAAATGGACCATGCCGGGTCGGGTCAAGTCTTACCAATTATAGTTATGGACTTAGACATTAATCCAACACTTTCATCATACTATGACATATTTCACTACCCTTTGTTACCTAATGTATTATATTTATAAAATAATTATGAGGTATATATATATATATATATGTATATATATATATATATATATATATATATCATATAGGATCTATCTTTATAATATTTCATCTAACACATAACATCTTTGCACATAAGCAAATATAGCATTCAATTATCTAATTACTTCATATATATGTGTAAGATGAAAGTAACTATGCACTCACTTGATAAAAGTGGATGCCTTAGAACTTGGGCAAAACTTTGCCTTAGAACTCTATCTTTTCTTCGGAAGTGACCTAGGTATAAATATCACTAAGTCTTAAATTTATATTACTGGCGATTAATGAAAGCCTAGATTTCTCACCGATCCCAATGAATATCGAGAGTTCTATCAAGTAAGGATCAACTAGGTAGGATAGTTGGGAGGCAGGACCATTTCGGCATATAGCCTTTCTGAAATCCAACAACCAAACCAACATGACCATTCTAGACACCTCTCTCATAAGTAGATCAATCAGTATTATGACTTGGAATCACTGATAACTCTTATATATAGGTTCATAACAACGAATTATGACTATAAATATAAGTTACACTGAAAGCAAAATAGTGTAGCTTAACTTACAAAGGTTTTAGAGAAAACCAGGAAATTGCACTGGTAGGACTTCGGCCTGATAGCTACTAGATGTCAGGCTCTCAGGGATCGTAGGGCTTTGTCGGGTACTTAAAACTAAGGAAAAAATTTGGCAAAATTTAGGAGGAATTCGAGAGATAAAAACTTGTGGGTATGGAGGAATTAATGGGATTATGCTAATATTTATAGGCTAAATTCACCACATGCATGTCGCGGAAGATATGGTGTGCACTGCACACATCAGCCTTGTTGGCTCCTATGGCTGTTTGACACGTGTCGTTTCCCGGATTGGCCACCTCACACCTTTCTAGAAGCTGCCACGTGTCCAATTCTCATGGAGCTATGTGTCGCAACCATGTGGTGCCACGTCACCTTGAACCTTGGAGGAATTGGTGGTCGACTTTCCATGTGGTGCCCTCTCGTGGTGCCACGTCATCACCACGCGCATGTGTGAATTTCTAAATTTTTGGAAATTCATAACTTATTCATATGAGCTCCGTTTTTACGTTCTTTATATCCATGGAATCCTCTCGACGAGATCTACAACTTTCCTTTAATTCCTAACAACTGATTCTCAATCTAACAAAAAATCATATTTTATAGATGCTAGGCTGTTTAAATCACTACTAAAATCATAACTCCTACATACAGACTTTGTTCTTGATGTTCTCTATATCGATGGACTCCTATTGATGATATATTCGATTCTTGTGTAGATTGTTTAGGCTAACAATCAAACGATCTTAAATTGGATTTCTGTGTCGCACACTATTACACTAAAACTTTGAAAAATCATGACTTCATCTTACGAAGTCAGATTTGAACGTTCTTTATATGCACGCTCTCGGTTTATGACTACTACAACTTTTGTTTAGATCACTTAAGTTAAGAAGAAATTTATCAAAAATTCACTTTCTTCGACATGCATAATTGTTCCGGTTTAATCGCAAAACTTCAAAGAAACATAACTTCTTCATACGAAGTCGGATTTCAGTGTTCTTTATATGTATGGAATCCTTGTAAAATATATTATAACTTTCGTTAAGATTAATTTTCCTAAATAATATGTATCAAAATGTCATTTCTAACACTTATTATGCCTTAATTGATTACCCGAATCTGCGGGTGTTATATTCTTCTTGGTGAGAACTGTAGTTGAATCGTCAACGAGTTTTAGATGAATCTGCTCTAGATCTTGAGTTGGACGCTATGCAGAAAACACACATTTGTATAGCACTAAGAGTGGAACAATATATGCAACAAAGTCAAAGGCATTGAACAATGGATGCTTTGGCAAGTATCTAATGATGAGCTTGATGGCAGGATCATAGTGATCATGATCTTGAAAGATGGTTCGATAGTTGGTTGCAGCAATTGATGGCTCAGTCCTCTTGACAGTGGAAGAGGAGGCAGTTGGCTTAGTTTGTTTCTTGGAAGCACTAGGTTTCGCTATTGCTTTATTTGACAAAGATTTTAGAACTTGCAGAAAGCTTTTTGGTAAGAAGGAAGAAGTTGAAGTTCATCGATTAGGGCTCAGAAAGTGTAAAGCGTTCTTGGAAAGAAATGGGGCTTTTTATACCTCCATATATGAAACCAAAATTCAAACGGGAAAATAATTTGACACTTGTGAAAACCTTTGGGTTTTCACCGTTTGAATTTATTTAATAAAATATTTTAAAGAAAAGACAGTCATCAAATGCGATAGTGTGAGCATTTAATGAATGTGATGATTTAGTGGGTAAGTGTGGGATTATAGGTAAGAAAAATTGCCAAGCTTTATAGGGAATGGGAATGAAAATTGGTTGACGATTGATATGTGCATTGTCATATCAATTTGGGTTTATAAAATCACTTTTAAGAAAAGAAAAATCTCATTTTTAGAAGAAAAATGTAATTTTTTGAAAAGATACATAGGGAAAAAATGTATTTAATGAAAGGGAGTAAAAACATTCCTTTGAAAACACTTTGATTGATCTGATTCATTAAGTAGCACACCCTTGAAACTTTAGATTTTGCCAACAGAGAAGCCAACTTTGTGTTCTTGAAGGAAGAACTGTAGTACGACTGAGTACTAAGATTGTGGTATGTCGTGGCACTATAGAGTAACCTGATCACAAGGTTAGACATTAAAACAATAAATCGACCCGAAGAGTACATAGATCATAAATAGTCTTTGGTGAACAAAAATTTACCGAGGAGGCATTTATGAAATCTGTTCTTAATAATTAGACTAAAAGGATAAACTTTAAAACATAGAGAAATAAGTGTGCTTCAAAGATATTGTAGTAGCAAGATGAATGAAACATATCTATTTGTTAGATGCAAAGACTTTAAAATCCTTGCCATCTATCCTTTCAAGAAAAAATGAGGATCAGGGTTCATCATTCCTAACATCTCGAAAATCTGTTTAGTTTAGTGGAATCAAGTGCTTTGGTGAAAACATCAGCTATTTATTCATGTGTAGGAAGAAAGATGAGTTCAATGTTACCTTTAAGGTTGTCATCCTTAATGAAGTGATACTACAATTCAATGTGTTTCCTCTTGGGGTGCTGAATAGGATCATATGAAAAGGGGATGGCACTCTCTGAATCACAGCAAATTGGTATACGAATCATTTGATAGCCTTAATCCATAAGTTGCATTTTTATCCATAAGATTTGTGAACAGCAGCTTATTGCTGTAATGTACTCTGCTTCTGTGATGGAGAGTGAGACGCAGTTTTGTTTTCTTGATGACCATCTAACCAGCCTTCTACCGAGGAATTGGAATCCTCTAGAAGTGCTCTTACGGTCTAATCTGCATCCTGCATGATCTGAGTCTGTAGAGGCTTGCAAACTTAAGTCGTTCCCAGATGGGTACCATAGACATAAAGCTTTGCTCCCTTTAAGGTATCTAAAAATGAATTAGACTGAATTCAGATGAGACACCTTGGGATCTTCTTGGTATCTGGCACACAAACCCGTTACAAAGACAATATCCAATCAACTTGCAATTAGGTACAGTAGAGAACTAATCATTCCTCGGTATACCTTTTGATCAACTAACTCTCTAATCGGATCTGCAGTGATCTTATAACTAAAGGCCATAGGGACCTTTACCAAATAACAATTATCCATTGAATATTTCTTTAACAATTAAGTGGTATACTTTTCTTGATGAATGAAGATTCCTTGTGGGACTTGCTTGATTTGAAGACCAAGAAAGAAATTAAGCTCTCTATTCATGCTCATTTCAAACTTGCTTGTCAATAGATTAGCAAAGTCGTCTACCATAACTTGATTAGTTGAACTGAAAATAATGTCATCCGCGTAGATTTGCACAAGCATCAAATGCTTTTCACTTGAACAACGATAGAGGGTAGGATCTGTTGGGTTTTATGTACTCTAACATTCCTATGGTGCACATACAACCCTAATGCTTTGGATCTAAGTTTTCATTAATTATACATGCAACATTGTTTTTCCAATGCATAAAGCCTAAACTAGCATGCAAGGCAACATTTGAATCATAAACAGAGTTAGAGGATTGCCTTGTGTAGTAGCTTGCTTGTGTTTGACCTTTAGGAGCCTAGCACTGTGACATCCCCAATTTCACGGCCAGAAAAGACCGATTTGTTTATACTTTGTTTTATAAAATCAGAGTAATCCTTTGATTTAAAAGAGTTGCGGAATTTGTTCCCAAAATAAAATATGATAAAATAAAATTTATCAAAGCATTTCTTGAAGAAATGTATTTTCATTAAATAAAAAAATCTCGGGATGTCATGTTCCGATACAGACCAAAAGCATAAACAATATAAAATAGACCTTACAACAGTTATTTATAACTACTGATCTATAATCCAAAATCTCTCATCAAGTCCACCAACTTATACCCTTGTGTCATTACTTGTAATGCAAAGAAAACTGAGTGGGTCAGGCTTGGGAGCCTGGTGAGCATATAGGGTTTTCAACCTACAATAATACATTTATTATATTCAATTATCAAACAATCAACCCAAATACCCATCCCCATATCTCCTTTATTTTCTCAAGGGTTTACCCTAAGAATCCGCTATCCTTCATTCATTCATTCCTAAGGATTTACCTAAGGAACTGGCACAAAGTCCATTTGCTACCACGGTTTATACAACAGGCACTACGTCACATAGTCATCAGGGTTCATACAATAGGCACTACGTCTCATAGTCACCAGGGTTTACACAATAGGCACGAAGTCACATCGTCACCAAGGTTTATCAAATAGGCACGAAGTCACATCGTCGCCAAGTTTTACTCGATAGGCACTAAGTCACATAGTCGCCAGGGTTTACTCAATAGGCACGAAGTAGCATCGTCACCAAGGCTTTACTCAATAGGCACGAAGTCGCATCGTCACCAACTATTCCATCTACCCATGTTCTACCCAACATTTTTGTAGATATAAATACAAACACAGTTTAAATCATTTAACACCCGTATAAAAACATCAATTCCAAGCCCATCTCAAATAGACAAATAATATATAACACATAGCACGTATTTCATAGCTAATTCTTTATATTTATGTGTTAGAAGAAAGTAACTATACACTCACTTGATCAGAAGATGATCGGACTGCACTACGGCTATTAAAATAATCTTTTGCGACGAAACCGGAATGTTTCCTCCAAAACCGGGCTTCACGCGGGTAGAGCTTCGACTTGAAAACTATTTTTCTCGGGATCTTCGGGCTTCGGGACTTGCTTCGGGGCTCGGGATTAATACCGGGGCTTCAGGATATTTCTTGCATGAAAAACGAGGTAAAACGGGAGAGAGAGAGAGAGAGAGAGAGAGAGAGAGAGAAAGAAAGAGAGAGAAGAGAGAAAATGAGCAAGAAGGCCGGCTGCCCTCGCAAGGTATTTATAGGGGCTGAACTTCGGGGTTACGCTGGGCGTAATTTCGGAGTACGCTGGGCGTACTAAGTGTTACGTTGGGCATACGCTTCGGATCAGGCCGAAGACGTCATTGCTTACGATCTCGGGTACTCGAGTGGTTCATGCATTGGGTACGTTGGGCGTACAGCACTACGCTGGGCGTAGTTCGGATCGGATCGATGACTCCTCCCCTTCTTCGGATAATATCCGAATTTATATTTAAATTTAATATTTTAATTATTTAATAAACTTCAAAAATTCATATCTTCTTCATACAAACTCCGTTTTCGACGTTCTTTATATCCACGCGTAGGTGAGACTACGCTCTACAACTTTCGTTTAGACTTTGTCGGCTAATTTTGAATTTATTTTTCATATTTATTTTTAGTAGGCCGGGACAGGAAAACTCCGTTATAAATTCATAACTTCTTCATCCGACATCCGTTTTCGTCTGTCTTTTTATCGTTGTACTACTATCAACAAGATCTTCGATTCTTGTTTAGATTGTTTCGGCTAAAAACCGCTCGATCTCAAATCGAGTATTCGGGCTGCATACCGTTAAGTCGAAACTTAGAAAAATTATAACTTCCTCATACGAAGTCAGATTTGGACGTTCTTTTTATGCACGCTCACGGCTTAACGAACTCTACGACTTTCATTTAGATCGCTAAGGCTAAATATCGCTCTAACGTAAATTCACTTTTTACGTCATTCAGCGTCGTGCCGGTTCTGTCGCGAAACTTCGACAGGTCATAACTTCTTCGTTATAACTCAGATTTTGGCGTTCTTTATATGTACGGAATCCTTGTAACATATACTAGAACTTAGTTAAGATTACTCCTTCTAAATAATCCTCCATCAAAAAGTCATTTTTGACGCTTATCGTCTCTAAATTGACTAGCCCTGATCTACGGGCGTTACAATTATCTCCCCCTTAGGATGATTACGTCCCGGAATCATCAACGAAATAGGGCTTGTATAATGATTCCATACGTCATCCTTCCATCCTAAGTAATCATCGTGATGCTTAATCTTGCACCTGCTCTTCGTATTATGTTCGACTTTCAATCGTAACCTACGAGTTACAAAATAAATCCTTATTGAGGACTCCTTCTTCTTCTTAGGATAAATATTTTCCTTTATCTATTGTAACAGACCGATGGGTCATGTTCTAATGACCTCTCATCGTATGATGCAACGCTTAGACTCAAATCTCTTAGAGTCAAATTCCAGAATGCAATATACCTTCCTTCATATTCTAATGTGATATAATCACAATTTTTTTACATGTAGCATTTCTAGCTACAAGCTTCCTTAACAACGAGCGCGATGCTATCGATCGCATTGATTTCAATCTTCTGACTTGAGTCAGATGCTACCTCGAACTTGGTTCTATGAACTACATAACAAACTCATCGTAGTCGGACTCAATTTGATATGACTACTAGGGTCGGAATAACAACCATCTTACTAGTCATTACCGAAACAATGGTAACGACATTCTTGAATAAAAACGATCTCAATTACAAGCTTCTTGGTAACCTTGTGACTTTCCCTGATCCAAGCATGAGTCCTGTGCTTCCAGTAGTATAGATCTCTACTACTATTCACACCTACTCATACTCGTCCCAAGTATTGTCTCGCAGTCCCCAAGTCCTAAAATCACAAAACAATTTAACACATACGAATGTGTTCAATTAATCATAAAAATTTTCCTAGACTCTACTAGGACTTCTTCCATGTGTATCTTCAATCATCAATTCTACTTCAACTCGGTTTGTGATGGAAATTCCAGACGATGGGACAACTTCAAGAATTACACCAATCATTCCACCATCCTGCCAATCGAAGGTGTACCTCAAACGTACCGTACTCCTCTAAACGTTCCGTTATTTTATCAGACATATTCTAAAGGCAAGATATCACTCTTTCTATATCTTCTGATAGGTGTCATTCACTATCATAAGCCTTTCATTTCCACCATTTACTCAATTCTCTACGAGTCTCCACCATAACGCTTTGTACACCCAAGCAGACGTTCGGTGTACCGGTCGAGAATTTAAGATAAGAAAGCTTTATTTACGATAGATATATAAATCTCCTTATCACTCCGAAACGTTTACATGGTAGTTCTAATATCGTAGTCGTACGCTTAGAATCCTAAACACATAAGGTTTCCAGATCCGGTTGGCAACAAACCATAGATCCGAACAAACAATAGCATATATGGCAACCATATAACATTTAGCACATAAAAGCATTTTAGGCATCATTCCTAAATAAACTAGTGCTTGTGTCAATTTAGGTGTACTACCTAAAATATAAAAGACACACTCAACTCACAATCATCGCTTAGCATCCTAAGTTTAAGTCTAGAAATCCTACAAATTCCTAGTTCTCTTAAACTAATGCTCTGATACCAACTGTGACATCCCCAATTTCACGGCCAGAAAAGACCGATTTGTTTATGCTTTGTTTTATAAAATCAAAGTAATCCTTTGATTTAAAAGAGTTGCGGAATTTGTTCCCGAAACAAAATATGATAAAATAAAATTTCTCAAAGCATTTCTTGAAGAAATGTATTTTCATTAAATAACAAAATCTCGGGATGTCATGTTCCGATACAGACCAAAAGCATAAATAATATAAAATAGACCTTACAACAGTTATTTATAACTACTGATCTATAATCCAAAATTTCTCATCAAGTCCACCAACTTATACCCTTGTGCCATTACCTGTAATGCAAAGAAAACTGAGTGGGTCAGGCTTGGGAGCCTGGTGAGAATATAGGGTTTTCAACCCACAATAATACATTTATTATATTCAATTATCAAACAATCAACCCAAATACCCATCCCCATATCTCCTTTATTTTCTCAAGGGTTTACCCTAAGAATCCGCTATCCTTCATTCATTCATTCCTAAGGATTTACCTAAGGAACTGGCACAAAGTCCATTTGCTACCACGGTTTATACAACAGGCACTATGTCACATAGTCATCAGGGTTCATACAATAGGCACTACGTCTCATAGTCACCAGGGTTTACACAATAGGCATGAAGTCACATCGTCACCAAGGTTTATCAAATAGGCACGAAGTCACATCGTCACCAAGTTTTACTCGATAGGCACTAAGTCACATAGTCGCCAGGGTTTACTCAATAGGCACGAAGTCGCATCGTCACAAAGGCTTTACTCAATAGGCACGAAGTCGCATCGTCACCAACTATTCCATCTACCCATGTTCTACCCAACATTTTTGTAGATATAAATACAAACACAATTTAAATCATCTAACACCCGTATAAAAACATCAATTCCAAGCCCATCTCAAATAGACAACTAATATATAACACATAGCACGTATTTCATAGCTAATACTTTATATTTATGTGTTAGAAGAAAGTAACTATACACTCACTTGATCAGAAGATGATCGGACTGCACTACGGCTATTAAAATAATCTTTAGCGACGAAACCGGGATGTTTCCTCCAAAACCGGGCTTCACGCGGGTAGAGCTTCGACTTGAAAACTATTTTTCTCGGGATCTTCGGGCTTCGGGACTTGCTTCGGGGCTCGGGATTAATACCGGGGCTTCGGGATATTTCTTGCACGAAAAACGAGGTAAAACGGGAGAGAGAGAAGAGAAAATGAGCAAGAAGGTCGGCTGCCCTCGCAAGGTATTTATAGGGGCTGAACTTCGGGGTTACGTTGGGCGTAATTTCGGAGTACGTTGGACGTACTAAGTGCTACGCTGGGCGTACGCTTCGGATCAGGCCGAAGACGTCATTGCTTACGATCCCGGGTACTCGAGTGGTTCATGCATCGGGTACGCTGGGCGTACAGCACTACGCTGGGCGTAGTTCGGATCGGATCGATGACTCCTCCCCTTCTTCGGATAATATCCGAATTTATATTTAAATTTAATATTTTAATTATTTAATAAACTTCAAAACTTCATATCTTCTTCATACGAACTCCGTTTTCGACATTCTTTATATCCACGCGTAGGTGAGACTACGCTCTACAACGTTCGTTTAGACTTTGTCGGCTAATTTTTACTTTATTTTTAGTAGGCCGGGACAGGAAAACTCCGTTATAAATTCATAACTTCTTCATCCGACATCCGTTTTCGTCTGTCTTTATATCGTTGTACTACTATCAACAAGATTTTCGATTCTTGTTTAGATTGTTTCGGCTAAAAACCGCTCGATCTCAAATCGAGTATTCGGGCTGCATACCGCTAAGTCGAAACTTAGAAAAATCATAACTTCCTCATACGAAGTCAGATTTGGACGTTCTTTTTATGCATGCTCACGGTTTAACGAACTCTACGACTTTCGTTTAGATCGCTAAGGCTAAATATCACTCTAACGTAAATTCAATTTTTACGTCATTCAGCGTCGTACCGGTTCTGTCGCGAAACTTCGACAGGTCATAACTTCTTCGTTATAACTCGGATTTTGGCGTTCTTTATATGTACGGAATCCTTGTAACATATACTACAACTTAGTTAAGATTACTCCTTCTAAATAATCCTCCATCAAAAAGTCATTTTTGACGCTTATCATCTCTAAATTGACTAGCCCTGATCTACGGGCGTTACAAGCACCTCAAGTGCGATGCCTCAAATGTCTTATAACAAACCAAGAACAAGAGAATGGACTTAAGAGAGAAGCTTGGGAGCTCAAAATTGGCTAGTTACTACTTTAGCATGAATAAGTGCCGATTTTGGGTGTTAGGGACTTCTTTTATTGCTTAGGATTACAACCATGCAAACTCTAATGACTCTTCATATTACATAATCCTTTTGGGCTAAACCTTTCATGGACTTTCATGTAAGTTTAGTCCAACCCTAGTCAACATGAGTCATGAGTCCAACTAGAAGTATTATTGATTTACTTAATCAGTCCCTGTAACTTTAATTAGTTTCTTTTGATCACTAAATTAATACCAAATTATTTCTTGATCAATACTAATTTAAATAATTTGATTTCTCAACTAATATATTATACTTATAGTATATTAATAAACCACAATAACCTCTTCCTCAAGTATCCATCCTATCAAATTGTTCCAGAGTGTTACAACCCAAATGGACCATGCTATTATCGGGTCAAGTACATACCAATTATAGTTATGGGCTTAGACACCTAATCCAACAGTCTCCTACTTCGATAAGTCTAATAACTATAATTGCCAATGTAGCTTCAAAATCCGAGTAGCAATCGTAGCTCTCTAAAAGCCAATGTCGAATCCTGACGTGCCATTTAGATAAGGGATCATATAATCCTCTGTTCTTCAAGGTATCATGCGGACAAATACATGGAACATAGTCATACTTATTGTCCAACAGTTTGTTTCCCGATTTCTGATTTCTTTGACATAGAACTTATTTGAACACATCAATTTAGTCCTGACCGCCCGGCACATAAGTCAAATTAAAATCATCGAGGGGCCCAAGATATCGCTTTTAATCCTCTTAGGATAAAAGGAACAGATAAACTTCGACTTATATGCTTGTACTAACTACTTGTTAAATCATACACAACAGCACATTTTATAACATCGAGTTACTGGCGTGTTTTCGCACTATCAATGTATAACCAACTCATAATCAATAAATCATATATCTCGGTTTGAAAATTATACGATATTATCATCTCACAATCACTCATGATAAATTCCATGAAGTGATTCATGTGAGTGTGGGTTGATCCAATACTCAAATCTTATTTCATGAGTACTCATGAATGTTGTAGCAAACCTTTGCAATGCCTAACTCCTTAGAAAATCTTACAAAACCCATTCATGACAGTCTACTTACATAACCTACTTCCAAAGTATCATCGACTCTAGATAATTTGAATAATCTTATTATTCTAAAAGTCAAAACATGCAAAATGAAACAATAGTAAATAATTGACACAAGATAGTAACTTTACTTATAAATAAAACTCATTTTATTCAATCATCAAATGTCAATTACATTTTAGCTATTACAAGTTTCTAAATATCTATCTAATCATTGAAACTAATATCGTCCTTAAGCCCAATACTCCTTGCATGCAGCAAGTGC
The DNA here is from genome assembly GCF_052849685.1 of Lactuca virosa. Taxonomy (NCBI): domain Eukaryota; kingdom Viridiplantae; phylum Streptophyta; class Magnoliopsida; order Asterales; family Asteraceae; genus Lactuca; species Lactuca virosa. The sequence goes on from NC_136428.1 coordinate 285,171,841, forward strand.
TTTTCCCTGCTGAGTCCCTTTGTAAGGGGATCTGCTGGGTTCTTCTCTGACGATATCCTCTTCACTACGAGTAGTCCTTCTTCTACTTGATGTCTTATAAAGTGATATTTTATGTCGATGTGCCTGGATCTGCCATGATCCCTTGGTTCCTTGGCTAAGGCAACTGCACTTTCATTGTCACAGAAAATATCCATAGGCTCCTTTACAACTGGTACAACTCCAAGGTCTCCAATGAAGTTCTCCAACCATATTTCCTCCTTCGTTTCTTCGCTTGCTGCTATGTACTCTGATTCGCACGTTGAATCAGCCACAGTTTCCTGTTTGGAACATTTCCAAGTTATAGCCCATCCATTAAGGGTAAATACCTAGCCCGACTGAGAGCGGAAATTATCTCTGTCGGTTTGAAAGTTGTCGTCACTATACCTTGTTACTCTTAAGTCATCACTCCCACCAAGCGTAAGGACCCAATCCTTAGTGCTCCGCAAGTACTTAAGAATGTTCTTTACCGCAGTCCAGTGAGTTTTACCAATATTCCCTTAATATTTGTTGACCATGCTCAAAGCAAACGCCACATCAGGGTGAGTACACGTCGTAGCATACATGATCGAGCCAACTACGGAAGCATATGGTATTCGACTCATTTCTGTTATCTCAGCTTATGTACTCTGACTCAGAGTCTTACTCAATTTGGTATTGCTCTGGATAGGTAAGTCTCCTCTCTTGGAATTCTCCGTGCTGAAACGTTTCAACACCTTGTCCAAGTAGGTACTTTGACTAAGTCCTATTAGTCTTTTACTCCTGTTTCTCAATATCCTTATCCCTAAAATGTAAGCAGCTTCTCCGAGGTCCTTCATAGCGAAACACTTCTGTAAGTCCCCAAATCTGCTTGTGTATCAATCAGATCCGTTTGATGGTGCGGAATCCCAATCAAACGGATGATTCCAGATCTAATAGAATTGAAGGAGAAGAAGAAGATGAATCTATGATGTATTCAAGATTGGAATTGCGAACAATACACAAGATTCACACACACTTTCTTCTCTCTTTATATTCTCTCACACCTTAGAATACACACACTTAATCTCTTTGGCTCTTCAATCTCCCCCTTGGTTTGCGGCTATCATGAGTTAGTCTTTATCAACCAGCATCACATCGGTCCCCTCCATCGATCCACTCCACATTCCCTTTTGGATAATTTCTGCCACCATCGAAGTGAACTCCTTTGCAGCATGCTCAAAAATCTCCTCAGATTCTTGAAAGATAGCGCTTTCAGCTTGAGAATCTTCAGAGAGAACCAACAGAGAGAAATAATCTTCTTGATCACTTCAGTAGGTACAAATACAGCAGCAGACTGATTGAGGAGGTTTCAATGCAATCCGTCACATAATCTTCAATTATAGCTTCACCATGCTTCTGGGGTTGAAACATTGAATGTCGAAAGAATAATCTTCATTTCTTGCTCCTTCGAATGAGAATTCTTCGATGCTCACGGATGAAGCCTCGGCTCAGAAACAAAGAGAGAAGGAGGAACACCAAACACCATTTCGGAAAATACAACCTGATCTGCATGCAATTTCTCGATGTCATCAGCACTAAGAGGTGCTTGACGTTGTTCATCCTGTCCCATGAGAGTTGCAGCATCATCTCTCACAGTTTGTCTCACAAGAACATGTGGACCTTCTTTAACTAATCTCCAGATAGCTTCACCTTTTTCTTTTCCAAGTAAGAACCTTTCCATTCTGGCTTTCCAGTGATCATACTCTTCAACAACTAGCAATGGGGCGCGAGAAGGGAAACCCACACTATTTGCATTGAATACATTTGTTGAGAATTATGAGTAGCCATTGAATCTTCGATATAAGAGCAGAAGTGGTATATAGAAGAACTTTTATCCTGAACACAGAAATGATCGAAATACCAAGGTAATTCGAATCAACTATAATCTGTTCTTATGGATTCAAAGGATAACACTCAAGCTCCGATACCAATTGTGAGTTCAAGAAACGATGCACAAGGACAAGGTTTGAAAACTCAAACCTTGAGTTAATCAAAAGATCGATGTCTACCCTTAATTGATGTTCCAGTCAAGTCTGGTAATACCAGTCGAGACTTGAAGTTAATGTTCAACAAAGTACACAAGTGTTTAATGAAGAAACTTTGAGTGTGATAAATGTAAAGACAATAAATGAACAATTGGAATGTTATGAAAGATCTTGATGTGAGAGAAAAATGGAAGTGAAGTAAATGAAGTTTTAGCTATCTTTGGAAGACCAGTTCGTTGTTTCCTTGTCATTCAAAATACCCCTTATATAGGAAAGGAGGTACATCGTACAAACTTATGATACAAACATAGGACTGGAGAATAACCAGTTTCTAACATCTGATTATCTAACTTACACAAAAGGTTAAGTCCTATGAAATGTTACATCATATAAAAGACAAGTATAATAAATGTTCAAACACATGACTGATCTCGAATCTTCATTCTACTTCGGATTATACTTCATCTCGTACCAAAAGCTTATCTCGGACCACTTCACATCTCGGACTCAGAACTGACTTGGGATCTTCATAACATTTGACCACTTCACATCTCAGACTTGGACCACTTCACTTCTATGTCCGATATCAGATCCTTCTTGTCTCGGAGTCTCCAAATATGTTTAACAAGAGTCCACTAAGATCTTTCTCTCTTTTACCTCTGATATTCAGTCCGAGTCTGTGCAATCTCGTACTCTATATTATGTACGAAGTGTTTTCATTCTTAATCTCAGAAGTATCTTATGACAATCTATCTCGTAACTTTCATGCTCCGAGATCATGTTGTAAATTCATCTCAGAACTTTCTGGCTCTGAGATCTTTCTTTCAAAAGAAGTTTAAAAGGTAATTTTGTCATCAGTAATGAAACGTTTTTCTTAATAACCCAAACGGTTATTTTTTTTAATGATTATCCTTAATCCTTGAAACTAGCACCTTTTTGCGCACATCTCAATAAAGTGCACATCATGTCAATCAAATGATGGTTTCCTTTTTACATGTATTGCCATTGTGTAATCCGTCCTTGCAGGTCAATTCATTCCAAATGTGGCAACACATTTAATGCTCTTGATATCCATATCCGGATTTGACCATTACACCCTTCTACCCGACCCACTTTATTCTAACCTATATAAACCCCATTAAAACTCATTTGCACTTTACACTCTCAACTTTTCCCCCTTTTTACTCTCTCTGCAAATTGTGTTCTTCAAGCTTTCATCACCTGCAACAATGGCGTCTTCTCAGCCCGCTCCCAAAATCTTGAAAACCGCTCCCAATAAGAAATCATCCAAGGGGTTTGTTTCAAGTTCATCGACCGAACCCTTTCTTAGGGCTACCACACAACTTTTCTCATTGGATCCCATGGACTACGACGATTCTATCTGGGTCATGATCGACTTCATTGCTCGCCACCCCATCTCCGTTCCTCTCACAAAGATCCCTGATCCACCCCTTCCTCTTCGATTTCTTCACACAACATTTGAACTCAAAATTAAAGACGGCGTACTCGAAACAGTGATTTCTGGAGATCGAATTGTCCCAGTCCATAAGAAGACCTTCCTTGCTGCAATTGGGATACCTAAAAACCCTAAAGGTTTTAAAGTTCAAGAACCTACTCCTGAAGAGTTTCAGTCGTTTATTAACATCATTGGCTACGACGGTGAAGTCAAGGCTAAAACTTTCAAAAAATCGGCCGTTCCTGGGTTATGGACTGTTCTAATGCACCTTATCCTTCGAGGTCTCTCTAGCAAGCACGACGGTACATACACTATGAGCAAAGACTGGCTCTATGTTGTCTACAACATATACTCCATAAAATTAAATGTCGTCGATATCATAGAAGCCTTATGGCAGGACTTTTGGAAGTTCTCTGTCAATAGAAAGCCACTGGAAATTTCGAGTTCGAGGTTATGGGCACTCACCATTCAACAACTCTACAAGGACTGGAAGGAACCCATACCAGTCGATACTTTTCCGAAGGATATATTTCTTTCATTTAAGGCTATTAAAACTTATAGACTTCCAAATAAATCTGCTTTTGGTCCCACACGAAGACTGCCACAACATATGTTGGCCAGTCTACCATCTGAGTCCCCTTATTTGAAACATCACTTGGCAACCTCGATTGTGTATAGCCCTACACATTCTACCCTGGTCACCGTTCAGCCCACCTCAGATGTGCCAAACCAGTCTTGTCTGGTGGAAAGAAGAAGAAAGTTGCTAAAAGAAAGACCTCTTTCTCGAAACCTAAAGCCAGAAAGAGAACCAAAGTCGACACTTCCTCTCAAAAGGAATCTGTCAAAGACATTCTAACTGACTCTGGTCATCCGCTCACCCCACCTACCCATTCTTCCGAAGTACCATTTGAAGTTTCAAAAGACACTACACACACTCACGGGGAGTCGCCTAATAATCCACCCTCACCTTCCCAACAAGGTGATGTCGGTGTTGAACATAGTTCCTTGCACCCCCTGGAACAAACCCATGAGTCATCTCGGAAATCCCCCCTTCTTTGACACAAGCACGATCTGGGACCCCTGTCTCGGATCCCAAGCATTCCGAAGCGGGAATTATCCATCCTACCTCGGATGCCATAATTGGTCTGATACCTAGAAAAGGTATAGGACGACGAGGTTCTAATGATCCATTATGGTCAGATTTTGTCAGCGGGGCTCATACAAGGCATACTAAGCTTACCAGATCCCAGGTTGAAGCTACTCTTATCTCAATGAGGAACAGATCGATCTAAAGCAATCTCTCATTTGTTGCTCCATCAGATGAAGTTGTTGATCAAGAGTTTTCATCGAGAGACAGACCACGACAACATCATCTCGGACAACACTTCAAAGTCCCCCCACCATGATGCATTCCATGATGATCCTGATGAGGAACACTCATCCGACTTTATGTTCGATGATGACACTACTTCCATTACTGCTCCTGCTGTTCGCTCATCCATTTATCACTTTCAGAAACCATCATCTTCCAGACTAGCCTATGACTTCGGACTCTCATCATCCTCGTCTGAACCAGTTGATGAAGAAATTCAAGCTGAAGGAGAAACAGAAACCAATCCTCCCAAGGATAATCAAGCAGCAACAGTCAACAATCCAGGCCCTTTCAAACCACCGGTGAATCAAGACCATGACAAAGCCAAAACTGCGAGTTCATCTTCGGACACGGGATCATCGGCTGAAAACTATGTTGATCCCTTTGCCCTATTGGAACTCAGTGAAAATGTGTCTGCTACAATCTCCCAGGTTGATTCCATTGATAAATCTGTTACCAAGATTGATTTAAAGATACATGCCAAAGTGTCCAGCCTCGACACTAAGCTTGATGTCATTCTTCTCTCCCTCTCCGAAGTCAAGAAATCTGGTCCCTCGGATGAAGAGAGAAAAGACCATTTGGATCAACTCATCTCCCTCCGACTCAAGCACACTATTGAGGAGGTTGAACAAAAATACAATGCTAGCCTCGATCACTATCTTTACACCATCACCACAATGCTTAAAGTCCACGACAACATGATTAGTGCTACCAATGAACTAATCAAACAAACTCATGTTCTCCATGAGAAGCAGATTCAAAGAATGGAGAAAGAGATTAAGAAGAAAAACGAGATGAACCTGGTAATGCAACAAGCGTTGATCAAACTCCTCCGAGCACGCTGGAACATTGTAGACGTTCCAAAAAATAAATTTGACGAAATGCTCTCAATTCTTGCATCATTGTTCAATCACCTGAAAGCTCAGGCTCCCACAACTGATGCTTATGATGCCCTAACCCTGCAAATAAACACTAGTTTTTAGAAAATGTTCGAATGACTTTCAGAGTTTCAGTGTTCAACCATACTTTCCTCGACTGCAAGGGCATCCAATGCAAGAGGGGGAGAAGGGCCCAGCAAAAGAGAACCATCCATCTCATGGAAGCCTACGTCTGCACAAGTTGTTCTTACTGGTGCTCCAAGTGACGATGATGATGATGATGATGATGATGATAAAGACATTTTCATCTCCAATGCTTTTATAGGAGTTGAGGTCCTAAAGAAGTTTCCATCAAAAACTCTCTCTGAGGATGAAACAAGGATTTGGTCTGCAGTCTCTTGGCCACCATCCTTGCCTGATGTTTTGAAAAGAAGCAGAGATTTAGAAAAATCAAAGACAAGTTCATTGTCGATGCCTTTCGAGCCACACAATCAATGCTACCTCCTATTCCCTCTCCGAGAATTGCTCCTATTGACGAAGGTTCACCTCTTCAGAAACCTGACAATATCCCTGATGAGTCCTTGGTTCCTCCTCCTATGAAATTCAACACTGATGAAAACATGCAACACATTATCTCGATCCTTAACAAACAGAATGATAAAGGTAAGAAACCCATCTCGGAACCCCACAGCTCCGAACCTCCCGCCAAACAAAAACACGGTTGGTCTCAGGCCGAGATAGATCAAGCCCTCGTAGAAAGCATCAAAATTCAAGCCCTCAAAGATAACCCCAATCTGATGCTAGGGCTTTCCCCTCTTTGTCGTGAAGGGATAATACATGACTTAGACATCATACCATTCATGTATTATGATCTGACAAATCAAGATTCAGACCAAATTGATTTACCAATCTCTCCATACGGCAAGTTTTATATCAAGTCTGCTCCTATCCACTCAGAGGATGATCCTCAAATGATCATCCGAACAGAAAGAGAACAATTGAAGACTTTCTACTCCAAGAATGCACTTCCCCAAAAAGAAGTATGGTCTCAAAAGAGAATAACCAAGATATCTGGGTTCGGAAGGAAGGTATTATGCAAATTTGACTTGAACTGCATGTTGTACCGCTTCTACATCTTCCGAAACAAATTAACTTAACTGACCATCTCAGACGCCGACTTCCCACCCATCAATCCCAATGACATCCTGACTACAGTTGTACACTTCCGAAGCCACCAGAACGATGAAACCAGCATCGGAACCTACAATGCTGCCCTAAGTTTTCTCAAAGATTATGTTGTCGAATTCTGTCGGTGTGACTTTAAATTAGCTCACTTGTTCAGAACTGAAAAGTTCTTAGAAAAAATTGATTTTAAGTTACCAGAAGCAGAGATATTGGCAGAAGGGCCAATTGATGAACCGGTGTTAGGGTACGTCTATTTGCAAAAGAAGACAAACCAGAAGGACTTCTTCCGAGTCTTAGACAAGCATCTGGTCCCCTCCAAAGCTATTCGAAAGTTCATCAATCATACAACTAAGTCAGATGCCCCTGAACATGTGAAGTCCAAGTTTATAAGCCAACTTCAGTGGTATCTTGAAGTCTGAGATTGGTTGTACAAGGCATATGTGTTTATCAAGGAAGGAGCTGTAACGACCGTCATTTGAGGTATTAATTATTAAATATTTCTTAAATTATTGATGGGATAAATATGGATAAAAATGACTATTGGAGTGGACTTAAGCAAGTGGGCCAAAGAATTGGGTCGCCCATAAGACGTACGTTGGGTGTAGCCTTGGTGTACGCGGGGCGTAGAGGCGCACATTGGATGTGGGAGACACATGCACGTACGTGCAGCGTACCAGGAGTACGCACAACGTACGTGAGAAGATGTCAAAACCCTAATTTTTAGGGTTTAAGACATATAAATACCCCATTATAGCCACCTCATGGCCTCCTTACCAGCCCCTCACCCTCAGAAACCCTAAATACCCTCTCTTACTCTATTTTTGTGTCTGTTTGACATTTGAGCTTGGTAGCAGCCAACAAAGATTCCTCACGCACGAGTACAGTTTGAGAGGTGAGTTTCCTTCAGTAGAAACGGGTCTGCGGCACCAAGTGTGACAGCCCGAAATTTTCATTGGTATAAACTCTACAGTCAAGCACTGCAAATATTAGTCAAATTCATTTCAGTACATTTTTGGCCGGTTTAAAGTCCGTTTGGGTGTTTTTAAAATAAATTCATGAATCGAATGAATAAAAGGAAGTATCTTTTAGGAGTGTTGTGTAACAAATAAACAAAATAACGCCTTAATTAGGTGTTTACGGCCAAACATGAGGAGTTTGGGCCGTAAACTCCCTTTGACCATGAACTCATCCATATAGCATGAGTTTACTCTTCATTCTTTCATTTTCCAACTTCTAATTCAAGAACTTCCAAGTTTTCTCTCAAGTATCATAATCCATTTCTTCCAATCTTCCAAAAATGTAAGTTTTTCTTCACTTGATTTGTTGTTATAACCTTTCATCTAGTTGTTATACATCATTTCATCCATAAATTCTTCATTTTTACTTAGATCTTCAAGTGTTCTTCAAAACACCAAGAACACACACTAGTGTTCTTGGGCCTTAAACACTCTTACAAGCTTCCTATAAGTAAGTACACTCCTCCTATCTAGTTGTTTGCTTAGTATACTTGCTAAACCATTGGAAAACATCCAAAACCCTCAAGAACACATGGGTTTACGGTCAAGGGATCTCCTTGAACCGTAAACACCATCAAGTGGTGTTTAAGTGCTCCTAACACCTTCTAGGGCTTTGATATTGGACTAGAACCTTGCATGCATGAGCTAAAGACCCCAAATCACGAAATGGTGGGAGTGACCATGAGTTACGGCCGTAAACTCATGGGTTTACGACCGTAAACTCCAAGGGAGTGGTCCAAGGGCCGTAAACTCCAAAGATGAGCCATTTTGAGCCCTAATCCCTTCCTAAGCCTTGAATACAAGCCTAGAACACTTCCTTGAGGGGTATAAGACCTTAAATCACACAGTGGTACAATTTACCATGAGTTTACGGCCGTAAACTCATGGGGGAAATGACCAAAAACCGTAAACACATATAGGGTTACCAAATGAGAAGTAAACTCCAATGTGAGGCCATACTCTCTTTAGATGCAACCCTTGAGTACTTCTAGCACTTGAAAAAAAGTGTTTCCATGTATTAGGATGTCTTTACTTGATTAATTAGTGGTTAAATGACTAATTAGATACATTTATGTATCACTACATGTTACATAGGATCTGTGTGTGTGTTCAAGTCCTCACTTGACACTTAGCATCCTATCCGGCACTTCCATCCAAACCACTCACTGCAGGTGAGTTCATACCCCTTAATTAACCTTTGAAATTATTTTAAATGCTTTTATGGGGGGGAATACAAGTTGAACATTTCTAGTTATTGCTTTTATCACATGTGATTAATAACTAGAACAAACAGAAAGATTTACTACTGCTTTCAAATTGTTGTCAAACTTATGGATTTTCAAGTGTTACAAACCTTTTATTAAACTCCTTAAATGTTAAATTTGCTTTTAAACTCTTTTAAACTTTCATTATTTTCAAACTCATATCTACACCCACATATTTGTATAAGTAAGACTTGAAGGACTTAGGACTGATAGCTCACCTTATTTTCATGTTCCTTGTTTGGTTGTGGACTTAGGGTATCCTGTTATTTGTCCGAATGTCGTTGACTTCTTAGTTATATATCATATATATATATATATATATATATATATATATATATATATATATATGTGTGTGTGTGTATGTGTGTGTGTGTGTTGGATATAAAAGCTTTCACTTCAGTTCAGTAACTTTGTGTATCAAAGGCATGCAAACGACCATTACTATTTAACTATAATAGGTATAGTTAAGGATTACTACTCATTACTACTATTACAATGACACCTACCAGAGTCAGTGCAGTTATGAGTCAATACATTATATGATATACAAGAGAACACTCTATACATTATACCAGAAAATACACTATACAATATACAAAAGAATATACTATAATTAGAATGTGACATACTACTTCTCGATACGACACTTCACAGTGGTATCACCGTGTAACCAGAGTCTCCTGGAGGGAGAGCGGGCATTGTGTGTATAGATCTATACGGGACAGACACTCCCACATCCCGACTGCTAGCTACAGTCCCAGCCGAAAGGCCAAGGGGTGACAGAATATTACCTCACTATATATGACCTGGAGGGTCATCAGTTATTCAGCCGTCGATCAGCATGGTTACATACGAGTTCACATTCATACCTTTAATTAACCCATTTAAGAATTAAAGGCAAATTAGACTCTCCGAGGCGTATTGTTCATTTAATACCACCTGGAGTTTACATTTTCATTACTTTAGGCTCCCCGAGGTGTACTGTACATTTAGTACTACCTGGAGTCCGTATTTTATCACTTTATACCCAACAATGTCACTGCTAAGGGTAAAACATTTATTTTCCCTATTACATTTATTTTGAAATCACCTTATATGAGCGAAGTCAAAAACTATATTTTCATACTGATAGTTTCACTGGGGAAACCCTTACATTTATGAAAGAACAAATATACAAACAATCGGGTCTTGGTAGAAGACTACTTTTTACTGGAAAATATAGGATTTTGTAGGGAGTATACTATTTACAAACATTGAAATCAGTTATTACACTACATTATTGTAAACATTTTTATACAAGCAATGACAATAAATACTTATGAACTCACCAGCTTTTTGCTGATAAACTCTTTCAAAATAACTTGTATTCTCAGGTCATCAGTAGACAGGTACAGATGAAGCTTTTGAGAAGATGGAGCACATACAAGACTCATCTTTTATTTTGATTATACTTTTGGTGTCTTACAAACTGTACAGAACACGCTTGTATTACAATTATTATATTAATGCAATGGATGTTGTTGCTTGTCTTTACTATTATGCATTGTTGTGATACTGTACATGACGTCCTCCACCTCAGAACGTTTCCGCCGTTCTTGGTTTTTGGGTGTGACAGATTGGTATCAGAGCACTGTTTATAGTGAATCAAGTATATCAACCCATAAAATATATACAAACTATAAACACATCGGGATTAAAACACTCTGACCAAGAAATTATACTTTTAAATAGTAAAATATTTAACTAAGTATATTTACATTTATCCATACCAAGGTCAGTATCATACTAGAACAGAACAAAAGTATTATGATTGTTGGACATCACAATTAGGCTTAGAGACATATGGTCAAACCTAGGGGGATATAGCCTGATCAACTATATTTTCTGAGGAGTGACTAGCATGTGCCTAAGAATGATTGTAGTGTTGCAACAAGTCTAAAAACTTACCAACACTACTACAACAAGAACATTAGAATAGAATACTATAGGAGTATTCTGCGTTACTATAAATTACATATGTGAGAACTAAAAAGGTCGTTACTAGTAGGGCAATAGTTGTTAAGTGGATACTCTAAGGTTACATGTGACTAAGGCGCTATAGACTTAGAATCTGTGATCTTTGCTTTATTTCATGTTCCTTGTTTGGTTGTAGATTTAGAGTTAGGGTCACTTATTCGAAGGTCTATCCTGTTTTGGTTGCATGTAATTGGTATGCACTATGCAAGTATTAAATCAACTAATAACGATCATCTTATAATTATCTTAGATTAGTACGTCTATTAACTATTCTTTCCCCATTCTCACGTAGATAACATGGTTGGCTTCCATCTCCCTGGCAATCCGTATTATCCCAACCAAGGCATTGGTGGATGGCTCGATGATGAGTCAGAAGATGATCACCCAATCCCTTTGGATGATCACCTCGCAGAAGGCTTTTCGGATGGCTCCGACTCCGAACCAGAAGTCAACAACCTACCCCCAGTAGCTCCAAAGCCCAACCCTTGCCCAGCATTTCAAGGTCCCATTCCCATGTGGGCAACAACCTTGAATCGATGGAGTGATGAACAGGGTCAGCCTTTACCTTTCAATGGAGACCGAAGCTTTTAAAATATAAGCGAGGGAAGCTCAGCTGACCGAGTCCTGCCCATCATGGTCCGTAGGATTGCTAGGAACGTCGAGCAAGGTCATGCAACCATCTACCGAGTAGTGGAAATTGACGCCAACTCTGGCCTTAACACGGTCCGTATTCGCCAACTCGAAGAAGATATGGATAGGACTAGGAGGACCAATGAGACTCTGCAGCAACATCTAGCTGCATCCCGATCCGAGGTCATGGAACTCCGAGTGCGTCAGAGGGCGCATGAATGACATCTTCAGGAAGTCGTACGCCAACTGGCAGACCTGAGGGTTCGCCCAAGGGATACCCGTCGCCAGTAGAAGATGTCGACTTCTCTTTCTCTTTTGATTTAGGAATAGCCTATCTTTTCTATGCTCTATAGAGCACTTGTTTGCAAACATTCCTAACTTTGAAAGTACTCTAATTAGACTTCTAAGCTGCCAACATTTTCCCTTATGGTTTGATGTAAGACCTACTGTTAGGTCATTTTTCCCGAACTCATCTTACATCATTAATACCAGTAATATTGGCAGTCGCCTACTCTATGGGAAAGTCTATACTTTTATATTTCCCTACTCTATTGTTATGACTCTATCTGATAGTTGGACTATGGCGATTTAGTCCATGAAACACTCTCATCATACTTACAATTGATTCTTACTATCATCATCATTTTCATGAATTTTCAGTAAAAGATGTCGCCTCGCAAGCGTCCGACCAGAAACACGCCTGCAAACCAAACTCCACCACCACCACCACCCCCTCTGCAGTTCGATCTGGTGATGTTTCAGGCAGTTGTGACTGCGGCTGTAACAGCCGCCATGGCCCAAGTAAACTCTGGTGGTGTTAGTGGAATGGGGACTGGCACCAACTCCACCCATGGTGAAATCCATCCACGTGCACTGGAGTATACCTATAAAGATTTCATCAGCTACAAACCAACATACTTCAATGGAACAGGGGGGATCATTGCACTGTCCCAATGGATCAAAAGAACAGAAGCAATCTTCGAGATGTGCTCATGCCCTGAGGGAAGCAAGATCAAATTTGCTGCTTGCACCTTCACCCAAAGGGCCCTGACGTGGTGGAATGGCCATGTCAAATCACTCTCGCTGGTAACAGCTAATGCCATGGGCTGGGACACACTAAAGGACCTAATGACAAGGGTGTTGGGTTTTAGTATACTACAACATCCTATGATGCACATACAACCCTAAATACCTTGGATCTATGTTTTCTCTATTATACATGCAAATATGAAGTTTCCAAGATATTACCCTATACTAGCATACAAATATCATATACTTGGGGTAATAAAATAGATAGAATACATACCTTTTTTTTATGTAACTTGTCTTCATGAAGCTTGAGTGCCTAGTGCCCCAAGTGTGACACCTTAAATGGTTCACACAACACCATGAACACTTGGAATAACCTTGAGAATAAGGATACTTTGGTTCTCTCTAGTGAAATCGGCCTTGCCCTTTTGTGTACACACACCAGTCCCATTTCACCAACCAAGGACATCTTTATATAGTGTGGAGATTAGGGTTAAACCCTAATACCCATGACCTTTCATTTCATATGATCCATGGGTTAAACACTCCATGGACTATCCATGAAAGCTTAGCCCAACCTAAATGAACTTGGCCCATCACACACATATATCTTAGAGTCCATATTTAATTAGTTCCTTTTGATCACTTAATTAGTTATAAATTAATTCTTGATCAATACTAATTAAATAATATGATTATATATTAATATATTAGAACTTATAATATATTAATATAAATCACTAGTATCCTTTTTTCCTCATCTTGTCTATCCAATTGTCCCGATGCCATGCAACCCAAATGGACCATGCCGGGTCGGGTCAAGTCTTACCAATTATAGTTATGGACTTAGACATTAATCCAACAGTCTCCCACTTGGATAAGTCTAAAACTATTATTGAGTATGACTTCAAACCCTGACTAGCAATCGTAGCTCTCAAAAGCTTCTGTCGAACTCTGACCTTGCCGATAAACTCTGACCTTTGTCAATGACTTGTCCATTCGATAAGGGATCATATATTCCTCCATTCTAGATATCATATGGACTGAGACATGGATTATAAATCATTCTCTCTGTCCATTTGTTGTCTCCCGATTTCCGATTCATGATGACTGACTGATTGAACAAATCAAATCAATCCTGGCTTAGCCAAGCACTCACATGTCTCATCACTAAATCATCGAGGGTCCCACAGATATCGCTTTTATCCCGAATGTAAAAGGAATGGATAAACTTCGACTCATATGGCTTGTTCTACTACTTGTTGAATCATACACAAAGGCACGCTTTATAACATCGAGTTACCAATGCGTTTTCATGCAATCAATGTATAACCAACTCATAGTAACAACTCATATCTCTAGGTTTGAAGAATATAAGATATTATTGTCTCATGATCACTTGTGATAAAATCCATGAAGTGATTCAAATGAGCGTGGGTTGAATCCAATACTCAAAACTTATGAGCACTCATGAGTGTTGTAGCACCACTTTGTCCAACATCTTAGACCTCTACAAGCCAACCCATGACAATCTTGATTCATATCTACTTCCAACATATGACCGACTGTGGATAGTTTGAATAACTTAGTCATTCAGGAAGAATGACCTAGTTTATTCTGGAAGTCAAATCATGCGAAATGAAACACAAGAATAAATGAATCAAATATGGTATCAAACCCTATTAATATAAATAGACCACTTTTATTTATCACCATACTGATTACTCATTATTTCATTGTTTCGATTTTATCAACTTTATGCCTGAATTAAAAATACTAGTTGTCCCATGCTCCAAGCATGTACACTATGTTTTTCTAAACAATAGCTTTGCCATACACCAAGTATGCACTCTATGTTTGTCTATGATCCTTACTTTGTGAAATAAACCAATTGAACATAATTTCAATGATTCTAATTTCACACTCCCAAATCCTTATCGAAAAATGTGAGAATTTCAAATTCCTATCATTTATCGAAATCTGTTTAGATTTTAAACTTATATGCACTGACCCTCCTGTAATGAATATGTACAAAGTCACAAAGACTTGTCAACAGACATTATAAGGTATTCCAATGGAGATCAACTCCATGGAAACTAAGTCTCATATTCAAAGTACATTGCTTTGAACATGCTTCTTGCATTAAGTTTTCTAATCTTACACAGATAACTTCCACCTATGGAGACAACTCCATATTCTCATTTTGACTATCACTTCTGAACAAGAGATGCCTCTTTTCAGAATATGTCAATATGGTCCTTCCAAAATTAGCACTATACTTCCAACTGTCCCTGAGCAACCAATCTTTGGTAAACCTTAGATTGTCCTCGACAATTGCTTAATCCTTTTAGTCATATCCAATTCTATACCTTTTCCCTTCTTAATTCCCCAGGCATTTGGAAAATTTTAGAAAGGATGAATATTATAGCACATGCAATCGATCCTATATCCGAAGCATATGGGACATGATTCATGATGTCTCACATAAAGACATGATACTAGACATGTCCTTTTGCTACAATATTTCTATTTGCCATGTTCTCTAAATTTGACTATGAAGAGGGATGTCGTAATCATAATCAAATTTTGAGAACGCAATATATGGAATTTCCTTAAGTTGAACCACTCCAACATGAAATTCATATATATATTCTTGACTAAAGATGATTAAGGTCTCAATATAAGCCTTTAGAACTGAAATGAAGTATATCCTCTCCCTTAATTATAGCAAAACAACTTTTTCAACCCCTGCAACTTCACGAATTGAAACTTTTGTTTTTTATAATTAACATTGCTAACTTGCAATACTTATCATAATTATCATGCTCCCGCTAACATGATGATTATTAGCATAACACTTATGCTCCCACTAGCTTTGACATGTATCCAGAAAACAGTTGGACCTCTAGAAGTCGATACTTTATTGACATTCTTACCAAAGTTCAGATTTCTGATACTCGATTGCTTTGATAAGACTTTATCAAAATCATACACTTTCCTTAGATAGCATGCATGTGTGTCTAAACAATTTCAAAACTATGAAAAGGGACGCCGTAATCATAGTCTCAATTGTTTAGACCTTTTGCCATCTGCTTCAAATCTACTTGATGGAAGTGTTTCCTCACCATCATTTTCATGAATCGGAGAGAAACCTTATGACCCTTAGATTTTATGGTGTATGTGTTCTTATCCATGTGAATTTGTCAAACCATAATCACAAGACTAGGTTAGTGACAAATCCAAACACATATGGACTGAACTCAATCTTAATTTCTTACCACCTGGCAGCTCAAGGGCCTGCCATTGCTTCCAAGTTGTTATGCAACCAATTGAGAACTTTCAGAACTCCTATGTAAAGCCAACTTTAAATGGAATGGGCACAGAATATGTCAACACGATAGGTTATAAACCTCAAGTCGTGTGCTAGTGAAGAACCTCAGGTTTTATTCTTGATTAGTTCTTGAAATTCTTTTTAGAATCTTTAAGACTCCCACTGTCCTCTTGACATATAAGACTATCTTGCCAAATATTCAAGAGATAGTGTGGATTCTTTATCAAGACAAACACTTCACACAATTGGCCTTAGTTGGTCTTTGTTTTATCCAAAACATCACAACTTACCAATTTCAAATGTACAAGAGTAGGACACTTTTACTCTTACATTTGACAAGTGTTTTAAACTTTTCTTTAAGATATGTCACTCAACTTATAGTCTTGGAGTATGACTCTGAGACTTGTTTTGAAACGAAGTATGACTTATCTTCCTGATCTAACCATTTCAACAATTCATGACTCCTCTTCTTAGTCATAAGAATGCACTAAGATGACCTTTAGAGGACTAATTGTGATATGATTTCTAAATCATTAAGATGATCACAAACATGATACTAAAGTACTCTCCCATCTTTTCAGATTTGAGAAACTTTTATCTTTCTGCCTAATTTGATTCTTCCCATTCGTTCTGCCATACATTGAGACTTTTCCAATGTTTCAGAATTATACTTAAGCCTGTAAGTATAACCATATTTACTAAACTTTAGTAAATCATGACGAATAGTCTTATCGATCTTTGTGGTGGACTTGACCAGTATACAAGAATGTGTACTCGATCCCTTTAGTCATTTACTTGACTCATATATACATGTGAACAAGGAATTAGTCTTAATTTTCAAAAGCTGAAAGTTCTCATTCATCATACTATACAACTTGCATGATTCCAAGTTTCGGTCCAATTGAAACTTGGGTGATGAGAAACTTTCCTTATTTGGTAAATTTAGACACTACCACAAATGAAAGAATCAAATCCATTTTCCAATATTGCTATCAATGGAAACATGTAAACAACAATTTTTCACAAATGCCATTGTAAGGATACTTAAAATAAATAAATCAAAACTGTTTTTTTATTTTATTTTAAAACTTCCGGAAAAACTTATCCTTACAATGCAAATGCATATGAAAAACTTGCTGTTATCTATTCCTAAGCAATATATCATAACTCCTAAGCAACAGCTCAAAATTCTGATCACCGAACCATGCGATCGAAAACCATCTTCGCGATCAGAATCAGCATATACTTCCTTTAAGTTTCTTCACTTTTTTTTTATTCTTAAAACATCAACATGTGACCAAGTCACATCATGTAATAAGAATCTCATAATATAAACTTAACAGAGTTAGATAGTGAACTTTACCTGAAGCAGAGTCAAACTTCTTGACTTGATCAACCTTATGATCTTTCAGGTAAATAGGCAGCTTCGCAATCAATGCCCCTTCCTTTGGCAAGAGAAACATATGGACTCACTGGGAATGGTACATGGGACTATCGCAGACTTAGCCTTTCTCTTTACCATTTGGTCAACCTAGTTGACTATGGTCAAACCCTTTCTTTGGGATGAGAAGGCTTTTCTAGATATCCAATGTTACCATTGTCAATGTCCATTGGGAAGTTGATCTCCTAATCAATTTGCTTTACTAGTCCTCAAATAATTGCTGACTAAGCAAATAGATAAGATCATTAAGGGTCATGTCATAGTCTGTTTCATAGTAGTCCCAAAGGAACTCACTAAGTGACTTAGAAAGTGATTGAACATCCAACCTTCTTAAGACTTTGACACCCAACTCTCCCGGCTTGTCAATATGTGACTTCTTCTCCAAGATGCGATCACACATAGACCTTGCTTGCCAATAGGGATTGAGTGACCTTTGAACTTGTGGGTTAGGGAGAATAATTGGAGGAGGTGGAGGAAGTAAAGTTCCAAGAGATTTGGGAAGATCATAGATGTCTGAGCTAGACATCTTTTGGGAGATATTCAAGATAGTTGATTTAAAGTCCTTAATATAACATCCAACATGAAATATTAAGGCTAGGATCCAACAACCTATTTATAACTGGAAGAGGGATGTCGTAATCCGAGTTATAAAATAGTTGAAGGTAGGTAAATAACGATTTACCAATTTCCACCATGAAAAACGAAATATAATTAAGTTTTAATTGGATTTGAAACTCCTAGATCTTTTGAGATTCATTGAACTTTTCAATGGCATGTTTCAATCTCGAGTGTGCCCTTCAGGTTTTGTGACTGGGATGCCGAGGATCACAAAACAAGGTGTGAAGTAACCATGCAAATATACTTGGTACCCTTAATATTTACCCCTCAATCGATGTGCCGGTTAACCACACGAGCTCCACCGATACTATGATAAATATTAAGTTACCCTTTGCCTACTTTGTTAAATCCAGGTTCGTGTGCCGGTTAACCACACACGCTCCACTAACGGTTTAAACAAAGTGCAAAGTGTAATTTCATGGATTAGCACCTTATTCACATTTTCCTAAGTAACTGAGATTGGGAATTAATAAAAGGTTTAGTTACTTAGTATTTATCATTAATACTTTTAATGAAGGGAGAATTATAGTCCTTGTCCTACCTGTTCGGCTAACGACCCTCCACCAGTCAAGGAAGCGGTGGGTGAGAGTGGACACCCATTAAGCTGCCATTTTATAGGCAACAACCTTATACCCCCCTTATAGACCGGCTTCGTGAATGAGGCCTACTAATGGTAAGACTGACTTGCTCTTATACACATATATATATATTATTAACTTATAATATTATAAAGTATAAGGGTTGAATTTTAACTTTTAAAATTCTAAGGGCTTAACTTGGAATTAAAGTATTCATTAGAGAAAACTTTTCAAATTCCAAAACTTGAGGGCAAGTTTTGAAACTATTCAAAACTCTTGGATTTTCATAACTTATGAGTTTTAAGTAAAGCTTTAAAACTTTTAATGAAGAGACTCTTGGACATCCATAACTTAAGGACAAGTTATGGAGCCATAAAAATTATTTATAAGAAAAGACTCTTCATTTTTTTGTAACCTAAGGCATATTTATGAGTTTTTTTAAGATTCATAATTGTGACTTTTCATATAACTTGAGGACAAGTTACAAAAAAAAAACACGTTTTATGAACAACTTTTAGATTAATTAGGATTGAAAACAACTAAAACACAAATTTTTTTTCCATTAATCTAAACTAACTCATAAATCAAGGAAACATAGAACTTTTGGTAATCCATAACTTATGGAGTTAAATGCTTGTTTTATAATGAAACTTTTCATGTTCCATAACTTAAGAATAAGTTATGGAATTCTTTAAAACATTAACACCAAATTTTGTAACTCCATAAAAACAAAATTTTGTTTTTAAAACCTTTTCATATCCATAACTTATGGAGGTTTCAAAACACATAAGATCACAACTTTAAAAAAAACTTTTTGAGCTCCAAAATTTTATGACAAAATTTGTAACTCCTTAAAACATTTAGATCAAACTTTTAAAACTAATAAAATAATCATATCATTTTATCTTTTACTAAATTTGACCTAATTCAACTCATATAGCAAATGATTCAAATTTTACAAATAATTAGTTTTTCACAAAACAAGTAATTATCTTAAAATTTGACAAACTTCATGTTTTTTTTTTCTTTTTTTTTCAACTTTGAAAATCAAACATTTGCATGAATATAACAGAAAACAACTCATGTCTCTGATACCACTGTTGGGTTTTAGTATACTACAACATTCTATGATGCACATACAACCCTAAATACCTTGGATCTATGTTTTCTCTATTATACATGCAAATATGAAGTTTCCAAGATATTACCCTATACTAGCATACAAATATCATATACTTGGGGTAATAAAATAGATAGAATACATACCTTTTTTTGATGTAACTTGTCTTCATGAAGCTTGAGTGCCTAGTGCCCCAAGTGTGACACCTCAAATGGTTCACACAACACCATGAACACTTGGAATAACCTTGAGAATAAGGATACTTTGGTTCTCTCTAGTGAAATCGGCCTTGCCCTTTTGTGTACACACACCAGTCCAATTTCACCAACCAAGGACATCTTTATATAGTGTGGAGATTAGGGTTAAACCCTAATACCCATGACCTTTCATTTCATATGATCCATGGGTTAAACACTCCATGGACTATCCATGAAAGCTTAGCCCAACCTAAATGAACTTGGCCCATCACACACATATATCTTAGAGTCCATATTTAATTAGTTCCATTTGATCACTTAATTAATTATAAATTAATTCTTGATCAATACTAATTAAATAATATGATTATATATTAATATATTAGAACTTATAATATATTAATATAAATCACCAGTATCCTTTTTTTCTCATCTTGTCTATCCAATTGTCCCGATGCCATGCAACCCAAATGGACCATGCCGGGTCGGGTCAAGTCTTACCAATTATAGTTATGGACTTAGCCATTAATCCAACAAAGGGAGTACTGCCCGAGGGGTGAAATTCAGAAACTCGAGGAGGAACTCTGGAACCTCAAAATGCAGGGTTCCGACATAGTGGCTTATACAGCCAGGTTCTGCGACCTGGTGGCTCTATGTCCCAACATGGTTCCCACCGAAAGCAAGAAAATTGAAAGATACATCTGGGGTCTGGTGCCCCCGTATTGAGGGAACGTTCTAGCATCACACCCTGCGACCTTTGATAGTGCCAAGGAATTGGCCTAAAGGCTCATCGACCATGAGGTTCCTTTCACTCCATCAACAACTACAACGACTACCCCCGCATCAAACAAGACATCTGACAACAAGAGGAAGCGTGGGGACCGGAAGAAGGGCAAATCAGCTCAATCCATTTCCAGAACCAACAGACTGTGGTTGTCCATGCTGCCACTACTCCTGCTGCCCCTGTACTAGCCAAAACATATGCAGGGAGCCTACCCAAGTGCACCAAGTGCTCTTTCCATCATAACGGTCCCTGCCGTGAAATGCAATGCACTAACTGCGACCGGAAGGGCCATACCGCCCGGTTTTGCAGATCGCAACCCAAACCCATCAATCAAGTTCCCAGTACAGGAGTGAGCCAGGCCTGCTACGGGTGCGGCGAGACAGGGCACTTCAAAAGAAACTGTCCGAAAGCTGGGAATACGGGAGGAGCAGGAAGACTACTCGCTATTGGCCACAACGAAGCCGTGGCAGACCCCACAGTAGTCATGGGTACGTTCCTTCTCGATAACTTTTATTCTTGTATCCTATTCGATAGAGGGGCAGAAAGAAGCTTCGTAAACCAAAAATTTAAGCATTTACTTAAACAATCACCGCAAACACTAAAAGAAACCTTCGTCGTAGAAATGGATAACGGCAAGACAGAGAGTTCTAACGAGATTTACATAGGTTGTACCCTCACGCTAGATAATCACTCATTCCCAATCGACCTCATACCAGTATCGATCAAGAGTTTCAATGTCATTGTGGGCATGGACTGGTTGAGTCTCCATCACACCGATATTCTGTGTTTCGACAAAGCAATCCGTCTAAACCTACCAAACAACGAAACCTTGTTAATCTACAGAGACAAACCCAGTACGAGCCTTCGTATCATCTCAAGTATTCAAGCCCAAAAGTACTTACGTAAGGAATATCGTACATTCCTGGCGCACGTTGTCGATACGAGCCAGAAAACAGAAGACCTAAAAGACCTCCCCGTAGTACGCGATTTTCCTGACGTCTTTCCGGAAGAACTCCCACGATTACCCCCACAACGTCAAGTCGAGTTCCGAATCGACTTAATTCCAGGAGCGACCCCCGTAGCCAAATCGCCCTATCGTCTAGCACCTGCTGAGATGCAAGAACTGTCCGGTCAACTTAACGAACTGCTCAGCAAGGGTTTTGTAAGACCAAGCTTCTCACCCTGGGGAGCACCAGTCTTGTTCGTAAAGAAGAAAGACGGATCGTTCCGTATGTGCATCGATTACAGGGAACTCAACAAGCTTACAGTCAAAAATCGTTACTCTCTGCCTCGCATAGACGATTTATTCGACCAGCTGCAAGGAGCGAGCTATTTTTCCAAGATTGATCTGAGATCCGGGTATCACCAGTTACGAGTGCTTGAGGAGGATGTTCCGAAGACAGCCTTCCGAACTCATTACGGACACTACGAGTTCGTAGTGATGCCATTCGGATTGACCAATGCGCCCGCAGTATTCATGGACTTGATGAATAGAGTATGCCGTCCTTACTTGGATCAGTTCGTCATCGTCTTCATTGACGATATACTTATCTACTCTCGAAGTGAGGAGGAGCATAGCGATCATTTACGACAAGTCCTAGGAACCTTACGATCAGAGAAGCTTTATGCGAAGTTCTCTAAATGCGAATTTTGGATCCGAAGAGTCGAATTCTTAGGACACGTGGTAAGCGAAGAAGGAATCTACGTGGACCCCTCCAAAATTAAAGCCATCGAGAACTGTTCAGCACCGAAGACGCCTATGGAAATTCCTTAATTTCTAGTCCTCGCTGGCTACTACCGCAGGTTCATTCAAAACTTCTCTCGGATCGCGAAACCCCGTATGACATTGACCCAGAAAGGCGTGGCCTTTGACTGGGAAGAGAAGCAAGAGAAGGCATTCCAAACCCTGAAGCGAACCTTATGCACCGCACCGGTACTGTCCCTCCCCGAAGGGATAGAAGACTTCGTGGTATACTGCGATGCATCCAACCAAGGGCTCGGCTGTGTTCTGATGCAACGAGGTAAGGTCATCGCCTACGCCTCAAGACAGCTGAAGACACACGAGGTCAACTACACCACACACGATCTCGAATTAGGAGCGGTTGTGTTCGCCCTAAAGATCTGGAGGCACTACCTGTATGGTACGAAGAGCACCATCTTTACATACCACAAAAGCCTACAACACATATTCAACCAGAAGGAGCTCAATATGAGACAACGACGGTGGGTCGAGCTACTCAATGACTACGAATGCGAAATTCATTATCATCCGGGTAAAGCCAACGTAGTAGCAGACGCCCTAAGCCGGAAAGAATATTCTGGCCGAAGAGTCAAGTCATTGACCATGACTATCCATTCGCATTTATCCACACAAATTAAGGAGGCTCAGCTCGAAGCCTTGAAACCTGAAAATGTGACGGAAGAATCCCTACGAGGAATGGATAAGAACTTGGAAGTCAAAGGTGACGGAGCCTTATATCTCATGGACCAGATCTGGACACCGCAACACGGTGGCTTCAGAGACTTAGTCATGAAGGAAGCACACAACACTCGATATTCCATCCACCCGGGTTCAGATAAGATGTATCTGGATCTTAAAAAGTCACACTGGTGGCCTAACATGAAAGCAGAGATTGCTACCTTCATGAGTAAATGCCTTACTTGTGCAAAGGTTAAGGTCGAATACCAGAAGCCGTCAGGTTTACTTCAGCAACCAGAGATCCCTGAATGGAAGTGGGAGCGGATCACTATGGACTTCATAACCAAGCTACCCAAGACAACGGGTGGACTTGATACCATATGGGTCATCGTCGACAGATTGACCAAGTCCGCACACTTCCTGCCTATCAAAGAAACAGACAAGATGGAGAAGCTTACTAGAACCTACATTAGGGAGATCGTACGACTGCATGGTGTTCCTATATCCATTATCTCCGACAGAGATAGTAGATTCACTTCGAGATTCTGGCAGTCACTACAAAGCTCCCTAGGAACGAGGCTGGACATGAGTACGGCCTACCATCCACAGACCGACGGACAAAGTGAGAGAACTATCCAAACCTTAGAAGATATGTTGCGAGCCTGTGTGATCGACTTTGGGAAGGCATGGGATACTCACTTACCCCTCATCGAATTCTCTTACAACAACAGTTATCACACGAGCATCAAGGTTGCTCCATTTGAAGCCCTCTACGGCCGGAAGTGCAGATCCCCTCTGTGCTGGGCTGAGGTGGGTGACACTCAGTTAGCTAAAGGACGAGTTCCTGACAGCACTCTCACGGGTCCGGAGATCATTCGGGAAACGACAGAGAAGATCGTTCAGATTCGTGAACGATTGAAAGCCTCTAGAGACCGACAGAAAAGCTACGCAGACAAACGAAGGAAACCTTTGGAGTTCCAGGTGGGAGACCGAGTCCTTTTGAAAGTCTCGCCCTGGAAGGGCTTGATACGCTTCGGAAAGCGTGGAAAGCTAAATCCAAGGTACATAGGGCCCTTCGAGATTCTCGCTAGAATCGGCCCCGTAGCTTACAAACTCAATCTACCCCACGAGCTTAGTAACGTACATCCTACCTTCCACGTCTCGAACTTGAAAAAGTGCCTATCCGATGAGACTCTTGTAATCCCACTCGACGAGATCGAAATCAACGAGAGCCTCAACTTCGTGGAAGAACCTGTAGAGATCATGGACCGTGAGGTCAAACGAACGAAACAAAGCCGCATCCCCATCGTGAAGGTTCGCTGGAACGCCAAGCGAGGACCGGAGTTCACTTGGGAGCGCGAGGATCAAATGAAACTTAAATATCCTCATCTTTTTACTTAGTTATATTGTAATAACTTAGTTGCTTGAACTCTAATTTCGGGATGAAATTCCCTCTAACGGGGGGATGATGTGACAACCCGAAATTTTCATTGGTATAAACTCTACAGTCAAGCACTGCAAATATTAGTCAAATTCATTTCAGTACATTTTTGGCCGGTTTAAAGTCCGTTTGGGTGTTTTTAAAATAAATTCATGAATCGAACGAATAAAAGGAAGTATCTTTTAGGAGTGTTGTGTAACAAATAAACAAAATAACACCTTAATTAGGTGTTTACGGCCAAACATGAGGAGTTTGGGCCGTAAACTCCCTTTGACCATGAACTCATGCATATAGCATGAGTTTACTCTTCATTCTTTCATTTTCCAACTTCTAACTCAAGAACTTCCAAGTTTTCTCTCAAGTATCATAATCCATTTCTTCCAATCTTCCAAAAATGTAAGTTTTTCTTCACTTGATTTGTTGTTATAACCTTTCATCTAGTTGTTATACATCATTTCATCCATAAATTCTTAATTTTTACTTAGATCTTCAAGTGTTCTTCAAAACACCAAGAACACACACTAGTGTTCTTGGGCCTTAAACACTCTTACAAGCTTCCTATAAGTAAGTACACTCCTCCTATCTAGTTGTTTGTTTAGTATACTTGCTAAACCATTGGAAAACATCCAAAACCCTCAAGAACACATGGGTTTACGGTCAAGGGATCTCCTTGAACCGTAAACACCATCAAGTGGTGTTTAACTGCCCCTAACACCTTCTAGGGCTTGGATATTGGACTAGAACCTTGCATGCATGAGCTAAAGACCCCAAATCACGAAATGGTGGGAGTGACCATGAGTTATGGCCGTAAACTCATGGGTTTATGACCGTAAACTCCAAGGGAGTGGTCCAAGGGTCGTAAACTCCAAAGATGAGCCATTTTGAGCCCTAATCCCTTCCTAAGGCTTGAATACAAGCCTAGAACACTTCCTTGAGGGGTATAAGACCTTAAATCACACAATGGTACAATTTACCATGAGTTTACGGCCGTAAACTCATGGGGGAAATGACCAAAAACCGTAAACACATAGAGGGTTACCAAATGAGAAGTAAACTCCAATGTGAGGCCATACTCTCTTTAGATGCAACCCTTGAGTACTTCTAGCACTTGAAACAAAGTGTTTCCATGTATTAGGATGTCTTTACTTGATTAATTAGTGGTTAAATGACTAATTAGATACATTTATATATCACTACATGTTACATAGGATCTGTGTGTGTGTTCAAGTCCTCACTTGACACTTAGCATCCTATCCGGCACTTCCATCCAAACCACTCACTGCAGGTGAGTTCATACCCCTTAATTAACCTTTAAAATGATTTTAAATGCTTTTATGGGGGGAATACAAGTTGAACATTTCTAGTTATTGCTTTAATCACATGTGATTAATAACTAGAACAAACAGAAAGATTTACTACTGCTTTCAAATTGTTGTCAAACCTATGGATTTTCAAGTGTTACAAACCTTTTATTAAACTCCTTAAATGTTAAATTTGCTTTTAAACTCTTTTAAACTTTCATTATTTTCAAACTCATATCTACACCCATATATTTATATAAGTAAGACTTGAAGGACTTAGGACTGATAGCTCACCTTATTTTCTTGTTCCTTGTTTGGTTGTGGACTTAGGGTATCCTGTTATTTGTCCGAATGTCGTTGACTTATTAGTTATATATCATATATATATATATATATATATGTGTTGGATATAAAAGCTTTCACTTCAGTTCAGTACCTTTGTGTATCAAAGGCATGCAAACGACCATTACTATTTAACTATAATAGGTATAGTTAAGGATTACTACTCATTACTACTATTACAATGACACCTACCAGAGTCAGTGCAGTTATGAGTCAATACACTATATGCTATACAAGAGAACACTCTATACATTATACCAAAAAATACACTATACAATATACAAAAGAATATACTATAATTAGAATGTGACATACTACTTCTCGATACGACACTTCACAGTGGTATCACCGTGTAACCAGAGTCTCCTGGAGGGAGAGCGGGCATTGTGTGTATAGATCTATACGGGACAGACACTCCCACATCCCGACTGCTAGCTACAGTCCCAGCCGAAAGGCCAAGGGGTGACAGAATGTTACCTCACTATATATGACCTGGAGGGTCATCAGTTATTCAGCCGTCGATCAGCATGGTTACATACGAGTTCACATTCATACCTTTAATTAACCCATTTAAGAATTAAAGGCAAATTAGACTCTCCGAGGCGTATTGTTCATTTAATACCACCTGGAGTTTACATTTCCATTACTTTAGGCTCCCCTAGGTGTACTGTACATTTAGTACTACCTGGAGTCCGTATTTTATCACTTTATACCTAACAGTGTCACTGCTAAGGGTAAAACATTTATTTTCCCTATTACATTTATTTTGAAATCACCTTATATGAGCGAAGTCAAAAACTATATTTTCATACTGATAGTTTCACTGGGGAAACCCTTACATTTATGAAAGAACAAATATACAAACAATCGGGTCTTGGTAGAAGACTACTTTTTACTGGAAAATATAGGATTTTCTAGGGAGTATACTATTTACAAACATTGAAATCAGTTATTACACTACATTATTGTAAACATTTTTATACAAGCAATGACACTAAATACTTATGAACTCACCAGCTTTTTGCTGATAAACTCTTTCAAATTAACTTGTATTCTCAGGTCATCAGTAGACAGGTACAGATGAAGCTTTTGAGAAGATGGAGCACATACAAGACTCATCTTTTATTTTGATTATACTTTTGGTGTCTTACAAACTGTACAGAACACGCTTGTGTTATAATTATTATATTAATGCAATGGATGTTGTTGCTTGTCTTTACTATTATGCATTGTTGTGATACTGTACATGACGTCCTCCACCCCAGAACGTTTCCGCCGTTCTTGGTTTTGGGGTGTGACACCAAGGCCGGCCCGTAGTATGATTATGTTAGTAGCTGAGTGTGGGCGAGGCACATATCTTACAGTTAGCCGAGTGTGGGTGGGGCCCGTATCTCACAACTTAGTTTGATTATGGATATATGCCTGATTGATAGAATTAGTTATACTTGTTGTCTGTGTGATACTTGTATATATGTGTAGTAGCTGAGTGTGGGCGGGGCTCGTATCTCATAGTAGCCGAGTATGGGCGGGGCCCGTATCTCGTAGTAGCTGAGTGTGGGCGGGGCCCGTATCTCAGAGTCAGCAGAGTGTGGGCGGGGCCCGTATCTCTCAGTTAGCGGATTGTGGGCGGGGCCCGTATCTCTTAGTAGTATGTTATATGTTTATGATATGTGGTAGTTTGGGGGAGCTCACTAAGCTTCGTGCTTACAGTTTCAGTTTTGGTTTCAGGTACTTCCGGTAGTAAGGGGAAGGGCTCGGGATGATTGCAGCGCACACACCATATGTTTCAGCCTAGGATGTTTATATTCTGGTATTTTGATATACATTGACATGATGTTTGATATATTATGACATGTGTTTGGATAACTATGGTTTATTTAATATTTTTAAAAGCGAAATTTTTGGTCTGTATTTTTAGGATGTTTCAGAAGCGAACTGAGCTGACCAGATTGCTAAGTTCACTTAGGGGATATTGTTGGAACCTGAAAGTGAACCTCTAGAAATCACAAGTTATGAAGATCCCAAGTCAGTTCTGAGTCTGAGATGTGAAGTGGTCCGAGATAAGCTTTTTCTACGAGATGAAGTATAGTCCGAAGTAGAATGAACATCCGAGATCAGTCATGTGTTTGAACATTTATTATACTTGTCTTTTATGTGATGTAACATTTCATAGGACTTAGCCTTTTGTGTAAGTTAGATAATCAGATGTCAGAAACTTGTTATTATCCAGTCCTATGTTTGTATCACAAGTTTGAAAGATGTACCTCCTTTCATATATAAGGAGTATTTTGAATGACAAGAAAACAACAGATTGTTCTTCCAAAGATAGCTAAAACTTCATTACTTCCCTTCCATTTTTCTCTCACATCAAGATCTTTACTTCCCGATACCCACCGCCTTCCTGTTACCCCTTCATCCCGATCGTCTTAATCTCTTCCAGATTCAACCGCTCACTTCAAATCGA
The DNA here is from genome assembly GCF_052849685.1 of Lactuca virosa. Lineage (NCBI taxonomy): Eukaryota > Viridiplantae > Streptophyta > Magnoliopsida > Asterales > Asteraceae > Lactuca > Lactuca virosa. The sequence continues at coordinate 285,200,766 of NC_136428.1, forward strand.
CTCTCCTCCATTCTTCTACAATCTTCTCTCTCCACAGCCGAACGTTCCTTGATTCGTCATGTTTCAAACTTACAACCCCCATTACCATACAGTTGGCGTTGATCTCCTTTGGACGAGGGTCAGGGTTGTTATTAACCATCGATGATGGCGATGCAGACAAGTGAGGGAAATCCTCTCCCATTCCCTCATGCACCGATAAGCAGACAGGAAAAAAAACAACCTTGGTCAGAGCTGGTGGCCACTCCGATTCTTGACAACTTGCTTTCAGCTAATCTGCCATGGATTGCAACGGCCTGACCACCGTATGCTTTGTGGAGGTTCGTTTATGTTTTTGCGATTTTTTTCTGCTTTAATCTCCAATGGAAATTTCCCAAAATATTGGCTACGTTTTAGATTTCAACCTCCCCAAAATATTTGACCAAATTTCTACCCATCTGCTAATGAATCTTAGCTCCCGCTCACACCAAATCTGGATGGTTACCCTGTCTCTTCTGTGTTGCACTTCTAAGTCATCGGCAGCGTTGTCTGTTGTCTTCTTCTTCACCCACCACGGGTCTAACACCCCACCAGTCCAAGAACAATATAGTGTTGAGGATGTTTGCTTTTTCGAAGTTGTTCACCTTCAATTGATTGTAAGTTTTTCGATTTCTCCTTATCTTTGTCCAACACTGTCTCTATTTTCATTTAATTTTTAATTTTTGATCATTTGCTTTTGATGTTTTACCCTAATTTCCCCCACAATATTTTACTTTCTTTTGACACAATCACCACGGAAGAAAGAGAGAGGGAAATGGAAGAATTTGCATCTTTATAGAGTTATCAAGAGGTGGGTTATGGTTCATCATACATTCTTTGATTAATGTTTAGTTCTTGAGTATACAGATTATGATTAAACAATATTAAATTCATATTTGAAGTTATCTCTTCTGGGGTTTTGGTAATATGTCAATTGATTGCGTTTCTTCTAAAGTTACAAATACCATGTGAAACCATTTTACACAACATAAAGAACATTTTTCTTTAGATTCTTCTTGAAATTCTCAAATGTCAGATCCTTGTGGATTTTTGGTCACATTCATGTACTTTGACTGTATGTTTTTGTGCAAAAAGTCAAATAAATGGTTTGTGTAGAACCTCTGTAATTGCATGTTCTGTTTATTAGATACAATGTTGAGATAATTATTTCTACCATACATATTTGAATCACTACTGGATTTTTTTGTGTAAATGTTTATGGGTCTATTTTATATCTAATATATATTTCTATTTTACAGGCTGATAGTTCAAATATCGGTATATTATATTTACCACTAATTAAAGTTAAAGAATAAAAATGAAAATTAACTAAAATGGAAGTATTAAAAAAGTTGGAAACTATTAATATGGTGGTGGGTGCTCAGAATGTGAATGGGGTTGCAGTCGGTGGACTTGAAGGGTATTTGGGTAATTCGAGGTTTTCTTATCATGTTACTAATGGTTATGGCAATGGAATGGAATCACAAAAGAGCATTTCAATCTCTACAATCATGGATTCCATTCCAGTTTCATATCAGTTAAATGGAACAGTTATGGAAGACTCTCCTTCATATGTGTCGTTTTCTTTTTGGAGTATCCAAATCTGTGGATTAATATAAGAATTAAATTTTATGACCCTTTTTGTTTTTGTAGGGATATGAGTTGTTACATCAAAGGCAGCCTTATTAAAATTTTATAAAAACATTGAACTTAATAAAATTTCCAGTTATAGTTATATTTTACATTTTCTATGATAAGGGTATTTTGGTCTTTTTGTAGGTTGTCCTTTTAACTCTTTCGAAGGTTGACTTGCAATGGAGTTTTTTGACCTTTTGTCAGCTGCCTAGTAAAAAAATATGCATTCAAATGTCACAGAAAATCAAAAGCTAGAAGAGACATAGTTTTCGCTGAAAACGCCATTGCATTTCACCATGTGTAAATTTCACCATGTTGACTTACCCGAGTCACATTTTATAATTATAGGTATATTAAATTACAAAATAGTCCCTGAGTTTACCTTAGTTTTTTCAAATTTGGTCCCGAAAAATTCTCTTGCAAAAGGAAATTGATTGAGATGGAAACAAAGATTATTATCACAAGTAACAGCAACATCTGCTTCATTAGTAACATAGACATCACCAACAATCCATTCTAGCGTTCGGTTTAATTTGTTTCAGATTTTAGAAATCTTAAATTTATGTTTTTATTTATTTATTTAGGGGACAATTTATCAAAGAGATGTTAATCACATTGAAAACCGTAGAGATCATCACCAGCTATGTTCCGCCATGTTTAGATGCAGTTTATAACTTTTTGCTGAAATTATTTTGTTTCTATGGTAACATGTGTTTTTATGGATAATATCAACTGTGTTTTTGATTTTTTTTAACTGGACTGGATAACATGGGTAGGTTCAGAAAGTTAGGAAGCAGAGAATTTCCAGAGGCGATGAAACTGTCCTTACATACATTAATTATATTTTTTTTCCGATTAAATTATTGTTTTTTCGGTGTTTTTTGTATAAAGGTTGAAAATTTATTTTTTCCCGGTCCTTATTCGAGTTTTTTTAGCGTTTTTGGTCGCTGTTTATTTAATTATTAAATTGGGGGTAGGCATAGGGATGATGGATCATGGGTTAAACTAATTTGTTAATGATATAAAAATTTTCAAAAATGAACTAAGGAGCATAATGGTCCTTTTTAAATGGAACAAGGTGAAATTGTTTTGGATCGGGTCCAAACGAAATCATTTGTGGTGTTATACTATAGTTGAATTCCGGTTATTTATTTTTTGTCATTTATAATATAGAAATTGCATATTGATAAATGGTTGAGAGGTGGTTTATGTAAAAAAAATTTATTAAATTGGTTAATAGAAGCATCAGCCAAGTTCGACTTGGTTTTTATTTCATAATTTTTTTTTCATTTAAATGTTTTTTTTTAAATTGTCATGTAAATGTCTTTTTTCTTTTTTTTATCAAATTGTCATGTAAATGTTTATATTTGAACAAAACGTCATGTAAATGTTAATATTTGACAAAAGTATCTTGTAAATGTTTGTATTTGATTAAATTGACCATCGAAATCGTGTTTTACTAATTGTAGGCGTTGTTTTTAGATCAATGTACATGAGGAATTCTTACACGAATTAAGTGAATCGGTTACAGCTTTGAGCTTCTCAACTCGTGCATATTTCATGTAGCAGGTGGCACAAATTGATTTTGTTTTTATTTTCATGTTATTATTTGGTTTCCTTTATATTTTTTTGCTGGGATTTTATGGAAATCTGTAGTAACCACAACTAGGGAGAAACAGTTTTTAGTTGCTTTTTGTTGCATTGAATTCCATCAACTCATGATTGTCTTGTAATGAGGTTATAACAATTAAATATATCTTCATTATATATGTATAGAATATAATAGTTGTATTATTGTTGTTAGGATCCTTGAATGGGTGGTGTGTTGGGTTCTACAGTGGTAAAACACTCTCATGGAAACTGATACTTTGTCCCATATAGCCTTTGCTTTACTCAATATTCGAGAGGTAATTTTGAACTCAAGATTTACTCTTTTCTTATTTTTTTTACGGAAGCATGCACGAAAAAATTTAGTTTTTTTTTTTATGTATACTTTACTTTTTTTAACAGGTTGTTGCTGCTACACTTGCTATTTACTTTGCGACACAATGGTTTGTTATTTTATAGCATATTACAACATATTTGACTATTATGTATTTGTAAATGTGTGAATTGTAGACAATAGTAACATACTTTACTGTACATTGCTATTATGCGACTTTTTAATGTTTGTTATATTGTCAAATCTATAAAAAGATATCATTATCTATTTCAAAAGAACAAGTACAAAATCCTTAAGAAACTCCTTCAAGAACAATTATCATTATCTATTTCAAAAGAACAAGTACAAAATCCTTAAGAAACTCCTTCAAGAACAACTGGTAAACGATCACACCATCTTTAACGTAATGTCACCAAAACAATTGATCAATAATCCCTAATTTTCTATACTGTTAACAAATCTATACCCCGCAAAGCGGGGTTCCCCATCTAGTTATATTATTATGGGATTGAAAACTCTATGTACTCACCAGGTTTTCCAACCTCAACTAGTCAGTTTCTTTGTATCACATGTAGCGGTACAAAGATATGGTGAGATATTCAAGGAGATGTAGGCTGTTAGTCTAAGACACTGTAAGACTTGTTTATGCTTAGGTTTTGTATCAGTTATGACATCCCAAGTTTTAATGGATCCATGGAAAACATTTATTCAGAAATACTCTTTATGAGACAAATTCCGCATTTATAAATAAACTCTGTCTTTAATAAACATAAATAAAAAAGTTTTTAAATGGCCGTGAAAATGTGGATGTCACAAAAAAAGACAGTCAAGACTGTTCTGATTCCGAACTAGTCTCAACCAATATTGGTTTACCCAAGACCAAAAAAAAGACCGGAGTGTCTGAGACTGTAACGCACGCAGATTCGGGCTAGTCAATTTAGAGACAATAAGCGTCAAAAATGACTTTTTGATAGAAGATTATTTATATTAAATAATCTTAACCAAGTTATAGTATATGTCACAAGGGTTCCGTACATATAAAGAACGCCGAAATCCGAGTTATAATGAAGAAGTTATGACTCATCGAAGTTTTACGGCAAAACCGACACGACACCGGGAATCGTAAAAAGTGAATTTTTGATAAATTACTTTTTAGCCTTAGAGATCTAAATGAAAGTTTTCGTATACATTAAACCGAGAGCGTGCATAAAAAGAACGCCAAAATCTGACTTCGTATGAGGAAGTTATGATTTTTCTAAGATTTCGCATAACAGTATACAGCCCGAAAATCGAATTTTATATCGAGCAACTTTTAGCCGAAACAACCTAAATGAGAATTGAATATCTCATTAATAGGAGTTCAACGATAAAAAGACAATCGAAAACGGAGTCCATATGCAGAAGTTATGAATTTTACACGGTCGTTATCAGTGTAATCTTCTCATACTATTAAATTTAAAATCGGTCAAGAACTAGTCGATGTAGTTAAAAGGTGAGTTGTATATCTTGTCAATACCTATGCGTGGATATAAAAAAAAGTCAAAATGGAGCTCGTATGCGAAAGTTACAAAATTTAGAAGTCAGAAGGGTGCTGCTGCGAAAGGGGTGACGTGGCTTAATCTGGATCATTGCTTTCTCCCCACGTCTTGCCACCAGATGGTGACATGTGGCACCAACTCAACGAGTTGAGCCATATTTCAGCCTATAAATACCATGCGAGAGCACCCCTTTTTTCTCATATCATAACCCTTCTCTCTCTCTCTAACTTCTCTCTAAACCTCTCTCAAAGCCTTAGTAACTCCTAATTGCTAGAGGAAAGCCCCGGAGTGCTAGAAGGCTCCGAAAAGAAGAGCTTTCGGCTTGGAAGTTCTGCCCCGCAGAGCCCGGTTCCTAGCCAAACCTCCCGGTAAGTGAGTTATGCTTACCCTACTTCAAGTATAGCTTATGTTTAAGTTCAATATCGTTATTATGAACTTATAAACAATAAATATATTATAAAATATAATATACAAAGTGTTATTATAATATCTTTTAACTACTCGCGGTACGGAGAATCTAGTTTGAAGGGCCGTATAGGGTTGTTGGATTTCAGAAGTGCTATAATGCTAAAATGGTCCTGCCCTCCAGTGTTTCATGTCTGGCCCTTGTCTGTACATAGTGGTTGAAAAGTATTGTTTAACACCCATAATACAATATCGCTCGTAAATAGTCACTATAAATATTAGACTAAAATCTAGCAGTAATGATACTAGGATTCGCTAAAGGAGAATAGAATTGTTAGAAGCGGAGCGCTACCCGAGTTTGGAATCATCACTTTAACAAGTGAGTGCATAGTTACTTTCATCTTACACATAGGTATGAAGTATTTAATATAAATTACGTGTTATGTGTGCATATTATCTATGTTCTTGATAGATGAATGAACAAAATATACATGTTTTATTCTATTTAAACTGTATACGTATTTTATACCTATAATTATAATGGGTAAAGATGGGTAGATGATAATTGAGATGAAAGATGTTATAGATGAGGAGAGATGAAGAATGATAATGAGAAGTGAGAGACGATGAGAAGCCTTGACCAAAGCGTTGGCGCAGTCATCTAGCAGAGTATAGATGACAACCACGGTTTATTCTAGATAGTCCGGTGGAATACTAGCAGGCTCGCAACCTGTAGGTGTTGTGAACGATGTCTTCACCAGATGTACTCTAAAAACCCTGGCAGCTGTGGACTTAGTGCCTCATACACGAACATTTGGCAGCTATGGACTTAGTGCCCTATAAATGAACGTTGGTAGCTGTGGATTTAGTACCCTATAGATGAACATTGGTAGCTATGGAATTAGTACCCTATATATGAACCTTGGCAGCTATAGACTTAGTGTTTGTTAGATATACCCTGGCAGCGATGGACTTCGTGCCTATTCCTTAGGACTATCCTTAGGAATGAATGAGTGGATGATAGATGATTCTTAGGGTAGATCCTTAAGAACTAAAGAAGATAATAGGGATGAGTAATTGGGTTAAATGTGTGTTGATGAAACATAATAACTTTATTATTATGGGTTGAAAACCCTATGTACTCACCACGTTTCCCAACCTGACCCACTCAATTTACTTTTATCACAGGTATCGATACGAAGCTACATTACACTGAGAGATTAAAGGAGATGTAAATCACTAGTGTAAATGAATGTAAGGTCTGTTTATGCTTACGTTTCTGTATTGACGATGACATCCCAAAGTTTTAATATAAACAAAATACATTTCTTCGGAAATGCTTTGATAATATATTTATCATGTTTTCTGGGAACAAATTCCGCAATATTATTCTTTAAAATGAATACTCTGATTTTCAAATAAACATAAATAAAAATTTTAAAATGACCGTGAATTTAGGGATGTCACAGAGACCAACCCAAGACTAATTGTGGTCACATTTGGAGTAGGCAAATGAAATGTTAGAGTTAAAATTCAGTACAAACGAGAACCATAACTTCTTAGTTCTAAAATTGGAGGGATCAGTTTTGGTTTGAATATAATGAGTTCTAGTACATATCATAATGGGTTGTCTAAATAATATACATTTATTTTATATAGTATTTAACAAATAATGATTATTATTCAAAGATAAATTAAATATCATTCTATTTTTTTCTATTTATATTTTTCATATTTGAAATGGTGAAAAATATCATATTTTCGTAAAATTAATAATATTTTAAAATATTTGTCGTTATGTCCCATAGATAAGAATATAAGTGAAAACAAGAGTAAGAGGATATATAATTTCTCTTATTTAAAATACACTACATTATGTATTGAATAATAATTATTCTAAGATATATATATATATATATATATATATATATATATATATATATATATATATATATATATATAACAACGCACGCAAAATTAGAAATGCAACACTTATATATGAATTGTACTTAGAAAATGTGAATTTTAGATGATTTGTATTTTGAAAACATTTTTTAAATAATATTATAATTAAAAATGGATTTCTAGCTATTAAAATCTAATTTATATTATAAAATAAATAAATTTCTTTAGTTAGTTGTAATATTATAACATAAGTTTTTAAAAATATCCAACTTAATAAAATTATGTTTCTCTTTCTTCGGTTTTAACCAAAACCGGTTCAGGTCGAATTTGATTTTTTGATATTGGTTTTCGATTAAACCTAATCGTTTTTAATTGGATTTTGCATATTACAAACAAGAAGTTTCGAATTCAGTTTAGTCGGTTAAAAAACGGGTCCAATTCAAAAACTGGTCTTTTGTTTTTTATTTTCTCGAAAAGTCAAATTCACACGAACCAAATAGTATTTTATTATATTTAGTTTTAAAATATTAATATATCAGGTAAAAATCGATTTTTTAAATCCTATAAAATTCCTGTTTTTTCTGAACATGTTAAAATTTTGGTTTTCTCATAACATGTTAAAATCCTGTAACACATTCTTGTAAATCCAGTTTTAAATAGTTAGATTTTATAAAACCTATTGGATTTTAAAAACTGGTTTAATTTTCTTTTTTGGATTTTTTAAAGAAATGGATCCAGTTTGTACACTTCCATCTCTATATATAGGGGCGTGTTTTTGGATGGATCGTTTTGTTCTGATCCAATCAAGTAAATCCAAATAGATTTCTATTTTTCAAAAAATGGATCTGAACAGTCCAAACTAAATTCGAATCCGATTCGATCCAACCAAATTACAATTCGGTTGGATCAGTTTTTACAATTTGGATTTTTAAGAGGCGATACATTTAAAATATATATAACTTAAATATTTGTCAACTCTATAAAAGTATCTAAATAAAAAACTTTTTAATTATGAATTATAATTTATAAACAACTATTAATAAAAATTTATTATAGTTTAATATTTCATTGACAAAAAACTTTTGATAAATACATATTGGATGAAAGTTTCTAATAATTAAAAAAAACAATTTATTAAATTTATAAATGACTAAAAATAAATTATAAGTTGTTATTTAGTTTTTTTATACTATCTTATTTCTTTTTTATAAACTAAAACCAATCTAAAATAATATTTATGTTTAGCTTAAATTAATCAAGAAATAATATCCTAACCAAATACTTCAACTCAAATTATCGAACTAAATAATTCAATTTTGACCAAATACTAATCCGTGTATCTGTTTACCATAAGCCCGAAATGATTTTACTTATGGCCCATAAGTAAAAAGATCTGCTTTTTATGTAGACGGCATATTTTGGTGGGCCGAAATTAAACTAATACTTTTAGACTTTTACTTTACCTATTTGTATAGTTTAATCATTTCAGCCCAATTAAATGCAGGCGTGGTATTTTCATTCCCCCGTATATAAATTAAATCTTTAGGGTTCTTCGATCACAACTCATTCAAACTTTGCAGCCGCTCTATCGACTCTAACGCACAGCAGGTAATATTGTTCTCAAGTATTATTTCTAAAAATTCCTCCGTAGACTTAGATTTGTGCCAGTATTGGTCGATTTCAGTTGCATCTTTATGATGATATTCGTAATTGATGTAATCATTCTATTGTTTGCGCTTCAAAGTTGAGATTTTTTCTACACCGATTGTACTAATTGAAGATGTACATTGTGTATTCGTCGATGCAATTCTAATTATCTTATATTTGCTATGATTTGTTTGTGTAATTTCAGCTTCTGAAAGATGGAGTCACAGATCAAGCACGCAGTGGTGGTGAAAGTTATGGGAAGAACTGGATCAAGAGGTCAGGTGACCCAAGTGAGGGTGAAGTTTCTTGATGATCAGAATCGTTTTATCATGAGAAACGTCAAGGGACCCGTCAGAGAAGGTGATGTTCTTACCTTGCTCGAGTCCGAGAGGGAGGCAAGAAGGTTGCGTTGATTTTTTTTTAAAACTATTTTTCATATTCGTAAGCTTTCTTCGTTTTGATTTCGTTGTTATGTGAGACTCGGTTTTGAAAGTTGTTTGAGTGAAATTATTTGGTAATGTTAAGTGTTATTGTGTTTGAATTTAGAAGTAAACTTTTGAGTTTTGATATACCTTGTTAGGGTTGCAGATTTTGAATGGAGAATTGATCAATTGCCTATTTGTTATATGGTTTCATGATGAGGTGTATACTATTGAACCTTTTCATAGAAGTTTCTGTGATAGCTTTTTATTTTATTGGACTGAATAAAACTCATGTAGGTTTTGAGCGACTTGTTGAAGAACTTTGTAGTAGTAGACTAGTAGTAGTAGTTGGTTTAAGGAGAAATTTATTGAAATGCAATTTTGTTGAATGAGATGACTAAGCATAATTCTAGTGAACATAGTGCTCCAAAACCAATCGAAGGGAACAGCTGCAATTCTATGTTTATATCGTTTTGGTTTTATTAAAAAAAATGAGAAGTTTGTTTTCGGATGACAATGCAAATTGCTGATTTGTAGTTTCACTTCTAAATAAATAATATAATGTTTACCATTATAGTGTCTTACCCTAAACCACATCAATCAATTGGTTTTGCCTAACTTACCGGGTTTTGTCAAACTCATCTGCAAAATCGTTAGAAATTTATTTGATTATCCTTAATTTTATTTATTGTTCTACTTAAATACCTTCAATTTAGATATTGTTTTATTTAGGGGTGAGCATTGGAACCGGATACCTGTTTAGGGAACCAAAACCGCCTCTGGACCGCCGGTTCCAGAACCGGAACCGTCATTAGCGGTTCCGGTTCCTAAAGTATTGGAACCGTCTTAAGCGGTTTCAGTTCCGGTTCTCATTTTTTCGGAACCGATACCCGCTGGGTACCCGTTGGAACCGGTTTATATATATATATATATATATATATATATATATATATATATATATATATATAAAATGTAGCTTTTATATTAAAATGAATATAAAGTAATTTAATTACACAAATGCAACTTTTAAACCCCCACCGTCCACCGAGGATATGAATACTAATACTGAATAAGCCAAATTTTTTTTTTATCAACCAATAATATACATATATAAAGCATCGAATACGTTGCAACTTGTGTTGGTTTATATCAAATACAGTGGATGTTAAAAACGAATTAATAGTAAGCTAGTAATCAATGACTATATATGTAAACAGAATGTAAGTAAATGATTGTGAAAAAAACTCAAAAAGAAAACATGGTTTCAATATTCCAATCCCACATCGACGGTGGTAACTGGTAAGGAAGAAAAAGAAAGACCACTCTTTATAAATGGGGAAGTCTTGTAATGCGTCAAGAGGAAAGGCAATGAGAGCCTTCCTTGTGAGCTTTCAGGGGTCTTTATACGACTTAAATAGCTTGAGTTCAACCATTTCTGAGTAATACGACATTACTTTTTATTGAGAATATTTTAAAAGTTTTTTGAAACCGGGTACCCGGTTTTGGAACCGGTTTCTACCGGTTTCGGGACCGGTTCCAAAGTCTAAAGAACTAATATAGGCGGTTCCGGTTCCGGTTCTAATATTTTAGGAACCGGCGGTTCCGGTTCCGATTCCAAGCAATTTGGCCGGGTACCCGCTTTTGCTCACTCCTAGTTTTATTTCAATATGTTTAGTAAGGAAAATATAAAAAAGTAAACTACATAAGTCATCTGGTTTTGCCTAACTTAGGTGCTGTTTGTTTAAAAAAAAAAAAAACTCTTCAAACCATTTTTTGCTGCGCGGCGCAGCACACGCGCAACACTTTTCCTCTCGCAGCAGTTTGTTTTTTTGGAAGACTTCAGATTACAAAACCTCTGCGCGTGTGCTGCCTGGCGCAACACTTGACTTACCTCTTCAAACCTCTTCAACTTTCATTTTTTCCAAGTATTTTTTTTTTAAATTTTGGTATAACTTATTTTTTTTTACTTTTATTTTTTTTAAAGCTTTGATTTTTTAAAACTTTTTTCAAGAATTTAATACAATTTTTTATTGTATTTTCCACAAATTTTTTTAACTTGATTTAAAAAAAAAAAAAAAAAACTTTGATTTTTTAATTTTTTTTACCGTTTCTGTTAATAATATTTTCAATTTCAGTTGCATCTTTTTTAACCTGTGTAATTTTTTACGAATTTTGTAGACATCGTTTGTAAAATTAGTTTATTTAAATTTCTGTTTACTGCAGCAATCTGCAGATGTTAAAAAACAAACATGCTTCTTATTATAGGCTGCAACCGTTTGTTCCACCTCTTCTGCTACAGAGGATTGCAGAGGTGGTCCGCAGACTTCATGAATTTTCTCTTCGAAAAAACAAACAGCACCTTACAGTCTTTTGTCTTTGTCCCTATCAAGATTTTTTCACTTGGATAATATATATATATATATATATATATATATATATATACACACACACACACACACTTATGTTATTATGAAATATTGGTGGGACCCATCCCCACACCGTACACTCCCACACTCTTCCATACTTATTTCTCTTTGGCTTTTCCTTCCCCTTCTACATGTTCACCCTTCATTGACGATGTCCACCTTTACCCATTACAAGATGGTTGGAATTACAATGAACATGAAGACACCTCTCCAATATTATTAAGAACCTCACATATCACAGGATATAAGAAAATAACATTCATAATCAATATATGGTGGGATCCCTAACGAGTATCCCCCGACCTTCCCAAACTAAGATCTTGATTCAATCATTTGCCACTTTCAAGTTTACTGTCACTAAATGCTTGTGAAAACTTTTGAGCTTGAGCTTATCACAACATTTCTTTTCTCTTACAAAAAACTCCAATGACATTTAGTAAGTTTGTAAGTGTCTCAAAAAACCAACCACAGTTTATGTTCTTTTTCGAAACCGCAACAAGTGTTGGTTGAAGTTGATGAGCAAAACACTGAACACAATAAGCAGATGTAGTTTTTTTTTAAGATTAGAGTTTTAAGGTCATTAACATCACCCTTATATTGCTAGCTCAATCATATCCCTAACCTCGAATTTTAGATGGACATAACGAATACTCTGCAAGCAAAGAGTAAATTGCTTTTTTAAGAGATAAAGTTGTGGTATCAACGACATGTACAACACCGAGAAACCTTTTAACTATGTCTCCTTTGTTATCTACATACTAGAAGCACATAGACATTTGCTCTTTATGAGTTATTAATGAATTTAGTTGTTTCTTTTGCACAAGAATTAATGAGATCTTTTTGAATGGAAGGGGATGTCATTTGTACGTTTTTTTGGAGCATTGTTCAATACAACTTTATCACCTTCTTCATTATGTTGTGTTAACCATTCAAAGAGTTCGAGAAAGTCCCCCTTATTACTTGATCTTTGACTTTCATCATGACCCTGAGTTGGCGACCCTTGATGTAAAAGATACCTCATATAGTGCAAGCAAACAAGTGTGGTATTCTTTTTGGGATTTTGTAGACTGATGGTCAAAAGCACTTTTGTAATATATTTTTTGGGTTTGGTAAGCATCTAAAACTTTTCTCTAGCTCGATTATGAATATTATTAATAGATCTAACATATTTATCAATCCTATTTGATATATTCCAACTTTTAAATTCGTTCGTAACAAAAGCATCTCTACCTTTTCCATTGAATTCATCATTGTCTCTGAATAAGTGACATATAAAACAAAATGTTGCATCTTTTTCAATACTATATCTAAGTCATTTATGTTTATCAAACCAAGTGGGAATAAAGCGACAAATATAGCCTCCAAAATCTGTTTGAGGAAACGGATGACTACGCGGTTGGCAATGACCTTTTTGCATACATTCTCTCCTTACTGCATCTTGGACGTTGGGATGATAATCAATGATATTCTTTCTCAAGCCAGGATCACATGGAAGTGTAGTTACATCAAATTGACTTTCTCTCTCCCTAGATGGAAATTTTGTGTTACCATGTGTGATATTATCGGGCGTCGAGGAAACCATCGTGAGTTTTGGTTTCTTTTGAGCATTGACAAGCCGATCTAATGTCCTATGTTTCTTTTTGCATTTTGATAAATCATTTTCATCGTCATTCATTGTTATCATTAAAATAAATTTAACCTAAGTAGGCTTACACAATTAATAATCTAGAGAAAAAAACATAATTAGAAGCTATTATAGTTAATAATCCATAAAAAAAAACATAACGAGAAGATATTATATTTATACTGACCAAAATTAAATTAGTAATATAAATCATGCTTAATTGTACCATTCTAATGTTGTATATCTCCTCTCCCTATACTAATAATAGAGTAATTGTTTTGCCACGTGTCACCATATTAGGTCTCATAATTAATGTCATCTCACTTGTCAACCTATTGATTATCCATTTCAAATTTCAAAATTTAAATTTCTTACTCTAATTACATTAAATTAATAACATTAGAATAAAAAATAAAATAAAATTAATACAGATTACAATGTGATATAATTTCACGTATTTATTTGAATCAACGATTATAATTTTATATAACTAAAAAAATATCTATTAGTAATTAATAATTTATTTAAAATAAATGATTATCAATTTTGAGTTTTTATTATGAAAGTTTAATTAATTTTGTAAACGTGGTTTCCACATGTTATAAACTAGTATATTTATATAATGTATAGACGTTTATGAGTCTAATGGAAATTTAGTTTTTTAAATACCACTCGCTTTTACGTTTTAACAAAGAAAATGAATGACACATTCACCAAGAATTACAAACAATACATGTATTTTCTTTATCATTTTTTATCATTATTTTAATAGTAACACCTATCTAACATAATAACCAACAAAGTAACTTCATTATTTCTTTATACATTCACAAACACACACAAGTGAACAAAGAATCGATTCAAAATTCATAGAGAAGCCAACATGAGAGTTAAAGAGGAACTAACTTGTAGTTTGTAGAGCAAGAGGTTATGAGTTAGAGACAACCTTCTACAGACGGAAAGAGCCGACGTTCCTCACTTTTTTCTGTTGAACTCACTAGTGACTAGAGATGCAAGACCGTGTCCAACGGTTAGGGTTTTTTTAGGTTTTGATTTTCTAGATTATTTTCTTACCCTTTAGTCGGTTTTATAAACACTGTGATAGATATAGAGTTTATGTTTTCTTTTTGTAGCTTTTATAATTTTGGTGATAAATTCGTACTTGAATAGGACTTGTGACATTTTTTTTCTATTTTTCGTTAGTTTTTTAATAATGACAATTATTTAAAAAAAAATAAATTTTTACATTGCGCTGCTAGGAAGAAATCTCATTTTTTAAGTTTTAAATTTTAGTTTGGGTATTCAAGTAATTATATATATATATATATATATATATATATATATATATATATATATATATATATATATATATATATATATATATATATATATATATATATATATATATATATAGACACACACACTAAGGCTTTTGATTGTATATTGTTTTGTACACCTTTGTATTTAGGCTTTATGCTAAATAGCCCATTGTATGTATTGAGCTCAAACTCATGTATTATACGTATATAATTAGTGAAAAGGTGTGGCACCACCCTTTATGAGAAATTAGTGATTGTAACATGGTATCAAGCTTCCAACTTTAACCCTAGCCGATCCAAGTAGCGTAATTCACCATCACGGTCGTCCCTATCGATCTAAGCTCCTCTAATCTCATCGATAATCTTCTTCTGTCTCTCCCCCTTCGTCGATCACTCAAACATGACTGGAACACCAGCCGAAGGTTCCTCCAAATCGACACCTAATGATAAGATCTATGGCATCACCAACATAAAATCGTATGTACCTCTCATTCTTGACTTAGATTAGTTCAATTCTGATGCACAGAAAGAGCTCTTTAAAACTCATTGTATTAGATATAAGGTCTTAAATCATCTTGAAAACATACCCAACCCTATTCCGGATCTAGATGATTGGGACACTGTTCACAATATTGTCAAATAATGGCTTTATGGTACTCTTTCTCAACCCATTCTCCAATCCATTCTCAAGACTGGCACAACTTCTGCTGATGTGCAGACCACTATTGAAGTCTTATTTCATGAAAACAAAAAGACCAAAGCTATTACAGTTTTTTGGACCGGTCTCGTGGTCTTTGCTTACGCTTTTTTTCTATTCGGTTCGATTTTGGTATTCTTTAGTTTTTTAGTTTTGGTTTTGAGTTTTTCAGTTAAAAAATGTGATTAACATCAAAATTGTACAATAAGATTTACTAAAAACAATACACTAAACTTTAATATAAAAGGGGAAGAAATTGGGTAATGAGTGACTAAAATATGTAACTAACACAAAATGATATGTATATAAACTTTGACTTTCAATTTGTTTTAGACCGCTTTTGGGTCATTTTTGGATTAGTCTTGTGTCGGTCTCCAAACGGTCTGATCTTTTTTGGGACCAATCTTAAACGGTCGTTCTTGTTTTTTATCGGTCCTAGATTGTCTGGGGCTGGTCTTTTTCATGACCGGTTTTTTTCGGCCCGCTTTTGTTTTAAACCGGTTAGGTTTTGGATCTTTTTTCAAGTTAGGTCCGACACGAATAATGACTAAGTGGTAGGGTGTATGAACCCCACTTGAACGTGGGTCCATTCTATATATTAATCCAAGATAAATTAGTTAAGCCTTTTTACATCCCCATTTAGATTTCTTTGTTACCCACTTATAAATTTCTAGACAATATCTCTTTCTCCTTTTTTGGAACAGGTCTCTCATCCATTTCTCTCCTAAACTAGCCACTCATTTAGATTTCAGTGTTTATATTTGTTAGTTTTAATTGTTATTCATATTGTTTTTAGTATTAATTGTTATTTATACGTTTAGTTTATAACTAGCTCATATTTGTGGAATCATTTGGAAAAGATGCAAACATGAAAAGATTCATTTTCTTGATTTATGTAGTTACTGGGATTTATTAGTTTTAATGTTTTTTTTTTCTAAGTTTTAATTGTTTATAAAAACTTCTCCATAGACGACCCAAGTTTGAACAATGGGGGCTTTGGACAGGGATGACTAGAAGTTAGACGTAAGTAATTATAAATGTTTATTAAGTACCTCCCCATTGTTTGCAAAGCACCTCCACATTTTCAATTATCAATAATAAAAATATATTTTTTAGTCCTTTATAATAAAAATCATTCCTTATAGTCACTTATAACAAAAAATTCAAGGATGCATCATCGAAAAAATAATAATTAACCAGATCATCTAAGGAGCCCATGTCAACCAGCCCCAACGGCCATGTAGAAGGTCAATCACATAACACTAACAATATTTTAGATGTGTAAGAGATTTGAATGTTTTGAACATTGTACCTCATGTGTGAAATCCCAATACTCAACCCCTAAGCTACCATCACAAGGATGTGATGCATCATCAAAGAGTTTTTCTTATAGTCCTTTATAACGACTAATTTGTAACAAGTATATTATTAAAAATAAGCACATAAATAATTGGTACTTTCCATAAAAAGTTGCATAGTTTTTTCTATTTTGAGATGTCTAGCATTAATAGCAGTGTGTACTTGTGGAAGTTATTGTTTGTTTAAATGAGCAAGTGGGAGGGAAGGACAAACACAGCAAAAGGCAATGTAACATTTTTTTGTTCTAGAGCAACTTGTTTCCTAGCTAATTATAGATATCATGTATCCCTGAGTAGCCCTAATATGTATCCCTAAGGTTACACTGCGTGGGTTAGGGTGGGTGGAGAGGGGAAGCTTTCATGGGCAACTTATGATGAGGGTATTCATGTCTTTTACACAGATAAGGCCGGGAGAGAATCTCTGTCCCACCATTTTGTGTGGGACAAAATTGAAAAAGACTGTTAATATTCTTTTTTGTACGTTTCTTTATGTTAATTCTTAAAAAAAATTATAATAAATAGCTTGTTCGCTTCTCTCATAATTTAAAATTCATAAATTTGTGTTTTTGAGCATTTCGTTGATCATTTACGCATTATTACAAAGTTCAAGATGAATGTGAGCACATTTATGTATACTCAAACTTTAGATTAAATCAAGAAGATTTCATCTTAATCTCATTTCCCTTCTTTTGTTTCAGGCACTTGGTTGGATGCATAGAAAATTCAGCAAAAACAATGATCAACAAGCCAAAAATGTTTCCACAAGTACTTACTTTTTTAAGCTTTACAATAATTTCTATTTACTTCAGATAATGTCAATGAAACAAAAATTATAATTTTTCGTCCTACCAAAAAATGTGGGATAAAGACCATGCTAACATGTCAAAGTAGTCACTATAGTAAAAGTTGTTAAAGTTGAGTGCCATTAGTGAAACTTTTTGGACTAAACTTTGACACTTAATATTCTACTAAAGTCACTAGACTTTTACAACTTTTTTCCATTGTGACATTTTTACTTGTTATATAGCAAGTCAAAGTGATCGACATACAAAAAAATTGTCAAACATAGGTTACTTTCATCAACTATTTTGATTGACAATTGCTAAAATATAGTGACTTTTCTATATATTGCCCAAGATTTAAAATTTAATTGCAGGGAAATCCTATTCTTGTTTCTCAACACTATGGGGACTTGAAGAACAACAATATTATCATGAACCAAATAGTGAAGTAAATGAAGAAGAAACTGTTGACATGAGCCCTGAATTCTTTCACAGCTTTCTTGCAATTGGAACTCTTGGTTCAATATTAGTATCAATTACTGAAGAGCCCACGACACCAAAAGTTGAAATGTCATTTGAAAGTGAAACTGAGGAAGAACTTTTTGTAATGAAGTTAGAAAAGATAGATGAAAAGGAAATCAAAGGCATGGATACCAAAGAAAATAAAAGTATAATGAAAGAATATTCTGAAATGCCAGCAAGGAAACAAAAGACAATAACTGACACCCTTTTCAAGAAAAATGCCACGTCATACAAGAGATCCCGAAAATTAGAGAGAAAGGAGAAAACAAAAATCCATGCCTTGAATTTTATGAAGAAAATGGTGAAAAAGGTTATTAATTTCACTAGTGTGAATGCTAGTTTTTGTGATTCAACTGAGAAGAAAGAAACCAAGGTATAAGTATCAATAGGGATTTATAAAATTAAATCATATATTTTATGAGAAATTTTGAGGTTTAACTAGTTATACTTTATCTTATTCCACTCAAAGAATAGAGTTTTTACAAAAAAATTTCCAAATTTAACGTGATATAATAGGTCAAAATGGTTGATTTAGAAAAATATTGGTGAAGCCTCATATATAATCATATAACATAACAGGTAAAAGTGGTTAAACTTGGTAAGATGTCTAAAACTTTTATCGTTTTTTATTGGAAAATATTAAAGTATGTGTGGCTAAATTGCAAAACTGCCCAAAATATAATGGTGTTATTGTAATTTTACCACTGTAATATATCTTGTATTATCTTTTACAGATATTTCGAAAGTCAAGAAAAGTCCACCCTGAAGAAGCTAATCCTCTTGATGTTAAGAACGTGTATTATGATGAACAAATGATATTAGAGGATGAAGGCAACATAAATCCTCTTGATGGAATGTTAAAGAAAGAAATAGTTATTGGAGAAAAAGCACACTGGATTAAAACTGATGAAGAATGTAAGTTCAAATTTCATTTTTTAACTGTTGCTTATAAGATTACTCACTTTTTTTTTTTAATTATTTGCATTGTAGATTTTGTGCTGGAGTTTTAGAAGGAGAAGATTGGAAAATATAATTATTTGTCAAGTTTTCTATTCCTTGAAAATGGAGTTTAGTTGTGTGGATTATAAAGCTAGTTATAGACTTATAGTCACAAATTTTAAGAATAAAGATAATTCTGGATAATAAGTAAGAATAATCTATGTATGTATGATGTGTTTTCCATAATTATTAAATATTGAACCTACATGTTGTAGATTAAAGACTCAAATGAATTATTCGTTTTCTAATCACAAATGAATTTATGTTTTCAGCAAAAAAATTCTATGGAAACTGTTGTTCATGGGAAAACTAAATGAGCTAAAGTCGGTGTTTTTTTTTATTACTTTTGAAAATTTCAAAAAAGCCATGTGATTTGGTTTTTCTTCAGTATAACCACCGAAAAAATTATTATTATTTTTTTAACCATAGAGTTTGTTTTTTTTTTCAACAAAATCAGTACATAAAACTTTGAATTCTATAAAAGCCACAATCCAATTTGGAGTTTGTCCACTTTAACTACTTGAAGAAATTTGTCTTTTCGATTTAACCATTCAAAGTTTGATTTTTTGAATAAAAGCATCTTTAACCTAAAAAGTAATCTTCCGTTTGTTTTTTTGCAACTCATTAATGGAAAAATCTTAAAGAGTGTTTTTTTTTAAATAATAACAAACCTTAAGAGTGCTTTTTTGAAAATAATAACAAACCCCAAGTGGTTTTTACGAAATTTTCTAATTCCTTTCACTTTTTTACTAACAATAAAAAATCGTTAAGCTATTCTTATAAATAAAATTTTGAACATCATTGATCATACTCATAATTAACAATAACATTGTGAGTAGATTATATCGGTAGTGGCTCCTCCATCAACACTCCACCAACATTCATCCGCCATGATCTATCAACCAGAGGTGCTAACTCTCTACAATTATTACAATATAAATATTTAAATTAACAAAATTAATAAAAAAAAATTAAGAAAAGGAAGAACTTACTTACTTTAAGTCATGGCTTACAACGAGTATAGTTAATTCTTTTTTTAAATCCATGAGTAGCTTAACAACATCCGCACGTGCTTTCCAATCTAAATCATAAATGTAAATTAAAAACTTTACTTGTAAAAAAGTCAACCAATATTATCCACAAAGTCAAAGGAAAGATAAAGTTGATAAGTTTTTTATTTTCCATACCAAGTCCAGCTAGAGGTTCATCAAGGACAAGTAACTCCGGAGTATGTACCTAAGTAGGTCAAAAGTCAAAGTCAAAGTCAAAATATGATATTGACCAAAATATGGAAAAGAAGTAGGTAAAAGTGATTACTAGTTGAATAGCAAGAGCAAGGCGACGTTTGTAGCCACCACTTAATGAGTTTGGATTTTTATCCAAAGAAATACCATTTAATCCAACCTAACATTTTAAAAATAAATAAATATTTTGTAAACATGAATATTTTAAAAATATGGTAAAGTAAAAAGTACCGAAGTGATAGCTTTCTCAAGTCGTGTAGCAATAAGTTGTTTAGTTTTAATGTCAGTCTTCTGTCTAGGCAACCCAAATGTAATTTCATCAAAAACATTATCTGCCACAAAATACCTGTTACACAATAATTCTATCATAAATCATTTCAATAAATTAAAGTAACACTTAGAAAATTAAAAAAGAAAAAAAGTAATAAATACCTTTCAGGAAACTGAAAAACAATACCAACTCTTTCTGGAGATAGTAATACAGGAGGCTGATTTGGAGTACCATTTTCAGTGTATCTTTGAATGTAAATTGAGCCTGAAGTTGGTTTAGTTAAACCTGCAATAAGCTGTATGAAATAATTAAAAAAAAAAGTAAAGAAAAAAAAAAAGAAAAAAATAATAGTATGGGAATTAATTAACCTGTAAAAGAGTAGTTTTTCCACTTCCACTTCGCCCAAAAATCAAGCCGAAACTGTAACAAACAGAGATGTATTTTACTATTTTGTATTTAATTTTAATATATGAATAGGAAATACAAATGTGGAATGATCTCAAAAAGATGAAAATGTGTAGGGAAAAAATAAAAGAGTAAATTACACGAATGGTCCCTATGGTTTAGGGTAATTTGCACGTTTGGTCCCTAACTTATTTTTTTAACTCGAAAGGTCCCTACTGTTTTTGTTACGCACTTGGTCCCTGTCTTACCTAAAAAGACTATTTTGCCCTTGATTTTTTAATTTATTTAAATAAACACGCCCCCAACCCCACCCCTCTCACCATACCTTGCCTGCCCCCACATTTTTCCCTATTTAAATAATAGTCTTTTTAGGTAAGACAGGGACCACGCGCGTAACAAAAACAAACAATAGGGACTTTCCGATTTCAAAAAATAAGTTTGGGACCAAACGCGCAAATTACTCCAAACCATAGGGACCATTCGTGTAATTTACTCAAAAAATAAAAAGAAAAAGAAAAAAGTTGTATTGTATGTACCTTTTCTCTTGAAGAGTAAAAGTAATGTTATTTAGGAGGTTGAGTTGAGTTCCAGGAGGTCTGTATTTAATATCCTTTATCTATAATAATAAAAACAAATACAATTGTGTAACAAAGATGAAATCAAACATTGGAAAGTTGAAAACGAATTGAGACTTACTTCAAAACATGAGTGGTTGCATGAGACATGAAATGTTTGATTCTTTGTGACCTTGACACTGTTAAAAAAAAAGAATCAATTGGAAAATGTGAATAAGTGAAATGAATTAAGGGTATGTTTGGTAATATGCAATGCAATACAACAAATATTAACAGTTCTTCACTTTTTCCTCAAAGAACCCCAAGAGTTCAAGGCTCCAAGACATTCCAATGAGCTCGAAAGCATTGATATGATTAGGTGATTCTTGATTTTCTACTGCCTGAAACAAGAAAACGTTTGATTTACTTGTTGTCTTGTATAACACAGAACCTAAAAATAAGTACTTTTCTTGCCCTTTGTATGCTTTGGGAATAAAAACCCTAACCTAGGTTTTCTAGAAATCAACAAGATAGATGCGATTCACACCTTAATCAGAGAAGGAGGTTGTGTTGGGACTGCCGGAGATGATGAAGGATTGAGTGTCCGGTGTCGATAAAGGAAGCAGTGGCGATGACGAATGAAGGACTACAGGGACAAAATGAACTTGTACAGAGTAATTGAAGGTATTATATAAGCATCAACGACATTGAATGTATCAGAATTGAACATATTATGGGCAGCTTATCACAAAATTGAACATGGTCTGGGGTCGAAGGTAACAGAAAACAGGGAACCAAAATCAGATTAACATTCACAGAAACAGATTCACATTCACATTCACAGAAACCAGAGAACCAAATCCGATGCATCAATTCACTGATCAAAGTGGTTGTCCAGATTTTCAATGGAGAAATAAGAACATATTTCATGGCCTGGGTTCGAAGGTAACAGAAAGCAAAGCAGGGGTCGAAGAAAAAATTTCGTATATCTCCTATCTTGTAGATAAGAACAGATTCTAGATGGGAAATTGAAGAAACACGAATCCAGCGAAAAAGAAGAAAGAGCGACATCATGAAAAAAAATGAACGAATGCAGGAAGAAACAAACCTGTAGCTGTAGGGTCGAAGGTAGCTGTGGGGGTGTGGCGCCCCGGCCGGTGGCTTCACAGGAGAGAGGAGATGTAGCGTCACTGAAGCGTCTTTTGTTGTGTCGCTGCTGTACAATTTCTTCTTACCACCCCCCCCCCCCCCCCCCTCACAGTAATGTCCTATTAATTTTCCTTAATAATATTTTAATCAATTTGTCATCATTTAATATGGATATGGGTAGAAACATAAGTAAAAGAAAATGATAAGTGGATATTTAATTTCTCTAGTATTAATTAGGTTAAGAGTGTACGGTATGGGCGGAACCGGCGTTATGGGTGACATGACACCTAATAACGGTGCCATAACAGGAGGAACACCGCCCTCTAACACGTTATGATGAACATGGGAGGTAACGTCGATTTTTTGCATGTGTTTTTACTTCAACAGTCATAATTTCGACCGTTTTAAACAAACGGTAACATAAAAAAGAAAAAAAATCAAGTTTTATATATACTATCACATAACCTATATTATTTTTACCTACAAAACACAGACTTCTCTCAACTACATATTTCTTTCAATATTTCAAAACCAAAATATGGATCATTTTGATCCGGCCCATCCGTACAACGATGATAACAACGAAGACGATTTGTTCAACCAGAGACATCGGAATATTTACATAGAGTGATTGATATTCAAGATCAGCAAACACAAGCAACTCCGTGAAGACTTGGCGGATTACATCTATGTTGGTCACGAAGATGAAGATGAATACTTTTAGGCCAACAAATGTAGGTTTTATCATTTTTTTTTTGTTTTTTAGGTTTTTAAATATTTTTGTGTTTTGTTGTAATTTTTTTAATGTTGTTTTTAATTTAAGATTTATTAAAATTTTAGTTTTACTTTTCAAATGTTATTTTTAATTTATGATTTAAGTTATATGATAAATATAAATAATATGATATAAATAAATAAATAAATAAAACAAATTCGAAATATAGAAAAAAAAACATAAAAAATAAATAAAAAATAAAATAGAAAATAATTGGTGTTATCACATGTTATTAGATGTTGCCCATTTTCACATTAGGTGTTATAACATTCATGTATGAATAGGATGCTGACATGACACATTTTAGGTGTGATAACATGTAATACTAACATGTTATCCACACCTAGTAGTCTAAGAGTAAAGATGACAAACATCAACCCAACCCACCAACTCAACCTAAAGTTAGTATGTTGGATTGAGATTTTCAACCTATTTAGGTTAAATGGGTCAACCCACCTAACTCATTTAATTAAATAGGTTGGGTTGAATAAAAGTTATCAATCAATTTTCAACCCATCAACCCATTTAACTTTAATATATATATTTAATTTAATAATTATTTAAATATTACCCTGTATTAATCTAAGTATTAGTTTATAAATTATAATGTTGTAATGTTATTTTTTTTAAATGAAATCCTAATTCTTATATTTTTTCTTTGCGCCCACAATACTAGTCACTCTTCCAAATCACTTCGAAATTACATATCTTTAATGTTATTTGAACAATTTCTTTGTATTTTGTGAATTAGGATTGTGTTTTTATTATACTTTGAAAGTTTATTTAAGTTTGGAACTAAGTTAAGTCGTGTAATATTTAGTTATTTTATTTACTTTTTTATTTTAAATGAGTTAACTCATGTTTAACCCATTTATTAAATATGTTGGGTTGAGAATTACATAAACGGGTCAAGCCGGTGACAACCCATTAATCTGAAAGGTTGGGTTGGGTTGGAAATATCCACCAATTTAAATAAAAAGGTTAGGTTGGGTTGAAGTATTCAACCCAATTAATAAATGGGTTGAACCCGAACCCAACCCAGATCGACCCATTGTCAGCTCTAGTTAAAAGGGTGTTGACGTTCATTTACAAAGTCAAAAAGTTTTTTATGTATAATGACTTATGAAATTGAATAATCTAACCCTTATAAATATAGTATTTACAAAAAATACCTTTTTTTTGTAAACTAACCACTTTTTCGGAATGTAACTTTCTGAAGACGTCTTTGGAATTTCGGAGTAGTATTCTGGACACTCGTTCCGATTTCTTTTTTGTACTATTTGCAAAAATAAATGTAATGTTTGCAAAAATAAGTTTTTTTTTGTATAACGTTTGTTCCTATAAAATCTAAATTGCAAACGTAATCTTAAAAATCAACACAAAACTAATAAATACATAAACTTAAAGGATTTGTTTAATAGTAATATTACAATGTTCAAATTGTCTTTATCCTTGTACCCTAAAAAAATTTTATCAATCGTTTACGATATGACATTGCTCATAAACCGTTTTTACCTTCTATAAAATATGATTTTCCGGTGATCAACATCTTGAGGAACCAACACAAAAACACCCCACAATCCCCTCTACTGTCAATCTGTTATGGTACGTTTGGGGCCTTTTCGAGGGTCCTGTTGAAACACTCAAGTGGGATTGCATTCGGTTGGTTCGGTACCCCAGTAGTTGATACTCACTAGCAGTATGTGGATGCGAGCACTCATACCTATAAACCATTCATCTTCTTCTGAAAAGTAGCTGCTCTTCCAGTGACTATCGCATATAGTCATTTTGAATGTCTTCAAATCCAAAGCATCCAAAAACCAATGAGCAATTTGTATATTGATTGGGATGTAAAGCAATAAAATTAATTAATCATTAAATAACATTATATTTTAATTTACTGCTACTTAGGTAAATGAATTTGTCGGCCATATCACTCAAATCAAATACATCAGTGTTGAAAGCTATCGGCACAACCGTCCACCGAGCATCCGCTTTACGCTCTACCATCATTGAGATCCACATCATGATGTGCTGACAATCAAGAATTTGCATTAAATTAAGTATTGTTGTTAGAAACGTAGTATGTAATGAGCATATAATTATATAACTTACATCGCATTCCAACCAGCCTGTGTGACTATCTGCGTATAAGCGCGTCCAAAATTCAGCATCGCAATATCGGTAAAAAACGGTGAGAAAATAACAGTGAACCATCCCGTTCTTTATATAGATTGTGTACGGTAGACTCTAAAAGATCGTCCAACGGTGTTGGTTATGGCCATGCAACACCTTTCCTCTTCATTTGTATCCATGGGGACTTACCATATGGACATAACCTTTTGGCTTAGAGAACACCTAAGAGGTGTTGCTGCAGGCGTTTGGTATTCATCCCTTGGAATCTCATTTACATCGGACGATTGAATACGTGGAGAAGGCTGCTCAAGGTCGTGACTCAACGGTTGTTCGGGTGTGGCTGACCCATAATCATGCTCCCACATGTCATTGTACTTTGTGGTACCATCATCTTGCATAATAAGTGCATGTACGGTTCAATAGTTTTTAATTAAAAATAATGCAAAAACATAAGGAACATTAAGTTAAATAAAAAGTGTATGGGAGTGAAATAATTAACAATGTACCTCAAGCCCCTTCAAGGTACCAACATCATCCTCAGGAGTCTTATTGATAAGTTTTACAAACATGGCTAAAGTAGCCTCATGCTCCGCTAAGCGTTTATCCTGTGACCTCATATGCTCGCGACATTCACTAAGCTCGTTTTGCAATTGACAGACCTCATTTTTCAAGTCAATAATAGGTAGGTCCCTATCAATTGATGGTTCAGAGACCGACGGTGGTGGTAGTGGCGAGTGAGATGAAATATCAATATGTGCCTTCTTTTGTCTAGGCTCATGGGTAGGGGAGCCTTTCAGCGATGGTGTTAGGGAAGGTGCCTTGTGAACTTATGTGTTGGGAAAATAAGGGCGGTCAATCGTTGTTAAGCTAACTATCCATCATTCAGCCCGACTCTCATCTTTTGTCGGCTCCAACTTCTATACAAGTTTGGTATCCTGCTAACAAAATTATTAAACTATAAATAAACATGAATTATACATATAAAGAAAATCTTATTATATATAAGTAACCATACGTCGTCGATTGTTATAAACTGGTTGCAGTGAGTCTTTTGTAAAGGCCTCAGTTTCGACCATGCAACATCCCGATGGATCACATTTTCTTGCCGGGTACCCAAAAAACTGCTAACGGGAAAAGTTTCAAGGATCCATATCTGAAAAAATAATTTATTAGAATGTTAGCAAACAAGAAAATAATAAATTGTTAATCATGTAATTACCTTGAAAGTGGATAAAAAGTCGTTTAGGGTGTAGGTCATTTTTTGAGGTTGGTTCTCTTTCAGTTCCACTGGATGTATATGCTTGTCAACCTTATTTAATATAGTAATTAGATGTGAGTACGATTGATCCCAAATTAACCTGTTGAATTTATTAAAGTCGGATACCAAAGTCAAATACTCATCTATGACATGTTATTTGCCCAAACGCCTGTTGAACCCCTTCTCTAACAGATATAAGAGATATACACATACCGCATCCTCATCCGATAAGTCATAAAGAGAATGCTCAAACACATTCTTCGCATCGTCTAATTTGATGGTGACATTCCTCGGGACGCTAGGAAACACATGGGAACGGAAGGTGGCGCGGGAACCGGACGCAAGAAAATAATCTCCAAAACGGAAGCCGGTAACAAGAGAAAATTCTTTCTTCCCGAAAGACAGGTCGTAACCCCCAATCTTAAAAACCATTTCTTCTGCTTCGCTTTGGGGGTCCATGATAACTTCGTGGAAAAAGATACAATGTAGAAGAAAATGATCCCCATCCACATTAGGAATGTCTAACCACATACCAAAACAAGAATTCCGGAACATAGTCATGCATGCCGGTTTGTCTTTCAATGCCGCAAGAATTTCTCCGCTAATTTTGGATTTACAAGATAGCGTAATGGATGAATCAAAAATCCTGCCGTGCTGCAAAAAAAAAGTTGTTATAATGAAAACCGAGCAATATTTCAGACCAGTTCAACCAGTTCTGGACCAGTTCGTCGTGTTCTGAAGCAGTTCTTCGTGTTCCGGAGGGTTCTAGAATGAAAGTATATGTTTTGGAACACTACATTTTGGTGTAAACTAACAATACCTAAACATCTAAATTAATTTTGGGTTTGTCCTACTACAATGACATCTTTAATTAAACACTCCGGAACCTTTTCTGTTCATTTCAGAGGTGTTCTATAAATGTTGGGACAATAGTTCTTAGTGAATAATCACATTATACAAACAAGCAAACTAGGTTTTTGGACGGAAGAACGTACCCGTAAAATAACCGGGTCATAGTGATCGTCTTCCATGCTGGAGTTGTGTGTCATAGATCGGAATCGGAATCGCGTGTCGGAATGTCGAAGCAAGATTCAGAATGAAGTGGAGGGTCCGGATGTTTTCAAAATATATTCCGGATTTTGAAATTCAAAATTTTGATCCGGAACATGTAAGGAAACTTCGAAATAGGTATTCCGGAAGGAATGATATGGGCCAGCCCACCAGAAAAATAGTTCGGAATATGATCCAGAACAACCCATTCCAGAGAATGTGGTTATTTTGAAAAAAAATGGGTTATATTTTTTAAAAACACACAAAAAATGGTTATTTTACTCAATTTCCCCTTTACTTATCATGATGGAAAATGAGTTTTTAAAAAAGTGTTTGACTTAGCTTTTATGCTTGCCAAAAGTCAATAAGTCAACAAATTATTTTTTGAAAAGTATTTGGCTTAACTTAT
The DNA here is from genome assembly GCF_052849685.1 of Lactuca virosa. NCBI lineage: Eukaryota > Viridiplantae > Streptophyta > Magnoliopsida > Asterales > Asteraceae > Lactuca > Lactuca virosa. Next base: position 285,229,253 of record NC_136428.1, read on the forward strand.
ACATGTAAAATAACAAAAAGACATGTTCGATTATCTAGACTTATTTACATATACACGAACCATTTTTTTTTGGAAAAAATTATAAATTTTTTATAATATTTTTTAGAGAAATATATAATATAATTTCCTTTTACAAAATTTATAAAACTTTGGTAACATTAAACATAATGTTCATAAAAACTTAAACACAAATTGTAAACAATTCAAAAAAATTCATATATAATTTCATATTATATTCATCCTCACAATCTTCTTATATCTTGCGCAATCATATCTCGTACTGCTGCCATATACATATTATTATTATTTGTACGACTTGTACTTGTAACTTCTTCCCACGGTTCATTACTATTACCAGCTTATGTGGGATTATAAGATTCTTGTTGTGCACTGTTAAATGCTTCATCAAATCTACCAACCTTTCTTATATAGTTATAGACCGCCATTGATGCTATCACAATACTAACTTGGTGCTTGTATGTGTAATTAACATGCATATCTCTCAGTAACGCCCACCTAGTATAACGTCCCAATTTTCAAGGCCAAAAATTTCATTTTAATTAAGTAACTCATAAAATAGTTTACCAAAAACATTGCCAATGTCATATCAATTTATAAAACTGTAACTACGTGTCTCAAAACCATATCATCAACAGTAATAGAAATCAGAGTACAATCCCAGAAAACTCAATGCGGAATCATGTGTGAGTGTGATGTGCCGCAACCGCGCCTGCTCTTTCCCCTTCGCCGAAGAGGTACCTGAAACAAAACTGAAAACTATAAGCACGAAGCTTAGTGAGTTCCCCGTCATACCACATACCATACAATCTCATAACGAAACATACTGCCGGGCAATTCTGGGGTGCCCGACCTACCCGGTTCGGCCATTCTGGGGTGCTGACCTACCCTGTCAAGCAGTTATGGGGTGCTGACCTACCCATGTCAAGCCATTTTGGGGTGCTGACCTACCCATATCAATCCATTCTGGGGTGCTGACCTACCCGTCGGTCCTGACAACTGAACCCTGGGGACTATCTCACCCCCTGCTACCACTACCACAAATATCATAACATAACATACTGACAGACATATCTGGGGTGCCTGACCTACCCTTCGGTCCTAGCAGCCGAACGTGGGGACTATTCCCTCCCTACTACCCTGATCACACATAAAGCATAACATGCTAGTACATAAACATATCAGGTAGTAGCAAACCTAGATGAATATCACAAAGACAATCACCTAACATCCAACTCACACTAGTGGGCCGACATTGTGGCCGTAGACCCACCGCTACTGGAAGGTAACTCACCTTGATGTCGTGTAGTAGCTGCACGGTCCTCGGCACGGGAATCAACTCGTCTCTACTTGCCAATCCCTACACAACAACCTTTTCCGATTACGATTGCATACTCATAACCCTTACAAGGGTCAATCCAAATCCAAGTTAAAGTCAAGGTCAAACCCTGGTCAAAGTCAACATCCAGTTGACTTGACTCGCCGAGTTGGTCCACCAACTCGTCGAGTCCCTATCCTTTTAAAATGATACAACCCCTGACTCTACTCGTCGAGTCTAGCAAGAACTCGACGGGTCCTTCTTCAACCATAATATTGGGACCATTTTCAATCGACTCGCCGAGTTCCCTTTGAACTCGTCGAGTTCATCTCCCTCATACGAACGTGTTCAGTCTATGACTTGCCGAGTTGTATGAATAACTCGTCGAGTCCATCTTTAAGAGTTTGGAGATTTCCTTGGACTCGCCGAGTCTGTTCATACACTCGCCGAGTCCTATGATTTCCAGGTCCAAGACAAACCCCTAGCAGGCTGAGTGTTCCTTCCACTCAATCTAAACCATTTCTAGAAGTCGTTTTTGGGGAAAAAGCGTCCCGAATCGTCGAGTCACCCAAGTGACTTGTCGAGCCCCTCTTTGTCCAACACTATACAGTCGATTATAATGGGTCTTAATGCGTCAAAACCATAGATCTGGCCTCCTAGGGTCCATTTTATACGTAAAGCTACGAACTTGATGTCCATGCATGGGGTTTTTGGCTCAAAAGGATATAAAATGGGGTCTATAAGATGCATGGGCTTCCCATGGCCATAAAGTTGGCACCTTTCTGCCATGGGAACCCTCAATGGTTCCAGATCTGAAGCTAACACTACACATATGAGCCAAACCCAAAGGTGGCTTAGAAATGTCCCAAAAATGGCAAGATCCAAGTCTTAAAGGAGATCTATCAAATGATAAGTCAAGGTTTAAGCTTTTTACCTTGAATGAACTAGAAATGGAGCAAAATCTATGGACCCACTTGCTTCTACAAGAACTCCCAAGCTTCCACTTCTTCCTTCAACTTCAAACACACACACAAAAGGCACCAAAAGGCTCAAGAACACCAATAAGGGCTAGGGTTTCGAGTTAGGGTATTCTGGAAGTGAGAGGGACGACAGAGGCTGGTTTGGGACGAGTTAAGTTGTTTAAATAGGGTGCAAACCCTAAATATTAGGGTTTTGTCCAAACAACTCCTACTCGTCGAGTCGGTCTTCCGACTCATCGAGTAGGTCACTTAAACCCCCGATCCAACAGTCGAGTCTACTCGACGAGTTGGGCCCCCAACTCGCCGAGTCCCAGAGTAAATTGCCATATTTCTTGAATTTAAATACGTACCAAGAATCGGGTGCTACAAATCTCCCCCACTTATTTTAGACTTCGTCCTCGAAGTCTGCTGCTGAATCTGGAAAAAGCTCGGGGTAGTGCTCCCTCATCTCTTTTTCCGGCTCCCAAGTCCATTCCGACCCCTTGCGGTGCTGCCATTGCACCTTCACGAGCTCCACCCTCTTGTTCCTCAGATCCTTCGACTTCCTGTCGAGGATCGCCACTGGCCGCTCGATGTAGTTCAGGATGTCATCCACCTGAATATCCTCCAAGGGCACCACTGCCGAGTCGTCCACCAGGCACTTCCGTAACTGGGAGACGTGAAACGTGCTATGAATCTGACTGAGTTCGGCTGGCAGGTCCAGCCTATACGCTACCTTGCCCACCCGGGAGACAACCCTGAAAGGTCCAATATACCTGGGGCCCAACTTTCCCCACTTCCTGAATCGAATGACGCCTTTCCAAGGCGACACCTTCAGGAGGACCATATCCCCGACCTGGAACTCCAAGTCCGAACGACGCTTGTCGGCATAACTTTTCTGCCGACTCTAAGCAGTCTGAAGCCTACTCCTAACCTGCTGAATCCTCTCTGTCGTCTTGAGCACCACCTCGGTGCTCCCCATGACCCTCTGTCCGACTTCACCCCATCATATCGGGGTCCTGCACTTCCTCCCATACAACATATCAAAGCGAGGACGGTCGATACTCGCATGATAGCTATTATTATAGGAAAACTCAGCCAAAGGAACGTAAGTATCCCAACTACCACCGAAGTCTAGAACACATGCCCGCAGCATATCCTCCAAAGTTTGGATAGTCCTCTCACTCTGACCATCCGTCTGCGGGTGAAAAGCGGTGCTAAAGTGCAGACGAGTACCCAACTCGTCATGGAACTTCTTCCAGAATCTGGAAGTAAACCGCATGTCTCGGTCCGAAATCACCGAAACTAGCACCCCGTGCCTAGCTACTACCTCTCGGATGTAGATACCGACCAATTTCTCGTCCGAGATGCTCTCATGGATCAGTATGAAGTGAGCACTCTTGGTCAACCGATCTACGAGGACCCAAATCGAATCAACTCCTTGTGCAGTCCTGGGAAGCTTTGTGATGAAATTCATAGTAATATCTTCCCATTTCCAGATAGGGATATCCAACGGCTTCATCTTGCCGTGAGGACTCTGGTGCTCGGCCTTGACCTTCCTACTGGTCAGGCATCTCTCAACATACCACGCTACATCCCGCTTCATGCAGGGCCACCAATAATTGGGACGAAGATCTCTGTACATCTTCGTCGGCCCGGGATGAATCGAGAATCGGGATTTGGGCGCCTCCTCCATCAGAACCTGGCGCACACCCCCGTGGTATGGAACCCACACCCTGCGGTGTAGTGTCAATTACCCTCGGCTGTCGTAATCAAAGGAGGAAACCTAGCCCACAATACGCTCACTCTTACGATGTTCCACCTTCATAGCCTCCTGCTGGGCCTCTCCAATCCGCTCCAACAGCGGAGTCACCACGGTCATCCTCATGCAAATGTCTCTGATCGGCACTTCCTTGCGGCTAAGCGCATCGGCCACTAAATTGGCCTTCCCCGGGTGGTAAAGGATCTCGCAATCGTAATCCTTCACCACATCTAACCACTGACGCCGCCTCATGTTCAGATTCGGCTGATCCATGAGGTACCTCAAACTCTTGTGGTCCGTGTAGATGGTACAGCGGACCCCATAGAGGTAGTGTCGCCAAATCTTGAGGGCGAAGACGACCGCCCCCAACTCCAAATCATGTGTCGGGTAGTTCGCCTCGTGAGGCTTCAGCTGCCTCGAGGCGTAGACGATGACATGCCTCCTCTGCATCAAAACTGCGCCCAAACCTGAAATAGACGCATCACAATACACCACGAAGTCCTCCACGCCCTTGGGCAGGGCGAGGATCGGCGCCTCGCACAGTCTCTGTCTCAACGTCTCAAACGCTGCTTGCTGCTCAGGCCCCCAGCGAAAAACAAAGACTTTCTTCGTCAGCCGGGTCAAGGGTACGGCTATCTTGGAGAAGTACTGAATGAATCTCCGATAATAGCCTGCCAGTCCGAGGAAACTACGAATCTCAAATGGAGACTTCGGAACCTCCCATCTCATCATGGCCTCCACCTTGGCCGGGTCAACCAATATCCCGTTCTGGTTAACAAGGTGCCCAAGAAACTGCACCTCGTGCAACCAGAACTCACACTTGGAGAACTTGGCATACAAGCTCTCCCTCCTCAGGGTATCTAACACCTCTCGCAAGTGCTCCTCATGCTGCTCCTGCGTCTTGGAATAAACCAAGATGTCGTCAATGAAAACTATCACAGACCGATCCAACATCGGCCTGCACACGCGGTTCATGAGATCCATGAACGCGGCAGGAGCGTTGGTGAGCCCGAAGGGCATCACCACGAACTCGTAATGGCCATACCGAGTCCGAAAAGTAGTCTTCTGTACATCCTCCTCTCTGACCCTCATCTGGTGATATCCTGACCGCAAGTCTATCTTGGAAAAACAAGACGCTCCCTGAAGCTGGTCGAACAAATCATCTATCCTGGGGAGTGGGTAACGATTCTTCACCGTTACCTTATTCAGCTCCCGGTAATTTATGCACATGCGATGCGACCTGTCCTTCTTCTTGACAAACAGGATCGGGGCACCCCAAGGCGAATGTGACAACCGTCAAAATTGAGTCAAGTCAAAGTCAAACAAAGTCAACAAGTCAAAACCAATCGACTCAATTAACCCTTGTATATTAGGGTTTACACTATGTAATTACTGTACAATGCAATATCTTAATGAGAGAAAGATCATTTGGAAAGTTCGTGTGTTGAATTTCCTAAGTAAACATTGAACCAAAACGATAAAACATTATTGCACACTCATCGGGAGTGTGTACGACACTAAAACACGGTTTAACGGGGTTTACGAACCTTGCGTTGTGAAGCCGAACACTCAAATTAATCACAAACGAAACCTCTCTAAATCGTTTTCACTCTATCTCTTTCTATTTGAAATCTCTCCCAAATCTCTCTCAAAAGTTACTTTAACTTTTTGTAATCATTTGGGTCATATCGACCCTTAACCGGGTCAAAAACCACTTGAAACGGGGTAAAAACGGGTAAAATAACCTTAAGGAACCAAAACTCTCCTATTAGAAGCGAAAACTCTCATGAGAAGCCTCTCAGGACCGAAGCCTCTCAGGACCGAAGCCTCTCATGAGAAGCCTCTCAGGACCGAAGCCTCTCATGAGAAGCCTCTCAGGACAGAAGCCTCGCATGAGAAGCCTCTCAGACAGCCCATGCGAGAGGTCTCGCAGACGACCCCTTTTTACCGGTTTTTCGACTACGACTTCGTTTTAACTCCGTTTTTCATTATTTTAACGTGGGATTTTCACCAAAAACTTTATTTTATAAACTAAGGCCCCAAAATATATAAATCTCCAGGGTTTTTATAAAAATATATTAAAAGAATTAGTGGTTGAACTAATTATTGAGGGAATATTTGCTTTTCCTTAATTTATGGCAAAAGCAAACCACCACCACCTCACTCTATGATTAGCCACTCTTTCCCACTACCCCTTGTCTCCTTAGTGGACCTTTACAACCAATCTCCAGCTCTTCCCACGTTCTAAGAGCTGGAGGATTGATCCTCTCTCCTCATTCTCCATAAAATTCTTTCATTCTACACTTAGCAACCAAGAACACTCTCCAAAATTCTCTCATCTTTTCTCTCAACTTCAAGAACTTCAAGGATTTCTCCAGGGATTTCTTTCTTCAATTAGTAAGTATCTTCATCATTCACATAATTATTAAACTCCATTCTACTCAAATCATTGATATCTTACACAAGTTCCATCTTATTCGGTGTTAGATTCTCGAATCATCAAGACATCTTCTTAGTGTTCTTGGGTTGAACACTTCCTCTCTCTCACTTTCATCTACTGAAACCACATAAGGTGAGTTCATACCCCTACATTTACATGTTTTTCTTAAGTTTTAAGGGGGGAATACAAGTAAAATCATCAAGAACACAATTAAACTTTTTCTAACAGATTACATCAGAAAAGATGGACGTTAATCACGGACTGTTTTGGTCAACTTAAATATTTTAGTTTTCAAAACTGTTCCAGGTGCAAGTAGTTCAAACTCTTAGCTTTAAAATGGCTACTTGCACATCTCCATATGATTTTTCTACAATTTATGGTGATTTTTACAAAACTGCCTGTCATTTCAGAGGCAAACCCGGATCAGTCTGTGATTATGAACATTTTCACCTCTGTTAGAGATCACTAAAAATCATGATAAAATTTACGAACAAACTAGACTCATATTCCAAACTCTCAAAATTTGCGGATTTGGATTTAGAGCTTTGATGATTTTTCTATAAATTTTCTAAGAACAGTAACAGAAACTGTTTTCAACGAAAAGTTGCTGTTAATTTCATTTCACCTTGTAACATGTTGAGCAAGGTGTATATCTTTATGTGATTATATGTTATTGCAATATATGACATTTTATCTTAATATTTAGACACACATCAGTTTACAAATGGATTTGGTCATATAAAATATAAAGAATAACAAGTGATTATAATCAAAGTACAACCGATACATTCAAACATTTAATAAACTATTTTGAATATAGTTTGCATACATTACTACGTACTACCCTTGGTTGATAAACTATAATAGGTATAGTTTATGATACATTACATAACACATACATTTAAAAAGGGTACATTTATACAAAGGATATTTTCATTAAGCAAGGTACGGCCATACGGTACCAAGTTTTCATAACACGTAATTCCGTTAATGACTTTGTGAGACATTTACTTCAAATTACCATTAAGTCCTGTATTGTAACCAGAGTCTCCTTGAGGGAGAGCGTGATACTTGTGTATAGATCTATATTGGGTTTGACAAACCCACACCTAAACTGCATGCAACAGTTAGACCGATAGGTCTGGGGTGACAAATGTCATAACATTTCCGACGCCTGAAGAACGTCGTTTAGGCAACCTTGGTCATAGTATGGTTATAATAAACTCACATAAAGTATTAATAAACATTGGAATTTACGGGAACTTTATTAAAATTTAACGAGTTTATGTCGATTTAAACTTGCATTGTTTTACTATAAATATGACAAATTACTTGTACATTTCGGTCTTTGGGTTTTAAGACTACATTTACACATTAAGGAAAATATTGGATTTTCTAACACAAATACTACTTTTACAAACGAAAGACTTTTAATAATACCAAACAAAAGCTTATGAACTCACCAACCTTTGTGTTGACACTTTTTCAAACAACTTGTATTCTCAGGAAATCATTAAACAGGTAATCAAGTGCTTTTGAGGATGGGACGCTAAGGCGTCTACTATTTCATATTTTGTCAACATATTGTAATTGATTCGTAAACATGTAATTCATACAATGATGTAACTTTTTTCAATTATATATATGTTGGTTGTGTTTGCTTGAATTACTATTACAATTGTTGTTATGATACTATACATGAAGTCCTCCACCCCCGGACGTTTCCGCCATCCTTGGTTTGGGGGTGTGACAGATTGGTATCAGAGCACAGTTTATAGTGAATTAAGTATATCAAACCACATAAGATATACAAACTATAAACACAATTGGGACTAATAGTCTCTGATTTGTGCATTTTTCAAATAAATATACTTTTATAAAATGAATGGTTTCTTATTAAAAGTATAAATACATGCATACATGCTCACATAGTGTCATAACTAGAAGAACATAAAGTAAAAGAAGATGAGTTGTACATTATGGGTATGCCTTGGTATATGTAAATCAAGTCTGGGAAGGATATAGCCTGATCAACTATATCTGTCCGAGGAGTGACTTGCATATACTGGGGGATAGTCATAATGGGCAACAAATCTAACAACCTAACTACACCCTACAGGGAATACTTTAAGAATCGAATCTAAACACCTAAAAATACTATAGGAGTATTTGGTGATACTATAACCAACTTATGTGAAAACTAAAGACCTCTATTAGTAGGCCTATGATAACTGAGTGCATACACCAAGGTTATACATAATTAAAGATATTATAGACTCAGAATCTATGACTATTGCTCTACTTCCTGTTCCTTGTTTGGTTGTGGACTTAGAGTAGAGTCATTTATTCGAAAGTTTATTCTATCTCAAATTATGTATAACTGATATGCACTACGTGATTATAGACGTAATTAATAAGGATCACCCCTATAAGTAATTATAGAATTAGGCGTCTATTAATTATCTCTTCTACCCCTATTCTCGCACGAGCAACATGATGTGTAAATTTTAACGACCGTACAAAACCTACTTCTACCCACTACCATAACTCCGTCTCCAAGACGTTAACAGAAACACCAAGAATAGTTCACTAAAGTGCGAAATTATACATGTGTATATAAATGGTAAGGATATTTACTAAAAGGTTTATCAATGAAATAGGCATGTATTTTATTTCATTGAATCTCACTACTTGGTATTACAAACAATTTACAACTGGTAACTCTAAGATTCTTTAGGTGTACCTCGAAGTTATGTGTAATTAAGAAATGATTGACCTAGAAATGGTGAGTCTGCCTTAGGACCTGTTCCTTGTTTGGTTGTGGACTTAGGGTAGACTCATTAGGATCAACAGTCTAATAAAATTTTAATTACACATAACTGGGGGCATGTCAAGTGAATCTTAGGAGTGGATCAGACATGGAACAAATCACAAGATTATAATCAAGTTATTCCTACTAAATTCATAAGTCTATTTATATAGACCTCTGGTATAGAGTCGTCGGCGTAGTCGTGTCGGCAATCTAGAATATGGCTAAATACATAATACAAACTATAATACCCAAATTATACAAAATTTTCTGCATTAAAAATCAATAGACAAATACATAAAATGAAACTAAAAAGGGTATCAAACTATCAAGAGAAAAACACATACAATGTAGATTAACATCCACTAATTATAACAAAATGGCTAAGGATTGTTAAGTCCTCTCTTCTTATAAATAGCTTTGAAGCAAGCTTGCCTAAGCTTCTTTGTTCTTTCTGTCAATTCCATACCTGGCAATTTCTCCATCATCTTCTTGTGCCCTTCTAACGTCTCTATCTCCTCCTTTAATCCCAACTCCTAATTTTTTTTAAAAGGTAGATGCAATATATTTTTCATGTGAGTTCACAAAATTTACAATGAGTTAAGTTTATATAAATATAAATCAGGAAATCGTAGTAAATCAATTGATTTGATGTGGCATATGCCTAGGACCTATGTTTAGTTATAAAGAAACTAACAATTAAAATTTTAGAAAATACCAAAACTACTTTGGTTACCAAGTGCATGAGTAATGTATAGAAGGTTATTATCATAATTTACCTTGGCATTTTCAATGAGGGATTGAAGGCTCTTAAGTTTTCTATGAGGCCATCTGTTTATGTTTAGCTCTCTGCATCTTTTCTTCAACACTGTTAAACTTATCCCTAGTTCCTTTGCTGCTATGATTATCGGCATCTCAAAGTACTTCTCTATCTCTTCAAACTCCAATGGTCTCAATCTCTTTGCCACCTTCCGGCCACCGTGATCAGTGGTGGCAACACTAGAACTACATGTAGCCGCACCACCGGATTTACAGTCTTCACTGAAACTAACCAATGGTAAATTACCATCCTCCCAACAATCCCATAAGCTTATATCTTCAAGGGGATCAAGATCGTGAAACTCATTTCTAGAAATGATGTTTTGATCTTTGTTAAGTACTGTGGAAACGTTCTGATCGAGCACTTCATGCAATTTTTCCGACAACTCGTAATCATGATGGTTGAGCATGTCACCACTGCAAAAATCCAAAAAAAAAACTCAAGATAATCAAATCAAACACGATGAAAGAATCTTTTTGATCACTACAAATCCAAACCATGTTTTGATCAATGTCGACAAAATCACTTTTCTGTGCGTAAGATGGTGTAATGAGTGACGTTTATATATACCTGAAAAGATCTTGATGATCAAAGTACTGAAACCAATCGAGGTCATCTATGGGGTTTTGATGATCTGCAGGTGGATCCATTTGTGAGGGAGAAGTAATTAATAGCAAATTGTTGGGAATGCAACAAAACAAGTTAAGCACTTCTGAAAAATTGATATATGATTTCGGTAACACTCGCGGAATATAAACTAGTGAAAATTACAAATGAAATGGAATATATATAATCTATGATGTTATGGTTATTGTGTATCTAACAAATGAAGAGAAAATGAATATATATATATTCTTTGAGCCGTAACCTTCTTCTTCAATTCACACACATATACGGATATGTTGCTGCAAATTATGACTTGTGTGCCTCATGCATTTAATGCATCACATGCCTACTGCATATACTTGACTTTGAAGCTACGTACCAGTTTCCAATTTCCCCAGTAGCACAGTTTTCATTAGAAAGTACTCCAAGTCTTCACACATGAACCAGTTAGAAAGTACTCCAAGTCTTCACACATGAACCAGTTAGAAAGTACTCCAAGTCTTCACACATGCAAATTATGACTTGTGTGTCGCTATAGGTATGTCGTTGGCTCTTGTTAAAAACCTATAGCGACAACAAGTCATCGTAATAGAGTAAACCTGTGGTGACGACAAGTCGTCGCTATAGGTAACTAATAAAACTTTATTTTTTTTAACCCCGAAAATATGATTGACAAAATCTATCCGACGAGACCCTCGTAATACCACTCGACGAAATCGAAGTTAACAAAAATCTCCACTTCGTGGAGGAACCAGTCAAAATCATGGATCGGGAAATCAAACGAACAAAACAAAGTCGTATTCCTATCGTGAAGGTCCATTGGAACGCTAAACGAGGGCCTGAGTTCACCTGGGAACGCGAAGATCAAATGAAATAAAAATACCTACATCTTTTCCCAAACTCTTGATGTCCCAGTCAAATGCAAATTTCGGGACGAAATTCCTTCTAACGGGGGGATGATGTGACAACCGTCAAAATTGAGTCAAGTCAAAGTCAAACAAAGTCAACAAGTCAAAACCAATCGACTCAATTAACCCTTGTATATTAGGGTTTACACTATGTAATTACTGTACAATGCAATATCTTAATGAGAGAAACATCATTTGGAAAGTTCGTGTGTTGAATTTCCTAAGTAAACATTGAACCAAAACGATAAAACATTATTGCACACTCATCGGGAGTGTGTACGACACTAAAACACGGTTTAACGGGGTTTACGAACCTTGCGTTGTGAAGCCGAACACTCAAATTAATCACAAACGAAACCTCTCTAAATCGTTTTCACTCTATCTCTTTCTATTTGAAATCTCTCCCAAATCTCTCTCAAAAGTTACTTTAACTTTTTGTAATCATTTGGGTCATATCGACCCTTAACCGGGTCAAAAACCACTTGAAACGGGGTAAAAACGGGTAAAATAACCTTAAGGAACCAAAACTCTCCTATTAGAAGCGAAAACTCTCATGAGAAGCCTCTCAGGACCGAAGCCTCTCATGAGAAGCCTCTCAGGACCGAAGCCTCTCATGAGAAGCCTCTCAGGACAGAAGCCTCGCATGAGAAGCCTCTCAGACAGCCCATGCGAGAGGTCTCGCAGACGACCCCTTTTTACCGGTTTTTCGACTACGACTTCGTTTTAACTCCGTTTTTCATTATTTTAACGTGGGATTTTCACCCAAAACTTTATTTTATAAACTAAGGCCCCAAAATATATAAATTTCCAGGGTTTTTATAAAAATATATTAAAAGAATTAGTGGTTGAACTAATTATTGAGGGAATATTTGCTTTTCCTTAATTTATGGCAAAAGCAAACCACCACCACCTCACTCTATGATTAGCCACTCTTTCCCACTACCCCTTGTCTCCTTAGTGGACCTTTACAACCAATCTCTAGCTCTTCCCACGTTCTAAGAGCTGGAGGATTGATCCTCTCTCCTCATTCTCCATAAAATTCTTTCATTCTACACTTAGCAACCAAGAACACTCTCCAAAATTCTCTCATCTTTTCTCTCAACTTCAAGAACTTCAAGGATTTCTCCAGGGATTTCTTTCTTCAATTAGTAAGTATCTTCATCATTCACATAATTATTAAACTCCATTCTACTCAAATCATTGATATCTTACACAAGTTCCATCTTATTCGGTGTTAGATTCTCGAATCATCAAGACATCTTCTTAGTGTTCTTGGGTTGAACACTTCCTCTCTCTCACTTTCATCTACTGAAACCACATAAGGTGAGTTCATACCCCTACATTTACATGTTTTTCTTAAGTTTTAAGGGGGGAATACAAGTAAAATCATCAAGAACACAATTAAACTTTTTCTAACAGATTACATCAGAAAAGATGGACGTTAATCACGGACTGTTTTGGTCAACTTAAATATTTTAGTTTTCAAAACTGTTCCAGGTGCAAGTAGTTCAAACTCTTAGCTTTAAAATGGCTACTTGCACATCTCCATATGATTTTTCTACAATTTATGGTGATTTTTACAAAACTGCCTGTCATTTCAGAGGCAAACCCGGACCAGTCTGTGATTATGAACATTTTCACCTCTGTTAGAGATCACTAAAAATCATGATAAAATTTACGAACAAACTAGACTCATATTCCAAACTCTCAAAATTTGCGGATTTGGATTTAGAGCTTTGATGATTTTTCTATAAATTTTCTAAGAACAGTAACAGAAACTGTTTTCAACGAAAAGTTGCTGTTAATTTCATTTCACCTTGTAACATGTTGAGCAAGGTGTATATCTTTATGTGATTATATGTTATTGCAATATATGACATTTTATCTTAATATTTAGACACACATCAGTTTACAAATGGATTTGGTCATATAAAATATAAAGAATAACAAGTGATTATAATCAAAGTACAACCGATACATTCAAACATTTAATAAACTATTTTGAATATAGTTTGCATACATTACTACGTACTACCCTTGGTTGATAAACTATAATAGGTATAGTTTATGATACATTACATAACACATACATTTAAAAAGGGTACATTTATACAAAGGATATTTTCATTAAGCAAGGTACGGCCATACGGTACCAAGTTTTCATAACACGTAATTCCGTTAATGACTTTGTGAGACATTTACTTCAAATTACCATTAAGTCCTGTATTGTAACCAGAGTCTCCTTGAGGGAGAGCGTGATACTTGTGTATAGATCTATATTGGGTTTGACAAACCCACACCTAAACTGCATGCAACAGTTAGACCGATAGGTCTGGGGTGACAAATGTCATAACATTTCCGACGCCTGAAGAACGTCGTTTTAGGCAACCTTGGTCATAGTATGGTTATAATAAACTCACATAAAGTATTAATAAACATTGGAATTTACGGAAACTTCATTAAAATTTAACGAGTTTATGTCGATTTAAACTTGCATTGTTTTACTATAAATATGACAAATTACTTGTACATTTCGGTCTTTGGGTTTTAAGACTACATTTACACATTAAGGAAAATATTGGATTTTCTAACACAAATACTACTTTTACAAACGAAAGGCTTTTAATAATACCAAACAAAAGCTTATGAACTCACCAACCTTTGTGTTGACACTTTTTCAAACAACTTGTATTCTCAGGAAATCATTAAACAGGTAATCAAGTGCTTTTGAGGATGGGACGCTAAGGCGTCTACTATTTCATATTTTGTCAACATATTGTAATTGATTCGTAAACATGTAATTCATACAATGATGTAACTTTTTTCAATTATATATATGTTGGTTGTGTTTGCTTGAATTACTATTACAATTGTTGTTATGATACTATACATGAAGTCCTCCACCCCCGGACGTTTCCGCCATCCTTGGTTTGGGGGTGTGACAGCGAACTACTCGGCCTGATAAATCCCTTGTCTAACAGCTCCTGCAGCTGCGCAGACAACTCCTTCATCTCGGGAGGAGCCAACCGATATGGTGCCTTGGCTATCGGAGCCGCACCAGGGACTAGGTCGATCCTGAACTCCACCTGTCGCTCCGGAGGTATCCCAGACAACTCTTCTGGGAATACATCCGCGTAATCTCGCACCACCGGAACATCTGTCACCGACGTCTTACCCGCCTCCCGGGTATCCATAACATAGGCGACATACCTAACGCAACCCTGCTAAAGATAACGCCTAGCCCTCGCTGCTGAACATAGCGCTGGTCCATGCTGTGGCCTCTCACCGTGAATCAACAGCTCTCCCCCACTCGGGGTTCTGATCCGAACCAACTGTTGCACACAGTCGATCACTGCCCCGTTGGGGCTCAACCAATCCATGCCTATAATCACCTTGTTCCCACGCAACGGAATGAGAACCAAGTCTACCAAATAACGCTCCTCGAACAACCTCAAAACACAGTCCCTGAAAACCTCTGACGCTCGCACTGGTCGATCATCCGCAATCTCGACCTCTAAAGGGCAATCCAACATGCCCGAAGACTCAGGAAACCTCTTGCTAAGCGCAAGAGAGACAAATGATAGGGTAGCACCCGAATCAAACAACACTTGAATTAGGATACTGTTCACATGGAACGATCCTAAACAAGACACATCATATGGCACATAAATATCATAAGCAACATAAAATAAAAGCTAGGGAGAAGAAATCATACCCGTCAGCACATCGAGTGCGGCGCGTGCCTCCTCGGTAGTCAACTGGAAGGCTCGACTCCTCACCACTGGAGCCTCGGTCTTGCCCTGCCGACCATCAGTAATCCGCAGGGTCGCTGGAGCTGGCGCCTTCACTAGCGCTGCTGCTGTCAACTGAGGGCAATTGGCCTTTTTATGGCCTCGCTGGTTGCAGTGGAAACATAGCAACTCTGATGTCTGGAAAGTGGGGGCAGGGGCGGTACAATCCCTGCTGAAGTGCCCCGTCTTGCCGCACTTGCAGCAGCCAGACGCTCCCAACCTAGAAGCTCCCTCATGTGGTCTGCTGCATATCCTGCAGCGGCCCTGGCCCTTCGACCTAGTATCTGCTCCCTTGGGCTTCTTCCTCGAAGCCCCAGTAGGATGCTCTGTCTCAGCCTTCTTCTTCCGAATGTGCTCCAGATCAATCTCCCTCTCCCTGGAAATCATGGATTCCAGGGTTGGACATGCTGAGAAGCTGACATGCTCCTGAATATCAGCTCTCAGCATGTCATGATAGCGGGTCCTCTACATATCCTCATCTCCCGCATACTGGGGCACCAACAATGCCCTCTACCGGAACTTGGCGGTAATCTCTGCCACCGTCTCTGTCATCTGCCTCATATCAAGGAAATCCCTGGCCAACAGCTAAACCTCCACAGCTGGCGCAAACTCAGCCCTGAACCTGGTCACAAAGTCCGACCAAGTCATACCCTCAATAGCCGAGGCTCCCAACGAGTCGCCAACCGACTCCCACCAATACCTGGCCCTATCTCTCAAACAACCTACGACATATCGTACCTTCGACCCCTCAGGGCAGAAGCTCGTCAACTGTGCAGACTCAATGTCTGCAATCCATCTCCTGGCTGCGATGGGGTCCTTAGCCCCATGGAAATTCGGCGCACCACTGCCCATGAAGTCCTTGAAGGATAGTGTGCGTGATCCTGACTGACTGAATGCTATATTGCTCCTGAATGCCCTGAGGCGATCCTCCATCAGCTCAATGATCCCTTCCTTGATCGACCCGAAAATCACCGGGGTCGACTCAAGGATACCTCTCGTGACCTCAGAGGCGATGAACTCGCATAGTCCCGCGTCCACTGGCTCAGAACCTGCCCCCGAGCCCGATCCTGAACGGGATCCTGATCCTGAACCTCCTCCTCCATGACGTGTGATCATCACCATTCTGAAACATAACACATAATCGTCAGAATCATACATTAACCTCGGGAGGTTTCATACACTCTACAAGTTTCCTGGTTCCATCTCGGCCCTCCTTGACTCGAGTACGGATCCTTTGCTTTCAGTAGTATGGGCCCATACTACCTTCCACATCTATCCGTACTTTCCTCAAGGATTGCTTCGACTTCACCAAGTCCCTTCTACTACTGCTGCTCTCTTTGCTAATCCCATCCTAGGCTTACCCTAGGGTAACTCTCCTGCCTACCCTCCGCCATCAGTTGCATAAGGAATTCATGCTACCTTTACCTAACTAGCTCGCGAATACCATTACATATCACTAAGACCAGATAATTCTTCGAATGAGAGGTCCTACCCTACAACGGTTAGACTCAAACAAGAGCTGCGCAATAGGGCTGGACCTAACCTTCTGAAATTATGTAGTCCTCGCAATATGTAACTTAACGTATTCGTTTACTAGTTAGCTAAAGATAACTAGAACTCCTAAAAGCACGAAGCTAGCAGCATTCGATCATTGAGTAACCATACCAACATGTCTTATTCAGGCCATCACACTATTGACCAATAAGCTCTAACATATAATCCAATAAGCACATGTAACAGGCATATAAGGCATCTTCCTAGATCCTTTAGCCCTAATCTAGCATGCAGTTCTCATACATATACAGTAGGCATATAAGGCATCATTCCTAGATCCTTAGCCCTAATCTAGCATGCAGTTCTCATAATCATATCGTAACATAACATGTATGGGTATCTTGGGGAAAGCTTAGTTGAGCTCGGCCGGTCGCGCACATCACACATCTTGTTCTTTTTCTTAAAACCTTTTTATTTTAAATTTTGGAAAAACTATTTTCTTGTAAAAATCTTTCAAGCCCTCGATTTGAGTCCAGACACCCCCGAAGGTGTGTCCGAATCCCTCAAACCAAGGCTCTGATACCAACTTGTAACGTCCCAATTTTTAAGGCCAAAAATTTGATTTTAATTAAGTAACTCATAAAATAGTTTACCAAAAACATTGCCAATGTCATATCAATTTATAAAATTGTAACTACGTGTCTCAAAACCATATCATCAACAGTAATAGAAATCAGAGTACAATTCCAGAAAACTCGATGCAGAATCATGTGTGAGTGTGATGTGCCGCTACCGCGCCTGCTCTTTCCCCTTCGCCGAAGAGGCACCTGAAACAAAACTGAAAACTGTAAGCATGAAGCTTAGTGAGTTCCCCCATCATACCACATACCATACAATCTCATAACGAAACATACTGCCAGGCAATTCTGGGGTGCCCGACCTACTCGGTCCGGCCATTCTGAGGAGTGATACAAGTGAGCGTGGGTTGAATCCAATACTCAGAACTTATAAGCACTCATGAGTGTTATAACAACTCTTGCTATGTCCAACATCTTATATGTGACAACCCGAAATTTCTATTCTGTACAACCATTCACTTCAATAGAAGTCAAAACTATTTCTGCTAACTTTCAAGTTTTTAGGAATAAGTTTGAGGGTTTATAGATTAGTACTTCAGGAGATAACAGGAGAGAGGATGCATTAGGGTTTATTATGCAACAATAAAGTCCCAAAACTTCAAAAGTTTGGAGTTTACGGCCTAAACTTGGTGTTTACGGCCGTAAACCCCAAGAGTATATATATGACACTTAGCCGTTTTATTCACCTTTTCACTTTTCAAGAACAAAACTCAAATCCTCTCAAGTAGCATCCGAGTTTTCCTTCTAGATCTTCAACTTGTAAGTGTTTCTAGCCCTAATAAGTTGATATCTACCTTAATCTAGTGATCTAACATGATTCCATCCGTGAAATCATTCTAAAAGGTTAGATCTTCAAGTTTCACCAAGAACACACACTAGTGTTCTTGGACTTTTAGCACCTTTTCAAGCCTCTATCTTGTAAGTACTTCTATCCTAGAGTATAATAAGGCTTGTTACATTTCTATACATCAAGAAAACAACCAAGAAACGCAAGATCAAGGTGTTTACGGTCCAAGGTGTTCTTGGACCGTAAACCCTAAAAAGGGTGCCAAAGTGTACCCTAGTCCCTTCTAAGCCTTGGAAACTAGCCTAGATCCCTTCCTTAATGTGTTTAGGACTTGAAAACATCAAAAGACCACAAACCATTTGGATTTACGGCCGTAAACCCAAAGGGAAATGGTCTAAGGACCGTAAACTCCTAAAAAGGAGTGAAATGGTGCCCTAACCTCTTCCTAAGGCTTAAACATGAAGTAGGAATGCTTCTTGTGATCTTTAAGGCTTCAGAACACAAAATGGTCAAGAAACATGAGTTTATGGCCGTAAAATCATGGGTTTACGACCGTAAACTCAAGGAGTTATGGTCACAAAACCGTAAACTCCAAGGAAGTTTACCCTTGAACCCCAAACTCAATAGCAAGGTCCTACCACCCTTAGATGCAATCCTTATGACTTATAGCACTTAAATCAAGTGTTTTACATGTCTTAGGATGTCTTAATCTTGGTTAATTAGTTGTTTTATGACTAATTGGATACATATATGTGATTATATTTTAACTAGGATCATTGTGTGTGTACAAGTCTTCACTTGACACTTAGGATCCTACATCATTCAGTTCATCCACAACCACCCACTACAGGTGAGTTCATACCCCTTAATCAACCTTTTAAATGATTTTAAATGCTTTAATAAGGGGGGAATACAAGTAGAAAACAACATGTTATAGAATCAATCACATGTGATTTATAACTGGTTTTCAACCAACTGATTTCACATACTTCAAAATGTGATAAACACAATGGTTTTCAGTCCTGTTATACTTTGTTATCAAATGAATTACTTTTGAAAGGTTTTATAAAATGACATCAAGTCATCATTATTATTGTTCAAAACTCTTAAATGTTTTACAAAACCTCTTTCAACTTATTGTTTAAACCATATCTATACACGTATGTTTCATGTATATATGTATTGATATGAGAGCTTTCATTCTTCATTCAGTTCCAACACTCTTGGGTAGCAAGGGTGTATAAACCTACTTGGACACTCAACTTACATTCCAGTAAACTATTATAGGTATAGTTTAGGGGATACAAAACATTATTCCTACTACAAGGAATTACACCAGAGTCAGTTCATTCATGAGTCTATACTAATACATCAATATGAAGAGATACTAATACATCAATATGAAGAGATACTAATACATCAATATGAAGAGATACTAATACATCAATATGAAGAGATACTATTACATGGATACTTTTACATAGATACTTCTACATGGATACTGTTACATAGATACTATATGATGAGATACATTTACATATTATATGTGTAGATACTATTATATATGTACGGGACTAACCATTCTACACCCAGCTGTTAGCTACATATGGAAAATGCACATCGACGGATGTCCACGGTTAATACTATTCGGCATCTTCCATGTCGTGTTTATCCTAGTACCAAAGGATAATACTTAAATGATTATATAATTTCCCTTTTACTTTTATTTTGTGACACATTCACATAAACGATGAGGTAGACTATATATTTATAATAATAGTCACATGGGAAAAACTTTCATTTACACATAAATGCAAACTTCAAAGCATTCGGGTCTTGGTAGAAGACTACCTTTTATACTAGTAGGAAATATGGGATTTTCTAGGGTTTTCACACTTATATCAAATGTGTCATCATCAATTGCATGTCTTTCATATCAACTTTCCAAATTAATGACACCATAATACTTATGAATTCACCAGTTTTATGCTGATCTACTCTTTCAAAATAACTTGTATTCTCAGGTCACCAGTAGACAGGTACGATGACTAGGTTTTGAGAAGACGGAGCACAGACAAGACTCGTCTTTTATTTTGATTACATATTTTGGTGTCTTATTACTATGAAAGAACACTCATGTATTAAAACTTTAATTTTAATGCAATGGATGATGTTGTTGCTTGTTTACTACTTTGCACTGTTATGATACTTTACATGACATCCTCCACCCCTGAACGTTTCCGCCGTTCCGGTTTTGGGGTGTGACATTAGACATCTACAAGCCAACTCATGACAGTCTTGATTCATATCTACTTCCAACATACGACCGACTGTGGAGAATTTGAATAATATGATATACCATAACATAATTATTCTGGAAGTCAAAACATGCAAAATGAAATGATAGTAAACGATTGATAGAAGATAGCAACACTTTACTTATAAATAAACAACAACTTTTATTTATCATCAAATCTTAATTACACTTTACAAATTTCAAAGCTATTTAATTAATAAAACTAATATCATCCTTCATCCCTATGCGCCTCGCATGCTGGAGATGCTTAACCCTACCCAGTCCCTTCATGAGGGAATCTGATGGGTTCTCATCCGATGATACCCTCTTTGCGACGAGGAGTCCTTCTTCTATTCGATGCTTGATGAAATGGTAGTTTCTGTCGATGTGTCTGGATCTCCCGTGATCCCTTGGTTCCTTGGCTAAGGCAATTGCACATTCACTATCACAGAAAATCTCCATAGCCTCCTTTATAGCTGGTACAACCCCAAGGTCTCCAATGAAGTTATTTAGCCATATAGCCTCCTTTTCTGCCTCGCTTGCCACTATATACTCTGATTTGCAAGTTGAATAATCCACTGTCTCCTGCTTGGAACTTTTCCAAGAAATTGCTCCTCCATTTAAGGTAAAGACCCAGCCTGACTGAGAGCGGAAATTATCCCTATCAATCTGAAAGCTAGCATCACTATACCCTACTACTCTCAAGTCATCACTCCCACCGAGGGTAAGGACCCAATCCTTAGTCCTCCACAGGTACTTGAGAATGTTCTTTACCGCAGTCCAATGATCCTTTCCAGGGTTCCCCTGATATCTGCTGACCATGCTCAACGCAAAGGCCACATCAGGACGAGTACAATTCATAGCATACATGATCGAGCCTACAACGGAAGCATATGGTACTCGACTCATCTCAGCTATCTCAGCCTCTGTACTCGGGCTCTGAGTCTTACTCAGTCTGGCGTTACTCTGGATCGGTAACTCTCATTTCTTGGAATTCTGCATGCTGAACCTATTCAACACCTTATCCAAGTAGGTACTCTGACTAAGTCCAATTAGTCTCTTACTCCTGTCTCTCAAAATCCTTATCCTTAGGATATAGGCAGCTTCTCCAAGGTCCATCATAGCGAAACACTTCCTAAGCCAGGACTTCACTTCCTGCAGAGTTGGGATGTCATTTCCTATGAGTAGTATGTCATCCACATACAATACCAAAAAGCTAACTATACTCCCACTAGCCTTGACATATACACAAGATTCATCTTCGCTCCTCGAAAAGCCAAACTCTTTGACTTTCTCATCGAAACAAAGATTCCATCTGTGAGGTGCTTGTTTCAATCCATAGATGGATTTCTTAAGCTTACACACTCTATTAGGGTACTCTGTATTGACAAAACCCTCTGGCTGACTTATGTAAACATCATCAGCCAACTTTCCATTAAGGAAAGCGGTTTTGACATCCATTTGCCATATTTCATAGTCATGAAATGCAGCAATGGCTAACATAACCGTAATAGACTTAATCTTTGCTACTGGTGAAAAGGCCGCATCATAATCAACTCCCGGAGTTTGAGAAAAGCCCTTTGCAACCAGTCGCGCCTTATAAGTGTGCACATTACCATCCATCTCGGTCTTCTTCTTGAAGATCCATTTTGCACCCGATTGTCTTACGACCTGGTACATTGTCAACCAAGTTCCTAACTTGATTGTCATACATGGACTGTATCTCGCTGTCCATAGCTTCTTTCCATTTAGCAGCCTCAGGGCCTGCCATGGCTTCCATGTAGCTGTTAGGTTTATCCAAACTTACCAGTGTGTTATTACTAATAAGTGTATCACCTTCCGCAGTAATATGGAAACCATAGTAATGCTCAGGTGCATTCCTAACTCTCGTGGAACGCCTCAGAGGCATGAACTCATCTGTCGGATCAACAGGAGTTTCCTCCTCAGGTTGATTGCTAGGGTTTGAGGTTCCTTCACCACTTGACTCTTGAATTTCTTCAAGGTCAATTTGCCTCCCACTGTTTCCTTGGCTTATAAACTCTCTCTCGAAAGACTCCTCTCCTTGCTACAAAGACCAGATCACTAGATCTGTAGAAGAGGTAACCAAAGGATCTCTGTGGGTAGCCAATGAAAATACACCTCTCACTTCGTGGTTCGAGCTTATCATGAGTATCACGCCTCACGAAAGCCTCGCAACCCCAGATCTTGATGTGATCTAGATTGGGAACGTTTCCAGTCCACATCTCATGAGGTGTTTTGGCAACCTTCTTTGTAGGGACTAGATTAAGGATATGGGCGGTAGTCTCTAAGGCATACCCCTAAAATGAGATTGGTAGCGAAGATCGATTCATCATGGAACGAACCATATCCAACAAGGTTTGATTACGCCTCTCAGCAACACCATTCAAATGTGGTGTCCTGGGAGGTGTCAATTATGAGACAACCCCACATTCCTTAAGATAGTCAAGGAACTCTGTACTAAGATACTCACCACCTCGATCAGATCGAAGCATCTTAATGTTCCTGCCCAACTGATTCTCAACTTTCTGTTTAAAATCTTTGAACTTTTCAAAGGTTTCTGACTTATGCTTGATTAAGTAGACATATCCATATCTACTAAAATCATTAGTAAAAGTCACATAGAAGCGATTAGCATCTCTTGTGGCAGTTCTGAAGGGTCCACACACATCAGTATGTATGAGTTCCAACAAACCCTCACCCCTAGCACAAGTACCAGTGAAGGGTCACTTTGTCATTTTCCCAAGTAAACAAGATTCACAACTATCATCTAATTTTAGGTCAAATGACTCCAAGACTCCATCCTTTTGGAGTTGGCCTATGCGTTTCTTGCTTACATGTCCAAGACGACAATGCCATAATGATGCTTTATCCAAGCTAGTGGAAGAATCAATACACAACATATTATTTCCTAGGTTATCTACAACCGACACAGTTTCATACACACCATCACAAGGTAATGCTTTAAAATAAAGAAAATTATTAAAAAAAGCATTAATACCACCACATTCATTATCAAACGAAAAGGTAAAAACTTGTTTGTACAAACCATGAAAGGAAATAATATTTCTCGCCATTTCAGACGAGTAACAACATATATTCAAATCTAATGTTAACCCACTACTTAGCGACAATGAGTAAAATCCAATATTGGTGACTGGTGTAACTTTCCTATTCCCCATGATCAAGTTTATCTTCCCATGCTCCACATTCTCACTTCTTCTTAGTCCCTGCAAATCAGAACATATGTGTATTCCACAACCTGTATCAAGGACCCAAGAATTAGAATAGGGTGAGTTATTAGACAATATAGTGTATATACATGCATGGTTAGGTTTTACATTCCCATCCTTAACATCTTGCAGGTACTTCGGGCAGTTTCGCTTCCAGTGCGACTTTTCATGGCAATAGAAGCATTCAGCCTCTTTAGGGTTAGCAGAAGGAGTGTCAAAACCTTTCTTGGTTCCACTTGAATAGGAGCTATCAAGGGACTTTCCCTTGGTACCCTTCGAAGGGATCTTCCTCTTCTTTCCTTTGCCTTGCCCGATTGCCAAGACAGGGGCCACGGTAGGAGTAGGAGTAGTAACAACCGACTTACCTTTAAGACCACTTTCTTCGGTCTTCAAAAGTCCTTGAAGCTTGCTGCATGTAACTTCCTCCTTGTTCATGTGGTATGTCATTCAGAATTGATCATAACACGAAGGTAAAGAGTGCAAAATGATATCAATTGCCAACTCCTCAGGGAAGTTGACATTCAATTTCAGCAAATGGTCCACGAATCTTTGCATTTTCTGCATGTGGCCCGTGATGGGTTCACCATCCTTCATTCGGGTTGTTATCATGGAGGAGATAATTTCATACCGCTCTTGACGAGTACTCTGATGGTAGTAGTCCATCAAGTCCTGGTGCATCTCAAAAGGGTAATAGTCCTCATAGGACTTTTGGAGCTCAACTGTCATTGTAGCCAACATGATACATGCCACTTTGGTAGCATCTCTCTCATGTGCCTGGTATTCAGCGATCTCCTCAGGATTAGCAAACGACTCATTAAGTTCCTTTAGATCCTTGTCGAGGACATAAAGTTGGATCCATTGAAGATGACTCTCCCACAAAGGTTCATGAGAGAGAAAAAGCAGGTAGGGTTTGAGCCAGAAGCAACATTGTTGGAAGACATCTGAAAAGAAGAAAGACAAGTTTAGATTAGATATAAAGATAGTCCTTAATAAGACACCTAAATGTAATATTAAGGCTAGGACCCAACACAATATTTTATAACTTGGAAAAGGGATGCCGTAATCCAAGCTATAAAATATTTGAAGGTAGGTGAATGACGATTCACCAAGTTCCACCATGAAAAACGAAATAAATTATTAGGTTTTAATTGGATTTGAAACTCCTAGATTCTTTGAGATTCATTGAACTTTTCAATGGCATGTTTCAATCTCAAGTGTGCCCTTCAAGTTTTGTGACTGGGATGCCGAGGATCACAATACAAGGTGTGAAGTAACCATGCAAATTACTTGGTACTCTTAATGTTTATCACTCAATCGATGTGTCGGTTAACCACACGCGCTCCACCGACCTATGATAAAACTTAAGCCACCCTTTTCCTACCTTGTTAAGTCCAAGTTAGTGTGCCGGTTAACCACACGCTCCACTAACGACTTAAACAAAGTGCAAAGTGTAATTTCATGGGTTAGCACCTTATTCACATTTTCCTAAAGTAACTAAGATTGGGAATTTATAAAACATTTAGTTAATTTACATTCATCATAATTTTAATGAGGATTAAAGTCATTGTCCTACCCGTTCGGCTAACGACCCTCCACCAGTCAAGGAAGCGGTGGGTGAGAGTGGACACCCATTAAGCTGCCATTATATAGGCAACAACCTTATACCCCCCTTATAACCGGCTTCGTGAATGAGGCCTACTAACGGTAAAACGACTTGTTCTTATACATATATATATATATATATATATATATATATATATATATATATATATATATATATATTAACTTATAATATTATAAAGTATAAGGGTTGAATTTGAACTTTTAAAATTGTAGGGGTTGGAACTAAAGTGTTTAAAGTGATTTCACATGTTCCAAAACTTGAGGGCAAGTTTTGTAACTTTCAAAACTTTTCATCTTTCATAACTTATGAGTTAATGGTTTATTAAAATGAGAGACTTTTCATTTTATGTAACATATGTGTTTCTTTAATGGACTTTAAAAGAGTGACTTTTGGTAATCCATAACTTGAGGACAAATTATGGATTCCATTAAAACACATAATGATCAAGAATTAAACTACAAAGCAAGTTGCAAATAATTCCTATGATCTTCTAAACTCATAAGTGTATGAATATTCATATCAACAATTTCAAGAATCATAAAGAACACATATAAGACTTGAAAATTTGATAATAGCCATCGAAAATGGATTAGCATAACCATTACACCATGTAAAACGAGTTTTATAAGACCAAAACAGTTCAGGATAATGTTTCTAGTCCATTTCCAGCAGCAAAACTCGAAAATATGCACTCTGGGCATTCTACTCGTCGAGTGCATGAACCTACTCGACGAGTAGGATGTTTTTAGGCATGGACTCGTTGAGTCCCCCCATGGACTCGGCGAGTTCCTTCAGCAGATTGCATATTTTTTGACTTTTTCCAACAATTTGCATAAATTATCAAGAAAACAAGCCTAGGCTCTGATACCACTGTGAGGTTTTGAGTATTCTAACACTCCTAAGGTGTACATGCAACCCTAGAAACCTTGGATCTATGTTTTACTAAGATACATGCAAATTTGTTTTTCCAAGGTTCTTAACCTATCTAGCATGGCATGGGGAACTTGAATCATAAAAACAAGTAAGAAAACATGCCTTTTTGTTGCTTTGATTCCTTGAGGACCTTGTGAGCCTAGCACCTCAAGTGTGATGCCTTAAATGTCTCACACAACACCACAATACTTGGAATAACCTTGAGAGATGACACTTATCACTCAAAGTCGGCTAGCCCTCTTGTTCTTCACTTAGTGGCCGATTTCGCTTACCATAGGGCTTCTTATATAGTGTGTCACATGTAGGGTTACTCCATGTAATCCCTAATGTGCATGGCTTTTCATATTCCATGATCCATGGGTTTATAACCTCCATGGACTATCCATGGAGCACCTTATGGGTGTTAGCCCAATTCATATAAACCATGGATCATTAGCCCACTATACAAGAATGGATGATTTACACAATCAACCCCATATATTTAATTAGTCTCCTTTTGATCACTTAATTAATTCCAAATTAATTCTTGATCAATAATAATCAAATAATATTATTAATATATTAGAACTTATAATATATTAATAAACCTTAAGTGTCTTTTCTCTCATTTGGTCTATCCATGTATTGCAATGCCATGCAACCCAAATGGACCATGCCAACCGGGTCAAGTACATACCAGAAATAGTTATGGACTTAGACACCTTATCCAACACATACATCATAGGGATGTAGGTCGAAAACATTGAGAATGATACATCAAAGTGTGAAACTTATATGTAAATATAAATGGACTGAATACAACTAGGAATGACCATGGTTACTTACGAGCTCGCTTCTCTTCATGCAACAAAATTATGTCTTCCCATGGAAACAACCAGCCAACCGGTGAAACACCGATCCTACGAATAGACTCCGCTACTTTCTAAGCTGCAGTGACAGCTGTTGTGAAAGCTGTTGTGAAAGTTGTTATGGCACAACTCAACAACACAAATGGAAATGAAAACATAAAAGGTATCAACAACTCCAACCGCAGTAAGGACAAAAGGCACCAACAAGTGTCTGCCTACAAGGATACCCCAGACCACAAACCTAAGAGCAAGAAAAGAAAGTCCCGGAAAGAGAGGAAGAGTAAAACAATACAAGAGCCCTCGAAGAGACAACATATTGTTGTGGTTCATGTTGCCACAACACCTGTCACGCCAGCACCAGTCCGTCGATATGTTGGAACCCTCCTGAAGTGTAACAAGTGTAATTTTCATCACTATGGAGCCTGCCGAAAGTTACACTGCAAGAACTGCAACAGGAAGGGGCACACTAACCGTCTCTGCCGGGCACCGACACGACCCATCTCCCAGACCCCCAACGTTAGAATAAGCCCGAACTGCTATGAGTGTGATGAATCTGGACACTTCAAGAAGTACTGTCCAATAACAGGGAACTCTGGCAGGGAGGGAAGAGTGCTGACAATCACTACAAGAGAGACCCTCCCAAAATCACCTGCAAGCAGCGGTATGTTTTCCCAATAGATATGTTTAAAGGCTTTAGTCAATAATTATAAGTTACTCTCTCGTCCGAATGAAAACATTGTTCCGTTTTGGGCATTCTAACACTCCTATGGTGTACATGCAACCCTATAAACCTTGGATCTATGTTTTCTCTATTATACATGCAAATATTAACTATTCCAAGGTTTCATCCTAACTAGCATATTATGAAGCACCTATACTACAAAGTTCTAGTTAGATGACATACCTTTTGATGTAGCTTGATGTCTTCAAGCTTTAAGAGCTTAGCCCCAATAGTGTGGAAGCCTCAAATGGAATCACAAATCACCAAAACACCTTGGAAGAACTTGAGAGAATATGTATGCACACTAAAATCGGCCCACTCTTATTTTCACACACTTGTCCAATTTTGTGAGCCAAGGACCCCTTTATATATTATGGAGGATTAGGGTTACATCCATGTAAACCCTAATACCCATGACCTTTCATTTACATAGGATCCATGGGTTAAAAGCTCCATGGACCATCCATGAAAGCTTAGCCCAACCTAAATGAACTTGGCCCATTCCATATATATAAGAGTCCATATTTAATTAGTTCTTTTTGATCACTTAATTAATTCTAAATTAATTCTTGATCAATACTAATTAAATAATATGATTCCATATTAATATATTAGAACTTATAATATATTAATATAAATCATAAATATACTATTCTCAAAAGACTATCCATATAAATTGTGCCGGTGAAGTGCAACCCAAATGGACCATGCCGGGTCGGGTCAAGTACATACTAAATATAGTTATGGAATTAGACATTAATCCAACAGTCTCCCACTTGGATAAGTCTAAAACTATTATTGAGTATGACTTCAAACCCTGACTAGCAATCGTAGCTCTCAAAAGCTTCTGTCGAACTCTGACCTTGTCAATGACTTGTCCATTAGATAAGGGATCATATATTCCTCCATTCTAGATATCATATGGACTGAGACATGGATTATAATCATTCTCTCTGTCCATTTGTTGTTTCCCGATTTTCGATTTATGATGACTGACTGATTGAACAAATCAAATCAGTCATGGCTTGGCCAAGCACTCACATGTGTCATCGCTAAATCATCGAGGGGCCCACAAATATCGCTTTTATCCCGAAGGTAAAAGGAATGGATAAACTTCGACTCATATGGCTTGTTCTACTACTTGTTGAATCATACACAAAGGCACGTTTTATAACATCGAGTTACCAAATGCGTTTTCGTGCAATCAATGTATAACCAACTCATAGTAACAACTCATATCTCTAGGTTTGAAGAATATAAGATATTATCATCTCATGATCACTCGTGATAAAATCCATGAAGTGATTCAAATGAGCGCGGGTTGAATCCAATACTCAGAACTAATGAGCACTCATGAGTGTTGTAGCACCACTTTGTCCACCAACTTGGACCTCTACAAACCAACCCATGACAGTCTTGATTCATATCTACTTCCAACATATGACCGACTGTGGATGGTTTGAATAACTTAATCATTCAGGAAGAGCGACTTAGTTATTCTGGAAGTCAAAACATGCAAAGTGAAACACAAGAATAAATGAATCAAATATGGTATCAAACCCTATGAATATAAATAAACACTTTTATTTATCACCATACTGATTACTCATTATTCATTGTTTCGGTTTTATCAACTTTATACTTGAATTAAAAACACTAGTTGTCCCATGCTCCAAGCATGTACACTATGTTTTTCTTAAACAATAGCTTTGCCATACACCAAGTATGCACTCTATGTTTGTCTATGATCCTTACTTTGTGAAATAAACCAATTGAACATAATTTCAATGATTCTTATTTCCACTCCCAAATCCTTATCGAAAAATGTGAGAATTTCAAATTCCTATCATTTATCGAAATCTGTTTAGATTTTAAACTTATATGCACTTACCCTCCTGTAATGAATATGTAAAAAGTCACAAAGACTTGTCAACAATCATTATAAGGTATTCCAATGGAGATCAACTCCATGGAAACTAAGTCTCATATTCAAAGTACATTGCTTTGGACATGCTTTTTGCATTAAGTTTTCTAATCTTACACATATAACTTCCACCTATGGAGACAACTCCATATTCTCATTTTGACTATCACTTCTGAATAAGAGATGCCTCTTTTCAGAATATGTCAATATGGTCCTTCCAAAATTAGCACTATACTTCCAACTGTCCCTGAGCAACCAATCTTTGGTAAACCTCAGATTGTCCTCGACAATTGCTTAATCATTTTAGTCATATCCAATTCTAGACCTTTTCCCTTCTTAATGCCTCTGGGCATTTGGAAAAATTTAGAAATGACAAATATTATAGCACATGCAATCGATCATGTACCCAAAGCAAATGGTACACGATTCATGATGTCTCACATAAAGACATGATTCTAGACCAGTCTTTTGCTACAATATTTTTATTTGCCATGTTTTCAAAATTTGACTATGAAGAGGGATGCCGTAATCATAATCGAATTTTGAGAACGCAATATATAAAATTTCCTTAAGTTGAACCAATCCAACATGAAATTCATATATATATTCTTGACTAAAGATGATTAAGGTCTCAATCTAAGCCTTTAGTACTGAAATGAAGTATATCCTCTCCCTTAATTATAGCAAACAACTCTTTCAACCCATGGCTGCCTCACGAATTGAAACTTTTGTTTTCTATAATTAACATTGCTAACTTGCAATACTTATCATAATTATCATGCTCCCACTAACATGATGATCATCAGCATAATACTTATGCTCCCACTAGCTTTGACATGTATTCAGAAATTAGTGGACTTCTAGAAATCAATACTTTATTGACTTTCATACCAAAGTTCAGATTTCTGATACGAGATGCTTTGATAAAACTTTATCAAAATCATACACCTTTCCTTAGATAGCATGCATGTGTGTCTAAACATTTTCAGAACTATGAAAAAGGGATGCCGTAATCATAGTCTCAATTGTTTAGACCTTTTGCCATCTGCTTCAAATCTACTTGGTGGAAGTGTTTCCTCACCATCATTTTCATGAATCGGAGAGAAACCTTATGACCCTTAGATTTTATGGTGTATGTGTTCTTATCCATGTGAATCGTCAAAACCATAGTTACAAGACAAGGATAATGACAAATCCAAACTCATATGGACTGAACTTATGCAATCTTAACTTCTTGCCACCTGGCAGTACAAGGCCTGTCATTGCTTCCAAGTTGTTATGCAACCAATTGAGAACTTTCAGAACTCCTATGCAAAGCCAACTTTAACTGGAATGGGCACAGAATATGTCAACATGATAGGTTATAAACCTCAAGTCGTGTGCTAGTGAAGAACCTCAGGTTTTATTCTTGATTAGTTCTTGAAATTCTTTTTAGGATCTTTAAGACTCCCACTGTCCTCTTGACATATAAGACTATCTTGCCAAATATTCAAGAGATAGTGCGGATTCTTTATGAAGACAAACACTTTAGACAATTGGCCTTAGTTGGTCTTTGTTTTATCCAAAACATCACAACTTACCAATTTCAAATGTACAAGAGTAGGACACTTTTACTCTTACATTTGACAAGTGTTTTAAACCTTTCTTTAAGATATGTCACTCAACTTATAGTCTTGGAGTATGACTCTAAGACTTGTTTTGAAACGAAGTATGACTCATCTTCTTGATTTAACCATTTCAACAATTCATGACTCCTCTTCTTAGTCATAAGAATGCACTAAGATGTCCTTAGAAGACCAATTGTGATGTGGTTCTTTAATCATTAAGATGATCACAAAACATGATACTAAAGTAGTCTCTCATCTTTTCAGATTTGAGAAACTTTTATCTGTCTGCCTAATTTGATTCTTCCCATTCGTTCTGCCATACATTGAGACTTTTCCAATGTTTCATAATTATACTTAAACTTGTAAGTATAACCATATTTACTAAAATTTAGTAAATCATGACGAATAGTCTTAACGAGCTTTGTGGTGGACTTGATCAGTGCACAAGAATGTGTACTCGATCCTTTTAGTCCTTAACTTGACTCACACATCCATGTGAACAAGTCTTAATTTTCCAATGCTTGAAAGTTCTCATTCATCATACTATTCAACTTGCATGATTCCAAGTTTCTATCCAACTGAAGCCTTGGGAATGAGAATCTTTCCTTATTTGGTAAATTATGACACTACCACAAACGAAAGAATCAAGTCCATTTTTTTTTCAAATATTGCTATCAATGGAATCATATAAACAGCCATTTTTCACAAATGCCACTTGTAAGGATATTTAAAATAAATATAAAATTAAAAACTTTTATTTTATTTCAAAACTTTGCGGAAACAACTTATCCTTATCGTGCAAATGCATACGGAAAAACTTGTTGTTATCTATTCCTAAGCAATATATCATAACTCCTAAGTAACAGCTTCAAAATTATGATGCGATCGAAATCCACCTACGCGATCAGAATCATCATATACTTCCTTTAAGCTTTCTCTCTATTCTTTGATTCTTAAAACATCAACATGTGACCCAGTCACATCATGTAATGAGGATCTCAGAATAGAACTTAACAGAGTTAGATAATGGGCTCTACCTGATGTAGAGTCATACTTATTGACTTTAACATCCTTAGGTAAATTTGGCAGCTTTGCAATCAATGCCCATTACTTTGGCAAAATAAACATATGGACCCTTTGGTAATGGGACTATCTCAGACTTAGCCTTTCTCTTTACCATTTGGTCAACCGGGTTGACTATGGCCAATCCCTTTCCATTGGGAAGAGAATGCTTTTTCTGGATTTCCACTGTCACCATTGTCACTGTCCATAAAGTTTTTGGGAAGTTGATCTTCTAATCAAATTTGCTTTACTATCGTTCCAAATCATTGCTGATTCAGCAGCTCCAAGCAAATAAATATGATCATTAAGGTTCATGTCATAGTCTGTTTCATAGTAGTCCCAAAGGAACTCACTATGTGACTTAGAAAGTGATTGAACATCCAACTTTCTCAAGACTTTGACACCCAACTCTCCCAGCTTGTCAATATGTGACTTCATCTCTAAGATGTGATCACACATAGACCTTGCTTGCCATTAGGGCTTGAGTGACCTTGAACTTGTGGGTTAGGGAGAATAATTGGAGGAGGTGGAGGAAGTAAAGTTCCAAGAGATTTGGGAAGATCATAGATGTCTGAACTGGACATCTTTTGGGAGATATTCAAGATAGTTGATCTAAAGTCCTTAATATAACACCCAATATGAAATATTAAGGCTAGGATCCAACAACCTATTTATAACTGGAAGAGGGATGCCGTAATCCGAGTTATAAAATAGTTGAAGGTAGGTAAATGACGATTTACCAATTTCCACCATGAAAAACGAAATAATGTAATTAGGTTTTTAATTGGATTTGAAACTCCTAGATCTTTTGAGATTCATTGAACTTTTCAATGGCATGTTTCAATCTCGAGTGTGCCCTTCAGGTTTTGTGACTGGGATGCCGAGGATCACAAAACAAGGTGTGAAGTAACCATGCAAATATACTTGGTACCCTTAATATTTACCCCTCAATCGATGTGCCGGTTAACCACACGAGCTCCACCGATACTATGATAAATATTATGTTACCCTTTGCCTACTTTGTTAAATCTAGGTTAGTGTGCCGGTTAACCACACACGCTCCACTAACGGTTTAAACAGAGTGCAAAGTGTAATTTCATGGATTAGCACCTTATTCACATTTTCCTAAGTAACTAAGATTGGGAATTTATAAGTGTTTAGTTACTTAGTATTTATCATTAATACTTTTAATGAAGGGAGAATTATAGTCCTAGTCCTACCCGTTCGGCTAACGACCCTCCACCAGTCAAGGAAGCGGTAGGTGAGAGTGGACACCCATTAAACTGCCATTTTATAGGCAGTAACCTTATACCCCCCTTATAGACCGGCTTCGTGAATGAGGCCTACTAACAGTAAGACTGACTTGCTCTTATACATATATTTATTATTAACTTATAATACTATAAAGTATAAGGGTTGAATTTTAACTTTTAAAATTCTAAGGGCTAACTTGGAATTAAAGTATTCATGGGGAAAACTTTACAAATTCCAAAACTTGAGGGCAAGTTTGAAAATATTCAAAACTAATTAATTCCATAACTTATGTGTTTAAAGTAGTTTTAATTAAAAAAAAAACTCTTCAAGTTCCATAACTTGAGGACAAGTTATGGAAGACTTTAAACTAATAAAAGAATGTAACTTTTCTTTATTTTTGTAACTTATGGAACTAATTAAGGTTACACATTTTATCATTTAATGAAGTGACTCTTGAACCTCCATAACTTGAGGACAAGTTATGGAGTCATAAAACCATTTAATGAGGACAAGACTCTTCATTTTTGTAACCATTGCCAACTTTTTATGAGTTTTATGAAACTTAAATGTGACTTTTCATATAACTTGAGGACAAGTTACAAAAACACATTTTAGAATCAACTCTTTGATTAAAATGGATTGAAAACACATAATCAATTAACTTTTCTATTAATCTAATAAACTCATATGAACAAAGATAATTCACATCAAATTTTTTTCAAATAATTAGCATAACTTTTAAACTAATACAATTCGATTTTTCAGCTAATTTTGCAAGTATAACAAGAAAACAATCCTTGGCTTTGATACCACTTATGGGTTTTGAGCATTCTAACACTCCTAAGTGTACATGCAACCCTAAATACCTTGGATCTATGTTTTCTCTATTATACATGCAATTATGAACTTTCCAAGGTATTACCCTATCTAGCATACAATACTTGATACTTGGGTAATCAAATGGATATAATACATACCTTTGTTTGATGTAGCTTGTCTCCATGAAGCTTGAGTGCCTAGTGCCCCAAGTGTGATACCTCAAATGGTTCACACAACACCAAATGCACATGGAATGACTTGAGAGAAATGGAACACTCCTTGAAATCGTCTAGCCCTCATATTCACACATTAGTGCACGATTTCTTGAGCCATGGGATTCTTTTATATGGTGGCTATTAGGGTTACACCATGTAACCCATAACTTTACCCATTCCTTATGCTCCATGGATTTTAACCTCCATGGAGTATCCATGGGTCACCCCATGGACTTAGTCCAACATAAGGAATCTTGGATCACAAGCCCACATATATAAGAATGAATGATTTACACAATCAACCGATATATTTAATTAGTCTCCTTTTGATCACTTAATTAATTCCAAATTAATTCTTGATCAATACTAATTAAATAACCTTATTAATATATTAGAACTTATAATATATTAACCAACCTTAGGTGTTATTTCTCTCATTATAGTCTATCCAAATGCATGATGCCATGCAACCCAAATGGACCATGTCGGGTCGGGTCAAGTCTTACCAATTATAGTTATGGACTTAGACATTAATCCAACAACTTCACCCTCGAAATCTGCTGGAATAAACAACGTCAGGTAATGCTCTCGCATTTCTGCCTCCGGCTCCCACGTCCACTCGGATCCTTTCCGGTGCTCCCACTGCACTTTTACCAAAGGTATTTCTTTGTTTCGCAAAATCTTCTTCTTCCTTTCCAAGATGGCTACAGGCCTCTCCACGTAATTCAGGCGCTCATCGACCTGTATATCATCCAACGATACTACTGCCTCCTGATGCATAATACACTTTCGCAATTGCGAAAAATGGAACCTGCTATGAATTCGGCTGAGCTCCTCAGGTATCTCTAGCCTATAAGCCACTCTGCCAACCCTGGAAATGATCCTGAACGACCCAATATAACGGGGACCCAATTTTCACTTCTTCCTGAAGCGGATCACACCCTTCCAGGGCGAGACCTTCAGAAGTACCATGTCACCAACCTGAAACTCTAAATCCGATCGGTGTCTATCAGCGTAACTCTTTTGCCGACTCTGAGCGGTCTGCAGCCGCTGTCTGATCTACTGGATCTTTTCGGTAGTCTGCAAGACTACCTCCATCCGACCCGTCACTCTGTGTCTAACCTCACCCCAACAGACCGGGGTTCTACATCTCCGACCATACAACAGCTCAAAAGGAGCGGTGCCAATACTGGAATGGTAGCTGTTGTTGTAGGCGAACTCTGCAAGCGGTAGATGGGAATCCCAACTCCCACCGAAGTCAATGATGCACGCCCTCAACATATCTTCGAGGGTCTGAATGGTTTGCTCACTCTGTCCATCGGTCTGCGGATGGAACGCTGTACTAAAGTGCACTTGCGTACCCAGTTCCTCATGGAACTTCTGCCAAAAACGGGAAGTAAACCTGACATCCCGATCGGAAACAATGGAGACTGGAACCCCATGGAGAGAGACAATCTCGCTGACATACATATCGGCCAATCTCTCGGCCGACGAACTCTCCCGTATGGCCAAGAAATGGGCACTCTTGGTCAACCGATCCACGATGACCCATATAGCATCGAACCCCTTCGCCGTCCTCGGCAATTTCGTAATGAAGTCCATCGTGATCTGTTCCCATTTCCACATGGGAATCTCTAGAGGCTGCAGCTTACCATGCGACCTCTGATGCTCGGCCTTGACCATTCTACAGGTCAGGCACCTCTCAACATACCAAGCGATTTCTCGCTTCATACATGGCCACCAGTATATCAAACTCAGATCGCGATACATCTTGGTGGCCCCCGGGTGTATAGAAAAGTGAGACTTATGAGCCTCCTCTATCACTGTCTGCCGGACCCCTCCGGACATCGGAACCCAAACCCGACCGTGTCGGGTCAATAATCCGCGGCTATCCTGAACAAACTGGGTGCTGTCGCCCTTAATCCGCTCCAACTTCCAGTTCTCTGGTCTCATACCCTCAACCTGAGCCTCCCTAATCAAACTTACAAGCGGGGAATCCACCGCTATCCTCATACACCTTGCTGGGGTAGTAGACCCAGCTGACTTGCGGCTCAAAGCGTCCGCAACCACATTCGCTTTACCAGGATGGTAAAGGATCTTGCAATCATAGTCCTTGACTACATCCAGCCACCTGCGCTGCCTCATATTCAGGTTCGGCTGATCCATGATGTGCCTCAAACTCTTGTGGTCCGTGTATATAGTACATCGGACCCCGTACAGATAATGCCTCCAAATCTTGAGAGCGAATACCACTGCTCCCAACTCAAGATCGTGCGTAGGGTATCTCGTCTCATGCGGCTTCAGCTGCCGCGATGCAGAGGCTATCACCCGTCCCCTCTGCATGAGGACCGCCCCCAGACCTGTGATGGACGCATCACAAAATACTACGAAATCCTCGACTCTCTCGGGGAGCGTCAACACTGGCGCCTCACATAAACATCGCCGGAGGGTCTCAAACGCCCTCTGCTGCTCAGGGCCCCACCGGAAATCCACCCCCTTGCTCGTTAGACGAGTGAGGGGTACTGCAACCTTGGAAAAATCTCGAATGAATCTCCGGTAGTACCCTGCTAATCCCAAGAAACTCCTAATGTCTGAGGGAGACTTCGGAATCTCCCACTGCATAACTGCCTCGACTTTGGCCGGGTCGACCAAAATCCCCTCCTTGTTAACGAGATGTCCGAGAAACTGGACCTCTCGTAACCAAAACTCACACTTCAAGAACTTGGCATACAGCCGTTCTCGTCGCAGAACCTCCAGCAGCTCCCTAAGGTGCTCCTCGTGCTTCTCTCGGGTCTTAGAATACACCAATATATCATCTATGAACACAATGACCGAGCGATCGAGCATCGGTCTGCAGACCCGATTCATCAAATCCATGAACACTGCCGACGCGTTGGTGAGCCCAAACGGCATCACCACGAACTCGTAATGATCATAACGAGCCCGAAACGCGGTCTTCTCCACGTCTTCCTCCCTCACCCTGACCTGGTGATACCCGGATTTCAAGTCGATCTTGGAAAACCAAGATGCACCCTGCAGCTGATCGAAAAGATCATCTATCCTTGAGAGTGGATAACGGTTCTTCACCGTTAGCTTGTTCAAATCCCTGTAGTCGATGCACATCCTGTGCGAACCGTCCTTCTTCCTGACGAAGAGGATCGGTGCTCCCCATGGGGAACTACTCGGACGAATAAACTGCTTACCCAGCAGCTCCTGCAACTGAGATGGCAACTCCTGCATCTCTGGCGGTGCCAGTCGGTACGACGCCTTAGCGATAGGGGCCGCACCCAGCACCGGATCAATCCTGAACTCCACCTGCCTCTCCGGAGGCACTCCAGGTAACTCCTCTGGAAACACGTCAGCAAACTCTCTAACCATCGGGACCTCTGAAACTGAAGTCTGATCCCTGACCCGCGTGTCCACCACACATGCTAAATAACCTGCACATCCGTGCTGAATATACTGCCGAGCCCTGGCGGTCGAACAAAACTCTGATCCTACTCTGGTGCCCTCACCATATACCACCAGTTCTCCCCCACTTGGGGTTCGAACTACTACTCGCTGTCCCTCACAGTCGATCATGGCGCCAAACCGGCTAAGCCAATCCATCCCTACGATCACACATACTTCCCCCATGGGAATAGGAATCAAATCTATCGGAAATGATACCCCGAAAATCTCCAGCTCGCATCCCAGGTAAACCGAAGAAGCAGAAATCCCGTGGTCGTTGGCGATCGAAATTCGCAACGGACACTCAAGCTCATCAATCGACACACTGAACTCTCTACTGAAAGTCTGAGATACAAACGACCGACTCGCCCCCGAGTCAAATAAAACCAATGCAGGCAAAGAGTTTACTAAAAACGTACCTAAACACAGGTACCAACAATAAGCACAACATAGATAAAATAACTGAGACAGAAAATAGAAACATACCAGCAACCACATCCGGTGCTGCCTTGGCCTTCTCGGCCGTGAGCTGGAAGGCGCACCCATGAGCCTTTGGAGGCTTCACCTTGACTGGCCTCCCATCTCCCATCCTCAAAGTAGCCGGTACGGATCCCTGCGCCGGCTTGGCGGCGAGCTGCGGGCAGTTGGTCTTCACGTGACCAACCTGATGACAATGATAACAAATCCTCATATCTGCTGGAGGGGCGGACTGGCGACGGTCCCTGGCATAGTGCCCCTCCTTGCCACATTTGTGGCAACCACCTCCTGCTCGACAAATCCCAGAATGACCCCTGCCACAATTTCCACAAGTGCGGCTCTGCTGACCCCCGGTCCGAGTATCAGCGGTCTTGGACCGCTTAGGTGCCGGCTGAGACTGTGCCGGAACCTGACGCTGCTCCTTCAACTGCAGCTCTATCTCCAACTCATGCCGCCTCGCGGCTTCCTGAAGATCCAAAAGAGTCTCACAACGTTGCGTAGCAACAAACTGTCGAATATCAGTCTTGAGCATACTCAGATAACGAGTCATCTGAGACTACTCTGAAGCAAACTCCGGGCAGAACATAGCCCTCTCCGTGAACATACGAGTGATCTCCATCACTGACTCTCCATCCTGTCTCAATGTCAAATACTCCTGAGCAAGCCGCTCTCGCTCAACGCGTGGAACGTAGCGGGTGCGGAACATATCCCGGAACTGCTCCCAAGTAACAGCAGCTCGCTGATCATTAGTGTACGACCCTGCCGTCAATCTCCACCAGTCCTTTGCCCCAAGCCTCAGCAGGTTCAGGTCACACCTGACCTTCTGGTCAGCAGGACATGAACACGTGAAGAAACATCCATCCACGTTAGATAACCACCTCATAGCCCTGATTGCATCCTGTGTACCATCAAACATCGGGGGCTTCGTGTTATCGAAGTCCCGGTACTGGAAAGCCCTACCGGCTCCTCCTCCAACCCCTGCCGCAGTTACAGTCGATGTGGTTGCAGCGGAAGCTGTCTCTGCTAGAGCTGCATATCGCTCATCAAAGTACTCAACCATCACGGTCTTAATTGACCCAAACATCTCTGGCAGTTGCGCTCGGAATGCCGCAGCAATCTCGTCGTGCATAATCTCCCGGATCCTGGAATCCAACTCCTCTGTCCCTATCTGTACCACGGGCTCAGGTGCTATCGGCACCTCCGACCCTCCGTCTCCTGATCCTGATCTTGATCCTGATCCTGACCCGGATCCAGTAGTAAAACGTCTCGTCACCACCATACTGAAAAAAATGTACTCAAGTCATCAGATAAATAACATAATATCGGGAGACCAAAACCCACAAACCCTAGGGGTTGTGACTTCCTTTCTACGCGTATGGGTCCTATGCTTTCAGTAGTACGAGCCCATACTACCTTCTACACCTACCCATATTTGTCTCAAGTATCACCACAACACCCTAACACTATCATCAACATACTATGCGCTCAACCCTTACTCCTAGGGAAAATCACCTATCCCACAACTGATCTCACAGCTCCTCATAACCCACACATCCATGAAACTTTCATCAACCCCTGCAGTGCTAGTGCAGGCTAGTCGCACATAACACTGGACCCAATAGACTTTCGAATATCCAATCCTATCCGAAGACTGAATCAAACATTCTCAGGCGATAAGATCTTGATTACGCACATCCGTGATTCCTACACTAACGACTACAGTAATGATGTCAATTCCATATACAAGAAACCCTAGGCTAGTAGGCATCATATAATTAGGCAAGTCTATCATGCGATTCCTGAAGATCCCTAGCCTAGCATTGGCATTCTGTTCTAACATATCATAATATCAATAACTGTATGGTATTTTGGGGTTTACTTACAGGCTCAGCTGATCGTACCCTCTGCATCCTCCATCCTTTATTCTGAAAACCATTTTAGAATTTATTTCGAAAATTTCCTTGATTTGAGACTGGGTTCACACGTGTGTTTCCCCCAATTCACTCAAAC
Organism: Lactuca virosa; assembly: GCF_052849685.1. Taxonomy (NCBI): domain Eukaryota; kingdom Viridiplantae; phylum Streptophyta; class Magnoliopsida; order Asterales; family Asteraceae; genus Lactuca; species Lactuca virosa. Next base: position 285,270,094 of record NC_136428.1, read on the forward strand.
CAAGGCTCTGATACCAACTTGTAACACCCATAAAATTTACGCCAAATTTAAACTTTTCAATCATAAATAAAACCCAATAGTATTGTTTACAAAAATGTTTTCAAATCTTTATTCGATCAGAGTGTCCCAAAAGCCAGATCATAAGGATGAGGAGCGGTACGGTCACGCCTTCGCCTTGCCATGATATCCTGAAGTACCTAAAACAATAAACTGAAAACTGTAAGCCCGAGGGCTTAGTGAGCTACCCCCAAAATACCAATACCACACTGATAATACCATATCCGTAATAATCAATCAATCAACATGCATACTGGGCCATCGGCCTGACTGGACTGCCCTACAGGGCCTACAGTCTAACTGAATCTATACCGAGCCTTCGGCATGACTGGACCGCCACGTGGGCCTACAGTCTCCCCGGACCGCTCATAGGGTGTGTTGGCCTTCAGCACAAAGCAGGACCGCCTCAACCCAAGCAACAAGAAATTAAACATGTGCGCATAACTAACATATACTGGCATATACAAACATCAAACATATCTATCTCACTGATCACCAAACATAGCAATCTCTCATAACTAGAGCACTGACCTAGCAGGTCACTAACATATTAATCCCTACGGATCATAAGAGCATAACATAGTGTCTATCCTGATTCCGATCTAACAGATCATATCCACATGTAACATACCACAACGATAACAACTAAAGGGCCGGCCTTGGTGATGGGTTTTGAGCATTCTAACACTCCTAAGTGTACATGCAACCCTAAATACCTTGGATCTATGTTTTCTCTATTATACATGCAATTATGAACTTTCCAAGGTATTACCCTATCTAGCATACAATACTTGATACTTGGGTAATCAAATGGATAGAATACATACCTTTGTTTGATGTAGCTTGTCTCTATGAACCTTCAGTGCCTAGTGCCCTAAGTGTGACACCTCAAATGGTTCACACAACACCAAATGCACATGGAATGACTTGAGAGAAATGGAACACTCCTTGAAATCGTCTAGCCCTCATATTCACACATTAGTGCATGATTTCTTAAGCCATGGGATTCTTTTATATGGTGGCTATTAGGGTTACACCATGTAACTCATAACTTTACCCATTCCTTATGCTCCATGGATTTTAACCTCCATGGAGTATCCATGGGTCACCCCATGGACTTAGTCTAACATAAGGAATCTTGGATCACAAGCGCACATATATAAGAATGAATGATTTACACAATCAACCCATATATTTAATTAGCCTCCTTTTGATCACTTAATTAATTCCAAATTAATTCTTGATCAATACTAATTAAATAACCTTATTAATATATTAGAACTTATAATATATTAACCAACCTTAAGTGTTATTTCTCTCATTATAGTCTATCCAAATGCATGATGCCATGCAACCCAAATGGACCATGCCGGGTCGGGTCAAGTCTTACCAATTATAGTTATGGACTTAGACATTAATCCAACAGTCTCCCACTTGGATAAGTCTAAATCTATTATTGCGTATGACTTCAGGAACCGATCAGCAATCGTAGCTCTCAAAAGCTTCTGTCGAACTGTGACCTTGTCGATGAACTCTGACCTTTGTCAATGACTTGTCCATTAGATAAGGGATCATATATTCCTCCATTCTAGATATCATATGGACTGAGACATGGATTATCAATCATTCTCTCTGTCCATTTGTTGTTTCCCGATTTCCGATTCATGATGACTGATTGATTGAACAAATCAAATCAGCCCTGGCTTGGCCAAGCACTCACATGTATCATCTTTAAATCATCGAGGGGCCCACATATATCGCTTTTATCCCGAAGGTAAAAGGAATGGATAAACTTCGACTCATATGGCTTGTTCTACTACTTGTTGAATCATACACAAAGGCACGTTTTATAACATCGAGTTACCGAATGCGTTTTCGTGCAATCAATGTACAACCAACTCATAGTAACAACTCATATCTCTAGGTTTGAAGAATATAAGATATTATCGTCTCATGATCACTCGTGATAAAATCCATGAAGTGATTCAAATGAGCGCGGGTTGAATCCAATACTCAGAACTTATGAGCACTCATGAGTGTTGTAGCACCACTTTGTCCACCAACTTGGACCTCTACAAACCAACCCATGACAGTCTTGATTCATATCTACTTCCAACATATGACCGACTGTGGATGGTTTGAATAACTTAATCATTCAGGAAGAGCGACTTAGTTATTCTGGAAGTCAAAACATGCAAAGTGAAACACAAGAGTAAATGAATCAAATATGGTATCAAACCCTATGAATATAAATAAACACTTTTATTTATCACCATACTGATTACTCATTATTCATTGTTTCGGTTTTATCAACTTTATACTTGAATTAAAAACACTAGTTGTCCCATGCTCCAAGCATGTATACTATGTTTTTCTTAAACAATAGCTTTGCCATACACCAAGTATGCACTCTATGTTTTTCTATGATCCTTACTTTGTGAAATAAACCAATTGAACATAATTTCAATGATTCTTATTTCACACTCCCAAATCCTTATCGAAAAATGTGAGAATTTCAAATTCCTATCATTTATCGAAATCTGTTTAGATTTTAAACTTATATGCACTTACCCTCCTGTAATGAATATGTACAAAGTCACAAAGACTTGTCAACAATCATTATAAGGTATTCCAATGGAGATCAACTCCATGGAAACTAAGTCTCATATTCAAAGTACATTGCTTTGGACATGCTTCTTGCATTAAGTTTTCTAATCTTACACAGATAACTTCCACCTATGGAGACAACTCCATATTCTCATTTTGACTATCACTTCTGAATAAGAGATGCCTCTTTTCAGAATATGTCAATATGGTCCTTCCAAAATTAGCACTATACTTCCAACTGTCCCTGAGAAACCAATCTTTGGTAAACCTCAAATTGTCCTCGACAATTGCATAATCATTTTAGTCATATCCAATTCTAGACCAGTCTTTTGTTACAATATTTTTATTTGCCATGTTTTCAAAATTTGACTATGAAGAGGAATGCCGTAATCATAATCAAATTTTGAGAACGCAATATATAGAATTTCCTTAAGTTGAACCAATCCAACATGAAATTCATATATATATTCTTGACTAAAGATGATTAAGGTCTCAATCTAAGCCTTTAGAACTGAAATGAAGTATATCCTCTCCCTTAATTATAGCAAAACAACTTTTTCAATCCCTGCAGCCTCACGAATTGAAACTTTTGTTTTCTATAATTAACATTGCTAACTTGCAACACTAACAATAATTATCATGCTCCCACTAACATGATGATTATTAGCATAACACTTATGCTCCCACTAGCTTTGACATGTACTCAAAAATCAGCTGGACTTCTAGAAATCAATACTTTATTGACTTTCTTTCCAAAGTTCAGATTTCTGATACGAGATGCTTGGATAAAACTTTATCAAAATCATACACGTTTCCTTAGATAGCATGCATGTGTGTCTAAACAATTTCAGAACTATGAAAAGGGATGCCGTAATCATAGTCTCAATTGTTTAGACCTTTTGCCATCTACTTCAAATCTACTTGGTAGAAGTGTTTCCTCACCATCATTTTCATGAATCGGAGAGAAAACTTATGACCCTTAGATTTTATGGTGTATGTGTTCTTATCCATGTGAATCGTCAAAACCATAGTCACAAGACAAGGATAATGACAAATCCAAACTCATATGTACTAAACTTATGCAATCTTAACTTCTTGCCACCTGGCAGTACAGGGCCTGCCATTGCTTCCAAGTTGTTCTGCAACCAATTGAGAACTTTCAGAACTCCTATGCAAAGCCAACTTTAACTGGAATGGGCACAGAATATGTCAACACCATAGGTTATAAACCTCAAGTCGTTTGCTAGTGAAGAACCTCAGGTTTTATTCTTGATTAGTTCTTGAAATTCTTTTTAGGATCTTTAAGACTCCCACTATCCTCTTCACATATAAGACTATCTTGCCAAATATTCAAGAGATAGTGCAGATTCTTTATCAAGACAAACACTTCACACAATTGGCCTTAGTTGGTCTTTGTTTTATCCAAAACATCACAACTTACCAATTTCAAATGTACAAGAGTAGGACACTTTTACTCTTACATTTGACAAGTGTTTTAAACCTTTCTTTAAGATATGTCACTCAAGTTACAATCTTGGAGTATGACTCTAAGAATTGTTTTGGAACGAAGTATGACTCATCTTCCTGATCTAACCATTTCAACAATTCATGACTCCTCTTCTTAGTCATAAGAATGCACTAAGATGACCTTTAGAGGACTAATTGTGATATGATTTCTAAATCATTAAGATGATCACAAACATGATACTAAAGTACTCTCCCATCTTTTCAGATTTGAGAAACTTTTATCTTTCTGCCTAATTTGATTCTTCCCATTCGTTCTGCCATACATTGAGACTTTTCCAATGTTTCAGAATTATACTTAAACTTGTAAGTATAACCATATTTACTAAACTTTAGTAAATTAAATAGTCTTAACGAGCTTTATGGAGGACATGACCAGTGTACAAGAATGTGTACTCGATCCCTTTAGTCCTTCACTTGACTCACACATCCATGTGAACAAGTAATTAGTCTTGATTTTCCAATTCTTGAAAGTTCTCATTCATCATACTATTCAACTTGCATGATTCCAAGTTTCGGTCCAATTGGAACTTGGGTGATGAGGAACTTTCCTGATTTGGTAAATTTAGACACTACCACAAATGAAAGAATCAAATCCATTTTCCAATATTGCTGTCAGTGGAATCATATAAGCAACAATTTTCCACAAATGTCATTGTAAGGATACTTCAAATAAATAAAATTAATCAATTTTCTTTTATTTTAAAACTTTGCGGAAAAACTTATCCTTACAATCCACATGGAAAATTGTTGTTATCTATTCCTTAGCAATATATCATAACTTCTTAAGCAACTGCTCAAAATTCTGATGCGATCGAAATCCAGCTTCGCGATTAGAATCAGCATATACTTCCTTTAAGATTTCTCTCTATTCTTTGATTCTTAAAACATCAACATGTGACCCAGTCACATCATGTAATGAGGATCTCAGAATAGAACTTAACAGAGTTAGATAATAGGCTCTACCTGATGTAGAGTCAAACTTATTGACTTTAACATCCTTAGGTAAATTTGGCAGCTTTGCAATCAACGCCCCTTCCTTTGGCAAAATAAACATATGGACCCTTTGGTAATGGGACTATCTCAGACTTAGCCTTTCTCTTTACCATTTGGTCAACCGGGTTGACTATGGCCAATCCCTTTCCATTGGGAAGAGAATGTTTTTTCTGGATTTATAGTGTCACCATTGTCACTGTCCATAAAGTTTTTGGGAAGTTGATCTTCTAATCAAATTTGCTTTACTATCGTTCCAAATCATTGCTGATTCAGCAGCACCAAGCAAATAGATATGATCATTAAGGTTCATGTCATAGTCTGTTTCATAGTAGTCCCAAAGGAACTCACTATGTGACTTAGAAAGTGATTGAACATCCAACTTTCTCAAGACTTTGACACCCAACTCTCCCAGCTTGTCAATATGTGACTTCATCTCTAAGATGTGATCACACATAGACCTTGCTTGCCATTAGGGCTTGAGTGACCTTGAACTTGTGGGTTAGGGAGAATAATTGGAGGAGGAGGAGGAAGTAAAGTTCCAAGAGATTTGGGAAGATCATAGATGTCTGAACTAGACATCTTTTGGGAGATATTCAAGATAGTTGATCTAAAGTCCTTAATATAACACCCAATATGAAATATTAATGCTAGGATCCAACAACCTATTTATAACTGGAAGAGGGATGCCGGAATCCGAGTTATAAAATAGTTGAAGGTAGGTAAATGACGATTTACCAATTTCCACCATGAAAAACGAAATAATGTAATTAGGTTTTTAATTGGATTTGAAACTCCTAGATCTTTTGAGATTCATTGAACTTTTCAATGGCATGTTTCAATCTCGAGTGTGCCCTTCAGGTTTTGTGACTGGGATGCCGAGGATCACAAAACAAGGTGTGAAGTAACCATGCAACTATACTTGGTACCCTTAATATTTAACCCTCAATCGATGTGCCGGTTAACCACACGAGCTCCACCGATACTATGATAAATATTAAGTTACCCTTTGCCTACTTTGTTAAATCCAGGTTAGTGTGCCGGTTAACCACACACGCTCCACTAACGGTTTAAACAAAGTGCAAAGTGTAATTTCATGGATTAGCACCTTATTCACATTTTCCTAAGTAACTAAGATTGAGAATTTATAAGTGTTTAGTTACTTAGTATTTATCATTAATACTTTTAATGAAGGGAGAATTATAGTCCTTGTCCTACCCGTTCGGCTAACGACCCTCCACCAGTCAAGGAAGCGGTGGGTGAGAGTGGACACCCATTAAACTGCCATTTTATAGGCAGTAACCTTATACCCCCCTTATAGACCGGCTTCGTGAATGAGGCCTACTAACGGTAAGACTGACTTGCTCTTATACATATATTTATTATTAACTTATAATACTATAAAGTATAAGGGTTGAATTTTAACTTTTAAAATTCTAAGGGCTAACTTGGAATTAAAGTATTCATGGGGAAAACTTTACAAATTCCAAAACTTGAGGGCAAGTTTTGAAAATATTCAAAACTAATTAATTCCATAACTTATGTGTTTAAAGTAGTTTTAATTAAAAAAAAACTCTTCAAGTTCCATAACTTGAGGACAAGTTATGGAAGACTTTAAACTAATAAAAGAATGTAACTTTTCTTTATTTTTGTAACTTATGGAACTAATTAAGGTTACACATTTTATCATTTAATGAAGTGACTATTGAACCTCCATAACTTGAGAAGTTATGGAGTCATAAAACCATTTAATGAGGACAAGACTCTTCATTTTTGTAACCATTGCCAACTTTTTATGAGTTTTATGAAACTTAAATGTGACTTTTCATATAACTTGAGGACAAGTTACAAAAACACATTTTAGAATCAACTCTTTGATTAAAATGGATTGAAAACACATAATCAATTAACTTTTCTATTAATCTAATAAACTCATATGAACAAAGATAATTCACATCAAATTTTTTTTCAAGTAATTAGCATAACTTTTAAACTAATACAATTCGATTTTTCAGCTAATTTTGCAAGTATAACAAGAAAACAAGCCTTGGCTCTGATACCACTTATGGGTTTTGAGCATTCTCACACTCCTAAGTGTACATGCAACCCTAAATACCTTGGATCTATGTTTTCTCTATTATACATGTAATTATGAACTTTCCAAGGTATTACCCTATCTAGCATACAATACTTGATACTTGGGTAATCAAATGGATAGAATACATACCTTTGTTTGATGTAGCTTGTCTCCATGAAGCTTGAGTGCCTAGTGCCCCAAGTGTGACACCTCAAATGGTTCACACAAAACCAAATGCACATGGAATGACTTGAGAGAAATGGAACACTCCTTGAAATCGTCTAGCCCTCATATTCACACATTAGTGCACGATTTCTTGAGCCATGGGATTCTTTTATATGGTGGCTATTAGGGTTACACCATGTAACTCATAACTTTACCCATTCCTTATGCTCCATGGATTTTAACCTCCATGGAGTATCCATGGGTCACCCCATGGACTTAGTCCAACATAAGGAATCTTGGATCACAAGCCCACATATATAAGAATGAATGATTTACACAATCAACCCATATATTTAATTAGTCTCCTTTTGATCACTTAATTAATTCCAAATTAATTCTTGATCAATACTAATTAAATAACCTTATTAATATATTAGAACTTATAATATATTAACCAACCTTAAGTGTTATTTCTCTCATTATAGTCTATCAAAATGCATGATGCCATGCAACCCAAATGGACCATGCCGGGTCGGGTCAAGTCTTACCAATTATAGTTATGGACTTAGACATTAGTCCAACACTTGGTGCCTTAGACCCTATCGATATAGTGGGGATAACTCACCTTGCAGATGTTGTCTCGGTAGATAAACTTCAACCCTCTGATCACTGCCACAAACTCCACCACCTATTACCATAGTATAAACATACCCATAAGCCAACTAATCAAACCCTGGTTCAAGTCAAAGTTATCAGTTAAGGTCAGCAGTCCATGTTGACCTTGACTCGCCGAGTACCCTCGGCTACTCGCCGAGTTCCTTGAAGTACTAACTCACTCGCCGAGTCACCTGAGTGACTCGTTGTGTTCCTTTGGTTTACGATCGAGACCCTAAGGCCACTCGTCGAGCTTCCTTCTTGCAACTCGACAGTTACCCGCGCATACATAAATTGGGGCAACCTTAACCGACTCGCCGAGGTGTTCATCCACTAGTCGAGTCTACGGCAATCTTCATCGGACTCACCGAGTTGTTCTTCCAACTCGCCGAGTCCATGCCTATCTTCATATGACTCGCCGAGTCGACCATGCGACTCGCCGAGTCCCTTCAGTCCTTTTTGCCATACAGACTCATTTGAGCCATGCAGCGGCTCCAAACTACAGATCCAAGCTTCTAAGGCATGCTTTTCATGTAAAGTTGCAAACTTTACGTGCATGCATAGTTACAAAGGCTATTAATGTCAAATCCAAGATCACAATGGGGGTTTCATACTCAAAGAGGCTTCATACATGACCAAATTCGGGGCTTTATGACTATAGAACTCCAGAAGGGTCCAGATCTGAAGTTACAACTTCAGATCTAGACCATATCCCAATTCATCTTCTCAATCAAACCATAAAAACCCTAGATCTCAACCAAAAGAGGTCTAGAAGGAAAAGAAGAAAAGGTGACGACTTGATACCTCCAAATGATGCTATCTGAGGTAGATTTCTGATTTCCCACACTTCCTTTCTCCTAGCCTTTTGTTCTCCAAGCTCTTCTTCTCAAAAGATTTCCTCTCCAAAGCTTTAGACACACAAGAATGAAACACCACACAAATTAGGGTTTTCTGAGCTCTCAAAGGACTACAAAGAGGCCAAAGGAGGCTTATGCTTCCTTAAATAGGGTGCAAAACCCCGTGATTTAGGGTTTCTTCTGCCAGCTCCTACTCGTCGAGTCCCTTCATGGACTCGGCGAGTAGGCCATTAAATACGCGAACCAAGCCCGCTGCTACTCGACGAGTAGGGCAACCAACTCGTCGAGTAGGCCATGAAACCAATTAAATTCTTATTTAAACAATACCTGAGAATCGGGGCGTTACACCACTAGTCCAGAATCCCATAGTAAGAAACTCTCATGGCAACCTAAAAGGTATGAGACCAACTACATCACGCGACCTTAACCATAGTGACAATACTGTTCTCCTTAGGGTTTAGAGGCACTACTTTTGGGGCGCCAAGTAATCAATTATCATTAACTGTAACCACCCATTCACTTCACCATATAGGACACAAAGGCAGAATGCCTCTGTGTTGGACTGAGATGACCAACACCCAACTAGCCAAAGGACGAGTACCCTACGACGCTGTCACCAGCCCCGAAATCATTAGGGAGACAACCGAAGAGATCAACCAAACCCGAGCATGACTAGATGCATCTAGAATCTGACAAAAGAACTACGCAAGTAAGCGACAAAAGCCCTTGGAATCCCAAATCAGTAATCGTACAATACTAAAAGTCCCCATTTGGAAAGAGATAATACTCTTTGGGAAGGTGTAGGAGATTAAACCCGAGATACATCGGACCATTGAAAAACCTTGCTGAGGATTCGTCCAATGACTTATAAACTCCAGCTACCGCTTAAACTCGATCACGTACACCCTTTCTTTCACGTGTCAAACCTGAAGGAATTCCTATCGGACGAAACACTCTTTGTTCCACTTGACGAGATTGAGACGAATTAAAACCTCCCGTTCGTTGAAGAACCGGTTGAAATCATGGATAGAGAAGTGAAACGTACGAAACAAAGTCGCATTCCGATTCTGAAGGTTCGATGGAGTGCCGAATGTGGACCTGAATTCACATGGGAACGCGAGGATCAGATGATGCAGAAATACCCTCATTTCTTCTCTAGTTCCTAAGGATTTCTTTCGAAAGAATTTCAGGACGAAATTCCCTCTAACGGGGGGATTATGTCACAACTAGCAAATTAGGGTTATGATTTCTATCCTTGTACAAGATAACCCCCTTTGTGTAACCTTGTAACACTCCTTTTGGCATAAATCAAACTCCAATGCTATTTAGGTTTATACATCCCAAAATGGTAATTCAAGTCGAAACCTCCTCGGGTAAGCCAAAACCTAATCCAATAAGCTAAGACTACTCAACTTTGGGCCTTAGCCCAAACTTTCTCGGCCCAAACCCCTATTGGGCCAAGACTCGCCTATTGGGCCCTAATGGGCAGATAACCTCTCAAATTAGTCATTTTGGACCGAAAATCTCTATTAGACTCTGTTTTGGTCCAAAAGTCATCCTTTGGGCCCTATTGGGCTGAAAACCTTATTTCTCGCATTAATCGGCCACAATTCCTTGATGGACCTTCTATTTGAGCCGAAAACTCTCTTTTGGATCCTAATGGGCCAAAAACTTTTATTAAATATTATTTTGGGCTGAGAACCCTTATTGGGCCAAACAGAAAATCGGGCTACTTTTCTTGGGCCACCCCTTGGGCCGAGGACTTCTCTTGGGTCGGTTGGCCCATCTATATAAAAAAAAAGAGAAAACATAAAGAGTTGACTTAAGTTTGCAATTCAATATTACATGGCATACATCCATGCTTATTAACCTACATGCATCTAGGAGAGGAGTGATTAACCAACAAATATCAATGATCTTCTCTCTCCCTCTCTTCCCTCTTATCTCTCGGCCACTCTCTCTCCCTCTCCACCCCCATTCACAATTTCATCTTCAACATATTTTCTCTCAACACTCAAGGATTCTCTCATGTTCTTCTTCAAAGATTCGTGGGTTTGTGAGTGTGTTTTTCAAGAAAGTCTTCTTCAAGCTTCATAACTTGGTAAGCCTTTGGTTAAACACTTTTGTTTTGTCAAAGTTTACACTAAAATCCTTCCTCTTACACTCCATTTTCGTGAATATGGATCTTAGATCAACCATCATTTCGAGATCTCTTCAAGGCACAAGTTAGGACTCAAAAAAATCCCTCTCCTTCTTCATCTAAATCTTGAAAACCCCAAGGTGAGCTTCATACCCCAATACTTTTCATGTTTTCATACTCTTTGGGGGGGGATACAAGTCAAAGTTCCGGTTAACCATTGGTTAATTGCATGGATCATTGTGTTGTGTGTTTAACTTTTGCGTTTTTACTTGAACATGAAGTTTATCACATAGATCTTCATAAAAATCATGAGATAAGTGTTGTTAATATATATATAGCTTGAAAACTGTAAATATGGGGTTATACACTCCAAAAGTAGCAAAAATGAGTCTTGTGTGCAAACATGTATTACATAAAGTTAATGCCCAGCCTTCCACATATTCGTTATAGTCCATTTACGGACTGTTTTGACCACCTTGTGTGTAATATTTTTCAAAACTATTTTAAATGCAAATAGATCAGGTTTATACCTTTCTAATGACTACTCTCACGCATTCATACGATTTTTCTACAATTTTTGGCGATATTTACAAAACTGCATATCATTTCAGGAATAATCTCGGACCAGCCTGTGAAGATGAACATTTTCACACATGTTTTACGCCATTAAAAATAATGAAAAAAATTATGAACAAAGTAGACTCAATTTCCAAACTCCCAGAGTTTATGGATCCAAATTTCGACTTACGATGATTTTTCTATAATTTCTCTAAAAACATCGACAGGAAAGTGAAAAACTAGAAAATTGTTTTAACATACTAAAAGTGTTTATAATTGTGTTTAGATGTAAGTTTAAAGGTTGTAATCTTTTGAAAACACCCAAACATGATAACTTTCATATGCATATATATTTGATTATACCAATAGTTTTCAATCACACTAGATGCACTCAAGTCGTTTTGCAAGTAAAACGAAGTTATTGTTCACGTAAATCTATTAAGGCTCTTGTGAGACTCTCCTTTAGTCGTACCTACCTAGCGTACGTGGTAGGTCCTGTTAGTTATAACCAGAGTCTCCTGGAGGGAGAGTGAGGTAATTGTGTATAGATCCCCCACACCTGAGCTGTTCGCTACAGCTAGACTATGCTAGTCTAGGGTGACAAGTATCTTAAAGAAACCGACGTCTGGAAAACGTCAAGCCAGGTGCTTTAGGTCATTAGTATGGTTGTAACGATTCACATAGAGAATAACAACATTATTTGAATTTACGAAGAAATTACACTCTACTAGTTTTACAAAACACAAAACTATGTTTCGCTTACTTTGTAAACTGATTTCACCACTATGGTCTTAGGGTTTTAAGACCACAACTCTTTTATATACAGAAAATATAGAATTTTCTAGAAATACACTCTTTCTAATACAAACAAAGGAAAACAAAGAACATGCATGCAACTATACACGGTTTTGGAACGAAACTCACAAACTATTTTTTTATAGAAAATATTGGATTTTCTGGAGTTTTACAACTTATTATAAGAAAGATATTACAAAGTTTTTCCTACAAATATGCTTATGAACTCACCAACATTCTATGTTGCCGCTTTTCAAAACGACTTGTATTCTCAGGGACTCAGTGAACAGGTACTCGAGTCTTGGATCTGGATTATTTTACTATCTTTTGAGCAACCATACCTTATGTTATTTTTGTGTAATTGATAAACAAGTACAATTTGTAAAACAATGAATGTTGGTACATTGCAATGTATGATATTTGGTTACTATGTTTCATTCATATTCAATTGTTATGATACTACACAATGACGTCAACCGCCCCCGGACGTTTCCGCCGTCCTCATTCGGGGGTGTGACAATCCACCTATTAAAACCAACCAGAAACCACATCTGACCCAGTTTGGGTATAGCAATTTGATAACGTGAGATGGTTACCTTATGTAAAAATCAAGTTATTTCATCGGCATCCTTATGAAGTTCTCTTGCACCGGTACTAACGAAAAAATTGGGTTTGGATAGATGAGGCCTACATTTGGTCGCTATTTAATCTTATCCTTATCACTTCTGAAATTCATGCACTCTGCAAAAAAAGTAAAAAACATATTAGACACACTAAAAAACTTTACGAGTCATGAATACAACTTTAAATTTTAAGGCTTAACAAATATTGATAAAACAAACTGAAAGATAATTACCACTGATTCCTATGATTATCTACTTAACTGTTATTTATTCTTCCATTAACGACATAGAAAAACAGAGACACCACATGGGAACTTGATGTTAGATTAGGTGTCTAAGCCCATAACTATTTTGGTATGTACTTGACCCGATTATGAGCATGGTCCTTTTGGGTTGCCTTCACCTTAGCTACTGATAGGATGAATTATGGAGAAAGAGGATTAATTGTGATTTATTAATATATTATGAGAATAATATATTAAAAGGGAAATCACATGGTTTAATTAATATTGATCAATAATTAATTAAGAATTAGTTTTTTGGTCAAAAGAGATTAATTAAATCAATGGGACTGATACTGAAATTATAAGATAGTTACAAAGTTGGGCTTAGGATCCATAAGGAGGCAATGGACGAATTCTATATGGGAGTCCATATAGAAATCATCCAAGGGGCCTTCTGGAAGGATCATTTGGGCTGCTTAAGGACTAAACAATTGGATTAGGGTTTTGACTGAAACCCTAAATGCTCAGCTATATAAGGAACCCTTGGGCATGCCAAAATCGGCCACTAGAAACCCTAGAAGGATTCCATAGCCGATTTTGAGCCTTTCCTCTCTCTCTTGTTCTTCCTTGTTGCTAGTGGTGTTTGTGACTCCATTAGAGGTACAACATTTGGGGCACTAGGCTTTCAGAAGTCAAGATGAAGAAGGATTGTGATTGTTATTGCTACATAACAATCAATGTAATGTTTCTAACCCTAATCATATGTCAATTTCGAATTATATGCTAGTTCATAGGGTTTATTGCTTTGGTATTCAATGTTGTATGTTCAAATTAGAAAAACCTAGATCAAAGCAATTAGGGTTGCATGAACACCATAGGATTGATGTTATGCTCATAACCCATAAGTGGTATCAGAGCCTAGGTCGTTTTTCTAGTTGAATAGATGCAAAAGTGAGCTACCAAAGGATCAAAAAGTCGAATTTTTGCTGTCTGCGAAGCCGAATCGGCGAGTCCATCAGCGGAATCGACGAGTTTCATGAACTCGGCGAGTCCAGGGTGCTGTTGCCAAAATTTTCGATTTTTTGAGCAGTTTTTGATGAGGATAATTACCAAAATTCGTTTTTATTGCCTAAAATCGATTTTTTTTTGTTTGGAATGATTATCCTTATCAAAATTAATGGTTATGGTTAAATATGGATAGTATTGGAATATTATGAGTCAAATATTTGACCTAGTAAGTTTGAAAAGTTTCAATTTACACCCTTTAGGTTTTATAGTTTAAATTTGAACTTAAAAATTTTAGTTTTTGAAATTTAAATAGTTAAACACTAATATTTTGAAAGGTTTCAAAATTTGTCCTCAAGTTTTGGAATTTAAAATTTAATTAAAAGGTATTAATTTTGAAATATTAAATTCTAGAACCCTAGTATTTTGAAAAGTTCAAAATTACCCCCTTTATGGATTTCATTAAGATTAATTAAAAGTTTAATTAAAAGAGAGAATTAATAAATCCATAATAATATGGTTTAAGATTAATAAAATTTAAAGTCTAACTTATTAATAGATTAAACCACCTAGTATTTTAAAAGTATAAAATACACCCTTATACTATATAGAATTAAAAGTTTAATATTATATATGTATAAGTAAATGTCATTCTTAGCGTTAGTAGGCCTCATTCACGAAGTTGGCCTATAAGGGGTGTTTAAGGAAGCGTCCTGTAAAATGACCGCCATTGGGTATCCACTCATACCCACCACACTCTTTACTAGTTGAGGGTCGTTAGCCGAACGGGTAGGATAGGACACATCCTTCCATTATAAGTATAATGAAATACGAAGTAACTCAACACTTTTATAAATTCCCAAATCTTAGTTACTTTAGGAAAAATGTGGAGTTAGTGCTAATCCATGAAATTGCACATTGCACCTTGTTGGTCGTTAGTGGAGCGTGTGTGGTTAACCGACACACTAATATGGGACCAATGAAGGATGGAAATGGGTAGCTCGTAGATTATCATAGATCAATGGAGCGTGTGTGGTTAACCGACACATTGATTAGGTCATAGACATCTTCGAGAGTACCAAACTAATTTGCATGGTTATCCACACCTTGTTTGTGATCCTCGGCATCCCAGTCATAAACATGAAGGGCATAATCGAGATTAAACATGCCATAGAAAAGTTCAATGAATCTCAAAAGATCTAGGAGTTTCAATTCATTTAAAACCTAATTTTCTTTTTTGTTTTTCACGGTGGAAATTGGTAAATCGTCATTTACCTACCTTCAAATGTTCTGCAAATTGGATTACAACACCCCTCTTCCAATTTGTAGAATATTGTGTTGGATCCTAGCCTTGATATTTCATTTGGGTGTTATATCAAGGATTCTTATCAACTAACTTGAATTTCTCCCATTTTGTAGATGTCAAAATCTAACAACTATGGTCTTCCTGAATCCCTTGGAAAAAGATTTCCACACAAAGATGATGTTCCACGATTAGATCGTGGAAATGGAAATCATGCTTCA
The DNA here is from genome assembly GCF_052849685.1 of Lactuca virosa. Lineage (NCBI taxonomy): Eukaryota > Viridiplantae > Streptophyta > Magnoliopsida > Asterales > Asteraceae > Lactuca > Lactuca virosa. The sequence continues at coordinate 285,285,897 of NC_136428.1, forward strand.
TTTCCTCCACCTCCTCCAGTAATTCTCCCTGACCTACGTGTTTGAAGACTTGAAAAGTTCACAGTCACTCAAGGCTTATTGGCAAACAAACACGAAGATGGAAAGTCTGTATGTGCTCATGTCTTGGATATGAAGTTGCATATTGATAAGTTGGGAATTTTAGGTGTCGATGTCTCAAGGAAGTTGGATGTTGACTTGGTTCTTCAATCACTTCCTGACTCATATAGTGAGTTCATTAGAAAGTACTATATGATAGACCATGACGTGACCCTCATTGATCTTACCTATTTGCTAATTGCTGCTGAATCAACAATGATTTGGCGCACTGGTAAAGAAAAATTTGACCGGTAAGTCGACTTCCCAAACTTCCATGGATATCGACGATGGAAACCTTGGAAGTCCAGAAAAGTCTTCTCTTCCCAATGGAAAGGGATTGGCCAAGGTCAAACCGTTTGACCGGATGATAAAGAGAAAGGATGAATCTGAGATTGTCCCATGTGCTATTCCGAAAGAATCCGTTTGTTTCTACTGCCAAGAGAAGGGGCATTGGATGCAAAGCTGCCGTATCTACCTGAAGGATCGCGAAGATGGGAGAGTCAAGATGTGTGACTCTGCTTCAGGTAAATCCACTATCTAACTCTATTAAGTTCCTATTTGTAGATTCTTAATACCTGATGTGAGAAGATTACATTTTGATGTTTTGTAGGATCAAATAAAAGAAAGGAAGCTTAAAAGAAAGAGTGAGATGAGTCTGATCACGAAGAAATAGATTTCGATCGCATGATTTGAAGATCGGATTTTTGAGCTGCTACTTAGAAGAGTTAGGATAGATTGCTTAGGAATATTTAGTAACATAGTTTTCATTTGATAATGCATTGTAAGGACAAGTTGTTTCCACATTTTTATAAATAAAATAAATTTTGTTTTTGTCTTATTTATATTTCCTTGCAATGGCATTTGTGAAAATTGATGTTTATATATTTATGTTGTTAGCAATATTGAAAAGGATGTGATTCTTAGTTATGTTATTTGTGGTAGTGTCAAAATTTACCAAATAAGGAATATTCTCATCGCCCAAGTCTCAATAGGACAGAAAATGAGAATTATACAACTTGTATTGTGTAATGAATGAAAACCTTTGTGTTTGGCAAATTGAGAATAATTCCTTGACAAAGAGTCAAGTGAAGAACTAAGGATCTGGTACACAATGTTGTGCACTGGTCAAGTCCACCACAAAGAACGATGAGACTATTCGTCATGAATTGCTAAGATTTTAGTAAATATGGTTATACTTACAAGATTAAGTGTAATTCTGAATCATTGAAAAGTTTCAATGTATGGCGGAACGAATAAGAAGAATCAATAAGGCAGAAAGATAAAAGGTTTCTCCAATCTGAGAAGAAGGGAGAGTACTTTTATATCATGTTTTATGATCGTCTGAATGATTATGAAATCATATCACAATTGATCCTCCAAGGACAACTTAGTGCACTAGTATGGCTAAGTAGAGGAATCGTGAATTGTTAAAATGGTTAAATCAAAAGGTGAATCATACTTCGTTTCAATATCAAGTCTTAGAGTCATACTCCAAGATTGTGACTTGAGTGATATAGTCTTAAGTAGGTTTATAACACTTATCAAATATGGAATAGGAAAAGTTTTCTTATTTCTGCACATTTGAAACTGGTAAGTTGTGATTGATGGGATTTGAGCATTTCTAACACTCCTAAGTGTACATGCAACCCTAGAAAACCTTGGATCTATGTTTGTCTAAAATACATGCAAAATACTTTTTCCAAGGTTCATAATCCTATCTAGCATACATGGGGAACTTTAAACATAAAAGATGGCTAGAATTACATACCTTGTAGTTGATTTGATTCCTTGGAAAACCTTGAGAGCCTAGCACCCCAAGTGTGATGCCTTAAATGTTTCACACAACACCAAGTGCTTTTGAATGACTTTGAGAGATATGTAGAACACTTGAAAATCGGCCTAGCCCTCTTGCAACTTCTTGTAGCCGGTTTTGGTGGATGTCATGTTCTTTATATATTGTGTTGCATTAGGGTTACACCATGTAAACCCTAATGTAACATGGCTCTTCATTTCCATGACCCATGGGTTTGTAACTCCCATGGAGCATCCATGGAGCATCCTATGGACCTTAGCCCAACTTGATAATCCATGGAGCATCTAGCCCACTATACAAGTATGGATGATTTACACAATCAATCCATATATTTAATTAGTCTCCTTTTGATCACTTAATTAATTCTAGATTAATTCTTGATCAATACTAATTAAATAATATTATTAATATATTAGAACTTATAATATATTAATAAACCACAAGTGTTATTTCTCTCATTTAGTCTATCCAAATGCATGATGCCATGCAATCCAAATAGACCATGCCGGGTCGGGTCAAGTACATACCAGAAATAGTTATGGACTTAGACACCTTATCCAACAGTCTCCCACTTGGATAAGTCTAATAACTATAACTGCAAGTATGACTTCAGGAACCGATCAACAATCGTAGCTATTTTCAAGGTCTCTCGGAACTGAGAAGATGATGATACACCATTTAAGATAAGTGATCATATAATCCTCTGTTCTAGATATCAGCCGGACAAATACATGGAACAATGTCTTGCTTATTGTCCAACAGTTTGTTTCCCGATTTCCGATTTGTTTGACGTAGAACTTAATTGAATACATCAACTTAGTTTTGACCGGGCCCGGTACATAGGTCAAAACAAAATCATCAAGGGGCCCAGATATCGCTTCTAATCCAAGAAGGAACAGATAAACTTCGAATCATATGCTTGTTCTACTACTTGTTGAATCACACACAAAAGTACATTTTATAACATCGAGTTACCAATGCATTTTCGTACGATCAATGCATAACTAACTCATAGGCAACAAGTCATATCTCTAGGTTTGAAGACTTATATGATATTACCGTCTCGTGATCACTCCAGATAAATTCCATGAAGTGATACCAGCGAGCGTGGGTTGAATCCAATACTCAGAACTTATGAGCACTCATGAGTGTTGAGGCCATGTCCAACATCTTAGACATCTACAACCAACTCAGGACAGTCTTAATTCATATATACTTCCAACATATGATCGACTGTGGATGATTTGAATAATATGTAAAACACAACATAAATATTCTGGAAGTGAAAACATGCAAAAGAAATAATAATAAACGATTGACAAAAGATAGCAACACTTTACTCATAAATAAACACAACTTTTATTCATCATCAAATGTCAATTACACTTTACAAATTTCAAAATTATCTAACTACTAAAACTAATATCATCGTTCAGCCCTATGCTCCTTGCATGCTGAAGATGCTTAACCCTACCCAGTCCCTTCGTGAGGGGATCTGCTGGGTTCTCATCCGATGATACCCTCTTTGCCACGAGGAGTCCTTCTTCTATACGATGTCTGATGAAATGGTATTTTCTGTCAATATGTCTGGATCTCCCGTGATCCCTTGGTTCCTTTGCTAAGGCAACTGCGCTTTCACTATCACATAAGATCTCTATAGGCTCCTTTATAGCTGGTACAACTCCAAGGTCTCCAATGAAGTTCTTTAGCCATATAGCCTCCTTTTCTACCTCGCTTGCCACTATATACTCTGATTCTCAAGTTGAATCAGCCACTGTCTCCTGCTTGGAACTTTTGCAAGTAATTGCTCCTCCGTTTAAGGTAAATACCCAGCCCGACTGTGAGCGGAAATTATCCCTATCAGTCTGGAACTAGCATCACTATACCCTACAACTCTCAAGTCATCACTCCCACCAAGGGTAAGGACCCAGTCCTTAGTCCTTTGCAGGTACTTGAGAATGTTCTTTACCGCAGTCCAGTGAGCCTTGCCAGGGTTCCCCTGATATCCGCTGACCATGCTCAAGGCAAAGGTCACATCAGGATGAGTACAAGTCATAGCATACATGATCGATCCTACAGCGGAAGCATAAGGTACTCGACTCATTTATGCTATCTCAGCCTCGGTACTCGGGCTCTAAGTCTTATTCAATCTGGCGTTACACTGGATAGGTAACTCTCCCTTTTTGGAATCCTGCATGCTGAACCTCTTGAGCACCTTATCCAAGTAGGTACTCTGACTAAGTCTAATTATTCTTTTACTCCGGTATCTCAAAATCCTTATCCCTAGAATATAGACAGCTTCTCCTAGGTCTTTCATAGCGAAACACTTCCCAAGCCAGGACTTAACTTCCTACAGAGTTGGGATATCATTCCCTATGAGTAGTATGTCATCCACATACAGTACCAAAAAGCTAACTATACTCCCACTAGCCTTGACATATACACAAGAATCATCTTCACTCCTCGAAAAGCCAAACTCTTTGACTTTCTCATCGAAACAAAGATTCCATCTGCGAGGTGCTTGCTTCAATCCATAGATGGATTTCTCAAGCTTACACACTCTATTAGGGTACTCTGTACTGAAAAACCCCTCTGGCTGACACATGTAAACATCCTCAGCCAAGTTTCCATTAAGAAAAGCGGTTTTGACATCCATTTGCCATATTTCATAGTCATGAAATGCAGCAATGGCTAACAATACCGTAATAGACTTAATCTTGGCTACTGGTGAAAAGGTCTCATCATAATCAACTCCTGGAGTTTGAGAAAAGCCCTTTGCCACCAGTCGTGCCTCTCTGCTCATCATGGAACGAACCATTCAACTGTGGTGTCCTGGGAGGTGTCAATTGTGAGACAACCCCACATTCCTAAAGATAGTCGAGGAACTCTGTACTAAGACACTCACCACCACGATCGGATCGAAGCATCTTAATGTTCCTGCCCAATTGATTCTCTACTTCCCGTTTAAACTCTTTAAACTTATCGAAAGTCTATGACTTATGCTTGATTAAGTAGACATATCCATATCTACTATAATCATCTGTAAAAGTCACATAATAACGATTACCATCCCTTGTGGCAGTTTTGAAGGGTCCACACACATCTGTGTGTACCAGATCCAACAAACCTTCACCCCTAGCACATGAACTTGTGAAGGGTGACTTTGTCATTTTTCCAAGTAAGCATCATTCACAACTATCATCTGACTTTAGGTCAAATGACTCCAAGACTCCATCCTTTTGGAGCTGGCCTATACGTTTCTTGCTTACATGTCCAAGACGACAATGCCATAATAATGCTTTATCGAAGTTATTATCATTAGTAGAATCAATACACAACACATTATTTACTAAGTTATCTACAACATACACATCTTCATACACACCATCACAAGGTAATGCTTTAAAATAAAACACATTATTAAAGAAAACATTTATTCCACCAATTTCATTATCAAAAGAAAAGGTAAACCCTTGTTTGTACAAAGCATGAAATGAAATAATATTTCTTGCCATTTCAAGCGAGTAACAACATGTATTCAAATCTAAAGTAAACCCACTACTTAGCAACAAAGTATAAACTCCAATCTTGGTGACAGGTGAAGCTTTCCTATTCCCCATGATCAAGTTTATCTTTCCATACTCCACATTCTCACTTCCTCTTAGTCCTTGCAAATCAGAACAAATATGAATACCACAGCCGGTATCAAGGACCCAAGAGTTAGAATAGGTTGAGTTATTAGATAATATAGTGTAAATACCTGCATGGTTGGGTTTTACTTTCCCATCCTTCAAATCTTGCTGGTACTTTGGGCATTTCCGCTTCCATTGTGCCTTTTCATGGCAATAGAAGCATTCAGCCTCTTTTGGGTCAGAAGAAGGAGTGACAAAACATTTCTTGGTTCCGCTTGTAGAGGAGCCATCAAGGGTCTTACCCTTGGTACCCTTCGAAGGGTTCTTCCTCTTTTTCCCTCTACCTTTCCCGATTGCCAGGACAGGTGCGGAGTTTGGAGTAGGAGTTGGAGTGGTAACAACCGATTTACCTTTAAGACCTGATTCTGCGGTCTTTAGGAGTCCTTGAAGTTTGCTGAGGGTGACTTCTTCCTTGTTCATGTGGTATGTCATGCAGAATTTATCATAACACGATGGTAAGGAGTGAAAAATGATATCTATTGCTAACTCCTTGGGAAAGTTCACATTAAGTTTCAGCAGACGGTCCACATACCTTTGCATTTTCTACATGTGGCCCGTGATGGGTTCACCATCCTTCATCCTGGTTGTTATCATGGAGGAGATGATTTCATATCGCTCTTGACGAGCACTCTGATGGTAGCGGTCCATCAAATCATGGTGCATATCAAAAGGATAGTAGTCCTCATAGGACTTTTGGAGCTTGGCCGTCATAGTGGCCATCATGATGCATGCCACTTTGGTAGCATCTCTTTCATGTGCCTCATATTCAGCAAGCTCCTCAGGAGTAGCAGTTGGCTCGGGTACCTTAAGCTCCTTGTCGAGAACATATTCTTTGTTCTCATACCGAGTGACCATCCTGATGTCCCTGATCCAGTCTGTAATGTTGGATCCATCAAAGATGACTCTCCCACAAAGGTTCATAAGAGAGAAGGAACCGGTAGGGTTTGAGCCAGGAGCAGCATTGTTGGAAGACATCTGAAAAAGAAGAAAAAGACAAGTTTAGTTTAGATATAAAGATAGTCCTTAATAAAACACCCAAATGTAATATTAAGGCTAGGATCCAATCTAAAAGATATTTGAAAGGTAGGTGAATGACGATTCAGCAATTTCCACCATGAAAAACGAAATATATAAATTATTAGGTTTTATTTGGTTTTAGAAACTCCTAGATTCTTTTGAGATTCACTGAACTTTTCAATGGCATGTTTCAATCTCGAGTGTGCCCTTCATGTTTTGTGACTGGGATACCGAGGATCACAAAACAAGGTGTGAAGTAACCATGCAAATTACTTGGTACCCTTAATGTTTTTTCACTTAATCGATGTGCCGGTTAACCACACGCGCTCCACCGACCTATGAAAAAACCTTAAGTCACCCTTTGCCTACCTTGTTAAGTCCAAGTTAGTGTGCCGGTTAACCACACATGCTCCACCAACGACTTAATAAAAGTGCAAAGTGTAATTTCATGGGTTAACACCTTATTCACATTTTCCTAAAGTAACTAAGATTGGGAATTTATAAAAACATTTAGTTACTTTATAATAATCATTATACTTTTAATGAGAATTTTAAGTCAATGTCCTACCCGTTCGGCTAACGACCCTCCACCAGTTAAGGAAGCGGTGGGTGAGAGTGGACACCCATTAAGCTGCCATTTTATAGGCAACAACCTTATACCCCCTTATAGACCAGCTTCATGAATGAGGCCTACTAACGGTAAAACGACTTGATATTATACATATATATATACATATATATATATATATATATATATATATATATATATATATATATATATATATATATATACATACGTACATATATATATATATATATATATATATATATATATATATATATATATATATATATATATATCTATATATATATATATATATATATATACATACGTACATATATATATATATATATATATATATATATATATATATATATATATATATTAACTTATAATATTATAAAGTATGAGGGTTGAATTTTAACTTTTAAAATTCTAGGGGTTGGAACTAAAGTTTACTAGAAGACTTTACATGTTCCAAAACTTGAGGGAAAGTTTTGTAACTTTACAAAACCTTGCAATTCATAACTTATGAGTTATTAAAATGAAGACTCTTCATTTTTGTGTAACTTATGTGTTCTTTTAATGGCTTTAATACAAAGAGACTTTTGGTTATCCATAACTTGAGGTCACGTTATGGACTCCATTAAAACACATAAAGATCATGAATTCAACATTAAACAAGTAATTCCTATGATCTATCAAGAACTCATAAGAACATGAATAATCATGTCAAAATTTCAAGAACATATGAACACATATAATCATGTAATTTTGATGTTAGCCATTGTAAATGGATTAGAACAATCATTACACCATCTAAAACAAGTTTTAAAACACCAAAATAGTTTAGGGTAATGTTTCTAGTCCATTTCCAGCAGCAAAAATCGAAAATCTGCACTCTGCCTGGCCAACTCGTCGAGTGCAACAACTGACTCGCCGAGTTGGTTGAAGATACGCTTGGACTCGTCGAGTTCCCCCATGAACTCGGCGAGTCCCCTGTGCAGACAGCAAGAATTTTGACTTTTTCAGCTATTTTGCATCAAGTATCAAACAAACAAGCCTAGGCTCTGATACCACTGATGGGATTTGAGCATTTCTAACACTCCTAAGTGTACATGCAACTCTAGAAAACCTTGGATCTATGTTTGTCTAAAATACATGCAAAATACTTTTTCCAAGGTTCATAATCCTATCTAGCATACATGGGGAACATTAAACATAAAAGATGGCTAGAATTACATACCTTGTAGTTGATTTGATTCCTTGGAAAACCTTGAGAGCCTAGCACCTCAAGTGTGATGCCTCAAATGTTTCAGACAACACCAAGTGCTTTTGAATGACTTTGAGAGATATATAGAACACTTGAAAATCGGCCTAGCCCTCTTGCAACTTCTTGTAGCCGATTTTGGTGGATGTCATGTTCTTTATATAGTGTGTTGCATTAGGGTTACACCATGTAAACCCTAATGTAACATGGCTCTTCATTTCCATGACCCATGGGTTTGTAACTCCCATGGAGCATCCATGGAGCATCCTATGGACCTTAGCCCAACTTGATAATCCATGGAGCATCTAGCCCACTATACAAGTATGGATGATTTACATAATCAACCCATATATTTAATTAGTCTCCTTTTGATCACTTAATTAATTCTAGATTAATTCTTCATCAATACTAATTAAATAATATTATTAATATATTAGAACTTATAATATATTAATAAACCACAAGTGTTATTTCTCTTATTTAGTCTATCCAAATGTATGATGCCATGCAACCCAAATGGACCATGCTGGGTCGGGTCAAGTACATATTAGAAATAGTTATGGACTTAGATACCTTATCCAACAGTGGTGTCTTGGATAAGACAAAGACCAACTAAGACCAATTGTGCAAAGTGTTTGTCTTGACAGGAACCCGCACTAACCCTTGAATATTTGTTTTGTCAAGGAATGTTTCTTGACAAGATAATATTATATGTCAAGAGGTCAGTGGGAGTCTTAAAGATCTTGAAAAAGTTTCAAGAACTAACCAAGAGTAGACCTATTGTTAATCACTAGCACACGACTTGAGGTTAGCAACCTATTGTGTTGACATAATTTTGTTTATGTACCATTCCAGTTTAAGTCAACTATGCATGTGAGTTCTATAAGTTCTCAATTGATTGCATAGAGGCAAGGCACCCTGATCAATGGAAAGTACATTGATATGTAGGGGTGAGCTGCTCAAAGACTTGGAAGCATTGGTGGGACCTTTGATGACAAGAAATTAAGGATGGATTAGTTCTATCCATATGAGTTGGATTTGTCGCAAACATTGTCTTATGATTATGGTTATGACAAATTCACATGGATAGGAACACATACACCATTAAATCTAAGTGTCAAATGGTTTCTCTCCTTTTCATGAAAATGATCGTGAGGAAACGCTTTTAATAGGAAGATTTTAAGGAGATAGCGATTGTGTAAATTGCATTCTCAAATTTCAATTATGATTACGACATCCCTCTTCATAGTTTGAATTGTGAGATTTGGCAATTAGTTTGAACAATTAAGACTTATTATTATAAGTTCTCAAATTGTTTAGAAACATATGAGCTATCTAAGGAAAGGTGTATGAGTTTGAGAAGCTTAGATAAAGGCTTATCAAAGCATCTCGTATCAGAAATATGAACTTTCGTTAAGAAATTTAATAAGTATTGTTTTCTAGAAGTTCAGCTGATTTCTGGATACATGTCAAAGCTAGTGGGAGCATAAGTGTTATTGATGAATCGTGGAATCAAGTATTAATCAATATCAGAGTAAAACAAATGCAGATTGAACAAACGATGTAAATAAGATCTGGTTTCTGCTCATTTATGCTTTCAATGTTTACAGAGAAAAATAGACAGGTTCTGTAAAGGACTCTTATCTAACTCTAGTAAAGTTCCATATTTATAGAAACAGTGAAAGCATACAAAAAATACTAAGGCATTGACACTTAAGCTTCGTACGAAATACACCTTAGTAAATAAACTTAACAAACATACGAAGGGTACAAAAGACTTCGACATATTACAACTAAATTCGACCCTTACAATCTCCCCCTTTGTAATAATGTCGACCTTCGTTAGTTCAAGAGTATCTGTATAGCATACAACATTACCCTTCGAATCTCAGTGTACCATGAGATAATCTTCTTCAGCTCCTTCTTATCTCCTTCGTTATTCTTCTTGCAACTATTCATACGAACAATGAAATTCGTATATTGGGATGTTGTGTATCTTTCCACTTCAGAAGCTTGAAATAAGAATCTTTTAGCCTTGCCATTTTTATCCTTCCCAGCAAAGTCTAAGCCAAACGACTTCAAACAAATTTACCCGTCTGCATACTTCTTCAACTCAGGTTGAGTTAAAGGAAGTTCCATTGGCACTTTTACTGTCAATCCCTTTGCAGTAGCTAACTCAACATCGGTAAGAGCTAAACACTCATAATAGTTGTCAGTGAAAATCTTGATGTGAGCAAGCCCAAGTCGAAAAACTTCAGGATCAGTTTCTCGAAGATATGAAGCATCTTTATCCTTTAACAACAATGAAACTTGTATCAGATCATACAACTTCATCAAAGGAAAATCTGCCACTGAGAAATCACAAACTTGCCCATTTTCCCTCGAAACAAAGAAGCGAATATTCTGCATCATATTTTCGAATAACACATCCCTCTTTATACTTATCACCTTCTTTATCTTCACGAGTGACCATATTTCCTCTGGAAGCTTTCCAAGTACAGCATGAAATCTGATTTTCATGTATGTGTACTTATCATCATTGTCAAACTTCTCAGCTATTTGTACTGAGCCATAATAAACATCATCTCATTAACAGGAAAATCCAGTTGATTCATGTCTGTGTTGAGAACAACATAGCTCTGCTCCGGATTCTTTTCAAAAGCATACATATGATTATATGCAACTTTCGAATCAATCGTTTCATAGTTGTAATGCTTTGAATGATCACCTTTGTTCATACCAGGTGGATCGTTCACACGAAGTCGCATTATGCTTTTCACAATTCGTAGCTTTTCAACCTCAACCTCTGCTTCAGCTTTCTTTTCCTCCTTTGATTTTTCGACCACAATCGTTTTGCCTTTGTCTTTAACTGAGGAATTATCAACAACTTCCTTAGGCTTCGAACTGCTGCCACCTTCCCCAATCACAATTCCTTTAGAAATTGATCTTGGAATTGGCTTCGTTAAAATTGGCATTGTTGTCACAACTGTCGAAGTAACTGGCCCATCTGTTGACATGATTGGTTTTGTTGTTGGAATCTTCGAAGAAAACACCGTTCCAACAACCTTTGCATCTACATGCAAATCTTCACTACCAGCCTTCGTACCACCAACATTCTTCTCTCCCCCTTGCACCCCTGTGTAAACAGGTGGTGCATCCGTTGGAAGAAGGCTTGAAATGTGAGAAAGAGGAGCCAATTGCTTGTGTAAAATAGCTTCGAAATAGATGAACTTCTGAGATAAAAATTCCGGAGTGATCAACGAAGATGAAACTGATTTTACAGTTAGATCTTTCAGCTCCTTCAGCAGCTTGAGCACTTCCATAAAACTTTGATTTTCCATTGTAGAAAGTTGAGTAAGTTGAGGACTCAAGTTTTCGTACAACTTGACATATTTGGTAACAACATCACAAATAATGTCAACTTTTTGATTTATCGAAGCATAATCCCTTTGCACAATTGTAATCTCCTTTTGCATATCCTGACGAAGCTCCTGAATTTGCGAATTCACATCCTCCCTGGCTTTCTTTACATCCTGAACGAATAACACCTGTCATTCCTTCACCAAATTCTTGAATTCTTTCACCTCCCCTCTAAACATTGAAGTTAGAGAATTCACTCTTAACTCATCATTCTGATCATTGTGATCAACCTTCTCCAAGAGTCTAGTCTCCGAGTCACGAACCATTCCAGAAACTTTAGTCACCACCTTTGCTTCAAAGGTTTTCAACAAACTGTCAACTTCCATACTTGACACAGACAAACCACTTCCCAAATCTGCTTGAGATTGAAGAATAGAATTCAATTTCTTGTTGAGAATCTTGAATTGTTTCATCGTCATCAACATATGATCAGGAAAGTTGTCTTCTTCATCATCAAACTCCAAATCTTCAAACATGCCTCCAAAACCTTCGTTGTCAGTATCAGTTTCAACAACAGGTGAACCTTTAACAGGTGAATCGATTTTGGGTGGATCAGTGGATTGAGATGGAAAAAGAGTTGTAAAAGGTTGATGGAGAATGTTTTCAAAGGTAGGTGAATTTATAGTATTCGAAAAAATAAAAGGAGGTAATGAAACAAAAGTATCCTTTATCGAAGATGCAGGAATACCTTGAGTTGTAGCACCAACTTCTTTGTTAGACTCTCCCTCACCCATATTGACATTTACATCCATATCAAATACGTGTGTAAAAATGCCTGAAGTTCGAACCTCCTCAGTATGTGATTCAGTTAACGAAACTTCAGGTGGTATGACAGAAGTCTTCTCAGGAGTAGATAGAGATTGAAAAATAATTGTTTCTGGTGTTTCAGGAACTATCTCTTCTTCGGACGACTCCTATTGTATAACCAACTTTCGTTGCCTTTTCTTCTTCTTCGAAATGTGTTTAGCCACGTCTTCAGCACTACGTTTCTTTGACAAAGGCGAAACTGGAGCTGGAACATCACGAAAAATTACTCCTTGATGAGAAAGTTGTGGTTTACGAACATTTGAAGGAGAACATTTGAACAACCCCTCTGAATATTTTCTTGAACCCCGAGTCCTCTTCTTTAATCTTTGAAAAACACCAGATTTTGAAGGAATTTTCTCCGTAACGAGAGTATCATCAACAAGTTCGACTGGCGTAATTTCAACAGTCGAAACATTTACTTCTGGCTTCTCAGGCTTCTTTGGTGACAGCTTGGATTCGTCCACATGCCGCTCAGGAGACTTCTTAGTTTCGTGCACTGGCTTCTCAGGTGTAGTCTTTGCATCCTTCTTAGAACGTTTTGATTTCTTCGAAGGACCCGCCTCTTCTTTCGACAATAACTTTCCAGTCGCAACATCAGGATTGATTGTTTTCAAGTACTCAACCAACACCGAATTTGTTGGCTCAACCCTCTTTAGCATTGCATCAGGAATCCTGGCAATGTGTGTAAATACTTCCATATCATCAGAAACTTCCTTTGGGAAGTGATACTTCATAAACTCAGCTCTTTCTTCATCAGCAGGTACTGCAATGCCTTCTTTTTCATAAAAATAACCAAGGATCATACTCCAATACCTAGCACACGAAATGCCTTGAACCACATTCGTGTTTTCGACACTCTTCTGGAATTCCTTCCACAACTGTGTAGAGTAGTCGACTGAAAGATCATAGTACAATCCTGACACCATTGCATAAACCTCCATGCGACCTTTGTCTAATCCCACACTTCGACCAGTCAAGCATCGAAGAAAAATTCCGAACAATAAATTCCAAACAGTTGGAAGAGCTGACTTCTTAAAATCACTAATTTTCGTGAGTGGGGGTTGATGACCCATCTCATTAAACATGTGAACAACTTGTGCATAAGTGAGATCAGTAACAAGTTGAGAATTAGGAATATCAAGAATCTGGCAAAAGATCTTCTTAGACAAACGGATTTTCTTGTCATTCACCAGTTGAAGGTGATGATATCCATTGCTTTGCTATACGTAGCAGTGGATCCTGCCTGTGAAAGCCAAGAAAGAGGAACAGCAAACAAGTTGAACATCGCCTTCGAAAGAACAGAACTCTTCAATGTGATGATTAACATCTTCAACTCTTTAGGATATAGAGACACATCCCCTTCCACTTGATAATTGGTGCTTTGAATCTTCATTGTGGGTTGAGAAGTAACGTCTTCAGTTGTTTGAGAAGCAGAATCAAGACCAGCCATGATTTAGGGTTTTGAAGTTTTGAAGAGCAGAGAGAATTTGAGTATTTTTTTTCTTTTGTGAGCGTAAAGAGACAAAGAACCCGTAAATACCCTTTTTATATGTAACCCTGAATTTTGAATTGAACGCGGGATAAGCATTAAATGAGATCTGACGTGGCACCTTGAAAATCACACCAGTCTACCAATAAAGTTGCCATGCATCAAAAAGTAACTGTCACACCGCCTTGAAACCAGGACCGAATACAAAACGTCTCATCAGACAGTCTGTTCGAGTCACCTCAAGGAATAATAACTGTCATTAACCTTCGGAGGGAGGTTAAGCTCTCTCGTCTTTGGGTTTAGAGACGAAATCATTTGCTAGACTGTCGAAATCATCAGCCTGAGTTGGTATTACTCAGAACCTCAAGGATTTCGTGTGTGCAGTGTGCCAAAGAAAAGATAAGAAGCAAATTAACGAAAATTTGGATCTGTGATGTCAAAAAAAAAATTCGACACAAAAGCAGATAAACCCCGGGCAAAGGTTGCTTCATTAATTATCAAGAGAGATAATCAACTGCTTGTGTATGTTCCCGTGAATTACAATCGAATACTTATAGAGAAGTATCGAAGGGCCTCTTTTGTTAGGCTTATCGGGTGGTTTATAATTTCGTTACATATCATCCTAAACATAAGGTGAGTAATTGTAACAGAAATTACTTGTTTGACCAGTATAGTCAGTGAAAAGTATGTTTTGAAGTATATTGATAGTAACTTTGAAAGCAAATGAAACTCATACATAAATCATATTCATGAAAAAATATTTGTTCTGGATCCTGTTGGGTAACAAACATCGTGGGCTTCGATAGTTTGATCAAGCTCACTCATGAGAATGAAATATGATTTTGAGTTTCGAAAAATGGTACTGAAACAAATGTTTCGTCAAAACTGGAACATAGTTCCCCGTCAATTCCTTACGAAGATAGAAAGTTGGGTTTCACTTTCATCACGGCCTCATGATGTCAGATCATTAACACAGAATTTTGATATATCTAAATCTTGATGGGTCTTATCAAAGATCTCTTGGACATATGTCTTCATGTGTGCAAGTGTAAGAAATTTGGTGATGAAAAAGATTGGTTTTAAGTAACAAAGTGTACCTCTGTTATTTTCGGACAAAACATATAACTCTTAACTCATGTGAGAAGAGTAAGGTAGCTCAATTGACTAATGTGAATATAAGCCTGGCTTGGGAAGAAATTTTCGTATGAAAAATTTCATTAAGGCTTTCGTAAACACACATTGAGTCTACAGAGGCTTGGGTCAACATGCTGCAGCATGCTTCTAGGGACAGTCTAACTACTACATAGTTGTCGAAAGTTTACCTTCCCATAGAAACACAAGCATGACCCTTGAAAAACTTTTCGTGTTATCTGCACAAAGAAAAAGAAACAAAGAAAATAACAAAAATCTTTTTGATATTTTTGATTTTGCTAACAGAAAGAAAATATTTTTGTGTTTTTGTGAATTTTTCGAAAAATAAAACAATTAATAAAAGAAAATATTTTTGGAATTTTTGATTTTTCGAAAAGATAACAACAAAACGAAAATAAAATCTTTTTGGAGTTTTTGATTTTTCGAAAAGATAACAACAAAATGAAAATAAAATCTTTTTGGAGTTTTTGATTTTTCGAAAAGATAACAACAAAACGGAAATAAAATCTTTTTGGAGTTTTCGATTTTTCGAAAAGATAACAACAAAACGAAAATAAAATCTTTTTGGAGTTTTTGATTTTTCGAAAATAAAACTAAGATACAAACTTACGAAAAACATTTTTACAAACAAACGAAAATTTGTAAACAAACTACAATTTGCCATTCTTACGAAAATTTGGCAAACTAACGAAAATTGGACAACCTTACGAGAATTTGACAAACGAACGAAAATTTTGTACCATACAACCAACATGCAAATTGTCGAATTTGAAGCGTGTTGAAGCGTTGACTATGAACAGTAACCGCTGAATGACATCTTATTGCCTCTGAATAGACACATTTGTATAGCACTCCTTTGCTATACATTCGAAATCCTTCCTGGAACAGAACTCGCTTCAATCATTCCCAAACCTGTCAAAATTCGAACAAATGATTTTTCATCCAAAGCTTTTGTAAAAATATCAGCAAGCTGATCAGTTGTTTTTACAATATGAACTTTAATGTTTCCATCTTCCACATGATCTTTGATAAAGTGATAACGAAGAGCTATATGTTTTGTTTTCGAATGTTGTACTGGATTATGACAAATGCGTATAACACTTTGAGAATCACAGTACAATGGAATCTTTTTCATATTCACAGCATAATCTCTCAACTGACTTTGGATTCAAATAATTTATGATGTACAAGCAGCAGCTGCTACATATTCGGCTTCAGCAGTAGAAATCGAAACACACGTTTGCTTCTTCGACTGCCAACTAACCAACTTTCCATCCAAAAATTGACAACCACCACTTGTACTTTTTCGATCCAAGGTACACCTTCCTAGATCTGCATCTGAAAATGCCTGAATGAAAAATCCTGTTTTCGAAGGATACCACAATCCTAACGAAATTGTTCCCTTGAGATAACGAAAGATATTCTTCACAGCTGTTAAATGTGGTTCTCGAGGATTTGCTTGATACCTAGCACAATTACATTCAGAAAACATGATATCAGGTCTACTTGCAGTAAGATAAAGCAATGAACCTATCATGCTCCTGTATAAAGTAAGATCAACCGCAGGCGTTTCTAACAAAGGTGTTAGCCTTGTGCCAACAGCCATTAGTACTCTTAACTTCGTACTATTTGTCAATCCAAAATTTTCGATCAAATTCCTTGTATATTTCTCTTGATTAATGAATATGCCTTCTCTGTTTTGACATATGTTTAAGCCAAGAAAATTATTGATTTTACCCATCATGCTCATTTCGAATTGGCTTTTCATCAAATTTTCAAATTCATTAGATAAAGCAGGGTCAGTAGAGCCAAAAATAATATCATCGACATAAATTTGAACAAGCATCAGATGATTCCCAACTTTCTTTCGAAATAAAGTGGGGTCAACTGATCCTTGCTTAAATTTCGACTGTTTTAAGAAACTGGTAAGAGTTGCATACCATGCTCTTGGTGCTTGTTTTAACCTATATACATCTTTATCTAAAATATATACATGATCAGGATGCATTTCATTTACGAAACCTGGAGGTTGTTCTACGTAAACAGTTTCTTCGAGTTCTCCATTGAGAAAGGCACATTTCACATCCATTTGAAAGACATCAAAATCCTGATGAGCTGCATATGCTAAGAATATTCGAACAGCCTCGAGTCTTGCAACAGGGGCAAAGGTTTCTTCATAATCAATCCCTTCTTGTTCGTGAATATCCTTTTACAACTAGACGTGCTTTATTTCGTACAATATTTCCATCTTTGTCGGTTTTGTTTTCGAAAATCCATTTTAACCCGACAATCGAAACATTTTCAGGTTTAGGAATTAATCTCCAAACCTTGTTTCTTTTAAATTCAGCCAGTTCAGATTGCATTTCAACAACCCAATCTGAGTGTTCCATTGCCATCTTAACTGTCTTTGGTTCAATTTTAGATATGAAAACATTGAACATGCAAAATTCTTGATGAGTATTTAATACCTCATTCTTCGCACGAATCTGAGCTCTTGTTAATACTCCATCTTGAGGATTTCCAATGACTTGATCTATCGGATGAGTCTTTGTCCATTTCTCTAACGGTGGATATGCCGGATCGAATTCCAAAGGTGCATCCTCGTACATCTCTTCATTTTCAGATCCTACAACAGAAACATTATCATTTAGATCATGAAAATCATCGTTTTGATTAAAATTTATTGTATCATTTCCCCCCTCAACACGATTATCATTTTGATGATCCCCCTCAACTAGATGCTCCCCCTCAACAACTTCATCCATTCTCCCATTCTCCCCCTCGAAAGAATACTCCCCCTCAACCAGAGTATTCGAATCCAAGTGCTCTCCTACCACTGGATTATTATGCATACTTTCGCCAACTCCGGGAGAATTCATTGTTGAATGAACATCTACAATATTTTGATGAATTTCCAAGTCATCATTATGCTTCGAAGATCCAGAGTGATGATTATCATTCGCATGAACTTCAGCATCCACAGCCCTGTCAGGAATACCAAAAATTGAATCATAATCAAAGTCAGATGAATTTGATTCATCAGTTGCATCAGATGATTCATTAATAATTGGTTTTTGTTCAAATTTCTTTTCAACTTGTTTGACATAATAATCATCGAAAGTAAGATTGAAAGTCTCTTCGACTTTTCTTGTGCGCTTATTTAACACTCTGTATACAACCGAATTGTGCGAATATCCCAAAAATATGCCTTCGTCAGCTTTAGCTTGAAATTTTGAAAGGCTATCTTTAAGATTCATTATAAAACACCTGCAACCAAAAACATGAAAGAATTTGACATTAGGTTTTCAGTTATTGATAATTTCATACGGAGTGATATTGAATCGACGATGAATGAAAGATCGATTTTGAGTGAAACAAGCTGTCGAAACTGCTTCAGCCCATAGATATTGAGGAAGATTCGCATATGTCAACATAGTTCTCACTGCTTCGTAAAGTGACCTATTTCGTCTTTCAACCACACCATTTTGCTGCGGTGTATAGGGCGAATAGAAGTTATGTGAAATTCCTTTTTCTGTTAAGTACGAATCCAACACTTTGTTCTTAAACTCAGATCCATTATCACTTCTGATCTTTCGAACATTTTTCTTCAGACTTATCTCAATCTTCTTAATAAATTCAATCATTGTTTGAGCAACCTTAGATTTTAACCTGAGAAAATATACCCAAGTAAATCGAGAAAAATCATCAACAATAACCAAAATGTACCGTTTCTTGTTGAGAGTTGCAACAGTCGATGGTCCACAAAGGTCAATGTGTAGAAGTTCCAACGGTTCCACAATTTTCGAATCTATCACAATTGGATGTCCTTTCCTGTGCTGTTTCCCTTGTTCACAAGCTGCACACAATGTATCATTGTCAAATTTTAGTACAGGTAAACCACGAACAAGATCATCAACAACCAATTTATTCAAATTTCGAAAGTTTAAATGCGATAAACATCGATGCCATAACCAGCTGATGTCAGAGGAAGCTTTCGAAAGTAAGCACACTAAGGGTTTGTCGATGATTGGTTTGATATCAAGAGTAAACATGTCACCATGTCGTTTGGATTTCAGCAAAACTTCGTTAGTTTCAACATTTGAAATGATGCTGCCTTCTTCGTTAAACACCACTTGATTGCCAGTGCCCACAACAAGTTGGGAAACACTTATCAAGTTATGTTGAAGACCTTTGACATAAGCAACGCGATTAACAGTGAACTTTCCATTCGTGACTTTGCCATAACCTTTCACTTGGCACTTGTGATTATTTCCAAACTTCACAACTCCTGCATTTTCGAAGCTTCAAAAATCTCTCAGATTTTCCTTTCGTCCGGTCATGTGACGTGAGCAACCACTATCAATATACCATTTCTCATCATATTGCTCGTCACATGATACCTGCGATCAATGAAAGAATTTAGGTACCCAAGGCTGTTTGGGTCCTTGGAAATTAGTTTTGAAAACAGAATGAAATGAAGAACTTTTAACCCAATCACCAACTTTAGTTTTGAGACTATCAATTAAGTCCACATCATTATTTAAAGGAACAGATTCATAAGTCTTTGTTAGTTTGGGATTGTCACTGACAGATGCCTTCGTCTTTAAATTGTGAATGATCATTCGAATCTTTTGAAGATGAGCTTTCAGTTGAAGAAGAATTCACATAATGCTCATAGGCTTCGTGAATTTACTGTTGAGATTATTTCCTTGATTGATATTTTCGTCCTCTTCCTTCAAGCCAATGATCGATGTTTTTGTCACGAGACAACCCTTTTGTGTATGAAACTTTTAAGGTTTGTTTTCCTGTGGGATTTAGAAAATTCGGTTTTTGTGGGAAGAAATCAACATTTGATTTAGGTCGAAATGCCATGGCATATCGACTTCCATCATTGTTTCCAACACTTCGATTTTGAGAAAATCGATTTGGAGATTTTGTTTTTGAGAAAACCTTGTTTGTTGATTAGAAGAAAATCGTTGTTGTGATGCTTGATTTTGAACATTCTTTGAGGTAAGTTTGTTATCTTTTGAAAATGATGAGTTTGAAACTTTCGAAGAATTTGTTTTTGGTTGAAAGTCAGATTTAGATTTATTTGTTTGAGCGGGATTCTGCTTTTGATCTGAATGAATTGCTGAATGAGAAGACATGTTCTCAACAAATTTAGTCTTTGTGTTTTCAGTTGTTTTCAAATTCAAACCATTTTGTTGTTTTCGAAGTTCCATGGTTTGCCAAAAATCTTCTTTCGAGCTTGTCTTTTTGAAATTGCATTTTCTTTTGAAAACTTGTCAATTTGTTCTTTAAATTCTTTGGAATTTAATTTGACAACAGTTTCATTTTCCACAACAACTTCTTTTGTAACTTATTTCACAATTTTCGATTTTTCAACCCATTTGCGTTGTGGTTTTTGTCTTTGAAAAACATATGAATTCTTTGTTAAGGTATTTTCTACTGTGCTTTGATTTGAAAAGAATCCTTCGTCTGTTGTCTTCTTGTTGTCATCTTCGACCATTTTGTTGAATTTTGGTTTAATGTTCTCAACATTTCCAGTAGTAACAAACACTTGATTTGGAAAGACAATATCATCAGTACACTTGAAATTAGGATACACCACTTGATTTGTTTCCAAATAATTGGCTCCTTTTTCAGACAACACTTTGTCGAAATTTTCAGTGTCCCCAAATACTTGATCAACAACAACACGAGGAATTTCTTTTTCTATCGAATCTTTGTTTGATGAGACCTTTTTGTCCGATTCATCATCATCATTTTCATCATCACTGCTATCCGTTTGAGTATCTCGGATATCCACAAACTCAGAATCACAAACTTTTGAAGTTGAAGGTTTGTCAGTGTCAATCTTAACTTCCAAATCCTTAAGTTTTTCTTTTCCTTTAGATTTTGATGCGACATTAATGACAGACAACTGAGAACAATCAACATCCTCAATATCACTAATTTCGCTAATATTGTCAGAGTTATCTTCAATATCAGCAAATTAGATTGAGAATCAGATGTCGAATTCTCAGTCTTTTTCAAAATTTTGATTTGTTCTGATTTTGTCAAAGTATCATTCACAATGTTAACTAATTCATTTGTATCAAGAGTTTCATCAATTTTGACAATTCCATAAGCATATCTATCATCAGGAATTTTGTCAAACTCAACAATATTTTTCTCACAATCATACGAAATATTATCTACCTTCGCTCTTTCATATGCTAGAAAAGGTAATAATTTCCTATGTTGTTCCTTGCTAATATCGCACGAATGATGCAATACAGTTAATTTGCCATATAGACGTTTAGTAGAATTGCAGTAGATATTTCATTGAGCTAACAAAAGTTTTGCATCACTAGATAACGAATCTCGATCACACATTATGTTTGTTATTTGTAATTCTAAACATTCTATCTTGACAACTTTCGAATCTAACTTTTTCTGTGTCTCTAACAACTGATTGCTTAATTTCTTAGCTTCATTGCTAGCAGAAACAACCAAATTATCGAAATAAGCAACAGTATCATCAAAAGAAACAATTTCAGAATCATATGCACTTAAAGGAATATTGAAAGATTGAAGAATATTACGTACCTTTGTTGTCATTGGAGACTTATCAGCAGATTTTGACACAAAGAAACGACCCTTGACCTCTTCGTCTGAATCTTCCTCCAGCTTCGCATACATAACCCCATGCGTAGGATTACGCATTTCCTCATCATCGGAGCCCGAAGACCAGATTGATATGTGCCATCATTCTCCTGTTCACCTTGAGCCACCAAAGACAAATTTTTCGCCTTCGTACGTACCTCATCCAACGTCTCCACATAATACGCCTCATCCTTCACTCTATTCTTTTTCTCATCCTTCTTTCGAAGCATGCAATCATTTGCTAGATGATTGGCTCCGTTGCAATAATGACAATCCATACCAGAATCTCCTTTCAATTTCTTCTCTTTCTTCTCCTCAGCACTCTTCGCATCATTCTTCTCATACTTCTTCTTCTCTTCTCCTGCAAACTTGTTCACGAAACTTCCTTTTCCCTCACTTTGCTTCACCTTCGGATTGAACGGTTTCTTGAAAAGCTTTTTGACTCGGTTGTTAGAGTAAAAAGAAATTGCGTCATCATCCGAGTTCATGAGAAACCCCTCTTCATCATCAGAATCACCTTTTTTTAACAGTTTCCTTTTCAGTCACTTTAGAGACAAGTGCTAATGGACCTCCCAGACTAAGCTTCGACTCTTCTGCCATTTCGTTCACTTCACTTTCGTGAGTTTTTAGTTGATTGTACAAATCATTCAAAGAAGATGTGTCGAAACTCTGTTGATTTTTCACCATCATGCTAACACTCCTCCATTCTTTACAGAGTCCCATAACAAAGGTGAGATTGAATTCCATGGAAGATATTGTGATTCCATAACGATTGCATTTGTAAATCAGCTCGTTCAGTCTATCATAGTAACTTTCAATCGTTTCACCGTCTTTTTGCTTGAAATCTTTCAATTCAATCAAACAATGCTTAACTGAATTGATTTTCGTCTTCTCGCTAGCTTGAAACTTTTCTTTGAGATTATTCCAGATGTCCTTTGCAGTTGTACAACTTCTGACATAGTTATAAACAATTGGAGGCAATGCACCACGTAACTCCCTTATGCATCGTTTTTCAAGTTTCTTCATTCGATCAGTTTGATTTTACACACTCGTAGTACTAGATGACGATCCAATTGGTTAAAGGTTCGTTGGAAGAGTAACATTCTCTGAGATACAAGACCAAAGCTCTTCATCGATTCCATTCAAGTAATCCTGCATACGATCAGGCCACTGATCATAGTATTCAGGAATGAGCATAGGAATCTTAGTTGAAGATCCTAGCAGATGAGAGTATGAAGTCATCGAGTTGAGATTGAAGTTCGCCATTGATGTACGGAAGAAAATTTTTGAGAATTTTTGAGAAATCAAAGAGAATTTGAAAGCAAATTGCTGAATTGATCAGAAAAACAAAGTAGAATACTCGATTCAACAAATCTGTTGCAGAATCAAATCACAACTGAATATCTAGAAAGCTTTTTCACGTTAAAAGTTGCGGAACTTTTTAAACTAGAATTTTGATTCAAAAACCTTTTGAAACAGAGTGAAAATTAGATCTCAGATCATGATTCCTGCTCTGATACCAATTGTAGTGATTATAGAACATGGTTTGGCATGCGGAATTAAAGATTGCACAATGAACATGGTGATTTGGGTGTTCAAGAGATGTATTTAATATGTATGGTGTTACACAAAAAGGGATCTAGATCTAGTCTACATAAATAACACACACTTACACACTCACTTTTACACCTCTCAAGCACACATCTACAAGTGGACTAAACCTACCTTATATAGAGGTGTTTACATGTCTCTCTCTCACTCTCTATCTCATGAGTCAAAAGGCTAATGCACCACATGCAAGTGGGTTTACAAAAGTCAACACATTACAAAGTCATACATGGATAACTTTGCACCCCAACATTCTCCCCCTCAAAGTTAGAAATGGATGACCCACTTCAATTTTTCCAAAATCGAGCAACTACGCGATCCGAGCCTCAAGGGTGACACATATCAAAACGAACTTAAATCTTCAATTCTTCCATGATTCTTCAATTTGGGATCTAGGATGTGAGACCATACAAACCAAGCATCAACGAATGATCACGAGCTTCTCAAACTCCAAATTGATCACCCAAAAGTTGAGCATAAAAACACACCCCGAAAATCTTCAATAAAACCAAACCCATTTCGAAACGAAATCACTTCCAAACTTCCAATTGCATCATTTCTTGTACTTCAAAAATTCAAGGTCACTTCGGTCGTCAAATCCGCGTAATATGAAAAATGCAAGTTCGAATTTCCATATAAATTTCTCCCCCTTTTTATAATCGAAATTTGATTATAAAACCTTCAAGGAAAGAGAACGTGCTCTATTCGGAATTTTTCGTGTCAAAACTCCCCCTTAACATGTGGCATAAACTTTGTGCTTCAATCCGGAAAACCCAAAAAATCTTCAATTTTTAGCTTCGTTCACGGACCGCCTTTGACAAAATTTCTCAAAAATGGGTAGAAATTGTCAATTTCAAAATTCTGCAGTGACCCGGTGCACCCAAAACAGCCAAAAATGCAAAACTCTCCCCCTTTTCCAAAGCTGGGTAGAAAGCGTCAATTTGCACAAACTGCAGGGGCCTAAAATGCATTTTCTTTAATTTCTTAGCAAAAGCAGTCATTTTTCGAATTTGGGCAAAAACTGCTAAACATTCGAAATTTCAGGGGCCAATGTCGAAAATTCTTCTTTTTCATTCCAAACGTACGAAAAAGTCATCCAATCATTCGAAAATTTTGTTTATTCGTGGAATCAAGTATTAATCAATATCAGAGTACCACAAATGCAGATTGAACAAACGATGTAAATAAGATCTGGTTTCTGCTCATTTATGCTTTCAATGTTTACAGAGAAAAATAGACAGGTTCTGTAAAGGACTCTTATCTAACTCTAGTAAAGTTCCATATTTATAGGAACAGTGAAAACATACAAAAAATACTAATGCATTGACACTTAAGCTTCGTACGAAATACACCTTAGTAAATAAACTTAACAAACATACGAAGGGTACAAAAGACTTCGACATATTACAACTAAATTCGACCCTTACAGTTATGCTGGTAAGGATATAATCCTCATGTTAGTGGGAGCATGATTATTATTTTAAGTGTTGCAAGTTAGCAATATTAATTATAGAAAACAGAAAGTTTCACTTTGCAAAGTTGCAGGAGTTGAAAGGCTGTTTTGCTATAATAAGGGAAAGAATATTATACTTCATTTCAAATCTAAAAGCTTAGATCGAGAAATTTTAATCACATTTAGTCAATATATATATATATATATATATATATATATATATATATATATATATATATATATATATATATATATATATATATATATATATATATATGGATGTTATGTTGAAAAGATTCAACATAAGGGAATTCTATATATGACAATATTATAGCAAGAAACTGGTAAAGTATCATGTTTTTCGTGAATCATGTCCCATACGCTTCTGGTATAGGATCGATTGCGTATGCTGTAATATTCGTCCGTTCTGATTTTCCAAATGCCTAGGGCATTAAGAGGGAAAAAGGACCAGAGCCGAATATGACTAAAATAATTAAACAACTGTCAAGTACAATCTAAGGTTCGCCAATGATTGGTCCTTGTGGGTAGTTGGAAGTATAGTAATGGATGGACCATATTGACATTATTATGAATAGATAGGACTCTATTTAGAATGAGTTGTCATATGGCAAATATGGAAAATTTTCCATAAATGGGAGTTGGATATCAAGAATCTATGTCTAGATTAGAAACTTTTATGCAAGAAGGATGTTCAAAGAAATGTTCCTTGAATGTGAGACTCCATATCTATGGAATTGCCTTGTAACAATCTCCAATAGATCACTTTGTAATATCATTGGCAAAGTCTTGGTGGCTTTGGTGCTGTAACATCACGAAAGGATCGTTGCATTAAATGTTAGAATCTAACATATTCTAATAGTGGCAAGAATTTGGTATTCTTACACTTATGATAAGGATTAAGAGTTGTGAAATGAGTATCGTTGGAAATGTGTTCAATTGATCTATTTCACAAAGTATGGACCATACGTAAACATAGTGTGAATGCTTGGAGCATGGGACAACTGTTGTTATAATTCGAGTAATAAGTTGATTATCCGAAACATTATACAACGAATAATGAGTAATTAATATGGTGATTAAATAAAAGGTGTTTTATTTATACTCAAGAGTTTGTGACCATATAGAATTAGTATTATTCTTGTGTTTCATTTCACATGTTTTGACTTCTAAAATAATAAGATTATTTAAACTATCCACAGTCGATCATACTTTGGAAGTAGGTATGAAAGAAGATTGTCATGAATTGGTTTGTAGATTGTCTAAGTGTTTAGACATAGCAAATGTTTGCTGCAACGTTCATGAGTGCTCCTGAAATAAGATTTGAGTATTGGATTAAACCCACGCTCACTTGAATAACTTCATGGATTTTATGACGGGTTATTAGTGAGATGATAATATCTTATACTCTTGAAACCAAGACATGTGAGTTGTAATTTACAAGTCGGTTGCACATTGATAATATGTAAACGCACCAGTAACTTGGTGTTATAAAACATATTGTTGTGTGTGATTTGATGAGTAGGTACAAGCGAACATTTGAGTCGAAGTTTATCCGTTCCTTTTACCCAAAGTTGGATAAAAGCGATATCATTGGGCCCCTCGATGATTTAGTGATGACACCCTTGATGTGAATATTTAATGCACTAGTTTTTTATTTATAATTCCTAATTTATCGCATCTAAACCACACATTACAGGCAGTGAACCCGATGGAGTATAATATAGCTTTGATAAGCAAGGGTGTCGAACACAAGGGGAACGATAATGAATTAATAGCAAATCACACGAAAGGAATAAAGAAATGTATTATTAAATCTCAAACGAATAACTAAATAGCAAATCTCGATAGACTGACAGGAAGACAAATCTCTTTAGGTACTTTGGTTTAGACAAATTACACTTTAAAATCAGGGATAATGTCATAAAAAGCCTTAAGTTTGGCAGAAAATGTCGGTTTTACCCTTCGGCAGATTTTTTGTTCGTTTATACCGCAAACTTGTCATTTTTTTGTCGGTTTTGCCCTTTTTACCTGCAATAGCAGGTTTCCAGGTTACCATGAATTATTTTTTTACGAAAAAACCCTTAAGTTTACAAATATTTTGCAAAAAAACCCTTAAGATTATAAACATATAAATTATAAATATATATTCAAAATTTGATAAAAAACTAAATAGTTTTCTACTGAAACATATTTTTAGCTTTATGTACGGTAAATTTTATATTGGTTCGATATAAAGTTTTTATATTTAAATTTTAAAAAAGTTACCTAGTTTTATCAAAATTTGAATATATTTATTAATTAATACTTAAATTTTTCAAAGAAACATTAAAAAAACGTCTGTTAGCTAATAATTAACTATGTTAAAACAGTTAAACATATGAATAATATGACATTAGTTACATTCAATTAATTTTTTAAAAAGGAAAATAAAAATATTTTATATGTTTAAAATGTTTGTATTTTAGAAATAATAAACTATCATATTTTTTTTATAAAAGTAAATATATTTATATAATAAATTAGACAAATATATTTATATTTTATATGTTTAAAATGTTTATGTTTATTTTTTATGTTTAAAATGTTTATAATATTTTTATGAAAAATATATGATAATATTATTATGTATTTTAACATATAAAAAATATGATACATTATTATTTCTGAAATACAAACCTTTTAAACATATAAAATATTTTTTTTTCCTTTTAAAAAAATTAATTGAATGTAATTGATGTCATATTATTCATATGTTTAACTATTTTAGCATACTTAATTATTAACTATCAGACGTTTTTTAGTTTTGCTTTGAAAAGTTGAAGTATTAATTAAGAAATATATTCAAATTTTAATAAAACTATGTAACTTTTTTAAAATTTAAATATAAAAGGTTTATATCAAACCAATATAAAATTTACTGTATGTAAAGCTAAAAATATATTTCAATTTTGGTTTCATAATATAAGTTCAATAAAACTTATATTAGTTTTGATATAAACTTTTGACATTTAATTTTTAAAAAAATTATTTAGTTTTATCAAAATTTGAATATATATTTATATTTTATATGTTTATAATCTTAAGGGTTTTTTTGCAAAATATTTGTAAACTTAAGGGTTTTTTCGCAAAAAATAATTCATGGTAACCTGGAAACCTGCTATTGCAGGTAAAAAGGGCAAAACCGACAAAAAAATGACAAGTTTGCGGTATAAACGAACAAAAAATCTGCCGAAGGGTAAAACCGACATTTTCTGCCAAACTTAAGGCTTTTTATGACATTATCCCTTAAAATCATAGACAATTGCACACACAGATTTATTTATTCATGTTCAACGATTTCTAAAATGATTAGATTCACGTTCGCTATTACTAATCCTTTAGCAAACAAGTCAATTCAAGCAGTGATCAATTGATTAAACTAACAGGTTTCCTAGTGTTCAGTTCGTATCAAGCAAGACTTGTAATAATAGTTAATCAAATTGGTCGTTCAATTAACCTCTTGTTGATGGTTCGTCACACAAGGCTCACACATTAACTTACTTATTTCCTATTTAACCCTAGTTTCACGTTCGCTATTCCTAGGCATATAATCTTGATGGTCATCAAAATCATAAGAGATTAGCAATTAAGAGATGTTCATGCAACTTAATATGCTGGTTAATTAACAGAAAATAATTGTCATTAACACATAAGGATCTTTTAACAAGCTTATCAAGATAAATTAAACATGAATAAAACAATCCAATATAGCAATTAATCCACAAATCAAGGTTTTATCTAAT
The DNA here is from genome assembly GCF_052849685.1 of Lactuca virosa. NCBI lineage: Eukaryota > Viridiplantae > Streptophyta > Magnoliopsida > Asterales > Asteraceae > Lactuca > Lactuca virosa. The sequence goes on from NC_136428.1 coordinate 285,314,727, forward strand.
CATAAACTCAAAGAAAATGGTTTGACACCAAAATCAGAAAGTAAAAACGTAGTAGTATCACAGTGGAATGCTAAGCATGATCACGATAACAAATCACATGATTACCGACACGAATCCACTCTCTAATCCTTTAGATCTTCGCTCATGTCAGCTTAACGACCTTCCGGCCGCTTTCTAGACCCTCAAAACGGCAGTTATGAAGTTTTCTTGTCGCACAAGTCGAAGTGGAATATCATAGATTATGAAAATGGGTGAATGATATGGGGTAATTATAGTTGAATGGAAATGGAATTAATATGGAATATTAGAGTTGGATAGGAATAAGGAAACTAATGTTGGCTTAGGGATTAAGCAAATAAAAATAAGGTAAGTGGTGTTTGGGGAATAAGTAACTTGGAGGGAATTTCCGTCCAGCTTTTATGCTTCATCTTCAAGGACGATTTTGGATAAGATAAATGCCGAATTAGCAAAAAGGCCCTCTCACATAAGTCGTAGGAAATTTTGTGTAGTTTTCAGAACATTTTTAATCTTTTCAATTGGACTTATGAGTCATCAGATATACCCGAAACACTGAAAAGGGGTCAATCTGCCAGCAATATCCTTTTTGCGTCTTTTCAATTCCATTCTTCACCTTTTGCATTCCAGCTCCCATTTTAACTGTAATTGAATATTTCAAAGAATATTAATTATCTTTTAGTTCTAAATAACGTAAAAACATAGTATAAAATAATAAGAAAGTGTCATAAATATATGCATAAAATAGACGTTATCTACCCTAAAGCGCTTGGCCAAGCCAAGACTAATTTGATTTGTTCAATTAGTCAGTCGTCATAAATCGGAAATCGGGAAACAACACATAGACTGAGAGAATGATTAAAGTCCATGTCTTATGTCTATACGATATATTGAGAGTGGAGGAATATATGATCCCTTATCTAAAGGACGAGCTTCTGATAAGATCAGAGTTGACAGCGGCTTTTGAAAGCTACGATTGCTAATCAGGTTCTGAAGTCGTATTTGCAAAATAGTTATTAGACTTATCCAAGTGGGAAACTGTTGGATTAGGTGTCTAAGCCCATAACTATTTTGGTATGTATTTGACCCGCTTATGAGCATGATCCTTTTGGGCTGCCTTCACCTTAGCAACTGATAGGATGAAATATGGAGAAAGAGGATTAATTGTGATTTATTAATATATTATGAGAATAATATATTAAAAGAGAAATCATATGGTTTAATTAATATTGATCAATAATTAATTAAGAATTAGTTTTGTGGTCAAAAGAGATTAATTAAATCAAGGGGACTGATACTGTAATTATAAGATAGTTACAAAGTTGGGCTTAAAATCCATAAGGAAGCAATGGACGAATTCTATATGGGAGTCCATATAGAAATCGTCCAAGGGGCCTTCTGGAAGGATCATTTGGGCTGCTTAAGGACTAAGCAACTGGATTAGGGTTTTGACTGAAACCCTAATTGCTCAGCTATATAAGGAACCCTTGGGCATGCCAAAATCGGCCACTAGAAACCCTAGAAGGATTCTATAGCCGACTTTGAGCCTCTCTTCTCTCTCTTGTTCTTCCTTGTTGCTAGTGGTGTTTGTGACTCCATTAGAGGTGCAACATTTAGGGCACTAGGCTTTCAGAAGTCAAGATGAAGAAGGATTGTGATTGTTATTGCTACATAACAATCAAGGTAATGTTTCTAACCCTAATCATATGACAGTTTCGAATTATATGCTAGTTCATAGGGTTTATTGCTTTGGTATTCAATGTTATACGTTCAAATTAGAAAAACGTAGATCAAAGCAATTAGGGTTGCATGAACACCATAGGATTGATGTTATGCTTATAACCCATCACTTGAGTACCTGTAATCAATGGTAATGGAGTAGAGAAATATCAATGGTGTTGGATAAGAATGATGGACTCTATAAAAAACGATGGAATCAAGAGGGGTTAATTGAAGAGCAGATGTGCCTTGCATTGTTAAGGATCCCCCAAAGGTCACGCTCCGATAGTGGTTGGAGGGGGTGAAGGTAACGACGACAATCTTAACCGGTAGTTGAGTATTATGTTGAAACAGAGACTACAACAAAGAAAAGTTGTATTCGTTTTAATGTTGATGGGGAATGAATAAGCCAAGGAATTGGAGGGAGAATCGAGGGGGAAACGAATCTGTAAAGAAATGGGAGGGATGAAAAATTGTAAGAATCTGACTGATCTTTTTGCTTTTGTGATTACTGATATTATGTTGAATATGATAAACAGTTGGGAAGTGATGTACATGCACCTAAGATGACCAGGTTTGAAGACTAAGATACTAAGGGTTGTAATGTATGTATTTATGATATTTTTTGTTTCTATGTAAAAGCACATTTTCATTCACAGTTTGCTTAAGTATGCTTTGTTTTCTCTCGGTAGGTGTCCATAAGCTTGATAGACATTTATCAACAAGAAGCATATGCGTCTTCGGGTGTACATCTAGTTTGGACGGCTCGTATATATTGGGGTGATTCAAGTGAGCAACATGAACAAATTGATGGTTGTGGCAATTGGGGTGTTGCTATGAGATTGATGTCGAAATCCTTTAGGGTATATATGGGAACATCTTGTTAAGGTTCGATTCTAGTGTTAGTGGATGTAAATATGTAAAGACTCATCGAAAATTAATAAAAAGATTTCTTTATTTGGGTATATTAACTACAGAATTTGAAATGCAACAGTAACCATCTTGGTATTGACTTTATAGATTTAGCAGAAAAATATAAAACAATAAGTAAAAAGATTTGGTTGCATATAACAGAACTGGGCTATATGATCGAACAAGATTTGTTTTTGACTTGCATGATAGAACCCGGTTGTATGGCTGACAACCGGGCTCTGTTGTTATATAGATTTGGTTGCATATAACAGAACTGGGCTATATGATCGAACAAGATCTATTTTTGACTTGCATGATAGAACACAGTTGTATGGGTGACAACCGGGCTCTGTTGTTATATAGAATGCATTGTCTTCCATGAAAAAAGACCCGGTTTCATATAAGGGAACCGGGTTCTAATAGCTTAATAAGACCCGGTTGTAAAACCGGGCTCTATTAGATTTCACTCGTAGGACTCGCCCCATAAAAAACCCGGTTGTAAATCGGGTTCTTTATAGTATTTAACCGGGTCCTTTTTGCCTTTTTGTAGTGGTGAAGAAAATGATTGGAAATGGGGAATAAACTATATCGTTGAAGGAATAATCGTTACGTGATAGTAGTTTTAAAAGTCTATTTCCCAAGTAGTTATCTCTTGATTTACACTCGATTCAAATGTTAATTGCAAAGTATTTGATATGATTATCAAATGGGGTTAGAAATACATCTTGAGAATAGATATTAGAGATGAAATAGAAAAAGAGGAACTTCAGAAGTTAGTAGAGACGGTGACAATCATGGCTCTTAGCTCTTCCAAGCGGGACAAGTGGAAACAATTACTAAACATGATGAATAAACTAATTAGGGAAAATTGGTGTTCGGCAAGACTAAATTTTTTAATGAAGAGTATGCGTAATTAATAAAGGCCCTATAAAAAATAATCTGAAAAAAGACGAAGACCTGGACAACTTGTTATGTCCTTTTTGTGATGTTTTATTGAAACTGTGGACCATGTTTGTTGGTTCAATATCCCAACATAAAGTCGGTCCGTTGAAAGATTGAGTAATGGTGGCATATTAGGCCATCCGGAGTACCTACCAGTAACCACTAATCTGGTTGGTGTCACCTCATCACCAAACACAACCATTAAAAGTTGGTATACCCACCACTATTCCCTTTTATTTTTTTATTATATATATATATATATATATATATATATATATATATATATATATATATGTGTGTGTGTGTGTGTTTTTATATTACTTAAACTGTAGAGAGAGGTAAAGAGAGTTAGATAGAAATAAAGAGAGATAAATAGAGAAAGAAGCTCATTGGATGTGGTGGTTCGTCCTCTCCACCACAATTGACTACGACCGCTAACGGCCACTAACCATTGGGGTGGTGTTCATGATTAGTGGTTGTTGCGAAGTGGATCACATAGTTGTTTGTGATATATATATTTCAGAGTGTCTTAGATGTACCAAGATTCTAAATAACGTGAGTCGTGGCTTGACGACAATGTCAAAGTTAAGTCATGACAAGCTTTGACGAACCATGACGTTTTTTTAAGACATCACTATTTTATATACATTAAAAAAGATAAATCATATAATTATTGAATTTTACCAAATACATCAAGTTTTTAGAAGTGTTATATTAATAATTGACATAAAAAAATTAATAAAAACTCAATTATTTTAGACACGGTCAGAAAAACAAAAAAATATGCGCCAAAAAAAAAGCCACACGTCATAACGCGATAAGGCGCCCATTGACATGTTATTTGAACGCCAAACTTAACAAACCCGCCTTGGCTCCAGGGCCGACTCTATGTAGAGGTTTTTTATGCTAGGGCTTAGGCCCCCATATTCTCTAAAGTCCAAAGGTTTAGTCCATTAAAAAATCCAATCCGGTAACCACAAAATAAATGAAGCAGAAGAATAAATCAACGATTGTTGCACTCATGAAACGGAAACGACTTTGCATTCTTCTACTGATTATGATTTCTACGACATATTAATCTCATCCGTTTCCGATTTCCGAATATAGTAAAGGCCAAAGGGCCCCAAATTTTTGGCTCGCTTAGAGCCCCTAAAATGGTTGAGCCGCCCATGCGCCTTGGACGTTTTCATAACGGCTACACCACGCCTTGCGCCATGACACGCCTTAAAACGCGTTATGACACGCTTTTTAGAACCATGAGATATACAAACTTGAATGACGTTAGATAGACGGATAATTTAATAAAGAACTTGAGGATACCTAAATAAGACAGGTTTTGGTTGTCGTGACTGTAGTGGCCACTATTTTGGGAGGTGTGGAAAGTTAGAAATGAAGTCGTCTTTCAGAGAAAAAATCACGTATCGAGTCTTATCAATATGGTTAGAATGGAGTCATATAGGTGGATACACAATAGATTCAGTATGATATGAATTATGTATTTTTATTAATCGAGTTTTACAATTCATCTTAAATTTATATGGTAATTTCGTTTTTAGTTTTTTATCCTTTCTTATATTAAAAATTTAGTCAAATGGTGTAGAGAGTATACAAATTATTGGTGTAAAGCTTTTTATGTTCTGAAATCTTTCCTCCCCTTATTTTTCATTTCTTTAATAAACTCTTACTAGCTATGAATAAAATTTACAGTTTCTAAAAAAATATACTCAATATGATATGAATTATATATTTTTATTAATTGAGTTCTTGTAAATTCATCTTAAGTCTATCTCCTAATTTCATTTTTAATTTATCTTATCTTATTTAGAAATTTAGATGAATGTTTATTATATATATATATATATATATATATATATATATATATATATATATATATATATATATATATATATTTGTTGGGTTATAGTTTACTTTCTTAAAATAAAATATATGTTTGAAATAAAATCTAAAAAAGTAAAAAAATATTAGTATAATGTTATTGTAAGTTAAAAGGCAGAAAAGAAAATTTAATAGGATCGGAATTACAAATATTATATATAACAATTTGAATTGGCATTTGGCAAATTACTAGTATAGTTTTATATTTCATATTTTGGCCATAATATTTTTATATATTATATTTTGGCAAGAACAATTTGGTATATTGGTAGGTCATAATATTTTTATATATTATATTTTGGCCAGAACAATTTGGTATATTGGTAGGTTTGGTCCCTATGTAGAAAACAAATTACAAAAATTATATCTGTAATTTATCGAAAAAGTCGCTAAATAGATTATTTTTCTTTAGAAAACGGTATATGTATTTAAAAACTTTCGTATGTTGGCAGATTTGATTCGTAGAAACTAATTATAAAAAAATCTATGTTTGGATTATTTTACAGAAATGGTCTATAAGTTTAAATTGTTATAAAAATAATCGATGCCTAATGGAAAAAAAGTACATAATATGGATAATACCACCTTAGTAATTGAAAAGAAAAACAATTTGACAAAGAATGGGCCAACCAACGGATCTAATTCATTACCTAACCGATTTTGAACAAGAATTGGATCTAGGCCTATTTGCGCATCTGTATAATCTTATCTGCTAGAGTACGAGTGATGTTGTCAACTTTTGTAAGATTATGATATAAAAGCAATCAATTCAACTTCCATGTAAATTTAAAGTATTTGAACGGCTAATTTTTGTACATATATAGAAAACCCATCAGCTAGCCTATACCTTTATGAGTACAGAGTACACAAATTCATATCTCATGCATGCAAGAGTAAAAGATGTTAGTCGCTTTCTTTTCCAAGTTTATTTGTATAAAGTACAATTATGTTGCATCTTAATTTCCTTGAGTCCTTAGTCTCCAACATAGCATGTAGATTATAGTTGTCACACAAACTTCAATATTTAATAATTATGAAAAATACATCATATTAGGTGCGATCTTACATGCACTAATAGAATATATATCATACATATACGGTATATGTATCATATACCGTTCACTCATGTCTGCTAATTCTTGCTTAATTATTTTGTACTTATCTTTATTCTTACGTTGTGACTTTATATAAGTCTACAACAAGCTTTTCACACCTTGATACCAAGATTCCACACAACCAAACTCCTTTTCCCATGGGTAACACAACTTGATCACGAATTAATGTCTTCTAAAACTCCAGCACCAAATCTACAATGCAAATAGTAGAAGATAGTAATATGGATGAGTAAACTTTATAAACATAGTTGACAACACTCCAAACGCATTTGTACTTACATTCTGCATCAGTTTTAATCCAATGCGCTTTTTCTCCAGTAGGGTAGCAACTAACTGTTTCTTTCTTTAACATTCCATCATGAGGATGCTTGGTGCCTTCATCCTTTACTGTCAGTTGTTTATCATTGTCTTCATCATAAGACGTGCGCTTCATCTCAGAGTTGTGTGACTTACTGACATAACGATTAGCTGCTTCGGGGTGGATTTTTCTTGATTTCCGAAACACCTGTAAAAGATAATACAAAGATATTACTATTCTAAGACATGCACGAGACTATATATATACTCATTTAAATGAAGTTCATAGAGATGAAGACCTACCCTGGTTGGTTTCTTCTCAGTTGGATCACAAATATTAGCAGAAGTTGGGCTACGCTGTGATGTGATATCAAGCTTTTTTAGCATTTTTTTCATAAAATGCATAGCATGGGGTTCTGATTTCTTGAAAAGGTTGGCTGGCTTAGGTTTTTGTTTTCTTGCTCCTTCTTTGGTTGGTGGTATTTTAGAAAACTCTTTGAACGAACATATCGCCATACTTTTGTTATCTTTGGTATCCATGCCATTGATTTCCTTCTCATCTAAAGTAAGCACTTTCTCGTTGCGTGATTCATTACTTACGCTATGCACTTCCTTTTCATTCAGCAGCTTCTCTAATTTGTTTAGAGACTGCACTTCATTCTCTGCTGCTTCCATTTCAATTTGCATTGCAACATTTGGTGTCATAGACTCTTCAGTAACTGAGATTGAACCAAGAGTTCCAATTGCAAGAAATGTGTGAATGAACTGCATGCTCATGTCAACGGTTTTTTCTTCATCTACTTCTTTCACACTATGCGCTTCAAGTGCAACAGATGATTCTGAATATACTCTGGGTTGCCTCATGAAGTGTGCAGAGAATTTCTTTTCTTCAGGATAATATTGTTGTTCGTGAAGCCCCAATAGTGCTGAGAAACAAGAAGATGATTTCCCTACATTGGAAGTGTAAATGTTTCTAAATAAACTGTTTTTGACACTAAGGTTGTGTTTGCTAGCTAGTCCGGATTGAACAGGACTAGAGGCTGTTTTTGATGATGATGATGATGATAGACAAGAGATCAAAGCTTTTATAGATCTCCATGGCATGCTTCTAAGTTTTAGTGACTTTTGACACACAACTTATAAGCAAACGTCCTACTTATACTTTTTCATTTTGTCACAATTTCTTCCAAACATGTGATCATGAAGGAAAAAGATTGTGTCAGCAGTAGTTGCACAAGCGATACTTTAAAAGGGAGGGCGGGGGGGGGGGGGGGGGGGGGGGGGGATTCATTTAAGTACATATATAAAAATGTTAGGAAAGCATAGAGTAAGTACTCGTGGAGACATTTCTCTTTTCTTCATCATTGTTTTTCCTGAATTTTCTGTGCATCCAACCTAGTGCCTGATATAGTAGAATAGATAATAAGATTAAGATTAAATCTTCATGATTACTCTTAACATGGAAATAGATGTACTCACATTCATCTTGAACTTCGTATAAACGTGTTAATTGTAGCTTGAAATGGAAGTAGAAAAATGATTGGAAGCACTAGTTTACGAATTTAAAAATATGAGAGGTGCGAAGCTATTTAAGATGATTTTGCATAAAAAGTAAACAACTTGTTGCTAGACTGTTTGAGATGCTTTGGAAAAAACATAGAGAAACATACAAAAGTATGTTAATTAGGAACAGAATCATGATCACTGTTATTTATGAACGAGTATTTCTTGTGTTATTGTGGACCTTGTGGTGCTATTTTCACACGATATATAATTGACTTCAAATAGTGAAAAACTAATTTTAGTATCTTTATATTGTTGTAGCTGTTGGGTTCAATCATAAAATAACCATAGTGGCGTATGCAATTTGGTGGTAGTGGGGTGCATGGACCCCACCTGGGATTGGGTCTTAACCTATATTTTTATGTAAAAAAAATGTTATAAAAAAAAAAGAATGCAATCTGGCCCCACTTCGTTTAAATGTTGTCACTCGCACCATATTTGAAATATTTAGATCACTCCTAATTACACGAGAGTTTTGCAAAAGTAAGACCGGTCGGAGAGGGAAACACCCACTCCACGTTTTTAGAAGAGAAAAGAAGAAAACGGCGTTGTAGGAAGTTGTGGTGGCACGGAAAGCCACGGGAGGTTTGAAACGAGCAAAAACGAAGAGTGGTGGGCGTTTGTGTTAGGAACCGGACCGGGTACACGCAGCGGAAACACACTATCACACACACACACAAACTCACGAAAATAAAGCAAGAAGAACACAAGGATTTTACGTGGTTCGGATTCGGTGCAAATCCTACGTCCACGGGCTGCAACTAGAGAATTTTATTAAAACTCACAAGATTACAATTGGCTTGACACTCTACACTTGATGTTCTCTCAAGTTTTTGCACACAAAATATGCAAAACATACATGCATATATATAGGTGAGAGAGCCGCAATTTGCACATGAAATTGAGTCGTCGTAACAATAGTACTCAAATGTGAAAGCCGCAAATGTTGAGTCGTCGTGACAATAGTACTCAAATGTGAAAGCCGCAAATGTTGACGTTGAATTTCCTTCCATTCACATTAGCCGTCCAACAATTGATTCTTTTATTTCACATGCATAGCCACATGTTTTCAACCTTTCATATTTTACCTAACAATCTCCCACTTGAAAGTTTGAACAACATGGTCCGTCTCTGTCATCCAACTCCAGTAATCTTAAAACAACCAAGTCTTCCAAGCCTCCAGTTCCTAAGAACAAGCTAAACTTAGTCCCATTTCTCTAATTGCAGCCGCCCCTCATCTTCAAGTACTAGAAGGGACAGTTGAAGCTCCCACTAGCTCCAACTCAGTCGTGGCTAATCCCACCACCGACTCATCCTCTGTCTCAACCGGTTTGGACACTCCACCAGATCCAGAGATACACCGAGGACCACTAACACTCTCCCAACTTTGCAAACTTTCAACAGGAGAGATTTTTTCAGTCTTAGTCTTCAAAACCCAACGGCTCTTTGTAACTGTACCCGAAACACACCCCCTGCTCCCACTGTCACAGAATCCCCTGAATGGTTTAGAATTTCTGACTCGTTCAGCTAACATCCCCTTGGCTCCAGAATTCATGTTTGCAAAATGAACTCTCTTAGCCATAGATTTAGCGAACCAGATTTTGTCTTGCTTAACAGGGACGGTCATACTTCCCTCAGCAGATACCTCAACCATATACAATGACCCACACTTCATACCATGAGCAATCACTAGATTATCATTGATCACCCTCCATTTACCACCACCAAACCTTACTTCCAGTCCTTGTTTATCCAGCTGACCAACAGAAATCAATTTCTTCTTCAGCTCCGGAATCACCCTGACATCCTTCAGGCTCCATGTAGTTCCCAATGAAGTAACCAAATCAATATCTCCCATGCCCGTTACCTGAAGCATCTCGTCATTTGCCAAACGTACCTTTCCAAAATCTCCTTCTTTTAGATTCACCATCGTTTCCCCGTTGTCCATGGCGTGAAACGAAGCCCCTGAATCCATGACCCAAGAGTCCACAGAACTTTCCATACTGAGTATCAATGCATCATCCTCAGACACACTCTTAGCACCGGCAATGTTCAATTCTTTCTTTGGACATTGACTCTTAACATGTCCCACCTCTTGGCAGTTCCAGCATTTCACATTCTTCAAAGTTCTAGAAGAACTTTTTCCCCGACTCCCACTGCTCCTGCTATTCCCTCTACCTCTTCCGACATTTAATAAATCAGAAGAAGAAGATCCACCTTGATTCTTGCGTCTGATATCTTCGCCAAGAACCAAATCTCTAACCCCTTCAAAAGTCATACCACTGGTCCCCACGAAACTCGTAACAGCAGTAACTGTTCCGGACCAGCTATCAGGTAGAGAAGCAAGTAGCAGTGATGCTTGAGTCTCGTTATCAAATTTAATTCCCACAGATGATAATCTGGACATAATTGAATTTAGATTGTTAATGTGAACCGTAACTGAGCCTTCCTCATTCATCCTTGTAGTGAACAACTCCTTCATCAAGAACACCTTGTTAGCCGCCGATGGTTTCTCATACATATTTGACAGAGCCTCCATCATACCACGCGCCGTGGTTTCATTCATGATGTTGAAAGCAACGCTCTTCGTCAACGACAATGTAATAACCGCCTTGGCTTTCTTGTCCTTTGAGTTCCACGCATCTTCAAAAGCTTTTTCCATTTTCTCCGGTTTGTCTCCGAGTACCATGTCCAAGTCTTTCTGACATAGCAATGCTTCTAATTGCATTTTCCACCAGCTAAAATCAGAACCGTTGAACTTTTCGATTACAACCTTGTCTTCAGCCATTACGACAAACAAGATACAAATCAGGTACACTCGTGCGTGATAAAAAAAATGATTGTACCCTCCAAACTTCGCTAATCTGGCTCTGATACCAGATGTTAGGAACCGGACCGGGTACACGCAGCGGAAACACACTATCACACACACACACAAACTCACGAAAATAAAGCAAGAAGAACACAAGGATTTTACGTGGTTCGGATTCGGTGCAAATCCTACGTCCACGGGCTGCAACTAGAGAATTTTATTAAAACTCACAAGATTACAATTGGCTTGACACTCTACACTTGATGTTCTCTCAAGTTTTTGCACACAAAATATGCAAAACATACATGCATATATATAGGTGAGAGAGCCGCAATTTGCACATGAAATTGAGTCGTCGTAACAATAGTACTCAAATGTGAAAGCCGCAAATGTTGAGTCGTCGTGACAATAGTACTCAAATGTGAAAGCCGCAAATGTTGACGTTGAATTTCCTTCCATTCACATTAGCCGTCCAACAATTGATTCTTTTATTTCACATGCATAGCCACATGTTTTCAACCTTTCATATTTTACCTAACAGTTTGTGCCGTTACCACGACATTGAGGCTTTGGCCACGTCAGAAAAACGGTTGTGGGCGTTGCCCACACCGTTTAGTGAGGGTGAATTGTAAATCCTTTGCAAAAGTTCTTAATAGGGTAATTTGAATCGGGCCTATATCAAAATGTTTTATTAAAGAATAGCCCAAAAAACTTATATTTTCAATCTTTCAACTTATATTTTTCCTTTCCATCTTTTACTTTATACATTTATTATTTTCTCTAAATTCATGTTATATATAAATTTTTTCATCTAAAATATTTAGTTAAATTTATAAATGTTTAATTAAATTTATATATTATGTCTAGGAAATTACTATTACAAAACGTTTGATATATATATATATATATATATATATATATATATATATATATATATATATATATATATATATATATATATATATATATATATATATATATATATATTACGAATTTTTAGAACCGTCAATCATGATTTAGTTTAATTATTTTTTCATTATCGTAAATTTTTATAAAAAAATATAAATTTTTATAATATTCTAGTGTTTTATATGACTAACTTCAAAAAACGTCAAATAAAATATTATTCATATTTTATGTAATTTCTTTATTTTAATTGCCTGAAAAAACTCAACTGAATTAACTTATAATATAAAAACATAAAATGAAAATATAGCTAGTTAGCTTTTAAATATATTTGTTGTTGATTTAATTGTAACATTCAGATTTCCACGTACAATTCTTATGTTTTGCAATGTTTTGATTTTTGAGGTTTTCACGACACCACGACGTGGTAGGACCTGAACCACGATGCGAGAGTCTTTTAATGACCACGACGTGGTCAGTCCCTCACCACGGTGCTGCGTCGGTGTCACACCCCCAAACCAGGATGGCGGAAACGTCCGCGGGTGGATGACTTTCATGTATTGTATCATAACAACATGCATAATAGTGACCAAAGCAAACATGACCATCATATATATAATTGAAAAAGTTACATCATTGTAAGTGTTACATGTTTCAAAAGTCAATTACAATATGATGACAAAAGATTTGTTTGACGCCTTAGCGTCCCATCCTTAAAAGCTGGTGTTTACTTGTTTTACTAATTCCATGAGAATACAAGTTGTTTGAAAAAGTGTCAACAATTAAGTTGGTGAGTTCATAATATTTTGTATGAATAATTATAAGCCTTTCCTTGTAAAGTAATCGTGTTTGTTTCCAGAAAATCCGATATTTTCCATAAAATGAGTTGTAGTCTTAAATATTCCAAGACCGAAATGTACAAGTATTTTCCATACTTAAAATAGTAATATGTAGTTTTATTCGTATATAAAACCGTTTGAAGAAATGTGTTTTCGTGTAAAAATAAACGTATTGTCGTTTCCCCAAGTGAGTTTTCATAACCGTGTTAAAAATGAAGTTGCCTGCCGCCACGTTTTTTAGGCATCGAAACGTTTATGACATTTGTCACCCATAACCTGCCGGTCTGCCTATAGCTAGCAGTCAGGGTGTGGGATCATCAGTCCCGTATAGATCTATACACAAATATCACGCTTTCTTACGGGAGATTCCGGTTATAAAACAGGACTTTCGTGTATACCTCAGTTAGGTACGATGAAGACAATGTCTCACAAATTTATTCAACGAGAGTACGTGTTTTGTAATGAAAACATTTGTATATGTAATTATTCCATTTTTCCAGGATAATTAAGGAATGGAGTAAAACACTTATATATGTACTCTACATAATTACACCCTTTGCTCAAAGGGTTACAAAGGTGATAAAGTTTCGTAAACTATACTTTATATAGTTTATTGTAGTTAGAAATTTGTAATCAATATATATATATATATATATATATATATATATATATATATATATATATATATATGTTTTTATATATTTTTCTAACAATAATGCGGGGTGTTTCGAACTCGTTTTTCATATCTTTACGTTTCTATCAAAACTTTCCATGTAAAAGTATATGAGTTTGGTAGTAAAGCCGTTTCACGTATTTATCACTTTTCGTAAGAATAGTAAATAAACGTATTTAAATGTTTGCGTTTTAACAAAAATTTTCTTATGTATTACTTGTATTCCCCCCCCCCCCCCCCCCAAAAAAAAAAACATAGAAAAAGTCTTGAAAAATGTAGGGGTATGAACTCACATTATATGTATTTGCGGTTTGATAACGAAGTGAGGGTGGTGAATCTTCAAGTTACGAACACTCGAAAATGATTGTATCCTAAGAGTTTTTAACACATACTAATGTGTGAATGAGATGGATTATCATGAAAAGGTTTGTAAAAACACTAGATTATTTAGAAACTTACAATGGTCCTTAGGAACAACTTTGAAGAAATAGACTCCTGGGGATATTTGATCTTAAGTTTGGAGAGAAAATGAGGCTTGATCTTTGAGAGAAAATGGGATGAAATATGTTAACTGCGAATGAGTTTTGAGAAGGAACCCTAAATTGTGGTTTATATATCGGATAAGGGATGTAAGTGAAGTGACATTTATGTTGGAATGTGTAATATATCACATTGGAAAGGTAATTAACCAATCAAGTGGAATATAATATTTAGATTCTATGGAGTTTTCGGCCAAACCAAGGGTGATTTCGGTCAAGGCATGACCGAAATCACCTTGTACACCACTCATATTGTTGATTTCGGTCCTAATGGGTCTTAAACATGTGTTTTCGGTCTTGGTTTTATTCCATGAAGGGTGATTTTGGTCCTACTCAACCGAAATCCCAAAGATGATGGGCCTTACAACCGAAAACCCTCCAAGCAAAGCATAATTCATGCCTTAAGTCCTAACTATGACTTTTGTTGACTCCTTTTGATTCCTTGATGGCTTGTTGACCTTATTTGACTTTCAAAGGTTCATTACAACATGGTTTTCAAAGTATATATATATATATATATATATATATATATATATATATATATATATATATATATATATATATATATATATATATATATATAAACTTATATAAACGTGCCCTCTTGGTTTTCAAGGTTCTATTGCATCAAGTTACGTTTTAAATTCATTTGTACACGGTTAAAATTTAGACCTTGCTTGTTCTAAAATTTCCAGTTGTCACATTATCCCACCGTTAGAGGGAATTTCGTCCCGAAATTAGCATTTTGAGTTGGACTTCAAGGGTTGGGGAAAAGATGTGGGTTTTTTTGCTTCATCTGGTCATCGCGTTCCCAAGTAAATTCCGGTCCTCTCTTGGCGTTCCACAGGACCTTCACTATAGGTATACGACTTTGCTTCGTTTTCTTGATTTCCCTGTCCATGATTTCCAATGGCTCTTCGATGAAGTTGAGACCCTCGTTTACCTTGATTTCATCGAGTAAGATTACAAGAGTCTCATCGGACAAACACTTCTTTAGATTTGACATGTAGAAGGTGGGGTGTACGTTGCCGAGTTCCTGTGGTAGTCGGAGTATATAAACAACGGGGCCGATTCTAGCAAGGATCTTGAATGGCCCGATATACCTTGGATTCAGTTTTCCATGTTTTCCAAAACGTATCATTCCCTTCCAGGCTGAGACCTTTAACAGAACGCGGTCACCAACCTGGAACTCCAAGGGTTTGCGTCGCTTATATGCGTAGCTCTTTTGTCGGTCCCTAGATGCTTTCAGTCGTTCACAGATTTAAACAATCTTCTTCGTAGTTTCTCGTATGATCTTGGGGCCGGTGAGAGTGCTGTCAGGAACTTGCCTCTTTGCTAGTTGTGTGTCACCCACTTCAGCCCATCACAGAGGTGATCTGCACTTGCATCCGTAGAGGGCTTTGAATGGCACGACCTTGATGCTAGTGTGATAGCTGTTATTGTATGAGAATTCGATGAGTGGTAAATGGGTATCCCAAGCATTACCCAAAATCTATCACACAAGCTCTCAACATGTCTTCCAGCATCTGAATGGTTCTCTCGCTTTGCCCGTCAGTTTGTGGGTGGTAGGCTGTACTCATGTCAAGCCGGGTTCCCAAGGATTTTTGTAGCGACTGTAAAAAATGCGAGGAGAATCGACTGTCTCTTATCCAAGACAATAGATAGTGGCACACTGCGTAACCTCACAATCTCCTTGTGATACGTTCATGTCAACCTTTCGATTTTCTCTATGGTTTTGGCTGGTAGGGAGTGTGTGGGTCTGATTAATTTGTCTATGATCGCTCAGGTGGTGACGTGTCCACCCTAATTCTTCCATCATCGTTTCGTCTATAAAAGTCGTGTATAATCAAAATTGAAAAGACAGTTGAATAAGTGATCCTACTAGGCATGGATCCTTAGTCTCTACGTGAGTGAAGTGATTAATTTGGGTGAAACCGTATTTACAACTACCTTTTCCATAGCTATTGCATTATAAGTCAATTTTGAACTCGACTCATCGTGCGGGTGGTATTCCCGAAAGGTCTTCTGGGAAATAACTCGGGAAGGTTACAGACTTCTGGAACATCCTTGATGTCTTTCGCTTCTTGTTTCTCATCCACATCGTGGGCTAGGAAGGCATGGTACTTCTTGCGTAGATAGTTCTGAGCCTTGACATAAGAGATGATTTGAAGGGTTGTGTCGGGTTTGTCGCCATAATTGACGAGGGTTTCACTACTTGGCAGATTAATGCTAACGGCTTTTTCGTAACCCATGATATTGGCATGGTGAGGACTAAACTAAAATGTACTGGTGATCCCGTCGAAGTTTCCTATTGTAGCTGGCATTAGGTCAATTTGAAAGAATTGGTTGTTTTAGTGTTAGAGTGCATACTACATATATATCTTTAGTGCTTTCCGTTTTATCATTTGTGAATTCTACTGTGAATGTTTTGTTGAGTGATTGTAGCTTTTGTATGAATATATTTTTAAATTGGTGATGCACGAAACTCCTCTTCGTACCGCTATCATAAGGTATGCATGCATATGAGTTATTGAGAAGGAACGTACTTGTAGTCGCAGCGGGGTTCCTTGTTGCTTCCTCATGTCCTGTTGTTGGAGATCCTGCGATGTCTTCGATATTTTCGTTTCTAGTCTTTGGGAACCCCCTTTTGAAATGCCCTGCCCCCCCACATCTGTAGCAAGTTTGGCTTTGTAACATCCCAAGTTCAGGTATACTTCGAGAACCTTGATCTATTGAGCTATTGTCATTTTTGGTCCCTATTATAAAAGAGTGAAGAACGAGTACGTGGGGCGTACCTGAGGTGTACGCTTAGCGTACTCGTCAGCGTGCATGTGACGCGAAGACCAACTAGTACGCTGGGCATACCCGTGAGTACGTTGGGCGTACTAGGCCTAAAGTGCAACCCTAATTTGGGGTGAGTCCTCTATATAAGGGATATGATGGCCTCATTTCTGGCCACCATTCCCAGAGAGAAAACCCTAAGAGTGCCCTAACCTCTGTTCTAGAACTTGTGTGTGTGTTTGAGCCTTGAGAGTGTTTGTGTGGTTTTGAAGAGAAGAGAAGGTCTTGAAGAAGGAGGAGTTGGAGTCCAAGCTTCTAGATCCGAGCAAATCTGAGTGGGAAGCTTCTTATTGAGGTATAAAGCTTCAGACTTTGCCTTTCCTTTGTTATGAGTATGTTATTGGATCATTTTGGGGTTTTGTCCCAAAAAGGTGGAGTCTTGATGAGATCTTGAACTCTAGAGACTAGGACCAACCCCTTTTGAGTGTATGAGTGGTGTTATGTCATAAAAATCCAATCTTGGTTGTTAAAATCACTCCATGCATAAGTTATGAGATCCTTGAGACAAAAGAGTGTATATTTTGGAGGTTGGTGCCTATTCAGCCATGCAAAGGCTTAAAGTTACTGACTTTATGGATTAAGAGACATTAGAGAGTCCAGATCTGAGATATGAGCCCATGTCTTAACTGGTTAAGACTAAAAATGTGAGGATAGTGAAACTGGGGCGTACGCAGGGCGTAATCCCAGTACGCACGGCGTAGGGGTCGAGCATCCGTGATGCCTGCATGGCAGCCGAGTACGTGCAGCGTACTCCGCACCGTTGACTTTTGTTGACTTTTAGGATTTTTGTCAAAGTGTGGACTATTAAGCCTATGGAGGGGTAAAATGGTCTTTTCACCCTTCTGTGAGTGTAAAAGGGTTAGTCTAGTTTCTTGAGAGCCAATATTGATTAGGGATAATTATTATGTGCTAGGCGGGGGCTAGACTGGTGGGTAGAGTTCGAGATTCCGAGTTCGAGGTTTTCATTTGCTAGCTTACGAGGTGAGTCTTCTCACTATGCTTACCTTGTGTGGTAATTTTATGTGTGACCAGAGGGTCTTATGTGAATGAGCTGTGTATTGAGATATCCTGCTATTTGTTTTGTGATATGCTTACTGTGTATTATATTGAGCTGCTGAGTTGAGGGACCAGAAGGTCCATTTGAGTTGTGGGACCGGAGGGTTCCACTGAGACACATTGACCGGAGGGTCTTATTGAGTTATAGCCTTGAGTGGCTGATGTGCTGTGTGTGGTATTTTGGGGAACTCACTAAGCTTTATGCTTACCGCGTTATGTGTTATGTGTTTCAGGTAGTTTCGAGGATCACGACAAGGCACCGGCATGATTGTACACACTGGCGGGAGGTGTTTTTATGATTCTGGGATTGTGAATTACATTGTGATATGATTGTCATTTTGGGTACTTGTGTTTTTGAGATTGTGAAATGGGAATTTAATGTGTTTTAAAAATGAAAAATTTGTTTGAAAATTTACATCGTTACAAGTTAGTATCAGAGCCTTGGTTTGAGGGATTCGGATGCACCTTCGGGTGTGTTTGGACTCAAACTGAGGATTTGAGAAAGATTTTCAAAAGAGATAAAATTTTTCTAAAAATGAGAAAGAGTTTAAGAGAAGACGGGCCGGAGCAGTGTGTACAATCAGCCAGAGCCCGAGCGGTGATTTCCCAAAATACCCTCATTTTGTGTTACGAGATATTTTATGAGATATAATGCATGCTAGAGAATAGGCTAGGTGATTCATATATTAGGACTAGGGTGGCCTGATTAGCGATGCCTTAGCCTAGGGTTTTCTGCTATCAGTGATTTGCTTTGAGTATGAGTATCTAGCAGGAGCGAGCCAATGAGGGGACTACTGTGAGAGTAGCTTGTGAGGCATAGAGTACTTGTAATTGGGATCCGAGGAGGAGGACTTGGGTGAACACTGATGTGGTGTGGAAGGTAGTATTGGGACCGTACTACTGGAAGCACCGAATCAGTGAGCTGTCCAAGTAAGAATCCTTAGGATGCTAAGGAACAAGTAGTGGCGGGTGATCGAGTGTGAGTATGATCGAGCGAGTCTCTGATGATTTTTGTGTCGTGTTTCAGAGACATCATGGTGGGTACACGCCACAACCCTGGTGTCAGTGGGAGTAGTCATGAGGAGATATGGAGGATGATCCACGAGGAGGTGGCTGCAGCTATCCGAGCAGAGATTCTAGAGATGTTTGGGTCTATCAAGACCACCTTGATACAGACGTTCGATGAGCGATACACTGCTATCACTATGGCTACTGCTGCCGCGGCCACTACAACCGTTGCCGCTGCTAGGCCTCAGGGAGGTGACTCGTTGCTATTCCGAGAGTTCAGCAACACGAAGCCACCAGAGTTTGATGGGACGCAGGATCCGATTGCTGCGATGAGGTGGATCTCTGATATCGAGGGGTGTTTTTACACGTGTTCATGCCCCGACCACTTGAGAGTTCGGTTTGTACTGAACCAGCTTCGCTTGGGAGCGAAGGACTGGTGGAAGTTTGTGACAACTGGTTTTACACCTGCAGATCATGCTGTAGTGACATGGGAGAGGTTTGTTCAGATGTTCCGAGACGAGTATGCTCCCCCGGTGGAGAGGGAACATTTGGCACAGGAGTTTCTGTCTCTCAAGCAGAAGACAGAATCAGTGACTGAGATTTCGAGGATGTTCCATGAGAGGGCGATGTTTTTCCTTGAACACGTGTCCACTGAGCAGGCACGTGTGAGTCGATATCTGAGGATACTGAGGAGGGATATACGAGAGTTCGTGGCGAACTCGTCGTATAAGGCATTGGCCGAGCTTCAGGCCAATGCCAGGAGGAGGGAGATTGAGCTTGAGTTGCAGACCAGGGAGCAGGAGGATGAGTCCCGTGGGAGGGATCGGAGACCAGTACAGTCGCAGCCGGCGACAAAGCGGGCCAAGCCCACTGATTCCAGAGTTGGGGGCCAGAAGGGCCGCACTTATGGCAAGTGCGGCAAGAGTCACGAGGGTTCTTGCCGTTCGGGGATTTGCTACAAATGCGGCAAGGAGGGGCACATGGCGAAGGATTGCCCCAAGGGATTCTCGGTTTGCTTACATTGCAACCAGACCGGCCACCGGAAGGCCGAGTTCCCTCAGATCGTGCAGGGATCAGCCCAGGGATCTGCACCTACTTCTGTGCGTGCTACTGAGATTCGGCCAGCGAAGGCCGAGACACCTAGGTTTCGTGGGAGAGCCTTTTAGCTGACAGCGGAGGAGGTCCGCGCAGCACCTGATGTTGTGTCTGGTACGTGTTCTTATTATATTCTTTTGAGATATTTTGTGCTTTTATTGTGATTGTGTATAGGTACTTTTCTTGTGAGTTCTGTGCCTGCCTTGGTGTTATTTGAGTCGGGTGCGAGTCGATCCTTTGTATCATTAGCATTTAGTCGTCATATCAGTATCCGATGAGAGGCGTTGAGTCGACCTATGAGAGTCTCCATAGCCGATGAGCATGCGGTATTTGCGACTGATGTGATTCATGGATGTGTGCTTGAGATTTTCGGAGTTGAGTTTCCGATAGATCTGGTACCGATCGCGATGAGGGACGTCTGTGTCATCGTGGGCAAGGACTGGTTAAGTCGATTTGGAGTTATGATCGACTATGAGCGTCAGCTGGTGACCATACGAGACCCTAGTGGGGGAGTGCTTACAGTGTATGGTGAGGGTACCCGATCTGGGTCGACATTTTGTTCGGCCGCCAGAGCAAGACAGAGTCTATAGCAGGGATGTATGAGATTTTTGGCGTATGTGATGGATACGCGGTCTACTGCAGAGGGATCAAGTTCTATCTCCGAGGTTCCGATAGTACGCGAGTTTCCAGATGTTTTCCCGAGGAGTTGTCGGGAGTGCCTCCCGAGAGGTAGATAGAGTTTCGGATCGATTTGATGGCGGGAGCGGCGCCTATTGCTAAGGCATCTTATCGCCTTATGCCTCCGGAGATGCAGGAGTTATCCTCACAGCTGCAGGAGCTGTTGGGGAAGGGGTTTATCAGGCCGAGTAGCTCGCCGTGGGGAGCCCCGATCCTTTTTATCAAGAAAAAGGATGGCTCACACCGGATGTGCATTGATTACCGGGAGTTGAACAAGTTGACGATCAAGAACCATTACCCACTTCCGAGGATTGACGATTTGTTCGATCAGCTGCAGGGGGTGTCTTGGTTTTCCAAGATCGATCTGAGCTATGGGTATCATCAGATGAGAGTCCGCGAGGAGGATGTACAGAAGACGGCCTTCAGGACACGTTATGGGCACTATGTGTTTGTGGTGATGCCTTTGGGTCTCACCAACGCACCGGCAACGTTCATAGACCTCATGAACCGGGTGTGTAGGCCCATGTTGGATCGTTCGGTGATTGTGTTCATCGACGATATTTTGGTGTATTCGAGGTCCAGAGAGCAACATGAGGAGCACCTGAGAGAGATTATGGGTATACTGAGATCGGAGAGGCTCTATGCCAAGTTTTCCAAGTGTGATTTCTGGTTACGAGAGGTCCAGTTCCTGGGACACCTCGTTAACCAGAATGGTATTTTGGTCGATCCGGCCAAGATTGAGGCAGTTATGAGATGGGAGGTGCCGAGATCCCCCACCAAGATATGGAGTTTTCTGGGACTGGCCGAATACTATCGGAGATTTATCAGAGATTTCTCCAAGATTGCCGTCCCTCTCACCAGTTTGACCCGGAAGGGCGTTGTGTTTACTTGGGGTCCCGAGCAAAAGACCTCATTTGAGACCCTTCGCCAGAGATTGTGCGAGGCTCCCGTGTTGGCCCTTCTGGAGGGAATGGAGGATTTTGTGGTTTATTGCGACGCATATATTACAGGCATGGGTGCGGTACTGATGCAGAGAGGGCACGTGATAGCGTACGCATCGAGGTAGTTGAAGCCTCATGAGACGAGATATCCCGCCCACGATCTGGAGCTGGGGGCAGTGGTGTTGGCCCTCAAGATCTGGCGTCACTATCTGTACGGGGTTCGGTGTACCATATACACGGACCACAAGGGTTTGAAGTATCTTATGGATTAGCCCAACCTTAACATGAGACAAAGGAGATGGTTGGATGTGGTGAAAGATTATGACTGCGAGATCTTGTACCATCCGGGGAAGGCTAATGTGGTAGCCGACACCCTGAGCCGTAGAGCAGAGAGTACTCCGATCCGAGACGTGTGTATGAGGATGACAGTGATGACTCCAGTTTTAGATATCATTCGAGAGGCCCAGGCGGAGGCCGTGACACCGGAGAACCGCAAGAAAGAGCGGGTGATTGGGCAGGTGCCCGAGTTTGAGACGGACAACCGAGGACTTACGACCTTTCAGGGGAGGATTTGGGTGCCCTATACGGGCGGAGCTCGACGTACACTGATGGAGGAGACGCATAGATCGAGATTCTCGATCCATCCCGGGGCCACTAAGATGTATTTGGACATGAAGAGAGATTATTGGTGGCCCTGTTTGAAGAGGGACATTGCGTGGGTAGTCGAGAGGTGCTTGACCTGTCGCCGGATTAATGCCGAGCACCCGCGTCCTCATGGCATGTTGCAGCAACTGGAGGTTCCCCAGTGGAAGTGGGAACAAATTTCTATGGATTTTATCACCAGGTTGCCGAGGACCGCGCAGGGTGTCGACGCGATTTGGGTGATTGTGGACCGGTTGACGAAGAACGCTCACTTTCTTGCTATTAGTGAGAGCTCTTCGCAGAGAAGCTGGCAGAGATATATGTGAGAGAGGTGGTATCTCGGCATGGGGTGCCGACATCTATAGTGTCAGATCGGGATGTGCGATTTACTTCCAGATTCTGGAAGAAGTTCCATGAGGAGTTGGCTACACGATTGCATTTTAGCACAACCAACCACCCACAGACAGAAGGACAGACTGAGCGGACGATTCAGACGCTCAAGAACATGCTTCGAGCATGTGTTATGGACTTCGGTGGAAGTTTGGACACATACCTACCCTTGGCTGAGTTTTCTTACAACAATAGTCACCATTCCAGTATCGGCATGCCTCCTTTTGAGCTTCTTTATGGGAGGAGGTGTCGGACCCCCATCTGTTGGGGAGAGGTAGGGCAGCGAGTGTAAGTCCCCAATCTGCTTGTGTATCAATCAGATCCGTTTGATGTTGCGGAATCCCAATCAAACGGATGATGCCAGATCTAATGAAGAAGAAGGAGAAGAAGAATAACTTGAATCTATGATGTATTCAATGAATTGAATGATGCTCCATACACATAGTTCACACACTAGCTCTTTTCTCTATATTCTCTCACACCTTAGAATACACACACTCAAGCTCCTCTCCAACATACACCCACATTCACTCCTCACCATATATATATGAGACATGGGTCGTGAACAGGTTCACGGCCGTAAACCTGTTCACGACCGTAAACACAGCCGTAAACTCTTAAAACATTATAGAAAACTACAATTGCCTAGAAAAGCAAAGTATAAACCATAATTTTAGACCCAACAATATCCCCCTTGGTTAATAGCTTTCTTTTCTAATTGACTCAACAAGCTCCCCCTAAAAAGTAGCTGGCTTTTCTTGTCAATCTTCATTGGGAGCTTGGCTTCAACGTTAATCTTCAAATTCTTCACAGCTTCAAGATGAACATGATGAATCTTCAATAAATGACTTCATCTTGAGCACTTGGGCTTTTCTTCAGAATTTGGCATTGAACGCACGTTGGGTGAGGAGAATTCTTGAAAAGATTCTTGAAAGATGGCGCTTTCAGCTTGAGAATCTTCAGAGAGAACAATAGAGAACGAAACTTCTGGATCACTTCAGCAAGTTCAAGAATAGCAGCAAATTGATTGATGAGGCTTCAATGCAACTTGTCACATAATCTTCAAGAACAGCTTCGCGTTGCTTCTGGGTTGAAGGATTGAATGTTTCAAAGAATAATCTTCATTTCTTGCTCCTTCGAATGAGAATTCTTCGATGCTCACGGATGAAGCCTTGGCTCAGAAATTTTCGATTCAGTCTCCATGAGTCTCATGTACATCTGAATTCACTTTTCAAGACAAAACAAAACTAAAAGAAAACTTAGCACACAATATTTTTGGACTTTTCATATTTTCTGAAAAAATAAAACAGAAACAAAAATATTTTTGTATTTTTGATTTTCTTAAACAAAAAAAAGTAAAAACAGAAATAACACTATTTTTGGATTTTTAATTTTTTGATTTTTGTTTGATTTTTGAATTTTTTTTAATTCTCCCCCTAAATTTGTGCATAGAGGAAAACTATGAACAAATTTAACAAAAACAAAAATATTTGGGATCAAAGTTGTCAAGCAATCCAATATCGTTTATCAGCACACGCCTGCATGTCTAGATCTGGTCAATCACCGGTATTGTGGTCCACTTAAACACAAATGATGTTGACAATTTGGACAGATTATAGGTGACAAGTCATTGTGATATATATTCCTAAATGGACATTTAGCTGACGACGACCAAGGATATTGTTGTCCACTTAAATTAAGCAGCAAGATCTACAGACAACCTATTAAATGGTTCAATTTTAGATGTGCTAGAATGTGTTTCCCACTTCCCGATATACCCTACTTATCAAGAACTTCCAAAGAACTCCTTACTTTAGGTGATTATTCAATCATTAAGAAAGAAGTCAGATATAGAAGTGCATATTTTGTATCCCAGGTCGGATGTCTTCCAATCACACAAAGGGGACAACATATGACTAACAGAGATAGAGGGATTGAGAGGTAGAATGTTGCATATGCTGTGTCCCAGGTCGGATCTTCCGATCACATAAAAGGGACAACATATGGCTAACAGATAGAAAGAATTTCATAGATAAGGAGGTGCTTAGAATTAGAGTTGCATATGTTGCAATCCAGGTCGGATCTCTTCCAATCACGTAGAGGAAGCAACATATGACTGACAGATAGAAAGCAAGAAAATAATTTCCTAGAGACCTAATTTATCAGAACCCCCCAGTCACCCTATCAGAACAAGAATTAAGGACATAAGTCCGTACATCAAGGAAATGTTGAGCGACAGTTCTAGATAATTAACTTTTAGTGTATCTCGCAGGTTCCCATGTTTATCTCACTGCTCAATCTACCCGAGCGTCGTATTGTTAGTCCAAATGAAACTATCTAAGTCTATATTGTCTAGTCCTTTTGAATCATTTGTGCCTACCAGCACATTGAATACAGAGTCTAGACAATTCGACTTTAGTGCATTACACGCATCATAAATTGCCCTTTAGGACTATTCTTCATATCACTTCCCAAAACAATCTACTAAAGAAAGACATATAAGGAAATAAAAAATTGTCTTCAAAATGAATCAGTTTAAAATAAACTCAGGAGTATAGAGAAGAAAACTCAAACCATAAGTCACCGATTGAATTTGCATCCAGAAGGTCTGAGAACAGCACGCATAATCTCAGAACAAATCCGAAAATTCTTCATGTCATTAAGCACAAACCCCATGTGTGATCCCTTCCTTTCTTGCCTTCCCGCAAAGGCCACATACTCTCAAACAATGTTCTAAATGTTGTACAGTTGAGAGATGCCTCCTATCATGTGCCTGGAACAGCCACTACCAACAAACCGAAGTCTGAAGATATGCCTCCATAGCTCCTCCGACACAGAGCGGGATCAGTTGGTCTTTGGAATCCAGTCCATTTTGAAACTGGGTTGACCTTTGTCATCCTTGCATGGTACTCTCTCCCATGACATGTCCTGCTTATCACAAACATAAGATGTAGAAATATTAGAAGCATTAGGAGATTTGGGAGATTGAACCTTTGGTACCCATTTGTAGTTGGTTTTAACCCATTTATTTTTCGAGCAGATGGGTGCCTCAGTACTTGCTTTTGAGTTTGATGTCGGCCGTTGAGATGGCTTTGACCTAACCGGTCTTGGCTTCACTGGAGCATCTATTGGATTTGGTTTCTTGGCCGACTTTCCCTTCTTGTCCTTGTGATTTTTATTTTTCGCCTTTTGCGCGTTCCAGTCGCCATTGTCTGAACGTGACCTTGAGGGGTTTCTTTTGGAAAATCTCCCTCTTGGCGCGTCTTGCCACCCTTGTGCATAGTAGGGAACGTACGCGCGATTTGGACAATTTCTGGCAATGTGTCCAGGTGTTCCACAGTGAAAGCAAGTCTTTTTCTTCACTGGGAAGTTGTTTCTTCTTGCCCCTGGTGGCGTATCCTTGCCTTGTTCCTGGTTGTTCCCACATGCACACTTGCAGCAGGCTGGCTGTTTCACTTGATTTGGTGGCCTGTATTTCTCAACAGCAGGTTGATCAGAAGCAACTGAGTTCGAAGCAACAGATTCAGAGTTCAAGGAGACATTGGTTTGTTCAACAGTTTTCTCCTTGTTCTCATCTTCCGTTACTTTACCTGCACAAGAAGTAGAAGCATTAGAATCATTCGGCTCAACACTTTCTGGCACATCCACGTCAGAATTATCAAAGATATCATCAAATATATCGAAAAAATTTAAGTCTTCAGACTTTGACACAATTTTATTATCAGACACACTCTCTTCAGCTGCTTGCTTTGATTGACTTAAAGATTGATCTGCATGGGAAGTAGAAACATTAGTATTTTCAACATTAATACTACCTCCTGACACAAATCCATATTTAAGATGTGGCTCTCTGTCCTTTTCCTCTTTTGTCAAAGGCTTAAACTGATAATTATGATTATAAGGAGGAGGCACTTTGTCATATCCTAAACCCTTTTGCTGATTCTCTTTGAATTACAAGTTATGTTCTATCATGGATGCAACTACTTCACTTGACACATCAAATTTTCTAAAAGTAAAATCTGCATTTTCAAATTTGTTTTTCAATGTGTCAAGCTCAGCAGTTACCTCAGCAAGTTGTTCAGTCACATATCTATAATTCCCACTCTTATTGCTATACTCGTCCTGAAGTTTTCTAAAGTCTTTGGTTTTTGCTTCTAATTCAGCCTTCAGGGGTTTCTGTCCTTTCCTAAGTTGATATCCTTCGTATTTTAGGTCGTCGTTCTCTCTACGTAATAATTCTATATGCTCAAGAAGATTTTTAACATTATCAATGCATGTTTGAGAACAAGAAATTTCATTGAATTTGGTGATTGAAGAACTCATTGTTTTAAAAATATGCCCTTTGACTAAAAATTAAAAAGTCAACCTTAAAAGTCAAATTAAAAAAATCAAACTTAAAAGTCAAACTTAAAAGTTAAACCGAAAAGCTAAATTTGAAAATTTGAAAGTTAAACAAGAAAGTCAAAGGTCAAACTTTAAGGTCAAAGTCAAAATTTTAATTAAAAAGGCAAAAATTAAAAACTAAAATTTTTGGGTTGAAAAAGTAATTTAAAAATAAAGGAAATTGATTTTTGGGTTAAAAGTGTCAAAAATGCGAAATTTGGTTAAAAAAAAAGCCTTTTGAATTAAATTTGGAAGGAAAAACCATCCAACAAGCTAGATGAGATTGTTAAGGCGCGTGTTTTAAGAGTTAGAGGTCTCGAGTTCGATTCCTTGCACCCCCAACCCCCCCCCCCCCCCCCCCTTTTTTTTAATAGAAGCACGTTGCGAGTAAGCCACCGAGTCGTATTCCCAGCTGTCCACCGAGCCGTAAACCACCAAGCCGCACACGTCCGAGCCGCAAACCGCCGAGCCGTATACTCCGAGCCGCAAACCACCGAGCCGTATACACCGAGCCGTAAACTCCGGCCGTAAACCCTTCAAAGGCTGAGAACCCTTCAGAGGCCGTAAACCCTTCAACAGATCGCGAAAAAAATGACGTTTTTCACCATTTTTGCTCCAAAACTCGATCAAAAACTTGTTTTTATGAAAAACGCGAAGAACAAACCCCCCTTATATTGCCAAGATCTATCCAAAAACACAGAAATCCTTCAAAAATAAGATCAAATAAGCTCCAGATCTGACAAAATTGATTGATACAATCCAAGCTCTGATACCACTTGTAAGTCCCCAATCTTCTTGTGTATCAATCAGATCCGTTTGATGGTGCGGAATCCCAATCAAACGGATGATGCCAGATCAATAGAAGAGAAGGAGAAGAAGAATAACTTGAATCTACGATGTATTCAATGAATAGAATGATGCTCCATACATATAGTTCACACACTAACTCTTCTCTCTATATTCTCTCACACCTTAGAATACACACACTTAAGTTCCTCTCCACCATACACCCACATGCACTCCTCACCATATATATATGAGACATGGGCCGTGAACCCGTAAACACAGCCGTAAACTCTTAAAACATTACAGAAAATTACAATTGCCTAGAAAAGCAAAGTATAAACCATAAATTCAGCAGATTCAGCAAGTCAGACAGAGATTACTGACGGCTCAGAGTCGCCAGAAGAGTTATGCAGACAAGCGACGTTCCAAACTTGAGTTTCAGGTTGGAGATTTCATTCTCCTGAGGGTATCCCTGTGGAAAGGGGTAATACAGTTCAGGAAGAGGGGCAAGCTGGCACCCCGATACATCGGTCCTTTCAGGGTGACCGCTAGAGTGGGTAAGGTAGCATACCGCTTGGAGCTACCTGCGGAGTTGTGCCAGATCCATAACACCTTCCACGTGTCCCAGTTGAGGAAGTTTGTGGCCGATGAGACGACAGTGGTACCACTAGAGGACATTCAGGTGGATGCGAGCCTGAATTATATCGAGAGACCGATCATGATTATGGATCGAAAGGTGAAAGTTTTGAGGAACAAAGAGGTGCCCCTGGTTCAGGTTCAGTGGCAACATCAGAAAGGGTCCGAGATGACTTTGGAGCTGGAGTCCGTGATGCGGGAGCAGCATCCGGAGCTATTTGAGGAGCATGACTTCGAGGGCGAAGTCTGATTCTAGTGGGGGAGAATTGTAACATCCCGAGTTCAGGTATACTTTGAGAACCTTGATCTATTGAGCTATTGTCATTTTTGGTCCCTATTATAAAAGAGTGAAGAACGAGTACGCGGGGCGTACCTGAGGTGTACGCTTAGTGTACTCGTCAGCGTGCATTTGACGCAGAGATCACCTAGTACGCTGAGAGTACCCGTGAGTACGTTGGGCGTACTAGGCCTAGAGTGCAACCCTAATTTGGGGGTGATTCCCCTATATAAGGGATATGATGGACTCATTTCTGGCCACCATTCCCAGAGAGAAAACCCTAAGAGTGCCCTAACCTCTGTTCTAGAGCTTGTATGTGTGTGTTTGAGCCTTGAGAGGTTTGTGAAGTTTTGAAGAGAAGAGAAGGTCCTGAAGAAGGAGGAGTTGGAGTCCAAGCTTCTAGATCCGAGCAAATCTGAGTGGGAAGCTTCTTATTGAGGTATAAAGCTTCAGACTTTGCCTTTCCTTTGTTATGAGTATGTTGTTGGATCATTTTAGGGTTTTGTGCCAAAAAGGTGGAGTCTTGATGAGATCTTGAACTCCAGAGACTAGGACCAACCCCTTTTGAGTGTATGAGTGGTGTTATGTCATAAAAATCCAATCTTGGTTGTTGAAATCACTCCATGCATAAGTTATGAGATCCTTGAGATAAAAGAGTGTATATTTTGGAGGTTGGTGCCTATTCAGCCATACAAAGGCTTAAAGGCACTGACTTTATGGATTAAGAGACATTAGAGAGTCCAGATCTGAGATATGAGCATATGTCTTAACTGGTTAAGACCAAAAATGTGAGGAGATTAAAACTGGGGCGTACGCGGGGTGTAATCCCAGTACGCACGGCGTAGGGGTTGAGCATCCCCGATGCCTGCATGGCAGCCGAGTACGCGCAGCGTAGAGATCGAGTACGTGCAGCGTACTCCCTGCCGTTGACTTTTGTTGACTTTTAGGGTTTGGTCAAAGTGTGGACTATTAAGCCTATGCAGGGGTAAGATGGTCTTTTCACCCTTCTGTGAGTGTAAAAGGGTTAGTCTAGTTTCTTGAGAGCCAATATTGATTAGGGATAATTATTATGTGCTAGGCGGAGGCAAGACTGGTGGGTAGAGTTCGAGATTCTGAGTTCGAGGTTTTCATTTGCTAGCTTACGAGGTGAGTCTTCTCACTATACTTACCTTGTGTGGTAATTTTATATGTGACCAGAGGGTCTTATGTGAATGAGCTGTGTATTGAGATATCCTGCTATTTGTTTTGTGATATGCTTACTGTGTATTATATTGAGCTGCTGAGTTGAGGGACCAGAGGGTCCATTTGAGTTGTGGGACCGGAGGGTTCTACTGAGACACATTGACCGGAGGGTCTTATTGAGTTATAGCCTCGAGTGGCTGATGTGCTGTGTGTGGTATTTTGGGGAACTCACTAAGCTTTATGCTTACCGTATTATGTGTTATGTGTTTCAGGTAGTTCCGAGGATCGCCGCAAGGCACCGACATGATTGTACACACTGGCGGGAGATGTTTTTTGTGATTCTGGGATTGTGAATTGCATTGTGATATGATTGTCATTTTGGATACTTGTGTTTTTGAGATTGTGAAATGGGAATTTAATGTGTTTTAAAAATGAAAAATTTGTTTGAAAATTTACGTCGTCACAGGCTTAGTCCGACATCGGTGGCTTGAGTGGTTTGTTGGGCCGGTGTCCTATAGAAATGGACGGTGTGCCTCTTTCTGTTGCAATTTTTGCAGTGCATCACCCGGTAGGCTCCACAGTGATGAAAGTTGCACTTGTTGCATTTTGGCAAGTTTCCAACATATGTTCTTGTCGGCACTGAGGCAGTAGGGACATTGGTGGTATGGACTGCCACAATTTGTTGTCTTTTGGCAGGTCCTTGAGTCGGACGACCCTTTTTCTTGTTCCAGAACTTTCTTTTCTTGGGTAGTATTCCTTCATCGTCGTGGATGTTCTTAAGTTCGTAATTTGGGGAGTCCTTGCAGGAGCACACTCGCTGGTGTCCTTGGTTGTTACCCTGATTGGGACTGTGGTTACCGTTCTCATTTTCATTCGTGTTGTTAGCGCTAAACTGTGTCATGACGGCTACTACAATGGCTTGGAATGTTGCGAGGTCCATTTGTAGAGCGGGTGTTGCGCCGGTATGCTGGTTAGTTCCGCGTGATGGCATGATCCTTGCTGTATTGTATAAAACGAGTTCGTAAGTGACTATGGTCGTTGCTAGATGTACACATAAATTTACATGTTTTGTTGCATGATTCCCAATGTTTTGACTAACATCATCGTAATGTACTTGTGGTGGTAGGTAGTGTACAAATGTTAAGTTACCAAATTAGGACATGTGTGTCAAAATATTAAGTTGATTCGGGTTACATCGCTCTTTGGGGAGGGTCTATCTCGCTTGATTTATTACTACTAGATGTGATGAAAGATGAAATAAGCCTACCACATTGTCACACCCCCAAACCAAGGATGGCGGAAACGTCCGGGGGTGGAGGACTTCATGTATAGTATCATAACAACGAGTATAATAGTGATCAAAGTAAATACAACCATCATATATATAATAGAGAAAGTTACATGGTTTCATGAGTTACATGTTTCAAAATCGATTACAATATAATGATAAAATGGTTTGTCTGACGTCGTAGCGTTCCATCCTCAAAAGCCGCTAGTTACCTGTTTTTTTTGATTACCTGAGAATACAAGTAATTTTGAAAGAGTGTCAACAATTAAGTTGGTGAGTGCATAAGCTTTTGTATGTAGAATTGAAAACCTTTCTTTGTAAATGTAGTGTATGTTCAAGAAAAATCCAATATTTTCCTTATAAAATGAGTTGTAGTCTTAAGAGCCAAAGACCGAAATGTACAAGTACATTTTCCATACTTGTGATATTATATGCAGTTTTAAATAAATAAAACCCTTTTGAATGTAAGAATTCCCGTAAACTATATGTGTCGTTGTTTCCCTATGTGAGTTATTATAACCGTGCAATTGACATAGTAAGCCTGTTACAACGTACTTCGGGCATCAGAATGTTTTGACATTTGTTACCCCAGACCTGTCGGTCTAGCTGTTGCATGCAGCTAAGGTGTGAGATTGTCACTCCCAATATAGATCTATACACAAGTTTCACGCTCTGCCTACGAGAGACTATGATTATAATACAGGACATTAACCAGTACTCTAAAGAATACAATGAAGTATTGTCTCACAAATTTGATTCAACAAGTTTACGTGTAGTGTAAATGAAAAAAACCCTTTTTGTAGTGTAAGTGAAACCTTCCTTATTATGTTCGTAGTGTTAATGTACCATAAACTATACCCATTATAGTTTATCATATGTGTTTGTAAGGATGAAAGAACCTTATTTGAATGTCTATTTCTGTTTCATGGAAGTAAATTAACATGAAATAAAATCAACATTGTAGCTATTTATTGCTATACACTTTGCTCAACGTGTTACAAAGTGTTAGTGAACTTATAAACTATTTTACTAGTTTTAACTTTTCTGTCACTGTTTTTAAAAAATCATAGAAAAATCAATGTAAGTCAAAATTAAATCCGTAAATTCTGGGAGTTCAGAAAATGTGTCTAGTTTGTTCATAATTTTTATTATGATTTTTAGAGGTGTCTAACTAGTGTTAAAATTTCCATCTTCACAGACTGGTCCGAAATCATTTCTGAAATGATAGACAGTTTTGTAAAAATCGTCATAAATTGTAGAAAAATCGTATGAGCTGGTGAAAGTAGTCATTTGAAAGGTATAAACCTGAACTAAATGAATATTGAACTGTTTTGAAAAATATTAAGTTTAAGATGGTCAAAACAGTTCGTGAATAGACCATAACTTTTCTATTGAAAGCTGTTGATTAAGTTTAGAATATGTTTTGGGTGTTGTAAATTGTATTCCCCCCCCCCCCTCCTAAAACTTGAAAAAAACATGAAAATGTAGGGGTATGAACTCACCTTGAGGGATTCCCTGAGGTGGAAGGTTGAAGAAGGAGAGTTTCAAGTCAAGAACACTTGAAGGATGTTTGAAGATTTGAAGATCCTAAGAACAAATATGTCGATATTTGTGTAAATGATCCATGATTTGTATGAAGAAGTGTAGAATATTTAGGAGTAGAATGAAGATACTTACCAAGAATGGAGGAAAAGCTCGAGAATTTCCTGGGGAATTTGAGGAAAAGAGAGAGAGAGAGAGAGAGAGAGAGAGAGAGAGAGAGAGAGAGAGAGAGAGAGAGAGAGAGAGAGAGAGAGAGAGAGAGAGAGAGAGAGAGAGAGAGAGAGAGAGAGAGAGAGAGAGAGAGAGAGAGAGAGAGAGAGAGAGAGAGAGAGAGAGAGAGAGAGAGAGAGAGAGAGAGAGAGAGAGAGAGAGAGAGAGAGAGAGAGAGAGAGAGAGAGAGAGAGAGAGAGAGAGAGAGAGAGAGAGAGAGAGAGAGAGGGCGGGGAGAGAGAGAGGGAGGGAGAGAGAGAGAGAGAGAGAAAGAGAGAAAGAGAGAGAGAAAGAAAGAGAGAGAGAGAGAGAGAGAGAGAGAGAGAGAGAGAGAGAGAGAGAGAGAGAGAGAGTTTGTTTCTGGAGGAAGCAAATGAGATTTTATAGGTGAAGAATAAAGATTTCTTGAGTGGATTTGGTCAAAGTAAAATCTGATGGAGTGTTGGAAAGAGTTGAAAATGACAATGATTTGACTAGGTAGAGTATAAATAGTGACATAAAGTTGATGTGGGGATGACTTGGTGTCATAACTTTATGGAAAAGTCAAAGAGTACCTTTAGATATTATTTGAGCAGACTATATGATCTATATCTAATAAATCTCCAAGATGTGGATAAAATATGAGTTTGAAGGGTTTAAAATGATGAAAATACGAATTTGGTGAAATTCCCACGTCATAATCATAAAAAACGGGCTTAAAATGCGAAAGTGGTCAAAAATTGGCAAGAAGATGCGAACCTGCGAAGGGAAAGCTCGCAGCCGAAAAGGTTCGTGGTCTGAGGAGGTAGATTCGAAGGTGAGTTCGGTGCGAGAGGCTCGCATGCGAGAGGATCCGGATGAATGCGAAGATCAAAAGCGAATCTGCTCGGATTAGCTGCGAACGTCAGAAGGTGCGAACCTTGTCGAGTAGGAAACGAACCTCGCCGATTAGATGCGAATCTGGTCGATCAGAAGCGAAAGGCTCCGAGTACTTGCGAAGCTTGTCGAGTAGCATGCGAACGAACCCAATTTTTGCTTGTGAGAGGGTCGGGAGTGAAACCTCCCGGCTGGAAGCGAACCATCACTAAAAAACGAACCTGATTTAAGAGGGCGCGAAGGCATGCGAGAGTTCGCAGGTGAACAGTAACTTGCGAACCTTCAGGCCTCTTTTTGGCTTCTTTCTTCCGTTTTGAGCTGTTCTCGACCAAGGGAAGGTTCGGGATGACATGGATGTTCATATAAATGTTGGGAAATGTGATTTTTATTACTAAGAGGTTCGAGAGAGATTGGGAGAGATTTTGGGAGAGATTTGGGAGAAATAGAGATAGAGTGGGAGAGATTGAGTGAGACTTCGTTTGTAGCCATTGTTAGTGTTTGGCCCCATAATGCAAGGTTCGTAAACCCCATTATGCCTTGTTATGAGTGTTTTAAGCCCCCTAAGGGTACATAATAGTTCTTTATAGACTCGTTACATCACTCACCCTGGTTAGGGTTTAGAATTTTCTGAACATATGAAACTTCAAAGTAATACTTTGTATTAAGATAGAGGGTTGTACATTAGTAAACATAGAGTAAGCCCCAACATACAAGCACTAGTTGACTTTACCGGTTTGACTCGTTGACTTTGTTTGAATTTGATTGACCAGAAATTGACGGTTGTCAAACATCCAATATAGTTGATCAGGCTATATTAATCCCAGATATGATTACATAACTGCCCAGGTTTGACTGCGGTGTCCAACATCCAAATACTTTTATGTTGTTACGACTGTGATACTGTTCTTGTAGGTATGAGTGTTAGTATACTTCTTGTAAAAATACTTAAAATTTTAAAAGTATACATGTAGTCAGAGCTCTTAGCCCCAATGTATTTATAGTTTGTATATCTTTTATGGATTGATATACTGAGTTCACTATAAACAATACTCTGATACCAATCTGTCACACCCCCAAACCAGACGGCGGAAACGTCCAGGGGTGGATGACTTCATTTGTAGTATCACAACACATGCAATATAGTAATCAAAGTACAAACAACCATTGCATTAATAATTATAAGTTTTTACATGTGTTCAATCATAGTATATTGACACCAAAAATAGTTATATAAAAAAATAGAAGACATGACTCTAAGCAGCTCCATCTTCTCAAAAGCTCGGGGAGTACCTGTCTACTGATTCCCTGAGAATACAAGTAATTTGAAAAGAGAGTATCAACATAAAGTTGAGTGAGTGCATAAGTATTTATGTTTGAAAATATGTTTTCTGTTACTTGAATATGTAAACTGATCCAGAAAATCCTATATTTTCTGTTGTATATGAAAAGTAGTCTTAATCACATAAAACCATTCTGTTTGTAAACCAATGTTTTGTATTTGTATTCTTTTGTATAACCTATAAAAGTGAGTATGCCTGGCTTCACCAACTGTTATTGTAAACCGAGATGTAATACTGTAAACTGTATTTTAGTAAATTGGTACTTTGAAAATGTACTCATGTTTAGTTAATTATACACTAACGTATTGTTAATATCTTTTTAATGAGTTATTATAACCATACTGAGACTAGATGACCTGAAATAACGCTTTGAAGGCGTCAAAAACTATTGATAACAACTGTCACTCGTAGGCGTGTATGCCCGGCTGTAGCTAGCAGTCTAAGTGCGGGGTTGTCAATCCCAATATAGATCTATACACACTTGTTTGGATCCCTGACTGGAGATCTGGTTATAATGTCAGAACTTTAACTATGTTGTTTAAATGAATAAACAACCGGAATCAATTGACTCATAAAAAGCATATAGATGTAACGTGCATAATAGAAGTGAAAACCCAATCATTCTGAAATAAATGATTGATAGTATGCCCCTGAATTAGTATTCTTAAAGTGTATTTAAAAGATGTATACCCTTGATTAGTTTTGAATCAAACCCTGAATCTTGTAAAATGGTGTACTCTAGTATACTTGAATCGTGAATTAATGTTCTATGAATCATAAATTATACCTATAATAATTTATATGTACTTTCTGAATTGATACTAACTGTTCATGAATGCAACCCCTTGCTCGACATGTTACAAAGGGTATTGAAACTGAATGAAATAACTTTTATATATATATATACATATACAAGTATATATAAGTAAAATTTAAACGACAATTGGACAAATAACCGATACTCTAAGCCCACATCCTAACAAGGAAAAGGAAAGAAAGCGAGTTATCTGTCCTAAGTCCTTTAAATCTTATATATATATATATATATATATATATATATATATATATATATATATATATATATATATATATATATATATATGATTTTTGGGGAAAAATATAAATTATAAAATCATTTAAAGAGTTTAACATTTTGAAATACTTTTGGTGACTTGATGTCATTTTAACACAATTTGAAACCATTTGATTTGATGATATTGAAATCCATTTTTGTGAGATATTTTGAAACCATTTGTTTGTAACACAAAATCCTTGTGTTACACTTGTATTCCCCCTCCCCCCCTTAAAACTGTAAAAACTATGAAAAAACGGGGGTATGAACTCACCTTTGTGTGAGTGAATTGGATGAAAGATTGATATAGGATGCTTGGTATGCCAAGTGAAGTCCCGAGCACAAATGGATCCTATTTAGCATATATTAACATATATATATATATATATATATATATATATATATATATATATATATATATATATATATATATATATATATATATATATATATATATATATATATATATATATATATATATATATATATATATATGTATGAAAATAGGGCCCACAGCAGCTAATATGTATATGGAACAACCTTAGCGACTAGTAAACACTCACAATGAAGTGTTAGAACCGGAAATGAAGGGCTGAAAGATGTTCACGGCCACACAAGAGGGGTTCACGACCCTTCATGAGTTCACAGTCCAAGAACACTTGAAGTGTTCACGCCCCAGATGACGGGTTCACGGCCAATGAGGTGTTCATGACCCTGAGTTCTTGATGAATGAAGAACACTTGATGATCCTAAGCAAGTTCCTAAGAAGATTCAAATGTTTTTAGATGGATGTTCTTCGTGTTCTTTGCGTGTTCTTCGTGAAAACTATTGAAATTCATGGATTTCAGCCTAGTATAAGAAGATTGAAGGATGTTTATTGAAATGATAACAAGATCAAGACATGATACATGTTAGATCTTAGGAAGAGCTAGTGATTATCACTTGAATATGATGAGAAAGGATGAATTTAGCATGTTCTTGAGGAGAGAGGTTGTTCTTGGCTGATGATACTTGAGAGAGAATGTGAAAGTTCACGGTTGGAAGGTGAGAAATGAGGAGAAAATGGCTAACACTCATATATATATATATATATATATATATATATATATATATATATATATATATATATATATATATATATATATATATATATATATATATATATATATATATATATGTGAGGGTTCACGGTCCGAAGGGTTCATGACCGTGAACCTTGTTTGCGGTCCGAAGGTGGTTGTGGCCGAGAAACTAGTTTGTGGCCAGCGAAGGCATTCACGGTCCGAGGGTTTGCGGCCCTCGTTCACGGCCGAAGTCAATGCTTGTTCTTGGTTGTGAGGCTACTGTCCGAAGGGAAAGAAAGAATGGTCTTCAGACTTCAACTTTTCACCTCTTAAACATGTAACACCTTGAATACAAGGTGTAAACACTTATAAAGTATTAATCTAACCCATTTAAGATAGAATAAGATTTAAGTTGACTTTAGTTGAGCCAAGTTTGACTTTGATTGACTAGGGTTGACTTTACAAGAAGAAAATAACGGGATGTTTCATTATCCCCCCGTTAGAGATAATTTCGTCCCAAAATTTGGATTAAAGCGATACAGAAAGACTAGGGAAAAAGATGTGGATATTTTTGTTGCATTTCATCCTCCCGCTCCCAAGTGAATTCAGGTCCCCGTTTTGCATTCCAACGAACCTTCACTATCGGGATACGACTTTGTTTGGTTCTCCGCACTTCCCTGTCTAGGATCTCTACGGGTTCTTCCACAAAGTTGAGGCTCTCGTTTACCTCGATCTCGTCGAGTGGGATAATAAGAGTCTCATCGGATAAGCACTTTTTCAAGTTAGAGACGTGGAAGGTAGGATGTATGTTACTTAGTTCTTGAGGTAGTCGGAGTTTGTAAGCTACTGGACCAATTCTAACAAGAATCTCGAATGGTCCTATGTACCTTGGGTTTAGTTTGCCATGCTTTCCAAAGCGTATCATGCCCTTCCAGGGTGAGACCTTTAACAAGACGCGGTCACCAACCTGGAATTCCAAGGGGTTTCTCCTGTTGTCAGCGTAGCGTTTCTGTCTATCTCTGGAAGTTTTAAGTTGCTCCCAAATTTGTACGATTTTCTCCGTGGTTTCTCGAATGATTTCCGGACCAGTGAGAGTACTGTCTAGAACTTGACCTCTAGCTAGTTACGTGTCACCCACTTTAGCCCAGCACAGAGGTAATCTACAGTTGCGGCCATAGAGGGCTTCGAATGGAGCAACCTTAATGCAAGTATGATAACTGTTGTTGTATGAGAATTCGACTAGTGGCAAGTGGGTATCCCAGGCTTTACCATAGTCGATTACACATGCTCGCAGCATGTCTTCCAACGTTTGAATCGTCCTCTCACTTTGTCCATCTGTTTGTGGATGGTAGGCTGTACTCATGTCCAGCCTAGTTCCCAGAGATATTTGTAAAGACTTATAGACACGAGAGGTGAATATACTATCTCGGTCTGAGATAATAGATATTGGCACACCGTGCAGTCTAACTATCTCTCTGAGGTATGTTCTCGTTAGCTTCTCCATCTTGTCGGTTTCTTTCATTGGCAAGAAGTATGCGGATTTGGTCAATCTATCGACAATTACCCAAATAGTATCATAACCACCCAATGTCTTGGGTAACTTAATTATGAAATCCATCGTAATCCACTCCCACTTCCATTCAGGGATTTCAGGTTGCTGAAGTAGACCTGAAGACTTTTGGTACTCTACCTTTACTTTGGCACAAGTAAGGCACTTGCCCATATAGGTAGCAATCTCAGCCTTCATGTTAGGCAACCGGTATAGTTTCTTGAGGTCCAGATACATCTTGTCTGAACCTGGAGGAATGGAGTATCGGGTTTTGTGTGCTTCATTCATAACCACGTCTCTGTAACCACCGAACTTTGGTGTCCAGATCCGGTTCATGAAATAATAGACTCCATCACTTTTGACTTCGAAGTTCTTATCCATTCCTTTAAGGGTTTCACCTGTCACGTTTTCGGGTTTTAAGGCCTCGAGTTGAGCCTCTTTGATTTGTGTGGACAGATGTGAATGGATTTTCATGGTGAATGACTTTACTCGACATCCCGAGTATTCTTTTCTACTAAGGGCATCAACTACTACATTGGCCTTACCGGGGTGATAACGAATTTCAGATTCGTAATCATTTAGTAGCTCCACCCAACGTCGTTGTCTCATGTTCAAGTCTTTCTGATCAAAGATATGTTGGAGAATTTTATGGTCCATGAATATTGTGCATTTCGTGCCATAGAGGTAATGTCTCCATATCTTCAGAGCAAATACGACTGCTCCAAGCTCAAGATCATGTGTGGTATAACCTTTCCTCGCTGCATAAGAACACAACCTAGCCCTTGGTTAGAAGCATCACAGTACACTACGAAGTCCTCTATCCCTTCGGGAAGTGACAAGATCGGTGCACTGCACAGAGCTCGCTTCAACGTTTGGAACGCTGTTTCTTGTTTCTTTCCCCAGCTAAAAGTTACACCTTTTTGAGTCAGGATGGTAAGCGGTTTAGCAACTCGGGAGAAATTCTGAATGAATCTGCGATAGTAGCCAGCAAGACCTAAGAATTGACGGATTTCTGTAGGTGTTTTGGGTGCTGACCAGTTCTCGATTGCCTTTATTTTGGAAGGGTCCACGTGTATTCCTTCTGAACTGACCACGTGACCTAGGAAATCAACTTTCCTAATCCAAAACTCGCACTTTGAGAACTTTGCATATAACTTCTATGCTCTCAGTGTTTGCAAGACTTGTCGGAGATGTTGGCCATGCTCCTCCTTGCTTCTTGAGTAGATAAGAATGTCGTCAATGAAGACTATTACGAATTTGTCCAGGTACGGACATCATACACTGTTCATCAAGTCCATGAACACAACAGGTGCATTCGTCAATCCGAAAGGCATCACTACGAACTCGTAATGACCATAATGAGTTCTGAAGGCTGTTTTGGGAACATCCTCATCCAGAATTCGTAATTGGTGATACCCGGATCTTAAGTCTATTTTTGAAAAGTAGCTCGCACCTTGAAGTTGGTCGAACAGATCATCAATGCAAGGTAGAGGATATCGGTTCTTTATGGTTAGTTTATTGAGCTCGCAATAGTCTATGCACATGCGGAAAGATCCATCATTCTTCTTCACGAACAAGACCGGTGCTCCTCAAGGTGAGAAGCTTGGTCTGATGAAACCTTTGCTAAGGAGTTCGTTCAGCTCGCTGGATAATTCCTGCATTTCTGAAGGTGCAAGACGATAGGGGGATTTCGCTACAGGGGTAGCCCCAGGGATTAATTTGATTCTGAATTCGACTTGTCGTTTAAGTGGCACTCCTAGGAGGTTGTCGGGAAATACATCGGGAAAGTTTCAAACCTCAGGAATGCTCACGATGTCTTTCACTTCCTGCCTTTTGTCTACCACATGAGCTAAGAAAGCACAGTACTCCTTGCGAAGATACTTTTGTGCCTTGATGCAAGAAATGATCTGAAGGTTCGTTCCGATTTTGTCGCCGTAGATGATAAGAGTTTCGTTATTTCGGTAAGTTCAGGCGACTGGCTCTTTCATAACATAGGATGTCGACATGGTTAGAACACAACCAATCCATACCAATAATGACGTCGAAACGTTTGATAGAGACCAGCATAAGGTCTACTGGGAAAGAAAAGTTATTCAAGGTAAGAATACGTCCTATGCATATATCGTTAGTGTATTCGGACTTCCCGTTAGCCATTTCTACTATGAAGGTTTCATTTAGTGGTTGGGAGTTTTGATTTAGCAGGTGTTCGAATTTATGGCTCACGAAGCTCTTCTCAACACCACTATCAAATAGAATGCATGCATAAGTATTGTTGAGAAGAAACGTACCCGTGACCACCGCAGGGTCTGCCACAATTTCTTCGTGACCTATTGCCAAAATTCTTCCAACTCCACCGACATTTCCTGCTTTCGGACAATCTCTTTTGAAATGCCCAACATCACCGCATCTATAACACGCTTGACCTACTCCAGCGGTAGGTACTTGGTTAATCGGTTGGGGTGGTGATTTATAGAATCGGGCAGTATGCCCTTTTCTGTTGCAGTTACGACACTTCATTTCCCGAAAATTCCTGTTGTGGTGGAAATTACACTTGTTACATTTAGGGAGATTACCAGCATAAGGCTAAGCTGGTGCAGGGTAAGCAGGAACATCAGCAGGTACTATAGTAGCATGGACCGCCACTAGCTGTTGCTTTTTCGAGGGTTCCAGAGAAGTTTTTCCCTTTCTTTTATTCCATACATTGTTGTTGTTGTTGTTGTTGTTGATGTTGTTGTTGTTTTTGTTATTGTTGTTGTTGTTGTTTCCCTTGGGTTGTTCTGGAGCAGGAACCACGATGTTTTGACGAGCTCCATGGTCAATAAGTGACTTTGCCAATTCTTTGGCACTGTCAAAAGTCACTGGCCTGGAAGCTAACATGCTTCCTTGAATCTGGGGTGTCAGACCCTAGATGTACCTTTCAATCTTTTTGCTCTCCAGAGCAACCATTTTTGGACATAGAATTGCTAAGTCGCAGAACCTATTAGTGTAGGTTGTTATGTCTGAACCAACCATAGTAATGTTGGATATAGTGTCTAAGTCCATAACTTTATTTGGTATGTACTTGACCCGACCCGGCATGGTCCATTTGGGTTGCATGGCATTGCAATACTTGGATAGACTAAATGAGAGAATAAGGCACTTATGATTATTAATATATTATAAGTTCTAATATATTAATAATAGTATTATTTAATTAGTATTGATCAAGTATTAATCTAGTATTAATTTGGTGATCAAAGTGAGACTAATTAAATATATTGGGTTGATTATGACAATCATCAATTCTTTTATGGTGGATTAATGATCCATGGTTTATGGGTTTGGTTATAACCATATGGAGCTCCATGGATAGTCCATGGGAGTTACAAACCCATGGGTCATGGGAAATCAAGAGTCATGACAATTAAGGGCATTCATGTGTAAACCCTAATTGTGACAACACTATAAAAGAAACCCTATGGCTAGCAAAATCATGACCTAGTGTTACTAGAGAGGGCATAACCGATTTTGAGTGCTAGAAGTATTCTCTCAAGTTATTCCAAGTCTTGTGGTGTTGTGTGAAGCATTTGAGGAACAACATTTGGGGTGCTAGGCTCACAAAGTCTTGAAGGAATCCAAGCAACAACAAGGTATGTATTTCTACTAGTTTTTATGTTTGATGTAATCCCCATGCCATGCTAGTTAGGAAATAACCTTGAAAAAGAAATTTGCATGTATATAGAGAAAACATAGATTCAAGGTTATTAGGGTTGCACGTACACTTAGGAAGTGTTAGAATGCTCAAAAACCCATCAGTGGTATCAAAGCTAGGTTTGTTTTCTGTATACTTGATGCAAAACTGCTTAAAAATCGAAAATTCTGCATTCTGACGACTGGACTCGCTGAGTCCATGGGGAGGACTCGCCGAGTCCATGAACAAGTTCATTCTACTCGCCGAGTAGAATAATGCACTCGGCGAGTAGGAGCGTGCTGGGCAGTTTTTTCGAGTTTTGTTGCTAGAAATGGATTAAGATCATTATCCCAATCTGTTTTGGACTTGTAAAATCTGTTTTTCAAAATGATAATGATTATGTTAACCCATTTTACATGGCTTTTATCAATTTTCAAGTATTGTATATAGTTATATGATTTCTTGAAATTGCTTAACATGAATTTGTGTTCTTATGAGTTTTTAGAAGATCATAGGAATTATATGTAACCTCCATGTGTGTTTAATTCATGATCTTAATGGCTATGATGGTGTCCATAACTTGTCCTCAAGTTATGGATAACCAAAAGTCACTTCTTTTAGTTATGATTAAAGAACTAAAGAGGTTTCATAAAATGAAGAGTCTTCATTTTTATGAATCATTAAAACTCATAAGTTACAAATTGAAGAGACTTGGAATAGTTTCAATTCTTGCCCTCAAGTTTTGGAATTTGAAAAGTCTTATACTTTAATACTTTAATTCCAAATTAAACCTTAGATTTTTAAAAGGTTTAAAAAATCAACACTTATACTATTATTATAATTTTATTATATAGATATGTATAAGAATATGTCATTCTTACCGTTAGTAGGCCTCATTCACGAAGCCGGTCTATAAGGGGGGTATAAGGTTGTTGCCTATAAAATGGTGACTTAATGGGTGTCCACTCTCACCCACCGCTTCCTTGATCGGTGGAGGCTCGTTAGCCGAACGGGTAGGATACGACTTTAAATACTCGTTAAAAGTATAATGAATTATAAAGTAACTATACATTATAAATTCCCAATCTTAGTTACTTTAGGAAAATGTGAAATTGGTGCTTGCCCATAAAATTACACTTTGTACCTTACCAAGTCGTTAGTGGAGCGTGTGTGGTTAACTGGCACACTAACATGGACTAGTAAGAGTGGCAAAGGGTAACTTGACCTTATTATAGATCGGTGGAGCGTGTGTGGTTAACCGGCATATCGATTAGGTAATATTGTTGAGGGTACCAAGTCAATTTGTATGGTTATTCACACCTTGTTTGTGATCCTCGGCATCCCAGTCACAAACTTGAGAGGGCACAATCGAGATTCAAACATGCCATTGAAAAGTTCAATATATCTCAAAAGATCTAGGAGTTTCAAAACCAATAAAACCTAATAATAAAATATTTTGTTCTTATGGTGGAAATTGGTAAATCGTCATTTACCCACCTTCAAATATTTTATAGTATGGATTACGGCATCCCTCTTCCAACTATAAATAGTTTGTTGGATCCTATCCTTAATATTTTATTTGGGTGAATTATTAAGGATTCCTAATCTAATGAAACATGTCTTTCTTTCCTTTCAGATGTCTTCCAACAATGTTTCTGGCTCAAACCTAACATGCTCCTTTTCCCTTATGAACTTGTGTGGTAAGGTCATCTTTGATGGATCCAATTTCAATGAGTGGATCAGAAACATCAGAATGATTACCCGCTATGAGGACAAAGAATATGT
This sequence comes from Lactuca virosa, assembly GCF_052849685.1. NCBI lineage: Eukaryota > Viridiplantae > Streptophyta > Magnoliopsida > Asterales > Asteraceae > Lactuca > Lactuca virosa. Next base: position 285,359,245 of record NC_136428.1, read on the forward strand.
CCTCGATAGGGAGCTTAAGGTTGTGAGTGAAGCCGCTGCTACTCCTGAAGAGTTTGCGGAGTTTGTTGCACATGAAAAGGATGCTACTAAAGTAGCATGCATCATGATGGCCACCATGACTCCTGAACTTCAAAAATCCTATGAAAATTTCTACCCCTATGAGATGCACCTGGATCTGATGGAAAGGTACCATCAGAGCGCGCGTCAGGAGAGGTATGAAATCATCTCCTCCATGATAACCGCAAGGATGAAGGATGGTGAACCCATCACCGGTCACTTGCAGAAGATGCAAAGGTTCGTTGACCGGTTGCTGAAGCTAAATGTTGACTTTCCTGAGGAAATGTCGATTGACATCATTCTCCACTCCTTACCTCCAAGTTATGATCAGTTTCGTATGACTTATCATATGAACAAGGAGGAAGTCACACTTAGCAAACTTCAAGGACTCTTAAGGACAGCTGAGAATGGCTTTAAGGGTAAAGCGGTTGCTACTTCTACTCCTTCAACAACCCCTGTTCTGGCTATTGGGCAGGGAAAGGGTAAGAAGAGGAAAAGCCCTTCGAAGGGTACCAAGGGTAAGACTCTTGATGGTTCCTCTTCAAGTGGGACAAAGAAAGGTCCCATTACTCCTTCTTCAAACCCAAAGGAAGCACAGTGCTTCCATTGCCAGGATAAGGGACACTTCAAGCGAAGCTGCCCTAAATATCTGCAAGATGTAAAGGATGGGAAGGTTAAACCCACCCATGCAGGTATTTACACAATATTGTCTAATAACTCATCTAATGCTAATTCTTGGGTGCTTGATACAGGTTGTGTTACTCATATTTGTACTGATTTGCAGGCACTAAGAAGAAGTGAGCAAGTGGAGCACGGGAAGATAAACTTAGTCATGGGCAACAGGAAAGCATCACCTGTTACCAAGATAGGAGTTTATTCTTTATTGCTTAATAATGGGTTAATGTTAGATTTGAATAAGTGTTGTTACTCGCCCGAAATGGCGAGAAATATTATTTCTTTTCATGGCTTGTACAAACAAGGTTTTTCATTTTCATTTGATAATAAAAATGGTGCTATTAATGTTTATTACAATGATGTATTTTACTTTAAAGCATTACCTTGTGATGGTGTATATGAAGCTGTGAATGTTGTAGACAATCTAGGAAATAATGTGTTGTATATTGATTCTTCAGATAGCTTGGATAAAGCATCCTTGTGGCATTGTCGTCTTGGACATGTTAACAAGAAGCGCATAGGCCAACTCCAAAAGGCTGGAGTCTTGGAATCATTTGACCTCAAGTCAGATGATGGTTGCGAGTCTTGTTTACTTGGAAAAATGACAAAGTCACCCTTCACAGGTACTTGTGATAGGGGTGAAGGTTTGTTGGACCTTGTACACACGGATGTGTGTGGGCCCTTCAGAGTTGCTGTAAGGGATGCTAATCGCTATTATGTGACTTTTACTGATGATTACAGTAGATATGGATATATTTACTTAATCAAGCATAAGTCAGAAACCTTTGAAAAGTTCAAAGAGTTTAAGCAGGAAGTGGAGAATCAATTGGGCAGGAATATCAAGATGCTCCGATCCGATCGGGGAGGAGAGTATCTTAGCATTGAGTTCCTTGACTATCTTAAGGAATGTGGGATTGTCTCACAATTGACACCTCCCAGAACACCACAGTTGAATGGTGTTGCTGAGAGGCGCAATCGAACCTTGTTGGATATGGTTCGTTCCATGATGAGTCGAGCTTCGTTACCAATCTCTTTCTGAGGGGTATGCCTTAGAGACTGCCGCCCATATCCTTAATCTAGTCCCTACTAAAAAGGTTGCCAAAACACCTCACGAGATATGGACTGGGAAAGTTCCCAATTTGGACCACATCAAGATTTGGGGTTGTGAAGCTTTCGTGAGGCGTGAGACTCATGATAAGCTTGAACCTCGAAGTGAGAGGTGTATTTTCATCGGCTACCCATAGAGATCCTTTGGTTACCTCTTCTACAGACCCAGTGATAATGTGGTTTTTGTAGCAAGAAGAGGAGTCTTTCGTGAGAGAGAATTCATAAGCCAAGGGGACAGTGGGAGGCAAATTGACCTTGAAGAGCTTCAAGAGTCAAGTGGTGAAGGAACCTCAAATGCTATCGACCAACCTAAGGAGGACACTCCTGTTGATCCGATAGATGAGTCTGTACCTCCAAGACGTTCCACTAGGGTGAGGAACACACCTGATTTTTATTATGGTTATCACATCACCACTGAAGGCGATACATTTATTAGTGATAGTACACTAATAGATTTGGATGAACCTAATAACTACAGGGAAGCCATGGCAGGCCCTGAGTCTGCTAAATGGAAGGAGGCTATGGACAGCGAGATTCAGTCCATGTATGACAATCAAGTTTGGAACTTGGCTGACAATGTACCAGGTCGTAAGACAGTTGGGTGCAAATGGATCTTCAAGAAGAAGACCGACATGGATGGGAAGGTACATACTTACAAAGCGTGACTGGTTGCGAAGGGCTTTACTCAAACTCCGGGAGTTGACTATGATGAGACTTTCTCACCAGTAGCTAAGATTAAGTCTATCAGAGTATTGTTAGCCATAGCTGCATTTCATGATTATGAAATATGGCAAATGGATGTCAAAACCACTTTCCTTAATGGAAAGTTGGCTGAGGATGTTTACATGGCTCAACCAGAGGGTTTTGTCGATACCAGATACCCTAATAGAGTGTGTAAGCTTGATAAATCCATTTATGGATTGAAACAAGCATCTCGCAGATGGAATCTTTGCTTTGATGAGAAAGTCAAAGAGTTTGGCTTTTCTAGGAGTAAGGATGAGTCTTGTGTGTATGTCAGGGCTAGTGGGAGCATAGTTAGCTTCTTGGTGTTGTATGTGGATGACATACTTCTCATAGGAAACAACGTCCCAACCTTGCAGGAGGTTAAGTCCTGGCTTGGGAAGTGTTTCGCTATGAAGGACCTTGCAGAAGCTGCCTATATCCTAGGGATAAGGATATTGAGAGATAGGAGTAAGAGACTAATTGGACTTAGTCAAAGTACTTACTTGGATAAGGTGCTGAAGAGGTTCAGCATGCAAGAATCCAAGAAAGGAGAATTACCAATCCAGAGTAATGCCAAGCTGAGTAAGACTCAGAGGCCGAGTACAGAGGCTGAGATAGCTGAAATGAGTCATATACCATATGCTTCCGCTGTGGGCTCGATCATGTATGCTATGACTTGTACTCGCCCTGATGTGGCCTTTGATTTGAGCATGGCCAGTAGATATCAAGGGAACCCTGGCAAGGCACACTGGACAGCGGTAAAGAACATTCTGAAGTATCTACGGAGGACTAAGGATTGGGTCCTTATCCTCGGAGGCAGTGATGACTTGAGAGTGGAAGGATATAGCGATGCTAGCTTCCAGACTGATAGGGATAATTTCCGCTCTCAGTCAGGCTGGGTCTTTATCCTAAATGGAGAGGCAATTACTTGGAAAAGTTCCAAGCAGGAGACAATAGCTGATTCTACTTGTGAATCAGAGTACATAGCAGCAAGTGAAGCAGCTAAGGAGGCGATATGGCTGAAGAACTTCATCGGAGACCTTGGAGTTGTACCAGCTATAGAAGAGCCAATGGAAATTTTCTGTGACAGCGAAAGTGCGGTTGCTTTGGCTAAGGAACCGAGAGATCACAGGAGATCTAGGCACATTGACAGAAAATACCATTTCATCAGACATCGAATAGAAGAAGGACTCCTCGTGACTAAGAGGGTATCATCAGATGAGAACCCGGTAGATCCCCTCACGAAGGGACTGAGCAGGGTTAAGCATTTACAGCATGCGAGGCATTGGGCTGAAGGATGATATTAGTTTCAATAATTAGATTCCTGAAACTTGTAAAATGTAATTGACATTTGATGATAAATAAAAGTTGTTATTTATTTATGAGTAAGGTGTTACTATCTTGTGTTGATTGTTTAATATGTTTCAATTTTGCATGTTTTTACTTCCAGAATAATTATGTTATTATTCAAACCATCCACAGTCAGTCAAACTTTGGAAGTAAGTATTGATTTAAGACTGTCATGAATTTGGCTTGTATGATTTGTCTGAAAGTGCTTTGGACAATGCAATGTGTCACACCCCCAAACCAAGGATGGAGGAAACGTCCGGGGGTGGATGACTTCATGTATAGTGTCATAACAACAATTGTAATAGTAATTCAAGCAAACACAACCAACATATATATAATTGAAAAAGTTACATCATTGTATGAATTACATGTTTACGAATCAATTACAATATGTTGACAAAATATGAAATAGTAGACGCCTTAGCGTCCCATCCTCAAAAGCACTTGGTTACCTGTTTAATGATTTCCTGAGAATACAAGTTGTTTGGAAAAGTGTCAACACAAAGGTTGGTGAGTTCATAAGCTTTTGTTTGATATTATTAAAAGCCTTTCGTTTGTAAAAGTAGTATTTGTTTTAGAAAATCCAATATTTTCCTTAAAATGTATATGTAGTCTTAAATTCAAAGACCGAAATGTATAAGTAACTTTTCTTACTTATAATAAATAATGTAAGTTTAAATCGACATAAACTCGTTTAATTTTAATGAAGTTTCTGTAAATTCCAATATTTATTAAGACTTTGTGTGAGTTTATTATAACCATGCTATGACCAAGGTTGCCTAAAACGACGTTCTTCGGGCGTCGGAAATGTTATGACATTTGTCACCCCAGACCTATCGGTCTAACTGTTGCTTGCAGTTTAGGTGTGGGTTTGTCAAACCCAATATAGATCTATACACAACTATCACGCCCTCCCTCAAGGAGACTCTGGTTACAATACATGACTTAATGGTAGTTTGAAGTAAATGTCTCACAAAGTCATTAACGGAATTACGTGTTATGAAAACTTGGTACCGTATGGCCGTACCTTTCTTAATGAAAATATCCTTTGTATAAATGTACCCTTTTTAAATGTATGTGTTATGTAATGTATCATAAACTATACCTATTATAGTTTATCAACCAAGGGTAGTACGTAGTAATGTATGCAAACTATATTCAAAATAGTTTATTAAATGTTTGAATGTATCGGTTGTACTTTGATTATAATCACTTGTTATTCTTTATATTTTATATGTCCAAATCCATTTGTAAACTGATGTGTGTCTAAATATTAAGATGAAATGTCATATATTGCAATAACATATAATCACATAAAGATATACACCTTGCTCAACATGTTACAAGGTGAAATGAAATTGACAGCAACTTTTCGTTGAATACAGTTTCTGTTACTGTTCTTAGAAAATTTATAGAAAAATCATCAAAGCTCTAAATCCAAATCCGCAAATTCTGAGAGTTTGGAATATGAGTCTAGTTTGTTCGTAAATTTTATCATGATTTTTAGTGATCTCTAACAGAGGTGAAAATGTTCATAATCACAGACTGGTCCGGGTTTGCCTCTGAAATGACAGACAGTTTTGTAAAAATCACCATAAATTGTAGAAAAATCATATGGAGATGTGCAAGTAGGTATTTTAAAGGTAAGAGTTTGAACTACTTGCATCTGGAACAGTTTTGAAAACTAAAATATTTAAGTTGACCAAAACAGTCCGTGATCGAAGATCATCTTATCTGATGTAATCTGATAGAAAAAGTTTAATTGTGTTCTTGATGATTTTACTTGTATTCCCCCCTTAAAACTTAAGAAAAACATGTAAATGTAGGGGTATGAACTCACCCTATGTGGTTTCAGTAGATGAAAGTGAGAGAGAGGAAGTGTTCAACCCAAGGACACTAAGAAGATGTCTTGATGATTCGAGAATCTAACATCGAATAAGATGGAATTTGTGTAAGATATCAATGATTTGAGTAGAATGGAGTGTAATAATTATATGAATGATGAAGATACTTACTAATTGAAGAAAGAAATCCCTGAAGAAAGCCTTGAAGTTCTTGAAGTTGAGAGAAAAGATGAGAGAATTTTGGAGAGTGTCCTTTGGTTGCTAAGTGTAAAATGAAAGAACTTTATGGAGAATGAGGAGAGAGGATCAATCCTCCAGCTCTTAGAACTTGGGAAGAGCTGGAGATTGGGTGTAAAGGTCCACTAAGGAGACAAGGGGTAGTGGGAAAGAGTGGCTGATCATAGAGTGAGGTGGTGGTGGTTTGCTTTTGCCATAAATTAAGGAAAAGCAAATATTCCCTCAATAATTAGTTCAACCACTAATTCTTTTAATATATTTTTATAAAACCCTGGAGATTTATATATTTTGGGGCCTTAGTTTATAAAATAAAGTTTTGGGTGAAAATCCCACGTTAAAATAATGAAAAACGGAGTTAAAACGAAGTCGTAGTCGAAAAACCGGTAAAAAGGGGCCGTCTGCGAGACCTCTCGCATGGAGGCCGGATTCAGACCCTCGCATGCGAGGCTGCTGTCTGATGGCTTCGGATTCGGTCTCCTGAGAGGCTTCAGCTTCAGTCCTGATGAGAGGCTTCGGATCCGAGGCCTCGGATGAGAGGCTTCGGTCCTGAAGCTTCAGTTCCAGGTCCTTAAGGCTATTTTACCCGTTTTTACCCCGTTTCAAGCGATTTTTGACCCGGTTAAGGGTCGATATGACCCAAATGATTACAAAAAGTTAAAGTAACTTTTGAGAGAGATTTGGGAGAGATTTGGGAGAGATTTCAAATAGAAAGAGATAGAGTGAAAACGATTTAGAGAGGTTTCGTTTGTGATTAATTTGAGTGTCCGGCTTCACAACGCAAGGTTCGTAAACCCCGTTAAACCGTGTTTTAGTGTCGTACACAAATGATGATTTCTCATTAAAATAGCGAATTATATAGTGATTACATAACGTAAACCCTAACATACAAGGGTTATTGGAGTTGACCGGTTTGACTTGTTGACTTTGTTTGACTTTGACTTGAACGAAATTTGACGGTTGTCACATCATCCCCCCGTTAGAAGGAATTTCGTCCCGAAATTTTCATTTTGACTGGGATTTCAAGAGTTTGGGAAGAGATGTGGATACTTTTGTTTCATCTGATCCTCGCGTTCCCAGGTGAATTCGGGTCCTCGTTTAGTGTTCCAACGGACCTTCACGATGGGAATACGACTTTGTTTCGTTCGTTTGATTTCCCGATCCATGATTTCGACTGGTTCCTCCACGAAGTGGAGTTTTTCGTTAACTTCGATTTCGTCGAGTGGTATTACGAGTGTCTCATCAGACAAACACTTCTTTAGGTTCGACACGTGAAATGTGGGATGTACTTTGTCGAGTTCCTGAGGTAATCGAAGTTTGTATGCTACTGGCCCAATCCTAACAAGGATTTCGAATGGCCCGATGTACCTTGGACTTAGTTTCCCGCGTTTGCTGAATCGTATCATTCCTTTCCAAGGGGAAACTTTTAGTAGTACACGATCACCCACCTGGAATTCCAAGGGTTTGCGTCGTTTGTCTGCGTAACTCTTTTGCCGATCGCAAGACGCTTTCAGTCTTTCTCGAATTTGAACGATCTTTTCTGTGGTTTCCCTTATGATTTCAGGGCCAGTGAGGGTGCTATTAGAGACTTGCCCTCTAGCTAGCTGTGTATCCCCCACCTCAGCCCAACACAGGGGTGATCTGCATTTGCGACCGTAAAGAGCTTCGAATGGAGTGACTTTGATGCTAGTATGATAGCTGTTATTGTAGGAGAATTCGATAAGCGGTAGATGGGTATCCCATGCTTTACCGAAGTCTATCACACAAGCTCTTAACATGTCTTCCAACGTTTGAATGGTTCGTTCGCTCTGTCCGTCGGTTTGTGGGTGGTAGGCCGTACTCATGTCAAGCCTAGTTCCCAATGATTTTTGTAGAGAATGCCAAAACCGTGAGGTAAATCTACTATCTCTATCGGAGATAATGGATATCAGCACACCATGGAGTCGTACAATCTCTCTGATGTACGTTCTAGTCAGCTTTTCCATCTTGTCGGTTTCTTTTATCGGTAGGAAGTGTGCTGATTTGGTCAATCTGTCTACGATTACCCATATGGTGTCAAGCCCGTCCGATGTCTTAGGCAGATTGGTTATGAAGTCCATGGTTATTCGTTCCCACTTCCACTCAGGTATATCCGGCTGTTGCAATAGCCCGGATGGTTTCTGGTATTCGATTTTGACCTTGGCGCAAGTCAGACACTTGCTCACATAGGTAGCAATCTCAGCTTTCATGTTCGGCCACCAGTATAATTTCTTGAGGTCCAGATACATCTTATCTGACCCGGGATGGATGGAATATCGAGTCTTGTGTGCTTCATTCATGATGACGTCTCGGAGTCCACCGAACTTCGGTGTCCAGATTCGATTCATGAGATAACGTACTCCATCATCCTTGACTTCTAAGTTTTTATCCATTCCCCTTAATGTCTCTCCTGCCACCTTTTTTGGTTTCAAAGCTTCTAGTTGAGCTTCCTTGATTTGTATGGTCGTGTGGGAATGGATCATCATTGTTAAGGATTTTACTCGGCGGCCCGAGTACTCCTTCCTGCTTAGAGCATCAGCCACTACATTGGCCTTGCCCGGATGATAACGAATTTCGCACTCGTAGTCATTCAGCAACTCTACCCATCTCCTCTGTCGCATGTTGAGCTCTTTCTGATTGAAGATATGCTGAAGACTTTTGTGATCAGTGAAGATAGTGCATTTCGTGCCGTAGAGGTAGTGTCTCCAGATCTTCAAAGCGAATACCACTGCTCCTAATTCCAGGTCGTGCGTAGTATAATTAACCTCGTGCGTCTTAATCTGTCTTGATGCATACACGATAACCTTCCCTCTCTGCATGAGCACACATCCGAGGCCTTGATTCGAAGGATCACAGTATACTACGAAGTCCTCGGTTCCCTCTGGGAGAGACAAGATCGGTGCGCTGCATATGGCTTGTTTTAACCTTTGGAAAGTAGTTTCTTGTTTATTTTCCCACTTGAATATCACACCTTTCTGCGTCAAGGTGGTGAGTGGTTTCGCAATCTTGGAGAAGTTTTGTATAAATCTTCGGTAGTAGCCAACAAGCCCAAGGAATTGTCGAATTTCGGTTGGCGTCTTGGGTGCTGACCAATTCTCGATTGCCTTGATCTTGGAGGGATCCACATGTATGCCTTTCTCACTTACCACATGGCCAAGGAAATCCACTTCTCTAATCCAGAATTCACACTTAGAGAACTTAGCATAAAGCTTCTCCGCTCTTAGTGTCTCTAGCACTTGGCGTAGATGTAGGCGATGCTCTTCTTCGCTTCGCGAGTAGATCAAGATATCGTCGATGAATACGATTACAAACTTGTCTAGGTAGGGTCGACACACTCTATTCATTAGGTCCATGAATACCGCAGGTGCGTTTGTTAAACCGAAGGACATCACCACAAACTCGTAGTGCCCATAGCAAGTTCTGAATGCAGTTTTGGGAATATCTTCTTCTTGAACTCGTAGCTGATGGTAACCTGACCTTAGGTCGATCTTTGAGAAGAAATTTGCTCCTTGGAGTTGGTCGAAAAGGTCGTCGATTCGGGGTAGAGGATATCGGTTCTTGATGGTGAGTTTGTTTAGTTCCCGATAGTCGATGCACATGCGAAAGGATCCGTCCTTCTTCTTTACAAAAAGGACTGGTGCTCCCCAAGGTGAGAAGCTTGGTCTGATGAACCCTTTGCTCAAAAGCTCGTTCAACTGACTGGACAACTCTTGCATTTCTGTTGGTGCGAGGCGGTATGGAGCTCTGGCTACGGGGGTAGCTCCGGGTATTAAGTCAATTCTGAAATCGACTTGTCGTGCGAGTGGTACACCAGGAAGATCTTCTGGGAACACATCCGGGAAGTTACACACTTCGGGGATGTCTTTGATGTCTTTCACGTCTTGTTTCTTGTCTACTACGTGGGCCAAGAAGGCGTGGTACTCCTTCCGGAGATACTTTTGGGCTTTGATGCATGGGATGATTTGTAAATTCGCACTAGGTTTGTCACCATAGATGAGAAGGGTTTCGTCATTTGGTAGATTGAGGCGTACGGCCCTTTCGTAACATAGAATGTCGGCACGGTGAGGAACTAAGCAATCCATCCCGATAATTACGTCGAAGCTTTTTATGGTGACCGGCATCAGGTCAATTTTAAATGTATGGTTGTCTAGAGTGAGAGTACACTCTGAGTATATATCGCTAGTGTGTTCTACTTTCCCATTTGCCATTTCTACTACATAAGTATCCTTTAGTGATTGGGGATTTTGTTCAAGTAATTGTTTATATTGGTGGCTCACGAAACTCCTCTCCGCTCCACTATCGAATAGTACGCATGCATAAGAGTTATTGAGGAGAAACGTACCAGTAACCACCACGGGATCCTCAACTGCTTCCCCATGTCCTATTGCCAGGATTCTTCCTACTCCACCAGCATTAGGGGCTTGTGCTTTGGGGCAGTTTCTTTTGAAGTGACCTGCGATTCCACAGTTGTAGCAGGTTCGGGTTGCCCCCGTACTGGCGACTTGGTTGATTGGTCGAGCCGGCGCTTTACAGAAACGAGCAGTGTGCCCCTTCCTGTCGCAGTTGATACAGTGCATCTCCCTACAAGCACCATTGTGGTGAAAGTTGCACTTGTTGCACTTGGGTAGGGTTCCAGCATATGGCTTCGGTGGTGCAGTAGTGGCAGCATTAGTGGCAGCATGGACAGCAACAGTTTGTTGCTTCTTAGCGGGGTCCTGTGCTGGTTGGCGCTTCTTTTGGTTCCAGAACTTCCTTTTGTTGTTTCCCCCTTTTTATTGATTAGTGGTGGTGGTTGTAGTATTATGACCGGCTCGGTGGACAACAAGTTGTTGTGCCAGCTCTCTGGCACTGTCAAAAGTAGTTGGCCTTGAAGCCAGGACACTACTTTGCACTTGGGGAGACAGTCCCCAAAGGTATCGCTCCACCTTTTTTTCCTCCGGAGTAACCATTGTTGGGCAGAGGAGAGCCAATTCATTGAATCGGGTGGTGTAGGTTTCAAGGTCGGAGCCCGTCATCCTGAGGTTCCAAAGTTCTTGTTCCAGCTTTTGAATCTCACCTCTCGGGCAGTACTCCTTCATCATCAACGTTTTTAGTTCTGCCCAGGTTATGGAGCTAGCCACTTCGAGAGTAAGTGAATTAATCCGGCAGTTCCACCAAGTAAGGGCCCGGCCGGTGAAAGTGAAGGCTGCGAACTTAACTTTGCTCGCTTCGGGGCAAGAGCACACCTGAAAGACTACTTCGGTCTTTTCAAACCATTGCATTAAAGTGATGACTCCCCCGCTCCCATTGAAGTTGTCGGGTTTGCCATTGGTGAAGTCTTTGTAGGTGCACTCTCTTGTGCGTACCCATCTGTCACCCTGGTTAGAGGGTGTAACACCTGGTCCAGATCCACCATTTCCATTAGAGACAATTTGGGACACAGCTACCGCTACTGCTGCTGCTATTGCAGCTTGGAGTATTGCTGGATCAAATTGTGGATGTGGCGGCAGAGGTGTTGGTGATGGTGGTGGAGGTGTCGGTGATGGTGATGGTGGTGGAGGTGTCGGTGATGGTGATGGTGGTGGAGGTGTTGGTAGTGGTGGTGGAAGTGTCGGTGATGGTGGTGGAGGTGTTGGTAGTGGTGGTGGAAGTGTCGGTGATGGTGGTGGAGGTGTTAGTAGTGGTGGTGGAGGTGGTGCTGCACTGCTAGATGGTCTAGTCTCCTTCCTTGGCGGCATGGTTCTGTCATAAGTTGTAAACCAATGTACTTTTAGTACAAGTATATTTATAGGAAGAGAAATCTTTTATACATAAAGTATATTATTACGTTGTTTTCCGATATGTTTACGATACATACGAGTTTATACTTTTAATTGACCCAATACATTGGGCTATGAGGTAAAATGAAAGTCTAAAATATTTTATTTGAGTTTCCTTGTTTCCAAGTATATGACCATTTGTAAGAGTTTCCCTCATGCTAATTTAGTCGGGTCATAATTAATATATTTATTATAGTAACACAAAATACTCCTATAGTATTTGTAAATATTTAGTTTTGAGTTCTTAAAGTATCCTTTGTAGTGTGATATTAGGTTGTTAGATTTGTTGCCCATCCTGACCATCCCCCGGTATATGCAAGTCAATTCTCGGACTGATATAGTTGATCAGGCTATATCCTTCCCAAAATTAATCCACATATACTAAGGCATACTCAAAATGTTCAACTCTTCTTCTTTTGCTTTATGTTTTCTCTAGTCATGATATCATGCGAGCATGTAATGTATGTATGTATACTTTAATCAAGAAAATCATTTATTTTCTAAAAGTATATTTATTTGAAAAATGCAAAATTCAGAGACTATTAGTCCCAATTGTGTTTATAATTTGTATATCTTATGTGGTTTGATATACTTAATTCACTATAAACTGTGCTCTGATACCAATATGTCACACCCCCAAACCAAGGATGGCGGAAACGTCCGGGGGTGGAGGACTTCATGTATAGTATCATAACAACAATTGTAATAGTAATTCAAGCAAACACAACCAACATATATATAATTGAAAAAGTTACATCATTGTATGAATTACATGTTTACGAATCAATTACAATATGTTGACAAAATATGAAATAGTAGACGCCTTAGCGTCCCATCCTCAAAAGCACTTGGTTACCTGTTTAATGATTTCCTGAGAATACAATTTGTTTGGAAAAGTGTCAACACAAAGGTTGGTGAGTTCATAAGCTTTTGTTTGATATTATTAAAAGCCTTTCGTTTGTAAAAGTAGTATTTGTTTTAGAAAATCCAATATTTTCCTTAAAATGTATATGTAGTCTTAAATTCAAAGACCGAAATGTATAAGTAACTTTTCTTACTTATAATAAATAATGTAAGTTTAAATCGACATAAACTCGTTTAATTTTAATGAAGTTCCTTTAAATTCCAATATTTATTAATACTTTGTGTGAGTTTATTATAACCATGCTATGACCAAGGTTGCCTAAAACGACGTTCTTCGGGCGTCGGAAATGTTATGACATTTGTCACCCCAGACCTATCGGTCTAACTGTTGCATGCAGTTTAGGTGTGGGTTTGTCAAACCCAATATAGATCTATACACAACTATCACGCTCTCCCTCAAGGAGACTCTGGTTACAATACAGGACTTAATGGTAGTTTGAAGTAAATGTCTCACAAAGTCATTAACGGAATTACGTGTTATGAAAACTTGGTACCGTATGGCCGTACCTTGCTTAATGAAAATATACTTTGTATAAATGTAACCTTTTTAAATGTATGTGTTATGTAATGTATCATAAACTATACCTATTATAGTTTATCAACCAAGGGTAGTACGTAGTAATGTATGCAAACTATATTCAAAATAGATTATTAAATGTTTGAATGTATCGGTTGTACTTTGATTATAATCACTTGTTATTCTTTATATTTTATATGTCCAAATCCATTTGTAAACTGATTTGTGTCTAAATATTAAGATGAAATGTCATATATTGCAATAACATATAATCACATAAAGATATACACCTTGCTCAACATGTTACAAGGTGAAATGAAATTGACAGCAACTTTTCGTTGAATACAGTTTCTGTTACTGTTCTTAGAAAATTTATAGAAAAATCATCAAAGCTCTAAATCCAAATCCGTAAATTCTGAGAGTTTGGAATATGAGTCTAGTTTGTTCGTAAATTTTATCATGATTTTTAGTGATCTCTAACAGAGGTGAAAATGTTCATAATCACACACTGGTCCGGGTTTGCCTCTGAAATGACAGGCAGTTTTGTAAAAATCACCATAAATTGTAGAAACATCATATGGAGATGTGCAAGTAGCCATTTTAAAGCTAAGAGTTTGAACTACATGCAACTGGAATAGTTTTGAAAACGAAAATATTTAAGTTGACCAAAACAGTCCGTGATCGAAGTTCATCTTTTCTGATGTAATCTGATAGAAAAAGTTTAATTGTGTTCTTGATGATTTTACTTGTATTCCCCCCTTAAAACTTAAGAAAAACATGTAAATGTAGGGGTATGAACTCACCCTATGTGGTTTCAGTAGATGAAAGTGAGAGAGAGGAAGTGTTCAACCCAAGGACACTAAGAAGATGTCTTGATGATTCGAGAATCTAACATCGAATAAGATGGAATTTGTGTAAGATATCAATGATTTGAGTATAATGGAGTGTAATAATTATATGAATGATGAAGATACTTACTAATTGAAGAAAGAAATCCCTGAAGAAAGCCTTGAAGTTCTTGAAGTTGAGAGAAAAGATGAGAGAATTTTGGAGAGTGTCCTTTGGTTGCTAAGTGTAGAATGAAAGAACTTTATGGAGAATGAGGAGAGAGGATCAATCCTCCAGCTCTTAGAACATGGGAAGAGCTGGAGATTGGGTGTAAAGGTCCACTAAGGAGACAAGGGGTAGTGGGAAAGAGTGGCTGATCATAGAGTGAGGTGGTGGTGGTTTGCTTTTGCCATAAATTATGGAAAATCAAATATTCCCTCAATAATTAGTTCAACCACTAATTCTTTTAATATATTTTTATAAAACCCTGGAGATTTATATATTTTGGGGCCTTAGTTTATAAAATAAAGTTTTGGGTGAAAATCCCACGTTAAAATAATGAAAAACGGAGTTAAAACGAAGTCGTAGTCGAAAAACCGGTAAAAAGGGGCCGTCTGCGAGACCTCTCGCATGGAGGCCGGATTCGGACCCTCGCATGCGAGGCTGCTGTCTGATGGCTTCAGATTCGGTCTCCTGAGAGGCTTCAGCTTCGGTCCTGATGAGAGGCTTCGGATCCGAGGCCTCGGATGAGAGGCTTCGGTCCTGAAGCTTCAGTTCCAGGTCCTTAAGGCTATTTTACCCGTTTTACCCCGTTTCAAGCGATTTTTGACCCGGTTAAGGGTCGATATGACCCAAATGATTACAAAAAGTTAAAGTAACTTTTGAGAGAGATTTGGGAGAGATTTCAAATAGAAAGAGATAGAGTGAAAACGATTTAGAGAGGTTTCGTTTGTGATTAATTTGAGTGTCCGGCTTCACAACGCAAGGTTTGTAAACCCCGTTAAACCGTGTTTTAGTGTCGTACACAATCCCGATGATTGTGCAATAGTGTTTTATCGCTTTGGTTCGTTGTTTAGCACTGTTAAGGCTAAGGAAAATCAAACACATGAACTTTCCAAATGATGACTTCTCATTAAAATAGCGAATTGTATAGTGATTACATAACGTAAAACCTAACATACAAGGGTTATTGGAGTTGACCGGTTTGACTTGTTGACTTTGTTTGACTTTGACTTGACCGAAATTTGACGGTTGTCACATAATGGTTGCTACAACATTCATGAGTACTCATAAGGGCTGAGTATTGGATCCAACCCACGCTCACTTGCATCACTTCATGGAATTTATCTCGAGTGATCGTGAGACGGTAATATCATATAAATCTTCAAACCTAGAGATATGAGTTGTTGACTATGAGTTGGTTATTCATTGATTATACGAAAACGCATTGGTAACTCGATGTTATAAAACGTGCCTTTGTGAATAATTCAACAAGTAGTTAGTACAAGCATATCAGTCGAAGTTTATCTGTTCCTTCTAGAAATAGAAGCGATATCTGGGCCCCTCGATGATTTGGTTTTGACCTATGTACTGGGCCCGGTCAGAACCTAACTGATGTGTTCAATTTAGTTCTATGTTGAAACAAATCAGAGATCGAGAAACAAATGCTGGACAATAAGAAATACCATGCTCCATGTGTTTGTCCGGCTGATATCATGAGAACAGAGGATTATATGATCACTTATCTTAAATGGCGTATCATCATCATCTCAGTTCCGAGAGACTTTGAAAGAGCTACGATTGCTAGTCGGATTTTGAAGTCATATTTGCAAATATAGTTATTAGACTTATCCAAGTGGGAGACTGTTGGATATAGTGTCTAAGTCCATAACTTTATTTGGTATGTACTTGACCCGACCCGGCATGGTCCATTTGGGTTGCATGGCATTGCAATACTTGGATAGACTAAATGAGAGAATAAGGCACTTATGATTATTAATATATTATAAGTTCTAATATATTAATAATAGTATTATTTAATTAATATTGATCAAGTATTAATCTAGTATTAATTTGGTGATCAAAGTGAGACTAATTAAATATATTGGGTTGATTATGACAATCATCAATTCTTTTATGGTGGATTAATGATCCATGGTTTATGGGTTTGGTTATAACCATATGGAGCTCCATGGATAGTCCATGGGAGTTACAAACCCATGGGTCATGGGAAATCAAGAGTCATGACAATTAAGGGCATTCATGTGTAAACCCTAATTGTGACAACACTATAAACGAAACCCTATGGCTAGCAAAATCATGACCTAGTGTTACTAGAGAGGGCATAACCGATTTTGAGTGCTAGAAGTATTCTCTCAAGTTATTCCAAGTCTTGTGGTGTTGTGTGAAGCATTTGAGGCACAACATTTGGGGTGCTAGGCTCACAAAGTCTTGAAGGAATCCAAGCAACAACAAGGTATGTATTTCTACTAGTTTTTATGTTTTATGTAATCCCCATGCCATGCTAGTTAGGAAATAACCTTGAAAAAGAAATTTGCATGTATATAGAGAAAACATAGATTCAAGGTTATTAGCGTTGCATGTACACTTAGCAAGTGTTAGAATGCTCAAAAACCCATCAAGTAAGACCCCAGAGCTCTTGTTCGAGCTTCTGAATTTCACCCCGTGGACAGTACTCCCGTATCAACATTGTCTTCAGGTGCTCCCAACTTATCAAGTTAGCCACTATCAAGGTTAGTGACTTAACGTGGTCATTCCACAATGTTAGGGCTCTATCCGTGAAGGTACAGACAAAAAATATAACTTTGCTACCCTTCGGGCAGGAGCAGATCTCGAAGACTGCCTCTGTTTTCTCAATCCATTGCCTTAACGCCATAACTCCTCCAGTCCCGTTAAAGGTCCTGGGTTTGGCATTTGAAAAGTCCTTGTAGGTACACTATCGTGAGTGCCCGTGATTTTCGCCGTGGTTGGAGGGATGCACACCAACTCCTAATCCACTAGCACCAGTAGTGTTTATATGGGACATAGCAGCTGCGACAGCTGCTGTGACCGCCGCCTGAAACATGGCAACGTCAAATTGAGGAGGTGGTAGTGGAGGTGGTGTTGACATAGCATTAACATTGGCACGCCTTGGGTTTCTCTGTGGAGGCATCTTTCACTAGAAAAGTTAAAAGATGAAAAGATGGTAAGATATCAAGATTGAATATGAATTTGATATCTCTTAACTAAAACATTTAGTTCAACATGAATCTTGTAAAGAATTGGCAATAGAAGTCTACTACAAGTACAATTTCTGACAGGATAATATGAATTTGAGTGGTTATTTTTCAAAGAGTATGAAAATGCATGTCGATTATATTGGCATATTAAGTACATAGAGTTTCTGAAAAACCTGACCTTAGAGTAGGTCTACAATTTACCAAAGTACTAGGAAAACATCGACATCATACAGACCTACCGAAAATGAAAATAACACTAGAACATATCCGTAGACTTTAACTATAATCAAAAGAGTGAGAAGAGTATGCTCTATTCACGAGGAGTATCAAACTACTTCCTACTAGATTCGGCCTTGAATTTAACAAGTTGACGTTCTATTTCGATCATACGCCTATCTTGGGTCGCTTGACGTTCTCGCAGTTCTCTAACTTCAACTTGGAATGCCTTCAAGTTCCCTCGGTAAGAAATTTGTACGAACCCTCGTTGCATCATGATTGTTTTCTAGGTTGCAAAGGCGAACTGTGTTAACTCCAGTAGCAGCATCAACCTGCATGACTCGGTTGATATCATCTCTTCCTTGTTCATCGTTACGTGCAATACGACGCACTAACACTAGGAGGGCTCGATCAGCTGAGCCTCCTGCCTCTAGATTATAGAAGCTTCGGTCTCCTTGATAAGGATGGTTCTGACCCTTTTCGTCACTCCACCTGTCTAAGTTTATCACCCACAGAGGCGTCGGGCCTTGGAAGTTTTGTCGTGGATTGGGATTCTGAACAACTGGTGGTGGATTATAGGCTTCTGATCCTGAATCAACATCTTCAGGAAAATTTTCTGCAAAATCGTCATCTAAGGGAATTTCAAATTTCTCTTCTGGCTCATTATCGAGCCATTCTCCATTTCCCTGATTGGGAAAGTATGAGTCTCGGGGTAGATGGAATCCAACCATTGTTATCTAAGTGAAAATAGGGATATAAGAAATATCGAATATAATTAGTAAAGATAGATTGCAAATACAAGTTTTTACGAGAGAAATTTACAATTAACAGGTAATGTAATCTGTATGGTATAACTCATACTGGGTCCATTTATAACTACAAAGTATATACCAATTATATATAATTTGGGTCAAAATAGACCTTCGAATAAATGATCCTACTCTACCCCTACATCCAAACAAAGAAAAGGGAAGTTAAGCTAAATCAGACATTCTAAGTCTATATATAACCTTAATTATATATAACCGTAATATATACACTTAGTATTTATAGATTTACATGCAGAAGTCCTTTGTTTCGATGTAGTTTGTTTTTAGTATACAGTGCCTAAAATACTCCTATAGTATTTTAACTTTATGTTCTGTTCTAGAGTTCTTCTAGATATGTAGTTGGTAAGTTTTAGACTTGCTACAACACTACCATCACTCCCAATCACATGTTGGTCGTATCTCAAACCAATATAGTTGATCAGGCTATATTAATCCCAGATATGATTACATAACTGCCCAGGTTTGACTGCGGTGTCCAACATCCAAATACTTTTATGTTGTTACGACTGTGATACTGTTCTTGTAGGTATGAGTGTTAGTATACTTCTTGTAAAAATACTTAAAATTTTAAAAGTATACATGTAGTCAGAGCTCTTAGCCCAAATGTATTTATAGTTTGTATATCTTTTATGGATTGATATACTGAGTTCATTATAAACAATACTCTGATACCAATCTGTCACACCCCCAAACCAGACGGTGGCAACGTCCGGGGGTGGATGACTTCATTTGTAATATCACAACACATGCAATATAGTAATCAAAGTACAAACAACCATTGCATTAATAATTATAAGTTTTTACATGTGTTCAATCATAGTATATTGACACCAAAAATAGTTATATCAAAAAATAGAAGACATGACTCTAAGCAGCTCCATCTTCTCAAAAGCTCGGGGAGTACCTGTCTACTGATTCCCTGAGAATACAAGTAATTTGAAAAGAGAGTATCAACATAAAGTTGAGTGAGTGCATAAGTATTTATGTTTGAAAATATGTTTTCTGTTCCTTGAAAATGTAAACTGATCCAGAAAATCCTATATTTTCTGCTGTATATGAAAAGTAGTCTTAATCACATAAAACCGTTCTGTTTGTAAACCAGTGTTTTCTATTTGTATTCTTTTATATAACCTGTAAAAGTGAGTATGCCTGGCTTCACCAACTGTTATTGTAAACCGAGATGTAATACTGTAAACTGTATTTTAGTAAACTGGTACTTTGAAAATATACTCATGTTTAGTTAATTATACACTAACGTATTGTTAATATTTTTTTAATGAGTTATTATAACCATGCTGAGACTAGATGGCTTGAAATAACGCTTTGAAGGCGTCAAAAACTGTTGATAACAACTATCACTCGTAGGCGTGTATGCCCCGGCTGTAGCTAGCAGTCTGAGTGCGGGGTTGTCAATCCCAATATAGATCTATACACACTTGTTTCGATCCATTACTGGAGATTCTGGTTATAATGTCAGGACTTCGACTATGTTGTTTAAATGAATAAACAACCTGAATCTATTGACTCATAAAAGCATATAGACGTTACTGTCACAACTAGGAATTCTAATGCTTTGTAAACATTGAACAAGGATAACATTGTAACTAAAAAACTTGAAATCAATGTATGATGCTTATTCAATGACAACCAAATTCCATCAAACACTCTATTCAAAACACTCAAATACTCAACAAAAGGTTGGAAACCCTAGAAATCCCGGTTTAAGTCCATTACGGACTAGGATTTCTTTATTGGGCCTAATGGGCCAATAAACCTCCAATGTGACTATCTTGGGCTTAGAACTCTTAAATGGGCTCTACTTGGACCCACTATCATAAGACTTAACTTTTTTGGGCTTTATAAGTCTAAAATGTACTAGTTACCTTTAATGGGCCTTATTGGGCCATAACAATCCAATAAGCCCTAAAAAGCCACAAATCCATTCTTGCATGCACATTTGGGCCGTAACCCACTCCAAAGGCTCAAATGGGCCAAAAGCTATTAATCTGGGCTCCATATTTTGGACACTAACACCAAGGCCGAAATCTTTTCTTCTCCCTCTCTCTCTCTCTCTCTCGGCCCAAGTTAAACAAAACAAAAAAAAATATAGGAAAAGAAGGAATAAGGGAGGGTTGACTTTCCATGGTGCCACTTCATAATTATCCATGGGATATCCATGCATCAAGTCACATACTTCCATGCATCCATCCTATCACCTCTCTCTCTTCTCCTTCTACTACTCTCGGCCGAGAGTATCAACACACACACACATACACACACTTATTTCACTTCTAAATCCTCTCAAGAACTCACAACAACTTCTTCACTTCTCCTTCAAAAATTTCAAGAGTTAGGGCTCTTCAAGGAGGTTATTCCATAATAATCATCATCATTGGTAAGTTATTGGTTAGATCCATAAGCTAGTCTCTTTATTTCATCAAAACTTCTTCCTAACTCACACCATTTTCGTGATCTACTTCTTAGAAACTTCTTAAGTTCGAAATCAACCCAAGAGAGCTTGCTAGGGCCGAAAAATAGCATCAAACTCTTCCCTTTCTTCTTCAAATCGAGAACAACAAGCAAAGGTGTGTTCATACCCCTCTATTTTCGGTTTTCACAAGTTTTATGGGGGAGAATACAAGTAAAATGTGTAGATCTATGTGTATGTGTATGTTATGTGTGATTTCATGTGTTTATGTGGTAAATATGTAACAAAAAGAAAGAAATCTCGAGATCTATTGCACAAGAAGGAAAATAAACATGATCTAAGATGTATTACACTAAACAAGTCAAGAAAAATTACCCTCTAAGGTTATAATAAACATATTGCAACATAAAACTCATTTTTGGACTATATTTGTCAAATAAACGAAAGTTGGGTTAAAAATGGTCATTCATGGTTTTCTTAAGGACCAAAAGAGTCAAAACAGTTAAAATAAATGTTTTTATGAATAGTAGCCTAATGGGCCAAATTTTGGGCTTTTCGGCCCATAGGCCCAGAAATTGCGAAAAATGTGATTTTCAAGGGGTTGAAATGGTAAATTTCTCAAAACAGGGGGTAAAAGGGTAAACAAAACTATTTCAGGGGTTAAAATGATTTTTTTTCCAAAAAGGATAAAAAATGTAAAGTTTTTGGAAATTGGGTCAAAATTGTAAAAGTTGCGAAAAGTTTGGACTTTAACTGAAAAACTCTTTTTTGAAAGGGTTGAAACTGCCAAAGAGTAAATTTTGAGCTAAAAACCTTACTTAAACAAGTCTATGGGTCAAAGTTGTCATGAAAAATGGTTCAAGGACCTAAAATGTCATGTTTTTATAAAAAGGGCAAAAATTGCCAACTTTACAAAAATAAGGGGCTGAATAGGTCAAACTAATGTTTTTGGTCAATTATGTTGATAATAAAAAAATTTGGTCAAAATATGCAAAACTTTATAACTTACGGGTTGTAAATAGAAAAATAGCTATTTTTTTACAAATCTATAAATCGTTATAAAACAAATTCGTGAATTATACGACACATCGATTAAATAACTCACAACATTAATTCTATATAAAATAAGTAAACGTTCAAGTGGTTGGGCTTGAGAGATTCTAAACATGCTTAATGGGCCTTCGTGACTCATTAACATGGCTTTTGGGCCCAACATAGATAATACATGTTATTGGGCCTCCTGTGACCCAATTACATGCTTAATGGACCCTCAATGGTTTTTACATGCTATTGGGCCTCAGTGGCCCATTATGCATTACTAGTAAGGTCCAAGTAAATTATATGCAAAAGGGGCCAATGCGCTTTTCGTATACTCGACAACCTTATACAACATACGAAATTAGTAGGGCCTAGTAGTCCTCTTCTCATCGTCTGTTAGGCTTACCTTCTTTTCGTATAAAATAAAATTCGATCATTAATCAAGGTTAATCAAACTCATGTGGATTGAGTGAGTAATAATTGGTGACACCAATAAGTTTCGGTCGTAGTCTGTAGTTGTAATCAAAGTTTCCTGGAGGGAGAGAGAGTTTGTGTATAGATCTATACGGGGGTGACTCCCCTACACCTAAGCTGTTCGCTACAGTTAGACTCGGCCAGTCTAGGGTGACAAAGTCTTAAGATCAAAATTCGGTGTTCATTAGAATACTAAGACAGACGAACTAGTCATTATCATGCATGGTTATAACGACTCACGTAGAAATCTGACATCAGTAATCAAGGAGAAATCATTAATCAAGGGAAATCATTAATCAAAGGAAGATCATTAATCAATGGAAATCATATTCATTCGATGTAACGATACAATAAAGCAAAACAATCATAACTTTTATTCGGAAGACATCGGGTTTTCCGGGGAAATAAATCTTACTCACTTGTACTTTCAAACATTATAATGCAAAACTTCTCATTTATTCATGTTTTGAAATCATTCACGCATATACTTACAGGATCATCATAATATTTTTCAAGAAAGTTTTATTACAGAAAATATCAGATCTTCTGGGTTTACCAATGACATAAACTACTTTACCTCAAACACACTTATGAACTCACCAACATTATATATGTTGACGGTTTTCAAAATAACTTGTATTCTCAGGTAATCATTAGACAAGGAGGCATCTGGTGTGTTGAAAGTTTTCTTTTGTAGTAGCTAATCACCAAACACTTTATATTTTGAAATCCTGTAATGTAACCCTTGTACTCGATGTAAACAATGCCAGTTGTACTATGTAATGGTTGGTGATGCATGTGTTATGTTTCATATATATTCATTGTGATGATATTTCAATTTAAGTCACGCGAGCCCTCGGACGTTTCCGCCGTCTGGTTCGGGGGTGTGACAGGTTGGTATCAGAGCACTGTTTATAGTGAACTGGCATACCTAACCACACATTGATATGCAACTATAAACCCAACAAGGGACTAAATAACTCTGAACAAAACAAATAAATATACCAATAAACACTCTTATTTGTGCGACTTAGAAAAACGAACACAATAACAACTCGAATAATGTGACAACTCGAAATTTCTATCTGGTACAACTATTCACCTCAATAGAAGTCAGATTTGTTTTCGCTAAATTCTAAACTGTTCGGAGTCATTTTGAGTATTCAAAAGCCTAGTACTTCGATAAATAATTATAGGAAGTATACTTTAGAGGTTGTCGTGCATCACTTAAGTCTCAAAACTCCAAGAGTTTGGAGTTTACGGCCCCAAACATGGAGTTTACGGCCGTAAACTCTAAAGAGTATAAATATGACACTTAGTCATTTTTGGCTCATTTTTCACTTCCTAGCTCAAGAACACCCACAATTCTCTCTCAAGTATCATAACACATTTCTTCCAATCTTCCAAAAATGTAAGTGTTTCTTCCCTAGATTTGTTGATATAACACTTTATCTAGTGTTTATACACAATTTCATCCATGAAATCTCCTCTCTTCTTAGATCTTCAAGTGTTCTTCAAGAACACCAAGAACACCAAGAACACACACTAGTGTTTTTGGGCCTAAAACACTCTTACAAGCTTCCTATAAGTAAGTACACTCCTCCTAACTAGTTATTTACTTAGAATACTTCTTAAACCATTGAAAAACATCAAAAACCCTCAAGAACACATGGGTTTATGGTCAAGGGATTTCCTTGAACCGTAAACACCATCATGTGGTGCATAAGTGACACCAACACCTTCTAGGGCTTGGATATTGGACTAGAACCTTGCATACATGAGCTAAAGACCCCAAAACACGAAATGGTAGGAGTGACCATGAGTTTACGGCCGTAAACTCATGGGTTTACGACCGTAAACTCCAAGGGAGTGGTCCAAGAACCGTAAACTCCAAAGAAGGGCCATTTTGAGCCCTAGTCCCTTCCTAAGCCTTGGATGCAAACATAGAACACTTCCTTGAGGGGTATAATACCTTAAATCACACAATGGTACAAATTACCATGGTTTACGGCCGTAAACTCATGGGGGAAATGACCATGGGCCGTACACTCATGTGTTGTTACCAAATGGGAAGTAAACTCCAATGTGAGGCCATACTCTCTTTAGATGCAACACTTTAGTACTCCTAGCACTTGAATCAAAGTGTTATCCATGTATTAGGGTGTCTTAAATTAATTAATTAGTTGTTAAAGGACTAATTAGATGCATATATGTGTCATTATATGCTAAATAGGATCAGCGTGTGTGTTCAAGTCCTCACTTGACACTTAGCATCCTATACCATCCGTGAGTTCATACCCCTAAATCAACCTTTGAAATGATTTTAAATGCTTTTATGGGGGGGAATACAATTTGAACTATTAAGTTATTATATCAATCACATGTGATTAATAACTGTCAAGTAAATAGATTTTTGCATGTTAAACTGTTTTATTCAGCTAAAGGTTTTCAATTCTCATTTTTAAATCTATTTTAAAACACTAAAATCTCTTTTTAAATTACTAAGCTTTTATCAAAGTCTTTTCAACTTATATTCATGATAGATTCTTGTCTATATAGATATAGTTATATAAGTAGGGTTTGAAGGACTTAGGACTGATAGCCCGCTTTATTTCCTGTTCCTTGTTTGGTTGTGGACTTAGAGCATCCGATTATTTGTTCGAGTGTCGTTGAAGTCCTAGTTATATATTATGTATATCTGGATAGATATTAAAACTCTTACTCCAGGTTCAATACCTTTGGGTAGCAAAGGTACCTATATAACCTCTCAAGTAAACTATAATAGGTGTAGTTTAGAAACCAACAATAACTTTCATGAAGGAGAACTTAGCTATATCAATACTCTAAAAACTCATACTTTTAGTAAAAAGAAAAGTATATAGAAATCAAAACACTAGATACAACCTCTTGACGTGGATTTCACCGTTGTCAAGTTGGTAACCAGAGTCTCCTGGAGGGAGAGTGGGCATTGTGTGTATAGATCTATACGGGACAGACCATCCCACATCCTGACTGATAGCTACAGTCCCGACCGACCAAGCCAAGGGTTGACAAATGTCACATCTATTTTCGACGCCAGCAGGTCGTCGTGTTTACATCAGTCAATCAATATGGTTACGAGTATCTTTACATTTACCTTATAATTCATGGCTTTAAGGTAATTAGTATCACGGTAGTTTCTACATATAAAAAAAACCATCATAATATATTTTCCTAGTTATACACTAGATTACATTGAAACCTTTAAACTAACCTACTTAGGATTAAAGGCTACTTTAGACTCCCCGAGGTGTATTGTCCATTTAATACTACCTGGAGTCCGTATTTTACTACTTTAGACTCCTCGAGGTGTATTCTACATTTAATACTACCCAGAGTCTGTATATTTATTTCTTCATAAGCAGCAGTGCCATTGCTGATGTAAAACAATATTTTCCCTAATACATTAAATTAAGACGTTTTGATATAAAACGATAATGTAAAACTATATTATGATAATGACAGTAACATTTGGGAAAAATGCTCTTTTAACATAAAACAGTTGGGTCTTGGTAGAAGATTGCTTTTGGCAAAGGAACTCATTCTTTTAAACATGAAACAGTCGAGTCTTGGTAGAAGACTACTTTTAATAGAAAATATAGGATTTTCTGGAAGGAATTCATATACTCTGTAAACTTTTACCACCATCATTTAATGAGATTATTTTGAGGAAAAACATGTATTTATATCAATGTCATTAAAATACTTATGAACTCACCAGCATTAAAATGCTGATACTCTCTTTCAAAATAACTTGTATTCTCAGGTCCTCAGTAGACAGGTACACTCCGGGAGCTTTTGCGAAGTCAGCCTTGTACCGAGCTGCATTTTATGTTATTCCCTATATCTTCTTTTGATGTTGTTGCTAAATGTAGTTTATGTAAAACTATTACTATTAATGCAATGGTTGTTGTACTTTGATTACTATACTGCATGTATTGTGATACTTGACATGACGTCCTCCACCCCAGAACGTTTCCGCCGTTTTGGGTTTTGGGGTGTGACAGATTGGTATAAGAGCATTGTTTATAGTGAGCTCAGTATATCAAATCATAAAAGATATACAACCTATAAATACAATGGGATAAAAACACTCTGACCAAGAGTTATACTTTAAAATATAACCATATTTTACAAGAAGTATAAATACATCCAGAATATAAAAACCCTAACAAGTATCACAAGAAGAACAAGAATAAAAGTCTTTGGATGTTGACCATTACCGTCAAACCTGGGCAGTTATGTAATCGTAAGCTGGAATAAATATAACCTGATCAACTATATTTATTCGAGATGCGACTAACGTGTGTTTGGGAGTGATGGCGGTGTTGCAATGAATCTGAAACTTACCATATAGGAATGCTAGAGCCAAACATAAAGTTTAAAATACTATAGGAGTATTTTATAATACTAAAGGACTAACAATAAACCCAAGGGCATGTTCAGAAGTTTTAGAATCAAACATGTAATTAAAATACTATAGCGGTATTTTAGGAACCATAGATAACCTTGCGTGAAAACTAAAAAGATCCTTATGGATCGGTGTATGATTACAGAGTGTATGCTCCCAAGGTTATATATAGTTAGGATCTCATAGGCTGAGAATGTGTGGTTTCGCTCTACTTCCTTTTCCTTGTTTGGATGTGGATATAGGGTAGTATCACTATTCGAAGGCCTATTAGATCTAAGTTATATATGATTTGTGTACACTATGTAATTGTAGCAAGACTCGATATGGATCACCCAGTAAAATGTTTTAATAATTTTGTAAGATTCTTTAGACATTCCCATTCTTGCATAAACCCCTTTAGAAAACCTTATCCACCTCAGTAATCGACAGAAGATTCGATAAAGACCCGGAAGAGGTTTATTGAGGAGATTTCCAAGTAGGAAATAATTGAACAGTGGTGAGACTATTGAAATCGCCATGTGCCTATACCCTTTTAGGAACATCGGTGGGAAATTCGCCTGAACTTCCGAGATTCCAGTCATCCATTATGAAGTGACGACGATCAAAGTCAGAATCGGAAGTAAGGCAGAACAGAAATTCAATATGTCTACAGGAGAAGGGAACCCTATATAAGTACCAGAAGAAAACCAACGTTTATTCCAGTCAAGATGTGAACGGAGAATAGAAGGAGCCAATATATGAAACTCGAGAAGTGTTCTACCCCTATAAAGTCACACTAATAACCCATAAAATAATACAAATTAGTGAGCTAGTGATTACACTACTCACACTATGTGTTAGGAAAATCGTCTTTCCCGTCGCGACTAAGATAAATAGATCGGATCACAAAATCTCGATTGAGAGTGTTTAGCCCTAAAACTTTCATGAGCCTTTTCTTGTGTAATCGTCGTTCCGAAATTCTTTCAAAACTTTTCAAAGCCGGAGAGTGAACCTCTCCAGTATAAAGATAACTTAGTTGGAACAACACCCGATTTATGGCTTTCCGATACACTTACTTCTACCCTGTTACCAGGACTGCATCATAGGGATGTAGGTCGACACTTAGAGAACCATAACTCAAAGCACGGGAAAAATTTATGCCTATATTAGTAAAGAAAGATACGTCTAGGGGTAACCATCGTTTCTCATCAACTTGTGTTCCTCATCGTGTAGCAAAAACCATGCCTCCGAAGAAACGTAACCAACCCGCTAGCAAGACACCGACTCTTCAGATCGATGAATCTACGTTCCAAGCTGCAGTTTGAGCAGCCGTAGCAGCTGTCATGGCTCACCTAAATGCTAACAACGCAAATGTTAGCAGGAGCACTATCGGGAATCCCGATCATAGCAATGGACAACAGCAACCAACACCCGTGTGCAAAGCCACGCAAGAACTCCAACCTAATCCACTGAAAAGGAAGTTTGGGAACGAGGAGGGAAGTACCTCGACTCAAGGACCTTCCGAAGAACAACAAACTGAGGTAATCAATACCCCTGTCAACCCGCCTGTCTCAACACCAAGAAGACCATACCTAGGAAACCTCCCCCACTGCAGCAAGTGTGACTACCATCATTATGGA
The DNA here is from genome assembly GCF_052849685.1 of Lactuca virosa. NCBI lineage: Eukaryota > Viridiplantae > Streptophyta > Magnoliopsida > Asterales > Asteraceae > Lactuca > Lactuca virosa. The sequence continues at coordinate 285,387,614 of NC_136428.1, forward strand.
GTCTGTCGAGAACCCTTTTGTGTTAGGTGCAACATGAAGGGGCATACCACTCGCAACTGCAGAACCCCGGTTGAGTTCATTACATCAACCACCAATGTTGGGACCAGTCCAATATGCCACCTATGTGGTGAAATTGGACACTTCAAGAGGGACTGCCCAACTGAAAGAAATGGCAAAGACGCAGGAGGAGTTTAACCCTAATGCCTAGGGGAAACATAAAGGAACCTGGTAGAATTTTGGTACGCCCCTTAACCTTAATTAGCTAATCGAAAACTTTAAATAATCAAATCTAATTGTAATTACTCCCTCGTTAAGGCAAAAGTCACAGCACTGTTATAAAACATAAAAACCCATCAGGTAAAGCTATGATGGCTTAGTATATACGTAAAGGCCAGTTATAATTGGGATTAATAGACCTCGAGTGAGTGATGCGGCCTTATTTCTTGTTCCTTGTCTGGTTGTGGATTTAGGGCGGAGTCGCTCAGTCAACAATCTTTTTAATCTTAATTATACGTGACTAGTGTATACTAGGCGATTATAGAGAGGCCTCGTGAGAAACCCATTCATGAAAAGTACATTATTCCAAAACATCAGGACCCCTAACATTCATCGCTAATTCATATCGGTCCAAGTATTCATGGTAGTAAATACCATGGACGAACCCGAAGCGCTACGAACTTGTGTGCCCTGTTCCGCACCTGGTCCTATCAATCTCCATTACGTATCGTGTCGATGGTTGTAAATTTCGACACCACCGTCAGTCATGGCTCGACTTGGTTCGACCATGCGAGAATTCCTAGTGCTGTGTAAAGAGAACTTTCACGTTATCCTAAGCGTCAAATAAAATTCATTCAACCCTAATAGAGAACCTAATGCGAACCATCGGTCATCTCTCTCATCCAAAGTTCAGAAGTACCCAGGAGAGGGGTACCACACGCTGTTAACCAACTCCATTAGACATTAAAACCAGAAGCGAAAGGCACCGCAGATATTCCGAAAGACAATAAGCGCCCGAGACCTACTCAGTAGATCCCCCAGAAAGACCACTTGCACCGCACGAGCTAGTTCGTGAATCAAGAGAAAAGAACTCATGAGATTAACTTACTACTACTGAGTATATGCATTAGGGTAGTATATAATTTAGATCAATAAGATTTAAGATGTGTGCTTCCTTCCTACTCCCTGTTCCTGGTTTGGTTGTGGGTTTGGGGTGGGGCCACACATCTGAACATCCTGTCAATCTCAATTATACACGACTTGCATACACCGAGTAACAGTGATTGAGCCGAGTATGAGGTCTACCATGAACCTTAAAATAAAGCCCTTCATCATATACCCTTAGTGAAGGAGCTGAAGTCAAGGAAACAATTGTGGGTTGAGCTACTAAAATGACTACAAATTCGAAATTTGTTGTCATCCCGGCTAAGCCAACATAATAGCCGACACCCTCAGTTGGGAAAAGTAACTCAAGTCGTAAGGGTCAAAAACATTGGCTACGACCATCCATTCACGCCTAATTCCACAAATTAAGCATCTCAGTAGCGAGCCAAGATACCTGAAAAGCTGTGACAGGTTAAACTCTAAGAAGAATGGATGAGGAAATCAGAGGTTCTGAGTGGTAGAATCCTATACTATCTAGATTTAATCAAGATAGAGAAACTCGGTAACATTGGAAGAGTAGCTGAAAGCGATGCCTGCACTACTCAAGCGCTTTGTTCACCCAGATACAGACGAGAAGTGCCTAGGACGGTAAAAGTTGAGATGGTGCCTCCTCATGCGAGAAAAGTCACCGTCGCCCTATAGATAATAGTCTGCATTCACCAAAGTTAATACTAAGATGCTAAGAACCAAATGATTACCTCCGCTACCAAGAATACATGAGTAAAGTAGACGGCAAGTTGCGTTAAGCTTTATAACCCATGTCATAAAGAGATTGTGGACTTGACACCAGTCTAGGTGTTAGTCGATAGGTTATAAAAGAACACGCGCTTCCTACAAACGGGGGGGGGGGGGGAGCAGACAAAATGGAGAATGGAGCATGTCTTAGAGATTTGTTAGACTACTAGGTGTCCCAAGGAATACTATCTCTAAAGAGATAGTAGAACCACCTCTTGAAATAGTCAATCATTTCGAAAAATCGCAAAGGGCAAAGCTAGCCCTAATCAGAGACTGCTATCCATGAAACAAGCGAAGCGAGTGAGAGAATGATTCTTTCCGATTAGGGTTCATACTGTGAAAGCATCTAGTAGACGATGATGAAAATTGAAATTTTCTAAGCATCGTCTGGTAAAACTCCCTATCATACTAACTTTGAGATATTCCGTTAGAAACACCTCATGAGTCAGAAGTGCAGGTCCATTTTGCACTGGACTGAGGTAAATGCCACGTAATCATTAGATGCCACGTAACCAGTAGATACCACGTAACCAAATAGATGCCACGTAACCAATGGATGCCAGCATATAGTCAACACCTCCAATGATCCAGAAAACCTCCGAAAGCCAACTAGTAGGAGATACGAATCCGAAGACGACCTGAGCTTCCTAAGAACCAATCAAAAGGACTACACCTTCAGTAAGAGAAAACTTTCGGAACTTCAAAATGGCGATCACGCCAAGTGATGATCTCACCATGGAAGTACATTATGTTCTAGGTACTGAAACATTTTATCTTCCCAAGAACTTAGTACCATCCGAGATCCTTGATAAAAATTGGTCTAGCATCCGTCAGACCTCGACTACTTTAGGGATTCCATAAATTCCACCCTAGTCTATCCACGTCTCAAACTTGAAAAAGCGCTTGTCCGACGAGGCTCTTGTAATCCCACTCGACGAGATCGAAATCAATGAGAGCCTCAACTTCGTGGAAGAACTGTAGAGGTCATGGACCGAGAGGTCAAGCGAACAAAGCAAAGCCGTATCCCAATAGTGAAGGTTCGCTGGAACGCCAAGCGAGGACCTGAATTCACTTGGGAGCGAGAGGATCAGATGAAACTGAAATATCCTCATCTTTCGGCTTCGTTAAATTGTAACTACGTATTTTCTTAAACTCTAATTTCGGGACGAAATTCCCTCTAACAGGGGGATGATGTGACAACTCGAAATTTCTATCTGGTACAACAATTCACCTCATTAGAAGTCAGATTTGTTTTCGCTAAATTCTAAACTGTTTGGAGTCATTTTGAGTATTCAAAAGCCTAGTACTTCGATAAATAATTATAGGAAGTATACTTTAGAGGTTGTCGTGCATCACTTAAGTCTCAAAACTCCAAGAGTTTGGAGTTTACGACCCCAAACATGGAGTTTACGGCCATAAACTCAAAAGAGTATAAATATGACACTTAGTCATTTTTGGCTCATTTTTCACTTCCTAGCTCAAGAACACCCACAATTCTCTCTCAAGCATCATAACACATTTCTTCCAATCTTCCAAAAATGTAAGTGTTTCTTCCCTAGATTTGTTGATATAACACTTTATCTAGTGTTTATACACGATTTAATCCATGAAATCTCCTCTTTTCTTAGATCTTCAAGTGTTCTTCAAGAACACCAAGAACACCAAGAACACACACTAGTGTTTTTGAGCCTAAAACACTCTTACAAGTTTCCTATAAGTAAGTACACTCCTCCTAACTAGTTATTTACTTAGAATACTTGTTAAACCATTGAAAAACATCAAAAAACCTCAAGAATACATGGGTTTAGGGTCAAGGGATCTCCTTGAACCGTAAACACCATCAAGTGGTGCATAAGTGACACCAACACCTTCTAGGGCTTGGATATTGGACTAGAACCTTGCATGCATGAGCTAAAGACCCCAAAACATGAAATGGTAGGAGTGACCATGAGTTTACGGCCGTAAACTCATGGGTTTACGACCGTAAACTCCAAGGGAGTGGTCCAAGAACCGTAAACTCCAAAGAAGGGCCATTTTGAGCCCTAGTCCCTTCCTAAGCCTTGGATGCAAACATAGAACACTTCCTTGAGGGGTATAAGACCTTAAATCACAAAATGGTGCAAATTACCATGAGTTTACGGCCATAAACTCATGGGGGAAATGACCATGGGCCATAAACTCATGTGTTGTTACCAAATAGGAAGTAAACTCCAATGTGAGGCCATACTCTCTTTAGATGCAACCCTTTAGTACTCCTAGCACTTGAATCAAAGTGTTATCCATGTATTAGGGTGTCTTAACTTAATTAATTAGTTGTTAAAGGACTAATTAGATGCATATATGTGTCATTATATGCTAAATAAGATCAGCATGTGTGTTCAAGTCCTCACTTGACACTTAGCATCCTATACCATCCGTTCATCCGAATCACCCACTACAGGTGAGTTCATACCCCTAAATCAACCTTTGGAAAGATTTTAAATGCTTTTATGGGGGGGAATACATGTTGAACTATTAAGTTTTTATATCAATCACATGTGATTAATAACTGTCAAGCAAATAGATTTTTGCATGTTAAACTGTTTTATTCAGCTAAAGGTTTTCATTTCTCGTTTTCAAATCTCTTTTAAAACACTAAAATCTATTTTTAAATTACTAAGCTTTTATCCAAGTCTTTTAAACTTATATTCTTGATAGATTCATGTCTATATAGATATAGTTATATAAGTAGGGTTTGAAGGACTTAGGACTGATAGCCCGCTTTATCTCCTGTTCCTTGTTTGGTTGTGGACTTAGAGCATCCGGTTATTTGTCTGAGTGTCGTTGAAGTCCTAGTTATATATTATGTATATCTGGATAGATATTAAAACTCTTACTCCAGGTTCAATACCTTTGGGTAGCAAAGGTACCTATATAACCTCTCAAGTAAACTATAATAGGTGTAGTTTAGAAACCAACAAAAACTTTCATGAAGGAGAACTTAGCTATATCAATACTCTAAAAATTCGTACTTTTAGTAAAAAGAAAAGTATATAGAAGTCAAAACACTAGATACATCCTCATGACGCAGATTTCACCGTTGTCAAGTTGGTAACCAGAGTCTCCTGGAGGGAGAGCGGGCATTATGTGTATAGATCTATACAGGATAGACCATCCCACATCCTGACTGATAGCTACAGTCCCGGCCGACCAAGCCAAGGGGTGACAAATGTCACATCTATTTTCGACGCCAGCAGGTCGTCGTGTTTACATCAGTCAATCAGTATGGTTACGAGTATCTTTACATTTACCTTATAATTCATGGCTTTAAGGTAATTAGTATCACGGTAGTTTCTACATATAAAAAAACCATCATAATATATTTTCCTAGTTATACACTAGATCGCATTGAAACCTTTAAACTAACCTACTTAGGATTAAAGGCTACTTTAGACTCCCCGAGGTGTATTGTCCATTTAATACTACCTGGAGTCCGTATTTTACTACTTTAGACTCCTCGAGGTGTATTCTACATTTAATACTACCCAGAGTCTGTATATTTATTTCTTCATAAACAGCAGTGCCATTGCTGAGGTAAAACAATATTTTCCCTAATACATTAACTTAAGACGTTTTGATATAAAACGATAATGTAAAACTATATTATGATAATGAAAGTAACATTTGGGAAAAATGCTCTTTTAACATAAAACAGTTGGGGTCTTGGTAGAAGATTGCTTTTGGCAAAGGAACTCATTCTTTTAAACATGAAACGGTCGAGTCTTGGTAGAAGACTACTTTTAATAGAAAATATAGGATTTTATGGAAGGAATTCAAATACTCTGTAAACTTTTACCACCATCATCTAATGAGATTATTTTGAGGAAAAACATGTATTTATATCAATGTCATTAAAATACTTATGAACTCACCAGCATTAAAATGCTGATACTCTCTTTCAAAATAACTTGTATTCTCAGGTCGTCAGTAGACAGGTACACTCCGGGAGCTTTTGCGAAGTCAGCCTTGTACCGAGCTGCATTTTATGTTATTCCCTATATCTTCTTTTGATGTTGTTGCTAAATGTAATTTATGTAAAACTATTACTATTAATGAAATGGTTGTTGTACTTTGATTACTATACTGCATGTGTTGTGATACTTGACATGACGTCCTCCATCCCAGAACGTTTCCGCCGTTTTGGATTTTGGGGTGTGACAAATAAAACAATTGGGAGAACCTGACATCCCAGTTAAGCCAGGACTGTTCACACTGTATTAGGGATGAATGTAGCCTGATGAACTACATTTCTTCGTAATACAACTATCACATGCCCTGGAACGATCGTGATGGTCAGTAAACCTAAGGCATACCCTATTGTTAAACAAGAGGAATGCATCAACCCAATTTCTTTTTGTAACAACTAAAAATATTTTAGGATTAAAAATAGCTTATTTATATACCTCTACACGTATACCCCCCCCCCCCCCGTGCAGACAGTATGGCTGGATTCCATCTCCATGGAGATCCGTATTTCCCCAATCAGGGAAATAACGGATGGCTAGAGGAATCTGACGAGGAGCCAAAAGAGGACCCCATGGAAGAAGAGGAACCGGAAGAGGAAATCGAAGAAGAACCTGCAAAACCTGTGGCAGACATGGAAGAGGAAGAGTCGGGTGGCAACAGCAGCGATGATTCGGACGCTGAGTCTGTAGTCATCAACCCCCCATACCCAGTGAGGGTGCCAGCTCACCGGATGGGCCCTAACGGCCCTACCCCTCCCTGGGGTATCGACATTTGAAGATGGAGCAGAGAACAAGGACAGCGACCCCCGTTTGGCATGGCTCGCCAGTTCTATGACCTGAGGGAGGGAGGACCGGCTGACCGAGACATTTGATAGCGCCAAAATATTGGCCAAGAAACTGTATGATCATGGCAATAAGAAGAGTGTTAAGATCGTGGAAACGGATGTCAAGAAGGAAGAAGAGAAAAAGAAAGGAAAGAGTAACAAGAGATGAGGTAAACAGAACTCAGAGTCATCTAAGAAGCAACATACAGTGACTGTCCATGCAACAACCCAAGCTACCCCAGTACCACATGCTCCAGCCTCATCCACGCCGAATACACCGAGGCAGTACACAGGGAATCTTCCCAAGTGTAACAAGTGTAACTACCATCACCTCGGGGAATGCAGAAAGATGATGTGCACAAGATGCAACCGGAAAGGCCATACATCAAAATATTGTAAGGCCCAGTTTCTACAAAACCAGATGCACAACAACAACAACAACAACAACAACAACACCAAGGACGGAGCCAGTTATACCTGTTATGGGTGCAGGAAGACTGGACATTTTAGACGAAATTGTCCCAATGCGAACACCCAGGCCACAGGAGCAACAGGAAGAGTGCTGACTATGGGGCAAGGAGAAGCGGTTCAGGATCCCGCTGTCGTCACCGATACGTTTCTCCTTAACCACTCATATGCATGCATCCTGTTTGATACCGGAGAAGAGCGAAGCTTTGTGAGTAACAAATTCAAACACTTGCTAAAACAACAACCCCAAAAGCTTAATGAAACCTTTACGGTGGAAATGGCCAATGGGAAAACAGAATCAGCTGGGGAAATCTATGTAGGATGTACCCTAACTTTTAATCAGCATACCTTCAAATAAACTTGATGCATGTAACTATTAGGAGTTTTGATGTGATTATCAGCATGGACTGGTTAAGCCCCCATCATGCCAAATCACCCTATAGGTTGGCTCATGCGGAGAGGCAAGAACTGTCAAGACAACTCAGCGAGCTCTTGAGTAAAGGATTCATCCGACCTAGCTTCTCACCCTGGGGAGCTCCGGTCCTTTTTGTTAAGAAAAAGGACGGATCTTTTAGGATGTGTATCGATTATAGAGAGCTGAATAAGCTCACTATCAAAAATCGCTACCTACTTCCACGAATCGACGACCTGTTTGACCAGCTCCAGGGAGCAAATTACTTCTCTAAAATAGATCTACGGTCCGGCTACCACTAGCTCAAGGTCCGGGAAGAGGATATCCCCAAAACCGCTTTCCAAACCCACTATGGACATTATGAATTCGTGGTGATGCCCTTCGGTCTAACGAATGCCCCTGCCGTATTCATGGACCTAATGAATCGAGTCTGCCGACCATTCCTCGACAACTTTGTCATCGTTTTCATCGACGATATTCTAGTCTATTCTCGAAGCGAAGAGGAGCACGGCCGACATCTCTGAAAAATCTTGGAAACCCTTTGAACTGAAAAGTTATACGCAAAACTCTCTAAATGCGAGTTCTGGCTCCGTAGCGTAAACTTTTTAGGTCATGTTGTCAGCCAAGAAGGGATACATGTGGACCCCTCTAAGATCAAATCCATTGAAGGATGGGCAGTCCCAGCGACACCCACAGAAATTCGTCAATTTTTAGGTCTCGCAGGCTATTACAGGAGATTTATTCAGAACTTCTCCAAAACTGCCAAGCCACTTACCATGCTTACACAAACGGGTGTACCATTTAAATTGACAGAAAAGCAGGAGGTTGCCTTCCGAACTCTGAAGCAAGCTCTCTGTAGTGCACAAATATTATCACTACCAGAGGGAACAGAGGACTTCGTAGTTCACTGCGATGCTTCGAATCAGGGTTTAGGTTGTGTACTCATGCAGCGTGGCAAGGTGATAGCTTATGCATCCCGACAACTGAAAACAAATGAGGTGAATTATACCACCCATGATCTCGAATTAAGAGTTGTGGTCTTCGCATTGAAAATTTGGAGGCACTACCTTTATGGTACTAAGTGCACCATTTTCACCGACCACAAGAGTCTCCAGCACATTTTAAATCAAAAGGAGTTGAACATGAGGCATCGAAGATGGGTTGAGCTGCTGAACGATTATGAGTGCGAAATTAAGTACCACCCAGGCAAGGCTAACGTGGTAGCTGATGCCTTGAGTCGGAAGGAATACTCCCCTCGTAGTGTGAAGACTCTTTCAATAACCATCCAATCTCATCTGTCCTCACAAATCAAAGCAGCCCAGTTCGACGCCATGAAGACAGAAAACAGAACGAGCGAAGCGTTACGTGGGATGGAAAAGAACTTCGAAGTCAAGGAGGATGGAACATATTATTTCATGAACCGAATTTGGGTCCCTAAACATGGAGGACTCAGAGAAGTAGTCATGAATGAAGCTCATAAGACACGATACTCCATCCATCCAGGGTCAGATAAAATGTACCTGGATGTCAAGAAATGTTATTGGTGGCCTAACATGAAGGCAGAGATTGCCGCATACGTTAGCAAATGCCTCACTTGTGCTAAAGTGAAGGTAGAACATCAAAAGCCCTTGGGACTATTACCGCAGCCGGTAATACCCGAGTGGAAATGGGAAAGGATTACTATAGACTTTGTGACCAAATTACCCAAAACAACAGATGGATTGGATACCATATGGGTGATAGTCGACAAAGTGACGAAATCCGCTCATTTCCTGCCAATAAAGGAGACATACAAGATGGAGCGACTAACAAGGATCTACATCAAGGAAGTTGTGAGACTCCACCGAGTGCCAATATCTATCATCTCAGATCGAGATAGTAGGTTCACTTCACGCTTTTAGCAATCACTACAGAAGGCTATGGGGACACAACTCGACATGAGCACTGCTTACCACCCTAGACGGGTGGTCAGAGTGAGCGAACCATTCAAACGCTTGAGGATATGCTTCGAGCATGTGTGATAGACTTTGGAAGGTAGTGGGATACCCACTTACCTTTAATTGAGTTTTCATACAACAACAGTTATCACACAAGCACCGAAGTTGCTCCTTTCGAAGCATTATATGGTCGTAAATGTAGATAACGGTTGTGTTGGACAGAGGTAGGCGACACTCAGCTGGCAAGAGGGCAGACATCTAGCAATGCATTGACAGGACCAGAAATCATACGCGAAACGACAGAGAAGATAGCCCAAATCAAAGCTCGACTTCAAGCATCACACGACCGACAGAAGAGCTACGCAGATAAACGGCGAAAGCCTTTGGAATTTCAAGTCGGGGATCGAGTGTTGTTAAAGGTCTCCCCCTGGAAAGGGGTGATCCGTTTTGGGAAACGGGGAAAGCTAAACCCACGGTACATTGGACCCTTCGAGATTCTTGCCCGAATCGGTCCAGTGGCTTATAGACTGCAACTACCTACCGAACTCAGCAGTGTACACCCCGTGTTTCACGTTTCCTATTTGAAGAAGTGCTTATCCGACGAAACTCTCGTCATTCCGTTAGAAGAAATCAAAATCAACGAAAATCTCCTGTTCATCGAAGAACCCGTCGAAATCATGGACAGGGAAGTGAAACGTACTAAGCAAAGCCGCATTCTAATAGTGAAGGTTCGGTGGAACGCAAAGCGTGGACCAGAATTCACTTGGGAACGCGAAGACCAGATGAAGCAAAAGTACCCTCATCTATTCTCGCATTCTTAAATCTAGTTTCAAAAAGAATTTCGGGATGAAATTCCCTCTAACGGGGGGATGATGTCACAACTAGGAATTCTAATGCTTTGTAAGCATTGAACAAGGATAACATTGTAACTAAAAAACTTGAAAGCAATGTATGATGCTTATTCAATGACAACCAAATTCCATCAAACACTTTATTCAAAACACTCAAATAGTCAACAAAAGGTTGGAAACCCTAGAAATCCCGGTTTAAGTCCATTATTGACTAGGATTTCTTTATTGGGCCTAATGGGCCAATAAACCTCCAATGTGACTATCTTGGGCTTAGAACTCTTAAATGGGCTCTAATTGGACCCACTATCATAAGACTTAACCTTTTTGGGCTTTATAAGTCTAAAATGGACTAGTTACCTTTAATTGGCCTTATTGGGCCATAACAATCCAATAAGCCGTAAAAAGCCACAAATCCATTCTTGCATGCACATTTGGGCCGTAACCTACTCCAAAGGCTCAAATGGGCCAAAAGCTATTAAATTGGGCTCCATATTTTGGACTCTAACACCAAGGCCCAAATCTTTTCTTCTCCCTCTCTCTCTCTCGGCCCAAGTTAAACAAAACAAAAAAAAATATAGGAAAAGAAGGGATAAGGGAGGGTTGACTTTCCATGGTGCCACTTCATAATTATCCATGGGATATCCATGCATCAAGTCACATACTTCCATGCATCTATCCTATCACCTCTCTCTCTTATCCTTCTACTACCATCGGCCGAGAGTATCAACACACACACACACACACACACACACACACTTATTTCACTTCTAAATCCTCTCAAGAACTCACAACAACTTCTTCACTTCTCCTTCAAAATTTTCGAGAGTTAGGGCTCTTCAAGGAGGTTATTCCATAATAATCATCATCATTGGTAAGTTATAGGTGAGATCCATAACCTAGTCTCTTTATTTCATCAAAACTTATTCCTAACTCACACCATTTTCGTGATCTACTTCTTAGAAACTTCTTAAGTTCGAAATCAACCCAAGAAAGCTTGCTAGGGCTGAAAAATTGCATCAAACTCTTCCCTTTCTTCTTCAAATCGAAAACAACAAGCAAATGTGAGTTCATACCCCTCTATTTTCGGTTTTCACAAGTTTTATGGGGGAGAATACAAGTAAAATGTGTAGATCTATGTGTACGTGTGATTTCATGTGTTTATGTGGTAAATATGTAACAAAAAGAAAGAAATATCGAGATATATGGCACAAGAAGGAAAATAAACATGATCTAAGATGTATTACACTAACAAGTCAAGAAAAATTACCCTCTAAGGTTATAATAAACATATTGCAACATAAAACTCATTTTTGGACTATATTTGTCAAATAAACAAAAGTTGGGTTAAAAATGGTCATTCACAGTTTTCTTTAGGGCCAAAAGAGTCAAAACAGTTAAAATAAATGTTTTTATGAATATTATGCTCTTTAAGGGACTAGCAATGTGATTTGTAGCCTAGTGGGCCAAATTTTGGGCTTTTCGGCCCATAGGCCCAGAAATTGCGAAAAATGTGATTTTTCAAGGGGTTGAAATGGTAAATTTCTCAAAACAGGGGGTAAAAGGGTAAACAAAACTATTTCAGGGGTTAAAATGATTTTTTTACAAAAAGGATAAAAAATGTAAAGTTTTTGGAAATTGGGTCAAAATTGTAAAAGTTGCGAAAAGTTTGGACTTTAACTGAAAAACTCTTTGCTGAAAGGGTTGAAACTGCCAAAGAGTAAATTTTGAGCTAAAAACATTACTTAAACAAGTCTATGGGTCAAAGTTGTCAAGAAAAATGGTTCAAGGACCTAAAATGTCATGTTTTTATAAAAAGGGCAAAAATTGCCAACTTTACAAAAATAAGGGGCTGAATAGGTCAAACTAATGTTTTTGGTCGATTATGTTGCTAATAAAAATATTTGGTCAAAATATGCAAAACTTTATAACTTATGGGTTGTAAATAGAAAAATAGTTATTTTTTTACAAATCTATAAATCCTTATAAAACAAATTCGTGAATTATACGACACATCGATTAAATAATTCACAACATTAATTCTATATAAAACAAGTAAACGTTCAAGTGGTTGGTCTTGAGAGATTCTAAACATGCTTAATGGGCCTTCGTGACTCATTAACATGGCTTTTGGGCCCAACATAAATAATACATGTTATTGGGCCTCCTGTAACCCAATTACATGTTTAATGGACCCTCAATGGTTTTCACATGTTATTGGGCCTCAGTGGCCCATTATGCATTACTAGTAAGGTCCAAGTAAATTATATGCGAAAGGGGCCAATGCGCTTTTCGTATACTCGACAGCCTTATATAAAATACGAAATTAGTAGGGCCTAGTAGTCCTCTTCTCCTTGTCTGTTAGGCTTACCTTCTTTTCGTAATGGCCAAATTTTGGGCTTTTCAGCCCATAGGCCCAGAAATTGCGAAAAATGTGATTTTTCAAGGGGTTGAAATGGTAAATTTCTCAAAACAGGGGGTGAAAGGGTAAACAAAACTATTTCAGGGGTTAAAATGATTTTTTTACAAAAAGGATAAAAAATGTAAAGTTTTTGGAAATTGGGTCAAAATTGTAAAAGTTGCGAAAAGTTTGGACTTTAACTGAAAAACTCTTTGCTGAAAGGGTTGAAACTGCCAAAGAGTAAATTTTGAGCTAAAAACATTACTTAAACAAGTCTATGGGTCAAAGTTGTCAAGAAAAATGGTTCAAGGACCTAAAATGTCATGTTTTTATAAAAAGGGCAAAAATTGTCAACTTTACAAAAATAAGGGGCTGAATAGGTCAAACTAATGTTTTTGGTCAATTATGTTGCTAATAAAAAAATTTGGTCAAAATATGCAAAACTTTATAACTTATAGGTTGTAAATAGAAAAATAGTTATTTTTTTACAAATCTATAAATCGTTATAAAACAAATTCGTGAATTATACGACACATCGATTAAATAATTCACAACATTAATTCTATATAAAACAAGTAAACGTTCAAGTGGTTGGGCTTGAGAGATTCTAAACATGCTTAATGGGCCTTCGTGACTCATTAACATGGCTTTTGGGCCCAACATAAATAATACATGTTATTGGGCCTCCTGTAACCCAATTACATGCTTAATGGACCCTCAATGGTTTTGACATGCTATTGGGCCTCAGTGGCCCATTATGCATTACTAGTAAGGTCCAAGTAAATTATATGCGAATGGGGCCAATGCGCTTTTCGTATACTCGACAGCCTTATATAAAATACGAAATTAGTAGGGTCTAGTAGTCCTCTTCTCCTTGTCTGTTAGGCTTACCTTCTTTTCGTATAAAATAGAATTCGATCATTAATCAAGGTTAATCAAACTCATGTGGATTGAGTGAGTAATAACGGGTGACACCAATAAGTGTCGGTCGTAGTCTGTAGTTGTAATCAAAGTCTCCTGGAGGAAGAGCGAGAGTTTGTGTATAAATCTATACGGGGGTGACTCCCCCACACCGAAGTTGTTCGCTACAGTTAGACTCGGCAAGTATAGGGTGACAAAGTCTTAAGATCAAAATTCGGTGTTCATTAGAATACTAAGACAAACGAACTAGTCATTATCATGCATGGTTATAACGACTCACGTAGAAATCTGACATCATTAATCAGGGGAAATCATTAATCAAGGGAAATCATTAATCAAAGGAATATCATTAATCAATGGAAATCATATTCATTCGATGTAACGATACAATAAAGCAAAATAATCATAACTTTTATTCGGAAGACATCGGGTTTTCCGGGGAAATAAATCTTACTCACTTGTACTTTCAAACATTATAATGCAAAACTTCTCATTTATTCATGTTTTGTAATCATTCACGCATATATACTTACTGGATCATCACAATATTTTTCAAGAAAGTTTTATTACAGAAAATATCGGATTTTCTGGGTTTTACCAATGACATAAACTACTTTACCTCAAACACACTAATGAACTCACCAACATTATATATGTTGACCGTTTTCAAAATAACTTGTATTCTCAGGTAATCATTAGACAAGGAGGCATCCGGTGTGTTGAAAGTTTTCTTTTGTAGTAGCTAATCACCAAACACTTTATATTTTGAAATCCTGTAATGTAACCTTTGTACTCGATGTAAAGAATGCCAGTTGTACTATGTAATGGTTGGTGATGTATGTGTTATGTATTATATATATTCATTGTGATGATATTTCAATTTAAGTCAAGCGAGCCCTCGGACGTTTCCGCCGTCTGGTTCGGGAGTGTGACAGTTACGTGCATAATAGAAGTGAAAACCCAATCATTATGAAATAAATGATTGATAGTATGCCCCTGAATTAGTATTCTTAAAGTGTATTTGAAAGATGTATACCCTTGATTAGTTTTGAATCAAATCCTGATTCTTGTAAAATGGTGTACTCTAGTATACTTGAATCGTGAATTAATGTTCTATGAATAATAAATTATACCTATAATAATTTGTATGTACTTTCTGAATTGATACTAACTGTTCATGAATGCAAACCCTTGCTCGACATGTTACAAAGGGTATTGAAACTGAATGAAATAACTTTTATATTTATATACATGTACAAATATAGATAACTAAAATTTAAACGACAGTTGGACAAATAACCGATACTCTAAGCCCACATCCAAACAAGGAAAAGGAAATAAAACGAGTTATCAGTCCTAAGCCCTTTAAATTATATATATATATATATATATATATATATATATATATATATATATATATGATTTTTGGGGAAAAATATAAATTATAAAAGATTTTTTGGAAAAATATAAATTATAAAATCATTTAAAGAGTTTAACATTTTGAAATACTTTTGGTGACTTGATGTCATTTTAACACAATTTGAAACCATTTGATTTGATGATAATTGGAATCCATTTTGGTGAGATATTTTGAAACAATTTGTTTGTAACACAAAATCATTGTGTTACACTTGTATTCCCTCCCCCCCCCCCCTTAAAACTGTAAAAACTATGAAAATACGGGGGTATGAACTCACCTTTGTGTGAGTGAATTGGATGAAAGATTGATATAGGATGCTTGGTATGCCAAGTGAAGTCCCGAGCACAAATGGATCCTATTTAGTATATATTAAGATATATATGTATGAAATTAGGGCCCATAATAGCTGATATGTAAACGGAACAACCTTAGGGACTAGTAAACACTCACAATGAAGTGTTAGAACCAGAAATGAAGGGCTGAAAGATGTTCACGGCCATACAAGAGGGGTTCACGACCCTTGATGAGTTCACGGTCCAAGAACACTTGAAGTGTTCACGGCCCATATGAAGGGTTCACGGCCAATGAGGTGTTCACGGCCCTAAGTTCTTGATGAATGAAGAACACTTGATGATCCTAAGAAAGTTCCTAAGAAGATTCAAAGGTTTTTAGATGGGTGTTCTTTGTGTTCTTCGCGTGTTCTTCATGAAAACTAGTGAAATTCATGGATTTCAGCCTAGTATAAGAAGATTGAAGGATGTTTATTGAAATGATAACAAGATCAAGACATGATACCTGTTAGATCTTAGGAAGAACTAGTGATTATCACTTGAATACGATGAGAAAGGATGAATTTAGCATGTTCTTGAGGAGAGAGGTTGTTCTTGGCTGATGATACTTGAGAGAGAATGGGAAAGTTCACGGTTGGAAGGTGAGAAATGAGGAGAACCTAGTTTGCGGTGAGGGTTCACGGTCCGAAGGGTTCACGGTCCGAAGGGTTCACGACCGTGAACCTCGTTTGCGGTCCGAAGGCGGTTGTGGCCGAGAACCTAGTTTGCGGCCAGCAAAGGCATTCACGGTCAGAGTGTTTGCGGCCCTCGTTCACGGCCGAAGTGAATGCTTGTTCTCGGTTGCGAGGCTGCTATCTGAAGGGAAAGAAAGAATGGTCTTCGGATTTCAAGTTTTCACCTCTTAAACATATAACACCTTGAATACAAGGTGTAAACACTTATAAAATATTAATCAAATCCATTTAAGATAGAATAAGATTTAAGTTTACTTTAGTTGACCCAAGTTTGACTTTGATTGACTAGGGTTGACTTTACAAGAAGAAAATAACGGAATGTTACATTATCCCCCCGTTAGAGAGAATTTCGTCCCGAAATTTGGATTAAA
Organism: Lactuca virosa; assembly: GCF_052849685.1. Lineage (NCBI taxonomy): Eukaryota > Viridiplantae > Streptophyta > Magnoliopsida > Asterales > Asteraceae > Lactuca > Lactuca virosa. Next base: position 285,404,140 of record NC_136428.1, read on the forward strand.
GCGATACAGAAAGACTAGGGAAAATTATGTGGATATTTTTGTTGCATTTCATTCTCCCGCTCCCAAGTGAATTCAGGTCCTCGTTTTGCATTCCAGCGAACCTTCACTATCGGGATACGAATTTGTTTGGTTATCTTGACTTCCCTGTCTAGGATCTCTATGGGTTCTTCCACAAAGTTGAGGCTCTCGTTTACCTCGATCTCGTCGAGTGGGATAACAAGAGTCTCGTCAGATAAGCACTTTTTCAAGTTAGAGACGAGGAAGGTAGGATGTATGTTACTTAGTTCTTGAGGTAGTCGGAGTTTGTAAGCTACTGGACCAATTCTAGAAAGAATCTCGAATGGTCATATGTACCTTGGGTTTAGTTTGCCGCGCTTTCCAAAGCATATCATGCCCTTCCAGGGTGAGACCTTTAACAAGACGCGGTCACCAACTTGGAATTCCAAGGGTTTTCTCCTGTTGTCAGCGTAGCTTATCTGTCTATCTCTGGAAGCTTTAAGCCGCTCCCGAATTTGTACGATTTTCTCCGTGGTTTCTCGAATTATTTCCAGACCAGTGAGAGTACTGTCTGGAACTTGACCTCTAGCTAGTTTTGTGTGACCCACTTCAGCCCAACACAGAGGTGATCTGCACTTGCGGCCATAAAGGGCTTCGAATGGAGCAACCTTAATGCTAGTATGGGTTTTGGGTAAGACAAATAAACTAGAAAAAACAATTCCTAAGTTCACATGCAACCTACTTTGGATCTATGTTTTAACTATTGAACCTATAACTTTTGAATTGCGCAACAAGAACCCTAAGGAGAGAGGCTATTTTCGAAATTAACCAAATATGGGATTAGAGTTACATACCTTTCAATTGTTATAGTAAACAATTGGTAATCCTTTGATCTTGATCTTCTTGGAAGCCTAGCACCATAATTGTAATGCCTCTAATGGCATCACACCCAAGAGCTAGCGAAAGGAAAAATTGTGAGGAGAGAGGTTAGGGTATGCAATTTTGGCCTAGGGTTTCTTCAAGAGAAGGAGTGACCGATTTTAGGAGCCAGAGGCCTCCTTATATAGTTGAGGTGGCTAGGGTTTAAGGAAAACCCTAATGTTCCTTTGCTTGGGGCCTAAGCTTATCCAAAGGCCTTATCCAAGCCCCTTGGACGAAACTATTAGGGGTTCCCCTATAAATTTTGTCCACCCCCTTCCATGGAGGTTCTGGACCCTTCCACTCAACTATTAGATAATTACAAACTAGTCCATGCACTTTATAATTAATACAATTAACCCCAAAATTAATTCTAATTAATTTCTGGCTAACTATTTATTAAATATTATGATTTCTAATTAATATATTAACCTTTTAACATATTAATAAATCATTTATATTAATTTATTAATCTTATAATAAATCAATATCTCTCCTTTCATAATTTCCTTGTCCAGTTTCTAGGTTTGAGGGCAACCCAAAAGGACTGTGCTGCTATCAATTCAAGTACATACCAATTATAGTTATGGGCTTAGACACCTAATCCAACAGTCTCCCACTTGGATAAGTCTGTAACTGTAATTGCTAGTATGACTTCTAAATTTGACCAGCAAATTGTAGCTTCCAAAAGCTGCTGCCGAACTCTGACCCAGTCAGTTACCTGTCCCAAGATAAGTGATCATATAATCCTTCGTTCTGCAAGATATCCCTAGACATAATACATGGAATGTAATTAATCTCTTTGTCTAGAATCTATGTTTCCCGATTTCTGATTTGTGATGATATAGGACTTCTAATTGAACACATCAATTTAGTCCTGGTTTGGCCCAACACATAAGTCAACACCAAATCATCAAGGGGCCACAAATATCGGTTTTCCTGCTAGGGAAAAAGGAACAAATAACTGTTGACTCATATGCTTGTATCTTTTACTCATCAAACTATTTATGACAATACGTTTTATAACACCAAGTTACTGATGCGTTTTCGTATCACCAATGTATAATCGACTTGCAAATTACAACTCATATATCTTCGTTTCAAGATTATAAGATATTATAGTCTCAGTATTACTCGTGATGAATTCCATGAAGTAATACTCTGAGCGAGGGTTTATCCAATACTTGAATCTCAATTTCTGAGTACTCATGAATCATTGCAACAATTCTATTGCTATGTCTATCCTTAGACAATCTGCAATCCAATTCATGACAATCTTAATTCACTACTTATTTCCAAAAGTACGAGCAACTGTGGAGTTTGAATAATCATATTATTCGGGAAGTAAAACATGCTAAATATGAAACACAATAATAAATAATCGACAAGAGGCAGTAAACATACTCATAAATAATACTTTATTATTTAATCACCAAAAGTCAATTACATTTACTTTGTTACAAGTTTCAGAAAACTAATCTAACTACTAAAACTAATATCATCTCTCAGTCCAATTCTCCGAGCATGCTGAATATGCTTAACCCTACTTAGACCCTTTGTGAGGGGGTCTGCTGGGTTGTCCTCAGATGATACCCTCTTTACAAGAAGATGGCCTTCTTCTACTGTATGTCTTATGAAATGGTACTTTCTGTCGATATGTATGGTTTTACCATGATCTCTGGGTTCCTTTGTTAAGGCAACCGCTCCTTCATTATCGCATAACAGTTCCATAGGCTCCTGGATGGTTGGAACAACTCCGAGATCTCCGATGAAGTTCCTCAACCAACCTGCTTCTTTCGACGCTTCACTTGCTGCTATGTACTCTGATTCACAAGTAGAATCAGCCACCGTATCTTGCTTGGAACTTTTCCAAGTAACTGCTCCTCCGTTCAGCAGAAATAGCCAGCCACATTGAGAATGGAAGTTATCTCTATCCGTGTGAAAGCTGGCATCACTGTAACCATCTACTCTCAAAGTATTATTGCCACCAAGTACAAGGACCCAGTCCTTTGTCCTTCGCAAATACTTGAGTATATTCTTAACCGCTATCCAATGAGCTCTACCTGGATTTCCCTGATAGCGACTCACCATGCTTAGAGAAAAGGATACATCAGGGCGAGTACATGTCATAGCGTATATTATCGATCCGACAGCGGAAGCATACGGTACGCAACTCATGTAAGCTATTTCCTCATCTATACTCGGGCATTGAGTCTTACTCAATTTAGTATTGCTTTGGATAGGTAGCTATCCCTTCTTGGAATTTTCCATACTAAACCTCTTTAGTACCTTGTGCAAGTATGTGCTCTGACTAAGTTCAATTAGTTTCTTCTTTCTATCTCTCAATATTCTAATCCCAAGAATATAGGGAGTTCCATAGGCTCCTGGATGGTTGGAACAACTCCGAGATCTCCGATGAAGTTCCTCAACCAACCTGCTTCTTTCGACGCTTCACTTGCTGCTATGTACTCTGATTCACAAGTAGAATCAGCCACCGTATCTTGCTTGGAACTTTTCCCAGTAACTGCTCCACCGTTCAGCAGAAATAGCCAACCAGATTGATAATGGAAGTTATCTCTATCCGTGTGAAAGTTGGCATCACTGTAACCATCTACTCTCAAAGTATTATTTCCACCAAGTACAAGGACCCAGTCCTTTGTCCTTCGCAAATACTTGAGTATATTCTTAACCGCTATCCAATAAGCTCTACCTGGATTTCCCTGATAGCGACTGACCATGCTTAGAGAAAAGGATACATCAGGGCGAGTACATGTCATAGCGTACATTATTGATCCGACAGCGGAAGCATACGGTACACAACTCATGTCAGCTATTTCCTCATCTATACTCGGGCATTGAGTCTTACTCAATTTGGTATTGCTTTGGATAGGTAGCTCTCCCTTCTTGGAATTTTCCATACTAAACCTCTTTAGTACCTTGTGCAAGTATGTGCTCTGACTAAGTTCAAATAGTTTCTTCTTTCTATCTCTCAATATTCTAATCCCAAGAATATAGGCAGCTTCTCCAAGGTCTTTCATGGAAAAACACATTCCGAGCCAAGACTTAACATCTTTCAAGGTCGGAACGTCGTTACCAATGAGTAATATGTCATCAACATATAACACCAGAAAAGTTACTATACTCCTACTAGCCTTGATATACATACAAAACTCATCTTTACTCCTAGAGAAACCAAACTCTTTGACCTTATCATGGAAGCAAAGATTCCAGCTACGAGACGCTTGTTTCAATCCATAAATGGATTTTCAAGCTTGCACACTCTATTGGGAAACTTTGCATCAACAAAACCCTCTGGCTGATTCATGTAACCATCCTCAGCCAAATTCCCGTTAAGGAAAGCAGTCTTGACATCCATCTGCCAGATTTCATAGTCATGAAAGGCAGCTATGGCAAGCAATATCCTAATAGATTTAATCTTAGCTACTGTTGAGAAGGTCTCATCATAATCAGCCCCCGGGGTTTGAGTGAAACCTTCTGCAACCAGTCGAGCCTTGAATGTGTGCACATTTCCATCCATGTCTGTCTTCTTCTTGAAGATCCATTTGCACCCAACTGTCTTATGACCTGGTGCACTATCAACCAAATTCAAAACTTGGTTGTCATACATGGACTTAATCTCGCTGTCCATTGCCTCTTTCCACTTGGAAGCCTCTGGGCCTTCCATTGCTTCCTTGTAAGTAACTGGTTCAACTAAATTTACCAGTGTCCTATCACTGATGAATGTGTCACCATCTGAAGTATTATGAAAGACATATAACTCAGGTGGCACACTCACCCAAGTGGATCTTTGAAGAGGTAATGAGTTATCAACTGGTTCAACAGGAACTGTTTCCTCTGGTTGAGTGCTAGTGTCATCTAAGGTTCCATCATTGTCTAACTCTTGAATCTCTTCAAGGTCAATGGTGCTCCCATTGTTCTCTTTGAATATGAGCTCTCTTTCTAGAAAGACTCATCTTCATGCTAAAAAGACCACGTTTTCACTAGGTCTGTAGAAAAAATATCCAAAATACTGTTTTGGGTAACTAATGAAAACACATTTCTCACTTCTACCTGCTAGCTTGTCGTGAGTCTCTCGTCTTACGAAAGCTTCACAACCCTAATATTTAATATGTGCTAACGAGGGAACTTTCCTTGTCCACATTTTGTGAGGTGTTTTGGCAACCTTCTTTGTAGGGACAAGATTGAGGATGTGGGCGGCTGTCTCTAAGGCATACCCCCAGAAGTGAATAGGAAGCGAAGCAAGACTTATCATAGAAGGAACCATGTCTAACAAGGTCCGATTATGCCTCTCAGCTACACCATTTAACTATGGTGTCCTAGGAGGAGTTAATTGTGAAAATATTCCACATTCCTTTAGATAGTCGTTGAACTCGATACTAAGATACTCACCGCCTCTATCGGATCTAAGTACCTTTATCTTCCTGCCCAATTGATTCTCGACCTCATGTTTAAACTCTTTGAACTTTTCAAAGGTTTCTGACTTATGCTTGATTAAGTAGATATAGCCATATCTGCTATAATCATCAGTAAAAGTCACATAAAATCGATTAGCATCCCTTGTGGTTGATCTAAAAGGTCCACACACGTCAGTATGTATGAGGTCCAACAAACCTTCACCTCTTTCACAAGATCCCGTGAAAGTTGATTTTGTTATCTTTCCCAAAAGACAAGACTCACACATATCATCTGATTTTAGGTCAAATGATTCCAACACTCCCTCCTTTTGGAGTTGGGCTATGCATTTCTACACTATTAGACAAGTCAATATTAAACACACTATTACCTAAGCTATCAACACAAGTCATTGTTTCATACACACCATCACAAGCTAAAGCTTCAAACACAAAAACACCATTATTATAAACAAAAATTGAACCATTCAAATGATTAAAAGAATACTTAAAACCTTGTCTGAACAATGCATGAAATGAAATAACATTTCTCGTCATGTCAGACGAATAACAATAATTCAATAAATCTAATCTAACATCATTATTAAGAAAAAGTTGATAAACTTCGATATTGGTCACTGGTTGTTAGTGTCAAATATGTTGTAATGTGTTGAAGTTATTTAAGTCAGTTTCGAAAGTCATTTTATGTATTTACTAAGGCATAATAATTTCGAAGTCTTGATGTTTAGCCCTTAGTATTTTTTTGTACTTTCTTATTCTCTTATAAATAGGATTTTTACTCAGAGTTAGATTGAACTTCCAAGACATTCTGTCTAGATTCTATCTGTACACGAAAGTATAATTGAGCTATAAACCAGATCTTATTTACTCTCATTGTTCATACTACTTTGCTTATTCTGATTCCGTTGATACACGATTAAATCACAACTACAGTTGGTATCAGAACAGGAATCATACTACAATGATCTGATTTTCATTTTGTATCAATCGTATTTTGAGTCTCATCTTGGAATCAAAAATTTCCGCACCATTGATACTGAAAATCATCCTTGATCTTCAGTTGTGATTCGATTCTGCAACAAGTTTGTTTAATCGAGTGTTCTTCTTGTTCTTTCTATTCAATTCATCCTTAAATTCTCAAAGTTTCTGAAGTTTTTCTGAAAACTCATCCGTACATCCATGGCGAATTTTAACTTGAACACGATGACATCGTATTCTCATCTCTTTGGATCATCTACGAAGATTCCAATGTTGATTCCAGAGTATTACGATCAGTGGGCTGATCGGATGTAGTATTACTTGAATGACATAGATGAAGAGCTATGGAAATGAATTACTAATGATGTAATTCCACCTTCTTCTGTTGAAAGCTTGGGTACTTCTGTTGGATTAATGTCTAAGTCCATAACTATATTTGGTATGTACTTGCCCTGAACCGGCATGGTCCATTTGGGTTGCACTTCACCGGCACAATTTATATGGATAGTCTTTTGAGAATAGTATATTTATGATTTATATTAATATATTATAAGTTCTAATATATTAATATGGAATCATATTATTTAATTAGTATTGATCAAGAATTAATTTAGATATAATTAAGTGATCAAAAAGAACTAATTAAATATGGACTCTTATATATATGAAATGGGCCAAGTTCATTTAGGTTGGGATAAGCTTTCATGGATGGTCCATGGAGCTTTTAACCCATGGATCCTATGTAAATGAAAGGTCATGGGTATTAGGGTTTACATGGATGTAACCCTAATCCTCCATAATATATAAAGGGGTCATTGGTTCACAAAATTGGCACAAGTGTGTGAAAATAATAGTGGGCCGATTTTAGTGTGCATACATATTCTCTCAAGTTCTTCCAAGGTGTTTTGGTGATTTGTGATTCCATTTGAGGCTTCCACACTATTGGGGCTAAGCTCTTAAAGCTTGAAGACATCAAGCTACATCAAAAAGGTATGTCATCTAACTAGAACTTTGTAGTATAGGTGCTTCATAATATGCTAGTTAGGATGAAACCTTGGAATAGTTAATATTTGCATGTATAATAGAGAAAACATAGATCCAAGGTTTATAGGGTTGCATGTACACCATAGGAGTGTTAGAATGCTCAAAACCCAACAGTGGTATCAGAGCCATGGGTTGTTTTCTGTTATATTGATGCAAATGTTTTATTTTCAAGTTGAAAAAAAAAGAAAAAAAACATGACGTTTGTCAAATTTTAAGATAATTACTTGTTTTGTGAAAAACGAATTATTTGTAAAATTTGAATCATTTGTTATGTGATCTTAAGGGTTTTTGAAACTTCCATAAGTTATGGATATGAAAGTTTTTTTAAAAAAAAAAATTTGATTCAAAGTTTTTATGGAGTTACAAAATTTGGTGTTAATGTTTTAAAGAATTCCATAACTCGTTCTTAAGTTATGGAACATGGAAAGTTTCATCATAAAACACTATTAATTCCATAAGTTATAGAATCCAAAGGTTTTCAAAAATTACAAAACTTGCCCTCAAGTTTTGGAATTTGAGAAAAGTTTTTTATGAAAAAAAGAATTGAATTCTAAAACTCTTGGGTTCATAACTTAAACAATTAATTAAATGGTTTTAATTTTGAGTTTAATAATTGGAATTATGATGTTTTGTTGAATAGTTCAAATTAACTCTTATGGACTTTATTAATAGTTAATTAAAGCGTTTAATTAAAAGAGTATTATTAATCCATAAATATATGGTTTGAGTTTAATTAAATTAAAAGTCTAGTTTAATTAATAGATTAAACCACTAAGTATTTTAAATGTCTAAAATACACCCTTATACTATTATAATATTAAAAGTTTAATATATTATGTGTATAAGAGCAAGTCGTCTTACCATTAGTAGGCCTCATTCACGAAGCCGGTCTATTAGGGGGGTATAAGGTTAATGCCTATAAAATGGCAGTTTAATGGGTGTCCACTCTCACTCACCGCTTCCTTGACCGGTGGAAGGTCGTTAGCCGAACAGGTAGGAGAAGGACTATAATTCTCCCTTCATTATAAGTATAATGATAAATACTAAGTAACTAAACACTTATAAATTCCCAATATTAGTTACTTAGGAAAATGTGAATAAAGTGCTAGTCCATGAAATTACACTTTGCACTTTGTTTAAGCTATTAGTGGGGCGTGTGTGGTTAACCGGCACACTAACCTGGACTTAACAAGGTAGGCAAAGGGTAACTTAATGTTTATCATAGTATCGTTGGAGCGTGTGTGATTAACCGGCACATCGATTGAGGGGTAAATATTAAGGGTACCAAGTATATTTGCATGGTTACTTCACACCTTGTTTTGTGATCCTCGGCATCCCAGTCACAAAACCTGAAGGGCACACAAGAGATTGAAACATGCCATTGAAAAGTTCAATGAATCTCAAAGAATCTAGGAGTTTCAAAACCAATTAAAACGTAATAATACATTTCGTTTATCTTGGTGGAAATTGGTGAATCATCATTCACCTAGCTTCAAATATTTTATAGCTTGGATTACGACATCCCTCTTCCAAGTTATAAAATAGTTTGTTGGGTCCTAGCCTTAATATATCATATTGGGTGTTATATTAAGGACTTAAATCAACTTTACGTGAATTTCTCCCATTGTTGATGTCTGGTTTAGACAACAATGATCTTCCCAAACCAAGCTTTCCTAATGAATATGACTTCCCGAGTTTGGCTCATGGAAGTCATACTTCTCTTCCTCCACCTCCTCCAATTATTCTCCCTAACCCACAAGTCCAAGGTCACTCAAGCCCTAATGGCAAGCAAGGTCTATGTGTGATCACATCTTAGAGATGAAGTCACATATTGACAAGCGGGGAGAGTTGGGTGTCAAAGTCTTGAGAAAGTTGGATGTTCAATCAGTTTCTAAGTCACATAGTGAGTTCCTTTGGGACTACTATGAAACAGACTATGACATGGACCTTAATGATCATACCTATTTGCTTGGTGCTGCTGAATCAGCAATGATTTGGAATGATAGTAAAGCAAATTTGATTAGAAGATCAACTTCCCAAAAACTTTATGGACAGTGACAATGGTGACACTGGAAATCCAGAAAAAGCATTCTCTTCCCAATGGAAAGGGATTGGTCATAGTCAACCCGATTGACCAAATGGTAAAGAGAAAGGCTAAGTCTGAGATAGTCCCATTACCAAAGGGTCCATATGTTTATTTTGCCAAAGGAAGGGTCGTTGATTGCAAAGCTGCCAAATTTACCTAAGGATGTTAAAGTCAATAAGTTTGACTCTACATCAGGTAGAGCCCATTATCTAATTCTGTTAAGTTCTATTCTGAGATCCTCATTACATGATGTGACTGGGTCACATGTTGATGTTTTAAGAATCAAAGAATAGAGAGAAATCTTAAAGGAAGTATATGCTGATTCTGATCGCGAAGGTGGATTTCGATCGCATCAGAATTTTGAGCAGTTGCTTAAGAAGTTATGATATATTGCTAAGGAATAGATAACAACAATTTTCCATGTGGATTGTAAGGATAAGTTTTTCCGCAAAGTTTTAAAATAAAAGAAAATTGTTTAATTTTATTTATTTTAAATATCCTTACAATGGCATTTGTGGAAAATTGTTGCTTATATGATTCCACTGACAGCAATATTGGAAAATGGATTTGATTCTTTCATTTGTGGTAGTGTCTAAATTTACCAAATCAGGAAAGTTCCTCATCACCCAAGTTTCAATTGGACCGAAACTTGGAATCATGCAAGTTGAATAGTATGATGAATGAGAACTTTCAGGCATTGGAAAATCAAGACTAATTACTTGTTCACATGGATGTGTGAGTCAAGTGAAGGACTAAAGGGATCGAGTACACATTCTTGTGCACTGGTCATGTCCACCACAAAGCTCGTTAAGACTATTTGATTTACTAAAGTTTAGTAAATATGGTTATACTTACAAGTTTAAGTATAATTCTGAAACATTGGAAAAGTCTCAATGTATGGCAGAACGAATGGGAAGAATAAAATTAGGCAGAAAGAAAAAAGTTTCTCAAATCTGAAAAGATGGGAGAGTACTTTAGTATCATGTTTTTGATCATCTTAATGATTTAGAAATCATATCACAATTAGTCCTCTAAAGGTCATCTTAGTGCATTCTTATGACTAAGAAGAGGAGTCATGAATTGTTGAAATGGTTAGATCAGGAAGATGAGTCATACTTCGTTCCAAAACAATTCTTAGAGTCATACTCACAGATTGTAACTTGAGTGATATATCTTAAAGAAAGGTTTAAAACACTTGTCAAATCTAAGAGTAAAAGTGTCCTACTCTTGTACATTTGAAATTGGTAAGTTGTGATGTTTTGGATAAAACAAAGACCAACTAAGGCCAATTGTGTGAAGTGTTTGTCTTGATAAAGAATCTGTACTATCTCTTGAATATTTGGCAAGATAGTCTTATATGTCAAGAGGATAGTGGGAGTCTTAAAGATCCTAAAAAGAATTTCAAGAACTAATCAAGAATAAAACCTGAGGTTCTTCACTAGCACACAACTTGAGGTTTATAACCTATCGTGTTGACATATTCTGTGCCCATCCCAGTTAAAGTTGGCTTTGCATAGGAGTTCTGAAAGTTCTCAATTGGTTGCATAACAACTTGGAAGCAATGACAGGCCCTGTACTGCCAGGTGGCAATAAGTTAAGATTGTATAAGTTCAGTCCATATGAGTTTGGATTTGTCATTATCCTTGTCTTGTGACTATGGTTTTGATGATTCACATGGATAAGAACACATACACCATAAAATCTAAGGGTCATAAGGTTTCTCTCCGATTCATGAAAACGATGGTGAGGAAACACTTCCACCAAGTAGATTTGAAGCAGATGGAAAAAGGTCTAAACAATTGAGACTATGATTACGGCATCCCTTTTCATAGTTCTGAAATTGTTTAGACACACATGCATGCTATCTAAGGAAAGGTGTATGATTTTGATAAAGTTTTATCAAAGCATCTCGTATCAGAAATCTGAACTTTGGTAAGAAAGTCAATAAAGTATTGATTTCTAGAAGTCCAGCTGATTTCTGAGTACATGTCAAAGCTAGTGGGATCATAAGTGTTATGCTAATAATCATCATGTTAGTGGGAGCATGATAATTATTGTTAGTGTTGCAAGTTAGCAATGTTAATTATAGAAAACAAAAGTTTCAATTCGTGAGGCTGCAGGGATTGAAAAAGTTGTTTTGCTATAATTAAGGGAAAGGATATACTTCATTTCAGTTCTAAAGGCTTAGATTGAGACCTTAATCATCTTTAGGCAAGAATATATATATGAATTTCATGTTGGATTGGTTCAAATTAAGGAAATTCTATATATTGCGTTCTCAAAATTCGATTATGATTACGACATCCCTCTTCATAGTCAAATTTTGAAAACATGGCAAATAAAAATATTGTAGCAAAAGACTGGTCTAGAATCATGTCTTTATGTGAGACATCATGAATCGTGTACCATTTGCTTTGGGTACAGGATCGATTGCATGTGCTATAATATTTGTCATTTCTAAATTTTTCCAAATGCCCAGAGGCATTACGAAGGGAAAAGGTCTAGAATTGGATATGACTAAAATGATTAAGCAATTGTCGAGGACAATCTGAGGTTTACCAAAGATTGGTTGCTCAGGGACAGTTGGAAGTATAGTGCTAATTTTGGAAGGTCCATATTGACATATTATGAAAAGAGGCATCTCTTATTCAGAAGTGATAGTCAAAATGAGAATATGGAGTTGTCTCCATAGGTGGAAGTTATCTGTGTAAGATTATAAAACTTAATGCAAGAAGCATGTCCAAAGCAATGTACTTTGAATATGAGACTTAGTTTCCATGGAGTTGATCTCCATTGGAATACCTTATAATGACTGTTGACAAGTCTTTGTGACTTTGTACATATTCATTACAGGAGGGTCAGTGCATATAAGTTTAAAATCTAAACAGATTTCGATAAATGATAGGAATTTGAAATTCTCACATTTTTCGATAAGGATTTGGGAGTGTGAAATTAGAACGATTGAAATTATGTTCAATTGGTTTATTTCACAAAGTAAGGATCATAGACAAACATAGAGTGCATACTTGGTGTATGGCAAAGCTATTGTTTAAGAAAAACATAGTGTACATGCTTGGAGCATGGGACAACTAGTGTTTTTAATTCAAGTATAAAGTTGATAAAACCGAAACAACGAATAATGAGTAATCAGTATGGTGATAAATAAAAGTGTTTATTTATATTCATAGGGTTTGATACCATATTTGATTCATTTATTCTTGTGTTTCACTTTGCATGTTTTGACTTCCAGAATAACTAAGTCGCTCTTCCTGAATGATTAAGTTATTCAAACCATCCACAGTCGGTCATATGTTGGAAGTAGATATGAATCAAGACTGTCATGGGTTGGTTTGTAGAGGTCTAAGTTGGTGGACAAAGTGGTGCTACAACACTCATGAGTGCTCATAAGTTCTGAGTATTGGATTCAACCCGCGCTCATTTGAATCACTTCATGGATTTTATCACGAGTGATCATAAGATGATAATATCTTATATTCTTCAAACCTAGAGATATGAGTTGTTACTGTGAGTTGGTTATACATTGATTGCACGAAAACACATTTGGTAACTCGATGTTATAAAACGTGCCTTTGTGTATGATTCAACAAGTAGTAGAATAAGCCATATGAGTCGAAGTTTATCCATTCCTTTTACCTTCGGGATAAAAGCGATATCTGTGGGCCCCTCGATGATTTAGCGATGACAAATGTGAGTGCTTGGCTAAGCCAGGACTGATTTGATTTGTTCAATCAGTCAGTCATCATAAATCGAAAATCGGGAAACAACAAATGGACAGAGAGAATGATTATAGTCCATGTGTCAGTCCATATGATATCTAGAATGGAGGAATATATGATCCCTTATCTAATGGACAAGTCATTGACAAGGTCAGAGTTCGACAGCGGCTTTAAGAGTTACGATTGCCAGTTAGGTTTTGAAGTCATACTCAATAATAGTTTTAGACTTATCCAAGTGGGAGACTGTTGGATTAATGTCTATGTCCATAACTATATTTGGTATGTACTTGACCCGACCCGGCATGGTCTATTTGGGTTGCACTTCACCGGCACAATTTATATGGATAGTCTTTTGAGAATAGTATATTTATGATTTATATTAATATATTATATGTTCTAATATATTAATATGGCATCATATTATTTAATTAGTATTGATCAAGAATTAATTTAGAATTAATTAAGTGATCAAAAAGAACTAATTAAATATGGACTCTTATATATATGGAATGGGCCAAGTTCATTTACGTTGGGCTAAGCTTTCATGGATGGTCCATGGAGCTTTTAACCCATGGATCCTATGTAAATGGAAGGTCATGGGTATTAAGGTTTACATGGATGTAACCCTAATCATCCATAATATATAAAAGGGTAATTGGCTCACAAAATTGGCATAAGTGGGTGAAAATAAGAGTGGGCCGATTTTAGTGTGCATACATATTCTCTCAAGTTCTTCCAAGGTGTTTTGGTGATTTGTGATTCCATTTGAGGCTTCCACACTATTGGGGCTAAGCTCTTAAAGCTTGAAGACGCCAAGCTACATCAAAAGGTATGTCATCTAACTAGAACTTTGTAGTATAGGTGCTTCATAATATGCTAGTTAGGATGAAACCTTGGAATAGTTAATATTTGCATGTATAATAGAGAAAACATAGATCCAAGGTTTATAGGGTTGCATGTACACCATAGGAGTGTTAGAATGCTCAAAACCCAACAGTGGTATCAGAGCCATGGGTTGTTTTCTGTTATATTGATGCAAATGTTTTATTTTCAAGTTGAATAAAAAGGAAAAAAAAACATGACGTTTGTCAAATTTTAAGATAATTACTTGTTTTGTGAAAAACGGATTATTTGTAAAATTTGAATCATTTGTTATATGAGTTGAATTAGGTCAAATTTAGTAAAATATAAAATGATATGATTATTTTATTAGTTTTAAAAGTTTGATCTAAATGTTTTAAGGAGTTACATATTTTGTCATAAAATTTTGGAGCTCAAAAGTTTTTTTTTAAAGTTGTGATCTTAAGGGTTTTTGAAACTTCCATAAGTTATGGATATGAAAGTTTTTTTTAAAAAAAAAAATTGATTCAAAGTTTTTATGGAGTTACAAAATTTGGTGTTAATGTTTTAAAGAATTCCATAACTTGTTCTTAAGTTATGGAGCATGGAAAGTTTCATCATAAAACACCATTAATTCCATAAGTTATGGAATCAAAAGGTTTTCAAGAATTACAAAACTTGCCCTCAAGTTTTGGAATTTGAGAAAAAAATTTTATGAAAAAAAGATTTGAATTCTAAAACTCTTGGGTTCATAACTTAAACAATTAATTAAATGGTTTTAATTTTGAGTTTAATAATTGGAATTATGATGTTTTGTTGAATAGTTCAAATTAACTCTTATGAACTTTATTAATAGTTAATTAAAGCGTTTAATTAAAAGAGTATTATTAATCCATAAATATATGGTTTGAGTTTAATTAAATTAAAAGTCTAGTTTAATTAATAGATTAAACCACCAAGTATTTTAAATGTCTAAAATACACCCTTATACTATTATAATATTAAAAGTTTAATATATTATGTGTATAAGAGCAAGTCGTCTTACCATTAGTAGGCCTCATTCACGAAGCCGGTCTATTAGGGGGGTATAAGGTTACTGCCTATAAAATGACAGTTTAATGGGTGTCCACTCTCACTCACCGCTTCCTTGACCGGTGGAAGGTCGTTAGCCGAACAAGTAGGACAAGGACTATAATTCTCCCTTCATTATAAGTATAATGATAAATACTAAGTAACTAAACACTTATAAATTCCCAATATTAGTTACTTAGGAAAATGTGAATAAAGTGCTAATCCATGAAATTACACTTTGCACTTTGTTTAAGCTGTTAGTGGAGCGTGTGTGGTTAACCGGCACACTAACCTGGACTTAACAAGGTAGGCAAAGGGTAACTTAATGTTTATCATAGTATCATTGGAGCGTGTGTGGTTAACCGGCACATCGATTGAGGGGTAAATATTAAGGGTACCAAGTATATTTGCATGGTCACTTCACACCTTGTTTTGTGATCCTCGGCATCCCAGTCACAAAACCTGAAGGGCACACTCGAGATTGAAACATGCCATTCAAAAGTTCAATGAATCTCAAAAGAATCTAGGAGTTTCAAAACCAATTAAAACCTAATAATACATTTCGTTTATCTTGGTGGAAATTGGTGAATCGTCATTCACCTAGCTTCAAATATTTTATAGCTTGGATTACGACATCCCTCTTCCAAGTTATAAAATAGTTTGTTGGGTCCTAGCCTTAATATATCATATTGGGTGTTATATTAAGGACTTAAATCAACTTTACGTGAATTTCTCCCATTGTTGATGTCTGGTTTAGACAACAATGATCTTCCCAAACCAAGCTTTCCTAATGAATATGACTTCCCGAGTTTGGCTCATGGAAGTCATACTTCTCTTCCTCCACCTCCTCCAATTATTCTCCCTAACCCACAAGTTCAAGGTCACTCAAGCCCTAATGGTAAGCAAGGTCTATGTGTGATCACATCTTAGAGATGAAGTCACATATTGACAAGCCGGGAGAGTTGGGTGTCAAAGTCTTGATAAAGTTGGATGTTCAATCACTTTCTAATTCACATAGTGATTTCCTTCAGGACTACTGTGAAACAAACTATGACATGAACCTTAATGATCATATCTATTTGCTTGGTGCTGCTGAATCAGAAATGATTTGGAACAATAGTAAAGCAAATTTGATTAGAAGATCAACTTCCCAAAAACTTTATGGACAGTGACAATGGTGACACTGGAAATCCAGAAAAAGCATTCTCTTCCCAATGGAAAGGGATTGGCCATAGTCAACCCGGTTGAACAAATGGTAAAGAGAAAGGCTAAGTCTGAGATAGTCCCATTACCAAAGGGTCCATATGTTTATTTTGCCAAAGGAAGGGGCGTTGATTGCAAAGCTGCCAAATTTACCTAAGGATGTTAAAGTTAATAAGTTTGACTCTACATCAGGTAGAGCCCATTGTCTAATTCTATTAAGTTCTATTCTGAGATCCTCATTACATGATGTGACTGGGTCACATGTTGATGTTTTAAGAATCAAATAATAGAGAGAAATCTTAAAGGAAGTATATGTTGATTCTGATCCCGAAGGTGGATTTCGATCACATCAGAATTTTGAGCAGTTGCTTAAGAAGTTATGATATATTGCTAAGGAATAGATAACAACAATTTTCCATGTGGATTGTAAGGATAAGTTTTTCCGCAAAGTTTTAAAATAAAATAAAATTGTTTAATTTTATTTATTTTAAGTATCCTTACAATGGCATTTGTGGAAAATTGTTGCTTATATGATTCCACTGACATCAATATTGGAAAATGGATTTGATTCATTCATTTGTGGTAGTGTCTAAATTTACCAAATCAGGAAAGTTCCTCATCACCCAAGTTTCAATTGGACCGAAACTTGGAATCATGCAAGTTGAATAGTATGATGAATGAGAACTTTCAAGCATTGGAAAATCAAGACTAATTACTTGTTCACATGGATGTGTGAGTCAAGTGAAGGACTAAAGGGATCGAGTACACATTCTTGTGCACTGGTCATGTCCACCACAAAGCTCGTTAAGACTATTTGATTTACTAAAGTTTAGTAAATATGGTTATACTTACAAGTTTAAGTATAATTTTGAAACATTGGAAAAGTCTCAATGTATGGCAGAACGAATGGGAAGAATAAAATTCGGCAGAAAGAAAAAAGTTTCTCAAATCTGAAAAGATGGGAGAGTACTTTAGTATCATGTTTGTGATCATCTTAATGATTTAGAAATCATATCACAATTAGTCCTCTAAAGGTCATCTTAGTGCATTCTTATGACTAAGAAGAGGAGTCATGAATTGTTGAAATGGTTAGATCAGGAAGATGAGTCATACTTCGTTCCAAAACAATTCTTAGAGTCATACTCCAAGATTGTAACTTGAGTGACATATCTTAAAGAAAGGTTTAAAACACTTCTCAAATGTAAGAGTAAAAGTGTCCTACTCTTGTACAGTTGAAATTGGTAAGTTGTGATGTTTTGGATAAAACAAAGACCAACTAAGGCCAATTGTGTGAAGTGTTTGTCTTGATAAAGAATCTGCACTATCTCTTGAATATTTGGCAAGATAGTCTTATATGTCAAGAGGATAGTGGGAGTCTTAAAGATCCTAAAAAGAATTTGAAGAACTAATCAAGAATAAAACCTGAGGTTCTTCACTAGCACACGACTTCAGGTTTATAACCTATCGTGTTGACATATTCTGTGCCCATCCCAGTTAAAGTTGGCTTTGCATAGGAGTTCTGAAAGTTCTCAATTGGTTGCATAACAACTTGGAAGCAATGACAGGCCCTGTACTGCCAGGTGGCAATAAGTTAAGATTGTATAAGTTCAGTCCATATGAGTTTGGATTTGTCATTATCCTTGTCTTGTGACTATGGTTTTGATGATTCACATGGATAAGAACACATACACCATAAAATCTAAGGGTTATAAGGTTTCTCTCCGATTCATGAAAACGATGGTGAGGAAACACTTCCACCAAGTAGATTTGAAGCAGATGGAAAAAGGTCTAAACAATTGAGACTATGATTACGGCATCCCTTTTCATAGTTCTGAAACTGTTTAGACACACATGCATGCTATCTAAGGAAAGGTGTATGATTTTGATAAAGTTTTATCAAAGCATCTCGTATCAGAAATCTGAACTTTGGTAAGGAAGTCAATAAAGTATTGATTTCTAGAAGTCCAGCTGATTTCTGAGTACATGTCAAAGCTAGTAGGATCATAAGTGTTATGCTAATAATCATCATGTTAGTGGGAGCATGATAATTATTGTTAGTGTTGCAAGTTAGCAATGTTAATTATAGAAAACAAAAGTTTCAATTCGTGAGGCTGCAGGGATTGACAAAGTTGTTTTGCTATAATTAAGGGAAAGGATATACTTCATTTCAGTTCTAAAGGCTTAGATTGAGACCTTAATCATCTTTAGGCAAGAATATATATATGAATTTCATGTTGGATTGGTTTAAATTAACGAAATTCTATATACTGCGTTCTCAAAATTCGATTATGATTACGACATCCCTCTTCATAGTCAAATTTTGAAAACATGGCAAATAAAAATATTGTAGCAAAAGACTGGTCTAGAATCATGTCTTTATGTGAGACATCATGAATCGTGTACCATTTGCTTTGGGTACATGATCGATTGCATGTGCTATAATATTTGTCATTTCTAAATTTTTCCAAATGCCCAGAGGCGTTAAGAAGGGAAAAGGTCTAGAATTGGATATGACTAAAATGATTAAGCAATTGTCGAGGACAATCTGAGGTTTACCAAAGATTGGTTGCTCAGGGACAGTTGGAAGTATAGTGCTAATTTTGGAAGGTCCATATTGACATATTATGAAAAGAGGCATCTCTTATTCAGAAGTGATAGTCAAAATGAGAATATGGAGTTGTCTCCATAGGTGGAAGTTATCTGTGTAAGATTATAAAACTTAATGCAAGAAGCATGTCCAAAGCAATGTACTTTGAATATGAGACTTAGTTTCCATGGAGTTGATCTCCATTGGAATACCTTATAATGACTGTTGACAAGACTTTGTGACTTTGTACATATTCATTACAGGAGGGTCAGTGCATATAAGTTTAAAATCTAAACAGATTTCGATAAATGATAGGAATTTGAAATTCTCACATTTTTCGATAAGGATTTGGGAGTGTGAAATTAGAATGATTGAAATTATGTTCAATTGGTTTATTTCACAAAGTAAGGATCATAGACAAACATAGAGTGCATACTTGGTGTATGGCAAAGCTATTGTTTAAGAAAAACATAGTGTACATGCTTGGAGCATGGGACAACTAGTGTTTTTAATTCAAGTATAAAGTTGATAAAACCGAAACAATGAATAATGAGTAATCAGTATGGTGATAAATAAAAGTGTTTATTTATATTCATAGGGTTTGATACCATATTTGATTCATTTATTCTTGTGTTTCACTTTGCATGTTTTGACTTCCAGAATAACTAAGTCGCTCTTCCTGAATGATTAAGTTATTCAAACCATCCACAGTCGGTCATATGTTGGAAGTAGATATGAATCAAGACTGTCATGGGTTGGTTTGTAGAGGTCTAAGTTGGTGGACAAAGTGGTGCTACAACACTCATGAGTGCTCATAAGTTCTGAGTATTGGATTCAACCCGCGCTCATTTAAATCACTTCATGGATTTTATCACGAGTGTGTTGGGTTTTGAGCATTCTAACACTCCTAAGTGTACATGCAACCCTAAATACCTTGGATCTATGGTTTCTCTATTATACATGCAAATATGATTATCCAAGGTATTATCCTAACTAGCATACCAAAACATTGATACTAGGATAATAAAATAGATAGAATACGTACCTTGTTGTTGTTGCTTGACTCCATGAAGCTTGAGAGCCTAGTGCCCCAAGTGTGACACCTCAAATGGTTCACACAACATCATGAACTCTTGGAATAACCATGAGAAGAAGACATACATGTTCAAATCGGCTAGCCCTCAAAATATGTATCACTGGTGCCCATTTCTTGAACTAAAGGGGTTCTTATATAGTGTGGCTATTAGGGTTACACCATGTAACTCATGACTTTGCCCATTCCTTATGCTCCATGGGTTTTAACCTCCATGGAGTATCTATGGATCACCACATGGGCTAAACCCAACATAAAGGAATCTTGGATCATAAGCCCACATATATAAGAATGAATGATTTACATAATCAATCCCCATATATTTAATTAGTCTCTTTTTGATCACTAAATTAAGTCCAAATTAATTCTTGATCAATACTAATTAAATAACATGATTTCATATTAATATATTAGAACTTATAATATATTAATATGTCACAAAATGTCTTTTCCTCATAAATGGTCTATCCAAATGTTCCGATGCCATGCAACCCAAATGGACCATGCCGAGTCGGATCAAGTACATACCAATTATAGTTATGGACTTAGACACTAATCCAACAGTCTCCCAATTGGATAAGTCTAAAACTATTATTGCGTATGACTTCAGGAACCAACTGGCAATCGTCGCTCTCAAAAGCCGTTGTCGAACTCTGACCTTGTAGATGAACTCTGACCTTTGTCAATGACTTGTCCATTAGATAAGGGATCATATATTCCTCCATTCTAGATATCATATGGATTGAGACATGGATTATAATCATTCTCTCTGTCCATTTGTTGTTTCCCGATTTCCGATTTATGACGATCGACTAATTGAACAAATCAAATCAGTCCAGGCCCGGCCGAGCACTTACATTTGTCATCACCAAATCATCGAGGGGCCCACAGATATCGCTTTTATCCCGAAGGTAAAAGGAATGGATAAACTTCGACTCATATGGTTTGTTCTACTACTTGTTGAATCATACACAAAGGCACGTTTTATAACACCGAGTTACCCAATGCGTTTTCGTGCAATCAATGTACAACCAACTCATAGTAACAACTCATATCTCTAGGTTTGAAGAATATAAGATATTATCGTCTCATGATCACTCGTGATAAAATCCATGAAGTGATTCCAATGAGCGCGGGTTGAATCCAATACTCAGAACTTATGAGCACTCATGAGTGTTGTAGCCCCTTGTCCAACATCTTAGACCTCTACAAGCCAACCCATGACAGTCTTGATTCATATCTACTTCCAACATATGACCGACTGTGGATAGTTTGAATAACTTAGTCAATCAGGAAGAACGACCTAGTTATTCTGGAAGTCGAAACATGCAAAATGAAACACAATAATAATAGAATCTAATATGGTATCAAAACCTATGAACATAAATAAAACACCTTTTATTTATCACCATATGATTACACATTATTCATTGTATACTGTTTCAGCTATCAACTTTATTCTTCAATTTAAAACAATAGTTGTCCCATGCTCCAACCATGTACACTATGTTTTCTAAACACTAGTCATGCCATACACCAAGTATGCATACTATGTTTGTCTATGATCTTCACTTTGTGAATTAGATCAATTGAACATAACTCCAACGATCCTCTTTCACAGTCCCAAATCCTTACTGCAAATGCGAGAATTCCAAATTCATGCCATTTACTGAAATCTGTTAGATTCTAAACTTATATGCATTGATCCTCCTGTAATGATTATGCACCGAGTCAGAAAGACTTGACAACAACCATTACAGAGCATTCCAAAGGAGATCAGCTCCTTGGAAATATCCTTCTTGCATTAAGTTTCCTAATCTTACACAGATTGAATAATTTCCAACTTTGAAACATTTCCATATTCCATTTTGACTATCACTTCTGAACAAGAGTTGCCTCCTTACAGATTATGTCAATATGGTCCTTCCAGAATTAACACTATACTTCCAACTGTCCTTGAGCAACCAATCTTTGGTAAACCTTAGATTGTCCTCGACAATTTCTTAATCCTTTTAGTCATATCCAGTTCTAGACCTTTTCCCTTCTTAATGCCCCAGGCATTTGGAAAATTTTTAGAAAGGATAAATATAGCACATGTAATCGATCCTATATCCGAAGCATATGGGACACGAGTCATGATGTCTCACATAAAGACTAAACCAGTCTTTTGCTATAACATTTCCATTTCTATTTGCCAAGTTCTCATAATTCAGATTATGAAAAGGGATGCCGTAATCATAATCGAATTTTAGAACGCAAATAATGGACCCATATATAGAATTTCCTTATGTTGAGTCATTCCAACATGAAATTCATATATATATATATCCTTGACTAAATACGACTTAAAACCTCAATCTAAGCTTTTAGAATTGAAATGAAGTATAATTTTCTCTCCCTTAATTATAGCAAAAAAACTTTTTCAACCCCTGCAGCCTCACGAATTGAAACTTTTGTTTTCTATAATTAACATTGCTAACTTGCAATCTTTATCATAATTATCATGCTCCCACTAACATGATGATTATTAGCATAACACTCATGCTCCCACTAGCTTTGACATGTAATCAGAAATCAGCTGGACTTCTAGAAATCAATACTTTATTGACTTTCTTACCAAAGTTCAGATTTCTGATACTAGATTGCTTTGATAAAACTTTATCAATATCATACACCTTATCTTAGATAGCTCACATGTGTGTCTAAACAATTTTAAGAACTATGAAAAGGGATGCCGTAATCATAGTCTCGATTGTTTAGACCTTTACCACTTCTCACAAGTCCATGTTAGTGTGCTGGTTAACCACACACGCTCCACTAACGACTTTGAGAATGCAAATATCACAATTGCTATCTAGCTAAAATCTACTTAGTGAAAGTGTTTCCTCACCATCATTTTCATGAATCGGAGAGAAACCTTATGACACTTAGATTTAATGGTGTATGTGTTCTTATCCATGTGAATTGTCAAAACCATAGTCACAAGACAAGGATAATGACAAATTCAAACTCATATGGACTGAACTCAATCTTAATTTCTTGCCATGTGGCAGCTCAAGGGTCTGCCATTGCTTCCAAGTTGTTGTGCAACCAATTGAGAACTCTAAGAACTCATATGAAAAGCCAACTATAATTGGAATGGACACAGAAATAGTCAACACGATAGGTTATAAACCTCAAGTCGTGCGCTAGTGAAGAACTTTAGGTTTTACTCTTTATTAGTTCTTGAGACTTTCAAGACCTTTTAAGATTCCCACTGTCCTCTTGACATATAAGACTCTCTTGTCAAATATTCAAGAGATAGTGTGGATTCTAATCAAGACAAACACTTCACACAATTGGCCTTAGTTGGTCTTTGTTTTATCCAAAAACATCACAACTTACCAATTTCAAATGTACAAGAGTAGAAACCTTCTACTCTTACATTTGACAAGTGTTTTTAAACCTTCTTTAAGACATGTCACTCAAGTTACAATCTTGGAGTATGACTCTAAGAATTGTTTTGGAATGAAATATGACTCATCTTCTTGATTTAACCACTTCAACAATTCATAACTCCTCTTCTTAGCTACCAGAATGCACTTAGAGGATGAATTGTGATAAGGTCTCTTATTCATTAAGATGATTATATAACATGATACTAAAGTACTCTCCCATCTTTTCAGATTTGAGAAACTTTTATCTTTCTGCCTAAGTTGATTCTTCTTATTCGCTCTGCCATACATTGAAACCTTTTCCAATGTCTCAGAATTACACTTAAGCTTGTAAGTATAACCATATTTACTGAATTTTAGTAAATAATGACGAATAGACTTAACGATTGTTTGTGGTGGGCTTGATCAGTGCACAAGAATGTGTACTCGATCCTTTACTTGACTCACACATCCATGTGAACAAGTAGTTAGTCTTAATTTTTCCAATGCTTGAAAGTTCTTATTCATCATGCTATACAACTTGCATGATTCCAAGTTTCTATCCAACTGAAACTTAGGTGATGAGAATCTTTCCTTATTTGGTAAATTTAGACACTACCACAAATGAAAGAATCAAATTCATATTTCCACTCTTGCTCTTAATGGAATCTTATAAGCAACAAAAGTTTTCACAAATGCCATTGTAAGGATATTTTAAAATAAATAAAATAAAAAAAAATTTCTTTTATTTTAAAACTTTGCAGAAAAACTATCCTTACAATGCAAAAGCACATGAAAACTTTGTTGTTATTTATTCCTAAGCAATATATCATAACTCTTAAGAAGTAGCTCAAGAATCCGATCTTCAAACTATGCGATAGAAATCCATCTATGCCATCAGATTCAGCATATTCTTTCTTTAAGTTTCTTCACTTTTTTCTTTGATTCTTAAAACATCAACATGTGACCCAGTCACATCATGTATCAAGAATCTCAGAATAGAAACTTAGTAGAGTTAGATAGTGGACTTTACCTGAAGTAGAGTCAAACTTATTGACTTTAACATCCTTAGGTAAATTTGGCAGCTTCGCAACCAATGCCCCTTTCTTTAACAATAGACCTTTGATAATGGGACTATCTCAGACTTAGCCGTTCTCTTTACCATTTGGTCAACCGAGTTGACTATGGCCGATCCCTTTCCATTGGGAAGAGAGAGCTTTACTGGATATCCAATGTCATCATTGTCAATGTCCATAAAGTTTTAGGAAGTTGATCTTAGCAAATAGATAAGATCATTAAGGGTCTTGTCATAGTCTGTTTCATAGGAGTCCCAAAGGAACTCACTATGTGATTTAGAAAATAGTAGAGTCACCAAATTTCTCAAGACTTTGACACATAACTCTCCCGGCTTGTCAATATCTGACTACATCTCCAAGATGTGATCACACATAGACCTTTGCTTGCCAATAGGGCTTGAGTGACCTTAAACTTTTCAGGAACTTGTTGGTTAGGGAGAATAATTGGAGGAGGTGAAAGAAGTATGATTTCCATGGGACATCATCTTCATTTTAGGAAAACTTGTTTCAAGAGATTTGGGAAGATCATCTTTTGGGAGATATTCAAGAGAGTTGATTTAAAGTCCTTAATATAACACCTAATATGAAATATTAAGGCTAGGACCCAACAACCTATTTATAATTGGAAGAGGGATGCCGTAATCCAAGTTATAAAATAGTTGAAGGTAGGTAAATGACGATTTACCAATTTCCACCATGAAAAACTAAATAAAATTAAGTTTTAATTGGATTTGAAACTCCTAGATCTTTTGAGATACATTGAACTTTCAATGGCATGTTTGAATCTCGATTGTGCCCTCTCAAGTTTGTGACTGGGATGCCGAGGATCACAAACAAGGTGTGAATAATCATGCAAATTGACTTGGTACCGTTAACTTTATCACCTAATCGATGTGCCGGTTAACCACACACGCTCCACCGATCTATAATAGAGTCAAGTTACCCTTTGCCACTCTTACTAGTCCTTATTAGTGTGCCGGTTAACCACACACGCTCCATTAATGACTTGGTAAGGTACAAAGTGTAATTTCATGGGTTAGCACCTTTTCACATTTTCCTAAGTAACTAAGATTGGGAATGTATAAGTGTTTAGTTACTTAGTATTTATCATTAATACTTTTAATGAAGGGAGAATTATAGTCCTTTCCTACCCGTTCGGCTAACGACCCTCCACCAGTCAAGGAAGCGGTGGGTGAGAGTGGACACCCATTAAACTACCATTTTATAGGCAGTAACCTTATACCCCCCTTATAGACCGGCTTCGTGAATGAGGCCTACTAACGGTAAGATTGACTTTATCTTATACATATCTATATAATTAAAATTATAATAATAGTATAAGGGTTTGAATTTTAACTTTTAAAATTCTAAGGGCTAACTTGGAATTAAAGTATTCACAAGTGAAACTTTTCAAATTCCAAAACTTGAGGGCAAGTTTTGAAACTATTCAAAACTAATTAATTCCATAACTTATGTGTTTAAATTAGTTTTAATTAAAAAACTCTTCAAGTTCCATAACTTGAGGACAAGTTATGGAAGACTTTAAACTAATAAAAGAATGTAACTTTTCTTTATTTTGTAACTTATGGAATTAATTAAGGTTACACATTTTATTACTTAATGAAGTGACTCTTGAACCTCCATAACTTGAGGACAAGACTCTTCATTTTTGTAACCATTGCCAACTTTTATGAGTTTTATGAAACTTAAATGTGACTTTTCATATAACTTGAGGACAAGTTACAAAAACACATTTTAGAATCAAATCTTAGATTAAAATGGATTGAAAACACATAATCAATTAACTTTTCTATTAATCTAAGCAACTCATAAGAACAAGATAATTCAAATCAAACTTTTTCATGTAATTAGCCTAATCACTAAACTAATACAAAACATGAATCTATTGACAATTATCTTTGAAATTGGATTAGTATGAACATTACCACATCAAAAACAAGTTTATAAGTTCAAAAACATCTTAGGGTAATGTTTCTAGTCCATTTCTAGCCAAAAAACTCGAAAATATGCTGTCTGGGGCTCCTACTCGTCGAGTGTATCAACCTACTCGCCGAGTAGGATGATTTTCTTCATGGACTCGGCGAGTTCATCAGTGGACTCGGCGAGTCCAATGCCCAGAATGCCCGAAATTCGACTTTTTCAACATTTTTCAGCAATTTGCATCAAGTATAATTGAAAACAAGCCTAGGCTCTGATACCACTGTTGGGTTTTGAGCATTCTAACACTCCTAAGTGTACATGCAACCCTAAATACCTTGGATCTATGTTTTCTCTATTATACATGCAAATATGATTATCCAAGGTATTATCCTAACTAGCATACCAAAACATTGATACTAGGATAATAAAATAGATAGAATACATACCTTGTTGTTGTTGCTTGACTCCATGAAGCTTGAGAGCCTAGTGCCCCAAGTGTGACACCTCAAATGGTTCACACAACATCATGAACTCTTGGAATAACCATGAGAAGAAGACATACATGTTCAAATCGGCTAGCCCTCAAAATATGTATCACTGGTGCCCATTTCTTGAACTAAAGGGGTTCTTAAATAGTGTGGCTATTAGGGTTACACCATGTAACTCATGACTTTATCCATTCCTTATGCTCCATGGGTTTTAACCTCCATGGAGTATCTATGGATCACCACATGGGTTAAACCCAACATAAAGGAATCTTGGATCATAAGCCCACATATATAAGAATGAATGATTTACATAATCAATCCCCATATATTTAATTAGTCTCTTTTTGATCACTAAATTAAGTCCAAATTAATTCTTGATCAATACTAATTAAATAACATGATTTCATATTAATATATTAGAATTTATAATATATTAATATGTCACAAAATGTCTTTTCCTCATAAACGGTCTATCCAAATGTTCCGATGCCATGAAACCCAAATGGACCATGCCGAGTCGGATCAAGTACATACCAATTATAGTTATGGACTTAGACACTAATCCAACAGAGTGATCATGAGACGATAATATCTTATATTCTTCAAACCTAGAGATATGAGTTGTTACTATGAGTTGGTTATACATTGATTGCACGAAAACGCATTTGGTAACTCGATGTTATAAAACGTGCCTTTGTGTATGATTCAACAAGTAGTAGAACAAGCCATATGAGTCGAAGTTTATCCATTCGTTTTACCTTCGGGATAAAAGCGATATTTATGGGCCCCTCGATGATTTAGCGATGACACATGTGAGTGCTTGACCAAGCCAGGACTGATTTGATTTGTTCAATCAGTCAGTCATCATAAATCGAAAATCGGGAAACAACAAATGGATAAAGAGAATTATTATAATCCATGTCTCAGTCCATATGATATCTAGAATGGAGGAATATATGATCCCTTATCTAATGGACAAGTCATTGACAAGGTCAGAGTTCGACAGCGGCTTTAAGAGCTACGATTTCCAGTTAGGTTTTGAAGTCATACTCAATAATAGTTTTAGACTTATCCAAGTGGGAGACTGTTGGATTAATGTCTAAGTCCATAACTATATTTGGTATGTACTTGACCCGACCCAGCATGGTCCATTTGGGTTGCACTTCACTGCATAATTTATATGGATAGTCTTTTGAGAATAGTATATTTATGATTTATATTAATATATAATAAGTTCTAATATATTAATATGGAATCATATTATTTAATTAGTATTGATCAAGAATTAATTTAGAATTAACTAAGTGATCAAAAAGAACTAATTAAATATGGACTCTTATATATATGGAATGGGCCAAGTTCATTTAGGTTGGGCTAAGCTTTCATGGATGGTCCATGGAGCTTTTAACCCATGGATCCTATGTAAATGAAAGGTCATGGGTATTAGGGTTTACATGGATGTAACCCTAATCCTCTATAATATATAAAGGGGTCCTTGGCTCACAAAATTGGCACAAGTGTGTGAAAATAAGAGTGGGCCGATTTTAGTGTGCATACATATTCTCTCAAGTTCTTCTAAGGTGTTTTGGTGATTTGTGATTCCATTTGAGGCTTCCACACTATTGGGGCTAAGCTCTTAAAGCTTGAAGACATCAAGCTACATCAAAAGGTATGTCATCTAACTAGAACTTTGTACTATAAGTGCTTAATAATATGCTAGTTAGGATGAAACCTTGGAATAGTTAATATTTGCATGTATAATAGAGAAAACATAGATCCAAGGTTTATAGGGTTGCATGTACACCATAGGAGTGTTAGAATGCTCAAAACCCAACAACTTCTTCATCAACTCCAAGTGTAAATGAACAAAATGATAGGTTGAAGAATTATGAGAAGAGATGCATGAGAGAGCTTCGTGGTGCTCTTCCTCCTATGGTGTATAATCATGTTCGCACTTGAAAAACTTCAAAAGTGCTCTGGAATACGATGAAGGAAAAGTAGCAGGGGAGCGAGAAGACCAAGATCAGCTCTGTCAAACAATGTCTAACTGAATTAAGAGAATTCAAGCAGAAAGATGGAGAAACGATTGAAATGTATTACGATCGTCTGAACGAGCTTATCTACAAGTGCACAAGGTATGGAAGCAAAATGACTAACATGGAATACAACATTACTTTTGTTATGGGTCTTCGTAAAGAATTGAGGAGTGTTAGTTTGATGATTAAGACACAACATGGCTTTGATTTTTCTACCTTGAATGATGTTTACAATCAGCTAAAAACTCATGAAACTGAAGTAAACGAAATGGCAGAAGAGTCAAGGATCACTCTGGGTGGTCCTTTAGCTCTAGTTTCGAAGGTCAGTGGTAGAGAAAGTGAGAAGGAAGTTGCTGAGAATGAAGGTTCTGATGAAGAAGGTGTAATTGTAAACTCAGACGATGAAGCTGTTGCATTTTACTCCAACAACAAGGTGAAGAAGTTCTACAAGAAGCCATTTAATGCGAAGATGAAGTCTGGTGAAACAAAGGGAAGTTTTTCTGGGAAAGTTAGTGAGGAGAAGAGGTATGAGAAGAAAAAGGTAAAGGCTGAGGATTCGAAACAAGAAAAGAAGTTGAAGGGTGATTCAGGGATAGATTGTCATTACTGTCATGGAGCAAACCACATGGCTAATGACTGTATGCTCAGAAAGAAAGAAGAAAAGAAGAATAAAGTGAAGGATGAAGCTTATTACTCTAAGAAGCTGGAGGAAGTCAAGAAAAAGACGAAAAATCTTTCACTTGTGGCTAGACGAGAAGACGAAGATGAGGGAAAGTATCAGATATGGTCATCAGGGTCTGATGACGAAGAAATGAGGAATCCGGCCCATGGGGCCATGTATGCAAGGTATGAGGATGTCGAAGAGGAAAATGTGATAGGCATATGCTTTTTTTCGAAGTCTGGAGATAATGCACCAATGACTGCAAAGGTACGTTCTCTACTTCAATCTTTTAGCATTCCTTCATCTGCATATGATTCTGTATTAACTGATTTTGATGCTTCTGTTACTTATGCGAATAATCTTGTTATTTCTGCTAGCAATGAAGCTAAGAAAGCTAGTACTCAGTTACTAGAAACTCAAAGAATCTTGGAAACAAAGAAGACTAAGATAGATTGTTTATAGTTGCAGATAACAAATATTATGATAGATAGAGATAATATTAGCACCGATAATAAGATCCTGTTGGAACAGAGGAACATATATTGTAATTCTGCTAAGAGACTCTATGCAAAATTAACTGAATTACATCATTTTTGTGAAATTAGTAGAGAACAACATAAGAAGCTTCTACCATTTTTAGCTTTCGAAAGAGAGAAAGTAGATGAGACTTCTTATGATTGTGAGAAGATTATTTCCGATTTTGACAAAGTTCCAGATAATAGATATAAATATGGAATTGTGAAAATTGATGAATGTTTGAATTTTGATGAATTAGTTGACATTGTGAATGACACCTGAACCAAAAACGAACAATTTAAAATTTTGAAAAGAACTGAGAATTCGAAATCTGACAATCAAATAATTTTGCTGATATTGAGGATAATTCTGATAATTTTAGCGTAATTAGTGAAATTGAAGATGTCGATTGTTCTCAGTTGTCTGTCATTAATGTCACATCTTTGAGTAAAGGCAAAGAAAAATGTAATGATTCATTTGTAAAGACTGATACTGATCATGCCTCCACTTCGAAAGATTGTGATTTTGATAATGTGAGTGTTAGAGAAAGCGACACTGACAATAGTGATGATGAGAAGGACTATGAAGAAATTTCGAAAAATACAACCTCAAAAACTGATGATTCGAAAGAAAATGAAATTCCAAGAGTTGTTGTCGATTAAGTGTATGGTGAAACAGGATATTTCGACAAAGTGTTCAAAGAAAAGGGTGCTCATTATCTCGAAACAAATACGGTTGTTTATCCAAATTTCAAGTGTTCTGATGATGTCATTTTTCCAAATCAAGTATTTGTTACTACTAGAAATGTTGATAATATCAAGCCTGAATTTAACAAATTGGTAGAAGAAGATAATAAGCAAGCTTCGAAAGAAGGTTTTTTAATCTAATCAAAGCACTGTTGAAAATAATCTAACAAAGAATTCATATTCTTTTCAAAGACAAAAATCTCAACGAACTTGTATTGAAAAATAAAAAATGTCGAATGAACTTGAAATGAAAGTAGAAGTTGACTCACAGAATGTGAAAATAAATTCAAAAGAATTTAAAGATCAAATTGAAAATTTTTCGAAAGAAAATGACATTTCAAAGAGACAAGCAAGAAAGAAATTATTTTGGCAAATTGTTGAGTCTCGAAAGAAACAAAACGATTTGAAAATGAAACCAACTGAAAAGAAAATGTCTGAAAAGGCTAAGATAATGTCTTCATCGAGTTCATATTTAAAGAAAACTCCCACTCTGTCTAAAAAGCACATGTCTCAATCAACATCACATAATGACTTTTCAAAAATCAAAAATCAGGAACCAAAGTTTTTGTCACGAAATCATATTTAAAGAAATTCTTTTCGCAAATTGTTGAGTCTCGAAAGAAACAAAACGATTTGAAAATGAAACCAACTGAAAAGAAAATGTATGAAAAGGCTAAGATAATGTCTTCATCGAGTTCATATTTAAAGAAAAATCCCACTTTGTCTAAAAAGCATATGTCTCAATCAACATCACATAATGACTTTTCAAAAATCAAAAATCAAAAATCAGGAATGAAAGTTTCATGAAAAGAAATATTCAAATTCGTCAAATTCGTCATTTTTAAAAAAAGTCTAATTCTTACAATCAAACAAGGTTTTCTGAATCATTGCCATCAAAAACCAATTCATCATTTGTTTAACGTCGAAATTTTGTTCAAAAACATTTTGACTCAAATGTTGAAAAACAAAAGTTTAATCAAGTTCATTCAAGACGAAATGTCAAATTCACACCACAAAAACCAAATTTTCCCAATCCACCAGCAAAACAAGCTTTCAAAGTTTCGTATGTCAAGGGCTGATCAAATCTGCAAAATATCGATCATTGGCTTGAAGGCAAAGGGAAGTCGTACCAAACAGGAAAATACTCTCAACGACAAATTAAAAATGCTTATGAAAAGTATTTGAATGATATGTCGAATGTCAGTTCATCATCAAAAGACTCGACATCTTCAGACAAGGCATGGCGTCCTGTTTCGAAAGAAAAGACATCAAAGCCACAATCTGAGAAGCCAAAGGTGAAAGTCAGTGAAAGTCCTAAACTTTCGAAAATTTATATTTCTGAACCTTTACCAGATGAAGTGAACTTACTTGATAGTGTTAAATATAAAGTTCGTAATTGGATTTTAGGATCTTCATTTCACAGTATGGTTCAAACTAATCACAAAGGACCCAAACAGCCTTGGGTACCTAAATTTTTCCACTGATTGCAGGTTTTATGTGACGAGCAATATGATGAAAAATGGTATATCGATAGTGGTTGTTCGCGTCATATGAATGGTAGGAAAGAGAATTTACGTGATTATCAAAGTTTGGAAAATGTTGGTGTTGTGAAGTTTGGTAACAATCAAAAGTGTCAAGGCAAGGGATATGGTAAAGTCACAAATGGGAAATTTACTGTAAACTGTGTTGCTTATGTTGAAGGTCTTCAACATAATTTGATAAGTGTCTCGCAACTTGTTGTGGGAACTGGAAATCAAGTGGTGTTTAATGAAGAAGGAAGCATTATTTTGAATGTCAATACAAACGAAGTCTTGCTCAAATCCAAAAGAAAGGGATATATTTTCACTCTCGACATAAAGCCAATTGTTGGAATTTCCTCTGTATGTTTACTTTCGAAAGCTTCATCTGATGTTTTCGAAATCTCAATAAATTGGTGGTAAATGATCTTGTTCTAGGCTTACCTGTTTTAAAATTTGATAATGATACTTTATGTGCAGCTTGCGAACAAGGGAAACAACATCGTCAAGGACAACCAATTGTCATAGATTCAAAAATTGTCGAACCATTGGAACTTCTTCATATTGATCTTTGTGGACCATCAACTATTGAAACTCTCAACAAGAAATGGTACATTTTAGTCATTGTTGATGAATTTTCTCGATTTACTTGGGTTTATTTTCTTAGGTTAAAATCAAAAGTAGCTCAAATAATGATTGATTTTATCAAGAAGATGGAAACAAGTTTGAAGAAGAAAGTTTGAAAAATCAAAAGTGACAATGGTGCTGAATTTAATAACAATGTTCTTGATTCGTATTTGATAGAACAAGGAATTTCGCATAGTTTTCCTTCACCTTATACATATCAGCAAAATGGGGTGGTTGAAAGGCGAAATCGTTCTCTATGTGAAGCTGCAAAAATCATGCTCACATATGCGAATCTTCCTTAATATCATTGGGCTGAAGCAGTCTCTACTGCATGTTTTACTCAAAATAGATCATTGATTCATTAAACATTCAACATTACTCCATATGAAATTATCAATAACCGAAAACCTAATTTCAAATTCTTTCATGTTTTTGGTTGCAGGTGTTTTATTATGAATCTCAAGGATAATCTTTCGAAATTTCAGTCCAAAGCTGACGAAGGAATTTTCTTGGGTTATTCTCATAATTCGGTTTCATATCGAGTGTTGAATAGACAAACAAGGAAAATTGAAGAAACATTCAATCTTACTTTCGATGATTATTATATCAAACAAGTTGACAAGTGGTTCGAACAAAAACCAATACTTAATGAATCAAACGATGAATCTGACAGTATTAATTCATATGATTTTGATTATGATTTAATTTTTGGTGTTCCAGAAAGGGCTGCTGATGTTGAAGTCAATGCTCAGGATAATCAACTTCTGGAATCATCAAAGCATTATGATTATTCGACACTTATTCAAGATGTTGTTGATGAAAACTCAACGTCACCTTCTGCAGGAAATAGCGAAAGTATGCCAATTGATCCAGTGGAGGGGGAGCACCTGGATTCGAATTCTCATGTTGAGGGGGAGCATTTTTTCAAGGGGGGGAATAGGAGAATGAATGTTGATGTTGAGGGGGAGCAACCTGAAAATGAAATTGTTGAGGGGGAGCTAAATGTGTCGAATAATGAACAATATGATATCTTTCATGATTTAAATGATAATAATTCTGTTGCAGGTTCAGAGTATGAAGAAATGTTCGAAGATGCTCCTCTGGATTTTGATCAAGCATATCCAGCATTGGAGAAATGGACAAGAAACCATCCAAAAGAACAAGTGCTTGGAAATCTTCAAGATGGAGTGTTGACAAGAACTCAACTTCGTGCAAAGAATAAGGTACTTAGTGCTCATCAGGAGTTTTGCATGTTTAATGTATTTATTTCGAAAATTGAACCAAAATCAGTGATGGCTGCAATGAAACACTCAGATTGGGTTGTTGCAATGCAATCTGAATTGTCTGAATTCGAAAGAAACAAGGTTTGGATATTAATTCCTAAACCAAAAGATGTTTCAATTGTTGCGTAAAATGGATTTTAGAAAACAAAACATACAAAGATGGTAATATTGTTCGAAATAACGCTAGGCTTGTAGTTAAAGTCTATTCGCAACAAGAATGTATCGACTATGAGGAAACCTTTGCCCCTGTCGCAAGACTCGAGGCTGTTCGAATATTTTTGGACTATGCATCACACAAAGATTTTGATGTTTATCAGATTGATGTCAAATGTGCTTTTCTCAATGGAGAACTTAAAGAAATAGTTTACGTTGAACAACCTCCAGGTTTTATAAATGAAGAATTTCCTAATCATTGCTATATTTTTGATAAAGCTGTATATGGGTTAAAACAAGCACCAAGAGCATGGTATGCAACTCTTACCTCTTTTTTAAAACAATCGAAACTTAAACAATGATCAGTTGATCCCACACTCTTTCGAAAGAAAGTTGGGGATCATCTGATGCTTGTTCAAATATATGTCCATGATATTATATTTGGCTCGACTGACCCTGCTTTGTCTTGAGATTTCAAAAATCTGATGAAAAGTCAATTTGAGATGAGCATGATGGGAAAAATAAACAACTTTCTGGGATTGAATATTCGTCAAAGCAGAGAAGAAATCTTTATTAATGAAGAAAAATACACAAATAATCTGCTTGAAAATTTTGGTTTGACGAATACCACGAAATTACGAGTACCAATGGCAGTTGGAACAAGGCTCTCTCCTTCGTTAGATAAATCTGCTGTTGATCTTACTTTATACAGAAGCATGATAGGTTCGTTACTTTACCTTACGGCAAGTCGACCTAACATTATGTTTTCGGTTTGTAATTATGCTAGATATCAGTCGAATCCTAGAGAACCACAATTAACAGTTGTGAAGAACATTTTTTGATATCTCAAAGGTTCAATTTTGTTAGAATTGTGGTATCCTTCGAAAACAAGATTCTTCATACAAGCATTTTCAGATGCTGATTTAGGAGGTTGCAATCTTGATAGAAAAAGCACAAATGGCGGATGTCACTTACTGGATGGGAAGTTAGTAAGCTGGCAATCGAAAAAGCAAACATGTGTTTCGATTTCCACAGCAGAAGCAGAGTATGTTGCTGATGCAGCTTGCACTTCACAAATCATATGCAACTACGTGATTATGCAATCAACATGAAGAAAATTCCGTATTGTGATTCACAAAGTGCCATACGCAGTTGTCACAATCCTGTGCAACATTCAAAAACCAAGCATATTGCTCTTCGATATCACTTTATAAAAGATCATGTTGAGGATGACAATATCGAAGTTCATTTTGTGAAAACCACTGATCAACTTGCTAATATTTTCACAAAGCCATTGGATGAAAAATCATTCGTGAGAATTTTGGGAGGTATAGGAATGATTGAAGGCAATTCAGTTCCTGGATTGATTTCAAAAGAATAATAAAAGAAAGTTGCATGAGTGTCGATTCAGAGGTGTTGAATGGTTGTATAAAGAAAATCGCTTGTCATTCAGAGGTTACTGTTCACGTTCAGTGCTTCGACACGCTTCGATTTCGACATTATGATCATATCACTTAATCACAATTGCGTGAGTTCTGTACAAATTTTTTTTGTTTCTTTTATGTCGAAAAATTCAAAAATACCAAAAATATGTATTTTTTGTTGTTGTCTGTTTCGAAAAATTAAAAAGCAGAAAATTTTTTTATTGTTGTTTTGTCATTCAATTTTCAAAAAATCAAAAAAGAACAATTTTTTTTTCCTTTTGTCTTGTTTTTGGTGTTTGTATTCAATTTTCTAAATGTAGCTTTTGACAAAGATCATCCATGATTCATGCTTGCAATTCTAGGGTCAGGTATATTTTTCGAAAAACTTTGCACTAGTTAGGTTGTGCCTAGAAGCATGCTGCAACATGTTGACCTAAGCCTCTTTTGACTAAATGTGTGTTTTTCAAAGCCTTAATGAAGGTTCCGTCACGAGAATTTCTTCCCAATCAGGTTATCTTCACATTAGTCCATGAGCTACCTTACTCCTCTCAAATGAGTTAAGAGTTTACTGCAAGGTAAAATCACTACAGAGGTACACTTGTTTCTTTTAGCCAATCTTTTTTATCCCAAACTTCTTACACAATCACACACAATGACATATGTCCAAGAGATCTCTAGTAAAAACCAATCAGGATCTAGACATATCGAAATTCTGTGTTTATGATCTAACATCATGAGACCGTGATGGAAGTGAAACCCTACATGTCGAAACATTTTTAAACAACTGACAGGGAACTTTGTTCCAGATATGACTAAACATTTGTTTCAGTACCTATATTCGATACTCAAAATCATACTCTTTTCTTGAATAGTCATCTTGATCAAATGTTAGAGACCCACGACATTTGTTTCCTAACAAGATTTAGGTCTCAATTTGGTTTCAAGAATATGATTTCAGTTTGAGTATCTTTCTCAACCTTCATTACTTAATAAAATTTTCAAAGCTTACTTGTCACTGAGTACATTGGTCAAACAGGTAGTTTCGTTTACAACTTGTCATACTTATGTTGAGTATGCTTTGTAACGAAATGTTCAACCACCCTGGAAGCCTTAATAAAAGAAGCCCTTCGATACTTCTCCATAAGTATTCGATTGTAATTCACGGGAAACCATGCAGGTTGTGGATCATCTCTCTTGATGATTCGCAAAGCAATATTTTCCTGGGATTTCTCTGCTTTTATGTCAAAGTAATATTTTTGACATCACAGATCCATATTTTTCTTACTTTGCTTCTTATCTTCTTCTTTGGCACACTGCACTCACGAAATCCTTGAGGTTATAGGTATTACCAACTCAGGTTGATGATTTCGACAGTCTGGTACATGACTTCGTTTTCACACCCAAAAGCGAAAGAGCCTTACCTCCATTCCAAAGGTTTTGTCCTTATCCACAAGTACTCATGAAGAGACTTTTGATGTGACGGTTTGGTTACTATGCGCGTTTCTCGGAAACTGTTTTAGTCACTTTTTCTGACATGGCGTGTATGACGGCTAATGGTGCGCTTTTCAAGGGACACGTGTTATGCTTATTGATGGTAACCGTTTGAAATTCAATAAGGGGATACATATAAAAGGGGCAATTGGGTCGTCATTCCAAGTTTACGCGTACTCAAATTCTCAAGACAATCTGTGCTTTCTTTCTCTCTTTGTTCTTCATCACTTTCCAACAAACCCTAATCATGGCCGCTCTTCAATCCAATATAACTGACGATGCATCTTCTCAACCCATCATGCAGATTCAAAGTAATAATTATCAAGTGGATGGTGATGTTACATGTATCCTAAAGAACTCAAGATGCTCATCGTTGCTTTGAAACATTCTGTTTTACCGATTGCGATGTTCAGTGCGTTTGAATTACCAATGTCTTGGTTGTCAATGGCTGGTTCTACCGCTTCATACAGCAAGACTATGGATACTGTGACCTTCAATTTGATCATTGATAAGAAGTTTCATCTTACCAAGAAGTTGTTTGTTAAGATCCTTGAAATCCATAATTATCCACCATTATACAAAGTTACTAATGATCAAGTTATTCACATGTTCAATGAGATGGGTTATCAACCCTCTCTAACCAAGATAAGCGATTTCAAGAAGTCTGGTCTTCCAAGTTTGTGGAATTTTCTTTTTGGTATTTATCTTCGATGCCTCACAGGTCGAAGTGTTGGTTTAGATAAAGGGCGCATGGAGGTGTATGCTATGGTCGCAGGCATTTACTACGATCTACCTATTGACTATGCAACTCGGATGTGGAAAGATTTTTTGAAGAGTGTTGACAAAACGAATGCAATTGATGGGATTTTATGTGCTAGGTATTGGAGTATAATTCTTCAATATGCTTATGAAAAGGAAAGTATTTTGGTGCCTGCTAATGAGCCTAAAGTAGAATTCTTGAAGTATCATTATCCCAAGACGATTGAAGATGATGTGAGTATTTTTCCTATAGTTGCTAGGATTCCTGATGGGATGCTCAAGAAGGTTGATCATTCGAATCCAGTGTTGGAGGCTTATTTGCTCCCTATGAACACAAATGATGGTACTGGTGTGCTATTGGAAAAATATGATGAAGGTTCTTCGAAGAAATCTCGGAAGCCACAGAATGTTGTAGCACTCACTCCTGAGAAACATGTTCAAGAGGAAAATGTCTCTAAGTCACCAAAGAAAAAGCCTATAGAGGTTGCCAAAGTTGAAACTTCCATCCTCATCACCAATACATCGTTACCACCAATTGTTACCACTGTTCCTACAACCACACATTACCCAACTTTTGATTTAGTCATCAATCAACCCATTACTTCTCTCTTTTCGTCTCAATCTACTGACCCACCCAAACCCATTAATGATGATGATACTGATGATGGAGGGTTTAGCGGATCATTTGCTGATTTGGAATTTGATTTTGAAGAAGAAAACGTTCCAGATCATATGATTATGACGGGGAAACAGTTCAAGATTCTCAACAGGAAGCTTAACTCATTGTTGCAATCACAAGCCGATGCAGGGGGTAGGAATTTTGTTTCTGGTGTTGAAGTTGACGTTGTGGTCAAAGCAGAAGAGCTTCGTCTTCTAAATAAATTGACTGTGTTGATCCAAGATTCAGAATCTCGAATTCAAGAAAAACTTGATGTTCTAGATAAAAATAATGAGTTGAGAGTGAAGTTTACATCTTCAACTTTTAATGATGATCACAAAGAGTTGAAACGTGTTGCCAAGGAACATCATGTTCTTTTTGTGCAAGATGTGAAAACAGTTCGGGAAAATGTTAATCGAAAGCTTCAAGAGATGAAAGTTAGTGTGTCCACAGAGCTAAGTGAGTTGGATAAAAAGCACTCTTCTCTACTTGAGAAAGTTGATATTATTGCTGCTGGTGTTACTAAGTTTTTTCAAAACTCATCAATCTTTTGTTCCTCAATTTGATGAGAAAGTAACTGATGATGTTACCAGTTTTGGTAAACTTAATACCATGCTTGTCGAGTTGAAGGAGCTTGTTTCGAAGTCTGGCTCATCATCTCTCTTAACTACTGAGTTTATAGATCAGCAGTTTCGCTCATTCGAGACTGCGATTAAAAATGTGTTGGCTCCTTTGTCTAAGTTTGTCACTATTTTACCAACGAATTCCCCGCCTGTTGTCACAGGGGTGCAAGGGGGAGAAAAGAAAGGTGTTGGTTAAGGAGAAAATGTTTCTGAGAAAACGAATGAAGAAACAAAGGTTGTTGGAAAAAATGAAGATGACTTTCTTCATATGTGTGAATCAACTTGATTTCCCAATCAATGAAATGATGTTGATCACAGAACAATACAAAATTATTGAGAAGTTCAAGAATGAAGATGACTTTCTTCATATGTGTGACAACCCGAATCTTTTTCCGTTAATGTTAACCCGATGCCGTTAATAAAATTTGAATTTTATTAAATTCCGTCAAATTCCTTTGGGTCTGGAAAATCATTTAGTTATATAATTAAATTCTATATAAGAGTCGGAACCAAAATCACGCGAAAAATTCGAGTTTCCGTTGAAAAATCATTAGTTTTCGGCCTGGGTGATGTTCACGGCCGTAAACTCGTTTACGACCGTACACCTGTTTACGGCCAGTGCCAGTGCCCCCCCATCACCGACGATACCCCAAACCTATATATACGGGACCCCCACCTTCATTTGAACTTTCTTAGCCGAAAACTCTCTCATTCTCTCTCTCTCTCTACCTCTCAACCGTAAACATCAAAACCCCCTATTTTCTTCCGAAAATCATCAGAAATCACATTTGGAAGTTGTTTTGGAGCACTTAAAACACGTTTTTCATTGAATCCAACATCATTGTTCTTGAGTTTACGGTCGTACACCCTTCGAATCTTCAAATCTTCAAAGGTCGTACACCCTTCGAATCTTCAAATCTTCAAAGGCCGTACATCTTTGAATCTTCAAATCTTCAAAGGCCGTAAACCCGTTTAGGGCCGTAAACCCTTCAAACCATCATAGAATCTTCAAGAACACTGTTCATGGCCGAGAACAGTTCACGGCCAAAAACTCTTCACGGCCGCAAACTCCTTCACACCGTGAACCTTGGCCGCAAACCTACTTTTCCGATTCAATCGAGTCCCGGTAACATTCCTAAACTGAAAGCAAGTGTTTTCCCAACGCTATAAATAATGGTTTTGCTAATAAATACATATATGTATTAATTGTATTAGGATCCGGTTAAGTGCCATGTACATCAACTCGAGGGTCTTCACTCCTAGTTCTCGCTGTCCGACTGTTCATACGACTAATTGTGAGTTCATACCCCTATGATTTTATGATTTTAAATTTTTTTAGGGGAGAGTACAAGCCAAACACAACTGATTTGTGCATTTATACAAAAAGGATTTCAATACATTTAAAACTGATGCAATTGATACAATCTCACAGTTTTCACATGTTTTATAAAATATTTAGATATTTTATCCCTTTTGTAACATGTCGAGCATAAGGGACTTTTCCAATCTACAGTCAAAATTGCATAGTTTTCAGATCAATACGTAAACCAAGTACACATCATACATGCAAACTATTATAGGTATAGTTTGGGTTTTCAATACACAGTTTTACGAATTCAGAGCTTTACATAGTAAAACATATAAACTATGACATATTAGTTTATGATATACATTACTACAAGAGTACAACATTTAATAATTACTTAAGTATAGTTAATACAGGATTGTGAGACAACACTTCAGTTGTACCTTTCGGGGTACAGGTTAAATCCTATCATAGTATAACAAGAGTCTCCTGGAGGGAGAAAGTAAGATTTGTGAATAGATCTATTCGGGACTGACAATCCCACACCTGAACTGCTAGCTACAGTTAGGCAGGCATGCCCGGGGTGACAAATGTCATTTATCAGACACTTGAAGAACGTCGTAAAGGTCACTAGGTCATATCAAGCATGGTTATATGACTCGCAATAGTATAAACTAACCTTATTGTTTATGAGATTTCATTCTTCTTCAGTTTTATTTTATTAATAAAACTAGTTCATATTACAACTGGAGGATCCCAGGGATTTTAACTCATAGTTTTATTTTAAGTAATGAAACTACTATACATACTGGTGGTAACCATGGATTTCAAACATAAAATCTTATAGATTACTGGTGACAGTCAGGGTTTTCATACAAAGGGTTTTCATTCAAAACGATGTTATACAATACAGTTGGTGGTAAGCAGAAGTATAAACTAATACATTATACACTACAACAGAACACAGGAGTAAACACATATGTTAGAAAATATTGGATTTTCTTGGGAAGCATACAAACATTTTATAGATTCAATGACAAGATTTTCATTACAAAAATATGCTTATGAACTCACTAGCTTTACGCTGATACTCTTTCAAAACTGCTTGTATTCTCAGGAAATCAGTAGACAGGTACATCGCATAGGTTTTTGAGAAGACGGAGCGTATAGAGTCACGTCTTTTACTTTTGTTTATGCTTTTGATGTATAAAAAACATGAATCAAACAGATGTAAATACCTTTTCATATCTATTCAATGTAATGGTTGTGTTTACTTTGATTACTATGATGCAGTTATTGTGATACTACAAATGACGTCGTCCACCCACGAACGTTTCTGCCGTTCCGTATTGGGTGTGTGACAATATGAAGCTGAGGTTTCATGATGTGTTGGGAAAGAATCAGGAAGAGGTTTGGTTCCTTATCAAGATTGTGTGTGTGATAAGTGTGACTAAGGATGTGTTTTTTGAAAACATGATTCAAAACTTTCGATTTCATGTTGTAAGGGAAAACAATTTGTTTTGTGATTTCTCAATAGCTGACTTTCCATTGATGAACTTGAATGATCTTATTCAAGTTGCATTGATTCTCAAAGATATGGACGCTTCGAAACTTCAAGGGATAGGCAAAGAGATTTTGAGACTTGGTCTTGGTCATATCAAAATCTTTTTGGATAATTACTATGATTGTCTAGCCTTAACTGATATTGAGCTGTGTATGGCAATGTGAAAGGAAATAAAAGTAGCCCAAGAAACTATGAAGAGTCAAGACTAACTGAAGAAGTTTGCTGATGGGGAAATCTGTTTAAAGCCAATGAGATTAGTTTTTTAGGGAAAAGACAAGAAAGGAAAAACTAAGAGGTTCTTTTTTCAAGCTTCAGAAGTTGAACGGTATACAACTACTCAATATACAAACTTTATTGTTCGTATGAATAATTGCAAGAAAAACAACGAAGGAGATAAGGCTGAACTGAAGAAGGTTATTATACTGAGATTCGAAGATGAATGCATATGGCTGCTCAAATTCTCACAAACTGAGTTCGACACTGATTACAAAGGGGGAGAATGTTAGTGTCAAATATGTTGTAATGTGTCAAAGTTATTTTAGTCAGTTTCGAAAGTCATTTTATCTATTTACTAAGGCATAATAGTTTCAAAGTCTTGACGTTTAGCCCTTAGTATTTTTTGTGTACTTTCTTATTCTCCTATAAATAGGAGTTGTACTCAGAGTTAGATAGAACTTCCGATACATTCTGTCTAGATTCTCTCTATACACGAAAGTATAATTGAGCTATAAACCAGATCATATTTACTCTCGTTGTTCATACGACTTTGTTTACTCTTATTCTGTTGATTCTCGATTAAATCGCAACTACACTGGTGAAGACTTTCTGTTCCCCATGATCATGTTTATCCTCCCTCACTCAACCTCCTCACTTTCTTTTAGCCCCTGCAAATCAGAACAGATGTGAAAACCACATCCTATATCAACGACCCACGAACGAGAAGATAATGAGTTATTAGAAGAAATAGTGTAAATACTGTTGAAGATGGCTTCACTTTGCCATCTTTGATGTAATGCAGATATTTTGGGCAGCTTCTCTTCCAGTGCCCTTTGTCATTGCAATAAAAGTAATCAGCATCCTTTGGATCAGAAACATGGGGAATGGTAGCATTGGGCTTAGCCTTTGGGCCACTACTAGATGACCCAGCTTGAGCCTTGCCCTTCCAATTTTGCTTAGGAGGATCTTTCCTCTTTTTATCCTTTACATGTCCAATAGCCAAGACAGGGGCACTTGCAGGAGTGGAGGCCACTCTTTTACCCTTCATCCCTGCTTTAGCTGTCTGCAATAAGTTGTGCAATTGGGCCAATGTCTGCTCAGTGTTGTTCAAATGGTAAGTTAGGATGAAATTACCATAACAATCGGGAAATGAGTTCAAGACCATGTCAATGACCAATTCCTCATCAAAGTGGATATTGAGCTTGACCAAACACTCTATGTAGCGTTGCATTCTTTGCACATGACTAACAACCGACTCCCCTTCCTTCATCCTGCAAGCCATGAGTGACTTGACTACTTCAAACTTTTCTCGACGAGCTCGCTTATGTTACTTTTCCATTAGGTCCTTGTTCATATCAAAGGGCCAGTAGTCCTCATAGTACCTTTGCAGTTCTAGGGACATGGTTGCGACCATGATGCATGCCACTTTGGTTGCATCATCATAGTACTTCTTGTAGGAAACATACTCTTCGGGAGTGGCTTTGGTTTCATCGATCTCTTTGAGCTCTTTTTCAAGGACATATTCTTTGTCCTCAAAACGAAGTGCCATTTTGATATTGCGCATCCAATCGTTATAGTTTGAGCCATCCATAACGACTTTGGAGCAAATAGAGAGCAAATGTGGTTGGACGAAGATGAAGCAGAAGTGTTTCCTTGAGTATACATCTGAAAACAAGGATAGTTTTAGTTAGATTTCAAGATACCTCAATATAATAACCCAAAGATATAATATGAAGGTTAGGATCCAACTATGAGAATTCACAACAAACAAGATGTGAATAACCATGCAAATTTGCTAGGTAACCTCATTGTCTTTATCATTATCTATTGATGTGCCGATAAACCACACACGCTCCATCAATAATGATAATCATGAGATACCTATCACAACTCTTTATTAGTCCTAATTTGTGTGCCGGTTAACCACACGCGCTCCACTAACGACTTATTAAGCCTAATGTGTAATTTCATGGGTTAGCATAGTTTTCACATTTTTCCTAAAGTAACTA
The DNA here is from genome assembly GCF_052849685.1 of Lactuca virosa. Taxonomy (NCBI): domain Eukaryota; kingdom Viridiplantae; phylum Streptophyta; class Magnoliopsida; order Asterales; family Asteraceae; genus Lactuca; species Lactuca virosa. Next base: position 285,448,634 of record NC_136428.1, read on the forward strand.
GAGTTGGGATTTTATAAAATAATGTTCTAGTACTTCATTAATAACATTATACTTTTAATGAGATTAAGTTGTCCTATCTAATCCGTTCTGCTAACGACCCTCCACTAATCAAGGAAGTGGTGGGTGAGAGTGGACACCCATTCAACTAACATTTTATAGGTTGTTTCCTTATACCCCCTTATAGACTAGCTTCGTGAATGAGGCATACTAGCGATTTGACTGAAAAATTCTTATACATATATAATATTTAATTTTTAATTATAATACATATATAAGGTGTGTTTTAAACCTTTTAAAACTTTAGGGTTTATACAAAATTTTCGAAAATTAAACAATTAATTTTAAATTTAAAATAAACCAAAAAACTAGATTTAATAATTATCTACTAATTAACTTTTAATTAATTTATTAAATCTTGTAAGGATTATCTAATCAAATTAAACAATTAATTTAATCCTAATCCTTATCCCTCTAGATTTCGAAAAATTAGGGTAAAGGATAATTATCTAATTAATCCAATCAAGTGCAATTATCCAAAACAAGAAACCCTAAAAAGCTAAGCATATTTCGAAATTCAAGGGAGGAGGCTAGGGTTTTTGAAAACCCTAACGCTAATTTCGATTAGGGTTCATGGAGGCTAGGGTTTTCGAAAACCCTTCAAGCCAAAAACCCTAAAAACGAAAATTTGGCCATTTAGGGTTTAATAGCTATAAACCCTAATTTGCAATTCAACTATTATAGCAATTCAATTGAAAACAAAACCTTGCTCTAATACCACTGATGGGTTTTGGGTAAGACAAATAAACTAGAAAAAACAATTCCTAAGTTCACATGCAACCTACTTTGGATCTATGTTTTAACTATTGAACATATAACTTTGAATTGCAAAAAAAGAACCCTAAGGAGAGAGGCTATTTTCGAAATTAACCAAATAGGGTTTTAGAGTTACACACCTTTCAATTGTTATAGCAAACAATTGGTAATCCTTTGATCTTGATCTTCTTGGAAGCCTAGCACCACAATTGTAATGCCTTTAATGGAATCACACCCAAGAGCTAGCAAGAAGGCAACTTGTGAGGAGAGAGGTTAGGGTATGCAATTTTGGCCTAGGGTTTCTTCAAGAGAAGGAGTGACCGATTTTAAGAGCCAGAGGCCTCCTTATATAGTTAAGGTGGCTAGGGTTTAAGGAAAACCCTAATGTTCATTTTCTTGGGGCCTAAGCTTATCCAAAGGCCTTATCCAAGCCCCTTGGACAAAATTATTAGGGTTTCCCCTATAGATTTCATCCACCCCCTTCCAAGGAGGTTCTCGAACCTTTCATTAAACTGTTATATAATTGCAAACTAGTCCCTGCACTTTATACTTAATACAATTAACCCCAAAATTAATTCTAATTAATTTCTGGCTAACTATTAATTAAATATTATGATGTCTAATTAATATATTAACCTTTTAACATATTAATAAATCATTTATATTAATTTATTAATCTTATAATAAATCAATATCTCTCCTTTCATAATTTCCTTGTCCAGTTGCTAGGTTTGAGGGCAATCCAAAAGGACAGTTCTGCTATCAATTCAAGTACATACAAATTATAGTTATGGGATTAGATACCTAATCCAACAATAAATTCCATGAAGTGATTCAAGTGAGCGTGGGTTTAATCCAATACTCAAACCTTATGAGCACTCATGAATGTTGTAGAAAACTTTGCTATGTCTAAGCACTTTAGACAATCTACAATCCAAATTCATGACAGTCTTGCCTCAATACCTACTTCCAAAGTATGATCGATTGTGGATAGTTTGAATAACCTAGTTATTCAGGAAGTCAAAACATGCATAGTGAAACGCAAGAATAATCGAATCCAATATGGTCTCACAACTTATGAATATAAATAAAACACCTTTTATTTAATCACCATATAGATTACACATTATTCATTGTGTAATGTTTTGATTTATCAACTTAACCCTTGAATTAAAAAAATAGTTATGCCATGCTCCAAGCATGCACACCATGTTTGTCTATGGTCCTGACTTTGTGAAATAGATCAATTGAACACATCTTCAATGAAACTCATTTCACAATTGCAATTTTTTATCACTAGTGTAAGAATTCCAAATTCTTGCCACTATTAGAATGTGTTAGATACTAAAATATCATGCAATGATTCGTTTTGTAATGTCTAGGTACCAAAAGTCATAGAGACTTGACCAACAATATTACAAAATATTCCTTTGGAGATTGTTACAAGACAACTCCATGGAAATGAAGTCTCAAATTCAAAGTACATTCCTTTAAACATCCTTCTTGCATAAAAGTTTCTACACATAGATTCCTAATATCCAACTCCCAATATGGAAACATTTCCATATTTTCCATGCAACAACTCATTATTAATAGAATTTTGTCTATTCATAATAATGTCAATATGGTCCATCCATTACTTATACTTCCAACTGTCCTTAAGCGACCAATCCTTGCCGAACCTTAGATTGTCCTTAACAGTTGCTTAACCACTTTAGTCATATCTGGTTCTAGTCCTTTTTCCCTCTTAATGCCTAAGGCATTTGAAAAATTAGAACACGAGAATATTATAGCATATGTAATCGATCCTATACCCGAAGCATATGGGACACGATTCATAATGCCTTACATAAAGACATGATACTTGACCAGTCTTTTGCTATAATATTTCCATATATAGAATTTCCTTATGTTGAACCATTCCAACATAACATTCATATATATATATATATATATATATATATATATATATATATATATATATATATATATATATATCCTTGACTAAATCTAATTAAAATCTCAATCTACGCTTTTAAATTTGAAATGAAGTGTAATTTTATGTCCCTTAATTATAGCAAAACAACTTTTCAACTCTGCAACTTTGCGAATTGAAAACTTTGTTTTCTATAATTAACATTGCTAACTTGCAACACTTACCATAATAATTATGCTCCCACTAGCATAACAATTATTTTGTTACTTGCATAACATTTATGCTCCCACTTGCTGTGACATAAATCCAGAAATTAGCTAGACTTCTAGAAATCAATACTTTATTGACTTTCTTACCAAAGTTCAGATTTCTGACACGAGATGCTTCAATAAGCCTTTATCTAAGATCATACACCTATTAATAGAAAGCTCATATGTATGTCTAAACAATTTTAGAACTTACAACCATAAGTTTCAAATGTTTAGACCTTTTGCCATTTCTCACAATTCGAACTATGAAGAGGTATGCCGTAGTCATAATCGAATTTGAGAATGCAAATATCACAAATGCTAACTCTTTAATGGTGTATGTGTTCCTATCCATGTGAATTTGTCATAACTATAATCTTAAGACAAGGTTATTGACAAATCCAAACTCAAATGGACTGAACTTGTTCAATCTTAATTTCTTGCCACCTGGCAGCACAAGGGCATGCCATTGCCTCCAGGTTGTTATGTAAACAATTGAGCACTCATAGAACTCCCATGCATATTCAACTTTAAATGGAATGGGCACAGAAAGAAGAATATGTCAACACGATAGGTTACAAACCTCAAGTCGTGTGCTAGTGATTAACAATAAGTTTACTCTTGATTAGTTCTTGAAACTTTTTCAAGACCTTTAAGACTCCCACTAACCTCTTGACATATAAGATTCTCTCTGTCAAGAAACATTACTTGACAAAAAAAATTCAAGAGTTAGTGCGATTTCTTATCAAGACAGACACTTCACATAATTGGTATTCGTTGGTCTTTGTTTTATCCAAAACATCACAACTTACCAATTTCAAATGTACAAGAGTAGAAAACATTTTACTCTACATTTGCTGATATGTCACTCAATATACAGTCTTGGAGTATGACTCTAAGATTTTATTCTGGATCGAAGTATGATTCATCTTAATTGATTTAACCATTTCAACAATTCCCGATTCCTCTTCTTAGCCAAACAAATGCACTAAGGTGTCCTTTAAGGATCAAATTGTGATATGGTTTTCATAATCATTAAGATGATTATAAAACACGATACTCAAGTACTCTTCCATCTTTTCAGATTGGAGAAACTTTTATCTTTCTGCCGACTCTGATTCTTCTTATTCTTTCTGCTATACATTGATACTTTTCAATGACTCAGAATTATACATAATCTTGTAATCACAACCATATTTACTAACTTTAGTAAACCATAACGAACAGTCTTATCATTCTTTGTGGTGGACGTGACCAACGCACAACCAAGTGTACCCGATCCCCTATTCCTTCACGTGACTCACATATACATGTGAATAAGGAATTATTCTTAATTTCCCAAAGATGAAGGTTATCATTTGTTGGGATAGTGTCTAAGTCCATAACTATAATTGGTATGTACTTGAACCGAGAGTAGCATGATCCATTTGGGTTGCATGACACCGGGACAATCTGAAGGATGGATAATTGAGAAGAGGTTGTTTATGGTTTATTAATATATTATAAATTCTAATATATTAATATGAAATAATATTATTTAATTACTATTGATCAAGAATTAATTTGGAATTACTTTTGTGATCAAAAGAGACTAATTAAATATTTGGGGATTGATTATGTAAATCATTCATTCTTATAATGTGGGCTTATGATCCATTGTTCTTTGTGTTGGGCTAAACCCATGTGGTGACCCATGGATGATCCATGGAGGTTTAAACCCATGGAGCATGAGGAATATGGAAGGTCATGCACATTAGGGTTTGCATGGTGTAACCCTAATTAAGCCACACTATATAAGAACCCCATATAAGAACCCTAAGTAAGCTTACAAGAGGGCAAGCCAATTTTATGAAGTGCAAGTAACCTCCTCTCAATTTCTTCCATTCTTGGTTGTGTTGTGTGATTCCATTTGAGGTGCAACACGTGGGGCACTAAGTTCCTAAAGGTCCAGGTTTCCAACTACAACAAAAGGTATGTCATCTATCTAGATTTTGTAGTAAAGATACTTCATTGTATACTAGTTAGGATGATTCTTTCGAAAAATAAAAGTTTGCATGTATATTAGAGAAAACATAGATCCAAAGCATCTAGGGTTGCATGTACACCATAGGAGTGTTAGAATGCTCAAAACCCTTTAGTGGTATCAGAGCCTAGGCTTGTTTTCTTATATACTTGATGCTACTTGTTTTCAAATCTTGAAAAATCGATTTTTTGCTGTCTGGACAGTGGACTTGCCGAGTCCTCAGGGGAACTCGACGAGTCCACCCTATAAACTAACCAACTCGCCGAGTCAGTTCATGCACTCACCGAGTTGGTGCTCCTGGGTGCAAAATTTCGAGTTTTAACGGTGGAATTGGACTAACTGTTTTTGAACTTATAAACCTGTTTTTAATGTGGTAATGATCATGCTTATCCAATTTAAAAGATAATTGTCAAAGTTTTATGTTTTGTATTAGTTTATATAATTAGGCTAATTACATGAAATTTGTTTGACATGAATTGTCTTGTTCTTATGAGTTTAATTTAGATCATAGGCAAATTGTTTGATTTTCTTGTTAGAATTTTTGATCTAAATAATTTTTATGAATTCCATAACTTGTCGTCAAGTTATGGAAAATGAAACGTTTTTCTTTTAAAGAAATCATTAAAATCATAGGTTATGAACTTGAAGAGTCTTTTTCCCATAAATGGTATTATGAACTCCAGAACTTGTCCTCAAGTTATGGATTTTCAAGAGTCTTTTCATTAAAACCTATATTAAAATCATAAGTTATGGATTCCAAAAGTTTTTTTGAATAGTTCAAAACTTGTCCTCAGGTTTTGGAATTTATAAACGTAAAAGTCTAACTTTTGAAACATTTAATTCCAAACCCTAGAATTTTAAAGTTTAAAATTCTACCCTTATAAAATTATAATATTATAGGTTTAATATTTATATATATATGTATAAGGACAAAGTCAGTCTTACCATTGGTAGGACTCATTCACGAAGCTGGTCTATAAGGGGGGTATAAGGTTACTACCTATAAAATGACAGTTTAATGGGTGTCCACTCTCACCCACCGCTTCCTTGACTGGTGGAGGGTCGTTAGCCGAATGGGTAGGATATGACTCTAATTCTCCCTTCATTAAAAGTATAATGATAAATATGAAGTAACTAAACACTTATAAATTCCCAAATCTTAGTTACTTAGGAAAGTGTGAATATGGTTCTAACGCATGAAATTACACTTTGCACCTTGTTAAGTCGTTAGTGGATCATGTGTGGTTAACCGGCATACTAATCTGGGACTAACAGTGCATGGCAATGGGTAGCTTGATGTTAATCATAGATCAATGGAGAGTGTGTGGTTAACCGGCAAATTGATTAGGTGGTTGTAACATTGGGTGTACCAAGCTAATTTGCATGGTTATTCACACCTTGTTTGTGATCCTCGGCATCCCAGTCACAAACTTGAAGGGCACAATCGAGATTTAAACATGCCATTGAAAGTTTCAATGAATCTCAAAGGATCTAGGAATTTCAATTCACTTAAAACCTAAAATTCTTTTTCGTTTTTCGTGATGGAAATTAGTAAATCATAATTTACCTACCTTCAAATATTTTGCAATTAGATTACGGCATCCCTCTTCCAAATTGTAAAATATTATGTTGGGTCTTAGCCTTAATATTTCATTTCGGTGTTATACTAAGGACTTAAATCAGCTAACTTGAATTTCTCCCATTGTAGATGTCTAGTTCAGACAACTATGGTCTTCCCAAATCTTTTGGAAGAAGCTTTCCTCTTGAAGATGATGTCCTGCGGTTGGATCGTGGAAGTCATACTTCACTTCCTCCACCTCCTTCAATAATTCTCCCTAACCCACAAGTTTAAATACTTGCAATGAAGCCCTACTTGCAATGAAACATCAAGATGGAAGGCCTGTGTGTACTCACGTCTTGGATATGAAGTCACATATTGACAAGCTGACAGTATTGGGTGTCGTTGTCACGAGGAAGTTGCCGGTTGACTGGGTTCTTCAATCACTTCCCGAGTCATATAGTGAGTTCATTAAGGACTACTATGTGACAGAACACGACATGACCCTTATTGATATTACCTATTTGCTTGTTGCTACTGAATCATCAATGATTTGGCGCACTAGAAAAGCAAAATTGATTGGAAGATCTACTCCCCAAACTTCCATGGACATTGACAATGGAAACATTGGAAGTCCAGAAAAGATTTCTCTTTTCAAGGGAAAGAGAAAGGCTAAGTCTGAGATTGTACTATGTACCATTCCCAAAGAGTCTATATGTTTCTATTGCCAAGAGAAGGGGCATTGGTTGCGAAGCTGCCCTGACTACCTAAAAGATCTAAGAAAAGGTGGAATCAAAAAGTTTGACTCTACTTCAGGTAAGTCTATTGTCCAACTCTATTAAGTTCCTAATTGTTGATTCTTAACACATGATGTGATAAAGTTGCATTTTGATGTTTTGTAGGATCCTGCAATGGGAAGGAAGCTTAAAGGTAGAGTATGCTGAATCTGATCGCGAAGATGGATTTCAATCGCATGGTTCGAAGATCGGATTTTTGAGCTACTGCTTAGGTGTTATGATAGATTGCTAGGAAATATGTTATAACATAGTTTTCATTGGTAATTGCATTGTAAGGAAAAGTTTTCCAGCATTTTATAAATAAATAAAATTTTGTTTTTATTTTTATTATATCTCCTTACAATGGCATTTGTGAAAATTGATGTTTGTATGTTTCTATGTTAGCAATATGAATTTGATTCTTTCGTTTGTGGTAGTGTCGAGTATTTTCCAAATAAGGAAAGATTCTCATCACCCAAGTCTCAATTGGACAGAAACTTGGAATCATGCAAGTTGTATTGTATGATGAATGATAATTTTCTTCTTTGGTAAATTAAGACTAATTCCTTGTTCACAGGTATATGTGAGTCAAGTGAAGGACTAGAGGATCGGGTACACTGGGTGTGCGCTGATCAAGATCCACCACAAAGATCAATAGGACTATTCGTCGTGATTTACTAAAGTTTAGTAAAAATGGTTACGCTTACAAGTTTAAGTATAATTCTAAACATTGGAAAAGGTTCAATGTATGGCAGAACAAATGAGAAGAATCAAATAAGGCAGAAAGATAAAAGTTTCTTCAATCTCAAAAGATCGGAGAGTACTTTAGTATCGTGTTTTATGATCATCTTAATGTTTATGGAAAAACCATATCACAAATGATCCTCTAAAGACATCTTAGTGCATTTGTATGGCTAAGAAGAGGAATCGTGAATTGTTGAAATTGTATAAATCAAGAAGATCAGTCATACTTCGATCCCAAAACAAGTCTTAGAGTCATACTCCGAGATTGTAACCTTGAGTGACACTAAATTAAGAAGGTTTATAACACTCATCAAATGTAGAGTACCATGTTTCTTACTCTTGTACATTTAAAATTGGTAAGTTGTGATGTTTTGGATAAAACAAAGACCAACTAAGACCAATTGTGTGAAGTGTTAGTCTTGATAAGAAACCGCACTAACTATTGAATATTTGTTTCTTGACAAAGTCAACTTTATATGTCAAGAGGTCAGTGGCAGTCTTAAGAATCTTGAATAGCTTCAAGAACTAATCAAGAGTCAACCTATTGTTAATAACAAGCACACGACTTGAGGTTTGTAACCTATCGTGTTGACATATTCTTCTTTCGGTGCCCATTGTAATTAAGTTGACTATGTATGTGAGCTCTATGAGTTCTCAATTGTTTGCATAACAACTTGGAAGCAATGGTAGGCCCTTGTGCTACCAAGTGGCAAGAAATTAAGATTGAACTAGTTCAGTCCATATAGGTTTGGATTTGTCACTGACCATGTCTAGTGATTATGGTTATGACAAATTCACATGGATAGAAACACATATACCATAAAATCTAAGTGTCATAAGGTTTCTCTCCGATTCATGAAAATGATGGTGAGGAAACGCTTTCACTAAGTAGATTTTAAGGAGATAGCAGTTGTGATATTTGCATTCTCAAATTTGATTATGATTACGGCATCCCTTTTCATAATTCGAATTGTGAGGAATGGCAAAAAGTCTAAACATTTGAGACTTATTGTTGTAAGTTCTTAAATTGTTTAGACACACATGTGAGCTATCTAAGGAAAGGTGTATGAGTTTGAGAAGCCTAGATAAAGTCTTATCAAAGCATCTCGTATCAGAAATCTGAGCTTTGGTAATGAGAGTCAATAAGTATTGATTTCTAGAAGTCTAGCTGATTTCTAAATACATGTCAAAGCTGGTGGGAGCATAATTGTTATGCTAATAAAGATAATAACTATTATGCTAGTGGGAGAGGAATGTTAATTATAGAAAACAAAAATTTCAAGTCGTAAGTTTTGAAAAGTTGTTTTGCTATAATTAAGGGAGAGGAATTTATACTTCATTTCAAATCTAAAAGCTTAGATTGTGATATTCTAATCAAATTTAGTCAAATATATATGAATGTTATGTTATACTGGTTCAACATAAGGAAATTATATATATGGAAATGTTAATTGCGTTCTCAAATTTGATTATGATTACGACATTCCTCTTCATAATCAAACTTATGAGAACATGGGAAATAGAAATATTATTGCAAAAAACTGATTGAGTATCATGTCTTTATGTTAGACATTATGAATCGTATCCCATTTGCTTCGGGTATAGGATTTATAGCATATGCTATAATATTCTCGTGTTCTAATTTTCCAAATGCCTAGGGCATTAAGAGGGAAAAAGGAATAGAACCGGATACGACTAAACTGGTTAAACAACTATTAAGGACAATCTAAGCTTCACTAAAGATTGGCCGCTTAAGGACAGTTGGAAGTATAGTAATGGATGAACCATATTGACATTATTATGAATAAACAGGAGTCTATTAATAATGTGTTTTCATATGGCAAATATGGAATGTTTCCATATTGGGAGTTGAAGAATAGATGGAAAAGTTAGAAACTTTTTTGCAAGAAGGATGTTCAAAGGAATGTACTTTGCATTTGAAACTTCATTTCCATGGAATTGTCTTGTAACAATCTCCAAAGGAATATATTGTAATATCATTGGTCGAGTCTCTATGACTTTTGGCACCTAGACATTACAAAAGAATCTTTGCATGATAGTTTAGAATCAAACACTTTCTAGCAGTGACAAGAACTTGGAATTCTTACACTTGCAATAAGGATTTGGAATTTTGAAATGAACATCATTGAAATATTTTTTAATTGATATATTTCACAAAGTAAGGACCATGGAAAAACATAGTGTGCATGCTTGGTGCATGGCATAACTACTGTTTAGACAAACATAGTGTGCATGATTGGAGCATGGCATAACTATTGTTTTAATTCAAGTATTAAGTTGATTAATCGAAACATTATACAATGAATAATGAGTGATCAATATGGGACTCAAAAGCTTTGGGCAATATAGGATTAGTATTATTCTTGTGTTTCACTTTGCATGTTTTGACTTCCCGAATAACTAGGTTATTCAAACCAACCACAGTCGATCATACTTTGGAAGTAGGTATTGAGGCAAGACTGTCATAAATGGGTCTGTAGAGGTGTGTTAGTCATAGCACAAGTTTTCTACAGTGTTCATGAGTGCTCCTGGAATAAGATTCGAGTATTGGATTCAACCCACGCTCATTTGAATCACTTCATGGATTTCATCACGAGTGATCATGAGACGATAATATCTTATATTCTTGAAACGGAGACATGCGAGTTGTAGTTGCGAGTCGGTTGCACATTGACATATGAAAACGCACCAGTAACTTGGATGTTATAAAACATATTGTTGTGTGTAATTTGATGAGTAAGTACAAGCGAAAATGTGGGTCGACGTTTATCCATTCCTTTTACCCCATGTGGATAAAACCGATATTTGTGGGCCCCTCGATGATTTAGTGATGACACCATGCCTGGACTGATTTGATTTGTTCAATTAGTCGGTCGTCATAAATCGGAAATCGGGAAACAACAGATGGACAGAGAGAATGATTATAATCCATGTCTCAGTCCATATGATATCTAGAATGGAGGAATATATGATCCCTTATCTAATGGATGCATCATTGACTAGGTTAGAGTTCGACAACGACTTTTAAGAGCTACGATTGCTAGTCGGGTTGTGGAGTCGTACTTGCAATAATAGTTATTAGACTTATCCAAGTGGGAGACTGTTGGATTAGTGTCTAAGTCCATAACTATAATTGGTATGTACTTGACCCGAGAGTAGCATGGACCATTTAGGTTGCATTGCACCAGAACAATCTGAAGAATGGATAATTGAGAAGAGGTTGTTTATGGTTTCTTAATATATTATAAGTTCTAATATATTAATATGAAATCATATTATTTAATTAGTATTGATCAATAATTAATTTGGTATTAATTTTGTGATTAAAAGAGACTAATTAAATATATGGGGATTGATTATGTAAATCATTCATTCTTATAATGTGGGCTTATGATCCATAGTTCTTTGTGTTGGGCTAAACCCATGTGGTGACCCATGGATGATCCATGGAGGTTTAAACCCATGGCACATGAGGAATATGGAAGGTTATGCACATTAGGGTTTGCATGGTGTAACCCTAATAAGCCACACTATATAACAACCGCTCTAGCTCATGAAATCGGACCTAAGTAAGCTTACAAGAGGGCAAGCCGATTTTATGAAGTGCAAGTAACGTCCTCTCAAGTTCCTCCATTGTTGGTGGTGTTGTGTGATTCCATTTGAGGTGCAACACTTGTGGCACTAAGTTCTTAAAGATCCAAGGTTTCCAACTACAACAAAAGGTATGTCATCTAACTAGATTTTGTAGTAAAGATACTTCATTATATGCTAGTTAGGATGATGGTTTGGAAAAATAAAAGTTTGCATTTATATTAGAGAAAACATAGATCCAAAGCATCTAGGGTTGCATGTACACCATAGGAGTGTTAGAATGCTCAAAACCCTTCATCATTCATCACACAATACAAGCTGCATGATTCCAAGTTTCTATCCAATTGAAAACTTGGGTGATAAGAATCTTTCCTTATTTGGTAAATTTAGACACTACCACAAACAAAAGAATCAAATCCATTTTCAACATTGCTAACAATAGAAATATACAAACATCAATTTTCACAAATGCCATTGCAAGGAAATATAAAATAAGATAAAAATTCAAAATTTTATTTATTTATAAAAGGTGCGGAAAACTTTTCCTTACAATGCAATTACAAATGAAAACTTTGTTACTACATATTTCTAAGCAATCTATTATAACTCTTAAGCAGCAGCTCAAAAATCCGATCATCGAACCATGCGATCGTAATCCATCTCTTCGCGATCAGACTCTGCATGCCTTTCCTTTAAGCTTCCTTTGATCCTACAAAACATCAAAATGTAATCTTATCACATCATGGATTAAGAATCTACAAATAAGAACTTAATAGAGTTAGATAGTGGATTTACCTGAAGTAGAGTCAAACCTTTTCGACTTTACGTTCTCTTAGATCTTTCAGGTATTTAGGGCAGCTTCGCTTCCAATATCCCTTGAAATGGCAGTAGAAATAGGTGGACTCTTTGGCATTTACACATGGAACTATCTCATAACTGGATTTTCTCTTATGGTCAAATCTTTTGACCATAGCCAATTCCCTTCCCATAGGAGAAGGGGTCTTTTCTGGACTATCTATGTCATTGCCTATGTCCATGGCAGCTTGGGAATTATATCTTCCAATCAAATTTGCTTGACCATTACACCAAATCATTGTTGATTTAGCAGGAATAAGCAAATAGGTAAGATCAATAAGGGTCACGTCGTGGTCTGTCATATAGTAGTATTTAACAAAATGACTATACGACTCGGGAAGTGACTGAAGAACCAAGCCAATAGCCAACTTCCTTGAGACATCGACTCCTAACATTCCTAACCTGTCAATGTGTGAATTCATCTCCAAGACATGTGCACATACAGATCTTCCATCGTCATGTTTGCTAACCAATAGGGCTTGAGTGACCTTGAACTTTTCAAGTCTTCGAACTTGTGTGTAAGGGAGAATAATTGGAGGAGGTGGAGGAAGTGAGGTATGATATTGTGGAATATCATATTCATTTGGAAAGCTTTTTTCAAAAGATTCGGGAAGACCATAGTTGTCTGAACTAGACATCTACAAGGGAGAAATTCAAGTTAGTTTATTTAAGATCTTAATATAACACCAAAAATGAAATATTTAGGCTAGGACCCAACACAATATTTTACAATTGCAAAAAGGTAGGTAAATGACGATGTACCAATTTCCACCATGAAAAACGAAATAGATTATTAAGTTTTAATTCGATTGAAATTCCTAGATCCTTTGAGATTCATTGAACTTTTCAATGGCATGTTTAAATCTCGATTGTGCCCATCAAGTTTGTGACTGGGATGTCGAGGATCACAAACAAGGTGTGAATAACCATGCAAATTAGCTTGGTACACTCAATGTTACAAATCACCTAATCAATGTGTCGGTTAACCACACACGCTCCATTGATCTGTCATTAACATCAAGTTACCCTTTGCCACACATTGTCAGTCCCAGATTAGTGTGCCGGTTAACCACACACGCTCCACTAACGACTTAACAAGGTGCAAAGTGTAATTTAATGGATTAGCACCATTTTCACATTTTCGTAAAGTAACTAAGATTGAGAATTTTTATTAAAGTTTAGTTACTTTATAATTATCACTCTACTTCTAATGAGAATTCATTTCCTATCCTACCCGTTCGGCTAACGACCCTCCACCAGTCAAGGAAGCGGTTGGTGAGAGTGGATACCCATTAAACTGTCATTTTATAGGCAGTAAGCTTATACCCCCCTTATAGACCGGCTTCGTGAATGAGGCCTACTAACGGTAAGGCTGACTTGTCTTATACACACACACACACACACACATATATATATATATATATATATATATATATATATATATATATATATATATATATATATATATATATATTATTAAACTGATAATATTATAAAGTATAAGGGTTGAATTTTAACTTTTTAAAACTCTAGGGTTGGAATTAAAGTTTCATTAGTGAGACTTTACAAATTCCAAAACTTGAGGGAAAGCTTTTGAAACTTGACAAAACTCTTCATATCCAAAACTTATGAGTTAATGTTGGGTTTTATGAAAAGACTTTGATTTTCCATAACTTGAGGAAAAGTTATGGAGTTCATTAAAACATTTATGATAAGACTTTTAATGTTCCATAAGTTGAGGACAAGTTATGGAACTCATTAAAGAACATTTAGATCAATTCTAACAAGGAAAATTATCATATAATTTTTTTAATCATGATCCAAACTAACTCACAAGGCAAAATAGTTTCAAATCAAATGATACAAGTAATTAGCTTAACATATAAACTAACAACTATCATAAGAATTTTGATAACTATCTTTTGATGACTCTTGGAATTCATAACTTATGAGTTTAATGCAATTTTAAAGATGAGACCTTTCATTTTCCATAACTTGAGGACAAGTTATGGAGGTCATTAAAATTCACTTAGATCAATTTATCAACAACTAAAATTATCATATAATTCAAGATTGATCTAGCTAAACTCATAAGCAAGATAATTCAAGTCAACAATTTAAAAGCAACTTTGTTTATCACATAAAACAACAATTTTCTCAAAACTTTGACAATTATCTTGTGGTTGGATGAGTACAAGCACTACCAAATCAGAAAAAACATTTTAATGATCCAAAACAGTTTGTGGTAGTGTTCCCAATCCAATCCAGGCCAAGAAAACTAGAAATTCTGCAACTACGGCCATGAGCTCGTCAAGTGCATGAACTGACTCGCCGAGTTGCCCTGTTACTGAGTGGACTCATCGAGTCAGCCAGTGGACTCGGCGAGTTCATCAGTCAGAGACCAGAAAATCGACTTTTTCAGCATTTGAAAAATTAGCCAGCATCAAATATAATAGAAAACAATCCTAGGCTCTGATACCACTGTTGGGTTTTGAGCACTCTAACAACCTCATGCTGCACATGCAACCCTAAATGCTTTCGATCTATGTTTTCTATAATTATACATGCAATTTGGTTTTCCAAAGCATTATCCTAACTAGCATACAAAGCATGGGTACTTGAACAACAAAACTAGTTAGATAACTTACCTATTGTTGTAGCTTGTAAACTTGAACCTTTAAGAGCCTAGCACCCCAAATATGATGCCTCAAATGTTTCACAAAACACCACCAACAATGGAGGACTTGAGAGAGATTGACTTGCACAAAAATAGGCTCTTATGATCTTTTAGAAAAACTAGTGGCCGATTTTAGGAGCTAAGGGACTCCTTTTATGGTGTGGCAAAGTCTAGGGTTACATCCATGTAAACCCTAAGGGACATGACCTTTCATATTACTTAGGCTCCATGGGTTAAACCTCCACGGACTATCCATGGACTAACTTATTGGTTTAGCCCATCCTAAATAACCATAGGCCCATACTATAAGAATCATTGATTTACTAAATCAGTCCCCGTATATTTAATTAGTCTCTTTTGATCACTGAATTAATTGCAAATTAATTCTTGATCAATACTAATCAAATAATATGATTTCACATTAATATATTAGAACCTATAATATATTAATAAATCATAAATAACCTCTTCTCAAAAGTCCATCGTGTCAAATTGTTTCGGTGAAATGCAACCCAAATGGACCATGCTATTTTCGGGTCAAGTACATATCAATTATAGTTATGGACTTAGACACCTTATCCAACTGTTTCCCCCTTTCACTTGCTCGGGGGTGGCCGCCACGGTGCCATGGCTGGCCCTATGGTCAATGAGTTGTTGTGCCAAATGTTTGGCACTGTCATAGGTAGTCGGTTTTGAAGCCAACATGTTCCCTTGAATCTGGGGGGTTAGTCCCTAGATGTATTTCTCCACTTTTTTACTCTCTGGGGTGACCATCCCAGGACATAGTATGGCTAGATTGCTGAAACTGGCTGTATAAGATGTGATGTCAGAACCGGTCATCTTGAGGCCCCAGAGTTCCTGTTCCCATTTCTGAACTTCGCCCCTTGGGCAATATTCTGTTAGCATTAAAGTCTTTAAGTCCTCCCAGCTCATTGCATTCGCCACTGGGAGAGTCAATAACTTTACATGACCGTTCCACCAGGTAAGGGCTTAGTCGGAGAAAGTGAAAGCTGCAAACTTGACTTTGCTCGCTTCGGGGCATGCACAAATCTCGAAGACTGATTCAGTTTTCTCGAACGATTGTATCAGAGAGATGACGTCCCCACTTCCATTGAAGGATTTGGGTTTGCCATTTGTAAAATCTTTGTAGGAACATTCCTTTGAGCGCCCCTGACTGTCTCCCTGGTTAGAATTCGTAGTACCATTCCCCGATCCACCAGTACAATTCATACTGATTTGTGACATCGCGACTGCCACATCTGCTGTCACAACAGCTTGGAAAACGGCGGGGTCAAGTTGTGGAGGTGGTGGTGGAGGTGGTGGCGGAGGTGGTGCGTTGTTGAAACGCCTAGGGTTTCTCCGTGGTGTCATAATTCTGCCACAAGTTTTTAAAGACGAAATGACGTTAAGCCTTTAATAGTGGTGATAAGTCAGTTGTTATTGAACTAAATTATCAGTTCCATGTGTATTATATCCTGACTTTAAACTATTTGCAAGCAATTCATAATAGAAGTCCATATAACTAACTTATGAATTTAATAGTAATGTCGCAATGAATTCTTGTGACTTGATCCATACCAGGTCCTTTTGCAATCGCTTGGTGTATACTAGTTGTGTATAATTATGATTTGAATAGATCGTTGAATCTAATGGGTCTTCCCTAAGCCCACAATCAAAAATGGAACAAGACCTAGAGCGGAACCAACATTTCTAAATCGATAGATTCTTAATTACATACAACATTATTGTATTCACAAAGTAATCGTAGATTTACCATAAGTAACGATATACGATGTTATGAATTTAGTAGTAACACTCCCAATGAAATATAATATGCATGCCAATTTCATTGATATGGTTTAGTACATAGTGTTTGGAAAATTTGACCTTGATGTAGGTCTACATCCCATCAATGCAAGGAAAAATTTTGACAGCATCACAATCCTTCGACTAGTGAAATCACTTAATCGCAGGATTGAACCTACACACAGAGAAGAGTAGCACCAACGCATACTCATAAACCTAATCTATAAAGATTTGTGAGGAGTATGAACCCTACTCACGGCGACCAGTCCCCTGCGGTCCCTGAGACGAAGTTGAGGCGCCCTGTAGTTCTGCTAACTGACGCTCGGCTGCGATCACTCTCGCCTCGAGAGCCGAGTGCCTTTCATGATACTCACTTACCTTGGCCCGAGAGGTGGTAAGGTCCTCAATGACTCGATCAATGGGATAGTAGTCTCTCTCCAGGTATCGAGTACGCGCATTGGTGGCTTCCGTAGCAGCGCTCAGCTCCCGAACTCGGTTCGCCGTCGCTTTATGTTGATCCCTGAGGTCTGTGATTTGCTGGCTCACGACTGGGAGGGCTCTGTCAGCTGGTCTTACATGGTTGAGGTCATAGTAACCTTGTTGTGCGCCAAATGGTGAACGTTGTCGTTGGTGACGACTCCACCTCTCCATGTCTGCCACCCAACAGGGCATAGGTCCATTGTAGCCGAAATGGTTTGCGGGAACCACGGTAACATAAGGAGGGTTGATAACCTCCGGTGTCACACCTCGCTAAAGCGGAAACGCAAGATATGACAGCGATAACGGTTTCATTGCAAAAGATAAAGATACATCACCATAGCAATATTCAAAAGTTTACAACCCATAGCTTAAACAAAACAAAGTACAAGTTTTTCCAAAATAACATTGTTCAAAATATAACTTCATAAATAACTTCAACACGATGCAACATGCTCTATGATGATGAATCTTTATATCCACTTACTAATTATTTCCTAAAAAAGCATGTAAAACGAGCGTCAACTATGAAAATAGTTGGTGAGTTCACAAGTTTATAAAATCAAGATTTGGAATAAGGCTTTTCATAAATACAAGTACATTGCTTTAATAAGAAACAAAGTTGATTGCTATGATTGATAACAAGTTTATTGCTATAACGAGAAACGAGTTTGTATATGTATGAGCAAACAATGAGTCTCAACCAAACCTATGACTGAAGCCCTATCAAAATCTATGCTTATCGTTCCATAGATGAATATGGTATCATGCACTCCAGCAATAGGGCGAGTGAGGAGTTGTCAATTCCTAATAGCGCTATCCATAATGACCATTGGCTCAAAGAGTTAATGGTTAGAGATAAGGGAAGGGCCTTAGTACAATAAGTTCTCATGTTCCGTGTTGCATAGACATGCATAGAGAGACATAGCAATAAAATAGCAATCATGTCTGATACAAATCAATTTAAATACAACATTGAAATAATAGTTTTTCGGGACATGCTTTTCCACCCCAAAACATAAAAACTGAAAATAGGGGAGTGCGTGAATACTCACAATGTTTCGAGTAGATACAAGTGGTGCCTTGGAATACACCAACGTCTTAATGCCGGGATCCTACGACATCAAACACACACTAGTGAGTTTCCATGTCGAAATCTAATGCTAATATACTAAACTCTACATATAGTGAAATGCCAATTTATGTTCTAATATTGGATTTTATATTAATTGGTTACAATTTTTCTGAAATGATGAAATTCTACAAGTCATGCGATAAATACAACTTTGGGATATTAATTTTCCAGATTTAGTAATATAAATTTAAGGGTGTTTCAACACATTTAAAGGTGTTTTAAATTCCTAAAAATGTAAGATATTATCAAATAGTTTCCAAAAATTGTCAAACCTTGTATTTTTCATTCTAAATACAATAGAGGTTTTCCAGAAAATTTTCCTTGAATTTTTGATATGGTTAACTATTTTCCAAATTTTTAAGCCTTCATAACAACATAAATTCACGAAAAATAGCATTCAAAGCATACAAATTCTCAAACTTTTTATTTTACTGTTACTACACATTACTAAGCTGGGAAAAATATAAAAATGGATTTCCAAGCTGTGTAATTATATTTTACGATTTTTGAGCATTTATTCCAATAAAAATTGAAATAAATAGAAAACAGTTTCCAAAATTACCCAAACTTTTTATTTAACTGTTATTATACATAACTAGGCTGGGAAAAATATAAAAGATATTTTTTAGTTGGTATTTCTATTTTTCCTTGTTTTATCCCCTTAAATAACCATTAATTGAAGAATAAATAACAAACAGTTAAAATAAATTACCAAAAAATTTTGTAACATCATTTACAGTGTAAGTAATCTGGGAAAAATACCAAAAGTGGTTTTCATATTGTATAATCCGGTTTTGGGTATTTATGTATATTTAAGTGTATTTAAGTGTATTTAACCTTAGAAAATACGAGAAAAATAGTATACAGTAGAGGAAAATCATCAACATTTTTATGTATCCTCCTAATGTACAACATGATGTTCTGGTAAATTTTCATGAATTTTGGATAATCAGAACTATTTTTCCTATTTTTAGACCATTATAACTACCAAAAATTGGGAAAAATAGAAAGGCATGATGAAAAATTCTGAAATTATTTTTCTGAGTCTCCCACCACAGGTAAGAGCTACGAAAATTATTGGATACAATTTTCACACTCTTTAAAGTGGTTTTGTGATTTATTGCACCCAAACAAAAAGAAAATCGAACATCATACTAAACAGCAACATAAATCGATGAAATTTAATGAGAGGTCATTATTCACCATAGGGGTCACCCACGAATTTATTCCGGATTTATAGACCTCTGAAATTATTTTATGTGATTTATGCCCTTGTTTTTTGTAACAATTTTATTAAATCAAGGAAGTGATAAAAACTCTTGAAATTTTCCAGATGTTCATATTACCTTAATGGGAATCTGGAAAAATTTTGATTTGAACAGAAAAGAACTTTTAGATATTTTTATAGACAAAATCATTTACATGCACTATTAACAATGTACTTTGATCACCAAGCTCTTTAGCTTGGTGTTCATCACATGCATCACGGTTTGAAGACCATGCATGGACATATGTTTGTCATAGTGATGTTTTTAAAGGAAATACTTGAATGCATAAGGTGTATGAACCTTTAAAACTTGTAAAAATCCGAACTTTAGTGTTTGACATAGGTTTTGGTCCTTGGATTTCACCATTAAACAACATGCATGTTGTTCTTGGGTGAAACCTTACCACCATCATCATCAAACTCGACATTCATGAACATGTTCATGAATGTTCATAAAGAATGGTGTAGAAGGAAGAGAAATACAAGAAAACTCTTTAAAAACAAGAAGGAAAAGTAAGGGAGGGTGAAAGATTTTCGTGTATACCTTGAAGAATAGCCTTGGAAGATGAAGATTTGAGTGTGGAGAGGTGTTCTTGACTGAAAATTCTCGTGAGTTTAGAGAGAGAGGAGAAGAGTTTGAGAGTTGAAAGGGTGGAGTGTGAGAGAGAGTGAAGAGAGAAGTGGAAGAGTGAGGATTGTGTTTTAATGATTGATGTTTTGGGAAGAGAGAGGGCATGGGGGAGAGGATGCACGAATTTTATGAGTGAGAGAGGCTCCCTCTCTCCTAAATTCAAACTTTATAAAACTCCCTCCTTAATTTTTATAAAACCCTAATTTTTATAAAAGTGTTTATTAAAGCAATTCTTGATTTATTTAAAAATCTTGTTTTTAACTAATAAATTATGATTAATGTATGATAATTTAACTTTCTATTTCATTGATTATAATCCATAATTTTGATTAATAAAAATTTGATATTAGGAAGTTTATAGCCAATTTTATAAAGTTTTTAAGCTTTAAGGTTTATAAATTTGGATTTTTGGCTCTTTAGGGTTTCTGGAATATTGTTTGATATTCACTATCATATTGGAATGTAATTAGAATATTTTAATTTATTTTTAGGGTTTTATACCCTTTTTCAATTGTAACAAAGTTTGAAGTTTCATTCTAATTATGGTATTGGCATTTCCTATTGTAGTCAAGCAACTTACTAGAATCGTAAGAGTCAAGTATATTAGTCCTAGATCTTAGTTGGATCCTAGTTTATGCAAGATTTTGACCTAATTTATACTACTAGGCCATGGCATGTTGTGCATGAATGGTTTTTCTAAAGATGCATGAGTCCGAGAATGACCTGAATTGACAGTTGTCACAGTATCCCCCACTTAAAAAGAATTTCGTCCCGAAATTCATTCTATGTCATCGTTTTTCATTGCATGGGAAAAGTTGTGGATACTTTTCCTTCATGAAGTCCTCACGCTCCCAGGTGTACTCCGGCCCGCGTTTTGAGTTCCATCGAACTTTCACAATCGGAATCTTACCCCGCTTAAGTTGTTTCACCTCCTTGTCAAGGATTTCTATCGGTTCCTCAACAAATTTTAGCTTATCATTGATCTTAATTTCCTCCAGAGGTACTATTAATGCTTCGTCGACTAAACATTTCTTACGATTGGAGACGTGGAATGTGTCGTGAATGGCGCTTAAATCTTGGGGTAATTGGAGTTTTCCCACTTCTTGATTGCCTCAATCTTAACCGGATCTACATGGATTCCTTTTTCGCCGACTACATGGCCAAGGAAATGTACTTCTCGAATCCAGAATTCACACTTAGTGAACTTGGCATACAATTTCTGCTCCTTCAATAGCTCCAACACTAGCTTCATATGTCTCTCATGATCTTCTTTGGTTTGCGAGTAAACAAGTATGTCATCGATAAATACAATTACAAACTTGTCTAGGTATGGTCTACAGACCCTATTCATCAAATCCATGAAAACAACGGGTGCGTTCGTTAGTCCAAAAGGCATGACTAAGAACTCATAATGTCCATAACGGGTTCTAAATGCGGTTTTGTGAATGTCTCCTTCGTGAACTCTTAGTTGATGGTATCCTGATCGGAGGTCGATCTTTGAGAAGTATGAAGTGCCCTGTAATTGATCGAACAAGTCATCAATTCGAGGAAGAGGATATCGATTCTTGATTGTCAACTTGTTCAATTCTCTGTAATCAATACACATTCGGAATGACCCGTCTTTCTTTTTGACGAATAACACGGGGGCTCCCCAAGGTGAAGAACTTGGTCGTATAAACCCTTTGTCTAGAAGTTCTTCAAGTTGTCCGGACAGTTCTTGCATCTCGGATGGCGCGAGGCGATATGGTGCTTTTGCTACCGGTGCCGCTCCGGGAATTAAGTCGATCCGAAATTCGACCTGCCTGTGAGGGGGTAGACCGGGTAATTCCTCCGGAAACACTTCGGGATAGTTTTGAACCACTGGAATCTCCTTGAGTTGCTTAGCTTCGGGTTCTCTTTCTAGCACGTGGGCCATGAATGCAATACAATTCTTCTTCAGGTACTTGTGAATCTTCATGCTTGATACAATGTTTAAACTTATTCCTGGCTTCTCACCGTGTATGATAAGGGTTTCTCCATTGGGGAGAGGTACCCTAATGACTTTCTCGTAACAACCAATGTCCGCTCTATTTTTGGATAACCAATCCATTCCTACTATTACATCAAAACTACCTAGCTCTATAGGAATTAGGTCAATGCTAAAGAGTTTATCAGCTAAATTCAGAGTACAGCCAGGAATTATTTCAGTAGCCCTAATTTCATACCCATCAGCAAGTTCAATAGTATAAGTATTCCTCATCTTTCTTGATTTCAAGTCAATTAACGGTCTAAATGTTAAAGAAATGAAACTCCTATCTGCTCCCGCATCAAATATTACTGATGCAAAATTATTGTTCATGAGAAACGTACCTGTTATCACTTCAGGGTTCTGACGAGCTTCTTCTGCACCAATCACAAAGGCTACACCTCTTGGCCGCCCACCTAGATTTCCTTGGAAATTTTGCCTAGCTTGGCCTTGTCCATTGTTACCAGGCCCCTTGTTCAGTTTGGGACAAGCACTACGGAGATGATCAGCACTCCCGCACTCGTAACATGCCCTTTTTCCATCCTTATTCAGCTTACAATACTTCGAGTAATGGCCTGTTTGTTTACAGTTTTGGCACACTGGGCAAGCTCCCTTGTGATGGAAGTTACACTTATTGCACTTCGGAAGCGGTCCTGAGTACTGCTTTCGCTCCTGCACTTCCATGACTTCCGGTTCCCGAGTTTTCACTGGTTCTTGCTCCTGGGCTCTTACCATAAAGTTTCTTGAGACTTTTTGCTTCCTCCCTGACTTGCCTCCATACTTCTTCTCTCCCTGATCTGCTGGCTTCCTCTTGCTACTAGAGTTTTCCTTTGTCAGTGCTCCCATCCTTATCACATCATTGGTTAGTCGATTTGCTAGACTTATTGCACTTTGAATTGTAGTTGGGTTTGCTGAAGTAACCATTCCCCGAATCTCTGGTGCCAGACCCCAGTTGTAACGATCTATCCGTTTCTCCTCAGGAGTAACCATGTGAGGTACCAATTTTGCTAGTTCATGAAATCGGACTGTGTACTTGTCTATTTGTGTTCCAACCATAGAATGGTTCCAGAACTCAGATTCAAGCTTCTAAATTTCATCCTTGGGACAATACTCCTCTATCAGTAGCTTCTTTAGGTCTTCCCAAGTTAGCTGATATGCCACTGCACGACCTCGGGTTTGCACTAGAGTATTCCACCAGGTCAATGCCCTATCTTGGAGTAGACAAGTTGCATACTCAACTTTGTTGCGCTCGAGGCATTTGCTAATGTGAAGGACCGACTCCATGCTGTCAATCCATTTCAGCAACCCGACCGCACCTTCCTTTCCGTGGAACTCCTTAGGTTTACAGGCCATAAAGGACTTGTAGTTGCATTCTCTTTCATTGTTTCCCCGGTTTCCTCCACTACTTCCTTGGTTAGCATTAAGTCCCGCAGTTACTTGAGTAACAATGTTTGGGATTGCTTCGATGAGTTGTTGTGCTACAATTTGAGCAACATCGGGTGTTTCGTTCTGTGGACGCCCACGATTAGGCCTTCCTGACATGGTTCTAAGACACAAGAGTAGAAATACGTATAAATACATAAAATAATGTATAATATTTAGTTCACTACTATTTTGAAAACCGTAAGTGTTGTCAAATTAATGGTTTGCATTAATACTAGGCGTATAGATTTGAAAAAAAAAAATTCTTTTTATTCGACCATTGACTAAGTAAATTCTAGGGTTTGACCTCATAGTAAAAGTTTTTAAACATAAAATAAACTTCTTCATCACCACTTGAAATAGTCTTCAAACCAAAACAATACATCAATTCCCCAAATAAAATTTTAAATGTTTTTCCCCAAAAGGCACCCAACATGGGTTTTCGTTTCATGACAAAATAAAATAAAATACTGAAATGAGAACCAAATACTAATCGCTATCCCAACAAGAAACATCAACACCACAATCAGTAATAGCCCTCCAAGCACATAATATGCCGTCATCGCATGACGTGCCTCTCGTCTAGCAGCACTAGCAGTGTCAGTAGCCTCCATCGAATGTTGAAACAGGATTTCCATCCCTGTCATCACTTCATTCAATACCTCCTGATGCCCAGCTATCACAGCGAGGCTATGACGTAGGTCCGCTGCCATTGAATGCATCCTCCGGGACTCCTCCGGGGTCATACATGGCTGCCTGACAGGTATCCCTATGACTCGTTGTGGTGGGGGTGCTCTCGGTCCTGCAATGCTAGGTCCTACCCTGCTAGGTCCTACCGTGCCAAGTCCTGCTGTGCTGGTGGCTATCCTTCCTGGAATGGGAACACTCTTCCTCGCCGTCCTCCGAATGCGAAGCCCATAAAGTGGTGGCTGTGGCATCACCGATGTAGGCGATGCCTCGCGTCGCTGACTCGAGGCGTTGTCATTGCCGATCTCCACCGAGTTTCCTGTATCTTCTGTGTCTTCCGAGGGGTCTTCCTCCACCGAGGCTGGGGGATCACGTCGAGGGATAACAGTGACGTAGCCGGACTCATCCGCTGAGGCGGTAGCGTGAGAAGATGACGATGTCGACATAGTGGACTGAGACATAGATTCAATGAGATATGAAATAAATGACAATGCATGCCTATAATATGCAATGCTTACACACACCAAAATTAACCTTTTTGAATTTTTTTGAAATAAAGTTTTCTCAAAAATTTTGTTGAACATATTCCCATTATAATTAGCTCAAGCTTTGTATAAATCTTTCCTTAATTAAACATAGGTGATCAGGCTATGTTTAATTGAGGTCCAACGATACAATTCCCGACCTAATTATATTAGTAATATGTTTGATGTAAAAAGAATTTTTATAAGTTTTGGTTATAGGCTGTGTTTTCTTAAAGGAAAACTGATGTTCTCTATAACTTTAGCTCTGATACCACTTCTGTCACACCCCGCTAAAGCGGAAACGCAAGATATGACAGCGATAACGGTTTCATTGCAAAAGATAAAGATACATCACCATAGCAATATTCAAAAGTTTACAATCCATACTTAAACAAAACAAAGTACAAGTTTTTCCAAAATAACATTGTTCAAAATATAACTTCATAAATAACTTCAACACGATGCAGCATGCTCTATGATGATGAATCTTTATATCCACTTACTAATTATTTCCTGAAAAAGCATGTAAAACGAGCGTCAACTATGAAAATAGTTGGTGAGTTCACAAGTTTATAAAATCAAGATTTGGAATAAGGCTTTTCATAAATACAAGTACATTGCTTTAATAAGAAACAAAGTTGATTGCTATGATTGATAACAAGTTTATTGCTATAACGAGAAACGAGTTTGTATGTGTATGAGCAAACAATGAGTCTCAACCAAACCTATGACTGAAGCCCTATCAAGATCTATGCTTATCGTTCCATAGATGAATATGGTATCATGCACTCCAGCAATAGGGCGAGTGAGGAGTTGTCAATTCCTAATAGCGCTATCCATAATGATCATTGGCTCAAAGAGTTAATGGTTAGAGATAAGGGAAGGGCCTTAGTACGATAAGTGCTCATGTTCCGTGTTGCATAGACATACATAGAGAGACATAGCAATAAAATAGCAATCATGTCTGATACAAATCAATTTAAATACAACATTCAAATAATAGTTTTTCGGGACATGCTTTTCCACCCCAAAACATAAAAACTGAAAATAGGGGAGTGCGTGAATACTCACAATGTTTCGAGTAGATACAAGTGGTGCCTTGGAATACACCAACGTCTTAATGCCGGGATCCTACGACATCAAACACACACTAGTGAGTTTCCATGTCGAAATCTAATGCTAATATACTAAACTCTACATATAGTGAAATGTCAATTTATGTTCTAATATTGGATTTTATATTAATTGGTTACACTTTTTCTGAAATGATGAAATTCTACAAGTCATGCGATAAATACAACTTTGGGATATTAATTTTCCAGATTTAGTAATATAAATTTAAGGGTGTTTCAACACATTTAAAGGTGTTTTAAATTCCTAAAAATGTAAGGTACTATCAAATAGTTTCCAAAAATTGTCAAACCTTGTATTTTTCATTCTAAATACAATAGAGGTTTTCCAAAAAAATTTCCTTGAATTTTTGATATGGTTAACTATTTTCCAAAATTTTAAGCCTTCATAACAACATAAATTCACGAAAAATAGCATTGAAAGGATAAAAATTCTCAAACTTTTTATTTTACTGATATTACACATTACTAAGCTGGGAAAAATATAAAAATGGATTTCCAAGCTGTTTAATTATATTTTACGATTTTTGAGCATTTATTCCAATAAAAATTGAAATAAATAGAAAACAGTTTCCAAAATTACCCAAACTTTTTATTTAACTGTTATTATACATAACTAGGCTGGGAAAAATATAAAAGATATTTTTCAGTTGGTATTTATATTTTTCCTTGTTTTATCCCCTTAAATAACCATTAATTGAAGAATAAATAACAAACAGTTAAAATAAATTACCAAAAATTTTTGTAACATCATTTACAGTGTAAGTAATCTGGGAAAAATACCAAAAGTGGTTTTCATATTGTATAATCCCGTTTTGGGTATTTATGTGTATTTAAGTGTATTTAAGTGTATTTAACCTTATAAAATACGAGAAAAATAGTATACAGTAGAGGAAAATCATCAACATTTTTATGTACCCTCCTAATGTACAACATGATGTTCTGGTAAATTTTCATGAATTTTGGATAATCAGAACTATTTTTCCTATTTTTAGGCCATTATAACTACCAAAAATTGGGAAAAACAGAAAGGCATGATGAAAAATTCTGAAATTATTTCTCTGAGTCTCCCACCACAGGTAAGAGCTACGAAAATTGTTAGATACAATTTTCACACTCTTTAAAGTGGTTTTGTGATTTATTGCACCCAAACAAAAAGAAAATCGAAAAAAGCATACTAAACAGCAATATAAATCGATGAAGTTTAATGAGAGGTCATTATTCACCGTAGGGGTCATCCACGAATTTATTCCAGATTTATAGACCTCTGGAAGTATTTTATGTGATTTATGCCCTTGTTTTCTTGTAACAATTTTATTTAATCAAGGAAATAATAAACACTCTTGAAATTTTCCAGATGTTCATATTACCTTAATGGGAATCTGGAAAAATTTTCATTTGAACAGAAAAGAACTTTTAGATATTTTTATAGACAAAATCATTTACATGCACTATTAACAATGTACTTTGATCACCAAGCTCTTTAGCTTGGTGTTCATCACATGCATCACGGTTTGAAGACCATGCATGGACATATGTTTGTCATAGTGATGTTTTTAAAGGAAATACTTGAATGCATAAGGTGTATGAACCTTTAAAACTTGTAAAAACCCGAACTTTACTGTTTGACATAGGTTTTGGTCCTTGGATTTCACCATTAAACAACATGCATGTTGTTCTTGGGTGAAACCCTACCACCATCATCATCAAACTCGACATTCATGAACATGTTCATGAATGTTCATAAAGAATGGTGTAGAAGGAAGAGAAATACAAGAAAACTCTTTAAAAACAAGAAGGAAAAGTAAGGGAGGGTGAAAGATTTTCGTGTATACCTTGAAGAATAGCCTTGGAAGATGAAGATTTGAGTGTGGAGAGGTGTTCTTGACTGAAAATTTTCTTGAGTTTAGAGAGAGAGGAGGAGAGTTTGAGAGTTGAAAGGGTGGAGTGTGAGAGAGAGTGAATAGAGAAGTGGAAGAGTGGGGATTGTGTTTTAATGATTGAAGTTTTGGGAAGAGAGAGGGCATGGGGGAGAGAATGCACGAATTTTATGAGTGAGAGAGGCTCCCTCTCTCCTAAATTCAAACTTTATAAAACTCCCTCCTTAATTTTTATAAAACCCTAATTTTTATAAAAGTGTTTATTAAAGCAATTCTTGATTTATTTAAAAATCTTGTTTTTAACTAATAAATTATGATTAATGTATGATAATTTAACTTTCTATTTCATTGATTATAATCCATAATTTTGATTAATAAAAATTTGATATTAGGAAGTTTATAAAGTTTTTAAGCTTTAAGGTTTATAAATTTGGATTTTTGGCTCTTTAGGGTTTTTGGAATATTGTTTGATATTCACTATCATATTGGAATGTAATTAGAATATTTTAATTTATTTTTAGGGTTTTATACCCTTTTTCAATTGTAACAATGTTTGAAGTTTCATTCTAATTATGGTATTGGCATTTCCTATTGTAGTCAAGCAACTTACTAGAATCGTAAGAGTCAAGTATATTAGTCCTAGATCTTAGTTGGATCCTAGTTTATGCAAGATTTTGACCTAATTTATACTACTAGGCCATGGCATGTTGTGCATGAATGGTTTTTATAAAGATGCATGAGTCCGAGAATGACTTGAATTGACAGTTGTCACATCCGGCTCTTCTTTTGACTCCTCTTCGTCTTCTTCTTCCTCTAGTTCCTCTTCAAATTCATCTTCTTCGGGCTCTTCCTCTTCGATTTCTTCGGGGTCCTCATTGGGATCTTCTTCGGGCTCTTCCTCGAACACTTCCTCAGGGTCTTCTTTGTTGGATTAAATGGATAAGCCCATAACTATTATTGGTATGTACTCGACCCGAGAGTAGCATGGTCCATTTGGGTTGCATATCATTAGGACGGTTTGTTAAGATAGACTCTTGAGAGAAGGTTATATATGATTTATTAATGTATTATAAGTTCTAATATATTAATATGAAATCATATGTTTTAATTAGTATTGATCAAGAATTAATTTGGAATTATTTTAGTGATCAAAAGAGACTAATTAAATCTATGGGGACTAATTATGGTAATTAGTTATAATTATATGTGTTGGGCTTATGATCCATGTTGGACCAAGTTTATGTATGGATACATAAAGAGTTGGGCCACATGAACCATGGATCATAACACCCATGGGTATGGATTTGGGTTATACCCATGACCCTTGGAATCCTACATATAAATAGGTCACTCCATAGCCAAAATCGCCACTTCTAGTTCATGGAGCTCATGGAGTTGATTTTGGTGTGGAAGGAATTCTCTCTCGAGTTCTACCTTTGTCCATGACGTGTTGTGACTTCATTTGACGCTTCCACACTATTGGTGCTAAGCTCTTAAGACCAAATACATCAAGACTTCAAGCTACATAAAAGGTATGTTACCCTAACTAGTATTTTATATGGTTTATGTCAAATGCATGCAAGTTATAGGTTTAATACCTTGGAAACCATTTGCATGTATAATTAGTGAAAACATAGATCCAAGGTATTAGGGGCGTATGTGCACCATAGGATGTTGTAGCATAGAAATCCCAACAGTGGTATCAGAGCAATGGGTTGTTTTCAAATTATACTTGATGCTACTTGCTGAAAAAAACAAATTTTTTGCTGTCTGGACAGGGGACTCGACAAGTCCATTGAGGGACTCGACGAGTCCATGTGTAAATTCATCCAACTCGTCGAGTTGGTTCTTGCACTCAACGAGTTGGAGCCCCTGACAGCATATATTCGAGTTTTTTTGGCCTGTTTTGGATTAGAATCATTACCACAAAGTGTTTTTGTTCGTAAAATTTGATTTTGATGTTATGGTAATGTTTATTCTCATCCAAAATAAAAATAATTGTCATAATTTCAAGATTTGTAGTAGTTCATATGTTCATGATAATTTCTTGAAGATTGATGATTTTAATTATCGTGTTCTTATGAGTTAGTTTAGATTAACAGAAAAATTATGTGATAATTTGTTTTCGATCCAATTTGATCTAAAAGTTGTTCATAATATGTGTTTTTTCTAATTTGTCCACAAGTTATATGAAAAGTCTCATTTATGATTTTTAAAACTCATAAGATTTCCATAAGTTATGAAAATGAAGAGTCTCCTTTTTTTTAAATGTTTTAAAGTCTTCCATAACTTGTCCTCAAGTTATGGAACTTGAAGAGTTTTTAATTAAAACTACTTTAAACTCATCAGTTATGGAAACCAAAAGTTTTTGAATTGTTCAAAACTTGCCCTCAAGTTTTGGAATTTGTAAAGTTACCCCCCCCCCCATGTGTACTTTAGTTCCAAACCCTAGTTTTTTAAATAGTTCAAAATTCAACCCCTATACTATTATAATATTATAGGTTTAATATATATATATATATATATATATATACATATATATATATATATATATATATATATATATATATATATATATATATATATATATATATATATGTATATATATATATATATATATATATATAAGAGTAAGTCAGTCTTACCGTTAGTAGGCCTCATTCACAAAGTCGGTCTATAAGGGGGGTATAAGGTTACTGCCTATAAAATGGTAGTCTAATGGGTGTCCACTCTCACCCACCGCTTCCTTGACTGGTGGAGGGTCGTTAGCCGAACGGATAGGAAATGACTCTAATTCTCCTTTCATTAAAAGTATAATGATAAATATAAAGTAGTTAAACGTTATTAAATTCTCAATCTTAGTTACTTTAGGAAAATGTGAATTTGGTGCTAACCCATGAAATTACACTTTGTACCTTACCAAGTCATTGGTGGAGCGTGTATGGTTAACCAACACTAACATGGACTAGTAAGAGTGGCAAAGGGTAACTTAATGTTTATTATAGATCGGTGGAGCGAGTGTGGTTAACCGGCACATCGATTAGGTGATAAAAATTATGGGTACCAAGTCAATTTGCATGGTTATTCGCACCTTGTTTGTGATCCTCAGCACCCCACTCACAAACTTGAGAGGGCACAATCGAGATTTAAACATGCCATTGAATAGTTCAATGAATCTCAAAGGATCTAGGATTTTCAATTCACTTAAGACCTAAAATTCTTTTTTGTTTTTCGTGGTGGAAATTGGTAAATCGTTATTTACTTACCTTCAAATATTTTATAGCATGGATTACGGTATCCCACTTCTAAGTTATAAAATATTGTGTTGGGTCCTAGCCTTAATATTTCATATTGGATGTTATATTAAGGACTTAAATCAACTAATTTGAATTTCTCCCATTGTAGATGTCTGGTTCAGACAACTATGATCTTCCCAAATCTCTTGGAACAAGATTTTCTAATGAAGATGATGTCTCGCGATTGGATCATGGAAATCATACTTCTCTTCCTCCACCCCCCCTAATTATTCTCCCTAACCCAGAAGTTCAACGTCACTCAAGCCCTATTGGCAAGCAAAGTTTGTGTGAGCTCACATCTTGGAGATGAAGTCATATATAGACAGGCCAGGAGAGTTGGGTGTCAAAGTCTTGAGGAAGTTGGTTGTTGACTAGCTTCTTCAATCACTTCCTGAGTCACATAGTGAGTTCTTTAAGGACTACTATGTGATGAACTATGACATGACCCTTAATGATATTACCTATTCGCTTGATGTTGCTGACTCAGCAATGATTTGGAGCACTAGTACAACAAGCTTGATTGGAAGATCTACTTCCCAAACTTCCATGGACATTAACAATGGTAACATTAGAAGTCCAGAAAAGTCTTCTCTTCGCAATGGAAAACGATCGGCCATACTCAACCCGGTCGACCAAATGGTAAAGAGAAATGCTATGTCTGAGATAGTCCCATGTACCATTACCAAATTCCATATGTTTCTGTTGCCAAAGGAAGAGGCATTAGTTGCGAAGCTGCCCTATTTACCTGAAGAATCATAAGGATTGTAAAGTCAGAATGTATGACTCTACTTCAGGTAAGTCCACTATCTAACTCTATTAAGTTCCTATTTGGAGATTCTTAGTACATGATGTGACTAGGTCGCATTTTGATGTTTTGTAGAATCGAAGAAATGAAAGGGAACTTAAAAGAAGAGTAAGTTGATTCTGATATTGAATAGATGAATTTCGATCGCACGGTTCGATGATCAGAATTTTGAGCTGCTACTTAAGAGTTATGACAGATTACTTAGGAACATAATTTTCATATGTATTTGCATTGTAAGGATAAGTTTTTCCGCAATTTTAAAATAAAAGAAAATTTTTGATTTTATTTATTTTAAGTATCCTTACAATGGAAATTGTGAAAGTTGTTGTTTATATGATTCCATTGATAGCAATATTGGAAAATGGATTTGATTCTTTCGTTTATGTTAGTGTCATAATTTACCAAATAAGGAAAGATTCTCATCACCCAAGTTTCAGTTGGATAAAAACTTGGAATCATGCAACTTGTATCGTATGATGTATGAGAATTTTTCATCTTTGGAAAAATAAGACTAATTCCTTGTTCACATGTATATGTGAATCAAGTGAAGGACTAGGGGATCGGGTACACTTGGTTGTGCGCTGGTCAAGTCCACCACAAAGATCGATAAGGCTATTCGTCATGATTTGCTAAAGTTTAGTAAATATGGTTATGCTTACAAGTTTAAGAATAATTCTGAATCATTGGAAAAGTTTCAATGTAAGGCAGAACGAATAAGAAGAATCAAATTAGGCAGAAAGATAAAAGTTTCTCCAATCTAAAAAGATGGGAGAGTACTTGAATATCTTGTTTTATGATTATCTTAGTGATTATAAAACCATATCACAATTGTTTCTCTAAGGACATCTTAGTGCATTTGTTTGGCTAAGAAGAGGAATCGTGGATTGTTGAAATGGTTAAAATCAAAAAAGATGAATCATACTTCGTTCCAAAACAAGTCTTAGAGTCATACTCCAAGATTGTAACTTGAGTGATATAATCCTTAAGAAGGTTTATAACACTTTTCAAATGTAGAGTAAAATGTTTTCTTACTCTTGTACATTTGAAATTGGTAAGTTGTGA
Organism: Lactuca virosa; assembly: GCF_052849685.1. Taxonomy (NCBI): domain Eukaryota; kingdom Viridiplantae; phylum Streptophyta; class Magnoliopsida; order Asterales; family Asteraceae; genus Lactuca; species Lactuca virosa. The sequence goes on from NC_136428.1 coordinate 285,482,003, forward strand.
TGTTTTGGATAAAACAAAGACCAACTAAGACCAATTGTGTGAAGTGTTTATCTTGATAAGTATCCGCCCTAACTCTTGAATATTTGTTCTGTCAAGGAATGGTTCTTGACAAGAGAATCTTATATGTCAAGTGGTCAGTGGGAGTCTTAAAGATCTTGAAACGTTTCAAGAACTTATAAAGAATAAAACATGTTGTTTATCACTAGCACACAACTTGAGGTTATAACTTATCGTGTCGACATATTCTTATTTTTGTGCCCATTCCAGTTAAATTTGACTATGCATCTAAGTTCTACAAGTTCTCAATTATTTTCATAACAACCTGGAAGCAATGGTAGGCCCTTGCGCTTCCAAGTGGCATGAAGTTAAGATTACACAAGTTCAGTCCATATGAGTTTGGATTTGTCACTAAGATTGTCTTGTGATTATGGTTTTGACAAATTCACATGGATAGGAACACATACACCATAAAATCTAAGTGTCATAAGGTTTCTCTCCGATTCATAAAAATGATGGTGAGGAAACGCTTTCACTAAGTAGATTATAAGTAGATAGCAATTGTGATATTTGCATTCTCAAAGTCGTTAGTGGAGCGTGTGTGGTTAACCGACACACTAACATGGACTTGTGAGAAATGGCAAAGGTCTGCACAATTGAGACTATGATTACGACATACATTTTTATAGTTCTTAAAATTTTTTAGACACACATGTGAGCTATCTAAGAAAAGGTGTATGATTTTGATAAAGTTTTATCAAAGCATCTAGTATTAGAAATCTGAACTTTGGTAAGAAAGTCAATAAAATATTGATTTCTAGAAGTCTAGCTGATTTCTGGATACATGTCAAAGCTAGTGGGAGCATAAGTGTTATGCTAATAATTATCATGTTAGTGGGAGCATGATTATTATGTTTAGGATTGCAAGTTAGCAATGTTAATTATAGAAAACGAAAGGGTTTCAATTCGTGAAGTTGCGGGGTTGAAAAGTTGTTTGCTATAATTAAGGGAGAGGAAACTATACTTCATTCCAATTTTAAAGCTTAGATTGTGAGTTTTTAATCAAATTTAGTCATAATTACATTATTTGCGTTCTAAAAATTTGATTATGATTACGACATCCCTTTTCATAATCTGAATTATGAGAACATGGCAAATAGAAATAGAAATATTATAGCAAAAGACTAGTCTAGTATCATGTCTTTATGTGAGACATCATGAATCGTGTACCATATGCTTCGGATATAGGATCGATTACATGTGTTGTAATATTCATTTGTTCTAAATTTTTCCAAATGCCTAGGGAATGAAGAGAGAAAAAGTACTAGAACAGGATATGACCAATATGATTAAGCATTTGTCGAGGATAATCTGAGGTTAACCAAACATTGGTTACTCATGGACAATTGGAAGTATAGTGTTAATTTTGGAAGGACCATATTGACATTTTCTGATAGGAGGCAACTCTTGTTCAGAAGTGATAGCCAAAATGGGAATGTCGAAATGTTTCCGTAGGTGGAAGTTATTCATTAAATCTGTGTAAGATTAGAAAACTTAATGCAAGAAGGATGTTCAAAGGAATGCACTTTGAATTTGAGACTTCGTTTCCATGGAATTGCTCTCCATTGGAATACTTTGTAAATGTTTGTTGCCAAGTCTTTGTGACTTTTGGGCATAGTCATTACAAGAGGATCAATGCATATAAGTTTAGAATCTGTTCGATTTCAGTAAATGGCAAAGAATCTTGTATTCTTACATTTGCGATAAGGATTAGGGATTGTGAAATGAGCATCATTGGAATCATGTTCAATTGATCTATTTCACAAAGTAAGGATCATAGACAACCATAGTGTGTATACTTGGAGTATGGCATAACTATTGTTTAGTAAGCATAGTGTGCATGCTTGGAGCATGGGACAACTATTGTTTTTGATTCAAGTATAAAGTTGATTATTTGAAACATTATGCAATGATTAATGTGTAATCAATATGGTGATTAAATAAAAGGTGTTTTATTTATATTCATAAGTTCTGAGACCATATTGGATTCGATTATTCTTGTGTTTCACTTTGCATGTTTTGACTTTCCGGGGTGGAGGACTTCATGTATAGTATCATAACAACGAGTATAATAGTGATCAAAGTAAATACAACCATCATAAATATAATCGAGAAAGTTACATGGGTTCATGAGTTGCATGTTTCAAAATCGATTACAATATAATGATAAAATGGTTTGTCTGACGCCGTAGCGTTCCATCCTCAAAAGCCGGTACTTACCTGTTTTTATTGATTACCTGAGAATACAAGTAATTTTCAAAGAGTGTCAACAATTAAGTTGGTGAGTGCATAAGCTTTTGTATGTAGAATTGAAAACCTTTGTTTGTAAATGTACTGTAGTCTTAAGACCCAATGACCGAAATGTACAAGTAAATTTTTCATACTTGTCATAGTATATGCAATTTTAAATAAACAAAACCCTTTTGAATGTAAGAATTCCCGTAAACTATATGTGTCGTTGTTTCCCTATGTGAGTTATTATAACCGTGCAATTGACATAGTAAGCCTGTTACGACGTACTTCAGGCGTCGGAATGTTTTGACATTTGTCACCCCAGACCTGCCGGTCTAGCTGTTGCATGCAACTAAGGTGAAGAATTGCCAGTCCCAATATAGATCTATACACAAGTATCATACTTTCCCTACAGGAGACTATGATTATAATACAGGACTTTAACCAGTACTATAAAGAATAAAATGAAGTAATGTCTCACAAATTTGATTCAACTAGTTTACGTATAGTGTAAATGAAAAACCCTTTTAGTAGTGTAAGTGAAACCTTCCTTAGTATGTTCGTAGTGTTAATGTACCATAAACTATACCTATTATAGTTTATCATATGTGTTTGTAATGATGAAAGACCCTTATTTGAATGTCTATTTCTTTTTCATGGAAGTAAATTAACATTAAATAGAATCAACATTGTAGCTATTTATTGCTATACACTTTGCTCAACGTGCTACAAAGTGTTAATGAACTTATAAACTATTTTACTAGTTTTAACTTTTCTGTCACTGTTTTTAGAAAATCATTTAAAAATCACTGTAAGTCAAAAATTGAATCCGTAAATTCTGGGAGTTCAGAAAATGTGTCTAGTTTGTTCATAATTTTTATTATGATTTTTAGTGGTCCCTAGCTAGTGTGAAAATGTCCATCTTCACAAACTAGTCCGAAATCATTTCTGAAATGATAGGCAGTTCTGTTGAAAGCTGTTGATTAAGTTTAGAATATGTTTTGGGTGTTGTAACTTGTGTCCCCCCCCCCCCCCCTAAAACTTGAAGAAAATATGAAAATGTAGGGGTACGAACTCACCTTGAGTGATTCCTTGAGGTGGAAGGTTAAAGAAGGGGAGTTTCAAGTCAAGAACACTTGAAGGATGCTTGAAGATTTGAAGATCCTAAGAACAAATATGTCGATATTTGTGTAAATGATCCACGATTTGTATGAAGAAGTGTAGAATATTTAGGAGTAGAATGAAGATACTTACCAAGAATGGAGGAAAAACTCGAGAATTTCCTGGGGAATTTGAGTTCCAGAGAGAGAGAGAGAGAGAGAGAGAGAGAGACAGAGAGAGAGAAAGTTTGTTTTTGGAGGAAGAAAATGAGATTCTATAGGTGAAGAATAAAGATTTCTTGAGTGGATTTGGTCAAGGTAACATCTGATAGAGTGTTGGGAAGAGTTGAAAAGGAAAATGATTTGACCAGGTAGAGTGTGAATAGTGACATAAAGTTGATGTGGGGATGGCTTGGTGTCATAACTTTATGGAAAAGTCAAAGAGTACATTTAGATATTATTTGAGCAAACTATATGATCTATATCTAATAAATCTCCAAGATGTGGATAAATCTCGAAGGTCAGAAGCGAATCTGCTCGGTTGGGATGCAAAACTTCTCGGATTAGTTGCGGACGTCAGAAGGTGCGAACCTTGTCGAGTAGGAAACGAACCTCACCGATTAGATGTGAATATGGCCGATCAGAAGCTGTCACACCCCGAAACCGGAACGGCGGAAACGTTCGGGGGCGGAGGACGTCATGTTCAGTATCATAACCATAGTGAAGAAAGCAAACACAACCATCATAAATATAATTTAAAAGGTTACATCATTTTAAAAATACATGTTTCCAAATAAATTACATATAATGCCAAAATAGTTCAAAAGAAATATGCGCCTTAGCGTCTTGCCTTCAAAAAAAATCTTGTGGTTACCTGTATTACTGAATACCTGAGAATACAAGTTGTTTTTGAAAGAGTATCAGCATTAAAGTTGGTGAGTTCATAAGTAATTTATGAACGAAAAATGGATGTTGTTCCTTAAAGGTTGTTACAAGTTTGTTTCAGAAAATCCAATATTTTCTAAAAGGTTTGTGTAGTCTTAACTGAACCAAGACTTAGTATATGTAAGTAATTGGCATACTTATGTGTGGTTTTATATTTAAATAAAACTCCTTTTCGTGAAATCCTTAAATTCCCATGAACTGTTTGTTTTGTTAATTTCCCATGTGAGTTGTTATAACCATGCTAAGACTCGAAGACCTCATACTCGACGTTCTTCAAGCGTCGGAATTTTATGACACTTGTCACCCCAGACCTGCCGGTCTAGCTGTTGCAAGCAGCTTAGGTGCATGTTTCTCATACCCAATATAGATCTATACACAAATATCATGCTCTCCCTACAAGAGATTCTTGCTATAACTACAGGACTTTTTTGTTGTACTTAAGAGTACCCCGAAGGTGAATGTCTCACAAATTTATTCATTAACATGTTCACGTAGTTTGTAATGAAATACCCGTTTTGTAAATCGATTGTGATACTGTTTCTTTATTAAACGAAGTGTCCAAACTATACCTATTATAGTTTATCAAGAGTTTTTTATGTTTTAAATGAAACCTTGTTATGCATGGCTTTGTATTTCAATAAAATGACATTGCAAATACTAAGTATGAAATCTTACACACCTTGCTCAGCATGTTACAAGGTGTGAATAACTCTTAAACTTGTTTTGACAGTTTTACCCTTAATTGTCACTGTTTTAGAATATTTATAGAAAAATCATCGTAAGTTGAAAACTGAGTCCGTAAACTCGGAGAGTTTGAAAAAAGGGTCTACTGTGTTCATAAATTTTCCTATAATTTTTGGTGGTCTCAAACCAGTGTGAAAATGTTCATTTTCACAACCTGGTCCGATTTTGTTGTTGCAGTGATAGGTAGTTTTGTAAAAATCACCATAAATTGTAGAAAAATCGTATGGAGATGTGCAAGTAGTCATTTTAAAGTTATAAACCTGAAATATTCTCATATTAAATTTTTTTGAAAACATATTAAGTTTAAGTTGGGTAAAACAGTTCGTGAACAGGTCACAACTTTTCTGTTGTAAGCTCTCAAGTTAAGTTTTAAATATGTTTTGGTGTTTTAACTTGTAACCTCCCCCCCCCCCTGAAAAGTAAAGAAAACTGGAAAATGTAGGGGTATGAACTCACCTTGAGTGATTTATTGAAGAGTGGAAGGTCGAAGACGAGGAGTATCAAGTCAAGGACACTTGATGAAAACGTGAAGTGTTGGATAATCCTAAGAACGATTCTTGGTGTTAAATGTGTGTAGATGATTCAAGGATGTTATGAAAACATGGAATAACACTTGAGTTTAGATGGAATACTTACCAAAAATTGAATTAATAGCTCAAGAACACTTCCAAAAAGTGGCTGGAAGTAGAGAGAAAAAGAGGCACTATTGATGGTTTGAGAAGTGTATAAGTGTTTGAAAGTGTTCAAAGTGAACCAAGAAATTCTCCAGAGATTTCTTTATATAGATGTTGCTGGAGCAATTTGCAAAGTTGAAAGGATGTTTGCCTTGGTTTGTGTGATGTGGATAGGGTTGGACTAATGAGAAGATGACACATGGAGACAAGTGGGCACACTTGACCCACTTGTGGTGTTGAATACTCTTCTTAATGTAAAATACTGATTTATAATTAATAAATCCTTGAGAAATGAATAAAATATAAGTTTAGGGAGTTTAGAATGATAAAAATATGAATTTGGTGAAAAATCCCCGTAAAAAACGTAAAAAATGGGCTTAACAGGCGAAAGTAGTCGAAAAACGGGTGAGAAGGTGCTTCCTGCGAAGTTGCTCGCATTGGGCCGAAGGTTCGGTCAGCGAAATGGAGCGAAGGGAGGTTTCGGTCCTCCGAGGTTCGGTTCGGTCTTAGCAGTTTCGGTCCAAATAGGGTTCGGTTCTTCATGGCTTCGGTCCGTAAGGTGTAGTTTCGGTTCTAGAGGAAGGCTTCGGTTCTAATAGGGACTTCGGTCCTATAAGGCTATTTTTCAAGGAATCTTCCCGTTTAGAGTTGTTTTTGACTAAGTTAAGGGTCGGGATGACCCGGATGACTATAGAAAGTTGAGAGAGATTTTGAGAGAAATTTGGGAGAGATTTGGGAGAGATTTGATTTTAGCCATTATTATTGTATAATCTCGTAATGCAAGGTTCGTGAAGCCCGTTATGCTTCGTTTATGATTGTTTTAAGTCCCCAAAAGGGTCCATATTCGTTTTTTGATGCATTTAACTCCCCTCTTAAGGTTGTACATTGCTAAACACATAAAATATCCGAAACACTTGAATTCTTGGCATACCAATGCACATTTTTATAGAATAACTTTTATCATACAAGTCCTAGTTAAGTTTGACCGGTTTGACTTGTTGACTTTGACTTTGACTTGTTGACTTTGAGTTTGACTAGAATTTCACAGTGGTCACATTATCCCCCCGTTAGAAGGAATTGTTGGGTTTTGAGCATTCTAACACTCTTATGGTGTACATGCAACCCTATAAACCTTGGATCTCTGTTTTCTCTATTATACATGCAAGTATTAACTATTCCAAGGTTTCATCCTAACTAGCATATTATGAAGCACCTATACTACAAAGTTCTACTTAGATGACATACCTTTTGATGTAGCTTGATGTCTTCAACCTTTAAGAGCTTATCCCCAATAGTGTGGAAGCCTCAAATGGAATCACAAATCACCAAAACACCTTGGAAGAACTTGAGAGAATATGTATGCACACTAAAATCGGCCCACTCTTATTTTCACACACGTGTGCCAATTTTGTGAGCCAAAGACCCCTTTATATATTATGGAGGATTAGGGTTACATCCATGTAAACCCTAATACCCATGACCTTTCATTTACATAGGATCCATGGGTTAAGAGCTCCATGGACCATCCATGAAAGCTTAGCCCAACCTAAATGAACTTGGCCCATTCTATATATATAAGAGTCCATATTTAATTAGTTCTTTTTGATCACTTAATTAATTCTAAATTAATTCTTGATCAATACTAATTAAATAATATGATTCCATATTAATATATTAGAACTTCTAATATATTAAGATAAATCATAAATATACTATTCTCAAAAGACTATCCATATAAATTGTGCCGGTGAAGTGCAACCCAAATGGACCATGCCGGGTCGGGTCAAGTACATACCAAATATAGTTATGGACTTAGACATTAATCCAACAGTCTCCCACTTGGATAAGTCTAAAAGTATTATTGAGTATGACTTCAAAACCTAACTGGCAATCGTAGCTCTTAAAGCCGCTGTCGAACTCTGACCTTGTCAATGACTTGTCCATTAGATAAGGGATCATATATTCCTCCATTCTAGATATCATATGGACTGAGACATGGATTATAATCATTCTCTCTGTCCATTTGTTGTTTCCCGATTTTCGATTTATGATGACTGACTGATTGAACAAATCAAATCAGTCCTGGCTTGGCCAAGCACTCACATGTGTCATCGCTAAATCATCGAGGGGCCCACAGATATCGCTTTTATCCCGAAGGTAAAAGGAATGGATAAACTTCGACTCATATGGCTTGTTCTACTACTTGTTGAATCATACACAAAGGCACGTTTTATAACATCGAGTTACCAAATGCGTTTTCGTGCAATCAATGTATAACCAACTCATAGTAACAACTCATATCTCTAGGTTTGAAGAATATAACATATTATCGTCTCATGATCACTCGTGATAAAATCCATGAAGTAATTCAAATGAGCGCGGGTTGAACAACTTAATCATTCAGGAAGAGCGACTTAGTTATTCTGGAAGTCAAAACATGCAAAGTGAAACACAAGAATAAATGAATCAAATATGGTATCAAACCCTATGAATATAAATAAACACTTTTATTTATCACCATACTGATTACTCATTATTCATTGTTTCGGTTTTATAAACTTTATACTTGAATTAAAAACACTAGTTGTCCCATGCTCCACGCATGCACACTATGTTTTTCTTAAACAATAGCTTTGCCATACACCAAGTATGCACTCTATGTTTGTCTATGATCCTTACTTTGTGAAATAAACCAATTGAACATAATTTCAATGATTCTAATTTCACACTCCCAAATCGTTATCTAAAAATGTGAGAATTTCAAATTCCTATCATTTATCGAAATCTGTTTAGATTTTAAACTTATATGCATTAACCCTCCTCTAATGAATATGTACAAAGTCACAAAGACTTGTCAACAGTCATTATAAGGTATTCCAATGGAGATCAACTCCATGGAAACTAAGTCTCATATTCAAAGTACATTGCTTTGGACATGCTTCTTACATTAAGTTTTCTAATCTTACACAGATAACTTTCACCTATGGAGACAACTCCATATTCTCATTTTGACTATCACTTCTAAATAAGAGATGCCTCTTTTCAGAATATGTCAATATGGTCCTTCCAAAATTAGCACTATACTTCCAACTGTCCCTGAGCAACCAACCTTTGGTAAACCTCAGATTGTCCTCAACAATTGCTTAATCATTTTAGTCATTTCCAATTCTAGACCTTTTCCCTTCTTAATGCCTCTGGGCATTTGGAAAAATTTAGAAATGACAAATATTATAACACATACAATCGATCATGTACCCAAAGCAAATGGTACACGATTCATCATGTCTCACATAAAGACATGATTCTAGACCAGTCTTTTGCTACAATATTTTTATTTGCCATGTTTTCAAATTTGACTATGAAGAGGGATGCCATAATCATAATCGAATTTTGAGAACACAATATATAGAATTTCCTTAATTTGAACCAATCCAACATGAAATTCATATATATATATATATATATATATATATATATATATATATATATATATATATATTCTTGAGTAAAGATGATTAAGGTCTCAATCTAAGCCTTTAGAACTAAAATGAAGTATATCCTCTCCCTTAATTATAGCAAAACAACTTTTTCAATCCCTGCAGCCTCACGAATTGAAACTTTTGTTTTCTATAATTAACATTGCTAACTTGCAACACTAATAATAATTATCATGCTCCCACTTACATGATGATTATTAGCATAACACTTATGCTCCCACTAGCTTTGACATGTACTCAGAAATCAGGTGGACTTCTAGAAATCAATACTTTATTGACTTTCTTACCAAAGTTCAGATTTCTGATACGAGATGCTTTGATAAAACTTTATCAAAATCATACACCTTTCCTTAGGTAGCATGCATGTGTGTCTAAACAATTTCAGAACTATGAAAAGGGATGTCGTAATCATAGTCTCAATTGTTTAGACCTTTTGCCATCTGCTTCAAATCTACTTGGTGGAAGTGTTTCCTCACCATCATTTTCATGAATCGGAGAGAAACCTTATGACCCTTAGATTTTATGGTGTATGTGTTCTTATCCATGTGAATCGTCAAAACCATAGTCATAAGACAAGGATAATGACAAATCCAAACTCATATGGACTGAACTTATGCAATCTTAACTTCTTGCCACCTGGCAGTACAGGGCCTGCCATTGCTTCCAAGTTGTTATGCAACCAATTGAGAACTTTCAGAGCTCCTATGAAAAGCCAACTTTAACTGGAATGGGCACAGAATATGTCAACACGATAGGTTATAAACCTCAAGTCGTGTGCTAGTGAAGAACCTCAGGTTTTATTCTTGATTAGTTCTTGAAAATCTTTTTAGGATCTTTAAGACTCCCACTATCCTCTTGACATATAAGACTATCTTGCCAAATATTCAAGAGATAGTGCTGATTCTTTATCAAGACAAACACTTCACACAATTGGCCTTATTTGGTCTTTGTTTTATCCAAAACATCACAACTTACCAATTTCAAATGTACAAGAGTAGGACACTTTTACTCTTAGATTTGACAAGTGTTTTAAACCTTTCTTTAAGATATGTCACTCAAGTTACAATCTTGGAGTATGACTCTAAGAATTGTTTTGGAACGAAGTATGACTCATCTTCCTGATCTAACCATTTCAACAATTCATGACTCCTCTTCTTAGTCATAAGAATGCACTAAGATGACCTTTAGAGGACTAATTGTGATATGATTTCTAAATCATTAAGATGATCACAAACATGATACTAAAGTACTCTCCCATCTTTTTAGATTTGAGAAACTTTTATCTTTCTGCCTAATTTGATTCTTCCCATTCGTTCTGCCATACATTGAGACTTTTCCAATGTTTCAGAATTATACTTAAACTTGTAAGTATAACCATATTGACTAAACTTTACTAAATCAAATAGTCTTAATGAGCTTTGTGGTGGACATGACCAGTGCACAAGAATGTGTACTCGATCCCTTTAGTCCTTCACTTGACTCACACATCCATGTAAACAAGTAATTAGTCTTGATTTTCCAATGCTTGAAAGTTCTCATTCATCATACTATTCAACTTGCATGATTCAAAGTTTCGGTCCAATTGAAACTTGGGTGATGAGGAACTTTCCTGATTTGGTAAATTTAGACACTACCACAAATGAAAGAATCAAATCCATTTTCTAATATTGCTGTCAGTGGAATCATATAAGCAACAATTTTCCACAAATGCCATTGTAAGGATACTTCAAATAAATAAAATTAAACAATTTTCTTTTATTTTAAAACTTTGCGGAAAAACTTATCCTTACAATCCACATGGAAAATTGTTGTTATCTATTCCTTAGCAATATATCATAACTTCTTAAGCAACTGCTCAAAATTCTGATGCGATCGAAATCCACCTTCGCGATCAGAATCAGCATATACTTCCTTTAAGATTTCTCTCTATTCTTTGATTCTTAAAACATCAACATGTGACCCAGTCACATCATGTAATGATGATCTCAGAATAAAACTTAACAGAGTTAGATAATGGGCTCTACCTGATGTAGAGTCAAACTTATTGACTTTAACATCCTTAGGTAAATTTGGCAGCTTTGCAATCAACGCCCCTTCCTTTGGCAAAATAAACATATGGACCCTTTGGTAATGGGACTATCTCAGACTTAGCCTTTCTCTTTACCATTTGGTCAACCGGGTTGACTATGGCCAATCCCTTTCCATTGGGAAGATAATGCTTTTTCTGGATTTCCAGTGTCACCATTGTCACTGTCCATAAAGTTTTTGGGAAGTTGATCTTCTAATCAAATTTTCTTTACTATCGTTCCAAATCATTGCTGATTCAGCAGCACCAAGCAAATAGATATGATCATTAAGGTTCATGTCATAGTCTGTTTCATAGTAGTCCCAAAGGAACTCACTATGTGACTTAGAAAGTGATTGAACATCCAACTTTCTCAAGACTTTGACACCCAACTCTCCCGGCTTGTCAATATGTGACTTCATCTCTAAGATGTGATCACACATAGACCTTGCTTGCCATTAGGGCTTGAGTGACCTTGAACTTGTGGGTTAGGGAGAATAATTGGAGGAGGTGGAGGAAGAGAACTATGAATTCCATGAGCCAAACTCGGGAAGTCATATTCATTAGGAAAGCTTGGTTTGGGAAGATCATTGTTGTCTAAACCAGACATCAACAATGGGAGAAATTCACGTAAAGTTGATTTAAGTCCTTAATATAACACCCAATATGATATATTAAGGCTAGGACCCAACAAACTATTTTATAACTTGGAAGAGGGATGCCGTAATCTAAGCTATAAAATATTTGAAGGTAGGTGAATGACGATTCACCAATTTCCACCAAGATAAACGAAATGTATTATTAGGTTTTAATTGGTTTTGAAACTCCTAGATTCTTTTGAGATTCATTGAACTTTTCAATGGCATGTTTTAATCTCGAGTGTGCCCTTCAGGTTTTGTGACTGGGATGCCGAGGATCACAAAACAAGGTGTGAAGTAACCATGCAAATATAGTTGGTACCCTTAATATTTACCCCTCAATCGATGTGCCAGTTAACTACACACTCTCCAACGATACTATGATAAACATTAAGTTACCCTTTGCCTACCTTGTTAAGTCCAGGTTAGTGTGCCGGTTAACCACACACGCTCCACTAACAAGTTAAACAAAGTGCAAAGTGTAATTTCATGGATTAGCACCTTATTCACATTTTCCTAAGTAACTAAGATTGAGAATTTATAAGTGTTTAGTTACTTAGTATTTATCATTATACTTATAATGAAGGGAGAATTATAGTCCTTGTCCTACCTGTTCGGCTAACGACCCTCCACCGGTCAAGGAAGCGGTGAGTGAGAGTGGACACCCATTAAACTGCCATTTTATAGGCAGTAACCTTATACCCCCCTTATAGACCGGCTTCGTGAATGAGACCTACTAATGTTAAGACAACTTGCTCTTATACATATAATATATTAAACTTTTAATATTATAATAGTATAAGGGTGTATTTTAGACATTTAAAATACTTGGTGGTTTAATCTATTAATTAAACTAGACTTTTAATTTAATTAAACTCAAACCATATATTTATGGATTAATAATACTCTTTTAATTAAACGCTTTAATTAACTATTAATAAAGTCCATAAGAGTTAATTTGAACTATTCAACAAAACATCATAATTCCAATTATTAAACTCAAAATTAAAACCATTTAATTAATTGTTTAAGTTATGAACCCAAGAGTTTTAGAATTCAATTTTTTTTTTCATAAAAAACTTTTCTCAAATTCCAAAACTTGAGGGCAAGTTTTGTAATTCTTGAAAACCTTTGGATTCCATAACTTATGGAATTAATTGTGTTTTATGATGAAACTTTCCATGTTCCATAACTTAAGAACAAGTTATGGAATTCTTTAAAACATTAACACAAAATTTTGTAACTCCATAAAAACTTTGAATCAATTTTTTTTTTAAAAAAAACTTTCATATCCATAACTTATGGAAGTTTCAAAAACCCTTAAGATCACAACTTTAAAAAAAACTTTTGAGCTCCAAAATTTTATGACAAAATATGTAACTCCTTAAAACATTTGGATCAAACTTTTAAAACTAATAAAATAATCATATCATTTTATCTTTTACTAAATTTGACCTAATTCAACTCATATAACAAATGATTCAAATTTTACAAATAATTCGTTTTTCACAAAACAAGTAATTATCTTAAAATTTGACAAACGTCATGTTTTTTTTTCCTTTTTTTTTCCAACTTGAAAATAAAATATTTGCATCAATATAACAGAAAACAACCCATGGCTTTGATACCACTGTTGGGTTTTGAGCATTCTAACACTCTTATGGTGTACATGCAACCCTATAAACCTTGGATCTCTGTTTTCTCTATTATACATGCAAATATTAACTATTCCAAGGTTTCATCCTAACTAGCATATTATGAAGCACCTATACTACAAAGTTCTAGTTAGATGACATACCTTTTGATGTAGCTTGATGTCTTCAAGCTTTAAGAGCTTAGCCCCAATAGTGTGGAAGCCTCAAATGGAATCACAAATCACCAAAACACCTTGGAAGAACTTGAGAGAATGTGTATGCACACTAAAATCGGCCCACTCTTATTTTTACACACTTGTGCCAATTTTGTGAGCCAAGGACCCCTTTATATATTATGGAGGATTAGGGTTACATCCATGTAAACCCTAATACCCATAACCTTTCATTTACATAGGATCCATGGGTTAAAATCTCCATGGACCATCCATAAAAGCTTAGCCCAACCTAAATGAACTTGGCCCATTCCATATATATAAGAGTCCATATTTAATTAGTTCTTTTTGATCACTTAATTAATTCTAAATTAATTCTTGATCAATGCTAATTAAATAATATGATTCCATATTAATATATTAGAACTTATAACATATTAATATAAATCATAAATATACTATTCTCAAAAGACTATCCATACAAATTGTGCCGGTGAAGTGCAACCCAAATGGACTATGCCGGGTCGGGTCAAGTACATACCAAATATAGTTATGGACTTAGACATTAATCCAACAGGAATTTCGTCCCGAAATTTGAATTTTGAGTGGGACTTAAAGGGTTGGGGAATAGATGTGGGTACTTTTGCTTCATTTGGTCCTCACGCTCCCAAGTAAATTTGGGTCCTCGCTTGGCGTTCCGGCGGACCTTTACGATGGGGATGCGGCTTTGTTTCGTCGATTTGACCTCTCGATCCATGATTTCAACATGTTCCTCTACGAATTGGAGGTTATCATTGATCTCAATTTCTTCCAAAGGAATGACAATGGTCTCATCAGACAAACATTCCTTTAAGTTTGACACATGAAGGGTAGGATAAACGTGATTGAGTTCCTGTGGTAATCGTAGCTTGTATGCCACCGGGCCAATCCTGGCGAGGATTTCGAATGGTCCGATATACCTTGGATTTAGTTTCCCATGTTTTCCAAAACGTATTAATCTCTTCCAAGGTGATACTTTCAGTAGTACTCGATCCCCAACTTGGAACTCCAAAGGCTTCCGTCTCTTATCCGCGTAGCGCTTTTGTCGGTCTTGTGAAGCCTTCATTCGTTCTCAAATTTGGACGATCTTTTTGGTTGTTTCCTTTATGATCTCCGGGCCAGTGAGTGCGCTGTTAGGAACTTACCTTCTTGCTAGTTGTGTATCGCCCACCTCAGCCCAACACAGGGGTGAGCTGCACTTACGACCATAGAGGGCTTCGAACGGAGCAACTTTGATGCTAGTGTGATAGCTATTATTGTATGAGAATTCGATAAGGGGTAAATGAGCATCCCAAGCCTTACCAAAGTCTATCACACAAGCTCTTAGCGTGTCCTCTAACATTTGAATGGTCCTTTCACTCTGCCCGTCGGTCTGTGGGTGGTAGGCTGTACTCATGTCCAGCCTAGTTCCAATAGCTTTCTGCAGTGACTGCCAGAACCGTGACGTGAACCGACTATCTCTATCGGAGATAATGGATATCGGTACTCCGTGAAGTCGCACGACTTCTTTAATCTAGATCCTTGTCAGTTTCTCCATTTTCTCGGTCTCCTTTATTGGTAGGAAGTGTGCGGATTTGGTTAATCTGTCGACGATTACCCAAATGGTGTGAAGTCCACCCGTTGTCTTGGGTAACTTGGTAACGATTACCCAAATGGTGTCAAGTCCACCCGTTGATGTTGGATATAGTGTCTAAGTCCATAACTTTATTTGGTATGTACTTGACCCGACCCGGCATGGTCCATTTGGGTTGCATGGCATTGCAATACTTGGATAGACTAAATGAGAGAATAAGGCACTTATGATTATTAATATATTATAAGTTCTAATACATTAATAATAGTATTATTTAATTAGTATTGATCAAGTATTAATCTAGGATTAATTTGGTGATCAAAGTGAGACTAATTAAATATATAGGGTTGATTATGACAATCATCAATTCTTTTATGGTGGATTAATGATCCATGGTTTATGGGTTATGGATGTAACCATATGGAGCTCCATGGATAGTCCATGGGAGTTACAAATCCATGGGTCATGGGAAATCAAGAGTCATGACAATTAAGGGCATTCATGTGTAAACCCTAATCGTAACAACACTATAAAAGGAACCCTATGGCTAGAAAAAAGTAGACCTAGTGGACATAGTTTTACTAGAGAGGGCATAACCGATTTTGAGTGCTAGAAGTATTCTCTCAAGTTATTCCAAGTCTTGTGGTGTTGTGTGAAGCATTTTAGGCACAACATTTGGGGTGCTAGGCTCACAAAGTCTTGAAGGAATCCAAGCAACAACAAGGTATGTATTTCTACTAGTTTTATGTTTTATGTAATCCCCATGTCATGCTAGTTAGGAAATAACCTTGAAAAAGAAATTTGCATGTATATAGAGAAAACATAGATTCAAGGTTATTAGGGTTGCATGTACACTTAGGAAGTGTTAGAATGCTCAAAAGCCAACAGTGGTATCAGAGCATGGGATTGTTTTCTGTATACTTGATGCAAAACTGCTTAAAAATCGAAAATTCTGCATTCTGACGACTGGACTCGCCGAGTCCATGGGGAGGACTCGCCGAGTCCATGAAAAAATTCATTCTACTCGCCGAGTAGAATAGTGCACTCGGCGAGTAGGAGCGTGCTGGGCAGTTTTTTCGAGTTTTGTTGCTGGAAATGGATTAAGATCATTATCCCAATCTGTTTTGGACTTGTAAAATCTGTTTTTCAAAATGATAATGATTATGTTAACCCATTTTTGCATGACTTTTATCAATTTTCAAGTATTGTATATAGTTATATGATTTCTTGAAATTGCTTGACATGAATTTGTGTTCTTATGAGTTTTTAGAAGATCATAGGAATTATGTGTAACCACCATGTGTGTTTAATTCATGATCTTAATGGCTATGATGGTGTCCATAACTTGTCCTCAAGTTATGGATAACCAAAAGTCACTTCTTTTAATTGTGATTAAAGAACTAAAGAGGTTTCATAAAATGAAGAGTCTTCATTTTATGAACCATTAAAACTCATAAGTTACAAATTGAAGAGACTTGGAATAGTTTCAAATCTTTCCCTCAAGTTTTGGAATTTGAAAAGTCTTATACTTTAATATTTTAATTCCAAATTAAACCTTAGATTTTTAAAAAGTTTAAAAATCAACACTTATACTATTATTATAATTTTATTATATAGATATGTATAAGAATATGTCATTCTTACAGTTAGTAGGTCTCATTCACGAAGCCGGTCTATAAGGGGGGTATAAGGTTGTTGCCTATAAAATGGTGACTTAATGGGTGTCCACTCTCACCCACCGCTTCCTTGATCGGTGGAGGGTCGTTAGTCGAACGGTTAGGATACGACTTTAAATACTTGTTAAAAGTATAATTAATTATAATGTAACTATACATTATAAATTCCCAATATTAGTTACTTTAAGAAAATGTGAAATTGGTGCTAGCCCATAAAATTACACTTTGTGCCTTACCAAGTCGTTAGTGGAGCGTGTGTGGTTAACCGGCACACTAACATGGACTAGTAAGAGTGGCAAAGGGGAACTTGACTTTATTATAGATCGGTGGAGCGTGTGTGGTTAACCGGCACATCGATTAGGTAATATTGTTGAGGGTACCAAGTCAATTTGTATGGTTATTCACACCTTGTTTGTGATCCTCGGCATCCCAGTCACAAACTTGAGAGGGCACAATCGAGATTCAAACATGCCATTGAAAAGTTCAATGTATCTCAAAAGATCTAGGAGTTTCAAAACCAATAAAACCTAATAATAAAATATTTTGTTCTTATGGTGGAAATTGGTAAATCGTCATTTACCTACCTTCAAATATTTTATAGTATGGATTACGGCATCCCTCTTCCAACTATAAATAGTTTGTTGGATCCTAGCCTTAATATTTCATTTGGGTGAATTATTAAGGATTCCTAATCTAATGAAACTTGTCTTTCTTTCCTTTCAGATGTCTTCCAACAATGCTTCTGGCTCAAACCCAACAGGCTCCTTTTCCCTTATGAACTTGTGTGGTAAGGTCATCTTTGATGGATCCAATTTCAATGAGTGGATCAGAAACATCAGAATGATTACCCGCTATGAGGACAAAGAATATGTCCTCGATAGGGAGCTTAAGGTTGTGAATGAAGCCATTGCTACTCCTGAAGAGTTTGCGGAGTTTGTTGCACATGAAAAGGATGCTACTAAAGTAGCATGCATCATGATGGCCACCATGACTCCTGAACTTCAAAATCCTATGAAGATTTCTACCCCTATGAGATGCACCTGCATCTGATGGAAAGGTACCATCAGAGCGCGCGTCAGGAGAGGTATGAAATCATCTCCTCGATGATAACCGCAAGGATGAAGGATGGTGAACCCATCAACGGTCACTTGCAGAAGATGAAAAGGTTCGTTGACCGGTTGCTGAAGCTAAATGTTGACTTTCCTGAGGAAATGGCGATTGACATCATTCTCCATTCCTTACCTCCAAGTTATGATCAGTTTCGTATGACTTATCATATGAACAAGTAGGAAGTCACACTTAGCAAACTTCAAGGACTCTTAAGGACAGCTGAAAATGGCCTTAAGGGTAAAGCGGTTGCTACTTCTACTCCTTTAACAGCCCCTGTTCTGGCTATTGGGCAGGGAAAGGGTAAGAAGAGGAAAAGCCCTTCAAAGGGTACCAAGGGTAAGACTCTTGATGGTTCCTCTTCAAGTGGGACAAAGAAAGGTCCCATTACTCCTTCTTCAAACCCAAAGGAAGCACAATGCTTCTATTGCCAGGATAAGGGACACTTCAAGCGAAGCTGCCCAAAATATCTGCAAGATCTAAAGGATGGGAAGGTTAAACCCACCCATGCAGGTATTTACACAATATTGTCTAACAACTCATCTAATGCTAATTCTTGGGTGCTTGATACAGGGTGTGGTATTCACATTTGTACTGATCTGCAGGTACTAAGAAGAAGTGAGCAAGTGGAGCACGGGAAGATAAACTTAGTCATGGGCAACAGGAAAGCATCACCTGTTACCAAGATAGGAGTTTATTCTTTATTGCTTAATAATGGGTTAATGTTAGATTTGAATAAGTGTTGTTACTCGCCCGAAATGGCGAGAAATATTATTTCCTTTCATGGCTTGTACAAACAAGGTTTTACATTTTCATTTGATAATAAAAATGGTGCTATTAATGTTTATTACAATGATGTATTTTACTTTAAAGCATTACCTTGTGATGGTGTATATGAAGCCATGAATGTTGAAGACAATCTAGGAAATAATGTGTTGTATATTGATTCTTCAGATAGCTTGCATAAAGCATCCTTGTGGCATTGTCGTCTTGGACATGTTAACAAGAAGCGCATAGGCCAACTCCAAAAGGCTGGAGTCTTGGAATCATTTGACCTCAAGTCATATGATAGTTGCGAGTCTTGTTTACTTGGAAAAATGACAAAGTCACCCTTCACAGGTACTTGTGATAGGGGTGAAGGTTTGTTGGACCTTGTACACACGGATGTGTGTGGGCCCTTCAGAGTTGCTACAAGGGATGCTAATCGCTATTATGTGACTTTTACTGATGATTACAGTAGATATGGATATATTTACTTAATCAAGCATAAGTCAGAAACCTTTGAAAAGTTCAAAGAGTTTAAGCAGGAAGTTGAGAATCAATTGGGCAGGAACATCAAGATGCTCCGATCTGATCGAGGAGGAGAGTATCTTAGCATTGAGTTCCTTGACTATCTTAAGGAATGTGGGATTGTCTCACAATTGACACCTCCCAGAACACCACAGTTGAATGGTGTAGCTGAGAGGCGCAATCGAACCTTGTTGGATATGGTTCGTTCCATGATGAGTCGAGCTTCGTTACCAATCTCTTTCTGGGGGTATGCCTTAGAGACTGCCGCCCATATCCTTAATCTAGTCCCTACTAAAAAGGTTGCCAAAACACCTCACGAGATGTGGACTGGGAAAGTTCCCAATTTGGACCACATCAAGATTTGGGTTTGTGAAGCTTTCGTGAGGCGTGAGACTCATGATATGGTTGAACCTCGAAGTGAGAGGTGTATTTTCATCGGCTACCCACAGAGATCCTTTGGTTACCTCTTCTACAGACCCAGTGATAATGTGGTTTTTGTGGCAAGAAGAGGAGTCTTTCGTGAGAGAGAATTCATAAGCCAAGGGGACAGTGGGAGGTAAATTGACCTTGAAGAGCTTCAAGAGTCAAGTGGTGAAGGAACCTCAAATGCTATCGACCAACCTGAGGAGGAAACTCCTGTTGATCTGATAGATGAGTCTGTACCTCCAAGACGTTCCACTAGGGTGAGGAACACACCTGATTTTTATTATGGTTATCACATCACCACTGAAGGTGATACATTTATTAGTGATAGTACACTAATAGATTTGGATGAACCTAATAATTACAGGGAAGCCATGGCAGGCCCTGAGTCTGCTAAATGGAAGGAGGCTATGGACAGCGAGATTCAGTCCATGTATGACAATCAAGTTTGGAACTTGGTTGACAATGTACCAGGTCGTAAGACAGTTGGGTGCAAATGGATCTTCAAGAAGAAGACCGACATGGATGGGAAGATACACACTTATAAAGCGTGACTGGTTGCGAAGGGCTTTACTCAAACTCCGGGAGTTGACTATGATGAGACCTTCTCAACAGTAGCTAAGATTAAGTCTATTAGAGTATTGTTAGCCATAGCTGCATTTCATGATTATGAAATATGGCAAATGGATGTCAAAACCACTTTCCTTAATGGAATGTTGGCTGAGGATGTTTACATGGCTCAACCAGAGGGTTTTGTCGATACCAGATACCCTAATAGAGTGTGTAAGCTTGATAAATCCATTTATGGATTGAAACAAGCATCTCGTAGATGGAATCTTTGCTTTGATGAGAAAGTCAAAGAGTTTGGCTTTTCTAGGAGTGAGGATGAGTCTTGTGTGTATGTCAGGGCTAGTGGGAGCATAGTTAGCTTCTTGGTGTTGTATGTGGATGACATACTTCTCATAGGAAACGACGTCCCAACCTTGCAGGAGGTTAAGTCCTGGCTTGGGATGTGTTTCGCTATGAAGGACCTTGGGGAAGTTGCCTATATCCTAGGGATAAGGATATTGAGAGATAGGAGTAAGAGACTAATTGGACTTAGTCAAAGTACTTACTTGGATAAGGTGCTGAAGAGGTTCAGTATGCAAGAATCCAAGAAAGGAGAATTACCAATCCAGAGTAATGCCAAGCTGAGTAAGACTCAGAGTCCGAGTATAGAGGCTGAGATAGCTGAAATGAGTCATATACCATATGCTTCCGCTGTGGGCTCGATCATGTATGCTATGACTTGTACTCGCCCTGATGTGGCCTTTGTTTTGAGCATGGTCAGTAGATATCAAGGGAACCCTGGCAGGGCACACTGGACAGCGGTAAAGAACATTCTCAAGTATCTGCGGAGGACTAAGGATTGGGTCCTTACCCTCGGAGGCAGTGATGACTTGAGAGTGAAAGGATATAGTGATGCTAGCTTCCAGACTGATATGGATAATTTCCGCTCTCAGTCGGGCTGGGTCTTTATCCTAAATGGAGGGGCAATTACTTGGAAAAGTTCCAAGCAGGAGAAAGTAGCTGATTCTACTTGTGAATCAGAGTACATAGCAGCAAGTGAAGCGGCTAAGGAGGCGATATGGCTAAAGAACTTCATCGGAGACCTTGGAGTTGTACCAGCTATAAAAGAGCCAATGGAAATTTTCTGTGACAGTGAAAGTGCGGTTGCTTTGGCTAAGGAACGAAGAGATCACGGGAGATCTAGGCATATTGACAGAAAATACCATTTCATCAGACATCGAATAGAAGAAGGACTCCTCGTGGCTAAGAGGGTATCATCAAATGAGAACCCGGTAGATCCCCTCACGAAGGGACTGAGTAGGGTTAAGCATTTACAGCATGCGAGGCGCATTGGGCTGAGGGATGATATTAGTTTCAATAATTAGATTCCTGAAACTTGTAAAATGTAATTGACATTTGATGATAAATAAAAGTTGTTATTTATTTATGAGTAAGGTGTTACTATCTTGTGTTGATTGTTTACTATGTTTCAATTTTGCATGTTTTTACTTCCAGAATAATTATGTTATTATTCAAACCATCCACAGTCAGTTAAACTTTGGAAGTAAGTATTGATTTAAGACTGTCATGAATTTGGCTTGTATGATTTGTCTAAAAGTGCTTTGGACAATGCAATGGTTGCTACAACATTCATGAGTACTCATAAGGGCTGAGTATTGGATCCAACCCACGCTCACTTGCATCACTTCATGGAATTTATCTTGAGTGATCGTGAGACGGTAATATCATATAAATCTTTAAACCTAGAGATATGAGTTGTTGACTATGAGTTGGTTATTCATTGATTGTACGAAAACGCATTGGTAACTCGATGTTATAAAACGTGCCTTTGTGAATAATTCAACAAGTAGTTAGTACAAGCATATCAGTCGAAGTTTATCTGTTCCTTCTAGAAATAGAAGCGATATCTGGGCCCCTCGATGATTTGGTTTTGACCTATGTACCGGGCCCGGTCAGAACCTAATTGATGTGTTCATTTTAGTTCTATGTCGAAACAAATCAGAGATCGAGAAACAAATGCTGGACAATAAGTAAGACCATGTTCCATGTGTTTGTCCGGCTGATATCATGAGAACAGAGGATTATATGATCACTTATCTTAAATGGCGTATCATCATCATCTCAGTTCCGAGAGACTTTGAAAGAGCTACGATTGCTAGTCGGATTTTGAAGTCATATTTGCAAATATAGTTATTAGACTTATCCAAGTGGGAGACTGTTGGATATAGTGTCTAAGTCCATAACTTTATTTGGTATGTACTTGACCCGACCCGACATGGTCCATTTGGGTTGCATGGCATTGCAATACTTGGATAGACTAAATGAGAGAATAAGGCACTTATGATTATTAATATATTATAAGTTCTAATATATTAATAATAGTATTATTTAATTAGTATTGATCAAGTATTAATCTAGGATTAATTTGGTGATCAAAGTGAGACTAATTAAATATATAGGGTTGATTATGACAATCATCAATTCTTTTATGGTGGATTAATGATCCAGTGTTTATGGATTATGGATGTAACCATATGGAGCTCCATGGATAGTCCATGGGAGTTACAAATCCATGGGTCATGGGAAATCAAGAGTCATGACAATTAAGGGCATTCATGTGTAAACCCTAATTGTGACCACACTATAAAAGGAACCCTATGGCTAGAAAAAAAGTAGACCTAGTGGACATAGTGTTACTAGAGAGGGCATAACCGATTTTGAGTGCTAGAAGTATTCTCTCAAGTTATTCCAAGTCTTGTGGTGTTGTGTGAAGCATTTGAGGCACAACATTTGGGGTGCTAGGCTCACAAAGTCTTGAAGGAATCCAAGCAACAACAAGGTATGTATTTCTACTAGTTTTATGTTTTATGTAATCCCCATGCCATGCTAGTTAGGAAATAACCTTGAAAAAGAAATTTGCATGTATATATAGAAAACATAGATTCAAGGTTATTAGGGTTGCATGTACACTTAGGAAGTGTTAGAATGCTCAAAACCCAACAATTGATACTCTACTTTAACCTTGGCGCAAGTTAGACACTTGCCTACAAAGGTAGCTATTTCGGCTTTCATGTTCGGCCACCAATACAGCTTCTTGAGGTCTAAATACATCTTGTCTGAGTCGGGGTGCACTGAGTAACGAGTTTTATGAGCTTCGTTCATGAAAACGTTCCTGAATCCACTAAATTTTGGTGTCCAGATCCGGTTCATGAGACAACGAACTCCGTCATCCCTGACTTCAAGGTTTTTATCCATTCATCTCAATGCTTCACCTGCCACGTTCTCTGGTTTTAAGGCTTCTTCCTGTGCCTCTTTGATTTGTGCAGACATGTGTGAATGGATTGTCATGGTTAACGCCTTTACTCGGCGGCCCGAGTATACCTTTCTGCTTAAAGCGTCTGCAAGCACGTTTGCTTTTCCGGGGTGATGACGAATCTTGCATTCGTAATCATTTAGCAATTCCACCCATCGTGTTTGTCTCATGTTGAGTTCTATTTGGTTGAGGATATGCTGAAGGCTTTTGTGGTCGGTGAAGATAGTGCACTTAGTGCCGTAGAGGTAATGTCTCCAGATTTTTAGGGCGAAAACTACTGCTCCTAGTTCGAGATCGTGTGTCGTATAGTTTACCTCGTGCGTCTTCAGTTGTATTGATTCGTAGGCAATGACCTTTCCTCGTTGCATTAACAGACATCCTAGACCCTGGTTTGATGCATCACAATAAACCATAAAGTCCTCTGTTCCATCCGGTAAGGAAAAGATCGGAGCACTGCACAAAGTTCGTTTTAATGTTTGGAATGCAACCTCTTGCTTATCCCCCCAGACGAAAGTCATTCCTTTTTTATTCAAGGTGGTGAGTGGTTTCGCGATCTTGGAAAAGTTTTGAATGAACCTTCGATAGTAACCGGCAAGTCCTAAAAATTGTCGGATTTATGTGGGTGTTCTTGGTGCCGCCCAACTTTCGATTGCCTTGATCTTTGAAGGGCCCACATGTATTCCTTCTTTGCTAACTACATGTCCGAGGAAGTTCACTTCTCGAATCCAGAATTCGCACTTTAAGAATTTTGGGTACAATTTCTCCTCCCTAAGTGTCTCCAGGACTTGACGTAAATTCTGGTTGTGTTCTCTTACTTCGGGAGTAGACTAGTATATCATCGATGAAAACAATCACGAACTTGTCTAAGTAAGGTCGACACACCCGATTCATCTGGTCCATAAATGTCGCGGGTGCATTAGTTAAGCCGAAAGGCATCACTACAAACTCGTAATGACCATAGCGCGTTCTGAAGGCTGTCTTGGGAATATCCTCCTCTTGAACTCATAGTTGATGGTACCCTGATCTAAGGTCAATCTTCGAGAAGAAACTTGCTCCTTGCAGCTGGTCGAAGAGGTCATCAATTCGAGGCAAAGGGTATCGGTTTTTAATGGTGAGTTTGTTTAATTCACGGTAGTCAATGCACATACGAAACGATCCATCCTTTTTCTTGACGAACAAGACCGGTGCTCCCTAGGGTGAGAAGCTTGGCCTAATGAAACATTTGCTTAGCAGTTCGTTCAATTGACTGGACAGTTCCTGCATTTCGGCTCTGGCTAGACGGTATGGCGATCTGGCTACGGGGGTAGCTCTAGGAATTTGGTCGATTCGGAATTCAACTTGTCTAACAGGGGCACTCCTGGAAGGTCTTCCGGGAATATGTCGGGAAATTACAGACCTCCGGAATGTCTTTAATATTTTTCACTTCTTGTTTCTTGTCTACGACGTGGGCTAGGAAGGTGTGGTACTCCTGGCGGAGGTACTTTTGAGCCTTGACACAAGAGATGATCTGATGGTTTGAGCTAGGTTTGTCGCCATAGACAACGAGGGTTTTTCCATTTGGCAGATTAAGGTGAAGGCCCTTTTCATGACATAGGATTTTAGCATGGTGAAGGCGTAACCAATCCCTGCCAATGATGACATCAAAACTTTTTATAGTGACCGGCATAAGGTCTATTTGGAAAGAGTGGTTATTTAAGGTGAGGGTACACCCGATGTAAAGTCGTTAGTGTTCTCTGTTTTTCCGTTAGCCATTTCTATGGGGAATGTGTTTTTTTAGTGTTTGTGGTTGTTGTTTAAGCAAGCGTTTAAATTGATGGCTCACGAAGCTTTTCTCCGCTCCACTAACGAAAAGAATGCATGCATATGTATTGTTGAGGAGAAACGTACCGGTGGCCATAGTTGGGTCTGCAACTGCTTCCCCATGACCTATCGCCAGAACTCTGCCTACTTCACCAGGGTTGGGGTTTCTTGCCTTCGGGCAGTTCCGCTTGAAGTGTCCTGCTTCTCCACAACCATAGCAGGTTCGACTTGCTCCGGCGTTGGCAGCTTGTGCGTTTTGTTGGACTGGAGCTTTACAAAATCGAGCGGTGTGCCCCTTTTTGTTACAGTTAGTGCAATGCTTTTCACGACATGCTCCATTGTGGTGAAAGCTGTACTTGTTCCACTTGGGTAGGTTCCCAGCGTATTGTCTTATCGGAGTTGGGTTGGCAGTGGTTGTGGCAGCGTGCACCACAACCACTTGTTGCTTTTTAGCAGGGTCTTGAGCAGGTTGACCCTTCTTCTTGTTCCAGAACTTCCTTTTGTTGCTCCCCCCCTTTCGCTTGCTCGGGGGTGGTTGTCACAGTGCCATGGCTGGCTTTATGGTCGATAAGTTGCTGTGCCAGTTCTTTGGCACTGTCAAAGGTAGTTGGTTTTGAGGCCAATACGTTTCCTTGAAGTTGGGGAGATAGTCCCTATATGTATCTTTCCACTTTTTGCTTTCTGAAGGAACCATCCTGGGTCACAGCATGGCTAGATCGCTAAACCTTGAGGTATAAGACAGGATGTCAGAGCCTGTCATTTTGAAACCCCAAAGTTCCTCTTCCAACTTCTGTTTCTCGCCCCTTGGGCAGTACTCCTTCATTAACATGGTTTTCAGGTCTTCCCATATTATCGAATTAGCCACCGGAAGTGTCAATGCTTTGACGTGGCCATTCCACCAGGTGAGGGCCCTTTCAGATAATTTGCATGCTGCAAATTTGACCTTGCTTGCTTCAGGGCATGCGCATATTTCGAAGATGGATTCGGTTTTCTCGAACCATTGCAGCAATGCTATGACACCTCCGCTTCCATTGAAAGTTTTGGGTTTGGCATTTGTAAAGTCTTTGTAGGTACACTCTCTCGAGTGTCCCTGACTGTCCCCGTGGTTAGAATTTGTGGTACCATTACCCGCACCACCGGCATTATTGGTGCTGATTTGGGACATTGCGGCTGCTACTGCGGCTGTCACGGCAGCCTGGAACATTACTGGATCGAACTGAGGGGTGGTGGTGGTGGTGGCGCTGCAGCTCCTGCGGCGCAGCCACATCTAGGATTTCTACGAGGTGGCATCTTCTGCCATATCAAGAATGAAAAGACAATAAGTCTTGGATCGCACTTACAAGTCGAGACTTAAAACTAAATATTATTAGTTCTTTATATGCATCATGATTCCGACTTGTAAAGATATTGTAAGAATCCATTCATACTAGAGGTCTATACATAATAAAATATAGACTTTATGAATTTTGATCGTTTTGATTCACATGAAATGTCTGTGATAGTAACCATACCGGGCCCATCCAACAATCGTTTGATGTACAATATTTATATATAATTAAGATTAAATAAACTTTCAAATCTAATGCGTCTGCCCTGGGCCCACAACCAAACAAGGAACAGGATCCAAGGCGGAACCACCATTTCTAGGTCGATATGGTCTTAATTATATATAACTTTGATTTATACATCAAACAATCATAAATCGGACACCAGTAAATTTAATCTGAAAACAATCCCTGCCATGAACTTGATGTAATAAAGCAAATAGCGTGTCAATTTCATTGATATAACTTAGTATACAATATTGGGGAAAAATTGACCCTATAAGGGTCTATGCTGCATCAATGTATGGGAAAATTTTGACCGCCTAACAGATCCCGGAAGTGTAAACACTTAAATCGTGAGATCGGACATGAAATACTAGAAAACAATAGTAATATTTATCCGCAAAACTAGATTAAACTGAAGCGAGCAGTGTAAACACTACTTGCGGCGGTTGAAGCTCTGCGGATCACGAAGTGAAGACACGAAGTTCCTTGTTTCCCTCATTTCAGCTCTGGATTTTGCCGCTTGGTGCTCTGCTTCTGCCAGACGTCCTTCTAAAGTGGCTCGATATTCTTGGAGTTCTCGCACCTCAGCTCGGGTCGCGACCATTTCTCGTCAAAGAAGCTCGGTGCGGTCCCGAGTCCGATCGTGGTCATCATCCAACCGGTAAAGGCGAACGGAGTTGACTTGGCTGGTGGCACCAACTTCCATGAGATGTCGGGTGTTTACCCTAGTTTGCTCCTCGTGGCCTACGACACGGTGAACCATGATATGAAGGGTTATGTCGGCTGACCCTCCTTGGCTGAGGTCGTAAAAACCTCGTTCAATGCCATAGGGAGGTCGTTGACCTTGCTCTCGGCTCCATCGATGAATAGTTTCGGCCCATTGGGGCGTCGGGCCTTGGAAGTGTTGCGGTTGGATATGGGCAGGTTGTGGGTTGTAAACTTCAGGTTCTGAGTCGGTTCCATCAGAGTCTTCTTCCTCTTCACCGTCTACGGATTCTTCCTCTTCCATGGGTTCTTCATCCTCCATGGGTTCCTCATCCTCCATGGGTTCCTCTTCGGATTCTGTCACACCCCAAAACCGGAATGGCGGAAACGTTCTGGGGCAGAGGACGTCATACGTAGTATCACAACAATTGTATCATAGTAAGCATAGTAAACACAACCAGACATTGAATACATATGTGAAAAAGTACATAGCAAAAGTACAATAGTAAAGATGTGACTTTAACGCTCCAACTTCTCCGAACTCCTGAAAGTACTCGTCTACTAATACCCTGAGAATACAAGCAGTTTTCAAAATAATATCAACATAAAGCTGGTGAGTTCATAAGCGTTTTTGTTTTTAGTAGGAAATGTTCTTTGATCCTTTTGAAAAGTGTTCCTCAAGAAAATCCTATATTTTTTTATGAAAGATGTTTGATTATCCATTAGTTATTTGTTTAACAGCCTGTTTATGTAAGGTCGAGTTATCCCAGGAAAATCCTATATTTTCCTTAAAAGTTGATAGTTGGTTATCTGTTCTTGTCTGGGGTGTACAAGTACCTACCATACTTGTATCGTTAGACGTAGTTTTCTTGAAAAACCCTGTTTGTTCCCTGTGAAGCGTATTAGCCTTATTACATAAATAAAACTAATAAATAAGTGGTGAACTAAGTCCTAAAGGTATTTTTAACACCCTCTAGTAATCAATTTGGTTATTACTTTGAGGTTATTTCACTCGTTTCATTATTACAAAAGTAAATTTCCGCTATCTACGTTGTGAGTGTCATAACCGTACTTAGAATGGATATGGCACGTACCGGGGCCAGTATCTTTTTATGACTTTGTCACCCCTGAACCTAACAGTTCCGCTGTAGCTGGAAGCGAAGGTGCGGGATAGTTTCCTTGTACTTTGAGTAAAAGTTTCCTTGTACTTTTGCTTGTATTCTCCCCCTGAAAACATGAAAAAACTCGGAAAAGGTGTAGGGGTATGAACTCACAGTTTGACGTAGGATCCGAGTGTATGATCGGTGTGGATGGTGAGTGTCGACTGGTGTTTCGTACGCAAGTGGATCCTACTTAACCTATGGTAACACATATGTGTGTTAGAATTAGGGTATTTCATGACTAAACATGACGGAAACCAACCTAAAGACTTGGAAATGCTTGTCGGGACCCTATATGATCAAACGAGGGAGGTGTACGGCCAAAAGAGTGTGTGTGCGGCCAGGGTGTACGGCCAGGATGTGTGTGCGGTCGTACATGGGAGTGTGCGGCCGTACAGAGTGTGTGTGCGGCCGTACATGGGAGTGTGCGGCCATACACTCTTCATTCATGCCCAAAATGTTGATTTCTAGGTGTTTCAAAGCCAATATCAAGTCCAACTAGCAAATGGAGGCCAAACTCTCACTTTGGAGAGCCTTTAAGGTGTGTACGGCCACCTTATTAAGGTGTCCGGCCGTACACCTTCAAGCGATGAAGAACACGAAGAACATGAAGAGTTTTAAGCTTAGATCAAGGTGTCATACCAGTATAACAACCTGAAGGATGGAGTAATTCACGTTTTTGAGGCCCTTAGAGTGTTGTTGGATGAAGTTTTTAGAGAGAGAAAGTAGTGAGAGAAAGTAGGGTGCAGCCAAAATGGAAAAAGAGTGAATGAAGGGGTCTCCTCCTATATATGGAGGTGAGTGTACGGTTGGAGGGTGGGTGTGCGGCCGCACACCCATGTGTACGGCCGTACACTCCTCCCGAGAGGGTGTATGGCCCGAATGTTGTACTATGACTTGGTGTTATTCGACCTAGGACCTAAACTTTGACTGTACGAGGTTTAGAACGCTTTATCGAACCCTTAAATGGTGTAAAATGGTGATAAAATCGAGTTTAATATTGATATAAAGATCAATTGTACAGGATAAAAGTTCCGGGTTGTCACATCATCCCCCCGTTAGAGGGAATTTCGTCTCGAAATTTTAACATAGAATACAAATCATGGAATAGAAAAGAGATGTGGATGCTTCTGTTTCATCTGATTTTCGCGCTCCCAAGTAAATTCAGGTCCCCGCTTGACATTCCATCGAACCTTCACTATCGGGATGCGACTTTGTTTTGTTCGTTTGATCTCTCTATCCATGATTTCGACTGGTTCTTCTACGAAGTTCAGGTTCTCGTTGATCTCAATCTTGTGAAGAGGAATCATAAGGGTTTCGTCGGATACGCATTTCTTAAGATTCGAAACGTGAAAGACAGGATGAATGTTGCTAAGTTATTGCGGTAAACGAAGTTTGTAGGCTACGGGACCGATCCTAGCGAGGATCTCGAATGATCCTATGTATCCTGGATTTAGCTTTCCACGCTTTCTGAAGCGTGTCATGCCTTTCCAGGGCGAGACCTTCAACAGAACACGGTCTCCAACCTGGAACTCCAACGGTTTTCGTCGTTTATCGTCGTAGCTCTCTTTTGTGTATCTCATGACGCCTTCAGTCGTTCTCGGATTTGTATGATCTTTTTGGTGGTTTCGCGGATGATTTCTAGGACAGTGAGAGTGTTGTCAGGGACTTGCCCCTTGGCTAGCTGTGTGTCGCCCACCTCAGCCCAGCACAGAGGGGGATCTGCACTTACGGCCACAGGGGGCTTCGAACGACGCAACCTTGATGCTGGATAGGTCGTCGTTCGTTGCAAGAAGGTTCAACTAAGAGTAGTTGAGTGTCCCACGACGTATTTCCAATTGTCCGGATTACCCTCTTACTTTGTCCATGTCCTGGTGGGTGGTACCCTTCGTATGAATACTTTCGGGTTTTTCGAAGAGCGATGAATTTTGAAGTTCGCATCTAATTTGTTGTTACGAGTGACGAGAGTTTTGTGATAACATGATTTAGGACAACAGCGTTTGGTATAACATAGACTCAGTCGGACTAAACAGGATGTCGTCGTAGAATCACACGTTAAGTTGGTTTGGAAGGATCGCTTTGTTAGAACATTGATGCCCCTGGGTGAATGTCTATGGTGTTTTCTGTGTTTGACTCAAAGTTAACAGGTACTACTAACACGAGGGTTCTGATGTTTTGAAGCTATGAACTTTCATGAAATGGTTCTTACCAGATTTCCCTATGATTGTTTGGTGTACACAAACTAGGTATAACTACAACTGAACCTAAAGTATTCACTAAGTTATTATAATTTACTCATTACAGCTTTTAAATCTTATAAGAACATCGTGATTCAATTTGGACGAGGAAATAATCACGATTATGACCAATTATTGGGGTTTTCGGAAACGTACCAAAACACCGCGGTTTTCATTGATGTTTTCCTCATCCCCTGAGGTTAGACTCCTCCTGTTTCTTCATTGTTCTTTTCTGTTGGGCAATCTCTTTCGAAATGTCCCGTTTCGCCACATGCACCGCACACTCGAACTATGCTAGCATTGGTAGTGGAAGTGATGTGTTGAGTTGAGGTCTGTACGGAACAAGTTGTCTGGCCATCCTTAATCCTTGGACAATTTTTTTTGTAATGTCCGGGTTCACCACAATTGTAGCAAACCTGACCCATCTGTATGCCTGGAATCGAGGTGTTTGGCTGTGCAGGTGCCCTGCAGTATCGCGTGGTGTGTCCTTTCCTGTTGCAGTTCTCACATCGAAATTCGCAGCATTTTCCTACGTGCTGGAAGTTGCATATCTCGCAATATGGAAGTTTTCCAGCATATTGCCGCGCTGGCGTTGGCATTGGTTGGGCGGATGTGGCGGTTGTAGAAGTTATCTCGAGTTGTCGTTTCTTGGCAAGTTTCTGAGACGACTTGTTCTTCCTCTCGGACCAAAATTTCCGTTTGGCGCTCTTAGGTTTGGGGGTTGGAGTGTTCTCTTGGACAAGTCCTTGTTGATTTCCTGGTGTGTTGTTACAGCTTGAGGCGTGGAAGTCGTTCCCATTCCCATTTAGGTTATTGGCATTAAGAACAGCTAGAATGGCTGCTACGGCTGTTGTGACAGTAGCTTGGAACGTAGCTGAGTCCATCTGGAGGATTGGTGCCTTACTGGTGGTTGGTTCTGCTTCTTCGGAGGCATGATCTGCTATATGTCAAGACAAGAGTTTGTGAGCAATAATGGTTGCCTCTAGATGTATCCTAAATGTTTGTCTATGCATTGATAGTTCGCGTTTTGCTAACTGACTCTTTGATTCGACTCACATCCCCATGATGTGGTGTTAGCAAGGATAGAAAAGATTTGAGCACACAAAGTTCACATAAAATAAGTTTAAGAACTCTTGTTTGCTCAGCCCGTCGGGCTGGCTGAGTAACTCTCCCGTTTCTTCGGCTCCAGATGAGATGAAGGGTTAGCTATAAGAGTAGCTACGGGTATCAAGTCGATACGAGATTCAACTTGACGCTCAGGAGAAATCCCTGGAATGTCTTTAGTGAAGACATCGGGAAAGTTGCGGACTTCGGAAATGCTCTCGAGGTCTTTAAATTTTGTGTGTCCCATCGACAACACGAGCCAGGAATGCATAACATACCTTTCGTAGATGCTCCTAGGCTTTGACGCAGGAAATGATACGAAGGTTCGAACGATCTTATCACTGAAACCAGTAAGGACTCCGTCAGGGGGACGATTGAGACGAATTGCTTTGTCGAAGAAAAGGACATCGGCATGATGTGAGGCTCAATCATCCTATGCCGATTAGAACATTGAAGCTTTGCATGGATATTGATATGAAATTGATGGGGAAAAGGAATGATCGTCAAAGGTAAGAGCACACCCTATGATACATGCTTTAACTGAAATACGATTGTTGTCATCATAACTGAAACTGAGATTACATATTTCGGAACTCAGGACCTAATAATAGGTCTAAGTCCTAATATCAAAGAGAAAATTTCGGCAATATGGAAGACGGAGATGTTTACGGGAAAGGGCTACTCAGAACATAAACATGAAAGTTATTCCTTAGACCAGAAAGGAAGAACGAGTAGAGTGTTCCTCTATTGGCGACGGGTACTCCTCAAGTGAAACCCTAATTCGGCCAACTGTCGCTCCACGTCAAGCAGGCGTCCTTCATACATTGACTAGCGGGCTCGGAGCTCTATGAACTCGGCTCGGGTTGTAGCTAACTCTCGCTGCAGAGCTTCATTGTCCCTCATAGTTCTCCCGTGAGGAACTTCAAGATTATGAATGTGGTTTGTGTTGGCATCCTAGTCTGCCTCAAGTTCCATAGTTCGTTGAAGGGTTGCCACACCTAGCTCTACATTGCGAGCCACTCGGCGTATCGGGATTGGAAGGGCCCTGTCTGCAGGATCTCCTCCATCCAGATTGTAGAAGTTGCGGTTATCGTTGTATGGGAGGGGTTGGCCTTACTCATGGCTCCACCTATTCAAGCTTCTGACCCACATGGGCGTTGGACCTTGGAAATCAACTTGAGGGATAGGATTTGGTATTGGGGTCACTTGGGGTAGGTTCTCGGCTTCGGGTTCCGAGTCAGCCTCTTCAGGAAATGGTTCGGCAAAGTCATCGTCCAAAGGAATTTCATGGTTTCCTTCTTACTCTGGCTCGATCCCTCCGCTATCTCCTTGGTTAAGGAAGTACGGGTTGCCAGGGAGATGAAATCTAGCCATGCTATCTACGCGAGGTGATGGTAAAGGGATGGCCCATAGGATTTGGTATTGGGCTCACTTGGGGTATGTTCTCGGCTTCTTGTTCATATGAGTGAGTTATTATAATTACTTTTAAATGTTCTCCCCAAGTTTTAATCTTATATAGATATAAATTAAAATTTTTAAAGTAATTACTATTTCGAAGACGTACAGCTGGTTGCTGGGGACTCCGGGGTTGGTTCTCCTGCGGTGATCATCAGAATTTATCCATCCGCGCCTGAGTTCTTCGTTATTGGTCATGGGTTTTGAGCATTCTAACATTCCTAAGTGTACATGCAACCCTAGAAAACCTTGGATCTATGTTTGTCTAAAATGCATGCAATATATGATTTCCAAGGTTCATAATCCTATGTAGCATACATGGGGAACTTTTAACCTAAAAGATGGCTAGAATTACATACCTTGTAGTTGGTTTGATTCCTTGAAAACCTTGAGAGCCTAGCACCCCAAGTGTGATGCCTCAAATGTTTCACACAACACCTAATGCTTTGGAATAACTTTATAGAATGTATAACACTTGTAAAAATCGGCTTGCCCTCTCTTGTTCTTAGTGTGTAGCCGATTTTGGTGAGTATGATGTCCTTTATATAGTGTGTCACATCTAGGGTTACACCATGTAAACCCTAATGTGATATGACTCTTCATTTCCATGACCCATGGGTTTGTAACTCCCATGGAGCATCCATGGAGCATCTTATGGGTTTTACCCAACTTGATAATCCATGGAGCCTTTTATCCCACTATACAAGTTATGGATGATTTACATAATCAACCCATATATTTAATTAGTCTTCTTTTGATCACTTAACTAATTCCAAATTAATCTTTGATCAATACTAATTAAATAATACTATTAATACATTAGAACTTATAATATATTAATAAACCACAAGTGTTATTTCTCTCATTTAATTTATCCAAATGCATGATGCCATGCAACCCAAATGGACCATGCTGGGTCGGGTCAAGTACATACCAGATATAGTTATGGACTTAGACACCTTATCCAACAGTCTCCCACTTGGATAAGTCTAATAACTATAACTACAAGTATGACTTCAGGAACCGATCAGCAATCGTAGCTCTTTCCAAGGTCTCTCGGAACTGAGAAGATGATGATACGCCATTTCAGATAAGTGATCATATAATCCTCTGTTCTAGATATCAGCCGGACAAATACATGGAACAATGTCTTACTTTTGTCCAGCAGTTTGTTTCCCGATTTCCGATTTGTTTGACATAGAAATTAATTGACCACATTAACATATTTCTGACCGGGCCCGGTACATAGGTCAAAAGAAAATCATCGAGGGGCCCAGATATCGCTTCTAATCCAAGAAGGTACAGGTAAACTTCGACTCATATGCTTGTTCTACTACTTGTTAAATCATACACAAACACACGTTTTATAACATCGAGTTACCAATGCGTTTTCGCATGATCAATGTATAACCAACTCATAGACAACAAGACATATCTCTAGGTTTGAAGACTTATATGATATTACCGTCTCGCGATCACTTGAGATAAATTCCATGAAGTGATACCAGCGAGCGTGGGTTGAATCCAATACTCAGAACTTATGAGCACTCATGAGTGTTGAGGCCATGTCCAAAATCTTTGACCTTTACAACCAACTCATGCAGTCTTAGTTCATATCTACTTCCGACATATGACCGACTGTGGATAATTTGAATAATATGTAAAACACAACATAAATATTCTCGAAGTCAAAACATGCAAAAGAAATAATAGTAAACGATTGACAAAAGATAGCAACACATTACTCATAAGTAAACACAACATTTATTCATCATCAAATGTCAATTACACTTTACAAATTTCAAAAATTATCTAACTACTAAAACTAATATCATCCTTCAGCCCTATGCTCCTTGCGTGCTGGAGATACTTAACCCTACCCAGTCCCTTCGTGAGGGGATCTGCCGGGTTCTCATCAGATGATACCCTCTTTGCCACGATGAGTCCTTCTTCTACTCGATGCCTGATGAAATGATATTTTATGTCAATGTGTCTGGATCTCCTGTGATCCCTTGGTTCCTTCGCTAGGGCAACAACACTTTCATTATCACATAAAATCTCTATGGGCTCCTTTATAGCTGGTACAACTCCAAGGTCTCCAATGATGTTTTTGAGCCATATCGCCCCCTTTGCTGCCTCGCATGCCGCTATATACACTGATTCGCAAGTTGAATCAGCCACTGTCTCCTGCTTGGAAATTTTCCAAGAAATTGCTCCTCCGTTTAAGGTAAAGACCCAGCCCGACTGAGAGCAGAAATTATCCCTATCAGTCTGGAAACTAGCATCACTATACCCTACAACTCTCAAGTCATCACTCTCACCAAGGGTAAGGACCCAATCCTTAGTCCTCCGCAGGTACTTGAGAATGTTATTTACCGCCGTCCAGTGAGCCTTACCAGGGTTCCCCTGATACCTGATAACCATGCTCAAAGCAAAGGTTACATCAGGATGAGTGCAGGTCATAGCATACATGATCGAGCCTACTGCAGAAGCATAAGGTACTCGAATCATTTCTGCTATCTCAACCTCGGTACTCGGGCTCTGAGTCTTACTCAATCTGACGTTACTCTGGATGGGTAACTCTCGTTTTTTGGAATCTTGCATTCTGAACCTCTTCAGCACCTTATCCATGTAAGTACTCTAACTAAGTCCAATTAGTCTTTTACTCCGGTCTCTCAAAATCCATATGCCTAGGATATAGGCAGCTTCTCCAAGGTCCTTCATACCGAAACACTTCCCAAAGCCAGGACTTCACTTCCAGCAAGGTTGGGATGTCATTTCCTATGAGTAGTATGCTATCCACATACAGTACCAAAAAGCTAACTATACTCCCACTAGCCTTGACATATACACAAGATTCATCTTCACTCCTCGAAAAGACAAACTCTTTGACTTTCTCATCAAAGCAAAGATTCCATCTCCGAGGTGCTTGCTTTAATCCATAAATGGATTTCTCAAGCTTACACACTTTATTAGGGTACTCTGTGCTGACAAAACCGTCTGGCTGATTCATGTAAACATCCTCAGCCAACTTTCCATTAAGGAAAGCGGTTTTGACATCCATTTACCATATTTCATAGTCATGAAATGCAGCAATGGCTAACAATACCCTAATAGACTTAATCTTGGAAACAAGTGAAAAAGTCTCATCATAATCAACTCTCGGAGTTTGAGAAAAGCCCTTTGCAACCAGTCGTGCCTTATAAGTGTGTACATTACCATCCATGTCGGTCTTCTTCTTGAAGATCCATTTGCACCCAACTGTCTTACGACCTGGTACATTGTCAACCAAGTCCCAAAGCTGGTTGTCATACATGGAGTGTATCTCGCTGTCCATTGCCTCTTTTCATTTGGCAGACTCGGGGCCTGCCATGGCTTCTGCATAGCTGTTAGGTTCATCCAGACTTATGGGTGACTCATCACTGGTAAGTGTCTCACCTTCCGCAGTAATATGGAAACCATAATAATGCTCAGGTGCTTTCCTAACCCTTGTGGAACGCCTCAGAGGTACAGACTTGTCAATTGAATCAACAGGAGTTTCCTCCTCAAGTTGACTGCTAGGGTTTGAGGTTCCTTCACCACTTGACTCTTGAAGTTCTTCACGGTCAATTTGCCTCCCACTGTTTCCTTGGCTTATGAACTCTTTCTCTCGAAAGACACCCCTTCTTGCTACAAAGACCACATTCTCACTGGGTCTGTAGAAAAGGTAACCAAAGGATTTCTGTGGGTAGCCGATGAAAATACACCTCTCATTTCGAGGTTCGAGCTTATCGTGAGTCTCACGTCTCACGAAAGCTTCGCAACCCCAAATCTTGATGTGGGCTAGACTAGGAACTTTTCCACTCCACATCTCGTGAGGTGTTTTGGCAACCTTCTTTGTAGGGACCGGGTTAAGGATATGGGCGGCAGTCTCTAAGGCATACCCCCAGATTGAGATTGGTAGTGTAGCTCGACTCATCATGGAACAAACCATGTCCAACAACGTTCAATTACGCCTCTCAGCTACACCATTCAACTGTGGTGTCCTGGAAGGTGTCAATTGTGAGACAACCCCACATTCCCTAAGATAGTCGAGGAACTCAGTACTAAGATACTCTCCACCGCGATTGGATCGAAGCATCTTAATGTTCCTGCCCAGTTGATTCTCGACTTCCTGTTTAAACTCTTTAAACCTTTCAAAAGTCTCTGACTTATGCTTGATTAAGTAGACATATCCATATCTACTATAATCATCTATAATTTTCACATAATAATGATTAGCATCCCTTGTGGCAGTTTTGAAGGGTCCACATATATCTGTGTGCACTAGATCCAACAAACCTTCACCCCTAGCACAAGAACCTGTGAAGGGTGACTTTGTCATTTTTCCAAGTAAACATGATTCACAAGTATCATCTGACTTTAGGTCAAATGAATCCAAGACTCCATCCTTTTGGAGTTGGCTTATGCGTTTCTTGCTTACATGTCCAAGATGACAATGCCATAATGATGCTTTATCCAAGTTATTATCATTAGTAGAATCAATACAAAATACATTATTTCCTAAATTATCTACAACAGACACAACTTCATACACACCATCACAAGGTAATGCTTTAAAATAAAACACATTATTAAAGAAAGCATTTATTCCAGCAATTTCATTATCAAAACAGAAGGTAAACCCTTGTTTGTACGAAGCATGAAAGGAAATAACATTTCTTTCCATTTCTGTCGAATAACAACTTTTATTTAAATCTAAAGTAAAGCCACTACTTAGCAACAAAGTATAAACTCCAATCTTGGTGACAAGTGAAACTTTCCTATTCTCCATGATCAAGTTTATCTTTCCATGCTCCACATTCTCACTTCCTCTTAGTCCCTGCAAATCAGAACAAATATGAATACCACAACTGGTATCAAGGACCCAAGAGTTAGAATAAGGTGAGTTATTAGATAATATGGTGTAAATACCTGCATGGTTGGGTTTCTCTTTCCCATCCTTCAAATCTTGTTGGTACTTCGGGCAGTTCCGCTTCCAGTGTGCCTTTTCATGGCAATAGAGTCTTACCCTTGGTACCCTTCGAAGGGTTCTTCCTCTTCTTCCCTCTACCTTTCCCGATTGCCAGGACAGGTGCGGAGTTTGGAGTAGGAGTAGGAGTGGTAACAACTGACTTTCCTTTAAGACCTGATTCTGCGGTCTTTAGGAGTCCTTGAAGTTTGCTGAAGGTGACTTCTTCCTTGTTCATGTCACACCCCGAAACCGATGGCGGAAACGTCCCGGGGCGGAGCGACATCATGCGTAGTATCACAACAGTTGTATCATAGTAAGCGAAGTAAACACAACTATTACATTATAATATAAATATTTACATTGTTCAGAAACATGATTTATACATATCAGTATATAGCAAAAGTAAAAGACGTGACTCCAAAAATGCTCCGTCTTCTCCAAAAGTTGGCGTAAATACCTGTCTATGGTTGCCCTGAGAATACAAGCAGTTTTAGAAATATCAGCATAAAGCTGGTGAGTTCATAAGCATTTAAACTTTGGAAGAGAATGTTTCTTTGATCCTTTGAAAAGTGTTTCTAAAGAAAATCCTATATTTTCTTATGAAAAGCGGTTTTCGAAGGAGTGTCTATTAGTAGAAAATAAACCATCAGTTTTAGAAATACCGGTGTTACCTTGGGAAAATCCTATAATTTCCCTAGAGGCAGGTTATCCGTACTAGAAGTAGAGATGTAGGTTTTGAAAACCCACGATTACTATCAGTATATACATGAGAGTAGTTTTATTAATCAAAATAAAACAAGTGAAGAGTAGAGTCCGTAAACAGAGTTTGTTTATACTTATTTTGTGAGTCGTATAACCATACTTGATATGACCGAGAGACCTTTGTAACGTTCTTCAGGTGTTAAGCTAAATGTCATTTGTTCACCTCAGGCGTGCCCGCCTAACTGTAGCTAGCAGTTCAGGTGTGGGATTGTCAGTCCCGAATAGATCTATTCACAAATCTCACGCTCTTCCTCCAGGAGACTCTGGTTATACTAAAAGGATTTATCTCTATACACCTAAGGGTACAGTATTGAAGTAGCGCCTCACAATTCTGTATAATCTAGTTTACTAGCGAGAAATCAGTATAAAACAGTAATTATCCTTGAATAAATGTTCTTTATACTTCTGTGAAAACATATAAAATAAACTAAATATGCCATAGTTTATATATATTCATTTATGAAATTTGATTAAGTAGAGACTGCCTAGAGAGTTATCCCAAACTATACCCGTTATAGTTTATTAGAGTCGATATAAAGCTGCGTTGTAAAAACCTTTCTGAAAGATATGTAGTGAGATTTCCAAAATAATAATTTCCCTTATGCTCAACAGGTTACAAAAGGGATAAAATATCCGAGTAAGTTATTAAACATGGAAATCGTTGGGTTGTATTAATAAGTTTAGAACTTAATAAAATACTTTGAGTTTGGCTTGTATTCCCCCCATGAAACATTAAAAACATGAAAAATGAAGGGGTATGAACTCACTGTTTATCGTAGGATCCGAAAGTACAATTGGTTACGAGTGTTGAGAGTCAACCGATGTTTCGTACGCGAGTGGATCCTATTAACATGTGATAACACATATGTGATTCCACTTAGGGTATATAGCCAATATTAGACACATAGACACATCTTAGGGACATTAAAACACTTAGAATTAGGTGTTACAAACACCTATTGAAGTCCCCAAATGAGTGTAATGCTTTAGATTTGAGTGTAAGGCCACCAAACTCGACTTTTCTATGAGTGCGGCCAGGTGTGCCGCCAGGGTGTCCGGCCAGGCTATGTGTGCGGTTGCACACAGGAGTATGCGGCCGTACATAGGGTGTGTGCGGCCGTACACAGGAGTGTGCGGCCGTACACTCCTCATTTGTGTCCGAAATCTCCATTTTGAGATGTTTTCGAGGTGTTCTTGTGCTAATACCAAGTCCTATTAGTAAATGAAGACCAAAACTCTTCACTTTGGATAGTTTACTGTGAGTGTGGCCACCTTATGAAGGTGTGCGGCCGTACACCATCAAAGGATGAAGAACACGAACAACACTATGAGTTTTAGGCTTAGATTCAGGGTCTTACCACTATAAAAATCTGAATGATGGAGTAGTTCACATTTTTGAGGCCTTTTGAGTGTTCTTGGATGAAGTTTTTAGAGAGAGAAAGTAGTGAGAGAAAGTAGAGTGCAGCCAAAGGAAAGGAATCAGTGAAGGGGTCCCCTTATATATATATATATATATATATATATATATATATATATATATATATATATATATATATATATATATATATATATATATATATATATATATATATATATATATATATATATAAGGGTGAGTGCGGCTGGAGGGTAGGTGTGCGGCCGTACACCCGTGTGTGCGGCCGTACACACCTCTTAGGAGGGTGTATTGCCCGGTTTTGCTTCTAAATGAAATGTTGACTCATTCCTAATCTCATTCCCAACTGTACTCAAGCTTAGAACACTTAAACGGACCCTTAAATAGCGTAAAATGCTGATAAAATCGAATTTAATATGGATGTAAAGATCAATTGTACAGGATAAAAGGTCCGGGTTGTCACATCATCCCCCCGTTAGAGGGAATTTCGTCCTGAAATTCGAATATAGAATACAAATCATGAACTAGGGAAATAGATGTGGATACTTCTGTTTCATCTGATCTTCGCGCTCCCAAGTGAATTCAGGTCCCCGCTTGGCATTCCAGCGAACCTTCACTATCGGAATGCGACTTTGTTTCGTTTGTTTGATCTCTCTATCCATGATTTCGATTGGTTCTTCCACAAAGTTTAGATTCTCGTTGATTTCAATCTCATCGAGAGGAATAGTAAGAGTCTCGTCGGATAAGCACTTTTTAATGTTCGAGACGTGGAAGACAGGATGAATGTTGCTAAGTTATTGCGGTAAACGAAGTTTGTAGGCTATGGACCGATCCTAGCAAGGATTTCGAAAGGTCCTATGTATCTTGGATTTAGATTTCCACGCTTTCCGAAGCGTATCATGCCTTTCCAGGGCAAGACTTTTAGCAGGACACGGCCTCCAACCTGGAATTCCAAGGGTTTTCGTCGTTTATCGGCGTAGCTCTTTTGTCTATCTCGAGAGGCCTTAAGTCGTTCTCGGATTTGTACGATCTTTTCGGTGGTTTCGCGGATGATTTCTGGACCAGTGAGAGTGCTGTCAGGGACTTGTCCCTTGACTAGTTGCGTGTCACCCACCTCAGCCCAGCACAGAGGGGATTTGCACTTGCGGCCATAGAGGGCTTCAAAGGGCGTATCCTTGATGCTGGTATGGTAGCTATTGTTATAGGAGAACTCAACCAAGGGTAAATGAATGTCCCACGGCTTACCGAAATCGATGACACATGCTCTCAATATGTATTCCAAGGTTTGGATGGTTCTCTCACTCTGCCTATCTGTTTGAGGATGATAAGCTGTACTCATGTCCAGCTTACTTCCAAGAGCCTTCTGTAGGGATTGCCAGAATCTTGAAGTGAACCTGCTATCTCGATCGGAGATAATGGAAACAGGTACACCATGCAGTCAGACTATCTCTTGGATGTAGATTCGTGTCAGTCTCTCCATTTTGAAGGTTTCTTTGATTGGCAGGAAGTGAGCGGATTTAGTCAGACGGTCGACTATCACCCAGATGGCATCGTGCCCACTCGGAGATTTGGGTAATTTGGTGATGAAATCCATAGTAATCCTTTCCCACTTCCATTCGGGAATTTCCGGCTATTGGAGTAGACCTGAGGGTTTCTGATATTCGATATTCACTTTGGCGCAAGTCAGACACTTGCCCACGAATGTAGCGATTTCCGCTTTCATGTTTGGCCACCAATATAACTTCTTGAGATCGAGGTACATCTTGTCCGAACCTGGGTGAATGGAGT
The DNA here is from genome assembly GCF_052849685.1 of Lactuca virosa. Classification (NCBI taxonomy): domain Eukaryota; kingdom Viridiplantae; phylum Streptophyta; class Magnoliopsida; order Asterales; family Asteraceae; genus Lactuca; species Lactuca virosa. Next base: position 285,524,703 of record NC_136428.1, read on the forward strand.
ATCTGGTCTTGTGAGCTTCATTCATTACAACCTCTCTGTAACCACCGAACTTTGGGGTCCAGATCCGGTCCATGAAATAATAGACTCCGTTTTCCTTGATTTCTAGGTTCTTTTCCATTCCTCTTAAGGCCTCATCCGCGACGTTCTCTGGTTTTAGGGCTTCCAGCTGAGCCTCTCTGATTTGCGCGGATAAGTGAGAATGGATAGTCACGGTCAGTGCCTTCACTCTACGACCTGAATACTCCTTCCGGCTGAGGGCATCTGCCACCACATTGGCCTTGCCGAGATGGTAGCAGATTTCGCACTCGTAATCGCTGAGCAGCTCAACCCATCGCCGTTCTCTCATGTTCAGTTCCTTCTGGTCGAAAATATGTTGCAGGCTTTTATGGTCAGTGAAGATAATGCACTTGGTTCTGTAGAGGTAATATCTCCATATTTTCAATGCGAAGACCACTGCTCCCAATTCTAGGTCGTGCGTCGCGTAGTTGACTTCGTGTGCTTTCAGCTGTCTTGAGGCATAAGCAATGACTTTTCCCCGTTGCATGAGCACACAGCCCAGGCCCTGATTAGATGCATCACAGTAGACAACGAAGTCCTCCGTCCCTTCGGGCAGAGACAAGATAGGTGCGCTGCATAGGGCCTGCTTTAATGTTTGGAACGCAGTGTCTCGCTTTTCACTCCAACAAAAGGGTACGCCTTTCTGAGTCAGAGTGTTTAAGGGTTTGGCAATTCGGGAGAAATTCTGGATGAATCTGCGATAGTAGCCAGCGAGACCCAAGAATTGATGGATTTCTGTGGGCGTCTTCGGTGCTGACCAATTCTCTATCGCTTTGATTTTGGAGGGGTCCACGTGTATGCCTTCCTCGCTTACCACGTGACCTAGGAAGGTTACTTTTCGAATCCAGAATTCGCACTTGGAGAATTTCGCGTACAACTTCTCCGTCCTTAATGTTTCCAGCACCGATCTTAAGTGCTCTCGATGATCTTCCTCACTTCGGGAATAGCCAAGTATATCGTCGATGAATACGATGAGGAACTTGTCCAGGAAAGGACGGCACACCCGGTTCATCAGGTCCATGAACACTGTCGGTGCGTTAGTTAGACCAAAGGGCATAACTACGAACTCCTAGTGACCATATCGAGTCTGAAATGATGTTTTAGGAACATCACCCTCATGGACTCGTAGCTGATGGTACCCTGATCTGAAATCTATTTTCGAGAAGTAGTTGGCTCTTTGGAGTTGGTCGAAGAGATCATCGATTCGAGGAAGAGGGTAACGGTTTTTGACAGTGAGCTTGTTCAGCTACCTATAATCGATACACATTCGAAAGGATCCATCCTTCTTTTTCACGAACAAGATCGGGGCTCCCCAGGGTGAGGAACTCGGTCTGATGAATCCTTTGCTGAGCAGCTCATTGAGCTGACTAGATAGCTCCTGCATTTCTGCTGGTGCTAGGCGATATGGAGATCTAGCTACGGGAGTAGCTCCGGGGACTAAGTCGATGCGAAACTCGACTTGTCGTTTGGGAGGGATTCCCGAGAGATCTTCTGGAAAAACATCGGGAAAGTTGCAGACTTCGGGGATGCTCTCGAGGTCTTTAACTTCCTGCTTCTTGTTAATGACGTGGGCTAAGAATGCATAACACTCCTTCCGTAGGAGTTTCTGGCCTTTGATGCACGAAATGATGCGAAAGTTTGAACTGAGTTTATCGCCGTAAATGACAAGAGTTTCATCCAGGGAAAGATTGAGACGGATGGCTTTTTCGTAACAAAGGATATCAGCACGATTGGGGCTCAACCAATCCATGCCGATGATGACATCAAAGCTTTTTATAGAGACTGGCATAAGATCGATGGGAAATGAATGGTCGTTCAGAGTAGGGGTACAACCCATGAATATGTCATTAGTGCTCTCTTTCTCACCGTTAGCCATTTCGACGGTAAACGTTTTGGTTAAAGGTTGGGATTTATGTTTAAGAAAATGCTTGAATGCATGACTAACAAAACTTCTTTTAGCACCAGAGTCGAAAAGAATGCATGCATAAGAGTTGTCGAGGAGGAACGTACCCGAAACAACGTTAGGGTCAGCGACCGCTTCCTCTTGGCCCATCGTCAGTACTCTCCCTGTCCCACCAGCTGTTGTTGACTTGGGGCAGTTTCTCTTATAGTGCCCAACCTCTCCACAATTATAACAGGCTTGACCGACGCCTGCCCCAGCTGTTTGATTGGTTGGTTGGGCTGGTGCTCTGCAGTATCGGGTCGTGTGTCCCTTCCTTCCACAGTTGTTGCAATTCAAATCACGGCAGGGTCCGTGATGATGAAAAGTACACTTGTTGCATAGAGGTAGGGTACCAGCATATTTACTGGTAGGTGCTTGCACAGCAGGAGTAGAAGCAGGAGTAGTACCACCGTGGACTACTACCGTTTGCTGTTTGTTTGAGGGCTCCTGCGAAGACTTGCCCTTCTTCTGTTTCCAGAATTTTCTTTTCTCACCACTCCCTTTAGACGGTTCCGGAGTGGCTGTCAATTCATCGAGATCGACTCCATGATCTATGAGGGTCTGCGCCAGACACTTAGCGCTGTCGAAGGTGTTTGGCCTAGCAGCCAGGACATTTCCTTTGGTCGGTTGGGTCAACCCCCAAATGTATCTTTCAACCTTCTTGCTTTCCGGGGTGACCATTCCCGGAGAGAGAATCTCTAGGTCTTCAAACCTAGATGTGTAGGCGGCAATGTCGGAACCCTTCATCTTTAGGTTCCAGAGTTCGTGCTCCAGTTTCTGGATTTTGCCCCGTGGGCAGTACTCAGCAAGCATGATCTCTTTCAAGCTCTCCCAACCCATAGCATTTGCTATTGGCAGGGTTAGGGACTTGACCCGGCCATTCCACCAGGTCAATGCTTTGTTGGCGAAAGTGCAAGCGGCGAATTTCACCTTGTTAGCTTCAGAACAAGAGTAGATTTCGAAGATGGACTCAATCTTTTCAAACCATCGAGTCAGGGCAATAACACCTCCAGTGCCGTCGAAGGATGTGGGTTTCGCATTCATGAAGTCTTTATAGGAACACTCCTTCTGGTGTCACTGGCCACCTTCATGATTTTGGGGATGAGTACCACCTCCCTGACCACCAGATCCGCCAGGATTCATCTGTGACATCGCGGCTGCCACAGCAGCAGTAACAGCTGCTTGGAACATAACGGGATCAAACTGAGGGGGCGGTGGTGGTGGTGGAGCGTCGTCATTACTTCTGGTAGGTCTTTTACGGGGAGGCATCTTGTTCTAAAAAGAATCAGGAAGAAGAGGATGGTAAGTCCTCCGAATCGAACCAAGAGATATGAAGCAAGAATATATATCTCATTACGATGGTTGGAATGTTCTACTAAGCGATAAGCAAGGAAGAGCTATCAATGCAGTTAAGTTATCGCTAAAAGGAATAAGTAGCAACACTAGGAATGAATTCCTGCAATGTATTCGGCTCTGACTAAAATACTCCTATAGCATTTTAAGCTGAATGGATACTAGGTAAGTTTTAGGCCTGCTCCAACACCAAAATCACTCCCAAGCACATGTTGGTCATGTCTCGAATTAATATAGTTGATCAGGATATATTGACCCTAGACATGATTACATAACTGCCCAGGTTTAACCGCGGTGTCCAACATCCAAAATACTTTTGTTTTGTTCTCCTCATGACACGGATTCTGGCACTCGGGTATACTTGTATACTCTTTGTAAAAATACTTATATTTTAAAAGTATACTTTTAGTTTAGAGCTCTTAGGCCCCTAAATGTTTATAGTTGTGTACCATGTAAGGTTCGGTATACTTAGTTCACTATAAACAAAAGCTATGATACCAATCTGTCACACCCCGAAACCGATGGGGGAAACGTCCCGGGGCGGAGCGACATCGTGCATAGTATCACAACAGTTGTATCATAGTAAGTGAAGTAAACACAACCATTACATTATAATATGAATATTTACATTATTCAGAAACATGATTTATACATATCAGTATATAGCAAAAGTAAAAGACGTGACTCCAAAAATGCTCTGTCTTCTCCAAAAGTTGGCAGAAATATATGTCTATGGTTGCCCTGAGAATACAAGCAGTTTTAGAAATATCAGCATAAAGCTGGTGAGTTCATAAGCATTTAATCTGTGGAAGAGAATGTTTCTTTGATCCTTTGAAAAGTGTTTCTCAAGAAAATCCTATATTTTCTTATGAAAAGCGGTTTTTGAAGGAGTGTCTATTAGTAGAAAATAAACCATCAATTTTAGAAATACCGGTGTTACCTTGGGAAAATCCTATAATTTCACTAGAGGCAGGTTATCCGTACTAGAAGTAGAGATGTAGGTTTTGAAAACCCACGATTACTATCAGTATATACATGAGAGTAGTTTTATTAATCAAAATAAAACAAGTGAAGAGTAGAGTCCGTAAACAGAGTTTGTTTATACTTATTTTGTGAGTCGTATAACCATACTTGATATGACCGAGAGACCTTTGTAACGTTCTTCAGGCGTTAAGTTAAATGACATTTGTTCAGCCCAGGCCTGCCCACCTAACTGTAGCTAGCAGTTCAGGTGTGGGATTGTCAGTCCTGAATAGATCTATTCACAAATCTCATGCTCTCCCTCCAGGAGACTCTGGTTATACTAAAAGGATTTATCACTATACACCTAAGGGTACAGTATTGAAGTAGCGCCTCACAATTCTGTATAATCTAGTTTACTAGCGAAAAATCAGTATAAAACAGTAATTATCCTTGAATAAATGTTCTTTATACTTCTGAGAAAACATATAACATAAACTAAATCTGCCATAGTTTATATATATTCATTTATGAAATTTGATTAAGTAGAGACTGCCTAGAGAGTTATCCCAAACTATACCCGTTATGGTTTATTAGAGTCGATATAAAGTTGCGTTGTAAAAACCTTTCTGAAAGATATGTAGTGAGATTTCCAAAATAATAATTTCCCTTATGCTCAACAGGTTACAAAAGGGATAAAATATCCGAGTAAGTTATTAAACATGGAAATTGTTGGGTTGTATTAATAAGTTTAGAACTTAATAAAATACTTTGAGTTTGTCTTGTATTCCCCCCTGAAACATTAAAAACACGGAAAATGAAGGGGTATGCACTCACTGTTTATCGTAGGATCTGAAAGCACAATTGGTTACGAGTGTTGAGAGTCAACCGATGTTTCGTATGTGAGTGGATCCTATTAACTTGTGATAACACATATGTGATTACACTTAGGGTATATAGCCACTATTAGACACATGGACACATCTTAGGGACATGAAAACACTTAGAATTAGGTGTTACAAACACCTATTGAAGTCCCCAAATGAGTGTAATGCTTTAGATTTGAGTGTAAGGCCACCAAACTCGACTTTTCTGTGAGTGCGGCCAGGTGAGCGGCCAGGGTGTGCGGCCAGGCCATGTATGCGTTTGTACACAGGAGTGTGCAACCATACAGAGGGTGTGTGCAGCCGTACACAGGAGTGTGCGGCCGTACACTCCTCATTTGTGTCTGAAATCTCCATTTTGAGATGTTTTCGAGGTGTTCTTGTGCAACCGTACACTCCTCATTTGTGACCAAAACTCTCACTTTGGATAGTTTACTGTGAGTGCGGCCACCTTATGAAGGTGTGCGGCCGTACACCTTCAAAGGATGAAGAACACGAAGAACACTATGAGTTTTAGGCTTAGATTCAGGGTGTTACCACTATAACAAGCTGAATGATGGAGTAGTTCACGTTTTTGAGGCCTTTTGAGTGTTCTTGGATGAAGTTTTTAGAGGGAGAAAGTAGTGAGAGAAAGTAGAGTGCAGCCAAAGGAAAGGAATGAGTGAAGGGGCCCCCTTATATATATAAGGGTGAGTGCGGCTGGAGGGTGGGTGTGCGGCCGCACACCCGTGTATGCAGTCGTACACACCTCTTAGGAGGGTGTATGGCCCGGTTTTGCTTCTAAATGACATGTTGGCTCATTCCTAATCTCATTCCCAATTGTACTCAAGCTTAGAACACTTAAATGGACCCTTAAATAGCGTAAAATGGTGATAAAATCGAATTTAATATGGAGGTAAAGATCAATTGTACAGGATAAAAGTTCCGGGTTGTCACAGTTCATGTGGTATGTCATGCGGAATTGATCATAACACGATGGTAAGGAATACAAAATGATATCTATTGCTAACTCCTCTGGGAAGTTCACATTAAGCTTCATCAAACGGTCCACATACCTCTGCATTTTCTGCATGTGGCCCGTGATGGGTTCACCATCTTTCATTTGGGTTGTTATTGTGACAACCCGAAATTTTCACTGGTATAAACTCTACAGTCAAACACTACAAATAATAGTTAAATTCATTTTTGGAGAATTTTAGCCGGTTAAAAGTCCGTTTGGGTGTTTTATTTTTATTTTCGTCAAACGAATAAATAAAAGGAAGTATCGTTATGAGTGAGGTGTAACAATTTAACATTTTAACACCTTAACAAGGTGTTTACGGCCAAACGTGGGGAGTTTGGGCCGTAAACTCCCTCTTGACCATGAACTCATGCTTAAGGCATGAGTTTACCCTTATTCCCTCACTTCCTCACTTTACACCTTCAAGTTCAAGAACACCCACCACTTTTCTCTCAAGTATCATCACACACTTCTTCCAAATCCTCCAAAATGTAAGTTCTTCTTCACTTGTTTTGTTGTTATAACACCTTATCTAGTGTTTATACATCATTTCATCCATGAATCCTTCATTTTTACTTAGATCTTCAAGTGTTCTTCAAAACACCAAGAACACCAAGAACACACACTAGTGTTCTTGGCCCTTAAACACTCTTACAAGCTTCCTATAAGTAAGTACACTCTTCCTAACTAGTTACTTGCTTAGTATACTTGTTAAATCATGGAAGAACACCAAGAAACCCTCAAGAACACTTGTGTTTATGGTCAAGGGAGATCCTTCAATCGTAAACACCACCAAGTGGTGTTTAAGTGCCCCTAACACCTTCTAAAGCTTGGATATTGGACTAGAAACTTGCATGCATAAACTAGAAACCACAAAACACGAAATGGTTGGGGTAACCATGAGTTTATGGCCGTAAACTCATGGGTTTACGACCATAAACTCAAGGGTTTACGACCGTAAACTCTCAAAGGTGGTCCAAGGACCGTAAACTTCAAAGATGAGCCCGTTTGTGCCCTAGACCCTTCCTAAGCCTTTGATTCAAACCTAGAACACTTCCTTGAGGGGTATAAGACCTTAAATCACACAATGGTACCATTTACCATGAGTTTACGGCCGTAAACTCATGGGGGTTTTGACCAAAAACCGTAAACTCATGTATTGGTGCCAAATAGGAGGTAAACTCCAATGTGAGTCCCTACTCTCCTTAGATACAACCCTTTAGCACTCCTAGCACTTGAAACAAAGTGTTTCCATTTATTAGAGTGTCTTTAATTGACTAATTAGTTATTAAATGACTAATTAGATACATTTATGTATCACTACATGTTACATAGGATCTGTGTGTGTTCAAGTCCTCACTTGACACCTAGCATCTACCCGACACTTCCGTCCAAACCACTCACTGCAGGTGACTTCATACCCCTGAATTAACCTTTTCAATGAATTTTAAATGCTTTTATGGGGGGGAATACAAGTTGAACACTTCTAGTTATTGCCTTAATCACATGTGATTTATAACTAGAACAAACAGGAAGATTTGCTACTACTTTCAATTGCTATCAAACTTATGGATTTCAAGCTTTCCAACCCTTTTATTAAACTCTTATGATGCTAAAACAGTTTTCAAACTCTTTTATACTTGCAATATTTTCAAATCCATATCTACACCAGTATATTTATATAATTAAGACTTAAAGGACTTAGGACTGATAGCTCACCTTACTTCCTGTTCCTTGTTTGGTTGTAGACTTAGGGTGTCCTGTTATTTGTCCGAATGTCGTTTAATTCTTAGTTATATATCATGTATATATGTGTAGGATATAAAAGCTTTCACTTCAGTTCAGTACCTTTGTGTAACAAAGGCATCCAAACAACCTTACTATTTAACTATAATAGGTATAGTTAACGGATTACTACTCACTACTACTATTACAACGATCCATACAAGAGTCATGTAACAACCCGATATTTCAAGACAATGTATTGACTAAAAGTCAAATGTGGTAATCCCTTTTTGAATTAATTGAAATAACATCAAAAAAATGAAATGTTCGAAAGTCTCACTTTGAGTGTACTAAGTGGTAGATATCGTAACAAGGTTTCCAAAAACATAAAGACCATTAAAATCCGAGTTATAACGAAGGAGTTATGACCAATCGAAGATCCGCAACAAAACCGACAAAACACTATTAAGCGTAAAATACGAAATTCCGATAAAATACTTTTTAGTGTTAAGTATCTAAATGAAAGTCGTAGTTATCATTAAACCATAAACATACATAAAAAGAATGCCCAAATCTGACTTCGTATGAGGAAGTTATGATTTTTCGAAGTTTCTGACCTAGTAGTAGACAACTAAAAACTCGAAATAGAGATTGAGCGGTCGTTAGCCGACACAACCTAAACGAAAGTTGAAGACCCCAACAATAGGAGTACAACAATAAAAAGTCTGACGAAAATGGACATCAGATGAAGGAGTTATGGAATTTAAACGGACTTTTCCAGGCCCGGCCTGTTAAAAATAATATAATAAAAATAAAATCAATATTAGCCGACGGAGTCTAAACGAGAGTTGTAGAGCCTTTTCACACCTACGCATGCATATAAAGAACGTCGAAATCGGAGCTCATACGTGAAAGTTACAGATTTTACAAGTTCGGGACACAAAACCCGAGGCTGACTCACCCTCACGACTTGAGGGAACCATGCTCACGACGTGAGCTCGTGACTGATGGGTTCCAGAGTGTCAGCCACGTCAACTCGTCGAAGAGGATCATGTTAACTAAGCCTCACGACGTGAGCAATCCAAAACTCACGACGTGAGACCCCAAATCAGCCCCTATAAATAGAAGCTTAAGGGTGCCGGGTTTGGTGCTCATCTCTTTCCATCTAAGTGCCGTTACTCTACGTCATTACCTCGATAAGCCTTCCCGAAGCCCCGGTTTTTCATACTCAAGTCCCGAAGGAAGTTCTACACTCCCGAGATCCCCGAGAATCCCGAGATTTCAACTCTCTCTAGTCGAAGTTCTGCTCGATTCTTCTCTCGACTACTTGAAAACAACCACTTCAATCAAGTGAGTTCATACCCCCATTTCTACGCTTTTAACTGATTTTAAATGCTTTTGAACACTTTACGGGGGAGAATACAAGTAAACACACGGTGAATCTTGTGTGAAAACATTTATCTTTCGTTATACATTTCAGATTGTTTTTAATAACTATCATATGGATCATGTCTAACATACAAAACATCTTACTTTACTTTACCCTCACGGAATGGAATATGAGTATAAATATCATAAGCTCTATTTATACGTTTACATCATATTTAGGGTAACCACTTTCGTTATGACATCTTTATATATACAAGAACATGCAAATCATTTTATGCCTTTATTATCATTATGAAAAAGGATAATCGTTACAGAAACAAACATATACATTTTAATACGTCACTTAATTGAGAATTCGTGAGGCATTCATCTTCAATATACCTTTTAAAGGTACCACTAGAAGTCCTGTTTATAACCAGAATCTCCCGTCCGGAGAACGTGACAAGTGTGTATAGATCTATACGGGACTAATGATCCCGCGCCCTGACTGCTAGCTACAGTCCCAGGGTGACAAGTGTCATCTCATTTCGACGCCTGAAGAACGTCGCTACAAGCAAATTATGATAGTACGGTTATGAAAACTCACTGGATAGACAATTATTATGGTATTACGTTTTAATGGGGAAAAGTAACAAATACAGTTCTTTTTACATTCAAATACAAATCTTCTTGTAGTTTTGTTTTATAATAACACTACAACATCATTCTTTTGAGCATGTCATATTTGCTTACAGGTTACGGTCTTGGACATTTGAGACTGCATTTCACTTTTAGGAAAATATAGGATTTTCCTGGTTCAAATACATTCATTTTATACAATAATGATTTACAACATCATTCTTTTGAGCATGTCATATTTGCTTACAGGTTACGGTCTTGGACATTTAAGACTGCATCTCATTTAGGAAAATATAGGATTTTCCTGGTTCAAATACATACAGTTTATACAACGATCTTTCATACTCATTACATACAATTGTTAGAAAATATCGGATTTTCTGGAAAACATACACAAACTTTCGAATGGCATACATTTTATCAAAACACTACTTATGAACTCACCAACTTTGTTGTTGACACTTTTTCTTTGAAATAACTTGTATTCTCAGGAAAACGCTAAGTCAGGTAGCAACTACTTTTTAAAGACTAACGCGCTAGCGTTAGTAACATATTTTGGATCACCATATTGTATTTGATATTTAAACATGTAACACATACAATCATGTAAAATTTTCAAATATATTTATATTATGGTGGTGTGTACTTTCTGTACTATTCAATTGTTATGATATTGTACATGACGTCCTCCGCCCCCGAACGTTTCCGCCGTTCTGGTTTGGGGGTGTGACAGATTGGTATCAGAGCATTGTTTATAGTGAACTAAGTATATCAAAACCATTTATTTTTGATATACAACTATAAACACAGCTGGGCAAAAACACTCTGAGTGAGAGTTATACTTTTAAAATAAATTTTTTATAAAGTATACATGCATACATTATCTAACAGGGTCAGTATCATGATGAAAACAATATAGAAGTATTATAAATAAGTTGTGCACTACAGTTATGCCTTGAGATATGTAATTGGAATTGGGATGAATATAGCCTGATCAACTATATTTGTCCGAGAGCCGACTAACGTATGCCAGGGAGTGGCTGCAGTGGACAACAAGTCTAAAAATTACCAAACATAACCTCTTTGAATCAAACATAACATTTAGAATACTATAGGAGTATTTGGTAAATGCAATAAGTTTAAACTTTGATACTTCAGTATGTGGTTTACTTTATAGTAAATTCTTAAACCTATTCTCGTATAGACACTATGGCTGGATTCCACCTACCAAGACACCCCTACTACCCCAATAAAGCCAACAGGGGATGGGAGGAAGATGACCCAGAAGAGGATGAGGAATTCATGGAGGAGTAGGAAGAGGAAGGCTTTGATGGGACAGACTCGGAACCAGAAATAATCAATCCACCTGCCGTCTAACCTGCTGCGGTTCGAAAAGGTTTTCAGGGACCAACTCCCGTCTGGAGAAGTCACATTCACCATTGGAGTCAACATCAAGGATTGCGCCCTCCCTACGACATGTGTCGGGACTTCTACGACGTCAGTGGGGGAAGTTCAGCTGACCGGGCTCTCCCAGTCATGGTGGGCAAAATAGCCAACCAGTCCTACCAATCAGGAGTTCAAGCGAACCAGATTCACGAAACCACATCGCAAGTAGTACTTGCCCGACCCCCAAAATTTTGTTATAGAATAGGATCTCGACTAAAAATCTTACTTTTCTCTAACTTTTGCAATCGGAGACCTTTAGAAAGGTCGAAAATTTTCCTGACTCGAAAATGTAAATCAATATATGTTTAATATATAAGGAAGTACTCTTTTTGTGTGTTAATTTTTTGCCTACCACTCGAATTCATAAGTTTATCTATAAACTCTAATTATGAATCAAAATCGAGGACCTTGTTTATGTCAAACCCAATTCATGAAATGTTGAAATTGGTTAACTCTTTAACACATGACTTTCAAACATGTGAGACTTATTGTCTTCCATTAACATTGTTTCAGCACGATGCCTCCTCGTAGGTCAGCACGCCGAAATACGACACCAACCCCGCCACCACCACCTCCAACTTTCGATCCAGCTATGGTACAGGCTGCCATCACCGCATCAGTAGCAGCTGCGCTATCCCAAATAAACTCTAATGGAGCCGGAGGGAGCGGGAGTAGTACCAATCATCAGAACCATGGCACTGGTCATGGTCATGTTAGGGAATGCACCTACAAAGAATTCTCGAACGCCAAACCAAAAATGTTCAACGGCACTGGAGGAGTCATTGCACTTATGCAATGGTTTGAAAAGACCGAGACGGTCTTTGAAATCTATTCATGCAAAGAAATAAGCAAGGTCAAGTTTGCTGCTTGTACCTTCACGGACTGAGCCCTCACATGGTGGAAGGGCCATGTGAAATCCGTATCTCTTCCAGTCGCCAACGCCATGAGCTCGGAGGACTTGAAGGTCCTATAGTTAGAAGAATACTGCCCGAGGGGTGAAATTCAAAAACTGGAACATGAATTATGGAACTTGAAAATGGTTGGTTCTGACCTAGCCTCCTATACGACCAGGTTCAGTGATTTGTCAGCCCTATGCCCGGGAATGGTCAGCCCGGAGCAGAAGAAAGTGGAAAGATACATCTGAGGGTTCTCACCCCATATTCAAGGGCATGTTTTGGCTTCCAACCCAGTCACATTCAACAGCGCAAAGCGCATGGCTCAACGACTAATCGATCATGGGGTTAAACAGGGCACTATCACAGTTACTTCTGACCCTCCGAAGGAGATAGAGGACCGAAGGAAACCCTGGAACAAGAGAAAGGGGCAAGCCCCGCAAGAGAACCCCAAGAGGCAACAGTTAGTGACAGCTCACGCTGTTACTGTCCCTACCACCCCCGCACCATCAAAGCCATACATCGGCAATCTACCGAAGTGCAATAGGTGCAACTTTCATCACCACGGGCCCCGCCGTGAGATGAATTGCACCAAGTGCAACCGGAAGGGACACATTGTCCGCTTCTGCAAGGAACCAACCCAACCAACTGCTCCAGTCGCAAATGTGGGAATAGGTCGTGCTTGTTACGAGTATGGAGCAACGAGACACTATCGAAGGGACTGCCCGAAAGCAAAAAATGGGAATACGGGTGGAAGTGGCCACGTATTCGCAATAGGCCAGGAGGAAGCCGTTGCGGACCCTACTGTTGTTACGGGTACGTTTCTCCTCAATAACACTTATGCCTGTATGTTATTTGATAGTGGAGCGGAGAGGAGTTTTGTGAGTCATAGTTTTAAAAACCTACTCAAACAAATCCCTCAATCATTAAGTGAAACTTTTATAGTAGAAATGGCTAACGGGAAAACAGAAAGCGCTAAGGAAATATACTTAAACTGTACCCTCTCATTAAACAATAATTCCTTTCCAATCAACCTCATGCTAGTCTCAATAAAAAGTTTCGACGCCATCATAGGCATGGATTGGCTAAGTTCTCATCATGCGGACATTTTATGTTACGATAAGGTCGTTCGCCTTAATCTGCGAAATGGCGAAGCCCTCGTTGTTTATGGCGACAAACCTAGCACCCCTCTTCGTATCATCTCTTGCATCAAGGATCATAAATATCTACGCAAGGAGTGTCACACGTTCTTGGCACATGTTGTGGATGTGAATCGAGGAATAGAAGACTTCAAGGGCGTGCCTGACGTCTGTGACTTTCCTGATGTCTTTCCTGAGGATCTTCCACGGGTACCGCCTGCGAGACAAGTCGAATTCAGAATCGACTTAATTCCTGGAGCCACCCCTGTGGCCAAAGTGCCCTATCGCTTAGCACCAACAGAGATGCAAGAACTGTCCAGTCAACTAAATGAATTACTCAGCAAAGGATTCATCCGACCAAGCTTCTCACCTTGGGGAGCACCAGTGCTTTTCGTGGAAAAGAAAGACGGATCATTCAGAATGTGCATCGACTATTGGGAACTCAACAAACTTACCATTAAGAACCGGTACCCCCTACCACGAATAGACGATTTGTTCGATCAACTCCAAGGAGCAAACTACTTTTCCAAGATCGATATGAGATTGGGATATCACCAGCTAAGAGTCCTAGAGAGCGATGTTCCTGAAACGGCCTTCCGAAGCAGATACGGTCACTACGACTTCGTAGTGATGTCGTTCGGACTAACCAACGCACCCGCCGTGTTTATGGACTTAATGAATCGAGTATGTCATTCGTTCCTGGACAAATTTGTGATAGTATTCATAGATGACATACTCATTTATTCAAAAAGTAAAGAGGAACATGGTCAACACCTGAGACAAGTCTTAGAGACGCTGAGAACTGAGAAGCTTTACGCAAAATTCTCAAAATGCGAATTTTGGATTAGGGAGGTGGACTTCCTAGGTCACGTGGTCAGCAAAGAGGGAATCCACGTGGACCCTTCCAAGATCAAGGCTATCCAGAATTGGTCTGCACCAACAACGCCAACCGAAATTCGCCAATTTCTAGGCCTTGTTGGCTATTATCGCAGGTTCATACATAACTTCTCCAGCATTGCAAAGCCTCTTACCTCCCTGACTCAGAAGGGTGTAACCTACAACTAGGGGAAAAGCAAGATACTGCATTCCAAACCGTGAAGCATGCCCTGTGCAGTGCACCCATCTTGTCCCTTCCAGAGGGGACAGAAGACTTCGTAGTATATTGCGATGCTTACAATCAAGGGTTGGGTTGTGTGCTAATGCAGCGAGGAAAGGTTATTGCGTACGCCTCACGGCAACTGAAAACACATGAGGTTAACTACACCACTCACGACTTAGAACTTGGAGCAGTGGTGTTCGCTCTGAAGATTTGGAGGCACTACCTATACAGTACGAAGTGCACCATCTACATAGACCACAAAAGCCTTCAACACATATTCGATCAGAAGGAACTTAACATGAGGCAAAGACGTTGGATTGAGCTACTTAACGACTACGAATGCGAAATTCGTTATCATCCAGGAAAAGCCAATGTGGTGGCAGATGCCCTTAGTTGTAAGGAGTACTCTTGCCGAAGAGTGAAGTCATTGACTATGACGATCCATTCACACCTGTCAACACAAATCAAGGAAGCTCAATTGGAAGCCTTGAAACTCGAAATCATGACAGGTGAAGCACTTAGAGGGATGGACAAGAATTTTGAGATCAAAGGTGATGGAGTTCGTTACCTCATGAACCGAATCTGGACACCGAAGTTCGGTGGGTTCAGAGAAATGGTTATGGACGAAGCACACAAGACCCCATACTCCGTGCACCCAGGTTCAGATAAGATGTACCTACATCTCAAGCAACTCTACTGGTGGCCAAACATGAAAGCAGAAGTTGCTACCTATGTGGGCAAGTGCTTGACTTGCGCCAAGATCAAAGTAGAACATCAGAAGCCCTCAGGTCTACTCCATCAGCTCGAAATACCTAAGTGGAAGTGGGAGCAGATTTCCATGGACTGCATAACCAGACTACCCAAGACGCAGGGTGGTCACGATACCATTTAGGTGATCGTCGACAGGCTAACCAAATCTGCCCACTTCTTGCCTATCAAGGAGACCGATAAGATGGAGAAACTAACAAGAACCTACATCCGAGAGGTTGTGCGACTTCATGGAGTACCAATATCTATCATCTCGGACCGAGACAGTAGATTCACTTCAAGATTCTGGCAGATGCTGCAGAAAGCTTTGGGAACTAGGCTTGACATGAGTACAGCCTATCACCCATAAACTGACGGGCAGAGTGAGAGAACGATCCAAACCCTAGAAGGCATGTTGCGAGCATGTGTAATCGATTTCGTTAAAGCATGGGACATCCACTTGCCATTGGTGGAGTTCTCTTATAACAACAGTTATCACACTAGCATCAAGAATGCGCCATTCGAAGCCCTTTACGGCCGCAAGTGCAGATCACCTCTGTGCTGGGCGGAGGTGGGCGACACGCAGTTGGCGAAAGGTCTAGTCCATGATAGTACTCTCACTGGTCCGGAAATCATAAGGGAAACGACTAAAAAGCTCGTTCAAATTCGAGAGCGACTGAAAGCCTCACGAGATAGACAAAAGAGCTATGCCGACAAAAGGCGAAAACCCTTGGAATTTCAGGTTGGTGACCGTGTTCTACTGAAGGTCTCACCCTGGAAGGGCATGATACGCTTCGGAAAACGTGGAAAGCTAAACCCAAGGTACATTGGACCCTTCGAAATTACTGCAAGGATTGGTCCAGTAGCTTATAGACTCCAACTTCCAATCGAACTTAACAAAGTACATCCGGTGTTTCACGTGTCTAACTTGAAGAGGTGTCTATCCGACAAAACCCTTGTAATTCCACTCGAGGAAATCGAGCTGAATGAAAATCTTAACTTTGTGTAAGAGTCGCATACCAATAGTGAAGGTTCGCTGGAATGCGAAGCGGGGACCCGAATTCACTTGGGAGCGAGAAGATCAGATGCAACAAAAGTACCCGCATCTTTTCCCTAGTTCATAAACTTTTTCTTTGTAATCAATTTCGGGACGAAATTCCCTCTAACGGGAGGATGATATAACAACCCGATATTTCAAGACAATGTATTGACTAAAAGTCAAATGTGGTAATCCCTTTTTGAATTAATTGAAATAACATCAAAAAAATGAAATGTTCGAAAGTCTCACTTTGAGTGTACTAAGTGGTAGATATCGTAACAAGGTTTCCAAAACATAAAGAACATTAAAATCCGAGTTATAACAAAGGAGTTATGACCAATCGAAGATACGCAACAAAACCGACAAAACACTGTTAAGCGTAAAATACGAAATTCCGATAAAATACTTTGTAGTCTTAAGTATCTAAATGAAAGTCGTAGATATCATTAAACCGTAAACATACATAAAAAGAACGCCCAAATCTGACTTCGTATGAGGAAGTTATGATTTTTTGAAGTTTCTGACCTAGCAGTAGACAGCTAAAAACTCGAAATAGAGATCGAGCGGTTGTTAGCCGACACAACCTAAATGAAAGTTGAAGACCCCGACAATGAGAGTACAACAGTAAAAAGTCTGACGAAAATGGACATCAGATGAAGGAGTTATGGAATTTAAACGGACTTTTCCAGGCCCGGCCTGTTAAAAATAATATAATAAAAATAAGGTCAAAATTAGCCGACGGAGTCTAAACGAGAGTTGTAGAGCCTTTTCACACCTACGCGTGCATATAAATAACGTCGAAATCGGAGCTCATACGCAAAAGTTACGGATTTTACAAGTTCGGGACACAAAACCCGTTGCTGACTTAGCCTCACAACCTGAGGAAACCATGCTCACGACGTGAGCTCGTGACTGATGGGTTCCAAAACTCAAGACGTGAGACCCCAAATCAGCCCCTATAAATAGAAGCTTAAGGGTGTCTGGTTTGGTGCACATCTCTTTCCATCTAAGTGCCATTACTCTACGTGATTACCTCGAGAAGCCTTCCCGAAGCCCTGGTTTTTTATACTCGAGTCCCGAAGGAAGTTCTACACTCCTGAGATCCCCGAGAATCCCGAGATTTCAACTCTCTCTAGTCAAAGTTCTGCTCGATTCTTCTCTCGACTACTTCAAAACAACCACTTCAATCAAGTGAGTTCATACCCCCATTTCTACCCTTTTAACTGATTTTAAATGCTTTTGAACACTTTACGGGGGAGAATACAAGTAAACATACGGTTAATCTTGTGTGAAAACATCTATCTTTCGTTATACATTTCAGATTGTTTTTAATAACTATCATATGGATCATGTCTAACATACAAAACATCTTACTTTACTTTACCCTCACGGAATGGAATATGAGTATAAATATCATAAGCTCTATTTATACGTTTACATCATATTTAGGGTAACCACTTTCGTTATGACATCTTTATACATACAAGAGCATACAAATTATTTTATGCCTTTATTATCATTATGAAAAAGGATAATCGTTACAGAAACAAACATATACATTTTAATACGTCACTTAATTGAGAATTCGTGAGGCATTCATCTTCAATATAGCTTTTAAAGGACACTAGAAGTCCTGTTTATAACCAGAATCTCCCGTCCGGAGAACGTGACAAGTGTGTATAGATCTATACGGGACTAATGATCCCACGCCCTGACTGCTAGCTACAGTCCTCGGGTGACAAGTGTCATCTCATTTCGACGCCTGAAGAACGTCGCTACAGGCAAATTATGAGAGTACGGTTATGAAAACCCACTGGATAGACAATTATTATGGTATTACGTTTTAATGGGGAAAAGTAACAAATACAGTTCTTTTCACATTCAAATACAAATCTTCTTGTAGTTTTGTTTTATAATAAGACTACAACATCATTCTTTTGAGCATGTCATATTTGCTTACAGGTTATGGTCTTGGAAATTTGAGACTGCATTTCACTTTTAGGAAAATATAGGATTTTCCTGGTTCAAATACATTCATTTTGTACAATAATGACTTACAACATCATTCTTTTGAGCATGTCATATTTGCTTACAGGTTACGGTCTTGGACATTTAAGACTGCATCTCATTTAGGAAAATATAGGATTTTCCTGGTTCAAATACATACAGTTTATACAACGATCTTTCATACTCATTACATACAATTGTTAGAAAATATCGGATTTTCTGGAAAACATACCCGAACTTTCGAATGGCATACATTTTATCAAAACACTACTTATGAACTCACCAACTTTGTTGTTGACACTTTTTCTTTGAAATAACTTGTATTCTCAGGAAAACGCTAAGTCAGGTAGCAACTACTTTTTGAAGACTAACGCGCTGGCGTTAGTAACATATTTTGGATCACCATATTGTATTTGATATTTAAACATGTAACACATACAATCCTGTAAACTTTTCAAATATATTTTCATTATGGTGGTGTGTACTTTCTTTACTATTCAATTCTTATGATACTGTACATGACGTCCTCCGCCCCCGAACGTTTCCGCCGTTCTGCTTTGGGGGTGTGACAAGTCAGTACATTTATGAGTCACTACATAAGTCCTATGTTGAGTAACAATACACTATATAAGAGAACATACTATACACTATACAGGAGAGCATACTATACACTATACAAGAGAACATACTATACACTATACAAGAGAACATACTATACACTATACAAGAGAACATACTATACACTATACAAGAGAACATACTATACACTATACAGGAGAGCATACTATACACTATACAAGAGAACATACTATACACTATACAAGAGAACATACTATACACTATACAAGAGAACATACTATACACTATACAGGAGAGCATACTATACACTATACAAGAGAACATACTATACACTACTCAGACATTAAATACTAAAACAGAATGTGACATACTACTTCTCGATACGACACTTCATTGTGCTATCACTGTGTAACCAGAGTCTCCTGGAGGGAGAGCGGGCATTATGTATATAGATCTATACAGGACAGACACTCCCACATCCCGACTGCTAATTTAAGTCCGAGCCGACTACGCCCAAGGGTGACAAAATGTCACCATACTACGTGTGACCTGGAGGGTCATCAGTTATTCAGCCGTCGATCAGCATGGTTACATACGAGTTCACATTCAAACCTTAAATTAACTAAATAAGGATTTAAGGCAAAAATGGACTTTGCGAGGCGTATCGCCTGGAGTCTACATATTTTCTACTTTGGACTTTTCGAGGCGTATCGCCTGGAGTCTACATATTTTCTACTTTGGACTTTTCGAGGCGTATCGCCTGGAGTCTACATATTTTCTACTTTGGACTTTTCGAGGCGTATCGCCTGGAGTCTACATATTTTCTACTTTGGACTTTTCGAGGCGTATCACCTGGAGTCTATATATTATTATTTTACTACTTTGGGCTTTTCGAGGTGTATCGCCTGATGTCTACATATTATTATTTTAGACTTTTCGAGGCGTATTGTTCATTCAGTACCACCTGGAGTCTGTATTTCATTACTTTGTGTCCTTGTCACATACTCGTTTAAGTAAACTATATTTTTATACTGATAGTTTTCACTGGGGAAAACCCTTATATTTACAAAAGAACAATTATACAAACAATCGGGTCTTGGTAGAAGACTACCTTTTTACTAGAAAACATAGGGTTTTCTAGGGAGTATACTATTTCCAAAACATTTGAAATCAATTACTACACTACATTGTTACTAACATTTTTATACAAGCAATGACACTAAATGCTTATGAACTCACCAGCGTTATGCTGATACTCGCTTTCAAAATAACTTGTATTCTCAGGTCATCAGTAGACAGGTACAGATGAAGCTTTTGAGAAGATGGAGCATATACAAGACTCATCTTTTATTTTTGATTATACTTTTGGTGTCTTACAAACTATACAGACCATGCTTGTATTACAATTATTATATTAATGCAATGGATGTTGTTGCTTGTCTTTACTATTATGCATTGTTATGATACTGTACATGAGGTCCTCCACCCGCAGAACGTTTCCGCCGTTCTCGGTTTTGGGGTGTGATAGATTGGTATCAGAGCACTGTTTATAGTGAATCAAGTATATCAACCCATAAAAGATATACGAACTATAAACACATCAGGATTAAAACACTCTGACCAAGAATATATACTTTTAAATAATAAAATATTTAACTATGTATATACATCTATTCATACCAGGGTCAGTATCATACTAGAACAGAACAAAAGTATTATGATTGTTGAACATCATAGTTAGGTTTAGAGACATATAGTCAAACCTAAGGGGATATAGCTTGATCAACTATATTTTCTGAGGAGTGACTGGCATGTGCCTAAGAATGATTGTGATGTTGCAACAAGTCTAAAAACTTACCAACACTACTACCACAAGAACATTAGAACAGAATACTATAGGAGTATTCTGGGTTACCCTAATTACTTACGTGCAACCAAAAAGGATCTTCATCAATACGTCTATTAACTATTCTTTCCCCATTCTTGCGTAAATACTATGGCTGACTTAAGGGTTCACCCAAGGGGTGCCCGTCGCCAGTAGAGGATTATCCACTCATCCTTTCCCTTCTCCAAAGAATAGCCTTCTCTTCAGTATCTCTGTTTCACTATTCTGTAACATTCCTAACCTTGAAAGTACTCTAACTAGACTACTAAACTACCAACATTTTCCTTTATGGTTTGATGTAAGACCTACCGTTAGGTCACTTTTCCTGAATTCATTTTTACATCAATTATACCAGTAATATTGGCAGTTGTCTAATCTATGGGAAAGCCTGTGCTTTTGCATTTCCCTACTCTATTGTTATGACTCTATCTGATATTTGGACTATGGAGATTTAGTCCATGGAACCCACTCATCATACTCACAATCGATTCTTATAATTATCATCATCTCTATCAATTTTCAGTAAAAGATGCCGCCTCGTCCTCATCCGACCAGGGGCAGACCTGCAACTCAAACTACACCACCACCACCTCCTCCACAGCAGTTCGATGCTGTGATGTTCCAGGCAGCTGTGACTGCAGCTGTGACTGCCGCCATGGCCCAAGTAAACTCTGGCGGTGTTAGTGGAACGGGGACTGGCACTAACTCTAGCCATGGTGAAATCCATCCACGTGTACGGGAGTGTACTTATGAAAATTTCATCAGCTGCAAACCTACATACTTCAACGGAACCAGAGCGATCCTTGCACTGTCCCAATGGATCGAAAGAACAGAGGCAATCTTTGAGATGTGCTCATGCCCTGAAGGAAGCAAGATAAAGTTCGCTGCTTGCACCTTCATCCAAAGGGCCCTGACGTGGTCGAATGGCCACGTCAAATCACTCTCGCTGGTAACAGCCAACGCCATGGGCTGGGACACACTGAAGGACCTTCTGACAAGGGAATATTGCCCGAGGGGCGAAATCCAGAAACTCAAGGAGGAACTCTGGAACCTCAAAATGCAGGGTTCCGACATGGTAGCTTATACAGCCAGGTTCTGCATCCTGGTGGCTCTATGTCCTAACATGATTCCCATCAAAAGCAAGATAATTGAAAGATACATTTGGGGTCTGGTACCCCTATATCGAGGGAACGTTCTAGCCTCACACCCTGCGACCTTTGAAAGTGCCAAGGAATTGGCCCAAAGGCTCATCGATCACGAGGTTCCTTCCACCCCATCAACAACTACAACCACTACCCCAACCCCAACCAACGCGACCGACAGCAAAAGGAAGCATGGGGACCGAAGGAGGGGTAAATCAAATCAACCCTCTTCCAAGAATCAACAGACGGTGGTTGTCCATGCTGCCACTACTCCTGCTGCCCCTGTACCAGCCAAATCATATGCAGGGAACTTACCCAAGTGCACCAAGTGCTCTTTCCATCATAACGGCCCCTACCGTGAGACGCATTGCACTAACTGTGACCAGAAGGGCCATACCGCCTGGTTTTGCAAAGCACCTCCGAAACCCACCACCCAAGTTCCCGGTACCGGAGTGAGTCAAGCCCGAAAGCTGGGAATGCGGGAGGAACGGGAAGACTACTTGCTATGGGCAAGAATGAAGCCGTAGCAGACCCCACGGTAGTCACGGGTACATTCCTTTATCGATAACTCTTATGCTTGTATCCTATTCGATAGTGGGTCAGAAAGAAGCTTCGTAAACCAAAAATTTAAACACCAACTTAAACAATCACCGCAAACATTAAAAGAAACCTTCGTCGTAGAAATGGCTAACGGCAAGACAGGGAGTTCTAACGAGATTTACATAGGTTGTTCCCTCACGCTAGATAATCATTCGTTCCCAATCGACCTCATACCAGTAGCTATCCAGAGTTTCGACGTCATCATAGGCATGGACTGGCTGAGTCTCTATCGTGCCGACATTTTGTGCTTCGAAAAAGCAGTCCGCCTGAATCTACCGAATAGCAAAACCTTGTTAATCTACCGAGACAAACCTAGTACAAGCCTTCGTATCATCTTGAGTATTCAAGCCCAGAAGTACTTGCGTAAGGAATATCATGCATTCCTGGCGCATGTTGTAGATACGAGCCAGAAAACAAAAGACCTAAAAGACCTCCCCGTAGTACGCGACTTCCCCACGTTTTTCCGGAAGAACTCCCAGATTTACCCCCGCAACGTCAAGTCGAGTTCCGAATCGACTTAATCCCAGGAGCTACCCCTGTAGCCAAATCACCCTATCGTCTAGCAGCTGCTGAGATGCAAGAACTGTCCGGTCAACTTAACGAACTGCTCAGCAAGGGCTTTATAAGACCAAGCTTCTCACCCTGGGGAACACTAGTCTTGTTCGTAAAGAAGAAAGACGGATCGTTCCATATGTGCATCGATTACAGGGAACTCAACAAGCTTACAGTCAAGAATCGTTACCCTCTTCCTCGCATCGACGATTTATTTGACCAGCTGCAAGGGGAGAGCTACTTTTCCAAGATTGATAAATTTGCCCGCAGTATTCATGGACTTGATGAAAAGAGTATGACGTCCTTACTTGGATCAGTTCGTCATCGTCTTCATTGATGATATACTTATCTACTTTCGAAGTAAGGAGGAGCATAGCGATCACTTACGATAAGTCCTAGAAACCTTACGATCGGAGAAGCTTTATGCGAAGTTCTCTAAATGCGAATTTTGGATCTGAAGAGTCGAATTCTTAGGACACGTGGTTAGCGAAGAGGGAATCCACGTGGACCCTTCCAAAATTAAAGCCATTGAGAACTGGTCAGCACCGAAGATGCCTACAGAAATTCGTCAATTTCTAGGCCTCGCTGGCTACTACCGCAGGTTCATTCAAAACTTCTCTCGGATCGCGAAACCTCTTACGACATTGACCCAGAAAGGTGTGGCCTTTGACTGGGAAGAGAAGCAAGAGAAGGCATTCCAAACGCTGAAGCGAGCCTTGTGCACCGCACCGATACTGTCCCTCCCCGAAGGAACAAAAGACTTTGTGGTCTATTGCGATGCGTCAAACCAAGGGCTTGGCTGTGTTCTGATGCAACGAGGTAAGGTAATCGCCTACACCTCAACACAGCTGAAGACACACGAGGTCAACTACACCACACACGATCTCGAACTAGGGGCAGTTGTGTTTGTCCTAAAGATCTGGAGACACTACCTGTATGGTACGAAGAGCACTGTCTTTATAGACCACAAAAGCCTACAACACATATTCAACCAGAAGGAGCTGAATATGAGACAACGACGGTGGGTAGAGCTACTCAATGACTACGAATGTGAAATTCGTTATCATCCGGGTAAAGCCAACGTAGTAGCAGACGCCCTAAGTCGAAAAGAATATTCTCGTCGAAGAGTTAAGTCATTGACCATGACTATCCATTCACATCTATCCACACAAATTATGGAGGCTCAGCTCGAAGCTTTGAAACCTGAAAATGTGGCGGGAGAATCCCTGCGAAGAATGGATAAGAACTTGGAAGCCAAGGGCGAAGGAGCCTTATATCTCATGGACCGGATCTGGACCCCGAAACACGGTGGCTTCAGAGACTTGGTCATGAAGGAAGCGCACAACACTCGATACTCCGTCCACCCAGGTTCAGATAAGATGTATCTGGATCTCAAAAAGTCATACTGGTGGCCTAACATGAAAGCTGAGATTGCTACCTTCGTAAGTAAATGCCTTACTTGCGCTACGGTCAAGGTCGAACACCAGAAATCGTCAGGTCTACTCTAGCAACCGGAGATACCTGAATTTAAGTGGGAGCGGATCACTATGGACTTCATAACCAAGCTACCCAAGACAACGGGTGGACTTGATACCATTTGGGTCATCGTCGATAGATTGACCAAGTCCGCACACTTCCTACCCATCAAAGAAACCGAGAAAATGGAGAAGCTCACAAGAACTTACATTAGGGAAATCGTACGACTGCATGGTGTTCCTATGTCTATTATCTCCGATAGAGATAGTAGATTCACTACGAGGTTCTGGCAGTCACTACAAAACTCCTTAGGAACAAGGTTGGACATGAGTACAGCCTACCATCTTCAGACTGACGGATAAAGTGAGAGAACTATCCAAACCTTCGAAGATATGTTGCGAGCCTATGTGATCGACTTTGGTAAAGCGTGGGATACTCACTTACCTCTCGTCGAATTCTCTTACAACAACAGTTATCATACGAGCATCAAGGCTGCTCCATTTGAAGTCCTCTACGGCCGGAAGTGCAGATCCCCTCTGTGTTGGGCTGAGGTGGATGACACACAGTTAGCTAAAGGACGAGTTCCTGACAGCACTCTTATAGGTCCGAAGATCATTCGGGAAACGACAGAGAAGATCGTTCAGATTCGTGAACGATTGAAAGCCTCTAGAGACCGACAAAAAAGCTACGCAGAGAAACGAAGGAAACCTTTGGAGGTCCAGGTGGGAGACCGAGCCCTTTTGAAAGTCTCACACTGGAAGGGCTTGATATGCTTCGGAAAGCGTGGAAAGCTAAATCCAAGATACATAGGACCTTTTGAGATTCTAGCTAGAATCGGCCCCGTAGCTTACAAACTCAATCTACCCTTCGAACTAAGTAACGTACATCCTACCTTCCACGACTCTAACTTGAAAAAGTGCCTATCCGACGAGACTCTAGTAATCCCACTCGACGAGATCGAGATCAACGAGAGCCTCAACTTCGTGGAAGAACCTGTAGAGATCATGGACCGAGAGGTCAAACAAACGAAACAAAGCTGCATCCCAATCGTGAAGGTTCGCTGGAACACCAAGCGAGGATAGGAATTCACATGGGAGCGCGAGGATCAAATGAAACTTAAATATCCTCGTCTCTTTACTTAGTTATTTGTAATAACTTAGTTGCATGAACTCTAATTTCGGGACGAAATTCCCTCTAACGGGGGGATGATGTGACAACCCAAAACTTTCACTGGTATAAACTCTACAGTCAAACACTACAAATAATAGTTAAATTCATTTTTGGATAATTTTAGTCGGTTTAAAGTCCGTTTGGGTGTTTTATTTTTATTTTCGTCAAACGAATAAATAAAAGGAAGTATCATTATGAGTGAGGTGTAACAATTTAACATTTTAACACCTTAACAAGGTGTTTACGGCCAAACTTGGGGAGTTTGGGCCGTAAACTCCCTCTTGACCATGAACTCATGCTTAAGGCATGAGTTTACCCTTATTCCCTCACTTCCTCACTTTACACCTTCAACTTCAAGAACACCCACCACTTTTCTCTCAAGTATCATCACACACTTCTTCCAAATCCTCCAAAATGTAAGTTCTTCTTCACTTGTTTTGTTGTTATAACACCTTATCTAGTGTTTATACATCATTTCATCCATGAATCCTTCATTTTTACTTAGATCTTCAAGTGTTCTTCAAAACACCAAGAACACCAAGAACACACACTAGTGTTCTTGGCCCTTAAACACTCTTACGAGCTTCCTATAAGTAAGTACACTCTTCCTAACTAGTTACTTGCTTAGTATACTTGTTAAATCATGGAAGAACACCAAGAAACCCTCAAGCACACTTGTGCTTACGGTCAAGGGAGATCCTTGAACCGTAAACACCACCAAGTGGTGTTTAAGTCCCCCTAACACCTTCTAAAGCTTGGATATTGGACTAGAAACTTGCATGCATGAACTAGAAACCACAAAACACGAAATGGTTGGGGTAACCATGAGTTTACGGCCGTAAACTAATGGGTTTACGACCGTAAACTCAAGGGTTTACGACCGTAAACTCTCAAAGGTGGTCCAAGGACCGTAAAGTCCAAAGATGAGCCCTTTTGTGCCCTAGACCCTTCCTAGGCCTTTGATTCAAACCTAGAACACTTCCTTGAGGGGTATAAGACCTTAAATCACACAATGGTACCATTTACCATGAGTTTACGACCGTAAACTCATGGGGGTTTTGACCAAAAACCATAAACTCATGTATTGGTGCCAAATGGGAGGTAAACTCCAATGTGAGTCCCTACTTTCCTTAGATACAACCCTTTAGCACTCCTAGCACTTGAAACAAAGTGTTTCCATGTATTAGAGTGTCTTTACTTGACTAATTAGTTATTAAATGACTAATTAGATACATTTATGTATCACTACCATTTACATAGGATCCGTGTGTGTGTTCAAGTCCTCACTTGACACCTAGCATCCTACCCGACACTTCCATCCAAACCACTCACTGCAGGTGAGTTCATACCCCTGAATTAACCTTTTAAATTAATTTTAAATGCTTTTATGGGGGGGGATACAAGTTGAACACTTCTCGTTATTGCCTTAATCACATGTGATTAATAACTAGAACAAACAGGAAGATTTGCTACTACTTTCAATTGCTATCAAACTTATGGATTTTCAAGCTTTCCAACCCTTTTATTAAACTCTTATGATGCTAAAACAGTTTCAAACTCTTTTATACTTGCAGTATTTTCAAATCCATATCTACACCAGTATATTTTTAAAATTAAGACTTAAAGGACTTAGAACTGATAGCTCACCTTACTTCATGTTCCTTGTTTGGTTGTGGACTTAGGGTATCCTGTTATTTGTCCAAATGTCGTTTAATTCTTAGTTATATATCATGTACATATGTGTAGGATATAAAAGCTTTCACTTCAATTCAGTACCTTTGTGTAACAAAGGCATCCAAACAACCTTACTATTTAACTATAATATGTGTAGTTAAGGGATTACTACTAACTACTACTATTACAACGATCCATACAAGAGTCAGTACATTTATGAGTCACTACATAAGTACTACATTGAGTAACAATACACTATATAAGAGAACATACTATACACTATATAGGAGAGCCTACTATACACTATACAAGAGAACATACTATACAGTATACAAGAGAACATACTATACACTATACAAGAGAACATACTATACACTATACAGGAGAGCATACTATACACTATACAAGAGAACATACTATACACTATACAAGAGAACATACTATACACTATACAAGAGAACATACTATACAGTATATAAGAGAACATACTATACACTATACTGGAGAGCATACTATACACTATACAAGAGAACATACTATACACTACTCAGACATTAAATACTAAAACAGAATGTGACATACTACTTCTCGATACGACACTTCATTGGGCTATCACCGTGTAACCAGAGTCTCCTGGAGGGAGAGCGGGCATTATTTGTAAAGATCTATACGGGACAGAGACTCCCATATCCCGACTGCTAGCTACAGTCCGAGCCGACTAGGCCCAGGGGTGACAAAATGTCACCATACTACGTGTGACCTGGAGGGTCATCAGTTATTCAGCCGTCGATCAACATGGTTACATACGAGTTCACATTCAAAGCTTAAATTAACTAAATAAGGATTTAAGGCAAAAATGGACTTTGCGAGGCGTATCGCCTGGAGTCTACATATTTTCTACTTTGGACTTTTCGAGGCGTATCGCCTGGAGTCTACATATTTTCTACTTTGGACTTTTCGAGGCGTATCGCCTGGAGTCTACATATTATTATTTTACTACTTTGGGCTTTTCGAGGCGTATCGCCTGGAGTCTACATATTATTATTTTAGACTTTTCGAGGCGTATTGTTCATTCAGTACCACCTGGAGTTTGTATTTCATTACTTTGTGACCTTGTCACAAACCCGTTTAAGTAAACTATATTTTTATACTGATAGTTTTCACTGGGGAAAACCCTTATATTTACAAAAGAACAATTAAACAAACAATCGGGTTTTGGTAGAAGACTACCTTTTTACTGGAAAACATACGATTTTCTAGGGAGTATACTATTTCCAAAACATTTGAAATCAATTACTACACTACATTGTTACTAACATTTTTATACAGGCAATGACACAAAATGCTTATGAAATCACCAGCTTTATGCTGATACTCGCTTTCAAAATAACTTGTATTCTCAGGTCATCAGTAGATTGGTACATATGAAGCTTTTGAGAAGATGGAGCATATACAAGACTCATCTTTTATTTTGATTATACTTTTGGTGTCTTACAAACTATACAGTACACGCTTGTATTACAATTATTATATTAATGCAATGGATGTTGTTGCTTGTCTTTACTACTATGCATTGTTATGATATTGTACATGACGTCCTCCACCCCAGAACGTTTTCTCCATTCTCGGTTTTGGGGTGTGACAGTTATCATGGAGGAGATGATTTCATATCGCTCTTGATGAGCACTTTGATGGTAGGGGTCCATCAAATCCTGGTGCATCTCAAAAGGATAGTAGTCCTCATAGGACTTTTGGAGCTCGGCTGTCATAGTGGCCATCATGATGCATGCCACTTTGGTAGCATCTCTTTCATGTGCCTCATATTCAGCAAACTCCTCAGGAGTAGCAGTCGGCTCGGGTACCTTAAGCTCCTTGTCGAGAACATATTCTTTGTTCTCATACCGAGTGACCATCCTGATGTTTCTGATCCAATCTGTAAAGTTAGATCCATCAAAGATGACTCTCCCACAAAGGTTCATGAGAGAGAAGGAGTCGGTAGGGTTTGAGCCAGGAGCAGCATTGTTGGAAGACATCTAAAAAAGAAGAACAGACAAGTTTAGTTTAGATATAAATATAGTCCTTAATAAAAACACCCAAATGTAATATTAAGGCTAGGATCCAATCACAATATATTATAACTTAGAAGAGGGATTTCGTAATCTAAGCTAACACATATTTGAAAGGTAGGTGAATGACGATTCACCGATTTCCACCATGAAAAAGAAATATAAATTATTAGGTTTTATTTGGTTTTTTAGAAACTCCTAGATTCTTTTGAGATTCATTGAACTTTTTCAATGGCATGTTTCAATGTCGAGTGTGCCCTTCATGTTTTGTGACTGGCATACCAAGGATCACAAAATAAGGTGTGAAGTAACCATGCAAATTACTTGGTACCCTTAATGTTTTTCACTTAATCGATGTGCCGGTAAACCACATGCGCTCCACCGACCTATGAAAAACCTTAAGTCACCCTTTGCCTACCTTGTTAAGTCCAAGTTAGTGTGCCGGTTAACCACACACACTCCGCCAACGACTTAATCAAAGTGCAAAGTGTAATTTCATGGGTTAGCACCTTATTCATATTTTCCTAAAGTAACTAAGATTAGGAATTTATAAAAACATTTAGTTACTTTATAACAATCTTTATACTTTTAATGAGAATTTTAAGTCATTGTCCTACCCATTCGGCTAACGACCCTCCACCAGTCATGGAAGCGGTGGGTAAGAGTGGACACCCATTAAGCTGCCATTTTATAGGCAACAACCTTATACCCCCCTTATAGACCGGCTTCGTAAATAAGGCCTACTAACGGTAAAACGACTTGATCATATACATATATATATATATATATATATATATATATATATATATATATATATATATATATTATTAAACTTATAATATTATAAAGTATAAGGGTTGAATTTTAACTTTTAAAATTCTAAGGATTGGAACTAAAGTTTATTAGATGACTTTACATGTTCCAAAACTTGAGAGCAAGTTTTGTAACCTTACAAAACCTTTCAATTCATAACTTATGAGTTATTAAAATGAAGGCTCTTCATTTTCTAACTTATGTGTTCTTTTAATGGAATTAATACAAAGTGGCTTTTGGTTATCCATAACTTGAGGACAAGTTATGGACTCCATTAAAACACATAATGATCATGAATTAAACATTAAACAAGTAATTCCTATGATCTATTATGAACTCATAAGAATATGAATAGTCATATCAAAATTTCCAAGAACATATGAACACATATAATCATGAAAATTTGATATTAGCCATTGTAAATGGATTAGAACAACCATTACACCATCTAAAATAAGGTTTATAACACCAAACAGTTTAGGGTAATGTTTCTAGTCCATTTCCAGCAGCACAAATCGAATTTCTGCATTCTGCCTGGCCAACTCGTCGAGTGCACAAACTGACTGACCGAGTTGGTTGCATTTTAACTTGGACTCGTCGAGTCCCCCCCATGGACTCGTCGAGTCCCCTGTGCAGACAGCTCAAAAATTGGATTTTAACACTATTTTGCATCAAGTATTAACAAACAAACCTGGCTCTGATACCACTGATGGGTTTTGAGCATTCTAACACTCCTAAGTGTACATGCAACCCTAGAAAACCTTGGATCTAGGTTTGTCTAAAATACATGCAAAATATGATTTCCAAGGTTCATAATCCTATCTAGCATACATGGGGAACTTTTAATCTAAAAGATGGCTAGAATTATGTCACACCCCAAAACCAAGAACGGCGGAAACGTTATGGGGTGGAGGACATGATGTATAGTATCACAACAAAGCGTAATAGTAAAGACAAGCAACAACATCCATTGCATTAATATAATAATTGTAATACAAGCGTG
This sequence comes from Lactuca virosa, assembly GCF_052849685.1. Classification (NCBI taxonomy): domain Eukaryota; kingdom Viridiplantae; phylum Streptophyta; class Magnoliopsida; order Asterales; family Asteraceae; genus Lactuca; species Lactuca virosa. The sequence goes on from NC_136428.1 coordinate 285,555,961, forward strand.
TTCTGTATAATTTGTAAGACACCAAAAGTATAATCAAAATAAAAGAGGAGTCTTGTATGTGCTCCATCATCTCAAAAGCTTCATCTGTACCTGTCTACTGATGACCTGAGAATACAAGTTATTTTGAAAGCGAGTATCAGCATAAAGCTGGCGAGTTCATAAGTAATTAGTGTCATTGCTTGTATAAAATGTTAATAACAATGTAGTGTAGTGATCGACTTCAAATGTTTTGTAAATAGTATACTCCCTAGAAAGCCCTATGTTTTCCAGTAAAAAGGTAGTCTTCTACCAAGACCCGAGTGTTTGTATAATTGTCCTTTTGTAAATGTAAGGGTTTTCCCTAGTAAAAAATATTAGTATAAAAATATAGCTTACTGAAACGAGTATGTGACAAAGTCACAAAGTAGTGAAATACAGACTCAAGGTGGTACTGAATGAACAATACACCTCGAAAAGTCTATAGTAGTAATATGTAGACTCCAGGCGGTACCCCTCAAAAAGTCCAAAGTAGAAATATGTAGACCCCAGGCGATACGCCTCGAAAAGTCCAAAGTAGAAATATGTAGACTCCAGGCGGTATGCCTCGAAAAGTCCAAAGTAGAAATATGTAGACTCCAGGCGGTACGCCTCGAAATGTCCAAAGTAGAAATATGCAGACCCCAGGCGGTACGCCTCGAAAAGTCTATTTTTGCCTTAAATCCTTATTTAGGTAATTTAAGGTTTGAATATGAACTCGTATGTAACCATGCTAATCGACACCTGAATAACTGATGACCTTGCAGGTCACACGTAGTATGGTGACATTTTGTCACTCCTGGGCCTTATCGGCTCGGACTGTAGCTAGCAGTCGGGATGTGGGAGTGTCTGTCCCGTATAGATCTATACACATAATGCCCGCTCTCCCTCCAGGAGACTCTGGTTACACGGTGATAGCACAATGAAGTGTCGTATCGAGAAGTAGTATGTCACATTATGTTTTAGTATTTAATGTCTGTATAGTGTATAGTATGTTCTCCTGTATAGTGTATAGTATGTTCTCTTGTATAGTGTATAGTATGTTCTGTTACTCAATGTAGTACTTTTGTAGTGTCTCATAAATGTATTGACTCTTGTATGGGTCGTTGTAATAGTAGTAGTGAGTAGTAATCTCTTAACTATACCTATAATAGTTAAATAGTAAGGTTGTTTGGATGCCTTTGTTACACAAAGGTACTGAATCGAAGTGAAAGCTTTTATATCCAACACATATATACATGATATATAACTAAGAATTAAACGATATTCAGACAAAAAACAGGGTACCCTAAGTCCATAACCAAACAAGGAACAGGAAGTAAGGTGAGCTATTAGTCCTAAGTCCTTTAAGTCTTACTTATATAAATATACTGCTGCAGATATGGATTTGAAAATATTGCAAGTATAAAAGAGTTTGAAAACTGTTTAGCATTATAAGAGTTTAATAAAAGGTTTGAAAGCTTGAAAATCTGTAAGTTTGATAGCAATTTGAAAGTAGTAGCAAATCTTCCTGTTTGTTCTTGTTATTAATCACATGTGATTAAAGCAATAACTAGAAATGTTGAACTTGTACTCCCCCCATAAAATCATTTAAAATCATTTAAAAGGTTAACTAAGGGGTATGAACTCACCTGCAGTGAGTAACTCAAATGAAAGATCGATGTAGGATCGTCGGGTGTCAATTGAAATCATGAGCACAAACGAATCCTATTTTCCATGTAATAACACTTATATGAATACACTAGTAGATATAACCACAAATGGTGATAGGGACATGTCTTAAGGACATAAAAACACTTAGAATTAAGTGTTACCAACTCATATGGTTGCACATAAGGATTGTATGGCCCTATATTAGGGTGTAAGGCCACAAAAGCATGGGTTTTGTGTGTGTGCGGCCAGAGTGTGCGGCCAAGCATGTGTGCGGCCGCACACTCACTATGGAGTGTGTCAAAAAAACATGGTTCTAAGCTTTTGGGATGTTCTAGTGAAGGTGTTTTCACCATTGCTTAACCAGATTGGGAGTTTGTTGTCATTTTGGACCCTTAAAAGGGTGTGTGCGGTTTCACATGGCGTGTGCGGGCAGGTGTGTGCGGCCAGACCTATGTGCGGTCGTACACACTCCTACAAATGTGTCCAAATCGATTTTCCAAGGCTTTGTGATGATTATAAGAAGGTGTTTTGGTCGATGCTAAGCTTGGATGAGTGTTTAAGCCCATTTTAGGACCAAAAGATGTGTGTGCGGTCACACATGATGTGTGTGCGGCCGTACACACATGAAGATCATCTAGAATGATGATTGCATGGATCAAACTCGAGGAAAAGGCGTTATAATGTGTTGTAGTAATGATCTAAGGATGTTTAATAAATTGTTTTGATGATTGGAAAGGAAAACTTGAAGAACTCTTGAGAGAAAATGTTCCAGCTTTGAAGGAGTGTGAAAAAGGGTGTATGGTTGACTTAGGGTCCTTTATATAGGCTGGAGTGTGAAGCAAGGAGGGTGTGCGGTTGGCTGTGTGCGGCTGGCTGGCCGCACACTCGGGTGTGCGGCCGTACACACCTTGCTAGGTGTATTTGGCCCGTTTTAGTGATGCTACACACATTCTCACCCTTCCTAAGACTCATATTAAGGTTATACTAAGTCTCAAGCACTCATATAGACCCAAAACTTCATTACAAAATAGCGAAATGAGACTAATTTGATGAAAATGAAGAATGTACAGGTTACAAATTTCGGGTGGTCACAAATTACATAACTTGTAGTTGATTTAATTCCTTGAAAACCTTGAGAGCCTAGCACCCCAAGTGTGATGCCTCAAATGTTTCACACAACACCAAATGCTTTGGAATAACTTTAGAGAATGTATAACACTTGTAAAAATCGGCTTACCCTCTCTTGTTCTTAGCGTGTAGCCGATTTTGGTGAGTATGATGTCCTTTATATAGTGTGTCACATCTAGGGTTACACCATGTAAACCCTAATGTGACATGACTCTTCATTTCCATGACCCATGGGTTTGTAACTCCCATTGAGCATCCATGGAGCATCTTATGGGTTTTACCCAACTTGATAATCCATGGAGCCTTTTAGCCCATTATACAAGTTATGGATGATTTACATAATCAACCCATATATTTAATTAGTCTTCTTTTGATCACTTAATTAATTCCAAATTAATCTTTGATCAATACTAATTAAATAATACTATTAACATATTAGAACTTATAATATATTAATAAACCACAAGTGTTATTTCTCTCATTTAGTTTATCCAAATGCATGATGGCATGCAACCCAAATGGACCATGTCGGGTCGGGTCAAGTACATACCAGATATAGTTATGGACTTAGACAGCTTATCCAATAATTGGGTAGTCCCTCTCGTAGTGCGCTGTCTCACCACAGCCATAACAGGCTTGGTTTACTTCTATTCCGGGGACATGGGAGATCAGTTGTGCTGGTGCCCTGTAGAACGGGGCAGTTTGCCCCTTCCTGCGGCAATTCAGGCATTGCATTTCCCGACATAATCCGGTGTGGTGATAGTTACACTTTCCACACTTCGGGAGAGTTCCAGCATATCGACTCGCAGGTGCTGGAGTAGCAGGTGTTGTGGCGGCGTATATAGTACCCATTTGTTGCCCCTGCAGGGTTTCCTGTGTTGTTCGCTCCTTCCTCATGTTCCCCGACTTTCTTATATAGTCCCCTCCCTTTGATGGCTCGGGAACAGGGACCACCACGCCATGGCGGACTCCATGGTCAATGAGTCGCTGGGCCAGGCGTTTGGCGCTATCGAATGTAGTTGGCTCAGAAGACAGTACATCTCCTTAGATCAGGGTATATAAACCCCAGATGTATCTTTCTATCTTCTTACTCTCCGGGGTAACCATCCCGGGGCATAGTGCTGCCAGGTCGCTAAACTTGTCAGTGTAGGTCACTATGTCTGAGCCGACCATGGTGTGCTCCCATAGTTCTTGTTCCAGCTTTTAAACTTCGCCCCTCGGGCAGTATTCTTCCAACATCATCTCTTTTAGGTTCTCCCAACCTATCGAGTTAGCCACTGATAGGGTCAGTGACTTAACATGGCTATTCCACCATGTCAGGGCTATGTCGGAGAAGGTACAAGCAGCAAACTTCACTTTGCTCCCTTCTGGGCACGAACAGATCGCGATGACCGAATCGGTTTTCTCGAACAATCGCATCAGAGCAATGATACCCCCATTTTCATTAAATTATTTTGGTTGGCAGTTCATGAAGTCTTTGTACGAACACCCCCTTGGTTGTCCGTGGGTAACTCCGGGGTTGGTTAAGTGGGTACCGCTACTAGTTCCGTAGGTACCACTTTCGCTGATGTGAGTTAGAGCAGCTGCCACTACGGCTGATATCGCTGCATGGAGAGTAGCAGGGTTGAACTATGGAGGAGGTAGTGGAGTTTGAGTTGGTGTTCGGAGTAGTGCCTCTCACTGATCAACGTGGAGGCATCTTGCTAAAAGAATACAAAGATGAGATGGAAATAAGTCTATAGCAGTGGTCACAAGCCGAAATCTGAAAGACTAAGTTATCCTAGTTCTGAGTGTATCTTGTTCTGACTTTCATAGGGTTCTGGAAACAATTCATAATGGAGTCTATAGAAAATAAACTTTATGAATCAGAAGTGGCTATCCTCGAATGAATATTTGTGAATTTAATAACTGTTACTAGGTGCATGTAAAGAAGAAAAGAATCCTAACACATACCGTGAGTAGTGTATTCACTAATTCACTAAGTCATTCATGGGTATTATTTATTATTGTGGCGCATAAGACGTTTTAGTTTATCTGGCTGATCACTTCTTGGAAAACTACCTATGAACCTCTTTTTGTTCCTCCTGGACTCTTCTGCTGACTGCTATGATGAAGTGGTTACATCTATCTGGTTTGTCGTGCGAGAATGGAAGTGTCTAAAGAATCTATGAGATTAAGTGAAACATTATGGGGTGATCCTTACTGGGTCCTCCTATAATTGCGCAATGCATACAAGTTGTATCTAATTTAAGATTAAATAGACCTTCGAATAAGTGATCCTACTCCAAAACCACAACCAAACAAGGAACATGTAGTGAAGGACAGATCACAAATTCTAAGTCTATAAAATCTCAATTATATAAAAACTTGGAAGTATACACTCCGGAACCATAGACCTACCTGTAAGGGTCTTTTAAATTATCACATAAGTTATTTATAGTGCCTAAAATACTGTTATCGTATTTTAATGTATTGAACTTGGTATGTTTTAAACTTGTTGTTGTCTTGTAGTAACATAAAATACTCCTATAGTATTTTAACTTTCATGTTCTGATCTAGAAATCCCTTGAATAGAGTTAGGTAAGTTTTAAGACTGTTGCAACACCACATCACTCCCAAACACATGTCGGTCGTATCTCAAATAAATATAGTTGATCAGGCTATATTGATCCCAGATATGATTACATAACTGTACAGGTTTGACCGCACTGTTCAACCTTTAAATACTTATGTTCTGTTCTTCTTGTGATATTTGTTCTAGTAAGTATTTTTGTATAAGCATGTAGGTATACTTTTATAAAGTATTGTTATATTTTTAAAATATATTATTATCCAGAGGACTTCGGCCCCATTGTATTTATAGTTGTATATCTTTTATAGGGTGATATACTTAGTTCACTATAAACAATGCTCTGATACCAATCTGTCAGACCCCCAAACCGGAACGGCGGAAACGTTCGGGGGCGGAGGACGTCATGTTTAGTATCACAATACATAGATCATAGTAATCAAAGTAACACACAACCATTGCATTAATATTAAAGTGTTTACAAACTATGTGATTCATAAAAGTTAGACTCCGAAAGTAAATAACAAAAGAAGACATGAAGCTATTATGCTCCATCTTCTGAATCCCAGTGCGCGTACCTGTCTACTGGTTTCCTGAGAATACAAGTTATTTTGAAAGAGTAGATCAACATTTAAGCTGGTGAGTTCATAAGTATTTTAGTGATGTATAGTAAGTTGAAAGTCTTTTTAGAAAAGTTCGCCTGTTCCTCCAGAAGATCCTATATCTTCGATTATATGATGAAAGTTAAGTAAAAATGACTCTACAATCCCTTCTATGAGTACTAAATGGATACAAGTTATATAAAACCCAGAGTAAACGAACAATCGATTGTGTGAATCTGCCCTAAGCGCACAACCAAACAAGGAACAGGAAATGAGGCGGAAGTCACACATCCCATTGTTTGGTAGATCTTCGATGTATATAACCATGGTGTATTCATTTGGTACTCATGGAGTTAACTGTAATAGTTCCTTTATTTGATGAAAACATTCTTTAAGAAAAACCCTTATTTCCTTTTGTAAAAATGGTAACCACAATAGTTCCTTCTATAATCACTTAGTTTATACTAGCTATATATAATCTAATTTCAAACGGATAGGTAATTGTGTGAATCTGCCTTAAGCCCACAACCAAACAAGGAACAGGAAGTAAGGTGGAAAGCACACATACAATTATTTATCGGATATTATTTATATATAACCCTGATATATATACTAAGTTATTATAGAATTAACCACTAAAGGTCCTTTAAGTTATACTAGTTTAATAAAATGGATTAAACCCTTTTACGGATAAGTTTCTACTTTTGTCTACCAAATGTTCTATTTGAAAAGTATGTTTTGTACTAGAAATCGGAATATTGAATTAGTATACTATGACCTGACCCATACCTGGTACTCCTTATGATTACTTGGTGTATACGGAATATATATATATATATATATATATATATATATATATATATATATATATATAAGATCGAATAGATAGTAGACTGGGTGCATCTGCTCTAAGCCCACAACCAAACAAGGAACAGGAAATGAAGCCGAAGGCACACATCCTACTATCTATCGGACCCGATTAATATATATCCCTGATGTATCCATCGAGGAATCATAAAGTTAGCATTATAGACCCCCTTTCTAACTGAATGTTTATATTACTAGTAAGTTATGTAGCGTTGTTTTATTGTTTGCACGATTACTAGAAGTAATGAAATCCTGCACTCTTAACGCCTCAGTCGATACTGTTGTGAGTTTTGTATATATTTTTGTGTTTTATTTATTATTGTCCGGTACTTTGTAGATGTACCCTTTATAAATAAATCTGGTACTTCGTAGATGTACCCCATATATAACTCTGGTACTTTGTAGATGTACCCCATATATATAAATCATGGCATTTTGTTGATGCACCATATATATATATATATATATATATATATATATATATATATATATATATATACATATATATATATATATATATATATATATATATATATATATATATATATATATATATATAAAACCTTATACCACGTTTATTATCATCATTTGTTTAGAACAATGAGTTAATGATACGTTCCCTTCCTAGATTACTGGGAATTTATAGTATAAGTGTGTAAATCATGATTTGTTATTCTGTTATAGTATGTTCCTCCCTGTACTAGTTATAATATGTTCCTCCCTGTACTAGTTATAGTATGAACTGAACCCCTAAACTATACCTATTATAGCTTACTAGTATGTTTACTTGAACTGACCCTGATTTGTAGAAAAGACTCGATTATCTACTGAGTTATGATTGTACTTTAAAAACATAGTTTTATAAACAACAAAGTGACATAACTTTAAAAGAGTTTTTGAAATGGTTTGATCACTTATAAAAGCATAAGAGATCCTTTAATGTGATGGCTATCACAAATAACATTTACACAATTATCATTGTGTTCAACTTGTATTCCCCCCTTAAAAGCATTTAAAACATTTAAAAGATTGATTATAGGGGTATGAACTCACCATATGTGGGTGATTCAACTGAACATTCGTGTAAGGATGAGAAGTTCCACGAATGAAGTCCCGAGACACAAACGAGTTCTAAATGACATATAATGGCATATATAGGCATGTAATTAATGTTTAAAACAACTAACATGCAAGGAAACAACCTTAGGGACTACGAAACACTTGAATTGAATTGTTACAATCATATGTGATTGTACTAAAGGGGTTTACGGCCACACAAGTGTATTTACGGACAAGGTGTTTACGGCGAAGGTAGTTTACGGCCAAGGAGTGTACGGTCAAGGAGTGTACAGTCAAGGAGTGTACGGCCGTACACTCATAGAAGAAACATGAAAAAGAGGTGTTTACGGCCCTATCTAGCATCCATTAAGTGTTCTCGATCCTATGTTGGGACATAAGATGAGTTTGCGGCCAAGACATGCACCAAACAAGGGTTTACGGCCAAGGGAGATGGTCATGGCCGTAAACTCTTATTGTTCTTGGGAAATGGTTGTTTTCAAGGTGTAAGTTAAGAGCTTCTATAGGATAACTAGCATATGGAAGGATACTTATGTTTTGAAGCTTGAAGGGGGTGTTCACGGTCCAAGAACTAGTAGGTGTTCTTGGTGTTCTTGGTGTAAGTGATGAAGATTTGAAGATCTAACCAAAAGAGATAATTTCATGGATGAAATCATAGAGGTTTACTAGATTATGCAAGGTACCAACTAACAAATGGAAGAAACACTTACATATTTGAAGATTAAGATGAAAACCCTTGATGATAGTTGAGAGAGAATCGCGTTTCTTGAGTTGGAAGTGTGAGAAATGAAAAAAAGTGAAAGAATATCACACACAAAGGCATGAGTTCATGGCCACCTTGAGTTTACGGCCGTAAACTCATGTTTGTGGCCGTAAACTCCTCTTGATGGAGTTTTTGGCTCGAATGCAACACGTTGAAGTTAAGTTAACTCATCCCTAAACCCAAACCTTGAATGTACTAGACTTAGAACACTCAAACAGACCCTAAACAATGCTAAAAGATAGTAGAAATGAGTATGACTTTGATTGGATTGATTGGCTTTAATCGATAGAAATTTTCGGGTTGTCACAAAAACGTTTGTATATGTAATTATCCCCTTTTTCCAGGATAATATCGAAAATGCCGTAAAACAATTATATATGTACTTTATATAATTGTTTTGTAAACTATATTTATATAGTTAAATGACATGAACCTTTTGTACTGAAAATATATATAGTTAGATATATTTTTTTTAAGAATAATGTAGTGTATTTTTTAACCGTTTATCATATCTTTACGTTTTTATCAAAACGTTGTATGTAAAAACATATGAGGTTGGTAGTAAAGCCGTTTCACGTATTTAACACTTTTCGTAAAAATAACATATTTAAATGTTTGCGTTTTAATGTAAATTATATTGTGTGTTACTTGTATTCCCCCATAAAACATAGAAAAAGTCTTGAAAAATGTAGGGGTATGAACTCACCTTATATGAACTTGCGATTTGATAACGAGGTTACGGTGATGATCTTTAAGTTAGAACACTTGAAGGTAGTCGTATCCTAATCGTTTTTATCACATAATCATGTGTAAATTTGATGAACTACCATGAAATGTTTTTGTAAGAACACTAGATTAGATGATAAATACTTACAACAATCCTTGAATTAGCTTGGAAGATGGTCTTCTTTTTTTAGAGAAAACAAGAATGGGAAGAATGGGTTTCAAGACTTGAGAGAATATGAGGTGAAGTTGTTTAACTGTGAATGAAGAATGGTGAAATAGTTCCTAATTGTGGTTTATATATGGGATAAGAGTGAAATGAAGTGACAATGAGTTGATGTTTACATTGGTATGTGTACTTATCACGTTGGGATGGTAATTTCAACCAATCAAGTGGCACCACTTGACCACCATTTGGTGATTTCGGCCTAAACGGGGGTGATTTCGCTCAAGGCATGGCCGAAATCCCCTTGTACACTCATCAAAATGTTGATTTCGGTCATGGCATCATCCAACAAAGGGTTTTTGATCTATGTGAAGAGATTTTGGTCCTAGTGGGCCTTAAAATAGGTGCTTTCGGTCTTGTGGTGTTTCCATGAGTGGTGATTGCGGTCCAAGGCTTGGGATTTTAATCCATCAAAACCGAAATTTCATGCCATTAGATTCCTAAAAACCGAAAATCCTTATGGTAGGTATAATTCACGCTTTAACCCTTAATTATTTGACTTGTGTTAACTTAGAATAGTTCATTTCAACATGGTTTTCAGTTTACATATATATATATATATATATATATATATATATATATATATATATATATATATATATATATATATATATATATATATATATATATATATATACTTATAAAAATGATGCCTTTTGGCTATAGATGATCCATTGCAACAATTTTAAGATGTGGTTTCACTTATACATAATACATCTTTAGACTTTGCTCGATCCGAACTTTGCCAGTTGTCACATCATCCCCCCGTTAAAGGGAATTTCGTCCCGAAATTAGCATTCTGAGTGGGACTTCAAGGGTTGGGGAAAAATGTGGGTACTTCTGTTTCATTTGATCTTCTTGTTCCCATGTGAATTCAGGTCCTTGGTTGGCGTTCCAGCGGACCTTTACAATGGGTATTCGGCTTTGTTTCGTTCGTTTGACCTCCCTGTCCATGATTTCCACATGTTATTCTACGAAGTGTAGACTCTCGTTTACCTCGATTTCATCGAGTGGGATAACAAGAGTTTCGTCGGACAAACATTTATTTAGATTGGACACGTGGAAGGTGGGGTGCACGTTACTAAGTGATGGGTTTTGAGCATTCTAACACTTCCTAAGTGTACATGCAACCCTAATAACCTTGGATCTATGTTTGTCTAATAATCATGCAAAGTTGAATTCCAAGGTTATATTCCTATCTAGCATACATGGGGAACATTTTTAACTTGAATGAAAGATAGAATAACTTACCTTGTTGTTGATTTTGATCCTTGAAACCTTGTGAGCCTAGCACCCCAAGTGTGATGCCTCAAATGCTTCACACAACACCAAATGCAAAAGAGTAAACTTTGAGAGAATCTTACACTTGCAAAATCGGCTCTAGCCCTCTTGTTTCTTAGTGTCCCGATTTTGGTGGAGAACATGTTGCTTATATAGTGTGTCACATCTAGGGTTACACCATGTAAACCCTAATGTGGCATGACTCTTCATTTCCATGACCCATGGGTTTGTAACTCCCATGGAGCCTCCATGGAGCCTCCTATGGGTGGAACCCAACTTGATAATCCATGGAGCCTCTTAGCCCACTATATAAGATATGGAAGATTTACATAATCTACCCATATATTTAATTAGTTATCTTTTGATCACTTAATTAATTCTAAATTAATTCTTGATCAAACTAATTAAATAATATTATTAATATATTAGAACTTATAATATATTAATAAACCATAAGTGTTATTTCTCTCATTTTAGTTTATCCAATTGCATGGTGCCATGCAACCCAAATGGACCATGCCGGGTCGGGTCAAGTACATACCAGAAATAGTTATGGACTTATACACCTTATCCAACAGTCTCCCACTTGGATAAGTCTAATAACTATAACTGCAATACTTCAGGAACCGATCGGCAATCGTAGCTCTTTCAAGGTCTCTCGGAACTGAGAAGATGATGATACGCCATTTAAGATAAGTGATCATATAATCCTCTGTTCTAGATATCAGCCGGACAAATACATGGAACAATGTCTTACTTATTGTCCAGCAGTTTTTTTCCCGATTTCCGATTTGTTTAACAAAGAACTTAATTGAACACATCAACTTAGTTCTGACCGGGCCCGGTACATAGGTCAAAACAAAATCATCGAGGGGCCCAGATATCAGCTTCTAATCCAAGAAGGAACAGATAAACTTCGACTCATATGTTTGTTCTACCACTCATTGAATTATACACAAAAGCACGTTTTATAACATCGAGTTACCAATGCGTTAACGTACAATCAATGCATAACCAACTCATAAGTAACAAATCATATCTCTAGGTTTGAAGACTTATATGATATTACCGTCTCACGATCACTCGAGATAAATTCCATGAAGTGATTCCAGTGAGTGTGGGTTGAGTCCAATGCTTAGAACTTATGAGCACTCATGAGTGTTGTAGCCATGTCCAACAACTTAGACCTCTGCAACCAATCATGACAGTCTTGATTCATACCTACTTCCGACATATGACCGACTGTGGAGGTTCGAATAATATGATATACCAAACATAATTATTCTGGAAGTCAAAACATGCAAAAGAAATATAGTAAACGATCGAAAAGAGATAGCAACACTTTACTCATAAATAAAACTCCTTTTATTCATCATCTAATGTCAATTACACTTTACAAATTTCAAGGTTATCTAACTACTATATATAATATCATCCTTCAGCCCTATGCTCCGAGCATGCTAGAGATGTTTAACCCGAGTCAGTCCCTTCGTGAGGGGATCTGCTGGATTCTCATCCGATGATACCCTCTTTGCCACGAGGAGTCCTTCTTCTATTCGATGTCTGATGAAATGGTATTTTCTGTCGATGTGTCTGGATCTCCCGTGATCCCTTGGTTCCTTGGCTAAGGCAACTGCACTTTCACTATCACAGAAAATTTCCATTGGCTCTTTAATGGCTGGTACAACTCCAAGGTCTCCAATGAAGTTCTTCAGCCATATCGCCTCCTTTGCTGCCTCGCTAGCTGCTATATACTCTGATTCGCAACTTGAATCAGCCACTGTCTCTTGCTTGGAACTCTTCCAAGACATTGCTCCTCCATTTAAGGTAAAGACCCAGCCTGACTGAGAGCGGAAATTGTCCCTATCAGTCTGAAAGCTAGCATCACTATACCCTACAACTCTCAAGTCTTCACTCCCACCGAGGGTAAGGACCCAGTCCTTAGTCCTCCGTAGTTACTTGATGATATTCTTTACCTCAGTCCAGTGTGCCTTGCCATGTTTCCCCTATACCTGCTAACCATGCTCAAAGAAAAGGCTACATCAGGTCGAGTACACGTCATAGCATACATGATCGATCCTACAGCCGAAGCATAAGGTATTCGACTCATTTCTGCTATCTCAGCCTCAGTACTAGGGCTTTGTGTCTTACTCAATCTGGCGTTACTCTGGATGGGTAACTCTCCTTTCTTGGAGCCCTGCATGCCGAATCTCTTCAGCACCTTATCCAAGTAGGTACTCTGACCAAGTCCAATTAGTCTTTTACTCCGGTCTCTCAAGATCCTTATCCCTAGAATATAGGCAGCTTCTCCTAGGTCCTTCATAGAGAAACACTTCCCAAGCCAGGACTTAACTTCCTGCAGAGTTGGGATGTCATTTCCTATGAGTAGTATGTCATCCACATACAATACCAAAAAGCTAACTATACTCCCACTAGCCTTGACATATACACAAGATTCATCTTCACTCCTAGAAAAGCCAAATTCCTTGACTTTCTCATCAAAGCAAAGATTCCACCTGCGAGGTGCTTGCTTTAACCCATAAATGGATTTCTCAAGCTTACACACTCTATTAGGGTACTCTGTGTTGACAAAACCCTCTGGCTGACTCATGTAAACATCCTCAGCCAACTTTCCATTAAGGAAAGCGGTTTTGACATCCATTTGAAATATTTCATAGTCATGAAATGTGGCTATGGCTAACAGAACCCTAATAGACTTAATCTTGGCCACTGGAGAAAAGGTCTCATCATAATCAACTCCCGGAGTTTGTGAGAAACCCTTTGCAACCAGTCGTGCCTTATAAGTGTGTACATTACCATCCATGTCGGTCATCTTCTTAAAGATCCATTTCCACCCTACAGTCTTACGACCTGGTACATTCTCAACCAAGTTCCAAACTTGATTGTCATACATGGACTGTATCTCGCTGTCCATTGCCTCTTTCCACTTGGCTGACTCAGGGCCTGCCATGGCTTCCGCGTTACTGTTAGGTTCATCCAGACCTATCAGTGTCTCATCACTGATAAGTGTATCACCTTCCGCAGTAATATGGAATCCAAAGTAATGCTCAGGTGCATTCCTAACCCTTGTGGAACGCCTCAGAGGTACAGACTTGTCAATTGGCTCAACAGAAGTTTCCTCCTCAAGTTGAGTGCTAGGGTTTGAAGTTCCTTCACCACTTGACTCTTGAATTTCTTCAAGGTCAACTTGCCTCCCACTGTCTTCTTGGAGTATGAACTCTCTCTCTCGAAAGAAAGCCCTCCTAGCTACAAAGACCACATTCTCACTAGGTCTGTAGAAGAGGTAACCAAAGGATTTTTGTGGGTAGCCGATGAAAATACACCTCTCACTTCGAGGTTCGAGCTTATCATGAGTCTCGCGTCTCACGAAAGCCTCGCAACCCCAAATCTTAATGTGGTCTAGTTTGGGTACTTTATCAGTCCACATCTCATGAGGAGTTTTGGCAACTTTCTTTGTGGGAACTAGATTAAGGATATGGGCGGCCGTCTCTAAGGCATACCCCCAAAATGAGATTGGTAGCGAAGCTCGACTCATCATGGAACGAACCATATCCAACAAGGTTCGATTACGCCTCTCAGCTACACCATTCAACTGCGGTGTCCTGGGAGGTGTCAATTGTGAGACAATCCCACATTCCATAAGATAGTCGAGGAACTCTGAACTAAGATACTCCCCACCTCGATCGGATCGAAGCATCTTAATGTTCTTGCCCAATTGATTCTCGACTTCCTGTTTAAACTCTTTAAACCTCTCAAAAGTCTCTGACTTATGCTTGATTAAGTAGACATATCCACATCTACTGTAATCATCAGTAAAAGTCAAATAATAACGATTAGCATCCCTTGTGGCATGTTTGAAGGGCCCACACACATCCGTGTGTATAAGATCCAACAAACCTTCACCCCTCTCACAAGAACCTGTGAAGGGTGACTTTGTCATTTTTCCAAGTAAGCATGATTCACAACTATCATCTGACTTTAGGTCAAATGACTCCAATACTCCATCCTTTTGGAGTTGGCCTATGCGTTTCTTGCTTATATGTCCAAGACGACAATGCCATAATGATACTTTATCCATGTTATTATCATTAACATAATCAATACACATTACATTATTTCCTAAGTTATCAACCACAGATACAGTTTCATACACACCATCACAAGGTAATGCTTTAAAATAAAGAACATTATTAAAGAAAACATTAATCGAACCAACTTAATTATCAAATGAAAAGGTGAAACCTTGTTTATACAATGCATGAAAGGAAATAATATTTCTTGCCATTTCTGGCGAATAACAACATTTATTCAAATCTAAACTAAACCCACTACTTAGCGATAAAGTATAAACTCCAATCTTGGTGACAGGTAAATCTTTCCTATTCCCCATGATTAAGTTTATTCTTCCATGCTCCACATTCTCAATTCTTCTTAGTCCCTGCAAATCAGAACATATATGAATACCACAGCCGGTATCAAGGACCCAAGAGTTAGAATGGGGTGAGTTTTTAGATAAGATAGTGTAAATACCTGCATGGTTGGGTTTAACTTTCCCATCCTTCACATCTTGCTGGTACTTTGGGTATTTCTGCTTCCAATGTGACTTTTCATGGCAATAGAAGCATTCAGCCTCTTTAGGGTCAGAAGAAGGAGTGACAAAACCATTCTTGGTTCCACTTGAAGAAGAGCCATCAAGGGTCCTAGCCTTGGTACCCTTCGAAGAGCTCTTCCTCTTCTTCCCTCTACCTTTCCCGATTGCCATAACCGGGGTGGAGTTTGGAGTAGGAGTGTTAACAACCGACTTACCCTTAAGACCTGTTTCTGCGGTCTTGAGGAGTCCCTGGAGTTTGCTGAGTGTGACCTCTTCCTTATTCATGTGATATGTCATGCAGAATTGATCATATCATGATGGTAAGGAGTGCAAAATGATATCTATTGCAAGCTCCTCAGGGAAGTTCACATTAAGCTTCAGCAACCGATCCACATACCTTTGCATTTTCTGCATGTGGCTCGTGACGGATTCCCCGTCCTTCATCATGGTTGTTATGATAGAGCATATGATTTCATACCTCTCTTGTCGTGCACTTTGATGGTATCTTTCCATCAGATCTTGGTGCATTTCAAAAGGGTAGAAGTCCTAATAGGACTTTTGGAGTTCCGCTGTCATGGTGGCCAACATGATGCATGCCACTTTTGTAGCATCCCTTTCATGTGCCCGGAAGTCAGCGATCTCCTGGGGAGTTGCAGTGGTCTTATCAATCTCCTTAAGCTCCTTGTGAAGGACATATTCTTTGTCCTCGTAGCAGGTATAATCCTGATGTTTCTGATCCATTCATTGAAGTTGGTGTTGGATATAGTGTCTAAGTCCATAACTTTATTTGGTATGTACTTGACCCGACCCAGCATGGTCCATTTGGGTTGCATGGCATTGCAATACTTGGATAGACTAAATGAGAGAATAAGGCACTTATGATTATTAATATATTATAAGTTCTAATATATTAATAATAGTATTATTTAATTAGTATTGATCAAGTATTAATCTAGTATTAATCTAGTGATCAAAGTGAGACTAATTAAATATATAGGGTTGATTATGACAATCATCAATTCTTTTATGGTGGATTAATGATCCATGGTTTATGGGTTTGGTTATAACCATATGGAGCTCCATGGATAGTCTATGGGAGTTACAAACCCATGGGTCATGAGAAATCAAGAGTCATGACAATTAAGGGCATTCATGTGTAAACCCTAATTGTGACCACACTATAAAAGGAACCCTATGGCTAGAAAAATTGGGACCTAAGGGTTACTAGAGAGGGCATAACCGATTTTGAGGCTAAGTGACATTCTCTCAAGTTATTCCAAGTCTTGTGGTGTTGTGTGAAGCATTTGAGGCACAACATTTGGGGTGCTAGGCTCACAAAGTCTTGAAGGAATCCAAGCAACAACAAGGTATGTATTTCTACTAGTTCTATGTTTTATGTAATCCCCATGCCATGCTAGTTAGGAAATAACCTTGAAAAAGAAATTTGCATGTATATAGAGAAAACATATATTCAAGGTTATTAGGGTTGCATGTACACTTAGGAAGTGTTAGAATGCTCAAAACCCATCAGTTGTATCAGAGCCTAGGATTGTTTTCTGTATACTTGATGCAAAAACTGCTTAAAAATCGAAAATTCTGCACTCTGACGACTGAACTCGCCGAGTCCATGGGGAGGACTCGCCGAGTCCATGAACAAATTCATTCTACTCGCCGAGTAGAATAATGCACTCGGCGAGTAGGAGCATGATGGGCAGTTTTTTCGAGTTTTGTTGCTGGAAATGGATTAAGATCATTATCCCAATCTGTTTTGGACTTGTAAAATCTGTTTTTCAAAATGATAATGATTATGTTAACCCATTTTACATGACTTTTATCAATTTTAAAGTATTGTATATGTTTATATGATTTCTTGAAATTGCTCAACATGAATTTGTGTTCTTCTGAGTTTTTAGAAGATCATAGGAATTATGTGTAACCACCATGTGTGTTTAATTCATGATCTTAATGGCTATGATGGTGTCCATAACTTGTCCTCAAGTTATGGATAACCAAGAGTCACTTCTTTTAATTATGATTAAAGAACTAAAGAGGTTTCATAAAATGAAGAGTCTTCATTTTATGAACCATTAAAACTCATAAGTTACAAATTGAAGAGACGTGGAATAGTTTCAAATCTTGCCCTCAAGTTTTGGAATTTGAAAAGTCTTACACTTTAATACTTTAATTCCAAATTAAACCTTAGATTTTTAAAAAGTTTAAAAAGCAACACTTATACTATTATTATAATTTTATTATATAGATATGTATAAGAATATGTCATTCTTACCGTTAGTAGGCCTCATTCACGAAGTCGGTCTATAACGGGGGTATAAGGTTGTTGCCTATAAAATGGTGACTTAATGGGTGTCCACTCTCACCCACCGCTTCCTTGATCGGTGGAGGGTCGTTAGCCGAACGGGTAGGATACGACTTTAAATACTTGTTAAAAGTATAATGAATTATAAAGTAACTATACATTATAAATTCCCAATCTTAGTTACTTTAGGAAAATGTGAAATTGGTGCTAGCCCATAAAATTACACTTTGTACCTTACCAAGTCGTTAGTGGAGCGTGTGTGGTTAACCGGCACACTAACATGGACTAGTAAGAGTGGCAAAGGGTAACTTGACTTTATTATAGATCGGTGGAGCGTGTGTGGTTAACCGGCACATCGATTAGGTAATATTGTTGAGGGTACCAAGTCAATTTGTATGGTTATTCACACCTTGTTTGTGATCCTCGACATCCCAGTCACAAACTTGAGAGGGCACAATCGAGATTCAAACATGCCATTGAAAAGTTCAATGTATCTCAAAAGATCTAGGAGTTTCAAAACCAATAAAACCTAATAATAAAATATTTCGTTCTTATGGTGGAAATTGGTAAATCGTCATTTACCTACCTTCAAATATTTTATAGTATGGATTACGGCATCCCTCTTCCAACTATAAATAGTTTGTTGGATCCTAGCCTTAATATTTCATTTGGGTGAATTATTAAGGATTCCTAATCTAATGAAACTTGTCTTTCTTTCCTTTCAGATGTCTTCCAACAATGCTTCTGGCTCAAACCCAACCGGCTCCTTTTCCCTTATGAACTTGTGTGGTAAGGTCATCTTTGATGGATCCAATTTCAATGAGTGGATCAAAAACATCAGAATGATTACCCGCTATGAGGACAAAGAATATGTCCTCGATAAGGAGCTTAAGGTTGTGAATGAAGCCACTGCTACTCCTGAAGAGTTTGCGGAGTTTGTTGCACATGAAAAGGATGCTACTAAAGTAGCATGCATCATGATGGCCACCATGACTCCTGAACTTCAAAAATCCTATGAAGATTTCTACCCCTATGAGATGTACCTGGATCTGATGGAAAGGTACCATCAGAGCGCGCGTCAGGAGAGGTATGAAATCATCTCCTCCATGATAACCGCAAGGATGAAGGATGGTGAACCCATCACCGGTCACTTGCAGAAGATGCAAAGGTTTGTTGACCGGTTGCGGAAGCTAAATGTTGACTTTCCTGAGGAAATGGCGATTGACATCATTCTCCATTCCTTACCTCCAAGTTATGATCAGTTTCGTATGACTTATCATATGAACAAGGAGGAAGTCACACTTAGCAAACTTCAAGGACTCTTAAGGACAGCTGAAAATGGCCTTAAGGGTAAAGCGGTTGCTACTTCTACTCCTTCAACAGCCCCTGTTCTGGCTATTGGGCAGGGAAAGGGTAAGAAGAGGAAAAGCCCTTCGAAGGGTACCAAGGGTAAGACTCTTGATGGTTCCTCTTCAAGTGGGACAAAGACAGGTCCCATTACTCCTTCTTCAAACCCAAAGGAAGCATAGTGCTTCTATTGCCAGGATAAGGGACAGTTCAAGCGAAGCTACCCCAAATATCTACAAGATCTAAAGGATGGGAAGGTTAAACCCACCCTTGAAGGTATTTACACAATATTGTCTAAAAACTCATCTAATGCTAATTCTTGGGTGCTTGATATAGGGTGTGGTATTCACATTTGTACTGATTTGCAGGCACTAAGAAGAAGTGATCAAGTGGAGCACGGGAAGATAAACTTAGTCATGGGCAGCAGGAAAGCATCACCTGTTACCAAGATAGGAGTTTATTCTTTATTGCTTAATAATGGGTTAATGTTAGATTTGAATAAGTGTTGTTACTCGCCCGAAATGGCAAGAAATATTATTTCCTTTCATGGCTTGTACAAACAAGGTTTTACATTTTCATTTGATAATAAAAATGGTGCTATTAATGTTTATTACAATGATGTATTTTACTTTAAAGCATTACCTTGTGATGGTGTATATGAAGCCGTGAATGTTGTAGATAATCTAGGAAATAATGTGTTGTATATTGATTCTTCAGATAGCTTGGATAAAGCATCCTTGTGGCATTGTCGTCTTAGACATGTTAACAAGAAGCACATAGGCCAACTCCAAAAGGCTGGAGTCTTGGAATCATTTGACCTTAAGTCAGATGATAGTTGCGAGTCTTGTTTACTTGGAAAAATGACAAAGTCACCCTTCACAGGTACTTGTGATAGGGGTGAAGGTTTGTTGGACCTTGTACACACGGATATGTGTGGGCCCTTCAGAGTTGCTACAAGGGATGCGAATCGCTATTATGTGACTTTCACTGATGATTACAGTAGATATGAATATATTTACTTAATCAAGCATAAGTTAGAAACCTTTGAAAAGTTCGAAGAGTTTAAACAGGAAGTGGAGAATCAATTGGGCAGGAACATCAAGATGCTCCGATCTGATCGGGGAGGAGAGTATCTTAGCATTGAGTTCCTTGACTATCTTAAGGAATGTGGGATTGTCTCACAATTGACACCTCCCAGAACACCACAGTTGAATGGTGTAGCTGAGAGGCGTAATCGAACCTTGTTGGATATGGTTCGTTCCATGATGAGTCGAGCTTCGTTACCAATCTCTTTCTGGAGGTATGCCTTAGAGACTGCCGTCCATATCCTTAATCTAGTCCCTACTATAAAGGTTGCCAAAACACCTCACGAGATGTGGACTGGGAAAGTTCCCAATTTGGACCACATCAAAATTTGGGGTTGTGAAGCTTTCGTGAGGCGTGAGACTCATGATAAGCTTGAACCTCGAAGTGAGAGGTGTATTTTCATCGGCTACCCACAGAGATCCTTTGGTTACCTCTTATACAGACCCAGTGATAATGCGGTCTTTGTAGCAAGAAGAGGAGTCTTTCGTGAGAGAGAATTCATAAGCCAAGGGGACAGTGGGAGGCAAATTGACCTTGAAGAGCTTCAAGACTCAAGTGGTGAAGGAACCTCAAATGCTATCGACCAACCTGAGGAGGAAACTCCTGTTGATCCGATAGATGAGTCTGTACCTCCAAGACGTTCCACTATGGTGAGGAACACATCTGATTTTTATTATGGTTATCACATCACCACTGAAGGTGATACATTTATTAGTGATAGTACACTAATAGATTTGGATGAACCTAATAATTACAGGGAAGCCATGGCAGGCCCTGAGTCTGCTAGATGGAAGGAGGCTATGGACAGCGAGATTCAGTCCATGTATGACAATCAAGTTTGGAACTTGGTTGACAATGTACCAGGTCGTAAGACAGTTGGGTGCAAATGGATCTTCAAGAAGAATACCGACATGGATGGGAAGGTACACACTTATAAAGCGCGACTGGTTGCGAAGGGCTTTACTCAAACTCCGGGAGTTGACTATGATGAGACCTTCTCACCAGTAGCTAAGATTAAGTCTATTAGAGTATTGTTAGCCATAACTGCATTTCATGATTATGAAATATGGCAAATGGATGTCAAAACCGCTTTCCTTAATGGAAAGTTGGCTGAGGATGTTTACCTGGCTCAACCAGAGGGTTTTGTCGATACAAGATACCCTAATAGAGTGTGTAAGCTTGATAAATCCATTTATGGATTGAAACAAGCATCTCGCAGATGGAATCTTTGCTTTGATGAGAAAGTCAAAGAGTTTGGCTTTTCTAGGAGTGAGGATGAGTCTTGTGTGTATGTCAGGGCTAGTGGGAGCATAGTTAGCTTCTTGGTGTTGTATGTGGATGACATACTTCTCATAGGAAACGACATCCCAACCTTGCAGGAGGTTAAGTCCTGGCTTGGGAAGTGTTTCGCTATGAAGGACCTTGGGGAAGCTGCCTATATCCTAGGGATAAGGATATTGAGAGATAGAAGTAAGAGACTAATTGGACTTAGTCAAAGTACTTACTTGGATAAGGTGCTGAAGAGGTTCAACATGAAAGAATCCAAGAAAGGAGAATTACCAATCCAGAGTAATGCCAAGCTGAGTAAGACTCAGAGTCCAAGTACAGAAGCTGAGATAGCTGAAATGAGTCATATACCATATGCTTCCGCTGTGGGCTCGATCATGTATGCTATGACTTGTACTCGCCCTGATGTGGCCTTTGCTTTGAGCATGGTCAGTAGATATCAAGGGAACCCTGGCAAAGCACACTGGACAGCGGTAAAGAACATTCTCAAGTATCCGCGGAGGACTAAGGATTGGGTCCTTACCCTCGGAGGCAGTGATGACTTGAGAGTGGAAGGATATAGCGATGCTAGCTTTCAGACTGATAGGGATAATTTCCGCTCTCAGTCAGGCTGGGTCTTTATCCTAAATGGAGGGGCAATTACTTGGAAAAGTTCCAAGCAGGAGACAGTAGCTGATTCTACTTGTGAATTAGAGTACATAGCAGCAAGTGAAGCAGCTAAGGAGGCGATATGGCTAAAGAACTTCATCGGAGACCTTGGAGTTGTACCAGCTATAAAGGAGCCAATGGAAATTTTCTGTGATAATGAAAGTGTGGTTGCTTTGGCTAAGGAACTGAGAGATCACGGGAGATCTAGGCACATTGACAGAAAATACCATTTCATCAGACATCCAATAGAAGAAGGACTCCTCGTGGCTAAGAGGGTATCATCAGATGAGAACCCGGCAGATCCCCTCACGAAGGGACTGAGCAGGGTTAAGCATCTACAGCATGCGAGGCGCATTGGGCTGAAGGATGATATTAGTTTCAATAATTAGATTCCTGAAACTTGTAAAATGTAATTGACATTTGATGATAAATAAAAGTTGTTATTTATTTATGAGTAAGGTGTTACTATCTTGTGTTGATTGTTTACTATGTTTCAATTTTGCATGTTTTTACTTCCAGAATAATTATGTTATTATTCAAACCATCCACAGTCAGTCAAACTTTGGAAGTAAGTATTGATTTAAGATTCTCATGAATTTGGCTTGTATGATTTGTCTAAAAGTGCTTTGGACAATGCAATGGTTGCTACAACATTCATGAGTACTTGTCACACCCCCAAACCAAGGATGGCGGAAACGTCCGGGGGTGGAGGACTTCATGTATAGTATCATAACAACAATTGTAATAGTAATTCAAGCAAACACAACCAACATATATATAATTGAAAAAGTTACATCATTGTATGAATTACATGTTTACGAATCAATTACAATATGTTGACAAAATATGAAATAGTAGACGCCTTAGCGTCCCATCCTCAAAAGCACTTGATTACCTGTTTAATGATTTCCTGAGAATACAAGTTGTTTGAAAAAGTGTCAACACAAAGGTTGGTGAGTTCATAAGCTTTTGTTTGGTATTATTAAAAGCCTTTCGTTTGTAAAAGTGGTATTTGTTTTAGAAAAATCCAATATTTTCCTTAAAATGTATATGTAGTCTTAAATCCACAGACCGAAATGTACAAGTAACTTTTCTTACTTATAATAAATAATGTAAGTTTAAATCGACGTAAACTCATTTAATTTTAATGAAGTTCCCGTAAATTCCAATATTCATTAATACTTTGTGTGAGTTTATTATAACCTTTTCTTGTAAAAGTAGTGTTTGTTCCAGAAAATCCAATATTTTCCTTAATGTGTAAATGTAGTCTTAAAACCCAAAGACCGAAATGTACAAGTAGTGTTCTTACTTATAATAAATAATGTAAGTTTAAATCGACGTAAACTCATTTAATTTTAATGAAGTTCCCGTAAATTCCAATATTCATTAATACTTTGTGTGAGTTTATTATAACCTTTTCTTGTAAAAGTAGTGTTCGTTCCATAAAATCCAATATTTTCCTTAATGTGTAAATGTAGTCTTAAAACCCAAAGACCGAAATGTACAAGTAGTGTTCGTTCCTTATAGTAAAACAATGCAAGTTTAAATCGACATAAACTCGTTTGATTTTCGTGAAATCCCCGTAAATTCTATGTTTGTTAATACCACATGTGAGTTATTATAACCATGCTATGACCTAGTTGGCCTGAAACGACGTTCTTCAGGCGTCGGAAATGTTATGACATTTGTCACCCCAGACCTATCGGTCTAACTGTTGCATGCAGTTTAGGTGTGGGTTTGTCAAACCCAATATAGATCTATACACAACTATCACGCTCTCCCTCAAGGAGACTCTGGTTACAATACAGGACTTAATGGTAATTTGAAGTAAATGTCTCACAAAGTCATTAACGAATTTACGTGTAGTGTAATGAAAACTTGGTACCGTATGGCCGTACCTTGCTTAATGAAAATATCCTTTGTATAAATGTACCCTTTTTAAATGTATGTGTTATGTAATGTTTCATAAAGTCATTAACGGAATTACGTGTTATGAAAATTTGGTACCGTATGGCCATACCTTGCTTAATGAAAATATCCTTTGTATAAATGTACCCTTTTTAAATGTATGTGTTATGTAATGTTTCATAAAGTCATTAACGGAATTACGTGTTATGAAAACTTGGTACCGTATGGCCGTACCTTGCTTAATGAAAATATCCTTTGTATAAATGTACCCTTTTTAAATGTATGTATTATGTAATGTATCATAAACTATACCTATTATAGTTTATCAACCAAGGGTAGTACGTTGTAATGTATGCAAACTATATTCAAAATAGTTTATTAAATGTTTGAATGTATCGGTTGTACTTTGATTATAATCACTTGTTATTCTTTATATTTTATATGTCCAAATCCATTTGTAAACTGATGTGTGTCTAAATATTAAGATAAAATGTCATATATTGCAATAACATATAATCACAAAAAGATATACACCTTGCTCAACATGTTACAAGGTGAAATGAAATTGACAACAGCTTTTTGTTGAATACAGTTTCTGTTAATGTTCTTAGAAAATTTATAGAAAAATCATCAAAGCTCCAAATGCAAATCCGCAAATTCTGAGAGTTTGGAATATGAGTCTGGTTTGTTCTTAAATTTTATCATGATTTTTAGTGATTTCTAACAGAGGTGAAAATGTTCATAATCACAGACTGGTCCGGGTTTGCCTCTGAAATGATAGGCAGTTTTGTAAAACTCACCATAAATTGTAGAAAAATCATATGGAGATGTGCAAGTAGCCATTTTAAAGCTAAGAGTTTGAACTACTTGCACCTGGAACAGTTTTGAAAACTAAAATATTTAAGTTGACCAAAACAGTCCGTAATCGAAGTCCATCTTTTCTGATGTAATCTGTTAGAAAAATTTTAATTGTGTTCTTGATGATTTTACTTGTATTCCCCCCCTTAAAACTTAAGAAGACCATGTAAATGTAGGGGTATGAACTCACCCTATGTGGTTTCAGTAGATGAAAGTAAGAGAGAGGAAGTGTTCAACCCAAGAACACTAAGAAGATGTCTTGATGATTCGAGAATCTAACACCGAATAAGATGGAATTTGTGTAAGATATCAATGATTTGAGTAGAATGGAGTGTAATAATTATATGAATGATGAAGATACTTACTAATTGAAGAAAGAAATCCCTGGAGAAAGCCTTGAAGTTCTTGAAGTTGAGAGAAAAGATGAGAGAATTTTGGAGAGTGTTCTTTGGTTGCTAAGTGTAGAATGAAAGAAGTTAATGAGAATGAGGAGAGATGACCAATTCTCCAGCTCTTAGAACGTGGGAAGAGCTGGAGATTGGGTGTAAAGGTCCACTAAGGTGACAAGGGGTAGTGGGAAAGAGTGGCTAATCATAGAGTGAGGTGGTGGTGGTTTGCTTTTGCCATAAATTAAGGAAAAGCAAATATTCCCTCAATAATTAGTTCAACCACTAATTCTTTTAATATATTTTTATAAAAACCCTGGAGATTTATATATTTTGGGGCCTTAGTTTATAAAATAAAGTTTTGGGTGAAAATCCCACGTTAAAATAATGAAAAACGGAGTTAAAACGAAGTCGTAGTCGAAAAACCGGTAAAAAGGGGCCGTCTGCGAGACCTCTCGCATGGGCTGTCTGAGAGGCTTCTCATGCGAGGCTTCTGTCCTGAGAGGCTTCTAATGAGAGGCTTCGGTCCTAAGAGGCTTCTCATGAGAGGCTTCGGTCCTGAGAGGCTTCGGTCCTGAGAGGCTTCTAATGAGAGGCTTCGGTCCTGAGAGGCTTCTCATGAGAGGCTTCGGTCCTGAGAGGCTTCGGTCCTGAGAGGCTTCTCATGAGAGTTTTCGCTTCTAATAGGAGGGTTTTGGTTCCTTAAGGTTATTTTACCCGTTTTTACCCCGTTTCAAGTGGTTTTTGACCCGGTTAAGGGTCGAGATGACCCAAATGATTACAAAAAGTTAAAGTAACTTTTGAGAGAGATTCGGGAGAGATTTGGGAGAGATTTTAATAGAGAGAGATTGAGTGAAAGAGATTGAGAGAGGTTTCGTTTGTGATCTTTTTGAGTGTCCGGCTTCGCAACGCAAGGTCCATAAACCCCGTTAAACCGTGTTTTAGTGTCGTACACACTCTCGATGAGTGTGCAATAATGTTTTATCGTTTTGGTTCAATGTTTACTTAGGAAATTCAACACACGAACTTTCCAAATGATGTTTCTCTCATTAAGATATTGCATTGTACAGTAATTACATAGTGTAAACCCTAATATACAAGGGTTAATTGAGTCGATTGGTTTTGACTTGTTGACTTTGTTTGACTTTGACTTGACTCAATTTTGACGGTTGTCACATCATCCCCCCGTTAGAAGGAATTTCGTCACGAAATTTGCATTTGACTGGGACATCAAGAGTTTGGGAAAAGATGTGGGTATTTTTGTTTCATTTGATCTTCGTGTTCCCAGGTGAACTCAGGCCCTCGTTTAGCGTTCCAACGGACCTTCACGATGGGAATACGACTTTGTTTCGTTCGTTTGATTTCCCGATCCATGATTTTGACTGGTTCCTCCACGAAGTGGAGATTTTTGTTAACTTTGATTTCGTCGAGTGGTATTACGAGGGTCTCGTCGGATAGATTTTGTCAATCATATTTTCGGGGTTAAAAAAATAAAGTTTTATTAGTTACCTATAGCGACGACTTGTCGTCACCACAGGTTTAATCTATTACGATGACTTGTTGTCGCTATAGGTTTTTAACAAGAGCCAACGACATACCTATAGCGATACACAAGTCATAATTTGCATGTGTGAAGACTTGGAGTACTTTCTAAGTGGTTCATGTGTGAAGACTTGGAGTACTTTCTAATGAAACTGTGCTACTGGGGAAATTGGAAACTGGTACGTAGCTTCAAAGTCAAGAATATGCAGTAGGCATGTGATGCATTAAATGCATGAGGCACACAAGTCATAATTTGCAGCAACATATCCGTATATGTGTGTGAATTGAAGAAGAAGGTTACGGCTCAAAGAATATATATATATATATATATATATATATATATATATATATATATATATATATATATATATATATATATATTCATTTTCTCTTCATTTGTTAGATACACAATAACCATAACATCATAGACTATATATATTCCATTTCATTTGTAATTTTCACTAGTTTATATTCCGCGAGTGTTACCGAAATCATTTATCAATTTTTCAGAAGTGCTTAACTTGTTTTGTTGCATTCCCAACAATTTGCTATTAATTACTTCTCCCACTTTACTTATATAAATCATCACATTCTTACCGCAACTTTTAACTTCTCCCTCACAAATGGATCCACCTGCAGATCATCAAAACCCCATAGATGACCTCGATTGGTTTCAGTACTTTGATCATCAAGATCTTTTCAGGTATATATAAACGTCACTTATTACACCATCTTACGCACAGAAAAGTGATTTTGTCGACATTGATCAAAACATGGTTTGGATTTGTAGTGATTAAAAAGAGTCTTTCATCGTGTTGGATTTGATTATCTTGAGTTTTTTTTTTTTTTTTTTTTTTTTTTTTTTTTTTTGCAGTGGTGACATGCTCAACCATCATGATTACGAGTTGTCGGAAAAATTGCCTGAAGTGCTCGATCAGAACGTTTCCACAGTACTTAACAAAGATCAAAACATCATTTCTAGAAATGAGTTTCACGATTTTGATCCCCTTGAAGATATAAGCTTATGGGATTGTTGGGAGGATGGTAATTTACCATTGGTTAGTTTCAGTGAAGACTGTAAATCCGGTGGTGAGGCTACATGTAGTTCTAGTGCTGCCACCACTGATCACGGTGGCCGGAAGGTGGCAAAGAGATTGAGACCATTGGAGTTTGAAGAGATAGAGAAGTATTTTGGGATGCCGATAATCATGGCAGCAAAGGAACTAGGGATAAGTTTAACAGTGTTGAAGAAAAGATGCAGAGAGCTAAACATAAACAGATGGCCTCATAGAAAACTTAAGAGCCTTCAATCCCTCATTGAAAATGCCAAGGTAAATTATAATAATAACCTTCTATACATTACTCATGCACTTGGTAACCAAAGTAATTTTGGTATTTTCTAAAATTTTAATCGTTAGTTTCTTTATAACTAAACATAGGCCCTAGGCATATGCCACATCAAATCAATTGATTTACTATGATCTCCTTATTTATATTTATATAAACTTAACTCATTGTAAATTTTGTGAACTCACAGGAAAAATATATTGTATCTACCTTAAAAAAAATTTAGGAGTTGGGATTAAAGGAGGAGATAGAGACGTTAGAAGGGCACAAGAAGATGATGGAGAAATTGCCAGGTATGGAATTGACAGAAAGAACAAAGAAGCTTAGGCAAGCTTGCTTCAGAGCTATTTATAAGAAGAGAGGACTTAACAATCCTTAGCCATTTTGTTATAATTAGTGGATTTTAATCTACATTGTATGTGTTTTTCTCTTGATAGTTTGATACCCTTTTTAGTTTCATTTTATGTATTTGTCTATTGATTTTTAATGCAGAAAATTTTGTATAATTTGGGTATTATAGTTTGTATTATGTATTTAGCCATATTCTAGATTACCGACACGACTACGCCGACGACTCTATACCAGAGGTCTATATAAATAGACTTATGAATTTAGTAGGAATAACTTGATTATAATCTTGTGATTTGTTCCATGTCTGATCCACTCCTAAGATTCACTTGACATGCCCCCAGTTATGTGTAATTAAAATTTTATTAGACTGTTGATCCTAATGAGTCTACCCTAAGTCCACAACCAAATAAGGAACAGGTCCTAAGGCGGACTCACCATTTCTAGGTCAATCATTTCTTAATTACACATAACTTCGAGGTACACCTAAAGAATCTTAGAGTTACCAGTTGTAAATTGTTTGTAATACCAAGTAGTGAGATTCAATGAAATAAAATACATGCCTATTTCATTGATAAACCTTTTAGTAAATATCCTTACCATTTATATACACATGTATAATTTCGCACTTTAGTGAACTATTCTTGGTGTTTCTGTTAACGTCTTGGAGACGGAGTTATGGTAGTGGGTAGAAGTAGGTTTTGTACGGGCGTTAAAATTTTACACATCATGTTGCTCGTGCGAAAATAGGGATAAAAGAGATAATTAATAGACGCCTAATCCTATAATTACTTATAGGGGTGATCCTTATTAATTACGTCTATAATCACGTAGTGCATATCAGTTATACATAATTTGAGATAGAATAGACTTTCGAATAAAAGACTCTACTCTAAGTCCACAACCAAAAAAGGAACAGGAAGTAGAGCAATAGTCATAGATTCTGAGTCTATAATATCTTTAATTATGTATAACCTTGGTGTATGCACTCAGTTATCATAGGCCTACTAATAAAGGTCTTTAGTTTTCACATAAGTTGGTTATAGTATCACCAAATACTCCTATAGTATTTTTAGGTGTTTAGATTCTATTCTTAAAGTATTCCCTGTAGGGTGTAGTTAGGTTGTTAGATTTGTTGCCCATTATGACTATCCCCCCAGTATATGCAAGTCACTCCTCGGACATATATAGTTGATCAGGCTATCTCCTTCCCAGACTTGATTTACATATACCAAGGCATACCCATAATATACAACTCCTCTTCTTTTACTTTATGTTCTTCTAGTTATGACACTATGTGAGCATGTATGCATGTATTTATACTTTTAATAAGAAACCATTCATTTTCTAAAAGTATATTTATTTGAAAAATGCACAAATCAGAGACTATTAGTCCCAATTGTGTTTATAGTTTGTATATCTTATGTGGTTTGATATACTTAATTCACTATAAACTGTGCTCTGATACCAATCTGTCACACCCCCAAACCAAGGATGGCGGAAACGTCCGGGGGTGGAGGACTTCATGTATAGTATCATAACAACAATTGTAATAGTAATTCAAGCAAACACAAGCAACATATATATAATTGAAAAGGTTACATCATTGTATGAATTACATGTTTACGAATCAATTACAATATGTTGACAAAATATGAAATAGTAGACGCCTTAGCGTCCCATCCTCAAAAGCACTTGATTACCTGTTTAATGATTTCCTGAGAACACAAGTTGTTTGAAAAAGTGTCAACACAAAGGTTGGTGAGTTCATAAGCTTTTGTTTGGTATTATTAAAAGCCTTTCGTTTGTAAAAGTGGTATTTGTTTTAGAAAAATCCAATATTTTCCTTAAAATGTATATGTAGTCTTAAATCCACAGACCGAAATGTACAAGTAACTTTTCTTACTTATAATAAATAATGTAAGTTTAAATCGACGTAAACTCATTTAATTTTAATGAAGTTCCCGTAAATTCCAATATTCATTAATACTTTGTGTGAGTTTATTATAACCTTTTCTTGTAAAAGTAGTGTTTGTTCCAGAAAATCCAATATTTTCCTTAATGTGTAAATGTAGTCTTAAAACCCAAAGACCGAAATGTACAAGTAGTGTTCTTACTTATAATAAATAATGTAAGTTTAAATCGACGTAAACTCATTTAATTTTAATGAAGTTCCCGTAAATTCCAATATTCATTAATACTTTGTGTGAGTTTATTATAACCTTTTCTTGTAAAAGTAGTGTTCGTTCCAGAAAATCCAATATTTTCCTTAATGTGTAAATGTAGTCTTAAAACCCAAAGACCGAAATGTACAAGTAGTGTTCGTTCCTTATAGTAAAACAATGCAAGTTTAAATCGACATAAAATCGTTTGATTTTCGTGAAATCCCCGTAAATTCTATGTTTGTTAATACCACATGTGAGTTATTATAACCATGCTATGACCTAGTTGGCCTGAAACGACGTTCTTCAGGCGTCGGAAATGTTATGACATTTGTCACCCCAGACCTATCGGTCTAACTGTTGCATGCAGTTTAGGTGTGGGTTTGTCAAACCCAATATAGATATATACACAACTATCACGCTCTCCCTCAAGGAGACTCTGGTTACAATACAGGACTTAATGGTAATTTGAAGTAAATGTCTCACAAAGTCATTAACGAATTTACGTGTACTGTAATGAAAACTTGGTACCGTATGGCTGTACCTTGCTTAATGAAAATATCCTTTGTATAAATGTACCCTTTTTAAATGTATGTGTTATGTAATGTTTCATAAAGTCATTAACGGAATTACGTGTTATGAAAACTTGGTACCGTATGGCCGTACCTTGCTTAATGAAAATATCCTTTGTATAAATGTACCCTTTTTAAATGTATGTATTATGTAATGTATCATAAACTATACCTATTATAGTTTATCAACCAAGGGTAGTACGTTGTAATGTATGCAAACTATATTCAAAATAGTTTATTAAATGTTTGAATGTATCGGTTGTACTTTGATTATAATCACTTGTTATTATTTATATTTTATATGTCCAAATCCATTTGTAAACTGATGTGTGTCTAAATATTAAGATAAAATGTCATATATTGCAATAACATATAATCACAAAAAGATATACACCTTGCTCAACATGTTACAAGGTGAAATGAAATTGACAACAGCTTTTTGTTGAATACAGTTTCTGTTACTGTTCTTAGAAAATTTATAAAAAAATCATCAAAGCTCCAAATCCAAATCCGCAAATTCTGAGAGTTTGGAATATGAGTCTAGTTTGTTCGTAAATTTTATCATGATTTTTAGTGATTTCTAACAGAGGTGAAAATGTTCATAATCACAGACTGGTCCGTGTTTGCCTCTGAAATGATAGGCAGTTTTGTAAAAATCACCATAAATTGTAGTAAAATCATATGGAGATGTGCAAGTAGCCATTTTAAAGCTAAGAGTTTGAACTACTTGCACCTGGAACAGTTTTGAAAACTAAAATATTTAAGTTGACCAAAACGGTCCATAATCGAAGTCCATCTTTTCTGATGTAATCTGTTAGAAAAATTTTAATTGTGTTCTTGATGATTTTACTTGTATTCCCCCCTTAAAACTTAAGAAGAACATGTAAATGTAGGGGTATGAACTCACCCTATGTGGTTTCAGTAGATGAAAGTAAGAGAGAGGAAGTGTTCAACCCAAGAACACTAAGAAGATGTCTTGATGATTCGAGAATCTAACACCGAATAAGATGGAATTTGTGTAAGATATCAATGATTTGAGTAGAATGGAGTGTAATAATTATATGAATGATGAAGATACTTACTAATTGAAGAAAGAAATCCCTGGAGAAAGCCTTGAAGTTCTTGAAGTTGAGAGAAAAGATGAGAGAATTTTGGAGAGTGTTCTTTGGTTGCTAAGTGTAGAATGAAAGAAGTTAATGAGAATGAGGAGAGATGACCAATTCTCCAGCTCTTAGAACGTGGGAAGAGCTGGAGATTGGGTGTAAAGGTCCACTAAGGTGACAAGGGGTAGTGGGAAAGAGTGGCTAATCATAGAGTGAGGTGGTGGTGGTTTGCTTTTGCCATAAATTAAGGAAAAGCAAATATTCCCTCAATAATTAGTTCAACCACTAATTCTTTTAATATATTTTTATAAAAACCCTGGCGATTTATATATTTTGGGGCCTTAGTTTATAAAATAAAGTTTTGGGTGAAAATCCCACATTAAAATAATGAAAAACGGAGTTAAAACGAAGTCGTAGTCGAAAAACCGGTAAAAAGGGGCCGTCTGCGAGACCTCTCGCATGGGCTGTCTGAGAGGCTTCTCATGCGAGGCTTCTGTCCTGAGAGGCTTCTAATGAGAGGCTTCGGTCCTGAGAGGCTTCTCATGAGAGGCTTCTCATGAGAGGCTTCTCATGAGAGGCTTCGGTCCTGAGAGGCTTCGGTCCTGAGAGGCTTCTAATGATAGGCTTCGGTCCTGAGAGGCGTCTCATGAGAGGCTTCGGTCCTGAGAGGCTTCGGTCCTGAGAGGCTTCGGTCCTGAGAGGCTTCTTGACGAGCGGTCGTTGTCGCGTCAAAAATAAACCTTATTTCCACTAATCTAGCGAGTGGTAAGTAAGGGTCGGATCCAGAGGAGCTTATGGTTAATAGTTTAGTTACTATTTTGATTTAACGATAAAGAAATAATGATTAATTTGAGATTTATAAATATGATGACAAACAAAAATATATGATTGTAATTCAATTAAAAATAATGATCGCTTCCGGTTTCAGAATTAATAATTATATGAATTAGAAATGAGTGTTATTAATTTTTCATAGTTGATTCAATTAAAGTCTAAGTCCAAAATAGAAAATAAGTGTAACCGCACCCTCCGTCCTACACACCGCTATTGGATGATTTGGCACGGTGGGGAGATCACTTAAAAGTATTTTAAACTTGGAATAATTAATTGATAAATGAATAAAATAAGTGTAACGATTTTATAATGTTAAAAACATAAACAAAATCCACAAATAATATTCAACAAATTCAAATGTTCACACCCAAAAATAATACAATAAGTAAGAATTAAAACCTACTCCCGGTTGCGATCACGAGAGGATTTAGCCGCGCATTGTAGACTTATACAAACTCATATTTGTATTCTTGAATTCTTGATGTCTTGATCTTGAATCTTGAAAAGTCTTGAATCTTTGATGGCTTGAATTCTTTGAAAAAGAAAGGAATTTGGAAGACTAAAATGTTTCCAAAAAAATATAGAAATTTCCTAAAGAAGGTGGTGGTATGAAAGTAGGTTGGTATAAGAGGTATAAGAGGTATATGAGGTGTGTAAGAATGTAAGAGGGTGTGTTGAAATGGTGATTTTGAGGTGGTATTTATAGTGAATTTTTGGAAAATTAAATACCAAAAAGAATGAAATAAAGCTAGGAATATTAAGCTTTTAGATTGGATCTAAGATCCAATCTAAATCTCATGAAAAAGAATTCAAAAGAATTAAAAAGATGGAATTATTTGGTTTTGTTGGGAAGAATTTGGGTTTAAAATAGAAAAAGTGGTGAAAAAGTGGTTAAAATTGGTTGGAAAGTGTTTAAAAGATAGGAAAACCCGTACGTTCAGCACATGGCACAAGTACTTGGAGCTGGCATCAAAACGACGTCGTTTAGGGCTATTTTTCGCGGATCCAGATCGGGTCGGAATCCGGGTCGACACGCGGGTCGACACACGGATCTTTCGTGAGAGAAAACGAATCGGATCTTCAGGTCAGATCGGGTCAGGTCGGATGCGGATCGGTTCGATGACGTCACGGCTGACGTCATGGACGGATAAAAGCGCGGATCCAACCCGGGTCGGAGCCGGGTATGGATCGGTAATTATCGGATCTTTCTGTGAGACGAAACGGATAGCGGAGCGGGTCGGATCGGGTCTCGGATCTTCGGATCTGGGTCGCGAGAATTGAAACCTGGGCTCCGGGTTTGGGCTTCTGCTCCGGGTTTGGGCTCCTGCTCCGGGTTTGGGCTCCGATTTTTGTCTTTTCTATTTTTTTTTTCTTTTTTTTTTTCAATTTAAATTAAATTAAATTAATTTAATTAATATAAATTATTTAGAAATTAAATAATTAATTCCCAATAATTTATTTTAATTAAACTTCATTAATTAATTTAAATTCTTTTTATTTTTATTAAAAAAAACATGATTTTTATATATTATTTTTAATTTGATTTTATTAAAAATACATTTAATTAAATTAAATTATTTAGAAAATAATAAAATTATTATTTCCTAAATAAATCATTTTAATTAAATTATAATTATTTTAAAAATACAATTTTTCATTTTTTTATTTTGTTTTCTCGTCTTTCCAAACCCGAACATCTTCAATTCTTTTGTTTTCAATCTTGATTTCTCTTCGTGTAATTCCTTGAACTTCTTTTTGCATCTTTTTGTACCATTTTCATCATATTTACCACCTACAAACATAATTCAAATACATGTCAAAGTAGCACCATTCTTAGATAAAATCGGTTATTTTACATAAATTATAGTATATTAAGCGTGATGTAAAATATACCGATCACTTCTCATGAGAGTTTTCGCTTCTAATAGGAGGGTTTTGGTTCCTTAAGGTTATTTTACCCGTTTTTACCCCGTTTCAAGTGGTTTTTGACCCGGTTAAGGGTCGAGATGACCCAAATGATTACAAAAAGTTAAAGTAACTTTTGAGAGAGATTCGGGAGAGATTTGGGAGAGATTTTAATAGAGAGAGATTGAGTGAAAGAGATTGAGAGAGGTTTTGTTTGTGATCTTTTTGAGTGTCCGGCTTCGCAACGCAAGGTCCATAAACCCCGTTAAACCGTGTTTTAGTGTCGTACACACTCTCGATGAGTGTGCAATAATGTTTTATCGTTTTGGTTCAATGTTTACTTTGGAAATTCAACACACGAACTTTCCAAATGATGTTTCTCTCATTAAGATATTGCATTGTACAGTAATTACATAGTGTAAACCCTAATATACAAAGGTTAATTGAGTCGATTGGTTTTGACTTGTTGAATTTGTTTGACTTTGACTTGACTCAATTTTGACGGTTGTCACAGTACTCATAAGGGTTGAGTATTGGATCCAACCCACGCTCACTTGCATCACTTCATGGAATTTATCTCGAGTGATCGTGAGACGGTAATATCATATAAATCTTCAAACCTAGAGATATGAGTTGTTGACTATGAGTTGGTTATTCATTGATTGCACGAAAATGCATTGGTAACTCGATGTCATAAAACGTGCCTTTGTGAATAATTCAACAAGTAGTTAGTACAAGCATATCAGTCGAAGTTTATCTGTTCCTTCTAGAAATAGAAGCGATATCTGGGCCCCTCGATGATTTGGTTTTGACCTATGTACCGGGCCCGGTCAGAACCTAATTAATGTGTTCAATTTAGTTCTATGTCAAAACAAATCAGAGATCGAGAAACAAATGCTGGACAATAAGTAAGACCATGTTCCATGTGTTTGTCCGGCTGATATCATGAGAACAAAGGATTATATGATCACTTATCTTAAATGGCGTATCATCATCATCTCAGTTCCGAGAGACTTTGAAAGAGCTACGATTGCTAGTCGGATTTTGAAGTCATATCTGCAAATATAGTTATTAGACTTATCCAAGTGGGAGACTGTTGGATATAGTGTCTAAGTCCATAACTTTATTTGGTATGTACTTGACCTGACCCGGCATGGTCCATTTGGGTTGCATGGCATTGCAATACTTGGATAGACTAAATGAGAGAATAAGGCACTTATGATTATTAATATATTATAAGTTCTAATATATTAATAATAGTATTATTTAATTAGTATTGATCAAGTATTAATCTAGTATTAATCTAGTGATCAAAGTGAGACTAATTAAATATATAGGGTTGATTATGACAATCATTAATTCTTTTATGGTGGATTAATGATCCATGGTTTATGGGTTTGGTTATAACCATATGGAGCTCCATGGATAGTCTATGGGAGTTACAAACCCATGGGTCATGAGAAATCAAGAGTCATGACAATTAAGGGCATTCATGTGTAAACCCTAATTGTGACAACACTATAAAAGGAACCCTATGGCTAGCAAAATTGGGACCTAAGGGTTACTAGAGAGGGCATAACCGATTTTGAGGTTAAGTGACATTCTCTCAAGTTATTCCAAGTCGTGTGGTGTTGTGTGAAGCATTTGAGGCACAACATTTGGGGTGCTAGGCTCACAAAGTCTTGAAGGAATCCAATCAATAACAAGGTATGTATTTCTACTAGTTTTATGTTTTATGTAATCCCCATGCCATGCTAGTTAGGAAATAACCTTGAAAAAGAAATTTGCATGTATATAGAGAAAACATAGATTCAAGGTTATTAGGGTTGCATGTACACTTAGGAAGTGTTAGAATGCTCAAAACCCATCAGTTGGATCCATCAAAAGTGACTTTCCCACACAAGTTCATAAGGGTAAAGGAGCCATTAGGATTAGAGCCAGAAGCAGCATTGTTTGAAGACATCTGAAAGAATAGAACAAGATTAGTTTAGATATTAAGAGAGTCCTTAATAAAACACCCAAATGTAATATTAAGGCTAGAATCCAATCACAATATATTATAACTTAGAAGAGGTATGCCGTAATCCAAGCTATAACATATTGGAAAGGTAGGTGAATGACGATTCACCAATTTCCACCATGAAAAACGAAATATAAATATTAGGTTTTTAATTGGTTCTTTGAAATTCCTAGATTCTTTTGAGATTGAATGAACTTTTCAAAGGCATGTTTGAATCTCGAGTGTGCCCTCCAAGTTTTGTGACTGGGATACCGAGGATCACAAAACGAGGTGTGAAGTAACCATGCAAATCACTTGGTACCCTCAAGGTTTATCACTCAATCGATGTGCCGGTAAACCACACACGCTCCACCGATGCTATGGTAAACCTTAAGTCACCCTTTACCTACCTTGTTAAGTCCAAGTTAGTGTGCCGGTTTACCACACATGCTCCACCAACGACTTAAACAAAGTGTAAAGTGTAATTTCA
Source organism: Lactuca virosa (assembly GCF_052849685.1). Taxonomy (NCBI): domain Eukaryota; kingdom Viridiplantae; phylum Streptophyta; class Magnoliopsida; order Asterales; family Asteraceae; genus Lactuca; species Lactuca virosa. The sequence continues at coordinate 285,593,616 of NC_136428.1, forward strand.
TGGATTAGCACCTTATTCACATTTTCCTAAAGTAACTAAGATTGGGAATTTAATAAAAGCATTTAGTTACTTTATAATATTCATCATACTTTTAATGAGAATTTATAAGTCCTTGTCTTACCCGTTCGGCTAACGACCCTCCACCGATCAAGGAAGCGGCGGGTGAGAGTGGACACCCATTAAGTTGCCATTTTATAGGCAACAACCTTATACCCCCCCTTACAGACCGGCTTCGTATTATAAAGTATAAGGGTTGAATTTTAACTTTTAAAATTCTAAGGGTTGGAACTAAAGTTTTAATGAAGATTTTACATGTTCCAAAACTTGAGGGCAAGTTTTGTAAACTTCCAAAACTTTTCATTTCTTATAACTTATGAATTAATTGAGTAATAAAAATGAAGACTCTTCATTTTTATAACTCTTGTGTTCTTTTAATGGCTTTAATAAAAGTGAGACTTTTGGTTTTCCATAACTTGAGGACAAGTTATGGACTCCATTAAAACACATTATGATCATGAATTAAACTACCATGAAGGTTACAAACAATTCCTATGATCATCTAATCTTCATAAGTTCAAGAACATGAATATGAACACTTTCAAGAATCAAAAATTACACTTAAAAAAACTTGTAATTTTAATAATTGCCATTGTAAATGGATTAGCATAAACATTACACCATCTAAAACAAGCTTTAAAACATCAAAACAGTTTAGGGTAATGTTTCTAGTCCATTTCCAGCAACAAATGTGCAAACTTTCATACGAGCAGAAAACAGAAAAACAATTTTTTTTCAAGCTGTTTGCACACACAAAAAAAAAACAACAAACGAACCATGCTCTGATACCACTGATGGGTTTTGAGCATTCTAACACTTCCTAAGTGTACATGCAACCCTAATAACCTTGGATATATGTTTGTCTAATAATCATGCAAAGTTGAATTCCAAGGTTATATTCCTATCTAGCATACATGGGGAACATTTTTAACTTGAATGAAAGATAGAATAACTTACCTTGTTGTAGATTATGATCCTTGAAACCTTGTGAGCCTAGCACCCCAAGTGTGATGCCTCAAATGCTTCACACAACACCAAATGCAAAGGAGTAAACTTTGAGAGAATCTTACACTTGCAAAATCGGCTCTAGCCCTCTTGTTTCTTATCTGTAGCCTATTTTGGTGGAGAATGGGTTTCTTATATAGTGTTGACACATCTAGGGTTACACCATGTAAACCCTAATGTGTCATGACTCTTCATTTCCATGACCCATGGGTTTGTAACTCCCATGGAGCATCCACGGAGCATCCTATGGGTGGAACCCAACTTGATAATCCATGGAGCCTCTTAGCCCACTATATAATATATGGAAGATTTACATAATCTACCCATATATTTAATTAGTTATCTTTTGATCACTTAATTAATTCTAGATTAATTCTTGATCTAACTGATTAAATAATATTATTAATATATTAGAACTTATAATATATTAATAAACTGTAAGTGTTATTTCTCTCATTTTAGTTTATCCAATTGCATGGTGCCATGCAACCCAAATGGACCATGCCGGGTCGGGTTAAGTACATACCAGAAATAGTTATGGACTTATACACCTTATCCAACACTAAGTTCTTGGGGTAGTCGAAGTTTGTAAGCTACCAGGCCGATTCTAGAAAGGATCTCAAATGGCCCGATATACCTTGGATTCAGTTTTCCACGTTTTCCAAAATGTATCATTCCCTTCCAGGGTGAGACCATTAACAGAACGCGGTCACCAACCTGGAACGCCAAGGGTGTGCGTCGCTTATCTGTGTAGCTCTTTTGCCGGTCCCTAGATGCTTTCAGCCGTTCCCGAATTTGCACAATCTTCTCCATAGTTTCTCGTATAGTCTCGGGGCTGGTGAGAGTTCTGTCAGGAACTTTCCACTTTGCTAGTTATGTGTCACCCACTTCAGCCCAACACAGAAGTGATCTGTACTTGCGTCCGTAGAGGGCTTCGAATGGTGCGACCATGATGCTAGTGTGATATTTGTTATTGTACGAGAATTCGATAAGTTGTAAATGGGTATCCCAAGCTTTACCAAAGTATATCACACAAACTCTCACCATGTCCTCCAGCTTCTGTATGGTTCTTTCGCTTTGCCAGTCAGTCTGGGGATTCTACGCTATACTCACGTCGAGTTTGGTTCCTAAGGATTTTTGTAGTGACTGCCAGAACCGTGAGGTGAATCTACTATCTCTGTCAGAGATGATGGATATTGGTACACCATGTAATTGCACGATCTCTTTGATGTAGGTTCTGGTTAGATTCTCCATCCTGTCGGTTTCTTTTATTTGCAGGAAGTGCGCGGATTTGGTGAACCTGTCAACGATCACCCAGATGGTGTCGCGTCCACCTGTAGTGTTGGGTAACTTGGTGCTGAAGTCCATGGTTATTCGCTCCCACTTCCACTCGGGTATTTTTGGTTGTTGCAGTAAACGCGAGGGCTTTTCGTATTCTACCTTGACCTTGGCGCAGGTCAGACACTTGCCCATATAGGTAGCGATTTCTTCTTTTATGTTTGGCCACCAATAAAATTTCTTGAGGTCCAGGTACATCTTGTATGAACCAGGATGAACAGAGTATTTGGTCTTGTGAGCCTTGTTCGTAACAACGTCTCTCTACCCACCAAACTTCGGTGTCCGGATCCGATTCATGAGATAACGAGCTCCGTTACCCTTGACTTTTAGATTTTTATCCATTCCTCTCAGGGATTCACTTGCGACATTTTCAGGTTTCAAGGCTTCCAGTTGAGCCTCTTTGATCTGTGTGGACAGGTGTGAATGGATGGTCATGGTTAATGATTTTACTCGATGGCCCGAGTATTCCTTTCGACTGAGGGCATTTGCTACTACGTTGGACTTACCGGGATTATAATGAATTTGACATTCGTAATTGTTTAGTAGCTCCACCCATCGTCGTTGCCTCATGTTGAGTTCCTTTTTATCGAATATGTGCTGGAGAATTTTATGGTCCGTGAAGATCATGCACTTCGTACCATAAAGATAGTGTCTCCAGATTTTCAAAGAAAACACCACTGCACCTAATTCAAGGTCATGCGTGGTATAGTTAACTTCGTGAGTCTTAAGTTGTCTCGAGGCATAGGCAATGACCTTTCCTCATTACATGAGCACACACCCAAGACCCTACTTTGACGCGTCGCAGTAGACCACAAAGTCTTCCGTCCATTCTGGGAGAGATAAGATCGGGGCGCTGAATAAGGCTTGCTTTAGTGTGTAAAAGGCAGCTTGCTGTTTTTCTTCCCAGTTGAAGGTCACTCCTTTTTGTGTCAAGGTAGTGAGTGGCTTAGCGATCTTGGAGAAGTTCTGTATGAATCTTCTGTAGTAGCCAACAAGGCCTAAGAACTGGCGGATATTCGTTGGTGTTCTTGGTGCTTTCCAGTTCTCGATTGCTTTGATTTTGGAGGGGTCCACATGTATTCGTTCTTTGCTGACCACATGACCTTAGAAGTCCACCTCTCGGATCCAAAATTAACATTTTGAAGACTTTGCATATAGTTTCTCTATCCTCAACGTCTCCAGGACTTGTCATAGGTGTTGACTATGCTCTTCCTTACATCGTGAATAGACCAATATGTCGTCGATGAACACTATCACAAAGTTATCTAAGTAGGGTCTGCACACACGGTTCATTAGGTCCATGAACACAGCTGGTGCATTCGTCAATCCGAATGGCATCACCACGAACTCGTAGTGACCGTAGCGAGTCCGGAACGCAGTTTTTGAAACATCTTCCTCCTGGACCCGCAGTTGGTTGTAGCCGGACCTCAAATCGATTTTTGACAAGGAGCATGCTCCCTGAAGTTGATCAAATAGGTCGTCGATTCGAGGTAGATGATATCGGTTTGATGGTGAGTTTGTTTAACCCACATAGCAAATGCACATGCGAAATGATCTGTCTTTCTTAACGAACAGAACTGGTGCTCCCCAAGGTGAGAAGCTTGGTCGGATAAATCCTTTGTTCAGCAGTTCGTTTACTTGACTGGATAATTCCTGCATTTCGGCCAGATCCAATCGTTATGGGGACGTGGCTATGGGTTGGCTCTAGGAATTAAGTCGATTTTGAACTCGACTTGTCACACAGGAGGTATTCCCGGAAGGTCTTCTAGGAATACTCCGGGAAAGTTACAGACTTCTGGAATATCCTTGATATCCTTTACCTCATATTTCTTTCAACAAGGTGTGATAAAAATGTGTGGTACTTCTTGCGCAGATGGGTCTGAGCCTTGATGCACGAGATGATTTTGGGACTTGTGCTAAGTTTGTCACCGTAGATGACGAGGGTCTCGTTATTAGGTAAGTTGAGTCGGATGGCTTTTTCGTAACACAAGATATCGACGTGGTGAGGACTTAACCAATCCATACCAATGATAACGTCGAAACTTCTTATTGTGACAGGCATTAAATCGATTTGAAAGGAATGATTGTTTAGAGTTAGAGTGCACCCAATCTACACGTCTTTAGTGCTTTCAGTTTTACCATTTTCCATTTCTACTGTGAATATTTCGTTGAGTGATTGTAGTTTTCTTGTTGAGTGTGTGTTTAAACTTGTGGCTCACGAAACTTCTCTCCGCACCACTATCGAAGAGTATGCATGTATATGAGTTACTGAGACGGAACGTACCAATAACCACCGTGGGGTCCTTCAGGGCTTCCTCATGCCCTAATGTCAGAACTCTTCTTGTACCCCCAATATTCCTGTTAATGGCTTTCAGACATTCCCTCCTGAAATGCGTCGTTTCCCCACACCGATATCATGTTTGGCTCACTCCAGTATTTGCGGTTGGGACGGCCTGATGGGTTGGCTCCTTAAAGAAATGAACATTGTGTCCTATCTTGTTGCAATTTTGTCACACCCCCAAACCAGAATGGCGGAAATGTTCCGGAGCGGACGACGTCATGTACAATATCATAACAATTGAGTAATAGTAAAGAAAGCAAACACAACCATCATAAATATAATTTAAAAGGTTACATTGTTGCATGAGTTACATCTTTCCAAATAAATTACAATATGATGACAAAATGAGTTTTGAACTGACGCCTTAGCATCCCGTCCTCAAAAGCTAGTGGTTACCTGTTTTACTAGTTCCCTGAGAATACAAGTTGTTTTGAAAAAGTGTCAACAATTAAGTTGGTGAGTTCATAAACATTTTGTATGAAAAGGTTACGTTCTTTGTTCCTTGCAAATGTTAGTGTATTCTTCCAGAAAATCCAATATTTTCTATAAAATGAATTGTAGTCTTAAAATGTTCCAAGACCGATATGTATAAGTTTTGTGTACTTAAAGTTTGTAATATGTAGTTTTAATTTGCATAAAACCTTTTAAATGTACGTTTGCCCCGTAAACCAAAATGTATTGTTAATATCCCATGTGAGTTATTATAACCATACTAGCGACTGGTTGGCCTGTGAAGACGTTCTTCAGGCGTCGGAATGTTATGACATTTGTCACCCCAGAACTTCCGGTCTAAGTGTAGCTAACAGTTTAGGTGTGGGATTGTCAGTCCCGTATAGATCTATACACAAGTATCACGCTCTCCCTACAAGAGATTCTGGTTTATAATACATGACTTAAGTTATGTACCTTAAAAGTATGGTGAAGCCAAATGTCTTACAAAATTTGTATCAACAGGTTTACGTATGAAAAATCCCTTTTTCTTGTAAATGTACGTATGACCCTTTCATAGTGTTTATATTACGTAAAAATAATTATATTTTTATATAATTATTTCTTTGTACCAAAAGGTTAAAATAGTGTGAATGTTCCACAAACTATACCTATTATAGTGTGTAAATGTATGTTCCGTCGAAATGAAAACCTTTGTATTTTTACAACTTTGCATGTAAAAGTTTATAATTTTGGTAGTAACGTTATTTTACCTATTTAACATTTTCACGTAAAATCTTTATAAAATATTAGAAAATGTAAGAAATGATTTGTATATTTACACAAGTATTCTTGTTTTTTACTTGTACCCCCCCCCTATTAAAACATAGAAAAACTTTGCAAAATATGGGGGTATGAACTCACCTCGACTGTGATCGCGGTTTGATAACAAGGTAAAACGGTGATCTTCGAGTAAGAATACGGGAAGCTAGTCGTATCCTAATAGTTTTAAACACATAATAATGTGTGAATTAGATGAAACTAGAAGTTTAAGTGTTGCATAAACACTAGCTTTATGAAGAATACTTACCAAAATCCTAAGAATTTATCTTTGAAATTGGCTTCCTGGATGTCTTTGAGTTTGATTTTTTAGAGGGACATGTGACTTGACCTTTGAGAGGATTTGTGGTGAAAATTTGTTTAATCTTGGAAGTGTTGTGAAGAGTCGCAAATCGTGATTTATATCGGGAGGAAAGGATATGATGAAGTGATGTTTACTTTGGTAAGTGTAATTTCTCACCTTGGGAAGCTAAACTACCAAATCAAGTGGCACCACTTGGCCATCTTTTGGTGATTTCAGCCCTAATAAGGGTGATTTCGGTCTAGCATGATCTCGGTCATGGCTTTATCCAAGAAAGGGATTTTGGTCCAAGTTGAAGGGATTTCGGCCATAATGGGCCTTATCTAGGTGTTTTTGGTCATATGATTAATTCTTTAGGGTGATTTCGGCTTTAGGCATAAGGTGGTGGTCCTACATGACCGAAATCTCATTGTTTTTGATTCTAAAAACCAAATTCCCTTTTAATGGGGTATAATTGATGCTTTTAACTCTTAATTACTTTGCTTGTGTTGATTTGCAATAGTCCATTTCAACAAGGTTATATATATATATATATATATATATATATATATATATATATATATATATATATATAGGGAAGGGTTATTTTGAAAACAAAAAAACCCAAAAAAAAACCCTAAAAATCATAAAAATGCATAAAAAAATACCTAGACATTACAAGGCTTTTTTTTGAATTTTTTTATCAAAAAATCGCAGCCTTTTTGACAATTTCGCTGAAAAAAAAAATAAAAAATCAATTTATTTTATTTATTATTTTTTTTTCTTTTGTAAAAAAAAAAAAATTTTAAAAAAAATTTCAGCGATTTTATGTTAAAAGCTGCGATTTTTTGATAAAAAAAATTCAAAAAAAAGTTCTGTGATCTCTAAGTATTTTTTTTATGCATTTTTAGGGTTTTTTTGTTTTCCATAGAACCTAAACCTATATATATATATATATATATATATATATATATATATATATATATATATATATATATATATATATATATATATATTTGCTTATACAAAAGATGCTTCTTTGTCTATAGATGATTCATTGCAACAAGGTTACGGTGTAGTTTCACTTATACATAATACATCTTTAGACTTTGCTTGACTCTAACTTTGCCAGTTGTCGTATCCTCCCTCCGTTAGAGGGAATTTCGTCCCAAAATTAGCATTCAGAGTGGGACTTCAAGGGTTGGGGAAAAGATGTGGGTACTTCTGTTTCATTTGATCTTCTCGTTCCCAGGTGAATTCAGTTCCTCGTTTGGCGTTCCAATGGACCTTTACTATTGGTATGCGGCTTTTTTCGTCCTTCTGATCTCCCTATCCATGATTTCCACTGGCTCTTCGATGAAGTTGAGACTCTCATTTACCTCGATTTCATCGAGTAGGATAACAAGAGTCTCGAAGGATAGACATTTCTTTAGATTGGATACGTGGAAGGTGGGGTGTACGTTACTAAGTTCCTGTGGTAGTCGAAGTTTATAAGCTACCAGACCAACCCTTGCGAGGATCTCAAATGGTTCGATATATCTTGGATTCAGTTTCCCATGCTTTTCAAAGCGTATCATTCCCTTCCAGGGAGAACCTTTAATAGGACGCGATCAGCAACCTGGAATTCCAAGGGTTTGCGTCGCTTATCTGCATAGCTCTTTTGTCAATCTCGAGATGCTTTTAGTCTTTCTAGAATTTGGAAGATCTTCTTTGTTGTCATCCTTATGATCTCAGGGCCGGTAAGAGTGATGTCAGGAACTTGCCCCTTTGCTAGTTGTGTGTCACCCACTTCCCCCCAGCACAGAGGTGATCTGCACTTGCGGCCATAGAGGGCTTCGAATGGAGCAACTTCGATGCTAGTGTGATAGCTATTGTTGTATGAGAACTCAACGAGTGGTAAATGGGTATCCCAAGCTTTACCAAAGTCTATCACACAAGCTCTCAACATATATTCCAATGTTTGGATGGTTCTTTCGCTCTGCCCGTCGGTCTGTGGGTGGTAGGCGGTACTCACGTCCAACCTAGTTCCCAGGGATTTTTGTAGTGAGTCCCAGAACCGTGAGGTGAATCCACTATCCCAGTCGGAGATGATGGATATTGTCACACCATATAGTCGTATGATCTCTTTAATGTACGTTCTGGTCAGCTTCTCCATCTTGTGTATCTATTTTATTGGTAGGAAGTGTGCGGACTTGGTCAACCTGTCAACGATCAGTGTGAATGGATAGTCATGGTTAACGATTTTACTCGGATAGTCATGGTTAACGATTTTACTCGGCGGCCCGAGTATTCCTTTCGGCTCAGGGCATCTGCTACTACATTGGCATTGCCTGGATGGTAACGAATCTCGCATTCATAATCATTTAGTAGCTCTACCCATCGTATTTTCCTCATGTTGAGCTCTTTTTGGTTGAGGATGTGTTGGAGACTTTTATGGTCCGTGAAGATTGTGCACTTCGTACCATAGAGGTAGTGTCTGCAGATCTTCATGGCAAATACTACTGCTCCTAGTTTGAGGTCATGTGTTGTGTAGTTGACCTCGTGAGTCTTTAGCTGCCTTGAGGCGTAGGCAATGACCTTTCCTTGTTGTATAAGTACACAACCTAGCCTTTGTTTGGACGCATCGCAGTAGACCATAAAATCTTTTGTCCCTTCTGGAATAGACAAGATCGGTACACTGCATAGGGTTTGCTTTAGTGTTTGGAAAGCAGCTTCTTGCTTTTCCTCCCAGTTGAAGGTTACACCTTTATGAGTAAGGGTGGTGAGGGATTTAGCGATTTTGGAGAAGTTTTGTATGAATCTTCGGTAGTAGCCAGTGAGGCCTAAGAATTGACGGATTTCTCTTGGTGTTCTTGGTACTGCCCAACTTTCAATTGCCTTGATTTTGGAGGTATCCACATGTATCCATTCCTTGCTGACCACGTGACCGAGGAAGTCCACTTTCCTTATCCAGAACTCACATTTCGAGAACTTCGCATATAACTTCTCCGTCCTTAATGTCTCTAATGTTGGGTTTTAAGCATTCTAACACTCCTATGGTGTTCATGCAACCCTAAATACCTTGGATCTATGTTTTCTCTATTATACATGCAAATATGAATATTCCAAGGTATTACCCTAACTACCATACAATCTTTGATACTTGGGTAATAAAATAGATAGAATACATAACTTGTTGATGTAGCTTGACTCCATGTAGCTCGAGAGCCTAGTGCCGCAAGTGTGACACCTCAAATGGTTCACACAACATCATCAACACTTGGAATAACCATGAGAATAAGACACTCATGCTCAAATCCGCTAGCCCTCCTCTATGTATCACTAGTGCCAATTTCTTGAGCTAAAGGGGTCCTTATACAGTGTGCACATTAGGGTTACACGATGTAACCCATGAATTTACACATTCCTTATGCTCCATGGGTTTTAACCTCCATGGAGTATCCATGGGTCACCACATGGGTTAAACCCAACATAAGGAATCATGGATCATAAGCCCACATATATAAGAATGAATGATTTACACAATCAATCCCCATATATTTAATTAGTCTCTTTTTTATCACTAAATTAAGTCAAAATTAAATCTTGATCAATACTAATTAAATAACATGATTTCATATTAATATATTCGAACTTATAATATATTAATATGTCACAAATGTACTCATCTCATAAAACGGTCTATCCAAATGTTCCGATGCCATGCAACCCAAATGGACCATGCCGAGTCGGGTCAAGTACATAGCAATTATAGTTATGGACTTAGACACTAATCCAACAGTCTCCCACTTGCATAAGTCTAAAACTATTATTGAGTATGACTTCAAAACCTAACTGGCAATTGTAGCTCTCAAAAGCCGCTGTCGAACTCTGACCTTGTCGATGAACTCTGACCTTTGTCAATGACTTTTCCATTAGATAAGGGATCATATATTGCTCCATTCTAGATAGCATATGAACTGAGACATGGATTATCAATCATTCTCTCAGTCCATTTGTTTTTTCCCGATTTCTGATTCATGATGACTGACTGATTGAACAGATCAAATCAGTCTTGGCTTGGCCAAGCACTCACATGTGTCATCATTAAATCATCGAGGGGACCACAGATATCGCTTTTATCCCGAAGATAAAAGGAATGGATAAACTTCGACTCATATGGCTTGTTCTACTACTTGTTGAATCATCCACAAAGGCACGTTTTATAACATCGAGTTACCAATGCGTTTTCATGCAATCAATGTATAACCAACTCATAGTAACAACTCATATCTCTAGGTTTGAAGAGTATAAGATATTATCATCTCATGATCACTCGTGATAAAATCCATGAAGTGATTCACATGAGCGTGGGTTGAATCCAATACTCAGAACTTATGAGCACTCATGAGTGTTGTAGCATCTCTTTGCTATGTCCAACATCTTAGACATCTACAACCGAACTCATGACAGTCTTAATTCATATATACTTCCAACATATGACCGACTGTGTATGGTTTGAATAACTTAGTCATTCGGGAAGAATGACCTAGTTTATTCTAGAAGTTAAATCATGCAAAATGAAACATAAGAATAATTGAATCTAGTATGGTATCAAAACCTATGAATATAAATAGAACACTTTTAATTTATCACCATACTGATTACTCATTATTCATTGTTTCGGTTTTATCAACTTTATACTTGAATTAAAAGCACTAGTTTTCCCATGCTCCAAGCATGTACACTATGTTCTTCTAAACAATAGCTTTGCCATACACCAAATATGCACTCTATGTTTGACTATGATTCTTACTTTGTGAACTAGATCGATTGAACATAATTTCAATGATTCTCTTTTCACACTCCCAAATCCTTCCTATCATTTATCGAAATCTGTTAGATTTTAAACTTATATGCACAGATCCTCTGGTAATGACTATGTTCAAAGTCACAAAGACTTGTCAACAGACATTACAGAGTATTCCAATGGAGATCAGTTCCATGGAAATAAAGTCTCATATTCAAAGTACATTGCTTTTAATATCTTCCTTGCATTAAGTTTTCTCTAATCTTACACAGATTGCTTCCACCTATGGAGACAACTCCATATTCCCATTTTAACTATCATTTCTGAACAAGAGTTGCCTCTTTTCAGAACATGTCAATATGGTCCTTCCAAAATTCACACTATACTTCCAACTATCCCTGAGCAACCAATCTTTGGTAAACCTTAGATTGTCCTCGACAATTGCTTAATCATTTTAGTCATATCCAATTCTAGACCTTTCCCCTTCTTAATGCCTCAGGCATTTGGAAAATTTAGAAAGGATAAATATTATAAAACATGCAATCAATCCTGTACCCAAAGCAAATGGGACACGATTCATGATGTCTCACATAAAGACATGATTCTAGACCAGTCTTTTTCTACAATATTTTTTTATTTGCCATGTTCTCAAAATTTGACTATGAAGAGGATGTCGTAATCATAATCGAATTTTGTGAAAACAATATATAGAATTTTCTTAAGTTGAACCAAACCAACATAAAATTCATATATATATATATATATATATATATATATATATATATATATATATATATTCTTGACTAAAGATGATTAAAATCTCAATCTAAGCCTTTTAGAATTGAAATGAGGTATAATTTCCTCTCCCTTAATTATAGCAAAACAACTTTTCAACCCCTGCAACTTCACGAATTGAAACTTTTGGTTTCTATAATTAAAATTGTTATCTTGCAATACTAATCATAATTATCATGCTCCCACTAACATGATGATTATTAGCATAACACTTATGCTCCCACTAGCTTTGACATGTACTCAGAAATCAGTTGGACTTCTAGAAATCAATACTTTATTGACTTTCTTACCAAAGTTCAGACTTCTAATACGATATGCTTTGATAAAACTATATCAAAATCATACACATTTCCTTAGATAGCACACATGTGTGTCTAAACAATTTCAGAGCTATGAAAAGGGATGCGGTAATCATGGTCTCACTTGTTTAGACCTTTGCCATTCCTCACAAGTCCATGTTAGTGTGTCGGTTAACCACACACGCTCCACTAACGACTTTGAGAATGCAGATATCACAACTATTATCTACTTAGTGAAAGTGTTTCCTCAACATCATTTTTCATGAATCGGAGAGAAACCTTATGACACTTAGATTTTATGGTGTATGTGTTCCTATCCATGTGAATTTGTCAAAACCATAATCACAAGACAACATTAGTGACAAATCCAAATTCATATGGAATGAACTTGTGCACTCTTAACTTCTTGCCACCTGGCAGCACAAGGGCCTGCCATTGCTTCCAAGTTGTTATGCAACTAATTGAGAACTCTCAGAACTCATATGCAAAGCCAACTTTAACTGGAATGGGTATAGAAACAGGAATATGTCAACACGATAGGTTATAAACCTCACGTCGTGTGCTAGTCATAAACTACAGGTTTTTATTCTTGATTAAACTCTTTCAAGATCTTTTAGACTCCCACTGTCCTCTTGACAAATAAGACTCACCTGCCAAATATTCAAGAGATAGTGCGGATTCTTTATCAAGACAAACACTTCACACAATTGGCCTAAGTTGGTCTCTGCTTTATCCAAAACATCACAACTTACCAATTTCAAATGTACAAGAGTAGAACACATTTTACTCTTACATTTGACATGTGTAATAAACCTTCTTTCAGATGTGTCACTCAAGTTACAATCTTGGAGTATGACTCTAAGACTTGTTTTGGAATGAAGTATGACTCATCTTCTTGATTTAACCATTTCAACAATTCATGAATCCTCTTATTAGCCATAAGAATCCACTAAGATGTCCTTAGAAGACCAATTGTGATATGGTTCTTTAATCATTAAGATGATAAAAAAACATGATACTAAAGTACTCTCCCATCTTTTCAGATTTGAGAAATTTTTATCTTTCTGCCTAATTTGATTCTTCTCATCCGTTCTGCCATACATTGAACCTTTTCCAATGTTTCAGAATTATACTTAAACTTCTAAGTATAACCATATTTACTAACTTTAGTAAATCATGACGAATGGTCTTAACGATCTTTTGTGGTGGACTTGATTAGTGCACAAGAATGTGTACTCGATCCCTTAGTCCTTCACTTGACTCACATATACATGTGAACAAGGAATTAGTCTTAATTTTCCAAGGATGAAAATTCTCATTCATCATACTACTTGCATGATCCCATGTTTCGGTCCAATTGAAACTTGGGTGATGAGAATCTTTCCTTATTTGGTAAATTTAGACACTACCACAAATGAAAGAATCAAATACAGATTTCCAGTATTGCTAGGAACATGCAAACATAAAGTTTTCATAAATGCCATTGCAAGGAGATATAAAATAAAGTAAAACTTTTATTTATTTATAAAAATGCGGAAAAAACTTTTCCTTACAATGCAACTTGAAATGAAAACTATGCTATTACACGTTTCCTAGCAATCTATCATAACTCCTAAGTGGTAGCTCAAGAATCCGATCTTCAAACCATGTGATAGAAATCCATCTACGCGATCAGATTCAGCATATTGTTTCTTTAAGTTTCATTCCCTTTGCCTGATCCTGCAATACATCAAAATGTATTAAGAATCTTCAAATGGGAACTTAAGAGAGTTAGATAGTGGACTTACCTGAAGCAGAGTCAAACTTTTTGACTTGACCTTCTCTCAGATCCTTCAGGTAGCTAGGGCAGCTTCGCTTCCAATGCCCCTTTTCTTCACAATGAAAACATATAGACTCTTCGGGAATGGTACAAAAGGCTGTCCCAGAATTAGACTTTCTCTTTACCTTCCGATCAACCGGGTTGACCAAGGCCGATCCCTTTCCATTGGGAAGAGAAAGCTTTTCTGGACTTCCAATGTTTCCATTGTCCATGTCCATGGAAGTTTGAGAAATAGACCTTCAATCCATATTTGCTTGACTATTGCACTAAATCATTTCTGATTCAGCAGCAATAAGCAAATAAGAAAGATCCATTAGGGTCATGCCGTGATCTGTCACATAGTAGTCTTTAATGAACTTACTATATGACTCAGGAAGTGACTGAAAGACCCAGTCAATAGCCAACTTCCTTGGGACAATAACACCCAATATTCTCAAGCTGTCAATCTGTGACGTCAGTCCTAAGACATGAGTGCACACAGGACTTCCATTTTTATGTTTTATTATCAGTAGGGATTGAGTGATCTTCAACTTTTCAAGTGTTCGAGCTTGTGGGCCAGGGAGATTAATTGAAGGAGGTGACAGAAAAAAAAGTATGATTTCCATGAACCAACCATGGGACATCATCTTCATTAGGAAAGCTTGTTCCAAGAGATTTGGGATGATCATAGATGTCTAAGCCAGCCATCTAATATGGGAGATATTCAAGTAAGTTGATTTAAGTTCTTAATATAACACCCAATATGAAATATTAAGGCTAGGACCCAACACAATATTTTATAACTTGGAAGAGGGATGTCGTAATCCAGGCTATAAAATATTTGAAGGTAGGTGAATGACGATTCACCAATTTCCACCATGAAAAACAAAATAATTTATTAGCTTTTAAATGGATTTGAAACTCCTAGATTCTTTTGAGATTCATTTAACTTTTCAATGGCATGTTTCAATCTCGATTGTGCCCTTCAGGTTTTGTGACTAGGATGTCGAGGATCACAAAACAAGGTGTGAAGTAACCATGCAAATTACTTGGTACTCTTAAATGTTTATCACTCAACCGATGTACCGGTTAACCACACACGCTCCACCGGCCTATGATAAACTTTAAGAAACCCTTTGCCTACTTTGTTAAAACCATTTAGTGTGCCGGTTAACCACACATGCTCCACTAACAGCTCAAACAAAGTGCAAAGTGTAATTTCATGGATTAGCACCTTATTCAAATCTTCCTAAGTAACTAAGATTGGGAATTTATAAGTGTTTAGTTACTTAGTATTTATCATTAATACTTTTAATGAAGGGAAAATTATAGTCCTTGTCCTACCCGTTCGGCTAACGACCCTCCACCTGTCAAGCAAGCGGTGGGTGAGAGTGGACACCCATTAAATTGTCATTTTATAGGCAGTAACCTTATACCTCCCTTATAGACCGACTTTGTGAATGAGGCCTACTAATGGTAAGACGACTTGCTGTTATACATATATATAAATATTATTAACTTATAATATTATAAAGTATAAGGGTTGAATTTGAACTTTTAAAATTCTAAGGGCTTAATTTGGAATTAAAGTATTCATAAGGGAAAACTTTTAGAATTCCAAAACTTGAGGGCAAGTTTTGAAACTATTCAAAACTATTCAATTCCATAACTTATGTGTTTAAAGTAGTTTTAATTCAAAAAACTCTTCAAGTTCCATAACTTGAGGATAAGTTATGGAAGACTTTAAACCATTAAAGAATGTGACTCTTCCTTATTCATAACTTATGGAAATCTTTATGAGTTTTATGAATCTTAAATGTGACTTTTCATATAACTTGAGGACAATTTACAAAAACACATTTTAGAATCAACTCTTAGATTAATTTGGATTGAAAAAACACATTATCACATAACTTTTCTATTAATTTAAACAACTCATAAGAACAAGATAATTCAAATCAAATTTTTTCATGAAATTAGCCTAACCATTAAACTAATACAAAACATGAATCTATTGAGAATTATGTTTGAAATTGGATTAGCATGAACATTACAACATCAAAAACAGGTTTATAGGTTCAAAAACAACTTATGGTAATGTTCCTACTCCATTTCCAGCCAAAAAACTCGAAGATATGTTGTCAGGTGCTCTAACTCGTAAAGTGCATGAACTAACTCGACGATTTGGATGAGTTTTGCCTTGGACACGTCGAGTCCCTTCATGGACTCGGTGAGTCTGCTGAGCAGACAGCAAAAAACTTCATTTTTTCAGCCAATTTTGCAAGTATAACAAGAAAACAAGCCTAGGCTCTGATACCACTGTTGGGTTTTGAGCATTCTAACACTCCTATGGTGTACATGCAACCCTAAATACCTTGCATCTATGTTTTCTCCATTATACATGCAAATATGAATATTCCAAGGTATTACCCTAACTAGGATTCTCAAACTCATAAACATTTCCTTAGAACTTACAAAAATAAGTCTCAAATGTTTAGACCTTTTGCCATTCCTCATAATTTGAATCATGAAGAGGGATGTCGTAATCATAATCGAATTTAAGAATGCAAATTATCACAATCGCCATCTTCTTAAAATCTACTTAGTGAAAGCGTTTCCTCACAATCACTGCCATGAATTCGAGAGAAACCTTATGACACTTAGATTTTGTGGTGTATGTGTTCCAATCCATGTGAATTTTCATAACCATAATCACAAGACATGGTTAGTGGCAAATCCAAACCCATATGGACTGAACTTGTTCAATCTTAATTTTTTGCCACCTCGCAGCACAAGGGTCTACCATTGCTTCTAGGTTGTTATGCAAACAATTGAGAACTCATGGAACTCATATTCATAGTCAGCCAACTGGATTGGGCACAAAAACAAGGATATGTCAACACGATAAGTTACAAACCTCAAGTCCTGTGCTAGTGTTTAACAATAGGTTTACTCTTGATTAGTTCTTGAAACTTCCAAGATCTTTAAGACTCCCACTGACCTCTTGACATAAAAGATTCACTTTGTCAAGGAACATTACTTGACAATAAAATATTCAAGAGTTAGTGCGGTTTCTTATCAAGAAAGACACTTCACACAATTGGTCTTAGTTGGTCTTTGTTTTATCCAAAACATCACAACTTACCAATTTCAAATGTACAAGAGTAAGAAACATGTTACTCTACATTTGATGAGTTTTATAAACCTTCTTAATTTAGTATCACTCAAGGCACAAGCTTAGAGTATGACTCTAAGACTTGTTTTCGGAACGAAGTATGACTCATCTTCTAGATTTAACCATTTCAACAATTCACGATTCCTCTTCTTAGCCAAAGAAATGGACTAAGATGACCTTAGAGGATCAATTGTCATATGGTTTTCTATAATCATTAAGATGATCATAAAACACAATAATAAAGTACTCTCCCATCTTTTCAGATTAGAGAAACTTTTATCTTTCTGCCTAATTTGATTCTTATTATTCGTTCTTCTATACATTGAAATCTTTTCCAATGCTCAGAATTATACTTAAACTTGTAAGCATAACCATATTTACTAAACTTTAGTAAATCATGATGAATAGTATTATCGTTCTTTGTGGTGCACCTGACCAGCGCACACCCAGTGTACCCGATCCCCTAGTCCTTTACTTGACTCACATATACATGTGAACAATGTATTAGTCTTAATATCCTAACGACGAAAATTCTCATTCATCATACAATACCAGTTGCATGATTCCATGTTTCTGTCCAACTGAAACTTGGGTGATGAGAATCTTTCATTATTTGGTAATTTTGACACTACCACAAACAAAAGAATCAAAACCAATATTGCCAGAAACAAACAAACATCAATTTTTCATAAACAAACATCAAATCCAATATTGCCATTTTAAGGAGATATAAGATAATATAAAATCAACAAAAAGTTTTATTTATTTATAAAATGCAGAAAAACTTTTCCTTACAATGCAATTACATATCAAAACTATGTTACTACATATTTCTAAGCAATCTATCGTAAGTCTAAAGCAGCAGCTAAAAAAATCTGATCATCGAACCATGCGATCAAAATCCATTTCTTCGCGATCAGACACAACCTACTCTTCTTTTAAGATTCCTTTGATTCAACAAAACATCAAAATGTAATTGCATTACATTATGTAGTAAGAATCCCCAAAAAGGAACTTAATAGAGTTAGACAGTGGACTTACCTGAAGGAGAGTAAAAATTTTGACTTTACCATCCTTGCGATCTTTTCAGGTAAATCTCGCAGCTTCACAACCAGTGCCTCTTCTCTTGGCAATAGAAACATATGGACTCTCTAGTACATGGGACTATCTCAGACGTAGCCTTTCTCTTTACCATTTGTTCAAATGACATGACCATGGCCGATCCCTTTCCATTGGTAAGAGAAAGTTTTTCTGGACTTCCAATGTTCCAATTGTCAATGTTCATGGAAGTGTGAGGAGTAGATCTTCAAATCAAATTTGCTTTACCAGTGCGCCAAATCATTGTTGATTCAGCAGAAACAAGCAAATATGTTAGAGCAATAAGGTTCATGTCGAGATCTGTCATATAGTAGTCCTTAAAGAACTCACCATACGACTCAGAGAGTGACTGAAGAACCAAATCAGCAGCTAACTTCCTCAAGATTTCGACACCCAACTCTCCCAGCCTGTTAAATATGTAACTTTATCTCCAAGACGTGAGCACATACAAACTTCCCTTCCTACCAATAGGGATTTGAGTGACCTTGAACTTGTGGGTTAGGGAGAATTCTTGGAAGAGGTGGAGTAAGTGAAGTTCCACTACAGCACGAACACGGGATTAATCTTTCACCTTGATCGTCTTGTGGAGTATCATCTTTATGAATAAATCTTTTTCCAAAAGATTCAGTAAGACCATAATTGTCTGAACTAGACATCTATAATGGATGAAATTCAAGTTTAGTTGATTTTAGTCCTTAATATAACACCCAACATGAAATATTAAGGCTTGGACCCAACACAATATTTTACAATTCGGGAGAGGGATGCCTTAAACCGATTGTAAAATATTTGAAGGTAGGTAAATGACGATTTACCAATTTCCACCATGAAAAACGAAATTGATTATTAAGATTTAAATGGATTGAAGTTCCTAGATCCTTTGAGATTCATTGAACTTTTCAACGGCATGTTTAAATCTCGATTGTGCCCTTCAAGTTTGTGTCTGGGATGCCGAGGATCACAAACAATGTGTGAATAACCATGCAAATTAGCTTGTTATACCCAATGTTACAACCACCTAATCAATGTGTTGGTTAACCACACACGCTCCATTGATCTATAATTAACATCCAGCTACCCTTTTCCCTGCACTGTCAGTCCCATATTAGTGTGTCGGTTAACCACACGCGCTCCACTAACGACTTAACAAGGTGCAAAGTGCAATTTCATGGGTTAGCACCATATTCACATTTTCCTAAAGTAAATTAGATTGGGAATTTGATAAAAGTTTAGTTACTTTATAATTATCATTATACTTTTAATAAAAATTAATGTCCTGTCAAACCCGTTCGACTAACGACCCTCCACCAGTCAAGGAAGCGGTGGGTGGGAGTGGACACCTATTAAACTGTCATTTTATAGCCAGTAACCTTATACCCCCCTTATAGACCGCCTTCGTGAATGAGGCCTACTAACGGCAAGAATGACTTTATTCTTATACATATATAAATATTAAACCTATAATATTATAATAGTATAAGTATTGAATTTTAAACTTTTAAAACTCTAGGGTTTGGAACTAAATGTTTCAAAGTGAGACTTTGCATTTACAAATTCAAAAACTTGAGGGAAAATTTTGAACTATTCAAAAACTTTTGGTGTCCATAACTTATGAGTTTAATATAGGTTTTATGAAAAGACTCTTAACATTCCATAACTTGAGGACAAGTTATGGAGTTCATAAAAAACATTTATGTAAAAGACGCTTCATGTTCCATAACTTGAGGACAAGTTATAGAACACTTAAAACCATTTAAGATGACATTAAAAAATGAGACCTTTCATTTTCCATAACTTGAGGACAAGTTATGGATTTCACCAAAAACAATTAGA
This sequence comes from Lactuca virosa, assembly GCF_052849685.1. Classification (NCBI taxonomy): domain Eukaryota; kingdom Viridiplantae; phylum Streptophyta; class Magnoliopsida; order Asterales; family Asteraceae; genus Lactuca; species Lactuca virosa. Next base: position 285,613,693 of record NC_136428.1, read on the forward strand.
TCAAAAATTCCAACTAACAAAATTAAACAATTTGCCTATGATCTAATTAAACTTATAACTTAAGATAATTCATATCAAAACAATTTCAAGAAATTAGCCTAATCATATAAACTAATACAAATCATGAAACTTTGACAATTATCTTTTATTTGGATGAGAATCATCATTACCATAACAACAAAATCAAATTTTATGAACTAAAACATTTTGTTGTAATGATTCTAATCCAAAACAGGCCAAAAATCCTGAAAATCCGCACACAGGGGCACCAACTCGTCGAGTACATGAACTGGACTCGTCGGGTTGGGTTGGTTTTGAGTGGACTCAGCGAGTCAGCCAGTGGACTCGGCGACTCCATCAGTTAGATGCAAAAAATTCGACTTTTTCAGCTTTGAAAACCAATAAAACATCAAGTATAATGGAAAACAACCCTAGGCTCTGATACCACTAATGGGTTTTGTATACTACAACATCCTATGGTGCACATACAACCCTAAATGCTTTGGATCTATGTTTTCTCTAATTATACATGCAGTATTATTTCCAAAGCATCAAGCCTACAACTAGCATGCAATTGACATAAACAACATAGAAATGAGTTATAGAATTACCTCTTTGTTGTAGCTTGCAGTTTTGCCCTTTAAGAACTTAGCACCAATAGTGTAAATTCCGCAAATGGAATCACAACACACATAGGACAAAAGGATGACTTTTGAGAGAATATCCTAACACCAAAATCGGCTCAATGATCTCCAAGAACACTAGTGTGCCAGTTTGGATACTAAGGGACTTCTTATAATGAGGCATGGTTAGGGTTACACCATGTAAACCCTAATGGACATGACTTTCCATATTCCTTAGGCTCCATGGGTTTAAACCTCCATGGATAATCCATGGGTTGTCACATGGGTTTAGCCCAACCTAAGGAATCATGGATCATTGGCCCACACCATAAGAATGAATGATTTACCAAATCAACCCTTAATAGTTATGCCTCAAATGAAAATCTGTGACATGATCCATACCAGGTCTTTCTAAAATCACTTGGTGTATATACAAGTCATATATAATTAAGATTGAATAGTCTGTCAAATAAGTGGTTATAGCCTAAGCCCACAACCAAACAAGGAACGGGACTTAAAGCAGACTCACCAATCCTAAGTCTATAGGATCTTAATTATATATGACTACGACGTATACACTAAGCAATCATAGATTTACCATGAGTATCCAATTTGTAAAAAAAAGGTTATGAAACTAGTGGTAACACTCCCAATGAAATAAAATGCATGCCAATTTCATTGATATAATTTCGTACATAGTGTTTGGAAAATTTAACCTTGATGCAGGTCAACATTGCATCAATGTAAGGGAAAGAGTAGCAGGGTCAAATCTATATGTAAAAAAGAGTAGCACCAACGCCTACTCGTAAACCTAGTCTATATCAAAATGTGAGTAGTGTATGCACTACTCGCGGCGGGGTGTTGCTCTGAGGGCCATGAAATGAAGATATGAAATTCTGCATTGCCCTAGTCTCCGCTCTGGCTTCTATCACTTGGCGTTCTGCTTCTGTCACACGTCCTTATAATGTATCTTGGTGTTCCTGAAACTCTCTAATCTCGGCTCGAGCTACGGTCACTTCCTCCTAAAGACCCTCAGTGTGGTTCCTGGTCCGATCATGGTCTTCGTCCAGGAGATGAAGGCGAACTCTAGTGATCTCAGTGGTGGTACCAACTTCCATGAGGTGCTTGACGGATGCCCTTTCTTTTTCACCATGGCGAGCGATGCGACGAACTATGACAAGGAGAGCTATAATTGGTATGTACTTGACCCGATAGTAGCATGGTCCATTTTGGGTTGCATGGCACCAGAATAATCTGAAGGATATACTTTTGAGAAGAGGCTATCTATGATTTATTAATATGTTATAAGCTCTAATATATTAATATGAAATCATATTATTTAATTAGTATTGATCTAGAATTAATTTGAAATTGATTTTGTGATCAAAAAGAGACTAATTAAATATATAGGGATTGATTGTGTAAATCAATGATTATTATATTGTGGGCCAATGATCCAAAGTTCTTTAAGTTGGACTAAACCAATGTCATAACCCATGGATGGTCCATGGAGGTTTAAACCCATGGAGCATAAGAACTATGGAAGGTCATGCACATTAGGGTTTACATGGTGTAACCCTAGTTTTGCCACACTATATAAGAAGCCCCTTGGTTAGTGAAATCGACTACTAGTAGTCTTTGGAACAGCTATAGTCGTATTTGTTGTAAGAACATTCTATCCCAAGTCCTCCATTGTTGGTGGTGTTGTGTGAAGCATTTGAGGCATCACATTTGGGGTTCTAGGATCTTAAAGGTCCAAGGAATCAAGTTACAAGAAAAGGTATGTCATCTAACTAGTTTTGCATGCTAGGCGTTGCAAGAAAAGGAATCAAGTCCTCCATGTTTTGCATGCTAGTTAGGCTAATGCTTTGGAAAATCAAATTGCATGTATAATTAGGGAAAACATAGATCCAAAGAATTTAGGGTTGTATGTGCACCTTAAGGTTGTTAGGATGTTCAAAACCCATCAGTGGTATCAGAGCCTAGGATTGTTTTCTATTATACTTGATGTATTATTGGTTTTCAAAGTTGAAAAATCGAATATATGCATTCTGTTTAGTGAACTCATCGAGTCCACTGGGTGACTCGCCGAGTCCACTCATAAAATGACCAACTCGACGACTCCAGCTCATGTACTTGCCGAGTTGGTGCCCCTGTGTGCAAAATTTTGAGTTTTGGCCAGAAATTAGATTAGGATCATTACCTCAAACTGTTTTTTGAACCATGAAATCTTTTTTTTCATAAGGTAATGATCATGCTTATCCAATCAAAATATAATTGTCATAATTTCAAGATTTGTATTAGTTTATATGATTAGGCTAATTTCTTGAAGATTGATGATATGAATTATCTTATGCTTACGAGTTTAATTAGATCATGTATGAATTTTTTTGATTAGTGTGTTAATTACATTAATGATCTTAATGGTTTTAATGGACTCCATAACTTGTCCTCAAGTTATGGAAAACCAAAAGTCTTTTCTTTAAAAGTCATTAATCTCATTAGTTAAGAAAATGAAAAGTTTTGAAAAGTGTCCAAACTTGTCCTCAAGTTTTGGAATTTGTAAACTCACACTATAGAATACTTTAATTCCAAACCCTAGAATTTTAAAAGTTTATAATTTAACCCTTATACTATTATAATATTATAAGTTTAATAATTATATATATAAATATGACAAGTCATTCTTACCGTTAGTATGCCTCATTCATGAAGCCGATCTATAAGGATGGTATAAGGTTACTGCCTATAAAATGGCAGTTTAATGGGTGTCTGTGACAACCCGAATTTTTTATCTTGTAAAGTCAAATCAATCAACCAGAAGTCAGACTTAATTCCATTTCCTTCTAGCCTTGTTAAAGGTCATTCGAATGAGCTCTAAGCCTAATACACTTAAGGGTTGAGTGTTAGGGAGTATCAACTCGAGATCAGAAGGCTGCACCCGAACCAGAGAACCAAACACTTGAGGTTCACAGCCGCAAACCTAGTTCACGGCCGTGAACTATATTCTGGCCGTGATCTTTTCCCCTATATATATAAGATCACTTCATTTTTCTTCATTTCTTTCCCGCTTGGCCGCAAATGTCACACCCCCAAACCAGAATGGCGGAAATGTTCGGGGCGGAGGACGTCATGTAAGTATCACAACACATGCATTATAGTAATCAAAGTACAAACAACCATTGCATTAATAAGTATAAGATTTACATAAGTGCTTCAACATTACATATTCAAACATCAAAGTAGATACGGTAGAAAGACAAAAGATGCAGCACGGTACTAAGCTGTTTTCTCCAAAGCTCCGGGAATGTACCTGTCTACTGGATTCCTGAGAATACAAGTTATTTTGAAAGAGAGTATCATCGATTAAGCTGGTGAGTTCATAAGTATTAGTTATGGTTGCTTTAGTTTTAAGAAACTGATTGATTTAGTTCCAGAAAATCCTATATTTTCTGCTGTATTATGAAAAGTAGTTTTAATCCCATAAAACCGTTCTATACCGTTTGGTGATAGTTTTAATCCCATAAAACCATTCTATTCTGATTGGTGATAAGTAGTTTTAATCCTATAGAACCGTTCTATTCTGATTGGTGATAAGTAGTTTTAATACCATAAAACCATTCTATTCTGATTAGTGATAAGTAGTATTTCTTAAAAATTTCAATACTGGTGTAAATTATTAAGATTTATTATTACCCCGTGGTTGCTAACCCTGGTACGTTGAATTTGTACCCCTGTTAGTGCAAACTCAGTTTTATGTATTATTACATCACGTTTTGCTAACCCTGGTACGTTGTATTTGTACCTTTGTTAGTGTAAACCCGATATGATGTATTATTACCTCGTGTTTGCTAACCCTGGTAGGTTGTATTTGTACCTTTACTAGTGCAAACCCGGTATGATGTATTATTACCTCGTGTTTGCTAATCCTGGTACGTTGTATTTGTACCTTTGTTAGTGCAAACCCGGTACGATGTATTATTACCTCGTGTTTGCTAACCCTGGTATGTTGTATTTGTACCTTTGTTGGTGCAAACCCGGTATGATGTATTATTACCTCGTGTTTGCTAACCCTGGTACGTTGTATTTGTACCTTTGTTAGTGCAAACCTGGTAGGATGTATTATTACCTCGTGTTTGCTAACCCTGGTACGTTGTATTTCTACCCCTGTTAGTGCAAACCCGGTATGATGTATTATTACTTCTTTAATATATTATCCATATACTAAAAGTATTATTCATATCCTGGTGTAAATGAATGAATTGGTAGTACTTTCCTTTCCTAATATACTCGGAATGTAAAGTATACAATAGTGAATCATATATGTATATTAAATTTTGAATCATAAATTATACCTATTATAATTTATATGGTCTATCCGTTTAGCATGATTTCTTGAGAATGTACCCCTTTGCTCAGCGTGATACAAAGGTAATGATACCTATTGAAGTAACCTTTTATATTCATGTATGTATAATATATTTATAATAAAGAAGGAAATGACTTTTGGACAAATAACACCACCTTAAGCCCACATCCAAACAGGGAAAAAGAAATCAGGCAACTCATTAGTCGTAAGTCCTTTAAGTCTTATTTATATACTTATACATATATAAACATGATTTTCACATTTATAAGTTTAAAGAGTTATAAAAACATTTAAAAGAGTTTACATGACCTTAAGTCATTATGGAAGTATTTGGTAATCCTTAATTTGAACACAAGATTTAAAAACATAAGCATTAACATTAATGATTCTCTAGAATAATGTTACTCACAACAGTTCTTACTATAATTACTTAGTTTATACTGACTATATATAACTTCATATCGAATGGACAGTTGAATGTGTGAATCTGCCCTAAGTCCACAACGAAATGAGGAACAGGAAATGAGGCGGAAGTCACACATTCCACTGCCTATCAGATATTAATTATATATAATTTGATGTATAAACTAAGAATTTATAGAATTAACCATTAAGAATCCTTTATGATATACTAGTTTAATAATCATTATTAAACCTTTTGTGTGATTGATATCACAGGTAAATATTAACACAATTTAATTGTGTTCAACTTGTATTACCCCTAAAAGCATTTAAAACCATTCAAAAGGGTATATTATAGGGGTATGAACTCACCTTATGTTGGAGATTGGATTGAAGATACAATATATGATGTTTAGTATGCCCAGCTAAGTCCCGAGCACAAAGAGTCCTATATGACATATAATGGCATATATAGGCATGTATATTGTGTATATAACAACTAATTATGATAGGGAACCACCTTAGGGACTATGAAACACTTTAACTAAGTGTTACAATCACATGTGATTGACTAAAAGGGGTTTACGGCCACACAAGGGAGTTTACGGCCAAGGTGTTTACGGCCAAGGGTGGTTTACGGCCATGGAGTATATGGTCAAGGAGTATACGACCATGCCATATACGACCGTACACTCATGGAGGATACATGCAAAAGAGGTGTTTTACGGCCTATCTAGCATTCACTAAGTGTCCACGATCCTATGTTGGGACATAAGATGAGTTTGAGGCCAAAACATGCACCAAACAAGGGTTTACGGCCAAGGGATATGCTCATGGCTATAAACTCTTGGAGTTCTTGCATTAGATGATGATTCAAGGCTAGGAATCAAGTGTTTCTTAAGCTTAACTAGAAGATAGAATAGATACTCACACTTTTGAGGGTTTTTAGGGAGGTCACGACCCACGAACAAGTGTGTGTTCTTGGTGTTCTTGGTGAAAGTGTTGAAGATTTGAAGATCTAACCAAAAGAGATAATTTCATGGATGAAATCATAGAGGTTTACTAGATTATGCAAGGTACCAACTAACAAATGGAAGAAACACTTACATCTTTGAAGATTAAGATGGAAACCCTTGATGATAGTTGAGAGAGAATCGAGTTTCTTGAGTGAGAAGTGTGAGAAATGAATAAAAGTGAAAGAATATCACACATAAGGGCATGAGTTTACGGCCACCTTGAGTTTATGGCCGTACACTCATGTTTACGGCCGTAAACTCCTCTTGATGGAGTTCTTGGCTCGAAAACAACATGATGAACTTAAGTTGAGTCATGCCTAATGTCACACCCCCAAACCACGGATGACGGAAACGTCCGGGGGTGGAGGACTTCATGTATAGTATCATAACAACAATTGTAATAGTAATTCAAGGAAACACAACCAACATATATATAATTGAAAAAGTTACATCATTGTATGAATTACATGTTTACGAATCAATTACAATATGTTGACAAAATATGAAATAGTAGACGCCTTAGCGTCCCATCCTCAAAAGCACTTGGTTACCTGTTTAATGATTTCCTGAGAATACAAGTTGTTTGGAAAAGTGTCAACACAAAGGTTGGTGAGTTCATAAGCTTTTGTTTGATATTATTAAAAGCCTTTCGTTTGTAAAAGTAGTATTTGTTTTAGAAAATCCAATATTTTCCTTAAAATGTATATGTAGTCTTAAATTCAAATACCGAAATGTATAAGTAACTTTTCTTACTTATAATAAATAATGTAAGTTTAAATCGACATAAACTCGTTTAATTTTAATGAAGTTCCCGTAAATTCCAATATTTATTAATACTTTGTGTGAGTTTATTATAACCATGCTATGACGAAGGTTGCCTAAAACGACGTTCTTCGGGCGTCGGAAATGTTATGACATTTGTCACCCCAGACCTATCGGTCTAACTGTTGCATGCAGTTTAGGTGTGGGTTTGTCAAACCCAATATAGATCTATACACAACTATCACGCTCTCCCTCAAGGAGACTCTGGTTACAATACAGGACTTAATGGTAGTTTGAAGTAAATGTCTCACAAAGTCATTAACGGAATTTCGTGTTATGAAAACTTGGTACCGTATGGCCGTACCTTGCTTAATGAAAATATCCTTTGTATAAATGTACCCTTTTTAAATGTATGTGTTATGTAATGTATCATAAACTATACCTATTATAGTTTATCAACCAAGGGTAGTACGTAGTAATGTATGCAAACTATATTCAAAATAGTTTATTAAATGTTTGAATGTATCGGTTGTACTTTGATTATAATCACTTGTTATTCTTTATATTTTATATGTCCAAATCCATTTGTAAACTGATGTGTGTCTAAATATTAAGATGAAATGTCATATATTGCAATAACATATAATCACATAAAGATATACACCTTGCTCAACATGTTACAAGGTAAAATGAAATTGACAGCAACTTTTCGTTGAATACAGTTTCTGTTACGGTTCTTTGAAACTTTATAGAAAAATCATCAAAGCTCTAAATCCAAATCCGCAAATTCTGAGAGTTTGGAATATGAGTCTAGTTTGTTCGTAAATTTTATCATGATTTTTAGTGATCTCTAACAGAGGTGAAAATGTTCATACTCACATACTGGTCCGGGTTTGCCTCTGAAATGACAGGCAGTTTTGTAAAAATCACCATAAATTGTAGAAAAATCATATGGAGATGTGCAAGTAGCCATTTTAAATCTAAGAGTGTGAAATACTTGCACCTGGAACAGTTTTGAAAACTAAAATATTTAAGTTGACCAATACAGTCCGTGATCGAAGTTCAACTTTTCTGATGTAATCTGATAGAAAAAGTTTAATTGTGTTCTTGATGATTTTACTTGTATTCCCCCCTTAAAACTTAAGAAAAACATGTAAATGTAGGGGTATGAACTCACCCTATGTGGTTTCAGTAGATGAAAGTGAGAGAGAGGAAGTGTTCAACCCAAGGACACTAAGAAGATGTCTTGATGATTCGAGAATCTAACATCGAATAAGATGGAATTTGTGTAAGATATCAATGATTTGAGTAGAATGGAGTGTAATAATTATATGAATGATGAAGATACTTACTAATTGAAGAAAGAAATCCCTGAAGAAAGCCTTGAAGTTCTTGAAGTTGAGAGAAAAGATGAGAGAATTTTGGAGAGTGTCCTTTGGTTGCTAAGTGTAGAATGAAAGAACTTTATGGAGAATGAGGAGAGAGGATCAATCCTCCAGCTCTTAGAACGTGGGAAGAGCTGGAGATTGGGTGTAAAGGTCCACTAAGGAGACAAGGGGTAGTGGGAAAGAGTGGCTGATCATAGAGTGAGGTGGTGGTGGTTTGCTTTTGTCATAAATTAAGGAAAAGCAAATATTCCCTCAATAATTAGTTCAACCACTAATTCTTTTAATATATTTTTATAAAACCCTGGAGATTTATATATTTTGGGGCCTTAGTTTATAAAATAAAGTTTTGGGTGAAAATCCCACGTTAAAATAATGAAAAACGGAGTTAAAACGAAGTCGTAGTCGAAAAACCGGTAAAAAGGGGCCGTCTGCGAGACCTCACGCATGGAGGCCGGATTCGGACCCTCACATGCGAGGCTGCTGTCTGATGGCTTCGGATTCGGTCTCCTGAGAGGCTTCAGCCTCGGTCCTGATGAGAGGCTTCGGATCCGAGGCCTCGGATGAGAGGCTTCGGTCCTGAAGCTTCAGTTCCAGGTCCTTAAGGCTATTTTACCCGTTTTTACCCCGTTTCAAGCGATTTTTGACCCGGTTAAGGGTCGATATGACCCAAATGATTACAAAAAGTTAAAGTAACTTTTGAGAGAGATTTGGGAGAGATTTGGGAGAGATTTCAAATAGAAAGAGATAGAGTGAAAACGATTTAGAGAGGTTTCGTTTGTGATTAATTTGAGTGTCCGGCTTCACAACGCAAGGTTCGTAAATCCCGTTAAACCGTGTTTTAGTGTCGTACACAATCCCGATGATTGTGCAGTAGTGTTTTATCGCTTTGGTTCGTTGTTTAGCACTGTTAAGGCTAAGGAAAATCAAACACATGAACTTTCCAAATGATGATTTCTCATTAAAATAGCGAATTGTATAGTGATTACATAACGTAAACCCTAACATACAAGGGTTATTGGAGTTGACCGGTTTGACTTGTTGACTTTGTTTGACTTTGACTTGACCGAAATTTGACGGTTGTCACACCTAAACCCAGACCTTGAATGTACTATGCTTAGAACATTCAAACAGACCCTAAACAATGCTAAAAGATAGCAGAAACGATTCTGACTGTGATTGAATTGAATAAATGTACAAGATATAAATTTCGGGTTGTCACATTATCCCCCCGTTAGAGAGAATTTCGTCCCGAAATTTAGTCTACGGTATATACATGAACGAAGGGAAAAAGGTAGATACATATGGTTCTGATGATCCCCTCGACCCCAAGTGAATTTGGGTCCTCGCTATGTACTTTAAGCGGACTCTCACAATTGGGATAGGGATCTGATTAGTCCCAATGACTTCTCTGTCTAGGATTTCTACGGATTTTTCCACAAAGTTGAAGCTCTCGCTTACCTCGATCTAATCGAGTGGGATAACAAGAGTCTCATCGAACAAATAGGTTGAAAGATAAGGACGTGGAAGGTAGGGTGTATGCTTTTGAATTCTCAAGGTATTCAAGGTCTCGAGGTAGTCGAGGTCTATATGTCTCTGAATCAACTCTAGTATGAATCTCGAATGGTCTTATGTACCCTGGATTTAGTATTCCACGTTTTTCCGAAGCATATCATACCCTTCCAGGGTGAGACCTTCACATGACAAGGTCACCAACTTGTAATTTCAAGGGTTTTATCTTATGGAAAACATAGTTTTTCTGATTGACTCTGGAAGCTTTACGTTGCTTCCTGATTCGTATTATCTTCTCGGTAGTTTCTCGGATGGATTTCAAATCAACTAAGGTGCCGTCTAGAAATTGAAACCTCTAGCTAGTTGCGTGTGACCTACTTTAATCCAGTGCAGAGAGGATCTGCACTTGCAACCACAGAAGGTGATGAATGGAGCAAATTTAAATGCTAGCATGGTAACTAGTTGATAAAATGGGCATCCCATGCTTTACCCAAGTCGATCACATATGCTCTCAGCATGACTTCTAATGCTTGAATCGTTCTCTTATTCTGTCTATTGATTTAAGGATGGTAGGCTATGCTCATGATTAGCCTAATTCCCAAAGATTTCTAAAGTGACTGCCTGAACTAGGAGATGATTCTACTATCTCAAACGGAGACAACAGATATTGGAATACCGTGTAGTCTAACTAATCTCTTGGACACACGCTCTAGTTATCTTCTCTATTTTGCCTGTTTCTTTACAATGGCAGGAAGTGTGCGGGCTTGATTAATCTGGCGACGTTCACCCAAAATGGCATCAAGTCCACCTGTTGCCCTGGTAACTTGATTATTAAGCCATTGTAATCCACTACTACTCCCACTCAGATATCTCTGATTGTTATAGTAAGCATGTGGGCTTTTTCTCAGAAGTTCATGATAAGACTCATACTTGGCTCATCCACTAATACCTCATGTATACAAGTCATATATAATTTAGACTTGACAAAATGTTCGGATGGGTGACTCTGCCCCAGGTCCACAACCAAACAAGGAATAGGAGATAAGGCGGAATCACACATCCTAAATCTTCTTAAGTCTAAATTATATACCACTCTTATGTATACACTTAGAAGCGAGAGATTAACTTAATGAGTTCTTAGTCTCTATTCTTGAACTTAACCTGCGGTATAATGATTTTCCTATGAGATCTATTGGGGTACTTCGGTGGTTACTGACTTTTGAGACTACTTCGGTGCTTTTCGTTTCAAGTTTCCTATCTACTGAGTAGGCTAGAAGGGCGTGGTACCCCTCGCATGGGTACTCCTGAAGTTTTGAAGTGAGAGGTGATATAAGGGTTTTCGTTATGGATTGGAAGGATTTCATCTAACGGCTGATTTAAGGAAAAATTTCTTTTACACAGCATAAGAATTTTGCATGGTAAGGACCAAGTCAAACCACGTCGACTGATGATGTCAGAACTCCTCGACGAAAAATAATTATTAAGTCGATTTGGAAGAAAATATTATCAGTACAATGTGCTAGATATGCACATATGTTGTTCAGTGCTTTCGGTTGTGTCCTTGGTATTAATACCACGAACTTTTGAGCTGAATTTTGACGAGCACTAACAGTACGCGAGTTCTGATAATTTGAATTAATGAACATTCATGAAAATATTCCTACTATGTCTCTCGCTATCATCACTTGGTGCACACAAGTCATGTATAATTAAGATTGGTTAGACAGTTAACTGAGCGGCCCTGCCCTACATCCACTACCAAACACGGAACATGAAATAAGGCGGGATCACTCACTCTAAATCTACAAATCTTAATTATAAATGACCCTTATGTATACACTATCCATCATATCTTACCTGTTAGTGTCTCAAATTTTATATGAATGTTGTGATTTGGTTCGAATGAGAGAGTAATCATAATTATAAATAATTATTGGGGTTTGGAAGCGTACCAAAAATATAGCAGGTGTCTTTGATACTTCCCCATTCTCTGGGGTCAAACTCCTCCTGCTCCCCCGTCGTTCTTTTCTGTTGGACAGTCCCTCTTAAAATGTCTTATTTCACCACAAAGATGACATATTGGACTGGTCCCAACATTGGTAGTTGAAGTGATGAACTCGACCGGAGTCCTACAGAAGCGAGCGATGTGCCCCTTCATGTTCCATCTATTGCAATACAGTACTCGGCAAACTCCATGATGATGGTAGTTGCACTTACTGCAGTGTGGGAGGTTTCCCAAGTATGGTGTGGTAGGTGTTGGCATAGCAGGGCTGATAAGGGTATTGACTGCCCTAGTTTGTTGCCCTTTTGTAGGTCCTTGAGTTGAACAACTCCCTTTCTCGTTCTCGAACTTTCTTTTCAGGATATTAGGTTTGAAGTCCGGAGTGTCTTTACAAGTAGGCACTTGTTGCTGAAATTGGTAATCACCACGATCGGGATTTCCGATTACATTATCACTAACGTTTGCGTTGTTAGCATTAAGGTGAGCCATGACAACTACTATGGCTGATGTAACTGTAGCTTGAAACGTAGCTGAATCTATCTGAAGGATTGGTGTTTTACTGGTGGGTTGGTTACGTTTCTTCGGAGGCATGATTCTGCTACACGATGAAAAAATGAGTTCGTGAGCAACGATGGTTGTCTCTAGATGTATTTTAAACATTTATATATATATATATATATATATATATATATATATATATATATATATATATATATATATATATGCACATAAAATTTTCATTTTGTTATCTGGTTCCCAATTATTCGACCTACACCCCTATGATGCAGTCCTGGTAAGAGTAGAAGTAAATTCTAGAATGGTTATAAACCGAGTGTCAAGCGAACTAAGTTATCTTTATTTGGAGAATGTCATATTACAACTTCGGAAAGATTTGAAAATAATTCATATCAGAGTCTACATAAAATAGACTCATGAATTTGTAGGAATAATCACTCTCAATTGAGATTTCGTGATTTGATTTACTAGTTATCAGTCGTAACGGGAGAATATGATAAGCTTATGCCTAATGTGAGTAATGTAATCACTAACTCACTAGTTTGTATTAATTTATTAGTTATTCGTGTGACGCAAAAGGTACTCAACCACTTCGCATGAATCATACGTGGTTTTTCCTCTGTTCTCAGTTCTACTCGCGGCGATAATGATTTGTTCTCTCCTGATATCTAAATGGTGTCCTTCTCTCCTGTAGTTATATTGAATTCATGTGCCGTCTTATTTCCGATTCTGACACTAATCCCCATTACTTCATAATGGAGTGTTCAAATCCCGACATTTCATGCAAACATCTCATTGGTGCCTTTAATAAGGTAAAGGCACTTGGTGGTTTCTATAGTTTCTCTAATCCTTATCTGTTTCTTTCTCGGAATCCTCCTCGTGAACCCTTTTTTGGTTCTGTCGCAACTCCTCTATTGGTTATTTGCAAGGTCTAGGTGTATCGGTTGCGGGAGAATGGAAGTGTCTAAAGAATCTACGAGATTAATAAAACATCTTTACTAAAAATAAACTTTTACGAGGATGATCCATTCCGGTCTTTCTATAATCACATAGTGTATACCGATTATATATAATCCAGATCAAATAGACTTTCAAATAAGTGATCCTACTCTAAAACCACATCCAAACAAGGAAAAGGAAGTAGAGTGAAAATCATATATTCTAAGTCTATAAAATCTCAACTATATATAACCTTAACGTATCCACTTAGTAATTATAGACTTACCAGAAAAAGATCTTTTTAACATTTCCCAAAAGTTTATTTATGGTATCTAAAATATTCTTATAGTATTTTAATTATATATTTGATTCTAGAACTTCTTAATATAAGAAGTTGATAAGTTTCCAGTTTTATGACTATAGCTTCATAAAATACTCCTATAGTATTTTAAACTTTATGCTTGGTTCTAGTATCCTTCTGGTATCTAGGTAAGTTTCATACTTGTTGCAACACTACAATCACTCCCAAACACATGTTGGACATATCTCAAATGAATATAGTTGATCAGGCTATATTGATCCCAGATATGATTACATAACTGTCCAGGTTTAACTACAATGTCCAACAAGCAAATACTTTTGCTTTGTTCTTCTTGTGATACTCGTTCTAGTATATATATTCTGCATGTACTTATATATTTATAAAATATTGTTATATTTGAATGTATAATTCTTGGTCAAAGTGTTTTTATCCCAATGTGTTTGTAGTTGTATATCTTTTATGACTGATATACTGAGTTCACTATAAGCAATGCTCTGATACCAATCTGTCACAGCCCCAAACCAGAATAGCGGAAACGTTCGGGGGCGGAGGACGTCATGTAGGTATCACAACACATGCATCATAGTAATCAAAGTACAAACAACCATTGCATTAATAAGTATAAGATTTACATAAGTGTTTCAACGTTACATATTCAAACATCAAAGTATAAGATGTACCTGTCTATTGGATTCCAGAGATTTCAAGTTATTTTGAAAGAGAGTATCAGCGATTAAGCTGGTGAGTTCATAAGTATTAGTTATGGTTGCTTTAGTTTTAAGAAAGTGATTGATTTAGTTCCAGAAAATCCAATATTTTCTGTTGTATTATGAAAAGCAGTTTTAATCCTATAAAACCATTCTATTCCGTTTGGTGATAAGTAGTTTTAATCCCATAAAACCGTTCTATTTTGATTAGTGGTAAGTACTTTTAATCCCATAAAACCGTTCTATTCTGATTAGTGATAAGTAGTATTTCTTAAAAATTTCACTATTGGTGTAAATCATTAAGATTTATTATTACCCCATGTTTGCTAATCCTGGTACGTTGTATTTGTACCCTTGTTAGTGTAAACTGGGTATGATGTATTATTACCTCGTGTTTGCTAACCCTGGTATGTCACACCCCAAAACCGAGAACAACGGAAACGTTCTGGGGTGGAGGACGTCATGTAAAGTATCATAACAGTGCAAAGTAATAAACAAGCAACAACATCATCCATTACATTAAAAGTAAAGTTTTAATACATGAGTGTTCTTTCATAGTAATAAGACACCAAAATATGTAATCAAAATAAAAGACGAGTCTTGTCAGTGCTCCGTCTTCTCAAAACCTGGTCATCGTACCTGTCTACTGGTGACTTGAGAATACAAGTTATTTTGAAAGTGTAGATCAGCATAAAGCTGGTGAATTCATAAGTATTATGGTGTCATTAGTTTGGAAAGGTGATATGAAAGACATGCAATTGATGATGAAACATTTGATATAAGTGTGAAAACCCTAGAAAATCCCATATTTCCTACTAGTATAAAAGGTAGTCTTCTACGAAGACCCGAATGCTTTGAAGTTTGCATTTCTGTGTAAATGAAAGTTTTTCCCATGTGACTATTATTATAAATATATAGTCTACCGCATCGTTTATGTGAATGTGTCACAAAATAAAAGTAAAAGCGAAATTATATAATCATTTAAGTAGTATCCTTTGGTACTAGGATAAACACGACATGGAAGATGTCGAATAGTATTAACCGTAGACATCCGTCGATGTGCATTTTCCCTCTGTAGCTAACAGGTGGGTGTAGAATGGTTAGTCCCGTACATATATAATGGTATCTACACATATAATATGTAATAGTATCTCATCATATAGTATCTATGTAAAAGTATCCATGTAATAGTATCTCTTAATATTGATGTATTAGTATCTCTTTATATTGATGTATTAGTATCTATTCATATTGATGTATTAGTATCTCTTCATATTGATGTATTAGTATCTCTTTATATTGATGTATTAGTATCTCTTCATATTGATGTATTAGTATAGACTCATGAATGAACTGACTCTGGTGTAATTCCTTGTAGTAGGAATAATGTTTTGTATCCCTTAAACTATACCTATAATAGTTTACTGGAATGTAAGTTGAGTGTCCAAGTAGGTTTATACACCCTTGCTACCCAAGAGTGTTGGAACTGGAGGAAGAATGAAAGCTCTCATATCAATACATATATATATGAAACATAAGTGTATAGATATGGTTTTAAAAATAAGTTGAAAGAGGTTTTGTAAAACATTTAAGAGTTTTGAACAATAATAATGATGACTTGATGTTATTCTATAAAACATTTCAAAAGTGATTCATTTGATAGCAAAGTATAATACAACTGAAAACCATTGTGTTTATCACATTTTGAAGTATGTGACATCAGTTGGTTGAAAACACAGTTATAAATCACATGTGATTGATTCTATAACATGCTGTTTTCTACTTGTATTCCCCCTATTAAAGCATTTAAAATCATTTAAAAGGTTGATTAAGGGGTATGAACTCACCTGTAGTGGGTGGTTTGGATGAACGGATGATGTAGGATGCTAGGTGTCAAGTGAAGACTTGTACACACACAATGATCCTAGTTAACATATAATCAAACATATATGTATCTAATTAGTCATTTAACAACTAATTAACCAAGTTAAAACACCCTAGGGCATGAAAACACTTTGATTCAAGTGTTATAGGTACCAAAGGGTTGCATCTAAAGGTTGTATGGCAAGGCATTGGAGTTTATGGCCCAAGGACCACTCCTTATGGAGTTTACGGCATAAGTGTTGGGTTTTGAGCATTCTAACACTTCCTAAGTGTACATGCAACCCTATTAAACCTTGGATCTATGTTTGTCTAAGATACATGCAAAATATTATTTTCCAAGGTTTATAACCTATCTAGCATGGCATGGGGTACTTTTAACCATAAAAGAACTAGATGAATTACATACCTTTTGTTGATTGTTCATTCCTTGGAGTTTGAGAGCCAAGCACCAATAATGTGAATGCCTCAAATGGAAATCACAAATCACCACAAACTTGGAAAATGTATGAGAGAGTATTCTAACTCTTGATTTTGGCCACCACACTTACACACACATTAGTGTCTTTTTCATGCAACGTAAGCTTGTTTATATAGTGTACATGGTTAGGGTGAAACCCTAATAACCCATGTCTTTTCCTCTTCCAAGGATCCATGGGTAAAAGCTCCATGGATCATCCATGGACTTCCATATAAGCTTAGCCCATTCCAAATGAGTGTTAGCCCACACCATATAAATATAATAGCCCATGATTTAATTAGTCTTCCTTTTAATCACTAAATTAATTCATAATTAATTCAAGATTAAAACTAATTAAGTAACATGACTTTATATTAATATGTTATAACTTATAATATATTAATAAATCGTAAGTATACAACTCTCATAAAATTATCCATAACTAGTTCGAGTGAAGTGCAACCCAAATGGACCATGCCGGGTCGGGTCAAGTAAATACCAAATAAGTTATGGACTTAGACACCTTATCCAACAGACACCCACTTGGATAAGTCTAATAACTGTATTTGCCTATATGACTTCAGGAACCAACCGGCAATCGTAGCTCTCGAAAACTCTTGTGAACTATGAAGCGCCATTTTAGATAAGTGATCATATAATCCTCTGCTCTCATGATATCAGCCGGACAAATACATGGAACAATGTCTTACTTATTGTCTAGCAGTTGTTTCTCGATTTTCCGATTTGTTTGACAAAGAACTTAACTGAACACATCCATTTAGTTCTGACCGGGCCCGGTACATGGGTCAACACAAAATCATCGAGGGGCCCAGATATCGCTTCTATTTCTAAAAGGAACAGATAAACTTCGACTCATATGCTTGTTCTACTACTTATTGAATTGCACACAAGGCACGTTTTATAACATCAAGTTACTGATGCGTTTACGTGCAATCAATGCACAACCAACTCATTGGTAACAACTCATATATGTAGGTTTGAAGACTTATATGATATTACCGTCTCACGATCACTCGAGATAAATTCCATGAAGTGATACAAGTGAGCGTGGGTTTATTCCAATACTCATAACTTATGAGCACTCATGAACGTTGTAGCAACCATTGCTATCTCTAAACACCTTTAGCCATCTACAAACCCAATTCATGACAATCTTGATTCATACCTACTTCCGACGTATGACCGATTGTGGAGGTTTGAATAAATTAATTATTCTGGAAGTCAAAACATGCAAAACTGAAACAATAGTAAATAATTGACAATGATAGTAACACTTTACTCATAAATAAATCACAAATTTTATTCATCATCAAACGTCGATTACATTTTACAAGTTTCAGAAAAGGCTATCTAATCTGTAAAACTAATATCGTCCCTCAGCCCGATGCGCCTCGCATGCTGCAAATGCTTCACCCTCGGCAGTCCCTTCGTAAGGGGATCCGCAGGGTTCTCATCTGACGATACCCTCTTTGCCACGAGGAGTCCCTCTTCTATCTTGTGTCTTATGAAGTGATATTTTCTGTCAATGTGTCGGGATCTGCCATGATCTCTTGGTTCATTGGCTAAGGCAACCGCACTATTGCTGTCATAGAAAATCTCCATAGGCTCCTTAATAGCTGGTACAACTCCAAGGTCTCCGATGAAGTTCCTCAGCCATCTCGCCTCCTTTTCCGCTTCACTCGCTGCTATGTACTCTGATTCACAAGTCGAATCAGCTACAGTCTTCTGTTTGGAACTCTTCCAAGTGATTGCCCCTTCATTTAAGGTAAAGACCCAGCCCGACTGAGAGCGGAAGTTATCCCTATCAGTCTGAAAGCTAGCATTACTATACCCTACTACTCTCAAGTCATCACTCCCACCAAGGGTAAGGATCCAATCCTTAGTCCTCCGCAGGTACTTGATAATATTCTTTACCGCAGTCCAATGAGGCTTGCCAGGGTTCCCCTGATATCTGCTGACCATGCTCAAAGCGAAGGCCACATCAGGATGAGTACAAGTCATAGCATACATGATCGAACCAACAGCGGAAGCATAAGGTAATCGACTCATCTCAGGTATCTCATCTTCCGTACTCGGGCTCTGAGCCTTGCTCAGTTTGGCATTGCTTTGGATCGGTAATTCTCCTTTCTTGGAACTTTGCATGTTAAACCTTTTCAACACCTTATCCAAGTAGATACTCTGACTAAGTCCAATTAGTCTTTTACTCCTTTCTCTTAATATCCTTATCCCTAGGATATAGGTTGCTTCTCCAAGGTCCTTCATAGCAAAGCACTTCCCAAGCCAGGACTTAACCTCCTGCAAGGTTGGGATGTCATTTCCTATGAGTAGTATGTCATCCACATACAGTACCAAAAAACTAACTATACTGCCACTAGCTCTGACATACACGCATGACTCATCTTCATTTCTTGAGAAACCAAACTCTTTGACCTTCTCATCGAAACAAAGATTCCAACTTCGAGATGCTTGTTTCAATCCATAAATGGATTTCTCAAGCTTGCACACTCTATTGGGGTACTCTGCACTGACAAAACCTTCTGGCTGATTCATGTAAACATCCTCAGCCAACTTTCCGTTAAGGAAAGCGGTTTTGACATCCATTTGCCATATTTCATAATCATGAAATGCAGCAATGGCTAGCATAACCCTAATAGACTTAATCTTTGCTACTGGTGAAAAGGATTCATCATAATCAATACCCTGAGTCTGAGTAAACCCCTTCGCAACCAGTCGAGCCTTATAAGTGTGCACCTTCCCATCCATGTCGGTCTTCTTCTTGAAGATCCATTTGCACCCGACTGTCTTACGGCCTGGTACGTTGTCAACCAAGTTCCAAACTTGATTGTCATACATGGACTGTATCTCACTGTCCATAGCCTCCTTCCATTTAGCAGACTCTGGGCCTGCCATGGCTTCCTTAACACTGTTAGGTTCATCCAGATTTACCAGTGTACTGTCACTCATAAATGTATCACCTTCAGTAGTAATATGAAATCCATAATAAAACTCAGGTGTGTTCCTAACCCTTGTGGAATGCCTCGGAAGTATAGATTCGTCAGCTGGATCAACAGGAATTTCCTCCTCAAGTTGATTGCTAGTGTATGAGGTTCCTTCACCAATTGAGTCTTGAATTTCTTCAAGGTCAATTTGCCTCCCACTGTCTCTTTGGCTTATAAATTCTCTCTCTCGAAAGACCCCTCTCCTAGCCACAAAGACCACATTCTCGTTGGGTCTGTAGAAGAGGTAACCAAAGGATTTTTGTGGATAGCCGATGAAAATACACCTTTCACTTCGAGGTTCGAGCTTGTCATGAGTCTCGCGCCTCACGAAAGCCTCGCCACCCCAAATCTTGATGTGGTCCAAATTGGGAACTTTCCCAGTCCACATTTCATGAGGTGTTTTGGCAACCTTCTTTGTAGGGACTAGACTAAGGATGTGGGCGGCAGTCTCTAAGGCATACCCCCAAAAAGAGATTGGTAGCGAAGCTCGACTCATCATAGAGGGAACCATGTCCAACAAAGTTCGATTGCGCCTCTCAGCTACACCATTCAGCTGTGGTGTCCTGGGAGGTGTCAATTGTGAGACAATCCCACACTCCATAAGATAGTCGAGGAACTCAGTAATAAGATACTCACCACCTCGATCGGATCGAAGCATCTTAATGTTCCTGCCCAATTGATTTTCTACTTCCTGTTTAAACTCTTTAAACCTTTCAAAAGTTTCTGACTTATGTTTGATTAAGTAGACATAACCATATCTACTAAAATCATCAATAAAAGTCACATAATAGCGATTAGCATCCCTTGTGGCGGTTTTGAATGGTCCACATACATCAGTATGTATAAGGTCCAACAAACCCTCACCCCTTGCACAAGTACCAGTGAAGGGTGATTTTGTCATTTTTCCAAGTAGACAAGACTCACAACTATCATCCGACTTGAGGTCGAACGACTCCAAGACTCCATCCTTTTGGAGCTGGCCTATGCCTTTCTTGCTTACATGTCCAAGACGACAATGCCACAAAGATGCTTTATCTAAGCTAGTAGAAGAATCAATACATAATACATTATTCCCTAAATTATCTACAACCGATACAGCTTCATACACACCATTACAAGGTAATGCTTTAAAATAAAGAATATTATTAAAGAAAGCATTAATACTACCAACTTCATTATCAAATGAAAAGGTAAAACCTTGTTTGTACAACGCATGAAAGGAAATAATATTCCTCGCCATTTCAGACGAGTCCACACATTTATTCAAATCTAACTTTAACCCACTATCTAGCAACAAAGTATAAACTCCAATCTTGGTAACAGGTGCAACCTTCTTGTTCCCCATGATTAAGTTTATCTTTCCGTGCTCCACATCCTCACTTCTTCTTAGGCCCTACAAGTCACAACAGATGTGAATACCACAACCTGTATCAAGAACCCAAGAATTAGAATATGGTGAGTTATTAGACAATATAGTGTAAATACATGCATGGGATGGTTTCACTCTCCTATCCTTGACATCTTGCAAGTACTTTGGGCAGTTTCGCTTCTAGTGCCCCTTATTTTGACAGTAGAAGCATTCAGCATCCTTAGGGATGGCAGAAGGAGTGATAGAACCACCTTTGGTTCCAGATGAGGAGCCTTCAAGGGACTTTCCCTTGGTACCCTTCGAAGGGTGCTTCCTCTTTTTCCCTTTGCCTTGCCCGATAGCCAAAACATGGGTAGTAGTAGGAGTAGGAGTAGCAACCGACTTACTCTTAAGACCACTTTCGGCAGTCTTTAGAAGTCCTTGAAGCTTACTGAGTGTGACTTCCTCCTTGTTCATGTGGTATGTCATACGAAATTGATCATAACACGATGGCAAGGAGTGCAAAATGATATCAATTGCCAACTCCTCAGGGAAGTTCACATTCGCTATCCTTCATACGGGTAGTGATCATGGAGGAGATTATTTCATACCGCTCTTGACGAGCACTCTGATGGTACCTTTCCATCAGATCGTGATGCATCTCAAAAGGGTAATAGTCCTCATAGGAATTTTGGAGTTCAGCTGTCATGGTGGCCATCATGATGCATGCCACCTTGGTGTCATCTCTTTCATGTGCCTGATACTCAGTGACCTCCTTAGGAGTAGCAGTGGACTCATCAAGCTCCTTTAGCTCCTTATCAAGGACATATTCCTTGTCCTCATAATGAGTAACCATCCTGATGTTCCGGATCCAATCCATGAAGTTGGAACCATCAAAGATGACCCTCCCATAAAGGTTCATGAGGGAGAAGGAGCCAATAGGGTTAGAGCCCGAAGCTTTGTTGTCGGAAGACATCTGAAAAGAAGAAAACAAGTTTAGATTAGATATATCGAATCCTTAATAATACACCCAAATGTAATATTAAGGCTAGGATCCAACACAATATATTATAACTTAGAAGAGGGATGCCGTAATCTAAGCTATAATATATTTGAAGGTAGGTGAATGACGATTCACCAATTTCCACCATGAAAACGAAATGAATTATTAGGTTTAATTGGTTTTGAAATTCCTAGATTCCTTTGAGATTCATTGAACTTTTCAATGACATGTTTCAATCTCGATTGTGCCCTTCAAGTTTTGTGACTGGGATGCCGAGGATCACAAAACAAGGTGTGAATAACCATGCAAATTCACTTGGTACCCTTAATATTATCACCTAATCAATGTGCCGGTTAAGCACACACGCTCCACCGATCTATGATAAACATTAAGTCACCCTTCGTGATCCTTACTAGTCCAACTTAGTGTGCTGGTTAACCACACACGCTCCACCAACGACTTGGTAAGGTACAAAGTGTGAATTTCATTGGTTAGCACCATATTCACATTTTCCTAAAGTAACTAAGATTGGGAATTTATAAAATGTTTACTTACTTTATACTATTCATCATACTTTTAATGAGAATTTATAAGTCCTTGTCCTACCCGTTCCGCTAACGACCCTCCACCAGTCAAGCAAGCGGTGGGTGAGAGTGGACACCCATTAAGTTGCCATTTTATAGGCAACAACCTTATACCCACCTTATAGACTGGCTTCGTGAATGAGGCGTACTAGCGGTAAGACGACTTACTCTTATACATATATATAATAATTAACCATTAATGTTATAAATAGTATAAGGGTTGAATTTTAACTTTTAAAACTCTAAGGGTTTGGAATTAAAGTATATTAAAGTGTGTGTAACTTTACAAATTCCAAAACTTGAGGACAAGTTTTGAAACTATTCAAAACTTTTCATTTCATAACTTATGAATTAAAGGTTCATAAAAATGAAGACTCTTCATTTCCATGTAACTTATGTGTTTTAAGTGTGTGTTTAAAAGAAGTGACCTTTGGATATCCATAACTTGAGGACAAATTATGGACTCCATTAAAACACATAAATGATCAAGAATTAATCCTAAACAATTCAGCAAATAATTCCTATCATCTTCTAAATTCATAAGAACATGAACATGATCATCAAAGTTTCAAGAATTATATGAACCCATACAAAGCATGAAATTTTGATATAAGCTATTGTAAATGGATTAGAACAACCACTACACCAACTAAAACAAGTTTTAAAACACCAAAACAGTTTAGGGTAATGTTTCTAGTCCATTTCCAGCAGCAAAAGTCGAAAATCTGCATTCTGAGGCTCCTACTCGCCGAGTGCATGAACCTACTCGCCGAGTAGGATGAGTTTACACATGAACTCGACGAGTCCCCCCATGGACTCGACGAGTTCATCAGGCAGACAGCCAAAAATTCGACTTTTTTCACTATTTTGCATCAAGTATCAAACAAACAAGCCTAGGCTCTGATACCACTGTTGGGTTTTGAGCATTCTAACACTTCCTAAGTGTACATGCAACCCTATTAAACCTTGGATCTATGTTTGTCTAAGATACATGCAAAATATTATTTTCTAAGGTTTATAACCTATCTAGCATGGCATGGGGTACTTTTAACCATAAAAGAACTAGATGAATTACATACCTTTTGTTGATTGTTGATTCCTTGGAGTTTGAGAGCCAAACACCAATAATGTGAACGCCTCAAATGGAAATCACAAATCACCACAAACTTGGAAAATGTATGAGTGAGTATTCTAACTCTTGATTTTGGCCACCACACTTACACACACATTAATGTCTTTTTCATGCAACATAAGCTTGTTTATATAGTGTACATGGTTAGGGTGAAACCCTAATAACCCATGTCTTTTCCTCTTCCAAGGATCCATGGGTAAAAGCTCCATGGATCATCCATGGACTTCCATATAAGCTTAGCCCATTCCAAATGAGTGTTAGCCCACACCATATAAATATAATAGCCCATGATTTAATTAGTCTTCCTTTTAATCACTAAATTAATTCATAATTAATTCAAGATTAAAACTAATTAAGTAACATGACTTTATATTAACATATTATAACTTGTAATATATTAATAAATCGTAAGTATACAACTCTCATAAAATTATCCATAACTAGTTCGGGTGAAGTGCAACCCAAATGGACCATGCCGGGTCGGGTCAAGTATATACCAAATAAGTTATGGACTTAGACACCTTATCCAACACTAAGGTCATTTCCCCCATGTGTTTATGGCTGTAAACTCATGGTACTTAGTGCCATTTGGTGATTGAAGGTCCTATAAGTCAAGAGTAAGCATGCTATGATCAAGCCCAAGCCTTAGGAAGCTTTAGGGGCACCATAACACTAACATATAGAGTTTACGGCCTAAGGACCACTTCCTTCGGTGATTACGGCCATAAACTCTTATGGGGAGTTGTTTTGATTGTTGTTTAAGGTCTTAAACACTTCTAGGAAGGATCAAGGTTGGCATCCAAGGCTTAGGAAGGGACTAAAGTCCATTTAACCACCTTGAACATCCTTGGCTGTAAACTCCTTTGTTCTTATGATTCTTGATGATTTTCAAGTGTTATCAAGTTCATATTAAGCACACAAGAAGCTAGGGAAAGTGTACTTACAAGATAGAAGCTCGATTGAGTGTTTAAGGCCCAAGAACGCTAGTGTGTGTTCTTGGTGTTCTTGGTGTTTTGAAGATCTAATTGAAAATCAACAATGAATGGATGAAATGATGTATAAACACTAGGTGATAGGTTATAACAACAAATCAATTCAAGTAAAACTTACGTTTTCGGAAGATCGGGTGAAGAACGGGATGCTACCTGAGAGAGAATGGTAAGTGTTCTTGAAGGTGGAAGTGAGAAATGAACCATTTGGGGAGTAAACTCATGCCTAAGGCATGAGTTCACGGCCATGATAGAGTTCACGGCCCAAACTCCTTTTGTTTGGCCGTGAACACCTAACTACGGTGTTGGTTAGTCAATTGCTATCCCGATATTCTAGAAATCACTTCCTTTTATCCGCTCGATACATGAATAATTAATATAAATACTCAAACGGACTTTAAACCGGCTAAAATTTAGCAGAAAAGTATTTAACTTTTAATTAAGGTGTTGGATTGTAGGGTTTGTACGAATGAAAATTTCGGGTTGTCACATCATCCCCCCGTTAGAGAGAATTTCGTCCCGAAATTAGAGTTTAAGCAAATAAGTAGTTACAAATAACTAAGTAAAAAGAAGAGGATATTTCAGTTTCATCTGATCCTCTCGCTCGCAAGTGAATTCAGGTCCTCGCTTGGCGTTCCAGCGAACCTTCACTATCGGGGTACGGCTTTGTTTCGTTTGCTTGACCTCCCGGTCCATGATCTCTACTGGTTCTTCCACGAAGTTGAGGCTCTCGTTGATCTCGATCTCGTCGAGTGGGATTACAAGAGTCTCGTCGGACAGACACTTTTTCAAGTTCGAGATATGGAAAGTAGAATATATGTTACTGAGTTCGCGTGGTAAGTTAAGTTTGTAAGCTATAGGGCCGATTCTTGCGAGAATCTCGAAAGGCCCTATGTATCTTGGATTGAGCTTCCCACGCTTTCCGAAGCGTATCAAGCCATTATCCTTCAAAGGGACAGGCGGAGTCATTGCCCTCTCGCAATGGTTCGAGAAGACCGAATCGGTTTTCGAAATATGCTCCTGTCCAGAAGGGAGCAAGGTCAAGTTTGTTGCTTGCACCTTTGAGTCAAAAGCCCTAACATGGTGGAATAGCCATGTCAAGTCACTATCCCTTATAGTGGCAAATTCTATGGGCTGGGAAGCTCTGAGAGAGGTAATGGTTGAAGAGTACTGCCCGAGGGGCGAAATCCAAAAACTGGAGGAAGAACTGTGGAGCCTAACCATGAAGGGCTCCAACATAGTCTCCTACACCGCCAGGTTCTGCGAACTGGTGGCCCTTTGTCCCAACATGGTTCACACAGAGGAAAAGAAGATCGAAAGGTACATATGGGGGCTGGTGCCTCCATACCAGGGCAATGTTTTGGCTTGAAACTCCACTACATTTGATAGTGCCAAGCGATTGGCACAGCGGCTCATAGACCATGGGGTTTGTACCCCGGCCGCAACAACGACCCTGTCCATCTCAGAACCCGCCAAAACCGCTGATTCCAAGGTCATGGCAGCTCATGCTGTGATAGCACCTGCCACTGCTGCTCCGGTAGAGGAGTACACTGGAAGATTGCCTAAGTGCAACAAATGCAACTTCCACCACGTCGATGCCTGCCGGGAAATGTAGTGTATGAACTGCAACAGGAAGGGGCACACGGCCCGTTTCTGTAAAGTTCCGGCGAGGCCAATCAACCAAGTCCCCGACACAGGAGTGGGCCAAGCTTGCGACGGTTGTGGCGAGGTAGGCCACTACAAAAGAAACTGCCCGAAGGCAGGGAATGCCGGTGGAGTGGCAAGAGTTCTGGCCATAGGCCACGAGGAAGGGGTTGCCGACCCCACAGTGGTCACTGGTACGTTTCTCCTCGATAACTCTTATACATGCACTCTGTTTGATAGTGGAGCGGAGAGGAGTTTCGTGAACCAAAACTTTGCTCATTTACTTAAGCAAAAATCACGAGCACTTAAAGAACCGTTCACTGTAGAAATGGCTAATGGAAAGACAGAGAGCACTAGCAGTATATACATAGGATGTACCCTAACTTTAGATAGCCATTCATTTTCGATCGATCTCATGCCGGTCTCAATTAAAAGTTTCGACGTCATTATCGGCATGGATTGGTTGAGTCTTCGTCGTGCCGACATCATGTGTTACGAAAAGGCTGTACGCCTTAATCTCCGTCTGGCGAAACCCTATTAGTTTATGCCGACAAACCCGACATGAACCTTCGTATCATCTCGAGCATTTAAGCTCAGAAATTCTTGCGAAAGGAATGTCGCGCATTCCTTGCTCATGTGGTCGACGTGAGCCAAGAAACGAAAGAAATTCAGAACATTCCAGTGGTACGCGACTTTCCTGACCTCTTTCTGGAAGAACTCCCAGGATTACCTCCGCAACGTCAAGCCGAGTTCGGAATCGACTTAGTTTCAGGGGCTACCCTTGTAGCCAAATCGCCCTATCGTCTAGCACCTGCAGAGATGCAAGAACTATCCTGTCAACTAAACGAATTGCTCTGCAAGGGCTTTATAAGACCAAGCTTCTCACCCTGGGGAGCTCCAGTCTTGTTCGTCAAGAAGAAAGACAGATCGTTTCGTATGTGCATCGACTACAGGGAGCTCAACAAACTGACCGTCAAAAATCATTATCCTTTGCCTCGTATCGACGATTTATTTGACCAACTTCAAGGGGCGAACTTCTTTTCAAAAATCGACTTAAGATCCGGATATCACCAACTACGAGTGCTAGGGGAGGATGTTCCGAAGACAGCCTTCCGAACTCGTTATGGGCACTACGAATTCGTAGTGATGCCGTTCGGAGTAACAAATGCACCTGCTGTATTCATGGACTTAATGAATAGGGTGTGTCGTCCTTACTTGGATCAGTTCGTCATCGTCTTCATCGAGGACATACTTATCTACTCTTGTAGTAAGGAGGAACATAGTCAACATCTATGACAGGTCTTAGAAACACTTCGTTCGGAGAAGCTCTATGCGAAGTTCTCGAAATGCGAATTTTGGATCCGACGAGTCGAATTGTTAGGGCACGTGGTTAGCGAAGAGGGAATACACGTGGACCCTTCCAAAGTTAAAGCCATTGAGAGCTGGTCAGCACCGAATACGCCTACACAAATTCGTCAATTTCTAGGTCTCGCTGGCTACTATTGCAGGTTCATACAGAACTTCTCCCGCATTGCGAAACCTCTTACAACACTGACCCAGAAGGGCATGGCCTTTGACTTGGAAGAGAAGCAGGAGAGAGCGTTCCAAACGCTCAAGCGAGCCTTGTGCACCGCACCAATACTATCCCTCCCCAAAGGGATAGAAGACTTTGTTGTCTATTCCGATGCGTCAAATCAAGGACTCGGATGTGTTCTGATGCAGCGAGGTAAGGTCATCGCCTACGCCTCGAGACAGCTGAAGAGACATGAGGTCAACTACACCACACATGATCTTGAGCTAGGAGCAGTTGTGTTTGCTCTGAAGATCTGGAGACACTACCTGTACGACACAAAAAGCACTATCTTTACAGACCACAAAAGCCTACAACATATATTCGACCAGAAGGAGCTCAACATAAGACAACGACGGTGGGTCGAGCTACTCAGTGATTACGAATGCGAATATCGTTATCATCCGGGTAAAGCGATTGTAGTAGTTGACGCCCTAAGTCGGAAAGAATATTCTGGTCATAGAGTCAAATCATTGACTATGACTATCCATTCTCACTTGTCCACACAAATTAGGGAGGCTCAGCTCGACGCTTTGAAACCTGAAAATGTGGCGGGTGAATCCCTGAGAGGGATGGATAAGAACTTGGAGGTTAAGGGTGGCAGAGATTATTTTCTCATGGATCGGATCTGGACCCCGAAACGCGGTGGTTTCAGAGACTTGGTCATGAACGAGGCGCACAACACTCGTTATTTCGTCCACCCTGGTTCAGATAAGATGTATCTGGATCTTAAAAGGTTATACTGGTGGCCTAACATGAAGGCAGAGATTGCTACCTTCGTGAGTAAATGCCTTACTTGCGCCAAGGTCAAGGTCGAATACCAGAAACCCTCCGGTTTTCTACAACAACCAGAGATACCGGAATGGAAGTGGGAGCGGATCACTATGGATTTCATAACCAAGTTGCCCAAGATAACGGGTGGACTTGATACCATATGGGTCATCGTCGATAGATTGACCAAGTCCGCACACTTCCTGCCTATCAAGGATTCAGACAAGATGGAGAAGCTTACAAGAACTTACATTAGGGAGATTGTACGACTGCACAGTGTTCCCATATCCATTATCTCGGACAGAGATAGTAGGTTCACTTCGAGGTTCTGGCAGTCGCTACAAAGTTCCTTAGGAACTAGGCTGGACATGAGAACAGCCTACCATTCAATTCAATAGAAGTCAGAACTGTTTCTGCTAATTTTCAAGCTTTTTGGAATAAGTTTGAGTGTTTTAAAGCCCTAGGGTTTATTGTGCAACAATAAAGTCCCAAAACTCCAAGATTTTGGAGTTTACGGCCTAAACAAGGGTGTTTACGGCCGTAAACCCTAAAAGGGGGTATAAATATGACACTTAGTCATTATTTACCACTTTTCACATTTTCAAGATCCAAAACCCATTTCTCTCTCAAGTATCATCCGACTTTTCTTCAAGATCTTCAACTTTGTAAGTGTTTCTATCCCAAAAAAGTTGATATCTTACTTAATCTAGTGATCTTACATGATTCCATCCGTGAAATCATTCCAAAAGTGTAGATCTTCAAGTTTCACCAAGAGCACCAAGAACACATACTAGTGTTCTTGGACGTTTAGCACCTTTTCAAGCTTCTACCTAGTAAGTACTTCTATCCTACTGTATTATAAGACTTGTTACACTTCTAATCATCAAGAAAACACCCAAGAATCAAAGGATCAAAGGTGTTTACGGTCCAAGAAGACCTTGGACCGTAAACACTAACAAAGGGGCCAAAGTGGCCCTAGTCCCTTACCAAGCCTTGGAAACTTGTCTAGACCCCTTCCTTGATGTGCTAGGAACTAAAAACAAGAAATAGACCATAAATCATTTGGGTTTACAGCCGTAAACCCAAAGAGAAGTGGTCCAAGGACCGTAAACTTCATAAAGGAGTGAAATGGTGCCCTAATCACTTCCTAAGGCTTAAACATGAAGTAGGAATGCTTCTTATGACCTTTAAGGCTTCAAAACACAAAATGGTCAAAGTACCATGAGTTTACGGCCGTAAACTCATGGGTTTACGACCGTAAACTCAAGGGGTGATGGTCACAAAACCGTAAACTCCAAAGGAGTTTACCCTTGAACCCTAAACTCAATTACAAGGTCCTACCACCCTTAGATGCAATCCTTAGCACTTATAAGCACTTAAATCAAGTGTTTTACATGTCGTAGGATGTCTTAACTTGGTTAATTAGTTGTTTAATGACTAATTGGATACATATTTGTGTAATTATATGTTAACTAGGATCCTTGTGTGTGTTCAAGTCTTCATTTGACACTTAGCATCCTATACATTTCGTTCATCCAAACCACTCACTACAGGTGAATTCATACCCCTTAATTAACCTTTTAAATGTTTTAAATGCTTTTATGGGGGGATACAAGTTGAACAATTATAGTTATTATATCAATCACATGTGATTAATAACTACCAAACAAGTGGAATTCTTACTTTTCAAACTGTGTTACCAAACTGTTTTACTTCAAACTGTTTTACAAACTCTTTTTCATACCAAATGCTTTTGTCAAACTCTTTTACACGTCAAATACTCTTACTTAAACTCTTTTAAACTTATATTCTATTAAAAGTGTATCTATATAGATATAGTTATATAAGTAGGATTGAAAGGACTTAGGACTGATAGCTCACCTTACTTCCTGTTCCTTGTTTGGTTGTGGACTTAGGGTATCAAGGTTATTTGTCCGAAGGTCGTTTGAATCCTAGTTATATATTATGTATATGTATATAGATATAAAAGGTTATTTCTTTCTAGTTCAATACCTTTGGGTAGCAAGGGTATACAAACATGTTCATACATACAAACAACATTACTAGTAAACTATAATAGGTATAGTTTAGGAAGTTACAAATCTATTACTAGACCAATGAAACATACAATGAGTCAGTTCATACATGTGTCATAACTTATAGTGATGAGAAACAAACATAACTTATAGTGATGAGAAACAAACATAACTTATAGTGATGAGAAACAAACATAACTTATAGTGATGAGAAACAAACATAACTTATAGTGAAGAGAAACAAACATAATACATAGTGAAGAGAAACAAACAATACCATACAGTGAGAACATACATACAGGCTAGACAGAGGAAGAACACACAATACAGCTAGCACATACATTACATATACATTATTACAGTTATGTGAGCCACGTAACGGGGCATGGCACCACCTGCCATGACCGTTTTGTATCCATAATCTCCTTAATTGGGGAGCGTATGAGTTTGTGTATAGATCTATACTGGATGGACTATCCTACACCTTGCTGCTCGCTACAGTGCGACTTGCAAGTCTACGGGTGCCAAACGTCATTTCTTACGACGTCTTACATCATCGTTTTACTAGAGTCGGTAGCAGGATACAGGCCGATCACATGGCACCTTAAATAATAATTGATTTAAGGTAGTTAGTACAACAGTAGTTACTTAATTCAACACTACAGTACTATTTCATTTTCCCATTACATTCACTTTGTTAACATTCACATAATGAACAGTAACGTAAAAACAATATATTTGGTTAATGATAGTAAGATGTGGGAAAATACATACTCTTACAAGAGACACACACACATACACTAGATGCCTTGGTAGAATGCTACTTTTAGTAGGAAACATAGGGTTTTCTAGGAGAATTCAAACTTTTACAAACTTATACAAACATCTTACAAACATCTTACAAACATCTTACAAATGCTTTCATACAAATACAGACACTAATATACTTATGATCTCACCAGCTTTAAAGCTGATAAACTCTTTCAAAATAACTTGTATTCTCAGGTCACCAGTAGAGAGGTACCGGTGCCAGGTTTTGAGAAGATGGAGCTCATTCAAGACTCATCTTTTATTTTGATACATATTTTTGGTGTCTATTTAACTTGACAGAACACACTTGTATGAAATTATATCATTAATGCAATGGATGATGTTGTTGCTTGTTACTACTTTGCATTGTTGTGATACAGTACAAGACGTCCTCCACCCCCGAATGTTTCCGCCGTTCCGGTTTTGGGGTGTGACAGCGTGTGTGGTTAACCGACACACTAACATGGACTAGTAAGGGTGGCAAAGGGTAGCTTGGTGTATGTCATGTGTGTGGTTAACCGACACATCAATTCGGTGATAAATGACATCAAGTGTACCAAGTTAATTTCCATGGTTATTCACACCTTGTTTGTTCCTCGGTATCTCAGTCACAAACTTGAAGGGCATAATCGAGATTTAAACATGCCATTGAAAAGTTAAATGAATCTCAAAGGAATCTAGGAATTTCAATCCAATTAAAACTTAATAATCTATTTCGTTTTTCATGGTGGAAATTGGTAAATCGTCATTTACCTACCTTCAAATATTGGATTACGGCTTCCCTCTTCCATATTGTAAAATATTGCGTTGGATCCTAGCCTTAATATTTCATTTGGGTGTTATATTAATGACTCTTATCTAATTCTAAACTTTGTCTTTCTTTCTTTTCAGATGTATTCCAACACTGCTTCTGGCTCAAACCCTACTGGCTCCTTCTCTCTCATGAACCTTTGTGGGAGAGTCATCTTTGATGGCACTAATTTCAATGATTGGATTAGGAACATCAGGATGATCACTCGCTATGAGGACAAGGAATATGTCCTAGACAAGGAGCTTAAGGAAAGCGATGAGTCTTCTCCTACTCCTCAGGAGATTGCTGAGTTTAGGACACATGAGAAGGATGCCACCAAGGTAGCTTGTATCATGCTTGCCAATATGTCAGCTGAACTCCAAAAGTCCTATGAGGACTTCTACCATTTTGAGATGCACCAAGACCTGATCGAAAGATACCATCAGAGTTCTTGTCAAGAGAGGTATGAAATCATCTGCTCCATGATTACAACAAATATGAAGGATGGTGAACCCATCACGGCCCATTTGCAGAAAATGCAAAGGTTTATGGACCGTTTGCTCAAATTGAATGTTAACTTTGATGAAGAGTTGGCCATAGATATCAGTCTACATTCTCTACCTCCTTGTTATGATCAGTTTCGTATGACTAATCATATGAAAAAGGAGGAGGACACTCTAAGAAAACTTCAAGGCCTTTTGAGGACTGCTGAAAGTGGTCTCAAAGGAAAATCTGTTGTAAATACTCCTACAACTACTGCACCTGTTCTGACAATTGGACAAGGGAAAGGGAAAAAGAGGAAGGCTCCCTCCAAGAGCCGCAAAGGAACGTCTCTTGATTTATCCTCTTCAAGTGGGACCAAGGCCGGTTCTACTACTCCATCTTCCATTCCTAAGGAAGTAGAGTGTTTCTATTGTCACGGTAAAAGGCACTGGAAGCGAAGCTACCCCAAACACTTGCAGGATGTAAAGGATGGGAAGGTTAAACCCACCCATGTAGGTATTTATACTATTCTATATAATAACTCATCACATTCTTGTTCTTGGGTCCTTGATACATGTTGTGGAATTCACATTTGTTCTGATTTGTAGGGACTAAAAAGAAGTAAGCATGTGGAGCACGAGAATATGAACTTGATCATGGGGAATAGGAAGGTTTCACCTATCACCAATATTGGAGTTTATTCTTTATTGCTGAGTAGTGGGTTAGAGTTAGATTTAAATAATTATTGCTACTCATCTGAAATGGCAAGAAATGTTATTTCCTTTCATGGTTTGTACAAACAAGGTTTTAGTTTTTCATTTGATAATGAAAGTGGTGATATTAATGCTTATTATAATAGTGTTTTTTATTTTAAAGCATTACCTTGTAATGGTGTATATGAAACTGTGATGGTTGTAAGTTAGGAAATAATGTGTTGCATATTGATGGTTGTAAGTTAGGAAACATGTCAGCAAGAAGCACATAGGACAACTCCAAAAGGCTGTGGGAGGCAAATTGAGAATCTTGAGAATCTTGCTTACTTGGAAAGATGACCAAGTCACCCTTCACTGGTACTTGTGAAAGGGGTGAAGGTTTGTTGGATCTCATACACACCGATGTGTGTGGGCCCTTCAGAACCGCCATAAGGGATGCTAACCGCTTCAATATGACTTTTACTGATGATTACAATAGATATGGCTATGTCTACTTAATCAAGCATAAGTCAGAAACCTTTGAGAAATTCAAAGATTTTAAGGAAGAAGTGGAGAATCAGCTGATCAGGAAGATAAAGATTCTCCGATGCAATCGGGGTGGTGAGTATCTTAGTATCGAGTTCCTAGACTATCTTAAGGAATGTGGGCTTGTTTCACTATTGATGCCACCTAGGACACCACAGCTTAATGGTGTGGATGAGAGGCGCAATCGAACCTTGTGGGACATGGTTCGTTCCATGATGAGTCGAGCTTCGTCACCTATCTCAATCTGGGGGTATGCCTTAGAGACTGCTGCCCATATCCTTAATCGAGTCCCAACTAAGAAGGTTGCCAAAACACCTCATGAGATGTGGACAGGGAAGGTTCCCTCGTTAGCACACATCTAGGTTTGGGGTTGCGAGGCTTTCGGAAGGTGTGAGACTCACGAAAAGCTCGAACCTCGAAGTGAGCGGTGTAAACGGCTACCCACGGAAATCCTTTGTTTATCTCTTCTACAGACCGATTGACAATGTTGTCTTTGTTTCGAGGAGAGGAGTCTTTTGCGAGAGAGAACTTATAGGCCAAGGAGACAGTGGGAGGCAAATTGATCTTAAGTAGCTTCAAGAGTCAAGCGGTGAAGGAACCTCAAACACTAGCGATCAACCTGAGGAGGAAACTCCTGTCGATCCAATTGACGAGTCCTTACCTCTGAGGCGTTACAGTAGTGTTAGAAATACACCTGAGTTTTATGGTTTCCATATTACTCCTGAAGGTGATACATTTATCAGTGATAGCACGCTGGAAAATTTGGATGAACCTAACCACTACAAGGAAGCCATGGCAGGCCCCGAGTCTGCTAAATGGAAAGAGGCTATGGACACCGAGATTCAGTCCATGTATGACAATAAGGTTGGAACATGGTTGACAATGTACCGGGACATAAGACAGTCAGGTGAAAATGGATCTTCAAGAAGAAGACCAACATGGATGGGAAAGTACACACTTATAAGGCGCGACTAGTTGCGAAGGGCTTTACTCGAACTCCGGGAGTTGACTATGATGAGACCTTCTCACCAGTGGCGAAAATTAACTCTATTAGGGTTAAGCTAGCCATAGCTGCATTTCATGACTATCAAATATGGCAAATGGATGTCATAACCGCTTTCCTTAATGGAAAGTTGGCTGAGGATGTTTACATGAGTCAGCCAGAGGTTTTGTCAATGCAAAGTACCCTAATAGAGTGTGTAAGCTTAAGAAATCCATTTATGGATTGAAACAAGCATCTCGCAGATGGAATCTTTGTTTTGATGAGAAAGTCAAAGAGTTTGGCTTTTCGAGAAGCAAGGATGAGTCCTGTGTATATGTCAAGGCTAGTGGGAGTACAGTTAGCTTTCTGGTGTAGTATGTGGATGACATACTACTCATAGGAAATGACATTCCAACCTTGCAGGAAGTTAAGTCCTGGCTTGGGAAGTGTTTCGCTATGAAGGACCTTGGAGAAGCTTCTTACGTCCTTGGGATAAGGATATTGAGAGACAGGAGTAAGAGAATAAGTGGACTTAGTCAAAGTACCTAATTGGAAAAGTTGTTGAAAAGATTCAGCATGATGGATTCCAAGAAAGGCCACTTACCGATCCAGAGCAATGCCAAACTGAGTAAAACTCAGAATCCGAGTACAGAGGTTGAGATAGATGAGATGAGTCGAATACCATATGCTTCCGCAGTTGGCTCGATCATGTATGCTATGACTTGTACTCGCCATGATGTGGCCTTTGCTTTGAGCATGGTCAACAGATATCAAGGGAATCCTGGTAAGGCTCACTGGACTGCGGTAAAGAACATGCTCAAGTACCTGCGGAGGACTAAGGACTGGGTCCTTACCCTCGGTGGGAGTGATGACTTGAGAGTGGTGGGGTATAGTGACGCCAGCTTTCAGACCGACAGAGATAATTTCCGCTCTCAGCCGGGCTGGGTATTTACCCTTAATGTAGGAGCAATCACTTGGAAAAGTTCCAAGGAGGAGATTGTAGGTGATTCAACGTGCGAATCAAAGTACATAGCAGCAAGCGAGGCAGCGAAGGAGGCAATATGGCTGAAGAAATTCATCGGAGACCTTGGAGTTGTACCAGCTATAAAGGAGCCTATGGAGATTTTCTGTGACAGCGAGAGTGCGGTTGCCTTAGCCAAGGAAGCAAGGGATTATGGCAGATCCATGCACATCGACAGAAAATATCACTTCATAAGACATCGGATAGAAGAAGGACTCCTCGTAGCAAAGAGGGTATCGTCAGAGGAGAACACCGCAGATCCCCTCACGAAGGGACTGAGTAAGGTTAAGCACTTACAGCATGCGAGGCACATCGTGTTGAAAGTCGATATTAGTTTTAATGATTAGATAGTTTTGAAACTTTTAATAGTTGAAATGTAATTGACATTTGATGATTAAATAAAAGGTGTTTTTTATATATATAAGTAATGTTACTATCTTGTGTCAATCATTTACTATTGTTTCACTTTGCATGTTTTGACTTCCAGAATAATTATATTATTCAAACTGTCCACAGTCGATCATACTTTGGAAGTACGTATTGAGGCAGGACTGTCTTGACTTTGGCTTGTAGATTGTCTGAAGTGTATTAGACATAGCAAAGTTTGCTACAACATTCATGAGTGCTCATAAGGTCTGAGTATTGGATAAAACCCACACTCGTATCACTTCATGGAATTTATCTCGAGTGATCGTGAGACGTTAATATCATATAAGTCTTCAAACCAAGATATACGAGTTGTTGACTATGAGTTGGTTGTACATTGATAGTGCGAAAACGCATTAGTAACATGATGTTATAAAATGCACTATTGTGTATGATTCAACAAGTAGTTAGCATAAGCATATAATGTTGAAGTTTATCTGTTCCTTTTAGTCCTTGGAGGATTAAAAGCGATATCTTGGGCCCCTCGATGATTTTGTTTTGACTTATGTGTCGGGCCCGTTCAGAACTCAATTGATGTGATTGATTAAGTTCTATGCCAAACAAATCGGAAATCTGCAAACAAATGATGGACAATAAGAATGACTATGTTCCATGTATTTGTCCGGCTGATATCTTGAGAACAGAGGATTATATGATCACTTATCTAAAATGGCGCATCATTGTTCGACAGAGGATTTTAAGTGCTACGATTGCTAGTCGGTGTTTTAGGATATACTTGAAACTATAATTATTAGACTTATCCAAGTGGGAGACTCTTGGATAAGGTGTCTAAGTCCATAACTATAATTAGTACGTACTTGACCCGAGAGTAGCATGGTCCATTTGGGTTGCATGGCACCAGAATAATCTGAAGGATGGACTTTTGAGAAGGCTATTCATGATTTATTAAAATATTATAAGCTCTACTATATTAATATGAAATCATATTATTTAATTAATATTGATCAAGAATCAATTTGAAATTGATTTTGTGATCAAAAAGAGACTAATTAAATCTATGGGGATTGATTGTGTAAATCAATAATTCTTATAACGTGTGCCAATGATCCATAGTTCTTTAAGTTGGGCTAAACCAATGTCATAACCCATGGATGGTTCATGGAGGTTTAAACCCATGGAGCATAAGGAATATGGAAGGTCGTGCACATTAGGGTTTACATGGTGTAACCCTAGTTTTTCCACATTATATAAGAAGACCCTTGGTTAGTGAAATAGACTAATAGTAATCTTTGGAAGAGCTATAGCCGAATTTTGTGCAAGAACATTCTTTCTCAAGTCCTCCATTGATGGTGGTGTTGTGTGAAGCATTTGAGGCATCACATTTGGGGTGCTAGGCTCTTAAAGGTCTAAGGAATCAAGCTACAAGAAAAGGTATGTCATCTAAGTTGTTTTTTTTATACAAGTACCCATGTTTTGCATGCTAGTGAGGCTAATGCTTTGGAAAATCAAATTGCATGTACAATTAGAGAAAACATTGATCTAAAGCATTTAGGGTTGTATGTGCACCTTAAGGTTGTTAGGATGCTCAAAACCCATCAGAAGCCTCGTTCCATACCAAAGGGAGGGCGATGGCCCTGTTCTTGGCCCCATCTCTTCAAGTCTACCGCCCATCGAGGCGTCGGGCCCTGAAAGTTCCTTCTGAGAGCGGGGACAGGAGTTGGATTGTAGACCTCTGGTTCCGAGTCAGTGTCTTCCTGGTCCTCCTCCTCGTCTTCTTCCTCTTCTGAATCATCTTCGGGGTATTCCTCCATCATTTCCTCTGGATCCCCTTCGAAATCCTCTACGATCCAACCAACATTCCCTTGGTTAGGAAAATAGGGTTCTCCGGGGTATATGAAATCCTGCCATTGCGTCTGTGCGAGAATAGGGATATGAGAAATATATAAAATTATGGCCTTTACCGGGTCCTCCTATAATTACTTAGTGTATACACGCTGTATATAAACAAGATCGAATAGACCGTCAGATAAGTAGCTCCACTCTAAGCCCACAAGCAAACAAGGAACATGATTTAAAGCGGAGTCACAAATGCTATGCCTACAAAATCTTAATTATATATAACCTTAATGTATACACTTCGTAATTATAGATTGACCGGTAAGGGTCCTTAGTTTTTATGTGAATGATTTGATTTATTCTTGAGAAGGTTCCTTACGACTACTAGTTTTAATAAATATCGAGGCCTAAACGTTGTTGTTATGGTTCTTATAGTATCATAAAATACTCCTATACTATTTTAAACTTTTATGTTAAAGGTCTTTTGTATGGCTTGTTGGTAAGTTTTAGACTCGTTATTCACTACGACCATTCCTTGGCATATGTTGGTCACATCCCGGATAAATATAGTTGATCAGACTATATTCATCCCCGATATGATTATATACCCTGAGGCCTACTCATAGTGTTCAACTTATCTCAATACTTTTTGTTTTGTTACTGTTACGTTACTGAACTAGTTAGTATGATTGTACTTATATTTTTATAAAAAATATCATAATATTTTAAAGTATACTTGTACGAAAATGTTACGTCAGAGAGTTCTTAGTCCCATTGTATTTATAGTTTGTATATCTTTACGTGGTTTGATATACTTAGTTCAATATAAACAATGCTCTGATACCAATCTTTTACACCCCCAAACCAAAACGGCGGAAACGTTCGGGGGCACATGCCGTCATGTACAATATCATAACAGTTGAGTAATAGTAAAGAAAGCAAAGACAACCATCATAAATATAATTTAAAAGGTTACATTGTTGCATGAGTTACATGTTTCCAAATAAATTACAATATGATGACAAAATGAGTTTTGAACTGACACCTTAGCGTCCCGTCCTCAAAAGCTAGTGGTTACCTAAGAATACAAGTTGTTTTGAAAAAGTGTCAACAATTAAATTGGTGAGTTCATAAGCATTTTGTATGAAAAAGGTACGTTCTTTGTTCCTTGCAAATGTTAGTGTATTCTTCCAGAAAATCCAATATTTTCTATAAAATGAATTGTACTCTTAAAATGTTCCAAGACCGATATGTATAAGTTTTCTATACTTAAAGTTTGTAATATGTAGTTTTAATTTGCATAAAACCTTTTAAATGTACGTTAGCCCCGTAAACCAAAATGTTTTGCTAATACCCCATGTGAGTTATTATAACCATACTAGCGACTGGCTGGCCTGTGACGACGTTCTTCAGGCGTCGGAATATTATGACATTTATCACCCCAGACCTGCTGGTCTAACTGTAGCTAACAGTTTAAGTGTGGGATTGTCAGTCCCATATAGATCTATACACAAGTATCACGCTCTCCCTACAAGAGATTCTAGTTTATAATACATGACTAAAGTTATGTACCTTAAGAGTGCGGTGAAGCCAAATGTCTCACAAAATTTGTATCAACAGGTTTACGTATGAAAAATCCCTTTTTCTTGTAAATGTATGTATTACCCTTTCATAGTGTTTATATTACGTAAAAATCATAATATTTTTATATAATTATTTCTTCGTACCAAAAGGGTAAAATAGCGTGAATGTTCCACAAACTATACCTATTCTAGTTTGTAAATGCATGTTCCGTCGGAATGAAAACCTTTGTGTTTTAACAACTTTGCATGTAAAAGTTTATAATTTTGGTAGTAACGTAATTTTACGTATTTAACATTTTCACGTAAAATGTTTATAAAATATAACAAAACGTAAGAAACAATTTGTATATTTACGCAAGTATTCTTGTGTTTTACTTGTACTCCCCCCCCCCCCTTAAAACATAGAAAAACTTTGGAAAATGTGGCGGTATGAACTTACCTTAACTGTGATCGCGGTTTGATAATGAGGTAAAACGGTGATCTTGGAGTTAGAATACGGGAAGCTAGTCGTATCCTAATAGTTTTAAACACATAATTATGTGTGAATTAGATGAAGCGAGAAGTTTATATGTTGCATAAACGCTAGCTTTATGAAGAAGACTTACCAAAATCCTAAGAATTTATCTTCGAAATTGGCTTTCTGGATGTGTTTGAGTTTTAGTTTTGAGAGGGAAATATGACTTGATGTTTGAGAGGATTTGTGGTGAAAGTTTGTTTAATCTGAGAAGTGTTGCGAAGAGTCCCAAATCGTGATTTATGTAGGGAGGAAAGGAGTGGGTGAAGTGATGTTTACCTTGGTAAGTGTAATTTATGACCTTGGGAAGCTAAACTACCAAATCAAGTTGCACCATTTGGCCACCTTTTGGTGATTTCGACCCTAATAAAGGTGATTTCGGTCTAGCTTGACCGAAATCCTCTTGCACACTCACAAATGATGTTGATTTCAGTCATGGCTTTATCCAAGAAAGGGATTTCGGTCCAAGTTGAAGGGATTTCGGCCTTAATGGGCCTTAAGTAGGTGTTTTCGGTCATATGATTACTTCTTGAGGGTGATTTCGGTTTTAGGCATAAGGTGGTGGTCCTACATGACCGAAATCTCATTTATTTTGATTCCAAAAACTGCCACCATCCCTGTTGCCCCTGTACCAACCAAGCTATACGTAGGGACCGTAACCAAGTGCACCAAGTGCAGTTTCCATCACAACGGCCCCTGCCGGGAAATGCATTGCACTAACTGTGACCGGAAAGGCCATACCGCCCGGTTTTGCAGAGCGCCACCCAAACCTAACACCCAAGTCCCTGGCGCAGGAGTAAGTCGGGCCTGCTATGGTTGCGGCGAGACAGGGCACTTCAAAAGAAACTGTCCGAAGGCTGGGAATGCGGGAGGAGCCGGAAGACTACTTGCTATGGGCCACAATGAAGCCGTGGCAGACCCCACAGTAGTCACGGGTACGTTTCTTCTCGATAACTCATATGCTTGTATCCTATTTGATAGTGGAGCAGAGCGGAGCTTCGTAAACCAAAAATTTAAACACTTACTTAATCAAGCACCGTAAGCACTAAAAGAAACCTTCATCGTAGAAATGGCTAACGGAAAAACAGAGAATTCTAACGAGATTTACATAGGTTGTTCCCTCACACTAGATAGTCATTGATTTCGAATCGACCTCATACCTGTGGCTATCAAAAGTTTCGACGTCATTATTGTTGGATTAATGTCTAAGTCCATAACTATAATTGGTAAGACTTGACCCGATCCGGCATGGTCCATTTGGGTTGCATTGCATCGGGATATTTGGATTGACAAGATGAGGAAAAAAAGGATACTAGCGATCTATATTAATATATTATAAGTTCTAATATATTAATATACAATCATATTATTTAATTAGTATTGATCAAGAATTAATTTGTAATTAATTAAGTGATCAAATGGAACTAATTAAATATGGACTCTAAGATATATGTGTGTGATGGGCCAAGTTCATTTAGGTTGGGCTAAGCTTTCATGGATAGTTCATGGAGTGTTTAACCCATGGATCATATGAAATGAAAGGTCATGGGTATTAGGGTTTAACCCTAATCTACACACTATATAAAGATGTCCTTGGTTGGTTAAATATGCACTAGTGGGTGTACACAAAAGGGCAAGGCCGATTTCACTAGTGATAACCAAAGTATCCTTATTCTCAAGGTTATTCCAAGTGTTCATGGTGTTGTGTGAACCATTTGAGGTGTCACACTTGGGCCACTAGGCACTCAAGCTTCATGAAGACAAGTTACATCAAAAAGGTATGTATTCTATCTATTTTATTACCCAAGTATCAAAGATTGTATGCTAGATAGGGTAATACCTTGGACTAATCATATTTGCATGTATAATAGAGAAAACATAGATCCAAGGTATTTAGGGTTGCATGTACACTTAGGAGTGTTAGAATGCTCAAAACCCAACACTGGTATCAGAGCCTAGGCTTGTTTTCTTGTTATACTTGCAAAATCTGCTTAAAAATCGAAGTTTTTGATGTCTGAATAGCAGACTCGCCGAGTCCATAAAGGGACTCGACGAGTCCATGCCTTAAAAGTGTTCAAAACAATCCAACTCGACGAGTTGGACCCCCTGACAGCATATCTTTGAGTTTTTTGGCTAGAAATGGACTAGGAACATTACCATAAGCTGTTTTTGAACCTATAAACCTGTTTTTGATGTGGTAATGTTCAAGCTAATCCAATTTCAAAGATAATTGTCAATAGATTCATGTTCTGTATTAGTTTAAAAGTTATGCCAATTACATGAAAAAGTTTGATCCTTGTTCATATGAGTTGCTTAGATTAATAGAAGAGTTAATTGATTATGTGTTTTCAATCCATTTTAATCTAAGAGTTGATTCTAAAATGTTTTTGTGTAACTTGTCCTCAAGTTACATGAAAGGTCACATTTAAGTTTCTTAAAACTCATAAAAGGTGGCAAAGGTTACAAAATGGAGAGTCTTGTCCTCATTAAATGGTTTTATGACTCCATAACTTGTCCTCAAGTTATGGAGGTTCAAGAGTCACTTCATTAAATAATAAAGATGTGTAACCTTAATTAGTTCCATAAGTTACAAAAGAAGAAGAGTTACATTCTTTAATAGTTTAAAGTCTTCCATAACTTGTCCTTAAGTTATGGAACTTGAAGAGTTTTCTTATTTAAAACTACTTTAAACTCATAAGTTATGGAATTAATTAGTTTTGAATAGTTTGAAAACTTGCCCTCAAGTTTTGGAATTTGTAAAGTTTCCCTCAAGAATACTTTAATTCCAAGTTAAGCCCTTAGAGTTTTAAAAGTTAAAATTCAACCCTTATACTTTATAATATTATAAGTTAATAAGATATATATATGTATAAGAGCAAGTCAGTCTTACCATTAGTAGGCCTCATTCACGAAGCCGGTCTATAAGGGGGTATAAGGTTGTTGCCTATCAAATGACAGCTTAATGGGTGTCCACTCTCACCCACCGCTTCCTTGACTGGTGGAGGTTCGTTAGCCGAACAGGTAGGACAAGGACTATAATTCTCCCTTCATTAAAAGTATTAATGATAAATACTAAGTAACTAAATCTTTTATTAATTCCCAATCTTAGTTACTTAGGAAAATGTGAATAAGGTGCTAATCCATGAAATTACACTTTGCACTGTGTTTAAACCGTTAGTGGAGCGTGTGTGGTTAACCGGCACTCTAACCTGGATTTAACAAGGTTGGCAAAGGGTAACTTAATATTTATCATAGTATTGGTGGAGCTCGTGTGGTTAACCGACACATCGATTGAGGGGTAAATATTAAGGGTACCAAGTTTATTTGCATGGTTACTTCACACCTTGTTTTGTGATCCCCGACATCCCAGTCACAAAACCTGAAGGGCACACTCGAGATTGAAACATGCCTTTGAAAAGTTCAATGAATCTCAAAAGAATCTAGGAGTTTCAAATCCAATTAAAACTTAATTATATTTCATTTTTCATGGTGGAAATTGGTAAATCGTCATTTACCTACCTTCAACTAATTTATAACTCGGATTACGACATCCCTCTTCCAGTTATAAATAGGTTGTTGGATCCTAGCCTTAATATTTCATATTGGGTGTTATATTAAGGACTTAAATCTACTATCTTGAATATCTCCCAAAAGATGTCTAGCTCAGACATCTATGATCTTCCCAAATCTCTTGGTACTTCACTTCCTCCACCTCCTCCAATTATTCTCCCTAACCCACAAGTTCAAGGTCACTCAAGCCCTAGTGGCAAGCAAGGTCTATGTGTAATCACATCTTAGAGATGAAGTCACATACTGACAAGCTGGGAGAGTTGGGTGTCAAAGTCTTGAGAAAGTTGGATGTTCAATCACTTTCTAAGTCACATAGTGAGTTCCTTTGGGACTACTATGAAAGAGACTATGACATGACCCTTAATGATCGTATCTATTTGCTTGGTCAGCAATGATTTGAGGACTGGTAAAGCAAATTGATTAGGAGATCAACTTCCCAATGGACATTGCCATTGGTAACATTGGATATCTAGAAAAGCCTTCTCATCCCAAAGAAAGGGTTTGACCATAGTCAACTAGGTTGACCAAAT
Source organism: Lactuca virosa (assembly GCF_052849685.1). Taxonomy (NCBI): domain Eukaryota; kingdom Viridiplantae; phylum Streptophyta; class Magnoliopsida; order Asterales; family Asteraceae; genus Lactuca; species Lactuca virosa. The sequence continues at coordinate 285,658,430 of NC_136428.1, forward strand.
GGTAAAGAGAAAGCGAAGTCTGCGATAGTCCCATGTACCATTCCTAAAGAGTCCATATGTTTCTCTTGCCGAAGGAAGGGGCATTGATTGCGAAGCTGCCTATTTATCTGAAAGATCATAAAGTTGATCAAGTCAATAAGTTTGACTCAACTTCAGATAAAAGTCCACTATCTAACTCTGTTAAGTTTCTATTATGAGATTCTTTTTACATGATGTGACTGGGTCACATGTTGATGTTTTAAGAATAAAAGAAATGTGAAGAAACTTAAAGGAAGTATATGCTGATTCTGATCGCGAAGATAGATTTCGATCGCATGGTTCGGTGATCAGAATTTCTGAGCTACTGCTTAAGAGTTGTGATAGATTGCTTAGGAATAGATAACAACATAGTTTTCATATGCACTTGCATTGTAAGGATAAGTTTTTTCCGTAAAGTTTTGAAATAAAATAAAAGGTTTTAATTTTATATTTATTTTATATATCCTTACAAGTGGCATTTGTGAAAAACGGTTGTTTATATGATTCCATTGATAGCAATATTTGACAAAAAAAATGGACTTGATTCTTTCGTTTGTGGTAGTGTCATAATTTACCAAATAAGGAAAGATTCTCATTCCCAAGGCTTCAGTTGGATAGAAACTTGGAATCATGCAAGTTGTATAGTATGATGAATGAGAACTTTCAAGCATTGGAAAATTAAGACTTGTTCACATGGATATGTGAATCAAGTGAAGGACTAAAGGGATCGAGTACACATTCTTGTGCACTGGTCATGTCCACCACAAAGCTCGTTAAGACTATTCGACATGATTTACTAAAGTAAATATGGTTATACTTATAAGCTTAAGTATAATTCTGAGACATTGGAAAAGTTTCAATGTATGGCAGAGCGAATGAGAAGAATCAAATTTGGCAGAAGGATAAAAGTGTCTCAAATCTGAAAAGATGGGAGAGCACTTTAAGTATCATGTTTTATGATCATCTTAATGATTATGAGACCTTATTAGAATTCATCCTCTAAGTGCATTATGATGGCTAAGAAGAGGAGTCATGAATTGTTGAAGTGGTTAAATCAAGAAGATGATTCATACTTCGTTCCAAAAAAAAAAATCTTAGAGTCATACTCCAAGATTGAGTGACATATCTTAAAGAAGGTTTATTAACACTTGTCAAATGTAAGAGTAAAAGTGTCCTACTCTTGTACATTTGAAGTTGGTAAGTTGTGATGTTTTGGATTAAACAAAGACCAACTAAGGCCAATTGTGTGAAGTGTTTGTCTTGATAAAGAATCCGCACTATCTCTTGAATATTTGACAAGTGAGTCTTATATGTCAAGAGGTCAGTGGGAGTCTTAAAGATCCTGAAAGGATTTCAAAGATCTAATCAAGAATAAAAAAAACCTGTAAGTTCTTCACTAGCACACGACTAGAGGTTTATAACCTATCGTGTTGACATATTTCTATTTCTGTGCCCATTCCAGTAAAAGTTGGCTTTGCATATGAGTTCTTAGAGTTCTCAATTGGTTGCATAACAACTTGGAAGCAATGGCAGACCCTTGAGCTGCCAGGTGGTAAGAATTTAAGATTGAGTTCAGTCCATATGAGTTTGGATTTGTCACTAACCTAATCTTGTGATTGTGGTCTTGACAAATTCTCGTGGATAAGAACACATACACCATAAAATCTAAGGGTCATAAGGTTTCTCTCCGATTAATGAAAATGATTGTGAGGAAACACTTCCACCAAGTAGATTTTAAGCATATGGCAAAAGGTCTAAACAATTGAGACTATGATTACGGCATCCCTTTTCATAGTTCTGAAATTGTTTAGACACACATGCATGCTATCTAACGAAAGGTGTATGATTTTGATCAAGTTTTATCAAAGCATCTCGTATCAGAAATCTGAACTTTGGTAAGAAAGTCAATAAAGTATTGATTTCCAGAAGTCCAACTGATTTCTGAGTACATGTCAAAGCTAGTGGGAGCATAAGTGTTATGCTAATAATCATCATGTTAGTGGGAGCATGATAATTATGATAAAGGTTGCAAGTTAGCAATGTTAATTATAGAAAACAAAAGTTTCAATTCGTAGAGTTGCAGGGGTTGAAAAGTTATTTTGCCATAATTAAGGGAGAGGAAATTATATTTCATTTCAATTCTAAAAGCTTAGATTGAGGTTTTAATCATCTTTAGTCAAGGATATATATGAATTTTGTGTTGGAATGACTCAACATAAGGAAATTCTATATATGGGTCTATTATTTGCATTCGAAAATTTGATTATGATTACGGCATCCCATTTCATAATCCGAATTATGAGAACATGGCAAATAAAAATATTGTAGCAAAAGACTGGTCTACAATCGTGTCTTTATGTGAGACATCATGAATCGTGTCCCATTTTCTTTGGGTACAGGATCGATTGCATGTGCTATAATAATATTTGTCCTTTCTAAATTTCCCAAATGCCCAGAGGCATTAAGAAGGGAAAAGGTCTAGAATTGGATATGACTAAAAGGATTAAGCAATTGTCGAGGACAATTTAAGGTTTACCAAAGATTGGTTACTCAGGGACAGTTAGAAGTATAATGCTAATTTTGGAAGGACCATATTGACATATTCTGAAAAGAGGCATCTCTTGTTCAGAAGTGATAGTCAAAATGAGAATATGGAGTTGTCTCCATAGGTCGAAGTTATCTGTGTAAGATTAGAAAACTTAATGCAAGAAGCATGTTCAAAGCAATGTACTCTGAATATGAGACTTAGTTTCCATGGAGTTGATCTCCATTGGAATACCTTATAATCACTATTGACAAGTCTTTGTGACTTTGTACATATTCATTACAAGAGGTTCAGTGCATATAAGTTTAAAATTTAAACAGATTTCGATAAATGATAGGAATTTGAAATTCTCACATTTTTCAATAAGGATTGGGGAGTGTGAAATTAGAATCATTGAAATTATGTTTAATTGGTTTATTTCACAAAGTAAGGATCATAGACAAACATAGAGTGCATACTTGGTGTATGGCAAAGCTATTGTTTTGAAAAACATAGTGTACATGCTTGGAGCATGGGACAACTAGTGTTTTTAATTCAAGTATAAAGTTGATAAAACCGAAGCAATGAATAATGAGTAATCAGTATGGTGATAAATAAAAGTGTCTTATTTATATTCATACGTTTTGATACCATATTGGATTCAATTATTCTTGTGTTTCATTTTGCATGTTTTGACTTCCAGAATAAACTAGGTTATTCTTCCTGAATGACTAAGTTATTCAAACTATCCACAGTCGGTCATATGTTGGAAGTAGATATGAATCAAGACTGTCATGGGTTGGCTTGTAGAGGTCTAAGATGTTGGACAAAGTGGTGCTACAACACTCATGAGTGCTCATAAGTTCTGAGTATTGGATTCAACCCACGCTCATTTGAATCACTTCATGGATTTTATCGCGAGTGATCATGAGATGATAATATCTTATATTCTTCAAACCTAGCGATATGAGTTGTTACTATGAGTTGGTTATACATTGATTGCACGAAAATGCATTGGTAACTCAATGTTATAAAACGTGTCTTTGTGTATGATTCAACAAGTAGTATAACAAGATATATAAGTCGAAGTTTATCCATTCCTTTTACCTTCGGGATAAAAGCGATATCTGTGGGCCCCTCGATGATTTTGTGATGACACATGTGAGTGCTTGGCCAAGCCAGGACTGATTTGATTTGTTCAATCAGTCAATCATCATGAATCAGAAATCGGGAAACAATAAATGGACATAGAGAATGATTTATAATCCATGTCTCAGTCCATATGATATCTAGAATTGAGGAATATATGATCACTTATCTAATGGACAAGTCATTGACAAAGGTCAGAGATCATCGGCATGGTCAGAGTTCGACGGAAGCTTTTGAGAGCTACGATTTCCAGTCGGTTCTTGAAGTCATACGCAATAATAGTTTTAGACTTATCCAAGTGGGAGACTGTTGGATTAATGTCTAAATCCATAACTATAATTGGTATGACTTGACCCGACCTGGCATGGTCCATTTGGGTTGCATGGCATCGGGACATTTGGATTGACAAGATGAGGAAAAAAAGGATACTAGTGATCTATATTAATATATTATAAGTTCTAATATATTAATATATAATCATATTATTTAATTAGTATTGATCAAGAATTAATCTGTAATTAATTAAGTGATCAAAATGAACTAATTAAATATGGACTCTAAGATATATGTGTGTGATGGGCCAAGTTCATTTAGGTTGGGCTAAGCTTTCATGGATAGTCCATGGAGTGTTTAACCCATGGATCATATGAAATGAAAGGTCATGGGTATTAGGGTTTAACCCTAATCCACACAATATATAAAGATGTCCTTGGTTGGTGAAATGGGCACTAGTGGATGTACACAAAAGGGCAAGGCCGATTTCACTAGTGATAACCAAAGTATCCTTTTTCTCAAGGTTATTCCAAGTGTTCATGGTGTTGTGTGAACCATTTGAGGTGTCACACTTGGGGCACTAGGCACTCAAGCTTCATGAAGACAAGTTATATAAAAAAGGTATGTATTCTATCTATTTTATTACCCAAGTATCAAAGATTGTATGCTAGATAGTTTAATACCTTGGAATATTCATATTTGCATGTATAATAGAGAAAACCGACATCCAAGGTATTTAGGGTTGCATATGCACTTAGGAGTGTTAGAATGCTCAAAACCCAACAATTGTAGGCATGAACTGGTTGAGTCTTTATCGCGTCGATATCCTATGTTTCGAGAAAGAAGTCCGCCCAAACCTACCGAATAACGAAACCTTGTCGATCTACGGAGACAAACCCAGTACGAGCCTTCGTATCATCTCAAGTATTCAAGCCCAGAAGTACTTGCGTACGGAATATCGCGCATTCCTTGCACACGTAGTCGATGTGACCCAGAAAACAAAAGACCTAAAAGTCCTCCCCTTAGTACGCGACTTCCCCAACGTCTTTCCAGAAGAACTACCGGGTTTACCCCCACAACGTCAAGTCGAATTCAGGATCGACTTAGTTCCAGGGGCTACCCCCGTAGCCAAATCGCCCTATCATCTCGCGCCTGCAGAGATGCAAGAACTGTCAGGTCAACTTAATGAACTGCTTAGCAAGGGATTTATAAGACCAAGCTTCTCACCCTGGGGAGCTCCGGTCTTGTTCGTCAAGAAGAAAGACGGATCGTTCCGTATGTGCATCGACTATAGGGAACTCAACAAGCTTACAGTCAAAAATCGTTACCCTCTACCTCTCTTAGACGATTTGTTCGACCAGCTGCAACGGGCGAGCTACTTTTCTAAGATTGATCTGAGATCCGGGTATCACCAGTTATGGGTGCTTGAGGAGGATGTTCTGAAGACAGCCTTTCGAACTCGTTACGGACACTACGAGTTCGTGGACTTGTTGATGGACTTGTTACGGACACTACGGTATCACCAGTTATGGGTGCTTGAATAGGGTGTGCCGTCCTTACTTGGATCAGTTCGTCATTGTCTTCATCGATGATATACTTATCTACTCTCGAACTAAGGAGGAGCATAGTGATCATCTGCGACAGGTCCTAGGAACCTTACGATCAGAGAGACTATATGCAAAGTTCTCTAAATGCGAATTTTAGATCCGAAGAGTTGAATTCTTAGTACATGTGGGTAGCGAAGAAGGAATCCACGTGGACCCATCCAAAATTAAAGCCATCGAGAACTGGTCAGCACCGAAGACGCCTACAAAAATTCGTCAGTTTCTGGGCCTCGCTGGCTACTACCGCAAATTCATACAGAACTTATCTCGAATTGCGAAACCCCTTACGACATTAACCCAAAAAGCGTTCCAAACACTAAAACGAGTCTTATGCACCACACCGATACTGTCCCTCCCCGAAGGGACAGAATACTTAGTGGTCTACTGCGATGCATCAAATCAAGGACTCGGCTGTGTTCTGATGCAACGAGGTAAGGTCATCGCCTATGCCTCAAGACAGCTGAAGAAACACAAGGTCAACTACACAACTCACGATCTCGAATTAGGAGCGGTTGTGTTTGCTCTGAAGATCTGGAGACACTACCTGTATGGTACGAAGAGCACTATCTTCACAGACCACAAAAGCCTACAACACATATTCAACCAGAAGGAGCTCAATATGAGACAACGACGTTGGGTCGAGCTACTTAATGACTACGAATGCGAAATTCGTTATCATCCAGGTAAAGCCAACGTGGTAGCGGACGCCCTCAGTCGGAAAGAATATTCTGGTCGAAGAGTCAAGTCATTAACTATGACTATCCATTCACATATGTCCACACAAATTAAAGAGGCTCAGCTCGAAGCCTTGAAACTTGAGAATGTGGCGGGTGAATCTTTACGAGGAATGGATAAGAACTTAGAAGTCAAGGATGGCAGAGCTTTATATCTCATGGACCGGATCTAGACACCGAGACATGGTGGTTTCAGAGACTTGGTCATGAAAGAAGCACACAACACACGTTACTCCGTCCACCCGGGTTCAGATAAGATGTATCTGGATCTTAAAAAAGTTGTACTGGTGGCCTAACATGAAAGCAGAGATTGCTACCTTCGTAAGTAAATGTCTTACATGCGCCAAGGTCAAGGTCGAATACCAGAAACCATCAGGTCTACTTCAGCAACTGGAGATACCGGAGTGGAAGTGGGAGCGGATCACTATGGACTTCATAACCAAGTTGCCCAAGACAATGTGTGGACTTGATACCATTTGGTTCATCGTCGACAGATTGACCAAGTTCGCACACTTCCTGCCTATCAAAGAGACTGACAGGATGGAGAAGCTCACAAGAACATACATTAGGGAGATAGTACGACTGCATGGTGTTCCTCTATCCATTATCTCCAACAGAGATAGTAGGTTCACTTCGAGATTCTGACAGTCGCTACAAAGCTCCTTAGGAACGAGGCTGGACATGAGTACAGCCTACCTTCCTCAGACCGATGGACAAAGTGAGAGAACTATCCAAACTTTAGAAGATATGTTCCGAGCCTGTGTGATTGAGTTTGGAAAGGCGTGGGATACTCATTTACCCCTTGTCGAATTTTCCAACAACAACAGTTATCAGACAAGCATAAAGGCTCCTCCATTTGAAGCCCTCTATGGCCGAAAGTGCAGGTCCCCTCTGTGCTGGGATGAGGTGGGTGATACACAGTTAGCTAAAGGATGAGTTCCTAACAGCACTCTCACAGGTCCGGGGATCATTCGGGAAACGACAGAGAAGGTCGTTCAGATTCGTGAACGATTGAAAGCCTCTAGAGACCGACAGAAAAGCTACGCAAACAAACAAAGGAAACCTTTGGAATTCCAGGTGGGAGACCGAGTCCTTTTGAAAGTCTCACCCTGGAAGGGCTTGATACGCTTCGAAAAGCGTGGAAAGCTAAATCCAAGATACATAGGGCCTTTCGAGATTCTCGCCAGAATCGGCCCTGTAACTTACAAACTCAACTTACCCCACGACCTTAGTAACGTACATCCTACCTTCCACGTCTCAAACTTGAAAAAGTGCTTATCCGAAGAGACTCTTGTAATCCCACTCGACGAGATCGAGATCAACGAGAGCCTCAAATTCGTGGAAGAACCAGTAGAGATCATGGACCGAGAGGTCAAACGAACCAAGCAAAGCTATATCCCGATAGTGAAGGTTCGCTGGAACGCCAAGCGAGGACCGGAATTCACTTGGGAGCGCGAGGATAAAATGAAACTTAAATATCCTCATCTTTTTACTTACTTATTTGTAATAACTTAGTTGCTTGAACTCTAATTTCGGGACGAAATTCCCTCTAACGGGGGGATGATGTGACAACCCGAAATTTCAATCTTGTATAAACCATTCAATCCAGTCAAAGTTAGACGTTTTTCCTACTAACTTCTGGCGCTAACTAGAGTCCATTTGAGCATTCTGAGTTTAGTACATCAAGGGAATAAGTGAACGAAAGTGTCAACTGAATTTGTCACCCATCAACCAAGCCATAAACCCTCAAAAGAGGAGTTTACGGCCAAGGGTCATGGGTTTACGGCCGTAAACACATGCTGGCCGTAAACTCCCAGCTATATATTCGACCCTTAGTAATTTTCAGCCACTTTTCACTTTTCCAAGTCTAGAACTCGAATTCTTTCTCAAGGATCTTGAGGTTTTTGCTCCAAATCTTCAAAAAGGTAAGTGAATCCTCCCATAAAAAAGTTAAATACACTTCTTCTTCTTGATTCACTCCTCATTTCATCCATGAAATCTCTTCTTTTGGTTAGATCTTCAAGTGTTCTTCATTTCACCAAGAACACCAAGAACACACACTACTGTTTTTGGGCTCTAATCACCCTCTCAAGCTTCTACCACGTAAGTACACTACCCTTAGCTTGTTATATACTAGAATCACCCTTTAAACACCAAGAAATCATGTCTAGGAGGTTGTTTACAGCCAAGGCAATCTCCCTTGGCCATAAACTCAAGTTTTGGGTGCATATGGACCCTAACTTCTTCCTAAGGCTTAGTCTTTAGTCTAGAACCCTTCCTGGAAACTTGTAGGACCTTAAACACACGAAATGGATCAAGATGATATGAGTTTACGGCCGTAAACACCATGGGCCGTAAACCCAGGGGCCGTAAACTCATGGGCCTTACCATTTGGGTTGTAAACTCCAATGTGAGGCCCTACAACCCCTAGATGCAACCCTATATACTTCTAACACTCGAATCAAGGCGTTTTACATGTCCTAAGGTGTCGTTACTTGCTTAATTAGTTGTCTAAACACTAATTAGACACATATATGTGTCATTATATGTTAAATAGGATCCGTGTGTGTGCTCAAGTCTTCACTTGACACCTAGCATCCTATACCATCCGTTCATCCAAACCACTCACTACAGGTGAGTTCATACCCCTTAATCAACCTTTGAAATGATTTTAAATGATTTTATGGGGGGATAGAAGTTGAAACATTCTAGTTATTGTTTTTAATCACATGTGATTAATGACTAGAACAAACAGAAAGAGTTACTATTACTTTCAAACTACTATCAAACTTATGGATTTCAAGCACTTCAAAACAGTTTACTAAACTCTTTTAGATGTTAAAACTGTTTACAAACTCTTTTAAACTTACATTCTTGTCAAACTCATATCTATACTAATATATTTATATAAGTAAGATTTGAAGGACTTAGAACTGATAGCTCACCTTATTTCATGTTCCTTGTTTGGTTGTGGATTTAGGGTATCCTGTTATTTGTCCGAAGGTCGTTGAAATCTTAGTTATATATCGTATATATGTGTTTAGATATAAATTTTTCACTTCAGTTCAGTACCTTAGAGTAGCCAAGGTATCCAGACAACATTACTATTTAACTATAATAGGTATAGTTAAAGGATTACAACTCACTATTACTATTACAACGATACATACAAGAGTCAGTACTCTTACGAGTTAGAACATACTATACATTATACAAGAGAACATACTATACATTACACAAGAAGAAATACTATATACTAGTACAAAGGAAACATCATTACACTATGACATTCTATACAAACATTTGAATACTATAAATAGAATGTGACATACTACTTCTCGATGCGACACTTGATTGTGGTATCACTTTGTAACCAGAGTCTCCTGGAGGGAGAGAGGGCATTGTGTGTATAGATCTATACGGGACAGACACTCCCACACCACGACTGCTAGCTACAGTCCCAGCCGATAAGGCCAAGGGGTGACAGAATGTTACCTCACTACATATGACACCGAAGGGTCATCAATTATTCAGCCGTCGATCAGCATGGTTACATACGAGTTCACATTCAATCGTTTAATCAACCAATTAAGAATTAAAGGAAAAACAGACTCCCCGAGGTGTATTGTACATTTAAATACTACCTGAAGTCTGCAATTTCATCACTTTTAGCCAGCAGTGATACTGCCGTGGTACAACAATACTTTCCCCTATTACATTTATTTTGTAATCATCTCGCATAAGCGAGGTCTTAAACTATATTTTCATAATGATAGTTTCACTGGGGAAAACCCTTATACTACAAATGAACAAACATACAAATAGCCGGGTCTTGGTAGAAGACTACATTTCAGTAGAAAATGTAGGATTTTCTGGAGAGTCCAAACATTTATAAACATTTACAAACACTTACAAACAGCTGCGGACATTTTCACTACGTTGATACAAACATTTTCATACAAGTAATGCCACTAAATACTTATGAACTCACCAGCGTTAATGCTGATAAACTCTTTCAAAATAACTTGTATTCTCAGGTCAACAGTAGACAGGTACCGATGGAGCTTTTGAGAAGATGGAGCACATACACGACTCATCTTTTATTTTGATCATTCATTTTGGTGTCTTGAAAACTATACAGAACACGCTTGTATTAAAATTATTCTATCAATGCAATGGATGTTGTTGCTTGTTTACTATTATACTTTGTTGTGATACTGTACATGACGTCCTCCACCCCAGAACGTTTCCGCCGTTCCGGTTTTTGGGGTGTGACAAAAATCGAATTCCCTTTTAGTGGGTTATAATTGATGCTTTTAACTCTTAATTATTTGGCTTGTGTTGACTTCCAATAGTCCATTTCAACATGGTTATATATGTGTGTATATATATATATATATATATATATATATATATATATATATATATATATATATATATATATGCTTATACAAAAGATGCTTTGTGGCAACAGTTAAAATTCGAGTCGGTTCTAGATTTGAAAACTTAGTTGCACATATAGGCACAACACATACTAGATATAGTTGTTGGATTAGGTGTCTAAGCCCATAACTATAATTGGTATGTACTTGACCCGAGAGTAGCATGGTCAATTTAGGTTGCCTTCACCATGACAATTTGATAGGATGGACTTTTGAGAAAATGTTATTTATGATTTATTAATATATTATAAGTTCTAATATATTAATATGAAATCATATGATTTAATTAGTATTGATCAATAATTAATTTGAAATTAATTTAGTGATCAAAAGAGACTAATTAATGGGGACTACTTGTGTAAATGAGTTATATATATGTTTTGGGCTTATGATACATGATGGACTAAGTTTATGGAAGAATCCATAAAGAGTTAGCCCACTTGAATCATGGATCATGGATAATAAGCCCAAGAGTATGGACTAGGGTTTACCCATGACTCTTGGATTCCTAACATATATATAGAGCACCCCTTTAGCCAAAATCGGACATAAGAGTGATATTGCATGAGTATGGATGATTTGTGGTCCCTAACCTCTCTCTCATTTGTCTTCCAATTGTTCATGGTGTTTGTGAAACATTTAAGGTTCAACACTTGAGGCACTAAGATCTTAAAAGGCCAATGTCTCCAAGCTACAACAAAGAGGTAATCTTCTAACTTACTTTTATGATTTATATGTCAATTGTATGCTAGTTGTAGGCTTAATGCTTTGGAAACAATATTGCATGTATAATTAGAGAAAACATAGATCCAAGGCATTTAGGGTTGTATGTGCACCACAGGATGTTGTAGTATACCAAAACCCAACAGTGGTATCAGAGTCATGGGTTGTTTTCTATTATATTTGATGCTTTCTTAATTTTCAAAGCTGGAAAAGTCGATTTTCTACATTCTGTCTGACGAACTCGCCGATTCCATAAATAGACTCGACGTGTCCACTCAGTTAAGCATGAACTCGGCGAGTCCAGTTCATGAACTCGTCGAGTAGGTGCTCTAGGGTGCAGATTTTCGAGTTTTTGGCCAGAAATGGATAGGATCATTACTACAAATTGTTTTGTAGACAAAAAAATTGTATTTTTTGAGTTGGTAATGAAAATCCTCATCCATTTTAAAAGACAATTGTCAAATATTTAGATAATAAGATGATTATTTGTAATATTTGATATGAATTGCCTTGCTATGATTTAGATTAGAGCAATAGAAAGTTATATGATAATTGTTGTTAATTAAAAATTGATCTAAATTGTTCTTGATATGAGTTTTTGTAACTTGTCCTCAATTTATATGCAAGGTCTCATTCATGAATTTTAAAACTCAAAAATTTCGTAAGTTATGTAAAATGAAAAGTCTCATTTTTAAATGGTTTTAAAGCTTTCCATAACTTTTCCTCAAGTTATGGAAAATGAAAAGGTTTTCATAAAAACCACATTAAACTCATAAGTTGTGGAAACCAAAAGTTTTTGAAAAGTTCAAAACTTGCCCTCAAGTTTTGGAATTTGTAAAGTCACACTTTTGAATACTTTAATTCCAAACCCTAGAATTTTAAAAGTTTAAAATTCAACCCTTATGGACTTTATTAATAGTTAATTAAATGTTTAATTAAAAGAGTATTATTAAATCCATAATCATATGGTTTAATTAAATTAAGAGTATAATTTATTAATAGCCTAAACCACCAAGTATTTTAAAAGTTTAAAATACACCCTTATACTATTATAATATTGAAAGTTAATTATTATATATATATGTATAAGAGTAAGTCACTCTTACCGTTAGTAGGCCTCATTCACGAAGCTAGTCTATAAGAGGGGTATAAGGTCACTGCCTATAAAATGTTAGTTTAATGGGTGTCCACTCTCACCCACCGCCGCCTTGACTGGTGGAGGGTCGTTAGGCGAATGGGTAGGATAGGACATTAATTCTCCCTCATTAAAAGTATAATGATAAAAATATAAAGTAACTAAACTTTTATTTAATTCCCAATCTGAGTTAGTTTAGGAAAAATGTGGAATTGGTGCTAATCCATGAAATTACACTTTGCACCTTGTTAAGTCGTTAGTGGAGTGTGTGTGGTTAACCGGCACACTAATCTGGGACTGGCAATATGTGGCGAAGGGTAACTTTATGTTAATCACAGATCAATGGAGCGTGTGTGGTTAACCGGCACATTGGTTAGGTGATTTATAACATTGGGTGTACCAAGCTAATTTGCATGGTTATTCACACCTTGTTTGTGATCTTCGGCATCCCAGTCACAAAATTGAAGGGCACAATCGAGATTTAAACATGCCATTGAAAATTTCAATGAATCTCAAAGGATCTAGGAATTTCAAATCAAATTAAAACTTAATAATCTATTTCGTTTTTCATGGTGGAAATTGGTAAATCGTCATTTACCTACCTTCAAATATTCTACAATTGGATTACGGCATCCATTTTCGCAATTGTAGAATATTGTGTTGGGTTCTAGCCTTAATATTTTGTTTTGGGTGTTATATTAAGGACTTAAATCAACTAAACTTGAATTTCTCCCTTATAGATGTCTAGTCAGAAAACTATGGTCTTCCCAAATTTTTAGAAAAGGCTTTCCACATGAAGATGATCTTCCACAATATCATACTTCACTTCCTCCACCCCCTCCAATTATTTTCCCTAACCCACAAGTTCAAAGACTTGAAGGGTTCAAGGTCACTCAAGACCATATTAGCAAGCAAACACAAAGATGGAAAGTCTGTATGTGCTTACGTTTTGGAGATGAAGTTACATATTCACAGGCTGGGAGAGTTGGGTGTCGAAGTCTCGAGGAAATTGGCTGTTGACTGGGTTCTTCAATCACTTCCTAAGTCATATAGCGGGTGCTTAAGGACTACTATATGGAAGATCACGACATGACCTTTATTGTTCTAAAATATTTGTTTGTTGCTGCTGAATCAGAAATGATTTGGCGCACTGGTAATGCAAATTTGATTGGAAGATCAATTTCCCAAACTTCCATGGACATTGACAATGGTAACATTGGAAGTCCAGAAAAGCTTTCTCTTCCCAATGGAAAGGGATCGGCCTTAGTCAACCCGGTTGACCAAAAGGTAAAGAGAGGGGCTAAGTCTGAGATAGTCCCATGTACTATTCCTAAGGTTTCCATATGTTTTGTTGCAAAAGAAGGGGCATTGGTTTAGAAGCTGCCATATCTACCTGAAAGATCAGAGGATGGTAAAGTCAAAAAGTTTGACTCTACTTCAGGTAAGTCCACTATCTAACTCAATTAAGTTCCTATTTGGAGATTCTTAATACATGATGTAATGTAATTACATTTTGATGTTTTGAAGAATCGAAAGGAAACTTAAAGGAAGAGTAAGTTAATTCTGATCGTGCAGAGATGGATTTCAATCGCATGGTTTGATGACCAGAATTTTGAGCTACTACTTAAGAGTTATGATACATTACTTAGGAATGAATAAACAACATATTTTTCATTTGTAATTGCATTGTAAGGAAAAGTTTTCCACATTTTATAAATAAAGAAAATTGTTTTGAAATACTGCGGGCGCGTTTGTTAATCCGAACGACATCACTATGAACTTGTAGTGCCCATAACGAGTTCGGAAGGCTGTCTTCGGAACATCCTCCCCTAGCACTCGTAGTTGGTGATATTCGGATCTTAAGTCGGTTTTTCAAAAGAAGTTCGCCCCTTTAAGTTGGTCAAATAAATCGTCAATACGAGGCAGAGGATAACGATTCTTCACGATCAACTTGTTGAGCTCCCTATAGTCGATGCACATACTAAACGACCCGTCTTTCTTCTTGACGAACAAGACTGGATCTCCCCATGGTGATAAGCTTGGTCTTATTAAGCCCTTGCTGAGCAGTTCGTTAAGTTGACTTGATAGTTCTTGCATCTCTGCAGGTTTTAGGCGATAGGGCGATTTAGCTACTGGGGTAGCCCCTGGAACTAAGTCGATTCTGAACTCGACTTGACATTGCGGGGGTAATCCTGGGAGTTTTCGGTTCTATCTGAATCTATTTACTTGATCGGTGGGAAGGGCATTTGATTTGGATTCTAAGTTTATCCGTACGGCTGTACTATCACTCGTAGTCTTGGGCAGTCTTTGTCCTAAAGTTCATATCGGAAGTCATATTTGGTTCATCAATCACACTTTCGTGTATACGAGTTGTATATAATTAAGACTGAAAAGGCAATCGAATAAATAATTCTTCTTCAAGCTCACATCCAAACAAGGAAAAGAAGTTGAAGAGGAATTACCAATTCTAAGCCTGTAGAACCTTGATTATATACCACCCTTGCATATATCTTCTTCAGCGATAGATCAATCATATGGGTCTTCGGATTGAACTTAACATATTGTACGAGTGGTACTCCGGGGAGTTTTGCTGAAGTGTCTTACGGAAGGATACGAGACATAAGGTACTCTCTGCATGAGTACCTCGGAGTTCTGGAATGACGGCTTCGCTAGAAAGGTGATTTCAGAGAAAAGAATTTACACATGAAACTGACATTGTGAGGATCACATTTACTCAAGTTAAACGATAATGTCGGACTACTCGGAATGAAAGGCGTTAGAGTAGATCATAAAGGGTTACAAAACATCACAGTGCAAGTTCTACAGAGTTTAAGTACCTTAGGTTTATCTATAAGACTACTGCCGCGAACAGGGTATACCACAAAAAGCAAGTATACACAGCACGAGAGTCCCTTGACTGACGGGATCTAGCCAAAAAGATAAGACTCGATTTGCACTAGTTTTTAACATTTTATAAGTCTAATAAAACGAAACGCCCTAATATTTCAACGTGGGTCTGGAGTAATCTCTCCTACGGCTGTGATCCTTAGTATCTTCCCGTCTGCGCCAAAGTTCTTCGTTATTGGACAATCCTTCTTGAGATGTCCTATCTCACCACATAAATGACACATCTGGCTAGCACCCGCATCGGTGGTGGAAATGATGTGTCGCGTCAGGGTTATGTAGACACGGTTGCTTTCGTTGCTCCTCCTTTTCGAACAATTCCTCTTAAAGTGTCCGATTTCACCGGCACCATAGTAAGCCTAGCTGACTCCGATGTCAGGGGCTTGAGTGATGGGTCGTGCCGGTGCTCCACAGCTACGAGCATGGTGCCCTATTTTCAAGCAATTGCAACATTGTATTGTTGGATTAGTGTCTAAGTCCATAACTATAATTGGTATGTACTTGACCCGACTCGGCATGGTCCATTTGGGTTGCATGGCATCGGAACATTTGGATAGACCGTTTATGAGGAAAAGACATTTTGTGACATATTAATATATTATAAGTTCTAATATATTAATATGAAATCATGTTATTTAATTAGTATTGATCAAGAATTAATTTGGACTTAATTTAGTGATCAAAAAGAGACTAATTAAATATATGGGGATTGATTGTGTAAATCATTCATTCTTATATATGTGGGCTTATGATCCAAGATTCCTTTATGTTGGGTTTAACCCATGTGGTGATCCATGGATACTCCATGGAGGTTAAAACCCATGGAGCATAAGGAATGGGTAAAGTCATGAGTTACATGGTGTAACCCTAATAGCCACACTATATAAGAACCATAAGGAATGGGTAAGGTCATGAGATACATATTTTGAGGGCTAGCCAATTTGAACATGTATGTCTTCTTCTCATGGTTATTCCAAGAGTTCATGATGTTGTGTGAACCATTTGAGGTGTCACACTTGGGGCACTAGGCTCTCAAGCTTCATGGAGTCAAGCAACAACAACAAGGTATGTATTCTATCTATTTTAGTATCCTAGTATCAATGTTTTGATATTCTAGTTAGGATAATACCTTGGATAATCATATTTGCATGTATAATAGAGAAAACATAGATCCAAGGTATTTAGGGTTGCATGTACACTTAGGAGTGTTAGAATGCTCAAAACCCAACAGTGGTATCAGAGCCTAGGCTTGTTTTCAATTACACTTGATGCAAATTGCTGAAAAATGCTGAAAAAGTCGAATTTCAGGCATTCTGGGCACTGTACTCGCCGAGTCCACTGATGAACTCGCCGAGTACATGAAGAAAATCATCCTACTCGGCGAGTAGGTTGATACACTCGACGAGTAGGAGCCCCAGGCAGCATTTTTTCGAGTTTTTTGGCTAGAAATGG
This sequence comes from Lactuca virosa, assembly GCF_052849685.1. Classification (NCBI taxonomy): domain Eukaryota; kingdom Viridiplantae; phylum Streptophyta; class Magnoliopsida; order Asterales; family Asteraceae; genus Lactuca; species Lactuca virosa. The sequence goes on from NC_136428.1 coordinate 285,675,388, forward strand.
ACTAGGAACATTACCATAAGCTGTTTTTGAACTTATAAACTTGTTTTTGATGTGGTAATGTTCATACTAATCCAATTTCAAAGATAATTGTCAATAGATTCATGTTTTGTATTAGTTTAGTGATTAGGCTAATTACATGAAAAAGTTTGATTTGAATTATCTTGTTCTTATGAGTTGCTTAGATTAATAGAAAAGTTAATGGATTATGTGTTTTCAATCCATTTTAATCTAAGAGTTGATTCTAAAATGTGTTTTTGTAACTTGTCCTCAAGTTATATGAAAAGTCACATTTAAGTTTCATAAAACTCATAAAAGTTGGTAATGGTTACAAAAATGAAGAGTCTTGTCCTCAAGTTATGGAGGTTCAAGAGTCACTTCATTAAGTAATAAAATGTGTAACCTTAATTAATTCCATAAGTTATAAAATAAAGAAAAGTTACATTCTTTTATTAGTTTAAAGTCTTCCATAACTTGTCCTCAAGTTATGGAACTTGAAGAGTCTTTTAATTAAAACTACTTTAAACATATAAGTCATGGAATTAATTAGTTTTGAATAGTTTTAAAACTTGCCCTCAAGTTTTGGAATTTGAAAAGTTTCACTTATGAATACTTTAATTCCAAGTTAGCCCTTAGAATTTTAAAAGTTAAAATTCAACCCTTATACTATTATTAAAATTTTAATTATATAGATATGTATAAGATAAAGTCAATCTTACCGTTAGTAGGCCTCATTCACGAAGCCGGTCTAGAAGGGGGGTATAAGGTTACTGCCTATAAAATGGCAGTTTAATGGGTGTCCACTCTCACCCACCGCTTCCTTGACTAGTGGAGGGTCGTTAGCCGAACGGGTAGGAAAGGACTATAATTCTCCCTTCATTAAAAGTATTAATGATAAATACTAAGTAACTAAACATTATAAATTCCCAAATTTTAGTTACTTAGGAAAATGTGAAATTGGTGCTAGCCCATAAAATTACACTTTGTACCTTACCAAGTCGTTAGTGGAGCGTGTGTGGTTAACCGGCACACTAACATGGACTAGTAAGAGTGGCAAAGGGTAACTTGACTTTATTATAGATCGGTGGAGCGTGTGTGGTTAACCGACACATCGATTAGGTAATATTGTTGAGGGTACCAAGTCAATTTGTATGGTTATTCACACCTTGTTTGTGATCCTCGGCATCCCAGTCACAAACTTGAGAGGGCACAATCGAGATTCAAACATGCCATTGAAAGTTCAATGTATCTCAAAAGATCTAGGAGTTTCAAATCCAATTAAAACTTAATTATATTTCGTTTTTCATGGTGGAAATTGGTAAATCGTCATTTACCTACCTTTAACTATTTTATAACTTGGATTACGGCATCCCTCTTCCAGTTATAAATAGGTTATTGGGTCCTAGCCTTAATATTTCATATTGGGTGTTATATTAAGGACTCTAAATCAACTAACTTGAATATCTCCCAAAAGATGTCTAAGTTCAGACATCTATGATCTTCCCAAATCTCTTGAAACAAGCTTTCCTAAATGAAGATGATGTCCCATGGAAATCATACTTCTTTCACCTCCTCCAATTATTCTCCCTAACCCACAAGTTCCTGAAAAGTTTAAGGTCACTTAAGCCCTATTGGCAAGCAAAGGTCTATGTGTGATCACATCTTGGAGATGTAGTCACATATTGACAAGCCGGGAGAGTTAGGTGTCAAAGTCTAGAGGAAGCTGATGATCAATCACTTTCTAAGTCACATAGTGAGTTCCTTTGGGACTCCTATGAAACAGACTATGACAAGACCCTTAATGATCTTATCTATTTGCTAAGATCAACTTCCTAAAACTTTATGGACATTGACAATGATGACATTGGATATCCAGTAAAGCTCTCTCTTCCCAATGGAAAGGGATCGGCCATAGTCAACTCAGTTGACCAAATGGTAAAGAGAGAGGCTAAGTCTGAGATAGTCCCATTATCAATGGTCCATTGCCAAAGAAAGGGGCGTTGGTTGCGAAGCTGCCAAATTTACCTAAGGATGTTAAAGTCAATAAGTTTGACTCTACTTCAGGTAAAGTCCACTATCTAACTCTGCTAAGTTTCTATTCTGAGATTCTTGATACATGATGTGACTGGGTCACATGTTGATGTTTTAAGAATCAAAGAAAATGTGAAGAAACTTAAAGAAAGAATATGCTGAATCTGATGGCATAGATGGATTTCTATCCCATAATTTGAAGATCGGATTCTTGAGCTACTTCTTAAGAGTTATGATATATAGCTTAGGAATAAATAACAACAAAGTTTTCATGTGCTTTTGCATTGTAAGGATAGTTTTTCCGCAAAGTTTTTTTTAAAATAAAAGGAAAAATGATGATCTTATTTATTTATTTTAAAATATCCTTACAAATGGCATTTGAGGAAAAAATTGTTGCTTATAAGATTCCATTAAGAGCAAGAGTGGAAATATGAATTTGATTCTTTCATTTGTGGTAGTGTCTAAATTTACCAAATAAGGAAAGATTCTCATCACCCAAGTTTCAATTGGACCGAAACTTGGAATCATGCAATTTGTAGAGCATGATGAATGAGAACCTTCAAGCATTGGAAAAATTAAGACTAATTACTTGTTCGCATGGATGTGTGAATCAAGTAAAGGACTAGGGGATCGAGTACACATTCTTGTGCACTGATTAAGTCCACCACAAAGATCGATAAGACTATTCGTCATGACTTGCTAAAGTTTAGCAAATATGGTTATACTTATAAGTTTAAGTATAATTCTGAAGCATTGGAAAAGTCTCAATGTATGGCAGAACGAATGAGAAGAATCAAATTAGGCAGAAGGATTAAAGTTTCTCAAATCTGAAAAGATGGGAGAGTACTTTAGTATCATGTTATATAATCATCTTAATGATTAAGAGACCTTATCACAATTCATCCTCCAAGTGCATTCTAATGGCTAAGAAGAGGAGTTATGAATTGTTGAAGTGGTTAAATCAAGAAGATGATTCATACTTCGTTCCAAAAACAATTCTTGGAGTTATACTCTAAAATTGTAACTTGAGTGACGTGTCTTAAAAGGGTTTAGAACACTTGTCAAATGTAAGAGTAAAAGTTTTCTACTCTTGTACATTTGAAATTGGTAAGTTGTGATGTTTTGGATAAAACAAAGACCAACTAAGGCCAATTGTGTGAAGTGTTTGTCTTGATTAGAATCCACACTATCTCTTGAATATTTGACAAGAGAGTCTTATATGTCAAGAGGACAGTGGGAGTCTTAAAGATCTTGAAAGTCTCAAGAACTAATCAAGAATAAAACCTGAAGTTCTTCACTAGCACACGACGTGAGGTTTATAACCTATCGTATTGACATACTTTATTTCTGTGCCCATTCCAGTTAAAGTTGGCTTTGCATGTGAGTTCTTAGAGTTCTCAGTTGGTTGCACAACAACTTGGAAGCAATGGCAGGCCCTTGGGCTGCTAGGTGGCAAGAAATTAAGATTGAGTTCAATCCATATGAGTTTGGATTTGTCATTATCCTAGTCTTGTGATTGTGGTTTGACAAATTCACATGGATAGGAACTCATACACCATAAAATCTAAGTGTCATAAGGTTTCTCTCCGATTCATGAAAATGATGGTGAGGAAACACTTTCACTAAGTAGATTTTAGCTAGATAGCAAGTGTGATATTTGCATTCTCAAAGTCGTTAGTGGAGCGTGCGTGGTTAACCAGCACACTAACATGGACTTGTGAGAAGTGGTAAAGGTCTAAACAATCGAGACTATGATTACGGCATCCCTTTTCATAGTTCTTAAAATTGTTTAGACACACCTGTGAGCTATCTAAGATAAGGTGTATGATATTGATAAAGTTTTATCAAAGCAATCTAGTATCAGAAATCTGAACTTTGGTAAGAAAGTCAATAAAGTATTGATTTCTAGAAGTCCAGCTGATTTCTGATTACATGTCAAAGCTAGTGGGAGCATAAGTGTTATGCTAATAATCATCATGCTAGTGGGAGCATGGTAATTATGATAAAGGTTGCAAGTTAGCAATGTTAATTATTGAAAACAAAAGTTTCAATTCGTGAGGCTGCAGGGGTTGAAAAAGTTGTTTTACTATAATTAAGGGAGAGAAAATTATACTTTGTTTCAATTCTAAAAGCTTAGATTGAGATTTTAATCGTATTTAGTCAAGGATATATATATGAATTTCATGTTGGAATGGCTCAGCATAAGGAAATTCTATATATGGGTCCATTATTTGCGTTCTAAAATTCGATTATGATTACGGCATCCCTTTTCATAATCTGAATTATGAGAACTTGGCAAATAGAAATGGAAATGTTATAGCAAAAGACTAGTTTAGTCTTTATGTGAGACATCATGACTCGAGTCCCATATGCTTCGGATATAGGATCGATTTCATGTGCTATATTCATCCTTTCTAAAATTTTCCAAATGCCTGGGGCATTAAGAAGGGAAAAGGTCTAGAACTGGATATGACTAAAAGGATTAAGCAATTATTGAGGACAATCTAAGGTTTACCAAAGATTGGTTGCTCAAGGACAGTTGGAAGTATAGTGTTAATTCTGGAAGGACCATATTGACATATTCTAAAAAGAGGCAACTCTTGTTCAAAGTGATGGTCAAAATGGGAATATGGAATTGTTTCCATAGGTGGAAGTTATTATTTGAATAAGTGTAAGATTAAAGAACTTAATGCAAGAAGGATGTTCAAAGGAATGTACTTTGAATTTGAGACTTCAATTCCATGGAATTGCTTTCCATTGGAACACCTTGTAATGTTTGTTGCCAAGTCTTTGTGACTTGTGTGCATATTCATTACAAGAGGATCATTGCATATAATTTTAGAATCTAACAAGATTACGGTAAATGACAAGAATTTGGTGTTCTTACATTTACAAAAAGGATTTGGGACTGTGAAAGAGGATCATTGGAGTTATGTTCAATTGATCTAATTCACAAAGTGAAGATCATAGACAAACATAGTATGCATACTTGGTGTATGGCATGACTAGTGTTTAGAAAACATAGTGTGCATGCTTGGAGCATGGCATGACTATTGTTTCAATTCATGTATTAAGTTGATTAATCGAAACATGAATAATGAATAATCAATATGGTGCTTAGATAAAAGATGTTTTATTTACACTCAAAGTGTTGGGGCCATATAGGATTAGTATTATTTTGTGTTTCACTTTGCATGATTTGACTTCCAGAATAACTTGGTCGTTCTCCCTGAATGACTAAGTTATTCAAACCATCCACAGTCAGTCATATGTTGGAAGTAGATATGAATCAAGACTATCATGAATTTGGCTTGTATGATTTGTCTAATGTGTATTAGACATAGCAAGAGTTGCTACAACATTCATGAGTGCTCATAAGTTCTGAGTATTGGATTCAACCCGCGCTCATTGGAATCACTTCATGGATTTTATCACGAGTGATCATGAGACGATAATATGTTATATTCTTCAAACCTAGAGATATGAGTTGTTACTATGAGTTGGTTGTACATTGATTGCACGAAAACGCATTCGGTAATTCGGTGTTATAAAACGTGCCTTTGTGTATGATTCAACAAGTAGTAGAACAAGCCATATGAGTCGAAGTTTATCCATTCCTTTTACCTTCAGGATAAAAGCGATATCTGTGGGCCCCTCGATGATTTGGTGATGACAAATGTAAGTGCTCGGCCGGGCCTGGACTGATTTGATTTGTTCAATTAGTCAGTCGTCATAAATCGGAAATCGGGAAACAACAAATGGACAGAGAGAATGATTATAATCCATGTCTCAGTCCATATGATATCTAGAATGGAGGAATATATGATCCCTTATCTAATGGACAAGTCATTGACAAAGATCAGAGTTCGACAGCGGCTTTTGAGAGCTACGATTGCCAGTTGGTTCCTGAAGTCATACGCGATAATAGTTTTAGACTTATCCAAGTGGGAGACTGTTGGATTAGTGTCTAAGTCCATAACTATAATTGGTATGTACTTGACCCGACTCGGCATGGTCCATTTGGGTTGCATGGCATCGGAACATTTGGATAGACCGTTTATGAGGAAAATACATTTTGTGACATATTAATATATTATAAGTTCTAATATATTAATATGAAATCATGTTATTTAATTAGTATTGATCAAGAATTAATTTGGACTTAATTTAGTGATCAAAAAGAGACTAATTAAATATATGGGGATTGATTGTGTAAATCATTCATTCTTATATATGTGGGCTTATGATCCAAGATTCCTTTATGTTGGGTTTAACCCATGTGGTGATCCATGGATACTCCATTGAGCTTAAAACCCATGGAGCATAAGGAATGGGTAAAGTCATGAGTTACATGGTGTAAACCTAATAGCCACACTATATAAGAACCCCTTTAGTTCAAGAAATGGGCACAAGTGATACATATTTTGAGGGCTAGCCAATTTGAACATGTATGTCTTCTTCTCATGGTTATTCCAAGAGTTCATGATGTTGTGTGAACCATTTGAGGTGTCACACTTGGGGCACTAGGCTCTCAAGCTTCATGGAGTCAAGCAACAACAACAAGGTATGTATTCTATCTATTTTAGTATCCTAGTATCAATGTTTTGATATGCTAGTTAGGATAATACCTTGGATAATCATATTTGCATGTATAATAGAGAAAACATAGATCCAAGGTATTTAGGGTTGCATGTACACTTAGGAGTGTTAGAATGCTCAAAACGCAACATGTATTTCGTGGCAAGCCCCATTATGATGAAAGCTACACTTGTCACACCTCGGAAGTTTTCCCTCGTATGGTCTGATTGGTACTGGGATGGCAGGGGTTGCCACTTGTTGCTGTTGGATGGCAAGTCTTTGGGATCGCTTGCGCTCCTTCTGGGCTTGGCGCTTTCGTTTCTTGTTCTCTGTTTTTCGGCTTTGTGAGTCTGTGACTGTTATCATTTGTTGGCTTCCCGAATCGATACAACGATCTAAATTTTCAACCCCCTCGCCATCCTTGCTCGGGCTGTTTGCGTTGAGGTATGCAAGGATAGTTGTCACGGCAGCTGTTACCACTGCTTGGAACGTAGCAGAGTCGATATGAAGGATAGTGGTTCCGTTGCTCGGCTGGTTATTCCTGGATGACGACATGATTCTGTTATGCAAAAGAAAATGAGTTCATGAGTGGTTAGGGTTGAACTTAGGAGTATTTCTACCATTCATGTAAAGAGTAGGAGTAAGTTCTCGAGGGTTTGACCTACATCCCTATGATGCAGTCCTAGTAAAGAGTAGAAGTAAGTTCATAGAATGGTTATAAGACAATTGCTATCCAACCTTCGGCAAGAATTGGAAGGAATCCTTGAGCTAATTCACCATAGCTCATTAATTAGATGAAGTGAGGGTTTAGATAGGATTCTAATGATAGCAAAACGAAAGTATCTGAACAGCGAATGGCACAGAATTTAGCCGACTGACAATATCATTGATATTTAAAATGTAATATATTTGGGAAAAATGACCTTGGAGTAGGTCTTACATCATATCCGAAGTAGCAAAAGTTTTGACGGCATACTGGCCTAACTAGAAAGTACTTATAGTACAAAGTTAGTTACTTAGAAAAGTGGTACTTAGAGCATAGATAGGAAGACTATTCTTTCTACCAAGGAAAGAAAGGTAGAATATCTCTTACTGTTGACGGTTATCCCTTGGGTGAACCCTTAGTTCACCCAGCTGACGCTCCATATCAATGAGGTGCCTTTCGTACACCCTTTGGCGTACTCGAAGCTCTATGACTTCAGCTCGAGTTTCAGCTAGCTCTTGCTGCAGGGTCTCATGGTCTACTCTAGATCTGTCACAAGCATCTTCTAGACGAATGGTGCGGAGGGTATGCATTCTCGTATTGGTGACAACTTCCGTGATTTGATGGAGGGCTGTCCTGCCTTGAATCTCATATCGGGCCACTATGCGGACAAGGATTGGTAAGACTCTGTCTGCTGAGCCTCCTTCGCTCAAGTCATAAAAGCTTCGGTCTCCATTGAATGGCATGGGCTGATCCTGCCCTTGGCTCCATGTTTCCAAGCATTCCACCCATGGAGGCGTCGGGCCTTGAAAAGCCGGACGAGGGTTAGTATTTAGAACAAGAGTCCTCGGGGGTAGGTTCTCAACTTCAGGCTCGGAGTCAGAACAATCTGCGAAGCCTTCAGCCTGGTGACCATCCATGGGGATTGGGTGGTCATTTCCTGGATCAGCTTCAAACCCTCCTCCATTACCTTGGTTAGGGAAGTACAAGTTGTCGTAGGGATGGAATCCAGCCATGATCTACGCGAGAAAAGGGATATAAGAATCTAGCACATAAGTAGTTTATAGTAATACAAAATACCCCTATAGTATTTTAGGTTTATGTTCTATTGTTCTCATTGTGGTATTGTGGGTAAGTTTTTAGACTTGTTGCAACCTCACAACCACACTTAGGCACATGCTAGTCAACCCTCGGATAATATATTTGATCAGGCTATATCTTCCCAGTTTTGACTATATGTCTCTAAGTCTACTTGTGCTGCCCAACAATCGTAATACTTTTGTTCTGTCCTAGTCACATTGATTTTAGTATGAATGCAGGCATGTATACTTAATTAAATATTTTATTATTTAAAAGTATAAACTCTTTATCAGAGTATTTTAATCCCTATTGTATTTATAGTGTGTATATCTTTTATGGGTTGATATACTCAATTCACTATAAACAATGCTCTGATACCAATTTGTCACACCCCAAAACCAAGAACGGCGGAAACGTTCGGGGGCGGAAGACGTCATGTACAGTATCACAACAATGAATAGTAGTAAACAAGCAACAACATCATCCATTGCATTAATAATATAATTTTAATACAAGTGTGTTCTGCCAAGTTATATAGACACCAAAATTTAAATCAAAATGAAAGATGAGTCTTGAACGAGCTCCATCTTCTCTAAACCTTGCATCGGTACCTGTCTACTCGTGACCTGATGATACAAGTTATTTTGAAAGAGAGTATCAGCTTTAAAGCTGGTGAGATCATAAGTATTTTAATGTCTGTATTTGTAAGAAAGTATTTGTAAGTATGTGAAGTGTAAGTATGTAAAAGTTTTGAACCTCCTATAAAACCCTATGTTTCCTACTAAAAGTAGCCTTCTACCAAGGAATCTAGTAACTGGGTGTGTGCCTCTTATAAGAGCGTGTATTTTCCTAAATCTGACTATCATTTACCAAAAATATAGTTTTTACATTACTGTATATTGTGTGAAGATCACAAAGTGAATGTAATGGGAAAATGGAATAGTATTGTAGTGTTGTAACTACTGCTGTACTAACTACCTTAAACCAATTGTAATTTAAAGTACCATGTGATCGGCTTGTATCCTGCTACCGACTCTATAGAAAAACGACGATGTAAGACGTTGTAAGAAATGACGTTTGTCACCCGTAGACTTGCAAGTCCCACTGTAGCGAGCAGCAAGGTGTAGGATAGTCAATCCAGTATAGATCTATACACAAACTCATACGCTCCCCAATTAAGGAGATTCTGGATACAAAACGGTCACGACAGGTGATGCCATGCCCCGTTACGTGGCTCACATAACTGAAAAAATGTATATGTAATGTAAGTGCTAGCTGTATTGTATGTTCTCCCTCTGTCTAGCCTGTATTGTAATGTACTATGTGTACTAGCTGTATTGAGTGTTCTCTCTCTATCTAGCATGTATTGTAATGTACTGTGTGTACTAGCTGTATTGTGTGTTCTCACTCTATCTAGCATGTATTGTAATGTACTGAGTGTACTAGCTGTATTGTGTGTTCTCTCTTTATCTAGCAAGTATTGACTCATGTATGAACTGACTCATTGTATGATTGACTGTTCTACTAATAGTATTAGTAACTTCCTAAACTACGCCTATCGTAGTTTACTAGTAATATGACTTGTACGTATGAACATGAATGTCTACCCTTGCCACCCGAGGGTATTGAAATAGAAAGAAGGACCTTTATATCTATATACATATACATGATATATAACTATGATTCAAACGACCTTCGGACAAATAACCGATACCCTAAGTCCACAACCAAACGAGGAACAGGAGGTAAGGTGAGTTATCAGTTCTAAGTCCTTTCAATCCTACTTATATAACTATATCTATAAAGATATACATTTAACAGAATATAAGTGTAAAATGTTTGAAGTAAAAGTATTTGACATGTAAAAGAGTTTGATAAAACCATTTGATATGAAAAAGAGCTTGTAAAACCGTTAGAAAAGTAGTTTGTTGAAAACACCATTTGAAAAGTAAGAAATCCACTAGACTGGTAGTTATTAATCACATATGATTGATATAATAACTATAATAGATCAACTTGTATCCCCCTCCCCATAAAAGCATTTAAAAACATTGAAAACATTTAAAAGGTTAATTAAGGGGGTATGAACTCACCTCTAGTGAGTGGTTTGGATGAACGAAATGTATAGGATGCTAGGTGTCAAGTGAAGACTTGTACACACACAATGATCCTAGTTAACATATAATAACACATATATGTATCCAATTAGTCTTTAAACAACTAATTAACAAAGTTAAGACATCCTAGGACATGTAAAACACTTGATTCAAGTGCTATAAGTCCTAAGGATTGCATCTAAGGGTGGTAGGACCTTATATATGAATAGTTTTATTCTCATTTTGCCAAGTGTCACTCTAATACACCTCTTCATTAATATTATAACATGTGTCATGTAGATATATTAAGCAACTCATTTCAAATTTACATTTTCTAATTATATGTTAAATTTAAAGTTATATAATAAGTTTAAAATTTTGATATATCTCTTAATTAATAATTTATTTAAAATGACTTATTTAAAATAATTTATTAATAATTATAAATTTTTATTATAAAAATTTAATTAATTTTATAACCGTGGTTCCCACGGGTTATAAACTAGTATACTATATACTAGTATAGAGAAAACATCGCTACACTATGACATACTATACAAACATTTGAACACGATAATCAGAATGTGACATACTACTTCTCGATACGACAATTCATTGTGGTATCACTTTGTAACCAAAGTCTCCTGGAGGGAGAGCGGGCATTGTGTGTATAGATCTATACGGGACATACACTCCCACACCCCGACTGCTAGCTACAGTCCCAGCCGATAAGGCCAAGGGGTGACAGAATGTTACCTCACTACATATGACACCGGAGGGTCATCAGTTATTCAGCCGTCGATCAGCATGGTTACATACTAGTTCACATTCAAACCTTTAATTAACTAACTAAGAATTAAAGGCAAACGGATTCCCCAAGGTGTATTGTACATTTAATAGTACCTGGAGTCTACATTTTCATCACATTTAGCCGGTAGTGATACTGCTGGGGTAGAACATTATTTTCCCCTATTACATCTACTTTGCATTCATCTCGCATCGGTGAAGTTCTAAACTATATTTTCCATAATGATACTTTTATTGGGGAAAACTCTTACATTTACAAAAGAACAAACATACAAACAGTCGGGTCTTGGTAGAAGACTACATTTCAGTAGAAAATATAGGATTTTCTAGAGAGTTCAACTATTTACAAACAACTATGAACATTTACACTACGTTGTTACAAAGATTTTCATACAAGCAATGACACTAAATACTTATGAAATCACCAGCGTTATGCTGATAACCTCTTTCAAAATAACTTGTATTCTCAAGTCATCAATTGACAGGTACGATGAAGCTTTTGGGAAGATGGAGCACATACAAGACTCATCTTTTATTTTGATCATTCATTTTGGTGTCTTACATACTATACAGAACACGCTTGTATTAAAATTATTCTATTAATGCAATGGATGTTGTTGCTTGTTTACTATTATGCTTTGTTGTGATACTATACATGACGTCCTCCACCCCAAAACGTTTCCGCCGTTCCGGTTTTGGGGTGTGACAAAAGTTAAAGTTCAACCCTTATACTTTATAATATTATAAGTTTAATAATATATATATATATATATATATATATATATATATATATATATGTATATATATATATATATATATATATATGTATAAGATCAAGTCGTATTACCATTAGTAGGCCTCATTCACGAAGCCGGTCTATAAGGGGGTATAAGGTTGTTGCATATAAAATGGCAGCTTAATGGGTGTCCATTCTCACCCACCGCTTCCTTGACTGGTGGAGGGTCGTTAGCCGAACGGGTAGGACAATGACTTAAAATTCTCATTAAAAGTATAATGATTATTATAAAGTAAGTAAATGTTTTTATAAATTCCCAATCTTGGTTATTTTAGGAAAATGTGAATAAGGTGCTAGCCCATGAAATTACACTTTGCACTTTGATTAAGTCGTTAGTGGAGCGTGTGTGGTTAACCGACACACTAACTTGGACTTAACGAGGTAGGCAAAGGGTGACTTAAGGTTTTTCATAGGTCGGTCGAGCGTGTGTGGTTTACCGGCACATCGATTAAGTGAAAAACATTAAGGGTACGAAGTAATTTTCATGGTTACTTCACACCTTGTTTTGTGATCCTCGGCCAGAAGCTACGCGAAAATTTTCATTGGATCTCGGTTGTGTATCCCAGTCACAAAACATGAAGGGCACACTCGAGATTGAAACATGCCATTAAAAAAGTTCAATGAATCTCAAAAGAATCTAGGAGTTTCTAAAAACCGAATAAAACCTAATAATTTATATTTCGTTTTCATGGTGGAAATTGGTGAATCGTCATTCACCTACCTTTCAAATATGTTTTAGCTTAGATTACGACATCCCTCTTCTAAGTTATAATATATTGTGATTGGATCCTAGCCTTAATATTACATTTGGGTGTTTTATTAAGGACTATCTTTATATCTAAACTAAACTTGTCTTTTCTTCTTTTCAGATGTCTTCCAACAATGCTGATCCTGGCTTAAACCCTACCGACTTCTTCTCTCTCATGAACCTTTGTGGCAGAGTCATCTTTGATGGATCCAACATTTCAGATTGGATCAGAAACATCAGGATGGTCACTAGGTATGAGAACAAAGAATATGTTCTCGACAAGGAGCTTAAGGTACCCTAGCCAACTGCTACTCCTGAGGAGTTTGCTGAATATGAGGCACATGAAAGAGATGCTACCAAAGTGGCATGCATCATGATGGCCAGTATGACAGCTGAGCTCCAAAAGTCCTATGAGGACTACTATCCTTTTGAGATGCATCATGATGGCCATTATAACAACCCGAATGAAAGATGGTGAACCCATCACAGGCCACATGCAGAAAATGCAGACGTATGTGGACCGTTTGATGAAGCTGAATGTGAACTTCCCAGAGGAGTTAGCAATAGATATCATTTTGCACTCCTTACCATCGTGTTATGATCAATTCCGCATGACATACCACATGAACAAGGAAGAAGTCACCCTCAACAAACTTCAAGGACTCCTAAAGACCGCAGAATCAGGTCTTAAAGGTAAGTCGGTTGTTACCACTTCTACTCCTACTCCAAACTCCGCACCTGTCCTGGCAATCGGGAAAGGTAGAGGGAAGAAGAGGAAGAACCCTTCGAAGGGTACCAAGGGTAAGACCCTTGATGGCTCCTCTTCAAGCGGAACCAAGAAAGGTTTTGTCACTCCTTCTGCTGACCCAAAAGAGGCTGAATGCTTCTATTGCCATGAAAAGACACGCTGGAAGCGGAACTGCCCGAAGTACCATGAAGATTTGAAGGATGGGAAAGTGAAACCCAACCATGCAGGTATTTACACTATATTATCAAATAAATCACCTTATTCTAACTCTTGGGTCCTTGATAACGGTTGTGGTATTCATATGTGTTCTGATTTGCAGGGACTAAGAAGAAGTGAGAATGTCGAGCATGGAAAGATAAACTTGATCATGGGGAATAAGAAAGTTTCACCTGTCACCAAGATTGGAGTTTATACTTTGTTGCTAAGTAGTTGGTTTACTTTAGATTTGAATAAATGTTGTTATTCGCTAGAAATGGCAAGAAATGTTATTTCCTTTCATGCTTTGTACAAACAAGGGTTTACCTTCTCTTTTGATAATGAAATTGGTGGAATAAATGCTTTCTTTAATAATGTGTTTTATTTTAAAGCATTACCTTGTGATGGTGTGTATGAAGTTGTGTCTGTTGTAGATAATTTAGGAAAGAATGTGTTGTGTATTGATTCTACTAATGATAATAACTTGGATAAAGCATCATTATGGCATTGTCGTCTTGGACATGTAAGCAAGAAACGCATAAGCCAACTCCAAAAGGATGGAGTCTTGGAGTCATTTGACCTAAAGTCAGATGATAGTTCTGAATCATGTTTACTTGGAAAAATGGCAAAGTCACCCATCACAGGTTCTTGTGCTAGGGGTGAAGGTTTGTTGGATCTAGTGCACACAGATGTGTGTGGACCCTTTAAAACTGCCACAAGGGATGCTAATCGTTATTATATGACTTTTTTACAGATGATTATAGTAGATATGGATATGTCTACTTAATCAAGCATAAGTCAGAGACTTTTGAAAGGTTTAAAGTGTTTAAACATGAAGTCGAGAATCAATTGGGCAGGAACGTTAAGATGCTTCGATCCGATGGCGGTGGTGAGTATCTTAGTACTGAGTTCCTCGACTATCTTAGGGAATGTGGGGTTGTCTCACAATTGACACCTCCCATGTCACCACAGTTGAATGGTGTAGCTAAGAGGCATAATCGAACCTTGTTGGACATGGTTCGTTCCATGATGAGTCATGCTACGCTACCAACCTCATTCTGGGGGTATGCCTTAGACACTACCACTCATATCCTTAATCTGGTCCCTACAAAGAAGGTTGCCAAAACACCTCACGCGATGTGGACTGGAAAAGTTCCTAGTCTAGCCCACATCAAGATTTGGGGTTGCAAAGCTTTCGTGAGACGCGAGACTCACGATAAGCTTGAACTTCGAAGTTAGAGGTGTATTTTCATCGGCTACCCACAGAAATCCTTTGGTTACCTTTTCTATAGACCCAGTGAGAATGTGTCCTTTGTAGCAAGAAGGGGTGTCTTTCGAGAGAGAGAGTTCATAAGCCAAGGAAACAGTGGGAGGCGAATTGACCTTGAAGAACTTCAAGAGTCAAGTGGTGAAGGAACCTCAAACCCTAGTAGTCAACTTGAGGAGCAAACTCATGTTGATCCAATTGACAATTTTGTACCTCTGAGGCGTTCCATAAGGGTTAGGAATGCACTTGAGCATTATTACGGCTTCCATATGACTGCGGAAGGTGAGACACTTATCAGTGATGAGACACTGGTAATTCTGGATGAACCTAACAGCTATGCGGAAGCCATGGCAAGCCCCGAGTCTGCCAAATGGAAAGAGGCAATGGATAGCGAGATATCGTCCATGTATGACAGTCAAGTTTGGAACTTGGTTGACAATGTACCAGGTCGTAAGACAGTAGGGTGCAAATGGATCTTCAAGAAGAAAACCGACATGGATGGTAATATACACACTTATAAGGCGCGACTAGTTGCAAAGGGCTTTTCTCAAACTCTAGGAGTTGATTATGAGACCTTTTCACCAGTAGCCAAGATTAAGTCTATTAGCGTATTGTTAGCCATTGCTGCATTTCATGACTATGAAATATGGCAAATGGATGTCAAAACCGCTTTCCTTAATGAAAAGTTGGCTAAGGATGTTTACATGAATCAACCAGAGGGTTTTGTCAGCACAGAGTACCCTAATAAAGTGTGTATGCTTGAGAAATCGATTTATGGATTAAAGCAAGCACCTCGGAGATGGAATCTTTGCTTTGATGAGAAAGTCAAAGAGTTTGGCTTTTCGAGGAGTGAAGATGAATCTTGTGTATATGTCAAGGCTAGTGGGAGTATAGTTAGCTTTTTGGTACTGGCTTCGGAAGTGTTTTGCTATGAAATACCTAGGAGAAGCTGCCTATATTCTAGGGATAAGGATTCTGAGAGACCGGAGTAAAAGACTAATTGGACTTAGTCACAGTACATACTTGAATAAAGTACTGAAGAGATTCAACATGCAATATTCCAAGAAAGGAGAGTTACCCATCCAGAGTAACGCTAGATTGAGTAACACTCATAGCCCGAGTACCGAGGTTGAGATAGCAGAAATGAGTTGAGTACCTTATGCTTCTGCAGTAGGCTCGATCATGTATGCTATGACCTGCACTCGTCATGATGTAGCCTTTTCTTTGAGCATGGTTAGCAGGTATCAGGGGAACCCTGGTAAGGCTCACTGGACGGCGGTAAAGAACATTCTCAAGCACCTGCGGAGGACTAAGGACTGGGTCCTTACCCTTGGTGGGAGTGATGACTTGAGAGTTGTAGGGTATAGTGATGCTAGTTTCCAGACTGATAGGGATAATTTCCGCTCTCAGTCGGACTGGGTCTTTACCTTAAACGGAGGAGCAATTTCTTGGAAAAGTTCCAAGCAGGAGACAGTTGCAGATTCGACTTGCGAATCAGAGTATATAGCCGCAAGCGAGGCAGCAAAGGAGGCGATATGGCTAAAAAGGAGCCCATATAAATTTGTTGTGATAGTGAAAGTGCTGTTTCCTTAGCAAAGGAACCAAGGGATCACGAGAGATCCAGACACATTGACATAAAATATCATTTCATCAGACATCGAATAGAAGAAGGACTCCTCGTGGCAAAGAGGGTATCATCTGATGAGAAACCGGCAGATCCCCTCACGAAGGGACTGTATAGGGTTAAGCATCTCCAGCACACAAGGAGCATAGGGCTGAAGGATGATATTAGTTTTAGTAGTTAGATAATTTTTGAAATTTGTAAAGTGTAATTGACATTTGATGATGAATAAAATTTGTGTTTATTTATGAGTAAAGTGTTGCTATCTTTTGTTAATCGTTTACTATTCTTTCTTTTGCATGTTTTGACTTCCAGAAAATTTATGTTGTGTTTTAGATATTATTCAAATTATCCACAGTCGGTCATATGTCGGAAGTAGATATGAATTAAGACTGTCATGAGTTGGTTGTAGAGGTCTAAGATGTTGGACATGGCCTCAACACTCATGAGTGCTCATAAGTTCTGAGTATTGGATTCAACCCACGCTCGCTGCTATCTTTTCATGGAATTTATCTCGAGTGATCGTGAAACGGTAATATCATATAAGTCTTCAAACCTAGAGATATGTCTTGTTGTCTATGAGTTGGTTATACATTGATCATGCAAAAACGCATTGGTAACTCGATGTTATAAAACGTGTGTTTGTGTATGATTTAACAAGTAGTAGAACAAGCATATGAGTCGAAGTTTATCTGTTCCTTCTTGGATTAGAAGCGATATCTGGGCCCCTCGATGATTTTGTTTTGACCTATATATCGGGCCCGGTCAGAACTAAGTTGATGTGTTCAATTAAGTTCTATGTCAAACAAATATGAAATCGGGAAACAAACTGCTAGACAAAAGTAAGACATTGTTCCATGTATTTGTCCGGTTAATATCTACAACAGAGGATTATATGATCACTTATCTGAAATGGCGTATCATCATCTTCTCAGATCCGAGAGACCTTGAAAAGAGCTACGATTGCCGATCGGTTCCTAAAGTCATACTTGCAGTTATAGTTATTAGACTTATCCAAGGGGGAGACTGTTGGATAAGGTGTCTAAGTCCATACCTATATCTGGTATGTACTAGACTCGACCCGACATGGTCCATTTGGGTTGCATGGCATCTTGCATTTGGATAAACTAAATGAGAGAAATAACACTTGTGGTTTATTAATATATTATATGTTCTAATATATTAATAGTATTATTTAATTAGTATTGATCAAAGATTAATTTGGAATTAATTAAGTGATCAAAAGAAGACTAATTAAATATATGGGTTGATTATGTAAAGCATCCATAACTTGTATAATGGGCTAAAAGGCTCCATGGATTATCAAGTTGGGTAAAACCCATAAGATGCTCCATGGATGCTCCATGGGAGTTACAAACCCATGGGTCATGGAAATGAAGAGTCATGTCACATTAGGGTTTACATGGTGTAACCGTAGATGTGACACACTATATAATGGACATCATACTCACCAAAATCGGCTACACACTAAGAACAAGAGAGGGTAAGTCGATTTTTACAAGTGTTATACATTCTCTAAAGTTATTCCAAAGCATTTGGTGTTGTGTGAAACATTTGAGGCATCACACTTGGGGTGCTAGGCTCTCAAGGTTTTCAAGGAATCAAATCAACTACAAGGTATGTAATTCTAGCCATCTTTTAGATTAAAAGTCCCCCATGTATGCTAGATAGGATTATGAACCTTGGAAATCATATTTTGCATGTTTTTTAGACAAACGTAGATCCAAGATTTTCTAGGGTTGCATGTACACTTAGGAGTGTTAGAATGCTCAAAACCCATCAATAACTAGGTTATTCAAACCATCCATGGTCGATCATACTTTGGAAGTAGGTATTGAGGCAAGACTATTATGAATGGGTCTGTAGGATTATCTAAGGTGTTAGACATAGCACAAGTTTGTTGCAGTATTCATGAGTACTCCTGTAATAAGATTTGAGTATTGGATTCAACCCACGCTCATCTAATCACTTCATGGATTTTATCACGAGTGATTAGTGAGACGATAATATCGTATATTCTTGAAACGAAGACATATGAGTTGTAGTTTACAAGTCGGTTGCACATTGATAATATGAAAACGCACCGGTAACTCGGTGTTATAAACGTATTGTTGTGTGTGATTTGATGAGTAAATAGAGCAAGAATATGAGTCGAAGTTTATCCGTTCCTTTCACCCTAAGGGGATAAAAGTGATATATGTGGGCCCCTCGATGATTTAGTGATGAAAAACCTAAGTGCTTGACCAAGCCTGGACTGATTTGATTTGTTCAATTAGTCAGTCGTCATAAATCAGAAACCGAGAAACAACACATGAACAGAGAGAATGATTATAATCTATGTCTCAGTTCGTACGATATCTAGAATAGAGGAATATATGATCCCTTACCTAATGGACACGTCATTTGATTTATTCAGAGTTCGACATCGGCTTTTGAGAGTTATGATTGCTAGTCGGGTTTTGGAGTCGTACTTGCAATAATAGTTATTAGACTTATCTAAGTGGGAGACTGTTGGATTAGGTGTCTAAGCCCATAACTAAAATTGGTATGTACTTGACCCGAGAGTAGCATGGTCCATTTGGGTTGCCTTCACCAGGACAATTTGATAGGATGACTTTTGAGAATAGGTTATTTATGATTTATTAATATATTATAAGTTCTAATATATTAATATGAAATCATATGATTTAATTAGTATTGATCAAGAATTGATTTGGAATTAATTTAGTGATCAAAAGGGACTAATTAATGGGGACTAATTGTGTAAATTAGTTATATATATGTTTTGGGCTTATGATACATGATGGACTAAGTTTATGGAAGAATCCATACAGAGTTAGCCCACTTGAATCAAGGATCATGGATAATAAGCTCAAGAGTATGGACTAGGGTTTACCTATGACTCTTGGATTCCTAACATATATATATATATATATATATATATATATATATATATATATATATATATATATATATATATACATAGCACCCGTTTAGCCAAAATCAGACATAAGAGTGATATTGCAAGAGTATGGACGATTTGTGGTGCCTAACCTCTCTCTCTCTCTCATTTGTCTTCCAATTGTTCATGGTGTTTGTGAACCATTTGAGGTGCAATACTTGAGGTACTAAGCTCTTAAAAGGCCATTGTATACAAGCTACAACAAAGAGGTAATCTTCTAACTTACTTTTATGATTTATATGTCAATTGTATGCTAGTTGTAGGCTTAATGCTTTGGAAACAATATTGCATGTATAATTAGAGAAAACATAGATCCAAGGCATTTAGGGTTGTATGTGCACCATAGGATGTTGTAGTATACCAAAACCCAACAATTGTGACTAGAAGCTATGTTATAACCTACTAGACACTTGGAAACAAGTAGAAACAATGGATAGTGTACTTAGATTTCACATTGATATGTGAATTCTACAACTACTTAACTGTAGTGACTATCCATATCCGGGTCACTCTTTGACTCGAACACCTTTTCATGAATCATATACACACATCATGCATTTGACCTAGTATTAGAAATTAGGTCTGAGTCTCGTTGGAACTTAAGTCAAAGTTGACAACTAGGACTAGTATATTTGATTCTTAAATTTCGCTTGAATCTCGAAATCACTACATAGAATGCAAATAAACCGATAAAAATAAATTACAAACATTATTTCTAACTTGAATAAGAGTTAGGAAACACAAAAATAATTTGAAGTCTAAAAGATTCAATTTATTTTGATATTCAAAGTTTATTAAACTCCAAAACCCTAAAAGCCATAAAAACTCATATTTATAAACTTTCACCTTAAAAAGTCTATAAAAATAGTTATGAACCTTATAATGTTATCCTATAATAATTAAAATTATGAAAATGCATTCAAGAAGAATAAAATTTAACTCATTAACATTTACCCTTAATTTATAAATCAAAAATTAAGGTTTGATGAATAAAAACTTGATGAGGTTGTATATTTTATAAAAAGTTTGATATTTTTATAAAAGAATTGAATTTTTTTTATAATATTATAACAGAGGGAGGGCATTATATGACAACCGTCAAATTTCGGTCAATTCAAAGTTAACAAGTCAAACCGGTCAACTCCAATAACCCTTGTATGTTAGGGTTTACGTTATGTAATCACTATACAATTCGCTATTTTAATGAGAAATCATCATTTGGAAAGTTCATGTGTTTGATTTTCCTTAGCCTTAACAAGTGCTAAACAACGAACCAAAGCGATAAAACACTATTGCACAATCATCGGGGTTGTGTACGACACTAAAACACGGTTTAATGGGGTTTACGAACCTTGCGTTGTGAAGCCGGACACTCAAATTAATCACAAACGAAACCTCTCAAAATCGTTTTCACTCTATCTCTTTCTATTTGAAATCTCTCCCAAATCTCTCCCAAATCTCTCCCAAATCTCTCCCAAATCTCTCTCAAAAGTTACTTTAACTTTTTGTAATCATTTGGGTCATCTCGACCCTTAACCGGGTCAAAAATCGCTTGAAACGGGGTAAACACGAGTAAAATAGCTTTAAGGATCCGAAACCGAAACCTCTGGTCCGAAGCCGTGTCCGAAGCCAGGGTCCGAAGCCCGTGTCCGAAGCCAGGGTCCGAAGTCCGAAGTGTCCGAAGTCCGAAGGTCCGAAGTCCGAAGGTCCGAAGTCCGAAGTGTCCGAAGTCCGAAGGTCCGAAGTCCGAAGGTCCGAAGGTCCGAAGTCTCGCAGACAGCTCCTTTTTACCGGTTTTTCGACTACGACTTCGTTTTAACTCCGTTTTTCATTATTTTAACGTGGGATTTTCACCCAAAACTTTATTTTATAAACTAAGGCCCCAAAATATATAAATCTCCAGGGTTTTTTTATAAAATATATTAAAAGAATTGGTGATTGAACTAATTATTGAGGGAATATTTGCTTTTCCTTAATTTATGGCAAAAGCAACCCACTACCACCTCACTCTATGATCAGCCACTCTTTCCCACTACCCCTTGTCTCCTTAGTGGACCTTTACAGCCAATCTCCAGCTCTTCCCACGTTCTAAGAGCTGGAGGATTGATCCTCTCTCCTCATTCTCCATAAAACTCTTTCATTCTACACTTAGCAACCAAGAACACTCTCCAAAATTCTCTCATCTTTTCTCTCAACTTCAAGAACTTCAAGGCTTTCTCCAGGGATTTCTTGCTTCAATTAGTAAGTATCTTCATCATTCACATAATTATTAAACTCCATTCTACTCAAATCATTGATATCTTACACAAGTTCCATCTTATTCGGTGTTAGATTCTCGAATCATCAAGACATCTTCTTAGTGTTCTTGAGTTGAACACTTCCTCTCTCTCACTTTCATCTACTGAAACCACATAAGGTGAGTTCATACCCATACATTTACATGTTTTTCTTAAGTTTTAAGGGGGGAATACAAGTAAAATCATCAAGAACACAATTAAACTTTTTCTAACAGATTGCATCAGAAAAGATGGACGTTAATCACGGACTGTTTTGGTCAACTTAAAAATTTTAGTTTTCAAAACTGTTTCAGCTGCAAGTAGTTCAAACTCTTAGCTTTAAAATGACTACTTGTACATCTCCAAATGATTTTTCTACAATTAATGGTGATTTTTACAAAACTGCCTGTCATTTCAGAGGCAAACCCGGACCAGTCTGTGATTATGAACATTTTCACCTCTGTTAGAGATCACTAAAAATCATGATAAAATTTACGAACAAACTAGACTCATATTCCAAACTCTCAAAATTTGCGGATTTGGATTTAGAGTTGTGATGATTTTTCTATAAATTTTCTAAGAACGGTAACAGAAACTGTTTTTAACGAAAAGTTGCTGTTAATTTCATTTCACCTTGTAACATGTTGAGCAAGGTGTATATCTTTATGTGACTATATGTTACTGCAATATATGACATTTTATCTTAATATTTAGACACACATCAGTTTACAAATGGATTTGGTCATATAAAATATAAAGAATAACAAGTGATTATAATCAAAGTACAATCGATACATTCAAACATTAAATAAACTATTTTGAATATAGTTTGCATACATTACCACGTACTACCCTTGGTTGATAAACTATAATAGGTATAGTTTATGATACATTACATAACACATACATTTAAAAAGGGTACATTTATACAAAAGATATTTTCATTAAGCAAGGTACGGCCATACGGTACCAAGTTTTCATAACACGTAATTCCGTTAATGACTTTGTGAGACATTTACTTCAAATTGCCATTAAGTCCTGTATTGTAACCAGAGTCTCCTTGAGGGAGAGCGTGATACTTGTGTATAGATCTATATTGGGTTTGACAAACCCACACCTAAACTGCATGCAACAGTTAGACCGATAGGTCTGGGGTGACAAATGTCATAACATTTCCGACGCCTGAAGAACGTCGTTTTAGGCAACCTTGGTCATAGTATGGTTATATAAACTCACATAAAGTATTAACAAACATTGGAATTTACGGGAAGTTCATTAAAATTTAACGAGTTTATGTCGATTTAAACTTGCATTGTTTTACTATAAATATGACAAATTACTTGAACATTTCGGTCTTTGTGTTTTAAGACTACATTTACACATTAAGGAAAATATTGGATTTTTCTAACACAAATACTACTTTTACAAACGAAAGGCTTTTAATAATACCAAACAGAAGCTTATGAACTCACCAACCTTTGTGTTGACACTTTTTCAAACAACTTGTATTCTCAGGAAATCATTAAACAGGTAATCAAGTGCTTTTGAGGATGGAACGCTAAGGCGTCTACTATTTCATATTTTATCAACATATTGTGATTGATTCGTAAACATGTAATTCATACAATGATGTAAATGTTTTCATATATATGTTGGTTGTGTTTGCTTGAATTACTATTACAATTGCTGTTATGATACTATACATGAAGTCCTCCACCCCCGGACGTTTCCGCCATCCTTGGTTTGGGGGTGTGACAGATTGGTATCAGAGCGCAGTTTATAGTGAATTAAGTATATCAAACCACATAAGATATACAAACTATAAACACAATTGGGACTAATAGTCTCTGATTTGTGCATTTTTCAAATAAATATACTTTTACAAAATAAATGATTTTTTTTTATTTAAAAGTATAAATACATGCATACATGCTCACATAGTGTCATAACTAGAAGAACATAAAATAAAAGAAGAGGAGTTGTACATTATGGGTATGCCTTGGTATATGTAAATCAAGTCTGGGAAGGATATAGCCTGATCAACTATATCTGTCCGGGAATTGACTTGCATATACCGGGGGATGGTCAGGATGGACAACAAATCTAACAAACCTAATAACAGACTACAAAGGATACTTTAAGGACTCAAAACTAAACATTTACAAATACTATAGGAGTATTTTGTGTTACTATAATAAATTATCTGATAATTAAATAGGTCTTTATTTATAAATTAATAGCTGCTAAGTGGATGCGCTAAGGTCATATGTAACTAAGATGCTATAGACTTAGAATTTATGTATCTTTGTTTCACTTCCTGTCCTTGTTTGGTTGTGGTCTTGGAGTTAGGGTCATCTATTCGAAGGACTATTATATCTTAATCACATATGACTGGTATGCACTTTGCAACTAATTAAGTAACTGATAAAGATCATTTTAAAATATAATATATTAATTATGTCCCGACTAAATTAGTATGCACTTTGCAACTTATGACAGAACCATGCCGCCAAGAAGAAGACCAAGACCTTCCAGCAACACAGCAACACCTCCTCCGCCGCCGCCTCCACAGTTTGATCCCGCAATGTTCCAGGCTGCAGTAACAGCAGCCGTAGCGGCTGCAATGTCGCAGATAGGGACCAACGGAGCTGGTGGTTCGGGATCGGGAGCTACACACTCTAACCACGGAGACAGTACGTGGCGTGCAAAAGAGTGTTCATACAAAGACTTCACAAATGGCAAACCCGACAACTTCAATGGAAGCGGGGGAGTCATCACGTTGATGCAATGGTTTGAAAAGACCGAAGTAGTCTTTCAGGTGTGCTCCTGCTCCGAAGCGAGCAAAGTTAAGTTCGCAATCTTAACCTTCACCGGCCGGGCCCTTACTTGGTGGAACTGCCGGGTTAAGTCACTTACTCTCGAAGTGGCTAGCTCCATAACCTGGGCAGAACTAAAAATGTTGATGATGAAGGAGTACTGCCCGAGAGGTGAAATTCAAAAGCTGGAACAAGAACTCTGGAACCTCAGGATGACGGGCTCTGACCTTGAAACCTACACCACCCGATTCAATGAATTGGCTCTCCTCTGCCCAACAATGGTTACTCCGGAGGAGAAAAAGGTGGAGCGATACCTTTGGGGACTGTCTCTCCACGTGCAAAGTAGTGTCCTGGCTTCAAGGCCAACTACTTTTGACAGTGCCAGGGAGCTGGCACAACAACTTGTTGACCATCGAGCCGGTCATAATACTACAACCACCACCACTGATAAATCAAAAGGGGGAAACAACAAAAGGAAGTTCTGGAACGAAAAGAAGAGCCAACCAGCACAGGACCCCGCTAAGAAGCAACAAATTGTTGCTGTCCATGCTGCCACTAATGTTGCCACTACTGCTACCACTCCAGCACCACCGAAGCCATATGCGGGAAAACTACCTAAGTGCAACAAGTGCAACTTTCACCACAATGGTGCTTGTAGGGAGATGCACTGTAACAACTGCGACAGGAAGGGGCACACTGCTCGTTTCTGGAAAGCGCCGGCTCAACCAATCAACCAAGTCGCCAGTACGGGGGCAACCCGGACCTGCTACAACTGTGGAGACGCAGGTCACTTCAAAAGAGACTGCCCCAAAGCGCAAGCCCCTAATGCTGGTGGAGTAGGAAGAGTCCTGGCAATAGGACATGGGGAAGCAGTCGAGGATCCCACGGTGGTTACCGGTACGTTTCTCCTCAATAACTCTTATGCATGCGTACTATTCGATAGTGGAGCGGAGAGGAGTTTCGTGAGCCACCAATATAAACATTTACTTGAACAAAATCCCCAATCACTAAAGGATACTTATGTAGTAGAAATGGCAAATGGGAAAGTAGAACGCACTAGCGATATATACTCAGAATGTACCCTCACTCTAGACAACCATACATTTAAAATTGACCTGATGCCAGTCACCATAAAAAGCTTCGACGTAATCATCGGGATGGATTGGTTAGTTCCTCACCGTGCCGACATTCTATGTTACGAAAGGGCCGTTCGCCTCAATCTACCAAATGACGAAACCCTTCTCATCTATGGTGACAAACCTAGTGCGAATTTACAAAGCATCTCATGCATCAAAGCCCAAAAGTATCTCCGGAAGGAGTACCACGCCTTCTTAGCCCATGTAGTAGACAAGAAACAAGACGTGAAAGACATCAAAGACATCCCCGAAGTGTGTAACTTCCCGGATGTGTTCCCAGAAGATCTTCCTGGTGTACCACTCGCACGACAAGTCGATTTCAGAATTGACTTAATACCCGGAGCTACCCCTGTAGCCAGAGCTCCATACCGCCTCGCACCATCAGAAATGCAAGAGTTGTCCAGTCAGTTGAACGAGCTTTTGAGCAAAGGGTTCATCAGACCAAGCTTCTCACCTTGGGGAGCACCAGTCCTTTTTGTAAAGAAGAAGGACAGATCCTTTCGCATGTGCATCGACTATCGGGAACTAAACAAGCTCACCATCAAGAACCGATATCCTCTACCCCGAATCGATGACCTTTTCGACCAACTCCAAGGAGCAAATTTCTTCTCAAAGATCGACCTAAGGTCAGGCTACCATCAGCTACGAGTTCAAGAAGAAGATATTCCCAAAACTGCATTCAGAACTCGCTATGGGCACTACGAGTTTGTGGTGATGTCCTTCGGTTTAACAAACGTACCTGCGGTATTCATGGACCTAATGAATAGAGTGTGTCGACCCTACCTAGACAAGTTTGTAATCGTATTCATCGACGATATCTTGATCTACTCGCGAAGCGAAGAAGAGCATCGCCTACATCTACGCCAAGTGCTAGAGACACTAAGAGCGGAGAAGCTTTATGCTAAGTTCTCTAAGTGTGAATTCTGGATTAGAGAAGTGGATTTCCTTGGACATGTGGTAAGTGAGAAGGGCATACATGTGGATCCCTCCAAGATCAAGGCAATCGAGAATTGGTCAGCACCCAAGACGCCAACCGAAATTCGACAATTCCTTGGGCTTGCTGGCTACTACTGAAGATTTATACAAAACTTCTCCAAGATTGCGAAACCACTCACCACCTTGACGCAGAAAGGTGTGTTATTCAAGTGGGAAAATAAACAAGAAACTGCTTTCCAAACGCTAAAACAAGCCCTATACAGCACACCGATCTTGTCTCTCCCAGAGGGAACCGAGGACTTCGTAGTGTACTGTGATGCTTCGAATCAAGGCCTCGGATGTGTGCTCATGCAGAGAGGGAAGGTTATCGCGTATGCATCAAGACAGCTTAAGACGCACGAGGTTAATTATACTACGCATGACCTGGAATTAGGAGCAGTGGTATTCGCTTTGAAGATCTGGAGACACTACCTCTACGGCACGAAATGCACTATCTTCACTGATCACAAAAGTCTTCATCATATCCTCAATTAGAAAGAGCTCAACATGCGACAAAGGAGATGGGTGGAGTTGCTGAATGACTACGAGTGCGAAATTCGTTATCATCCGGGCAAGGCCAATGTAGTGGCCGATGCTCTAAGCAGGAAGGAGTACTCGGGCCGCCGAGTAAAATCCTTAACAATGACAATCCATTCCCACCTGACCATACAAATCAAGGAAGCTCAACTGGAAGCTTTGAAACCAGAAAAGGTGGCAGGAGAGACATTAAGGGGAATGGATAAAAACTTAGAAGTCAAGGATGATGGAGCACGTTATATCATGAACCGGATTTGGACACCGAAGTTCGGTGGACTCCGAGATGTCGTCATGAATGAAGCACACAAGACTCGATACTCCATCCATCCCGGGTCGGATAAGATGTATCTGGACCTCAAGAAATTATACTGGTGGCCGAACATGAAAGCTGAGATTGCTACCTATGTGAGCAAGTGCCTGACTTGCGCTAAGGTCAAAACCGAATACCAGAAACCATCCGGGCTATTACAACAGCCGGATATACCTGAGTGGAAGTGGGAACGAATAACCATGGACTTCATAACGAAGCTGCCTAAGACATCGGGCGGGCTTGACACAATATGGGTAATTGTAGACAGATTGACCAAATCAGCACACTTCCTACCAATGAAAGAAACCGACAAGATGGAGAAGCTGACTAGAACGTACATCAGAGAGATTGTACGACTCCATGGTGTGCCGATATCCATTATCTCCGATAGAGATAGTAGATTTACCTCACGGTTTTGGCAGTCTCTAAAAAAATCATTGGGAACTAGGCTTGACATGAGTACGGCCTACCACCCACAAACCGAAGGACAGAGCGAGCGAACCATTCAAAGGTTGGAAGACATGTTAAGAGCTTGTGTGATAGACTTCGGTAAAGCATGGGATACCCATCTACCGCTTATCGAATTCTCCTACAATAACAGCTATAATACTAGCATCAAAGTCGCTCCATTCGAAGCTCTTTACGGTCGCAAATGCAGATCACCCCTATGTTGGGCTGAGGTGGGGGATACACAGCTAGCTAGAGGGCAAGTCTCTAATAGCACCCTCACTGGCCCTGAAATCATAAGGGAAACCACAGAAAAAACGTTCAAATTCGAGAGAGACTGAAAGCGTCTCGCGATCGGCAAAAGAGTTACGCAGACAAACGACGCAAACCCTTGGAATTCCAGGTGGGTGATCGGGTACTACTAAAAGTTTCCCCTTGGAAAGGAATGATACGATTCGGAAAACGCGGGAAACTAAATCCAAGGTACATCGGGCCATTCGAAATCCTTGCTAGGATTGGGCCAGTAGCATACAAACTTCGATTACCTCAGGAACTCGACAAAGTACATCCCACGTTTCACGTGTCGAACCTAAAGAAGTGTTTGTCTGATGAGACACTCGTAATACCACTCGACGAAATCAAAGTTAACGAAAATCTCCACTTCGTGGAGGAACCAGTCGAAATCATGGATCGGGAAATCAAACGAACGAAACAAAGTCGTATTCCCATCGTGAAGGTACGTTGGAACGCTAAACGAGGACCCGAATTCACCTGGGAACGCGAGGATCAGATGAAACAAAAGTATCCACATCTCTTCCCAAACTCTTGAAATCCCAGTCAAAATGAAAATTTCGGGACGAAATTCCTTCTAACGGGGGGATGATATGACAACCGTCAAATTTCGGTCAATTCAAAGTCAACAAGTCAAACCGGTCAACTCCAATAACCCTTGTATGCTAGGGTTTACGTTATGTAATCACTATACAATTCGCTATTTTAATGAGAAATCATCATTTGGAAAGTTCATGTGTTTGATTTTCCTTAGCCTTAACAAGTGCTAAACAACGAACCAAAGCGATAAAACACTATTGCACAATCATCGGGGTTGTGTACGACACTAAAACACGGTTTAATGGGGTTTACGAACCTTGCGTTGTGAAGCCGGACACTCAAATTAATCACAAACGAAACCTCTCTAAATCGTTTTCACTCTATCTCTTTCTATTTGAAATCTCTCCCAAATCTCTCCCAAATCTCTCCCGAATCTCTCCCAAATCTCTCTCAAAAGTTACTTTAACTTTTTGTAATCATTTGGGTCATCTCGACCCTTAACCGTGTCAAAAATCGCTTGAAACGGGGTAAAAACGAGTAAAATAGCTTTAAGGATCCGAAACCGAAACCTCTGGTCCGAAGCCGTGTCCGAAGCCAGGGTCCGAAGCCCGTGTCCGAAGCCAGGGTCCGAAGTCCGAAGTGTCCGAAGTCCGAAGGTCCGAAGTCCGAAGGTCCGAAGTCCGAAGTGTCCGAAGTCCGAAGGTCCGAAGTCCGAAGGTCCGAAGTCTCGCAGATAGCTCCTTTTTACCGGTTTTTCGACTACGACTTCGTTTTAACTCCGTTTTTCATTATTTTAACGTGGGATTTTCACCCAAAACTTTATTTTATAAACTAAGGCCCCAAAATATATAAATCTCCAGGGTTTTTTTATAAAATATATTAAAAGAATTGGTGATTGAACTAATTATTGAGGGAATATTAGATTTTCCTTAATTTATGGCAAAAGCAACCCACTACCACCTCACTCTATGATCAGCCACTCTTTCCCACTACCCCTTGTCTCCTTAGTGGACCTTTACAACCAATCTCCAGCTCTTCCCACGTTCTAAGAGCTGGAGGATTGATCCTCTCTCCTCATTCTCCATAAAACTCTTTCATTCTACACTTAGCAACCAAGAACACTCTCCAAAATTCTCTCATCTTTTCTCTCAACTTCAAGAACTTCAAGGCTTTCTCCAGGGATTTCTTGCTTCAATTAGTAAGTATCTTCATCATTCACATAATTATTAAACTCCATTCTACTCAAATCATTGATATCTTACACAAGTTCCATCTTATTCGGTGTTAGATTCTCGAATCATCAAGACATCTTCTTAGTGTTCTTGAGTTGAACACTTCCTCTCTCTCACTTTCATCTACTGAAACCACATAAGGTGAGTTCATACCCATACATTTACATGTTTTTCTTAAGTTTTAAGGGGGGAATACAAGTAAAATCATCAAGAACACAATTAAACTTTTTCTAACAGATTGCATCAGAAAAGATGGACGTTAATCACGGACTGTTTTGGTCAACAAACAAATTTTAGTTTTCAAAACTGTTTCAGGTGCAAGTAGTTCAAACTCTTAGCTTTAAAATGACTACTTGCACATCTCAAAATGATTTTTCTACAATTAATGGTGATTTTTACAAAACTGCCTGTCATTTCAGAGGCAAACCCGGACCAGTCTGTGATTATGAACATTTTCACCTCTGTTAGAGATCACTAAAAATCATGATAAAATTTACGAACAAACTAGACTCATATTCCAAACTCTCAAAATTTGCGGATTTGGATTTAGAGTTGTGATGATTTTTCTATAAATTTTCTAAGAACGGTAACAGAAACTGTTTTTAACGAAAAGTTGCTGTTAATTTCATTTCACCTTGTAACATGTTGAGCAAGGTGTATATCTTTATGTGACTATATGTTACTGCAATATATGACATTTTTTCTTAATATTTAGACACACATCAGTTTACAAATGGATTTGGTCATATAAAATATAAAGAATAACAAGTGATTATAATCAAAGTACAATCGATACATTCAAACATTAAATAAACTATTTTGAATATAGTTTGCATACATTACCACGTACTACCCTTGGTTGATAAACTATAATAGGTATAGTTTATGATACATTACATAACACATACATTTAAAAAGGGTACATTTATACAAAGGATATTTTCATTAAGCAAGGTACTGCCATACGGTACCAAGTTTTCATAACACGTAATTCCGTTAATGACTTTGTGAGACATTTACTTCAAATTGCCATTAAGTCCTGTATTGTAACCAGAGTCTCCTTGAGGGAGAGCGTGATACTTGTCTATAGATCCATATTGGGTTTGACAAACCCACACCTAAACTGCATGCAACAGTTAGACCGATAGGTCTGGGGTGACAAATGTCATAACATTTCCGAGGCCTGAAGAACGTCGTTTTAGGCAACCTTGGTCATAGTATGGTTATAATAAACTCACATAAAGTATTAACAAACATTGGAATTTACGGGAACTTCATTAAAATTTAACGAGTTTATGTCGATTTAAACTTGCATTGTTTTACTATAAATATGACAAATTACTTGAACATTTCGGTCTTTGGGTTTTAAGACTACATTTACACATTAAGGAAAATATTGGATTTTTTTAACACAAATACTACTTTTACAAACGAAAGGCTTTTAATAATACCAAACAGAAGCTTATGAACTCACCAACCTTTGTGTTGACACTTTTTCAAACAACTTGTATTCTCAGGAAATCATTAAACAGGTAATCAAGTGCTTTTGAGGATGGAACGCTAAGGCGTCTACTATTTCATATTTTATCAACATATTGTGATTGATTCGTAAACATGTAATTCATACAATGATGTAAATTTTTTCATATATATGTTGGTTGTGTTTGCTTGAATTACTATTACAATTGCTGTTATGATACTATACATGAAGTCCTCCACCCCCGGACGTTTCCGCCATCCTTGGTTTGGGGGTGTGACACATTATACCCCCAAAACCGTCCACCCTCTTCCCAAGACACTCCCCTCTTCCCAAAATACATAATCATTTCTCTCTTCTCCACACTCTTTCACTTACTCACTCTCTCTCTCTCTCTCTCTCTCTCTCTCTCTCTCTCTCCCTCTTTCATTTCTCTCTCACATTCTCACACACATTTTCTATCTTCCTCTCTCTATGAACCACAAAATTTTCCAGCAAACAAGTCCAAGAACACTAAAGATACTCAAAATCTTCATCATCTAATGGTGTTCATTAAGGTAGAACACGATTTCCTTTCATTTTCCTTCAAGTTTTCATGGATTTTCTTGCATTTCCTTCTTCTTCTACACCTTTCTCTTAGAAAATTTGTGTGCATGTTCATTCACTTCAGTTTTGATGATGATGGTGGTAGGATTTCACCCATAAGCAACATGCATGTTGCAAATGGTGAAGTCCCATGACCAAAACCTAAGTCAAAATCAACATAATGCACTTTTCTACAAGTTTTGGAGGAAAATCACCACATGCACCCTAAGTTTTCTTTCAAAAACGACTTTTCAACATTTCAAACTCATGAATGGTCTTCAAACCAACATGCATGTGATGATCTTCAAGCTTAGATGTTAGATGAATAAAGTTTGTTATTAAAAGCTTGCAAATATGTTCATAAAGGATTTATTCCCAAAAAAATATCTAAAACTCATTTTCTGATCAAATCCGATTTTTCCTAGAATCCCACCTACAAAATAAGATGGTATGTAATGTTCAGAAAGTAATTAATTTTTCTCGAATTAATATAATGATTGTAAGAAAATAGAGAAATAATTAATATAAAATACGTTCTGAGGTCCATAAATCCAGAATAAATTCGTGGATGACCCTAAAAGTTAATTTACATCTCTGATGAAGTTTCATCAATTTTTGTTACTGTTTTCTATCATTTTTAATTTTCTTTATGATTAAGTCAAATAAATAATAAACCAAGTTCCGAGATATTAAAAGAGCATTTAATAATTTTCATTTGTTGTAGGTCATGTTTTCTACCTAGAAGAATGTTTTGGGGATTTTTCATAAGGTATTTATATTTTCCACAATTTTTATGTTTATAATGGACTAAAATCGGGAAAAATAGTTTTACTCCTCAAAAATTCATGAAAAGTTACCAGAAAATCTTATATTACAATAGAGAGCTATATACAAAGTTGTACAATTTTTCTCTTCTGTAAGCTATTTTTCTTCTATTTTCCTAAGATTAAACATTCATAAATCAAAAAATCGGACTCCACTATTTACAAATGACTCTTGATAATTTTTACATATTATATACAACATCAAATAATTTTACAAATTTTTTAGGAATTATCTTAATTGTTTACTATTTATTCTAATTTTTATTTTTTAAATACACATAAATTAGGAAAATCAGACTCTTATATATGAAAATCACCTTAGCTATTTTTTCCAGTTTATATATGTTTAATAAAAGTGGAACACCAAGTTTGGACAATTTTACATATAGTTTTCTAATTATCTTCAATTTTGTTAAAATAAACACACAAAAATCATAAAATCAGGTTACACTATTTTAGAACCAATTTTGGTAATTTTTCCCAGATTATGTACACTGTAGATGAAGTATAAAAAAAAGATTGGTAATTTTCCTTAATTGTTTAATAAATTATTCAATAATTAATGTTTATTTAAGTGAATAAAACAAAGAAAATATCAAAACTCTTTGGAAGCCAACTTTTATAACTTTCCCAACTTTCATATGTCTAATAACGCTAGTAGAAAAAGTTTGGGAAATTTTTGAAACTATTTTCTAATTATCTCTATTTTGATAGAATAAATACACAAAAATCAGAAAAATCATGTTAAACTGTAAAACAGTTATACAAAAATTATAAGTATTTTTCGTGATAATTTACTATTTTTCCATGATTTTATGATTATTTAAGGAATTAAAATGGTGAAAAATGGTTAGACAAATCAAAAATTCAAGAAACTTTATCTTAACTTCTCTGACTTCAGTTAAAATTGAAATGAAAAGTTTGAGAATTTTTGGAACTAAATTGATTTAGTTCTTGAATATTTAATCATTGGAACACCTCCTAAAATGTTAAATTTTAATATTTCAATAATGGGAAATTCCATTTGAATTTGTTATACAACAAATTGATTCATAGAAATCTAAATTTCACAGAATAATGTTTGTAACTTAACAATATTAAAATTTTACACAATATTGGCGTAATTCTATTGTAGCAGTAAGTATACTAGTGTTAGATTTCGATTAGAGACTCACTAGCGTATACCAGTATTGTAGGAATCGATAGTGATACAAGTGGAACGTAGTTCAAGACACCATTTGCATCATCTCAATGCATTGTGAGTATTCATACATTCCCCTATTTTCGGTTTTTTATGTTTTGGGGTGGAAAAGCATGTCCGAAAAACTGTTTATTGTTCGTTGTATTTAAATTAATTTGTATCAAACATGTAACAACCTGAAATTTCTATCTTGTAAGTCAAGCAAATCAATCAAAAGTTAGACTTGTTTCTGTTAACTTTTAGCTTTGCTAAGAGTCTGTTTCACTAAAAGTTCACGGCCACAAACTAGGGTTTACGGCAGTGAACCCATCATGGCCGTGAACTCCTCATCATAAGTATGATATTCCTTCATTATTCTTCATTTCTCACATTCTCAAGTCAATAACTCTCAAAACTCTCTCAAGTATCATCAAGAACATTCCTCTTTCTCTTCAAAATCGTAAGTGATTCATCCCTTGTTAATTGATATTCTTCTTATTGACAAGAAACTCTTTGATTTCATCCATGAATTCATCACTTTTGGTTTAGATCTTCAAATAATAATCCTTTACACCAAGAACACACACTTGTTCTTTGGGCCGTAAACTCCTTAAAGACCTCCAAAACGTGGGTATCTCTTCAATCATCTTGTTATACATTAGAAACACTTGAATCCAACCAAGAAACAAATACCCAAATACATGAACTTCAAGAGTTCATAGCCGTGAACCCTTCATCCATGGCCGTGAACCCTTCATAAGTTCTTGATATGGCCGTAAACTCTACATGAGAACAAGTATTGGCCGTAAACCCTTTATAGAATAAAGGCTAGGCTGTAAACACTCATGTGTGTGGCCGTAAACACCCCTATGACCGTAAACACATATAGTGTGGTCATGAACACATTTCTTTCAATCACATGTGATTGTAACACTTCATTCCAAGTGTTTCCTTGCACTTAAGGGTGTTTACCTTACATGATTAGTTGTTATATACACTAATTATACACATGTATGTGTCATTATATGCTTAATAGGACCAATTTGTGTTCAAGACATCACTTGGCATTCTTAGCATCCTATATCGATCTTACATTCGAATCACTCACTACAGGTGAGTTCATATCCCCGTATTTTCATAGTTTTTACTGTTTTAAGGGGGGTGGGGGGATACAAGTCAAACACAAAGATTTTGTGTTACAAACAAATGGTTTCCAATTATCTTATCAAAATGGATTTTAGTTATCATCAAATCAAATGGTTTCAAAGATTGTGTTAAAATGACATCAAGTCACCAAATGAATTTCAAAATATTAAACTTCTTTTAAAAGATTTTATAAACTTATATTTTTCCCCATAAATCATATTTATATATATAATTATATAAATAGGGTTTAAAAGGCTTAGGACTGATAACTCACTTTGGTTCCTTTTCCTTGTTTGGATGTGGGATTATAAGTATCAGTTATTTGTCCAAATGTCATTTAAATTTTACTTATATATATTTGTATATGTATATAAATATAAAAGTTATTTCATTCAGTTTAGATACCCTTTCAAACATGTTGAGCAAGAGGTTGCATTCATGAACAGTTAGTATCAATTCAGAAAGTACATATAAATTATAATAGGTATAATTTATGATTAATAGAACATTAATTCACGATTCAAGAATACTAAAGTACACTGTTTTACAAGAACAAGGGTTTGATTCAAAACTAAACAAGAGTATACAACTTTTATATACTAATTCAGGGACATACTATCAATCGTTCATTTCAGAATGATTGGGTTTTCATAACTATTATACATGTAACGTCTATATGCTTTTTATGAGTCATTTGATTCAGGTTGTTTAGTTCATTTAAACAACATAGTTAAAGTCCTGACATTATAACCAGAATCTCCAGTCGGGGCTCGAAACAATGTGTGTATAGATCTATATTGGGATTAACAACCCCGCACTCAGACTGCTAGCTACAGTCAGGCATACACGCCTACGAGTGATAGTTGTTATAATAAGCTTTCAATGCCTTCAATGCGTTGGGTCAGGCCATCTAATCTCAGTATGGTTATAATAACTTATTAAAAAGATATTAACAATACGTTAGTGTATAATTAACTAAACGTAAGTACATTTTCAAAGTACCAGTTTACGATGATACATTTTTTACAGTATTACATCTCAGTATTCAATAACAGCTGGTGAATCCCGGCACACTCACACTTATACAGTTTATACAAAAGGAATTTAATAACAGAACACTGGTTTACAAATAGAACAGTTTTATATGATTAAAACTACTTTTCATATACAACAGAAAATCTAGGATTTTCTGGAACAATTTACATATATAAGAAACAGAAAACATACTTTCAAACATAAATACTTATGCACTCACTCAACTTTATGTTGATACTCTCTTTTCAAATTACTTGTATTCTCAGGGAATCAGTAGACAGGTACTCCCCGAGCTTTTGAGAAGATGGAGCTATTTTGAGTTATGTCTTCTTCTTTTGTATAACTATTTTGGTTTCAATATACAATGATTGAACACATGTAAATACTTATACTTTTTAAATACAATGGTTGTTCGTATTTTTATTACTATGATGCATGTGTTGTGATACTACAAATGAAGTCATCCACCCCCGGATGTTTCCGATGTCTGGTTTGGGGGTGTGACAAAACTTGATTGA
Organism: Lactuca virosa; assembly: GCF_052849685.1. NCBI lineage: Eukaryota > Viridiplantae > Streptophyta > Magnoliopsida > Asterales > Asteraceae > Lactuca > Lactuca virosa. Next base: position 285,712,363 of record NC_136428.1, read on the forward strand.
TATATTCTGCTATGTATGTCTATGCAACACAAAACAAGAGGCCTTATCGTCGTAAGTCCCTTCCCTTATAATTTAGTCCAACCATTAACTCTTTGAGCCAATGGTCATTATGGATAGCTCTATTAGGATAAGCATAGATCTTGATAGGACATCAGTCATAGGCTTGGTTGTGAGCTCATTGTTTTCTCATATACATACAAACTCGTTTATTAAATCTATGAGTACTCACAAACTATTTTTTATAGTTGACGCTCGTTTTACATGCTTTTTCAGGTATCATCTAGTAAGACGCACCTAGAGACACATCACTTGTAGGAGCATGTGCATGTGTTATGTTTCAAATACATTGTAATTTATTTTAAATGGTTGTTCAAACTCATTGTAAATTGTAATGCTTTTTAATACTATGGGTGGTGTTATCTTTATCTTTTGCTATGAAACCATTTGTACTGCCACACCTCGTGTTTCCGCTTTAGCGGGGTGTGACATGCTTCTTTGTCGATAGATGATTCATTGCAACAAGGTTACGATGTGGTTTCATTTATACATAATACATCTTTAGACTTTGCTTCGCTCTAAGTTTTCCAGTTCTCACAAATTTGTGCATTGTAGTTTTCGACAAGCTCCAACATGGTGGAAGTTGCACTTGTTACATTTGGGTAGGGTTCCAGCATATTGCTTTGTTGGTACTGGGGCGGCCGGGACAATGACAGTGTAGGTTGCCACTATTTATTGTTGCTTAGCTGGCTCGTGTGTTGATTTGCCCTTCCTCTTGTTCCACGGTCTGCTTTTGGTGTCGCTCCCGTTTGCTTGTTCGGGAATGGCCGTCATAAAGCCCTAGCGGACTCCATGATATACAAGCGTTTGTGCCAATCGTTCGTCACTATCAAAGGTAGAGGGGTTTGAAGATACTACATTTCCTTGGATCTGGGGGATAGTCCCCAGATGTAACGCTCCACCTTTTTGCTCTCCGGGGTGACCATCTCGGGACAAAGCACCGCCAAGTCACTGAACCTGGTGGTATATGTTGTTATATCGAAACCCTCCATTGTGAGGTTCCAGAGTTCTTGCTCCAGTTTTTATACTTCGCCCCTTGGTCAATACTCTACTAGCATCATGATTTTTAGGTCCTCCCAACTCAAAGCGTTGGCCATGGGGAGTGTTAGCAATTTGACTTGGCCGTTCCACCAAGAGAGGGCCCCGTCGGTGAATGTGCAGGTTGCAAATTTGACTTTACTCTCTTCCGTACATGCAAACCTAATAACCTTGGATCTATGTTTGTCGAATTATCATGCAAAGTTGAATTCCAAGGTTATATTCCTATCTAGCATACATGGGGAACAAATTTTAACTTGCATGAAAGATATAATAACTTACCTTGTTGTTGCTTATGATCCTTGAAACCTTGTGAGCCTAGCACCCCAAGTGTGATGCCTCAAATGCTTCACACAACACCAAATGCTTTTGGAATGACTTTAGAGAGAATACACACTTCTCAAATCGGCCTAGCCCTCTTGTTTCTTATGTGTAGCCAATTTTGATGGAGAATGGGTTTCTTATATAGTGTTGACACATCTAGGGTTACACCATGTAAACCCTAATGTGTCATGACTCTTCATTTCCATGACCCATGGGTTTGTAACTCCCATGGAGCATCCATGGAGCATCCTATGGGTGGAACCCAACTTGATAATCCATGGAGCCTCTTAGCCTACTATATAAGTTATGGATGATTTACATAATCTACCCATATATTTAATTAGATATCTTTTGATCACTTAATTAATTCTGAATTAATTCTTGATCAAACTAATTAAATAATATTATTAATATATTAGAACTTATAATATATTAATAAACCATAAGTGTTATTTCTCTCATTTTAGTTTATCCAATTGCATGGTGCCATGCAACCCAAATGGACCATGCCGGGTCGGGTCAAGTACATACCAGAAATAGTTATGGACTTAGACACCTTATCCAACAGTCTCCCACTTGGATAAGTCTAATAACTATAACTGCACTACTTCAGGAACCGATCGGTAATCGTAGCTCTTTCAAGGTCTCTCGGAACTGAGAAAATGATGATACGCCATTTAAGATAAGTGATCATATAATCCTCTGTTCTAGATATCAGCCGGACAAATACATGGAACAATGTCTTACTTATTGTCCAGCAGTTTGTTTCCCGATTTCCGATTTGTTTGACAAAGAACTTAATTGAACACATCAACTTAGTTCTGACCGGGCCCAGTACATAGGTCAAAACAAAATCATCGAGGGGCCCATATATCAGCTTCTAATCCAAGAAGGACCAGATAAACTTCTACTCATATGTTTGTTCTACCACTCATTGAATTATACACAAAAGCACGTTTTATAACATCGAGTTACCAATGCGTTAACGTACAATCAATGCATAACCAACTCATAAGTAACAAATCATATCTCTAGGTTTGAAGACTTATATGATATTACCGTCTCACGATCACTCGAGATAAATTCCATGAAGTGATTCCAGTGAGCGTGGGTTGAGTCCAATGCTCAGAACTTATGAGCACTCATGAGTGTTGTAGCCATGTCCAACAACTTAGACCTCTGCAACCAATCATGACAGTCTTGATTCATACCTACTTCCGACATATGACCGACTGTGGAGGTTCGAATAATATGATATACCAAACATAATTATTCTGGAAGTCAAAACATGCAAAAGAAATATAGTAAACGATCGACAAGAGATATCAACACTTTACTCATAAATAAAACACCTTTTATTCATCATCTAATGTCAATTACACTTTACAAATTTCAAGGTTATCTAACTACTAAATCTAATATCATCCTTCAGCCCTATGCTCCGAGCATGCTGGAGATGCTTAACCCGAGTCAGTCCCTTCGTGAGGGGATCTGCTGGATTCTCATCCGATGATACCCTCTTTGCCACGAGGAGTCCTTCTTCTATTCGATGTTTGATGAAATGGTATTTTTTGTCGATGTGTCTGGATCTCCCGTTATCCCTTGGTTCCTTGGCTAAGGCAACTACACTTTCACTATCACAGAAAATTTCCATTGGCTCTTTAATAGCTGGTACAACTCCAAGGTCTCCAATGAAGTTCTTCAGCCATATCGCCTCCTTTGCTGCCTCGCTAGCTGCTATATACTCTGATTCGCAAGTTGAATCAGCCACTGTCTCTTGCTTGGAACTCTTCCAAGAAATTGCTCCTCCATTTAAGGTAAAGACCAAGCCTGAATGAGAGCGGAAATTATCCCTATCAGTCTGAAAGCTAGCATCACTATACCCTACAACTCTCAAGTCTTCACTCCCACCGAGGGTAAGGACCCAGTCCTTAGTCCTCCGTAGGTACTTGAGGATATTCTTTACCGCAGTCCAGTGTGCCTTGCCAGGGTTCCCCTGATACCTGCTAACCATGCTCAAAGAAAAGGCTACATCAGGTCGAGTACACGTCATAGCGTACATGATCGATCCTACAGCTGAAGCATAAGGTATTCGACTCATTTCTGCTACCTCAGCCTCAGTACTAGGGCTTTGTGTCTTACTTAATCTGGCGTTACTCTGGATGGGTAACTCTCCTTTCTTGGAGTCCTGCATGCCGAATCTCTTCAACACCTTATCCAAGTAAGTACTCTGACTAAGTCCAATTAATGTTTTACTCCGGTCTCTTAAGATCCTTATCCCTAGAATATAGGCAGCTTCTCCTAGGTCCTTCATAGAGAAACACTTCCCAAGCGAGGACTTAACTTCCTGCAGAGTTGGGATGTCATTTCCTATGAGTAGTGTGTCATCCACATACAATACTAAAAAGCTAACTATACTCCCACTAGCCTTGACATATACACAAGATTCATCTTCACTCCTAGAAAAGCCAAATTTCTTGACCTTCTCATCAAAGCAAAGATTCCATCTGCGAGGTGCTTGCTTTAACCCATAAATGGATTTCTCAAGCTTACACACTCTATTAGGGTACTCTGTGTTGACAAAAGCCTCTGGCTGACTCATGTAAACATCCTCAGCCAACTTTCCATTAAGGAAAGTGGTTTTGACATCCATTTGCCATATTTAATAGTCATGAAATGCGGCTATGGCTAACAGAACCCTAATAGACTTAATCTTGGCCACTGGAGAAAAGGTCTCATCACAATCAACTCCTAGAGTTTGTGAGAAACCCTTTGCAACCAGTCGTGCCTTATAAGTGTGTACATTACCATCCATGTCGGTCTTCTTCTTGAAGATCCATTTGCACCCTACAGTCTTACGACCTGGTACATTCTCAACCAAGTTCCAAACTTGATTGTCATACATGGACTGTATCTCGCTGTCCATTGCCTCTTTCCACTTGGCTGACTCAGGGCCTGCCATGGCTTCCGCGTAACTGTTAGGTTCATCCAGACCTATCAGCGTCTCATCACTGATAAGTGTATCACCTTCCGCAGTAATATGGAATCCATAGTAATGCTCAGGTGCATTCCTAACCCTTGTGGAACGCCTCAGAGGTACAGACTTGTCAATTGGCTCAACAGGAGTTTCCTCCTCAAGTTGAGTGCTAGGGTTTGAAGTTCCTTCACCACTTGACTCTTGAATTTCTTCAAGGTCAACTTGCCTCCCACTATCTCCTTGGCTTATGAAGTCTCTCTCTCGAAAGAAAGCCCTCCTAGCTACAAAGACCACATTCTCACTAGGTCTGTAGAAGAGGTAACCAAAGGATTTATGTGGGTAGCTGATGAAAATACACCTCTCACTTCGAGGTTCGAGTTTATCATGAGTCTCACGTCTCACGAAATCCTCGCAATCCCAAATCTTAATGTGGTCTAGTTTGGGTACTTTACCAGTCCACATCTCATGAGGAGTTTTGGCAACTTTCTTTGTGGGAACTAGATTAAGGATATGGGTGGCAGTCTCTAAGGCATACCCCCAAAATGAGATTGGTAGCGAAGATCGACTCATCATGGAACGAACCATATCCAACAAGGTTCGATTACGCCTCTCAGCTACACAATTCACTATACCCTACAACTCTCAAGTCTTCACTCCCACCGAGGGTAAGGACCCAGTCCTTAGTCCTCCGTAGGTACTTGAGGATATTCTTTACCGCAGTCCAGTGTGCCTTGCCAGGGTTCCCCTGATACCTGCTAACCATGCTCAAAGAAAAGGCTACATCAGGTCGAGTACACGTCATAGCATACATGATCGATCCTACAGCTGAAGCATAAGGTATTCGACTCATTTCTGCTACCTCAGCCTCAATACTAGGGCTTTGTGTCTTACTCAATCTGGCGTTACTCTGGATGGGTAACTCTCCTTTCTTGGAGTCCTGCATGCCGAATCTCTTCAACACCTTATCCAAGTAAGTACTCTGACTAAGTCCAATTAGTCTTTTACTCCGGTCTCTTAAGATCCTTATCCCTAGAATATAGGCAGCTTCTCCTAGGTCCTTCATAGAGAAACACTTTCCAAGCGAGGACTTAACTTCCTGCAGAGTTGGGATGTCATTTCCTATGAGTAGTGTGTCATCCACATACAATACCAAAAAGCTAACTATACTCCCACTAGCCTTGACATATACACAAGATTCATCTTCACTCCTAGAAAAGCCAAATTGCTTGACCTTCTCATCAAAGCAAAGATTCCATCTGCGAGGTGCTTGCTTTAACCCATAAATGGATTTCTCAAGCTTACACACTCTATTAGGGTACTCTGTGTTGACAAAAGCCTCTGGCTGACTCATGTAAACATCCTCAGCCAACTTTCCATTAAGGAAAGTGGTTTTGACATCCATTTGCCATATTTCATAGTCATGAAATGCGGCTATGGCTAACAGAACCCTAATAGACTTAATCTTGGCCACTGGAGAAAAGGTCTCATCACAATCAACTCCTAGAGTTTGTGAGAAACCCTTTGCAACCAGTCGTGCCTTATAAGTGTGTACATTACCATCCATGTCGGTCTTCTTCTTGAAGATCCATTTGCACCCTACAGTCTTACGACCTGGTACATTCTCAACCAAGTTCCAAACTTGATTGTCATACATGGACTGTATCTCGCTGTCCATTGCCTCTTTCCACTTGGCTGACTCAGGGCCTGCCATGGCTTCCGCGTAACTGTTAGGTTCATCCAGACCTATCAGCGTCTCATCACTGATAAGTGTATCACCTTCCGCAGTAATATGGAATCCATAGTAATGCTCAGATGCATTCCTAACCCTTGTGGAACGCCTCAGAGGTACAGACTTGTCAATTGGCTCAACAGGAGTTTCCTCCTCAAGTTGAGTGCTAGGGTTTGAAGTTCCTTCACCACTTGACTCTTGAATTTATTCAAGGTCAACTTGCCTCCCACTGTCTCCTTGGCTTATGAACTCTCTCTCTCGAAAGAAAGCCCTCCTAGCTACAAAGACCACATTCTCACTAGGTCTGTAGAAGAGGTAACCAAAGGATTTCTGTGGGTAGCTGATGAAAATACACCTCTCACTTCGAGGTTCGAGCTTATCATGAGTCTCACGTCTCACGAAATCCTCGCAATCCCAAATCTTAATGTGGTCTAGTTTGGGTACTTTACCAGTCCACATCTCATGAGGAGTTTTGGCAACTTTCTTTGTGGGAACTAGATTAAGGATATGGGTGGCAGTCTCTAAGGCATACCCCCAAAATGAGATTGGTAGCGAAGATCGACTCATCATGGAACGAACCATATCCAACAAGGTTCGATTACGCCTCTCAGCTACACAATTCACTATACCCTACAACTCTCAAGTCTTCACTCCCACCGAGGGTAAGGACCCAGTCCTTAGTCCTCCGTAGGTACTTGAGGATATTCTTTACCGCAGTCCAGTGTGCCTTGCCAGGGTTCCCCTGATACCTGCTAACCATGCTCAAAGAAAAGGCTACATCAGGTCGAGTACATGTCATAGCATACATGATCGATCCTACAGCTGAAGCATAAGGTATTCGACTCATTTCTGCTACCTCAGCCTCAGTACTAGGGCTTTGTGTCTTACTCAATCTGGCGTTACTCTGGATGGGTAACTCTCCTTTCTTGGAGTCCTGCATGCCGAATCTCTTCAACACCTTATCCAAGTAAGTACTCTGACTAAGTCCATTTAGTCTTTTACTCCGGTCTCTTAAGATCCTTATCCCTAGAATATAGGCAGCTTCTCCTAGGTCCTTCATAGAGAAACACTTCCCAAGCGAGGACTTAACTTCCTGCAGAGTTGGGATGTGATTTCCTATGAGTAGTGTGTCATCCACATACAACACCAAAAAGCTAACTATACTCCCACTAGCCTTGACATATACACAAGATTCATCTTCACTCCTAGAAAAGCCAAATTGCTTGACCTTCTCATCAAAGCAAAGATTCCATCTGCGAGGTGCTTGCTTTAACCCATAAATGGATTTCTCAAGTTTACACACTCTATTAGGGTACTCTGTGTTGACAAAAGCCTCTGGCTGACTCATGTAAACATCCTCAGCCAACTTTCCATTAAGGAAAGTGGTTTTGACATCCATTTGCCATATTTCATAGTCATGAAATGCGGCTATGGCTAACAGAACCCTAATAGATTTAATCTTGGCCACTGGAGAAAAGGTCTCATCACAATCAACTCCTAGAGTTTGTGAGAAACCCTTTGCAACCAGTCGTGCCTTATAAGTGTGTACATTACCATCCATGTCGGTCTTCTTCTTGAAGATCCATTTGCACCCTACAGTCTTACGACCTGGTACATTCTCAACCAAGTTCCAAACTTGATTGTCATACATGGACTGTATCTCGCTGTCCATTGCCTCTTTCCACTTGGCTGACTCAGGGCCTGCCATGGCTTCCGCATAACTGTTAGGTTCATCCAGACCTATCAGCGTCTCATCACTGATAAGTGTATCACCTTCCGCAGTAATATGGAATCCATAGTAATGCTCAGGTGCATTCCTAACCCTTGTGGAACGCCTCAGAGGTACAGACTTGTCAATTGGCTCAACAGGAGTTTCCTCCTCAAGTTGAGTGCTAGGGTTTGAAGTTCCTTCACCACTTGACTCTTGAATTTCTTCAAGGTCAACTTGCCTCCCACTATCTCCTTGGCTTATGAACTCTCTCTCTCTCGAAAGAAAGCCCTCCTAGCTACAAAGACCACATTCTCACTAGGTCTGTAGAAGAGGTAACCAAAGGATTTCTGTGGTTAGCTGATGAAAATACACCTCTCACTTCGAGGTTCGAGTTTATCATGAGTCTCACGTCTCACGAAATCCTCGCAATCCCAAATCTTAATGTGGTCTAGTTTGGGTACTTTACCAGTCCACATCTCATGAGGAGTTTTGGCAACTTTCTTTGTGGGAACTAGATTAAGGATATGGGTGGCAGTCTCTAAGACATACCCCCAAAATGAGATTGGTAGCGAAGATCGACTCATCATGGAACGAACCATATCCAACAAGGTTCGATTACGCCTCTCAGCTACACAATTCACTATACCCTACAACTCTCAAGTCTTCACTCCCACCGAGGGTAAGGACCCAGTCCTTAGTCCTCCGTAGGTACTTGAGGATATTCTTTACCGCAGTCCAGTGTGCCTTGCCAGGGTTCCCCTGATACCTGCTAACCATGCTCAAAGAAAAGGCTACATCAGGTCGAGTACACGTCATAGCATACATGATCGATCCTACAGCTGAAGCATAAGGTATTCGACTCATTTCTGCTACCTCAGCCTCAATACTAGGGCTTTGTGTCTTACTCAATCTGGCGTTACTCTCGATGGGTAACTCTCCTTTCTTGGAGTCCTGCATGCCGAATCTCTTCAACACCTTATCCAAGTAAGTACTCTGACTAAGTCCAATTAGTCTTTTACTCCGGTCTCTTAAGATCCTTATCCCTAGAATATAGGCAGCTTCTCCTAGGTCCTTCATAGAGAAACACTTCCCAAGCGAGGACTTAACTTCCTGCAGAGTTGGGATGTCATTTCCTATGAGTAGTGTGTCATCCACATACAATACCAAAAAGCTAACTATACTCCCACTAGCCTTGACATATACACAAGATTCATCTTCACTCCTAGAAAAGCCAAATTGCTTGACCTTCTCATCAAAGCAAAGATTCCATCTGCGAGGTGCTTGCTTTAACCCATAAATGGATTTCTCAAGCTTACACACTCTATTAGGGTACTCTGTGTTGACAAAAGCCTCTGGCTGACTCATGTAAACATCCTCAGCCAACTTTCCATTAAGGAAAGTGGTTTTGACATCCATTTGCCATATTTCATAGTCATGAAATGCGGCTATGGCTAACAGAACCCTAATAGACTTAATCTTGGCCACTGGAGAAAAGGTCTCATCACAATCAACTCCTAGAGTTTGTGAGAAACCCTTTGCAACCAGTCGTGCCTTATAAGTGTGTACATTACCATCCATGTCGGTCTTCTTCTTGAAGATCCATTTGCACCCTACAGTCTTACGACCTGGTACATTCTCAACCAAGTTCCAAACTTGATTGTCATACATGGACTGTATCTCGCTGTCCATTGCCTCTTTCCACTTGGCTGACTCAGGGCCTGCCATGGCTTCCGCGTAACTGTTAGGTTCATCCAGACCTATCAGCGTCTCATCACTGATAAGTGTATCACCTTCCGTAGTAATATGGAATCCATAGTAATGCTCAGATGCATTCCTAACCCTTGTGGAACGCCTTAGAGGTACAGACTTGTCAATTGGCTCAACAGGAGTTTCCTCCTCAAGTTGAGTGCTAGGGTTTGAAGTTCCTTCACCACTTGACTCTTGAATTTATTCAAGGTCAACTTGCCTCCCACTGTCTCCTTGGCTTATGAACTCTCTCTCTCTCGAAAGAAAGCCCTCCTAGCTACAAAGACCACATTCTCACTAGGTCTGTAGAAGAGGTAACCAAAGGATTTCTGTGGGTAGCTGATGAAAATACACCTCTCACTTCGAGGTTCGAGCTTATCATGAGTCTCACGTCTCACGAAATCCTCGCAATCCCAAATCTTAATGTGGTCTAGTTTGGGTACTTTACCAGTCCACATCTCATGAGGAGTTTTGGCAACTTTCTTTGTGGGAACTAGATTAAGGATATGGGTGGCAGTCTCTAAGGCATACCCCCAAAATGAGATTGGTAGCGAAGATCGACTCATCATGGAACGAACCATATCCAACAAGGTTCGATTACGCCTCTCAGCTACACAATTCACTATACCCTACAACTCTCAAGTCTTCACTCCCACCGAGGGTAACGACCCAGTCCTTAGTCCTCCGTAGGTACTTGAGGATATTCTTTACCGCAGTCCAGTGTGCCTTGCCAGGGTTCCCCTGATACCTGCTAACCATGCTCAAAGAAAAGGCTACATCAGGTCGAGTACACGTCATAGCATACATGATCGATCCTACAGCTGAAGCATAAGGTATTCGACTCATTTCTGCTACCTCAGCCTCAGTACTAGGGCTTTGTGTCTTACTCAATCTGGCGTTACTCTGGATGGGTAACTCTCCTTTCTTGGAGTCCTGCATGCCGAATCTCTTCAACACCTTATCCAAGTAAGTACTCTGACTAAGTCCATTTAGTCTTTTACTCCGGTCTCTTAAGATCCTTATCCCTAGAATATTGGCAGCTTCTCCTAGGTCCTTCATAGAGAAACACTTCCCAAGCGAGGACTTAACTTCCTGCAGAGTTGGGATGTGAGTTCCTATGAGTAGTGTGTCATCCACATACAACACCAAAAAGCTAACTATACTCCCACTAGCCTTAACATATACACAAGATTCATCTTCACTCCTAGAAAAGCCAAATTGCTTGACCTTCTCATCAAAGCAAAGATTCCATCTGCGAGGTGCTTGCTTTAACCCATAAATGGATTTCTCAAGCTTACACACTCTATTAGGGTACTCTGTGTTGACAAAAGCCTCTGGCTGACTCATGTAAACATCCTCAGCCAACTTTCCATTAAGGAAAGTGGTTTTGACATCCATTTGCCATATTTCATAGTCATGAAATGCGGCTATGGCTAACAGAACCCTAATAGATTTAATCTTGGCCACTGGAGAAAAGGTCTCATCACAATCAACTCCTAGAGTTTGTGAGAAACCCTTTGCAACCAGTCGTGCCTTATAAGTGTGTACATTACCATCCATGTCGGTCTTCTTCTTGAAGATCCATTTGCACCCTACAGTCTTACGACCTGGTACATTCTCAACCAAGTTCCAAACTTGATTGTCATACATGGACTGTATCTCGCTGTCCATTGCCTCTTTCCACTTGGCTGACTCAGGGCCTGCCATGGCTTCCGCGTAACTGTTAGGTTCATCCAGACCTATCAGTGTCTCATCACTGATAAGTGTATCACCGTCCGCAGTAATATGGAATCCATAGTAATGCTCAGGTGCATTCCTAACCCTTGTGGAACGCCTCAGAGGTACAGACTTGTCAATTGGCTCAACAGGAGTTTCCTCCTCAAGTTGAGTGCTAGGGTTTGAAGTTCCTTCACCACTTGACTCTTGAATTTATTCAAGGTCAACTTGCCTCCCACTGTCTCCTTGGCTTATGAACTCTCTCTCTCGAAAGAAAGCCAAGGAGACAGTGGGAGGCAAGTTTGTCATTTTTCATTTTTCCAAGAACCTGTGAAGGGTGACTTTGTCATTTTTCCAAGTACGCATGATTCACAACTATCATCTGACTTTAGGTCAAATGACTCCAATACTCCATCCTTTTGGAGTTGGCCTATGCGTTTCTTGCTTATATGTCCAAGACGACAATGCCATAATGATGCTTAAGTTATTATTATTAACAGAATCAATACACAATACATTATTTCCTAAGTTATCAACCACAGATACAGTTTCATACACGCCATCACAAGGTAATGCTTTAAAATAAAGAACATTATTAAAGAAAGCATTAATCGAACCAACTTCATTATCAAATGAAAAGGTGAAACCTTGTTTATATAATACATGAAAGGAAATAATGTTTCTTGCCATTTCTGGCGAATAACAACACTTATTCAAATCTAAACTAAACCCACTACTTAACAATAAAGTATAAACTCCAATCTTGGTGACAGGTAAAGCTTTCCTATTCCCCATGATTAAGTTTATTCTTCCATGCTCCACATTCTCACTTCTTCTTAGTCCCTACAAATCAGAACAGATATGAATACCACAACCGGTATCAAGGACCCAACAGTTAGAATGGGGTGAGTTATTAGTTAAGATAGTGTAAATACCTGCATGGTTGGGTTTAACTTTCCCATGCTTCACATCTTGCAGGTACTTTGGGCAGTTCCGCTTCCAATGTAACTTTTCATGGCAATAGAAGCATTCATCCTCTTTAGGGTCAGAAGAAGGAGTGACAAAACCTTTCTTGGTTCCACTTGAAGAAGAGCCATCAAGGGTCCTAGCCTTGGCACCCTTCGAAGAGCTCTTCCTCTTCTTCCCTCTACCCTTCCCGATTGCCAAAACCGGGGCGGAGTTTGGAGTAGGAGTGTTAACAACCGAATTACCCTTAAGACCTGTTTCTGCGGTCTTGAGGAGTTCCTGAAGTTTGCTGAGTGTGACCTCTTCCTTATTCATGTGATATGTCATGCGGAATTGACCATAGCACGATGGTAAGGAGTGCAAAATGATATCTATTGCAAGCTCCTTAGGGAAGTTCACATTAAGCTTCAGCAACCGATCCACATACCTTTGCATTTTCTGCATGTGGCTGGTGACGGATTCCCCGTCCTTCATCATGGTTGTTATGATAGAGCATATGATTTCATACATCTCTTGTCGTGCACTTTGATGGTATCTTTCCATCAGATCTTGGTGCATTTCAAAAGGGTAGAAGTCCTCATAGGACTTTTGGAGTTCCGCTGTCATGGTGGCCAACATGATGCATGCCACTTTTGTAGCATCCCTTTCACGTGCCCGGAAGTCAGTGATCTCCTGGGGAGTTGCAGTGGTCTCTTCAATCTCCTTAAGCTCCTTGTCAAGGACATATTCTTTGTCCTCGTAGCGGGTAATCATCCTGATGTTTCTGATCCATTCATTGAAGTTGGATCCATCAAAAGTGACTTTCCCACACAAGTTCATAAGGGTAAAGGAGCCATTAGGATTAGAGCCAGAAGCAGCATTGTTTGAAGACATCTGAAAGAAGAGAACAAGATTAGTTTAGATATTAAGAGAGTCCTTAATAAAACACCCAAATGTAATATTATGGCTAGGATCCAATCACAATATATTATAACTTAGAAGAGGTATGCCGTAATCCAAGCTACAACATATTGGAAAGGTAGGTGAATGACGATTCACCAATTTCCACCATGAAAAACGAAATATAAATATTAGGTTTTTAATTGGTTCTTAGAAATTCCTAGATTCTTTTGAGATTCAATGAACTTTTCAAAGGCATGTTTCAATCTCGAGTGTGCCCTCCAAGTTTTGTGACTAGGATACCGAGGAACACAAAACGAGGTGTGAAGTAACCATGCAAATCACTTGGTACCCTAAAGGTTTATCACTCAATCGATGTGCCGGTAAACCACACACGCTCCACCGATGCTATGGTAAACCTTAAGTCACCCTTTACCTACCTTGTTAAGTCCAAGTTAGTGTGCCGGTTAACCACACACGCTCCGCCAACGACTTAAACAAAGTGTAAAGTGTAATTTCATGGATTAGCACCTTACTTACATTTTCCTAAAGTAACTAAGATTGGGAATTTAATAAAAGCATTTAGTTACTTTATAATATTCATCATACTTTTAATGAGAATTTATAAGTCCTTGTCTTACCCATTCGGCTAACGACCCTCCACCGATCAAGGAAGCGGTGGGTGAGAGTGGACACCCATTAAGTTGCCATTTTGTAGGCAACAACCTTATACCCCCCTTATAGACCGGCTTCGTGAATGAGGCGTACTAGCGGTAAGATGACTTGACGTTATACATATATATATTAGTAACTTATAATATTATAAAGTATAAGGGTTGAATTTTAACTTTTAAAATTCTAAGGGTTGGAACTAAAGTTTTAATCAAGACTTTACATGTTCCAAAACTTGAGGGCAAGTTTTGTAAACTTCCAAAACTTTTCATTTCTTATAACTTATGAATTAATTGAGTAATAAAAATGAAGACTCTTCATTTTTATAACTCTTGTGTTCTTTTAATGGCTTTAATAAAAGTGAGACTTTTGGTTTTCCATAACTTGAGGACAAGTTATGGACTCCATTAAAACACATTATGATCATGAATTAAACTACCATGAAGGTTACAAACAATTCCTATGATCATCTAATCTTCATAAGTTCAAGAACATGAATATGAACACTTTCAAGAATCAAAAATTACACCTAAAAAAAACTTGTAATTTTAATAATTTCCATTGTAAATGGATTAGCATAAACATTACACCATCTAAAACAAGCTTTAAAACATCAAAACAATTTAGGGTAATGTTTCTAGTCCATTTCCAGCAACAAATGTGCAAACTTTCATACGAGCGGAAAACAGAAAAACGATTTTTTTCCAAGCTGTTTGCACACACAAAAAAAAAACAACAAACGAACCACGCTCTGATACCACTGATGGGTTTTGAGCATTCTAACACTTCCTAAGTGTACAAGCAACCCTAATAACCTTGGATCTATGTTTGTCTAATTATCATGCAAAGTTGAATTCCAAGGTTATATTCCTATCTAGTATACATGGGGAACAAATTTTAACTTGCATGAAAGATAGAATAACTTACCTTGTTGTTGCTTATGATCCTTGAAACCTTGTGAGCCTAGCACCCCAAGTGTGATGCCTCAAATGCTTCACACAACACCAAATTCTTTTGGAATGACTTTAGAGAGAATACACACTTCTAAAATCGGCCTAGCCATCTTGTTTCTTATGTGTAGCCAATTTTGGTGGAGAATGGGTTTCTTATATAGTGTTGACACATCTAGGGTTACACCATGTAAACCCTAATGTGTCATGACTCTTCATTTCCATGACCCATGGGTTTGTAACTCCCATGGAGCATCCATGGAGCATCCTATGGGTGGAACCCAACTTGATAATCCATGGAGCCTCTTAGCCCACTATATAAGATATGGAAGATTTACATAATCTAACCATATATTTAATTAGTTATCTTTTGGTCACTTAATTAATTCTAAATTAATTCTTGATCAAACTAATTAAATAATATTATTAATATACTAGAACTTATAATATATTAATAAACCATAAGTGTTATTTCTCTCATTTTAGTTTATCCAATTGCATGGTGCCATGCAACCCAAATGGACCATGCCGGGTCGGGTCAAGTACATACCAGAAATAGTTATGGACTTAGACACCTTATCCAACACATATTTCAAACTCTGACTCAGTCTTCTCGAACCACCTTGTCAGGGCGATGACACCTCTGTCGCCATATAATGCTTTGAGTTTGCAGTTCGAGAAGTCCTTATAGGAGCATCCTCTTGGTCGACCATGGATGTCGCCTTGGTTAGAACTATTAGTACCAATTCCAGCCCCATCGGTACCGTTAGAGCTAATCTGTGTTATGGCAGCGGTTATAGCGGCTTGAATGACATCAGTATCTATCGGTCGTGGTGGCGGTGGTGGTGTTGTTGTTGTGCTATTGTAACGCCTGTTAGATTTGTGCGGTGGCATTTTCTGCCATAAAGTTTAAAGATGAAACGATGATGATTTTTCAATAGTGGTTACAAGTCGGGTGTTATCAGACTAGATTATTTTAGTTATATTCGTTTTATGTTCCGACTTTAGTGTATATTGTAAGTGATATATGATGGAAATCTACCATAGTTAATTAAACAATTTCAATCAATTCATGAATTTAATAGTGACACTTCAATGAAATAACATGCATGCCAATATCATTGATATATTTTTGTACATAGTGTTGGGAATTTTTGACCATTTTTAAGTAGGTCTGCAATACATCAATGTAAGGAAAATTTTGACAGCATAATGACTCCCTTGAATAGTGTAATCACTTATTCGTAGGGTCGTGCTTACATACGGAAAGAAAAGCACCTAATCTATAACAAAACATGAATAGTATAGGAACTACTCGTGGGACATGGTATCCTGTGAGCCATGGAATGAAGACATGAAGGTCTGCATCTCCTTCACTCGATGCTCAGCCTTAATAACAAGCCTCTCCATTATGGCCTGACATTCCCGATATTCTCTCATCTCAGCTCAATTTACGGTAACGTCCTCCTGAAGGGCCTCAATATGATCTCGTGTTCAGTCATGATCTTCGTCCAGACGCCAAAATCCATGATATGGTTAGTAGATGCCCTTGCCTGTTCACCCTGGTGAGTGATGCGACGGATTATGACATGGAGAGCCATGTCTGCTGAACCTCCTCTATCGAGCTTGTAGAAACCTCGTTCCATACCATAGGGTGGTCGCTGGCCCCGCTCTTGGCTCCATCTTCTTAAATCTACTGCCCATCGAGGCGTCAGGCCATGGAAGTTCCGTCTGGGGTTTTGAGCGACGTGCGGCGGATTGTAAACTTCGGGTTCTGAGTCGGTGTCTTCCTCGACTTCTTCTTTGTCCTCTTCTTCTTTTGAAATCTCTTTAGAATCCTTCTCTGGATCTTCCACAATCCAACGTGCGTTTCCCTGGTTAGGGAAGTAGGGATCTCCGGGTAGGTGGAATCCTGCCATTGAGTCTACTCGAGAGTAGGGGTAAGAAGTACATAAAGAGTCTAAGTGTGTGGTTTTATCGTATCACAAAATACTCCTATAGTATTTTAAGTTTATAGATTCTTTGTATGGTTTGTTGGTAAGTTTAGACTCATCGTTCCCTATGACCATTCCTCGGCATACGTTAGTCACATCCTGGATAAATATAGTTTATAAGGCTATATTCATCCCAGATCTGATTACATACCCCGAGGCCTACTCGTATTGTTCAACTTATCTTAATACTTTTTGGTTTTGTTACTATTATGACACTGAACTAGTAAGTATGAATGTACTTATACTTTTATAAAAATAATCGTAGCATTGTAAATTATACTTGTACGAAAATGTTACGTCAAAGAGTTTTAGACCCATTGTATTTATAGTTTGTATATCTTATGTGGTTTGATATACTTAGTGCACTATAAACAATGCTCTGATACTAATCTGTCACACCCCCAAACCAGGATGGCGGAAACGTTCGGGGGTGGATTTCTTTCATGTATTGTATAATAACAATTGAGTATTAGTAAAGAAAGCAAACACAACCATCATATATATAATTGTAAAAGTTACATCATTGTAAGTGTTACATGTTTCAAAAGTCACTTACAATATAATGAAAAAAGATTTGTTTGGCGCCTTAGCGTCCCATCTTCAAAAGTTGGTAGTTACCTGTTTTAGTGATTCCCTGAGAATACAAGTTGTTTGAAAAAGTCTCAACAATTAAGTTGGTGAGTTCATAAGAGTTTGTATGAAAAATAGTAAGCTTTTCCGTGACAAGATATCGTGTTTGTTTTTCCAGAAAATCCGATTTTTTTTCCAGTAAATGAGATGTAAGTCGTTCACTTGTAAATTGATGGTGTTTATTCCAGAAAATCCAATATTTTCCATAGAAATGAGTTGTAGTCTTAAATGTTCGAAGACCGAAATGTACCAGTGTTTTCCATACTTAAAATAGTAATATGTAGTTTTTTTCATGTATAAAACCGTCTGAAGAAATGTGTTTTCATGTAAAATATTCGCATAGTCGTTTCCCCATGTGAGTTTTCATAACCGTGCTAAAAATGAATTGCCTGCCGCGACGTTCTTCTGGCATCAAAACGATTATGACATTTGTCACCCATAACCTGCCGGTCTGACTGTAGCTAACAGTCAGGGTGTAGGATCATCAATCCTGTATAGATCTATACACAAGTATCACGCTCTCTTACGGGGGATTGTGGTTATGAAACAAGACTTTCGTGTTGTAACGCTTGGTTTAGGTATTGATCAGTTTTCAACAATTTTTATAGTTTTGGACTGGGACTCGACGAGTTGGGGAGCTCCAACTCATCGAGTAGAGATCATTGTGGACGCGGGATGAAGGATCTACTCGTCGAGTTAGGGATCTACTCGACGAGTTGGAAGGCCCCAACTCGACGAGTAGACACTGGTCAGTAAAACCCTAATTTTCAGGGTTTGTAATCTATTTAAAGGGCTTAAGCCTCACTTGTAGCCTCCCTTATCACCCCCTTTGTCCAGAGAAACCCTAAATCCTGTCTCATTTCCGATTTTGTGTGTATGTGAGCTTGGAAAGTATTTCTTGGTGCTCTTTTGGAAGGAACTTGAAGCTTGAAGAGGTTGGTTTGAGTTGAAGGCTGTAGATCCGGGATTTCCTCCAGTGTGGCAACCATTTTAAGGTATAAATTCGAAACCTTGACCTTCCATTGCTTAGATCTCCTTCTATGAAAGTTTATGGCCATTATGAGCCTAGTTTGGTACCATTCTTGGTTTTGAGCATGATATGAAGATATGGCTTTAGATATGGACATCTCAGTGCCATTAGGGACTTAAAGTTGCTAACTTTATCAAGTCTTAGCCCTCCTTCATGCTCTAGGTCCCTTGACAAGCTTTGATTAAGTGTTTTATCCCTTTGATGCCTTGCATGGAGGTAAAGTTAGCAACTTTACGTGGTATCTTAACCCTAGGGGGTTGGATCTGTAGTTTGGGCTTTAGATTTGACTGAAAGGGGGATGAATATGTTGAGACATGGGAAACTCGACGAGTTTCCCTGACAACTCGATGAGTTGTTTTTCCCGTTTTCTAGATACTAAGTGAACACGGCGAGTTGGTAAGACAACTCGGCGAGTTGGCTAGGGTTTTACCCAATCTTCTTAACAATGAAGGAACTCGACGAGTTGCTAGATGCACTCGACGAATTGCGTCAACATGGACTGTTGACCTTGACTGTTGACTTTGACTTGACCAAGGCTGACCATTCAGTATTTTAGGCCTTTTTCGTATTGGGCCTTCGCAGATTAGGTCAATTGATGGATTTATGGACATTATAATATTGGGCTTTTGTTTGGGCTTGGACCTCAGTTTTGGATCATACTGGGCCAGGGGTAGAATGATCATTTTACCCCATGTATGGATTATAGTATGGAACCTAATTTTCTAATTGTGTATATTGATTGGTATTGATAGCTCGGGAAGTCGGCGGTGCAATAGCTAAGGATGCAGTCAGGAGCTTCGGCATTCAAGGTGAGTCTTCTCACCATACCAATGGGTCTAAGGTACCAAGGTCGGACCATTTAGTTAGTTGTAGTGTTATTATGGATTCCCTAATCATTTTACCCCATGTATGGATTATAGTATGGAACCCAATTTTCTAATTGTGTATATTGATTGGTATTGATAGCTCGGGAAGTCGGCGGTGCAATAGCTAAGGATGTCAGTCAGGAGCTTCTGCATTCAAGGTGAGTCTTCTCACCATACCAATGGGTCTAAGGTACCAAGGTCGGACCATTCAGTTAGTTGTAGTGTTATTATGGATTCCCTAATGATATACCTACCACTGCTGCTGCTCCGGTAAAGCAGTACGCTGGAAGCTTGCCTAAGTGCAACAAATGCAACTTCCACCATACATGAGCCTGCCGGTAAATGCAGTGTTCAAACTGCAACAGGAAGGGGCACACCGCCCGTTTCTGCAAAGCTCCGGCGAGGCCACTCAACCAAGTCCCCCGCGCAGGAGTGGGCCAAGCTTGCTATAGTTGTGGCGAGGTGGGCCACTACAAGAGGGACTGCCCTAAGGCAGGGAATGCCGGAAGAGTGGGAAGAGTTCTGGCCATAGGCCACGAGGAAGAAGTTGCCGACCCCACAGTGGTCACTGGTACGTTTCTCCTTGATAACTCTTATGCATGCATACTGTTTGATAGTGGAGCGGAGAGGAGTTTCGTGAACCAAAAATTTGCTCATTTACTTAAGCAAAAATCACGAACACTTAAAGAACTGTTCACTGTAGAAATGGATAGTGGAGCGGAGAGGAGTTTCGTGAACCAGACGGAGAGCACTAGCAGTATATTCATAGGGTGTACCCTAACACTAGATAGCCATTCTTTTTCGATCGACCTCATGCCAGTCTCAATTAAAAGTTACAATGTCATTATCAGCGTGGATTGGTTGAGTCTTCATCGTGCCGACATCATGTGTTATGAAAAGGCTGTTCGCCTTAATCTGCCGTCTGGCGAAGCTCTAGTAGTTTATGGCGACAAACCCGGTACGAACCTTCGTATCATCTCGAGCATTCAAGCTCAGAAATTCTTGCGAAAGGAATGTCGTGCATTCCTTGCTCATGTGGTCGATGTGAGCCAAGAAATGAAAAACATTCAGAACATTCCAGTAGTACGTGATTTTCCTGACATATTTCCAGAAGAACTCCCAGGATTACCTCCGCAACGTCAAGTCGACTTCAGAATCGACTTAGTTCCAGGGGCTACCCCCGTAGCCAAATCGCCATATCGTCTAGCACCTGCAGAGATGCAAGAACTATAGCTAGTCAACTTAACGAACTGCTCAGCAAGGGCTTTATAAGACCAAGCTTCTCACCCTGGAGAGCTCCAGTCTTGTTCGTCAAGAAGAAAGACAGATCGTTTCGTATGTGCATCGACTACAGGGAGCTCAACAAACTGACCGTCAAAAATCGTTACCCTCTGCCTCGTATTGACGATTTATTTGACCAACTTCAAGGGGCGAACTTCTTTTCAAAAATCGACTTAAGATCCGGATATCACCAACTACGAGTGCTAGGGGAGGATGTTCCGAAGACAACCTTCTGAACTCGTTATGGGCACTACGAATTCGTAGTGATGCCGTTCGGATTAACAAACGCGCCCGCAGTATTAATGGATTTAATGAATAGGGTGTGTCGTCCTTACTTGGATCAGTTCGTCATCGTCTTCATCGATGACATACTCATCTACTCTCGTAGTAAGGAGGAACATAGTCAACATCTGCGACTAGTCATAGAAACACTACGTTCGGAGAAGCTCTATGTGAAGTTCTCGAAATGCGAATTTTGGATCCGAAGAGTCGAATTATTAGGGCACATGGTTAGCGAAGAGGGAATACACGTGGACCCTTCCAAAATCAAAGCCATTGAGAGCTGGTCAGCACCGAAGACGCCTACAAAAATTCGTCAATTTCTAGGCCTCGCTGGCTACTATCGCAAGTTCATTCAGAACTTCTCCCGCATCGTGAAACCTCTTACAACACTGACCCAGAAAGGCATGGCCTTTGACTGGGAAGAGAAGCAGGAGAGAGTGTTCCAAACGATCTTGAGCTAGGAGCAGTTGTGTTTGCTCTGATGATCTGGAGACACTACTTGTACGGTACAAAAAGCACTATCTTTACAGACCACAAAAGCTTACAACATATATTCGACCAGAAAGAGGTCAACATGAGACAACGACGGTGGGTCGAGCTACTCATTGACTACGAATGTGAAATTCGTTATCATCCGGGTAAAGCCAACGTAGTAGCTGACGCCCTAAGTCGGAAAGAATATTCTGGTCGTAGAGTCAAATGTTTGACTATGACTGTCCATTCACACTTGTCCACACAAATTAAGGAGGCTCAGCTTGACGCTTTGAAACCTGAAAATATGGCGGGTGAATCCCTGAGAGGGACGGATTAGAACTTGGAGGTTAAGGGTGGCGGAGCTTATTATCTCATGGATCGGATCTGGACCCCGAAACTCGGTGGTTTCAGAGACTTGGTCATGACCGAGGCACACAACACTCGTTATTCCGTCCACCCAGGTTCAGATAAGATGTATCTGGATCTTAAAAAGCTATATTGGTGGCCTAACATGAAAGCAGAGATTGCTACCTTCGTGAATAAATGCCTTACTTGCGCCAAGGTCAAGGTCGAATACCAGAAACCGTCAGGATTACTCCAGCAACCGGAGATACCTGAATGGAAGTGGGAGCGGATCACTATGGACTTCATAACCAAGTTGCCCAAGACAACGGGTAGACTTGATACCATATGGGTCATCGTCGATAGATTGACCAAGTCCGCACACTTCCTGCCTATCAAAGAAACATACAAGATGGAGAAGCTTACAAGAACTTACATACGTGAGATTGTACGACTGAACGGTGTTCCCATATCCATTATCTCGGACAGAAATAGTAGATTCACTTCGAGGTTCTGGCAGTCGCTACAAAGTTCCCTGGGAACTAGGCTGGACATGAGTACAACCTACCATCCACAGACCAACGGACAGAGTGAGAGGACTATCCAAACCTTGGAAGATATGTTGCGAGCGTGTGTAATAGACTTTGGGAAAGCATGGGATACTCATTTACCCCTTGTCAAATTTTCCTACAATAACAGTTATCACACGAGCATAAACGCTGCTCCATTCGAGGCCCTCTATAGCCGAAAGTGCAGATCCCCTCTGTACTGGGCTGAGGTGGGTGATACCCAGTTAGCTAAAAGACGAGTTCCTGAAAGGACTCTCATGCGTCCGGAGATCATTCGGGAAACGACAGAGAAGATCGTTCAGATTCGTGAACGATTGAAAGCCTCTAGAGACCGACAGAAAAGCTACGCTGATAAACGAAGGAAACCGTTGGAATTCTAGGTGGGCGACCATGTTCTATTCAAGGTCTCACCCTGGAAGGTCTTAATACGCTTTGGAAAGCGTGGAAAGCTAAATCCAAGATACATAGGGCCTTTCGAGATTCTCGTAAGAATCGGCCCTGTAGCTTACAAATTTAACTTACCATGCGAACTCAGTAACGTACATTCTACTTTCCACGTCTCGAACTTGAAAAAGTGTCCGTCCGACGAGACTCTTGTAATCCTACTAGACGAGATCGAGATCAACGAGAGCCTCAACTTCGTGGAAGAACCTGTAGAGATCATGGACCGGGAGGTCAAGAAAACGAAACAAAGCCGTATCCCGATAGTGAAGGTTCGTTGGAACGCCAAGCGAGGACCTGAATTCACTTGGGAGCGAGAGGATCAGATGAAACTGAAATATCCTCGTCTTTTTACCTAGTTATTTGTAACTACTTATTTGCTTAAACTCTAATTTCGGGACGAAATTCCTTCTAACGGGGGGATGACGTGACCACCCGAAATTTCTATTCTGTACAACCGTTCACTTCAATAGAAGTCAGAACAGTTTCTGCTAACTTTTGAGCTGTGTAGAGTCAGTTTGAGTGTTCTAAAGCCTAGTACTTCAGGAGATAACAGGAGAGAGGATGCCCTAGGGTTTATTGTGCAACAATAATGTCCTAAAACTCCAAGAGTTTGGAGTTTATGGCCTAAACAAGGTGTTTATGGCCGTAAACCCTAAGGGGGTATAAATATGACACTTAGTCATATTTACCACTTTTTCACATTTTCAGGATCCAAAACTCAAATCCTCTCAAGTATCATCCGATTTTCCTTCTTGATCTTCAACTTTGTAAGTGTTTCTTACCCTAAAAAGTTGATATCTTACATAATCTAGTGATCTTACATGATTCCATCTGTGAAATCATTCCATATGTGTAGATCTTCAAGGTTCACCAAGAACACACACTAGTGTTCTTGGACTTCTAGCACCTTTTCAAGCTTCTACATAGTAAGTACTCTTACCCTAGTGTGTTATAAGACTTTCTACACTTCTTAATCATCTAGAAAACATAAGGAAACAGAAGATCAAAGGTGTTTACGGTCCAAGATGTTCTTGGACCGTAAACCCTAATGAAGGGGCCAAAGTGTGCCCTACTCCCTTACCAAGCCTTGGATACTAGTCTAGATACCATCCTTGATGTGCTTAGGACATAAAACATCAAAAAGACCATAAACCATTTGGGCATACGACCGTAAACCCAAGGAGAAATGGTCCAAGGACCGTAAACTCGACAAAGGGGTGAAATGGTGCCCTAATCACTTCCTAAGGCTTAAACATGAAGTATGAATGCTTCTTATGACCTTTAAAGCTTCAAAACACAAAATGGTAAAAGTACCATGAGTTTACGGCCGTAAACTCATGGGTTTACGACCGTAAACTCAATGAGAGTTGGTCCCAAAACCGTAAACTCCAAAAGAGTTTACCCTTGGACCCCAAACTCAATAGCCAAGTCCTACAACCCCTAGATGCAATCCTTAGTACTTATAACACATAAATCAAGTCTTTGACATGTCTTAGGATGTCTTAACTTGGTTAATTAGTTACTAAATGACTAATTGAATACATATATGTGTGATTATATGTTAACTAGGATCCTTGTGTGTGTTCAAGTCTTCACTTGACACTTAGCATCCTATACTATCCGTTCATCCAAACCACTCACTACAGGTGAGCTCATACCCCTTAATTAACCTTTTAAATGTTTTTAAATGCTTTTATGGGGGGGGGGCAATAGAAGTTGAACTATTATAGTTATTATATCAATCACATGTGATTAATAACTACCAAACAAGTGGATTTCTTACGTGTCAAATACTTTTATTAAACTCTTTTAAACTTATATTCTGTTAAATGTGTACTTATATAGATATAGTTATATAAGTAGGATTGAAAGGACTTAGGACTGATAGCTCACCTTACTTCCTGTTCCTAGTTTGGTTGTGGACTTAGGGTATTCAAGTTATTTGTCCCAAGGTCGTTTGAATCCTAGTTATATATTATGTATATGTATATACGTATAAAAGTTCCTTCTTTCATTTAGTTCAATAACATTGGGTAGCAAAGGTATGCACACATGTTCATACATTCAAACAACATTACTAGTAAGCTATAATAGGTATAGTTTAGGGATATACTAATACTATTACTAGAACAGTGAAATATATAAAGAGTCAGTTCATACATGACACAATACTATACAGAGAGAACATACATACATGCTAGACAGGGAGAGAACACACAATACAGCTAGCACATACATATACTAGAACATTACTACAGTTATGTCAGCCATGTAACGGGGCATGGCACTACCTGTCATGACCGTTTTGTATCCAGAATCTCCTTAAGTGGGGAGCGTATGAGTTTGTGTATAGATCTATACTGGATTAACTATCCTACACCTCGCTGCTCGCTACAGTGGGACTTGCAAGTCTACGGGTGCCAAACGTCATTTCTTCCGACATCTTACATTGTCGCGTTCTATAGTCGGTAGCAGGGTACAGGCCGATCACATGGTACTTTAAATAACAATTGGTTTAAGGTAGTTAGTACAACAGTAGTTACTTAATACAACACTACAGTACTATTTCATTTTCCCATTACATTCATTTTGTGATCTTCACACAATAAACAATAATGTAAAAACTATATTTTTGGTTAATGATAGTCAGATTTGGGAAAATACACACTCTTACAAGAGACACACATAGATACTAGATGCCTTGGTAGAAGGCTACTTTTAGTAGGAAACATAGGGTTTTCTAGGGGAGTTCAAACAATTACAAACTTTTACAACTTATACAATTACATACTTACAAACACTTTCATACAAATACAGACACTAATATACTTATGATCTCACCAGCTTTAAAGCTGATAAACTCTTTCAAAATAACTTGTATTCTCAGGTCACCAGTAGACAGGTACCGGAGCCAGGTTTTGAGAAGATGGAGCTCGTTCAAGATTCATCTTTTATTTTGATTCATATTTTGTGGTGTCTATATAACTTGACGGAACACACTTGTATGAAATTATATTATTAATGCAATGGATGATGTTGTTGCTTGTTTACTACTATGCATTGTTGTGATACTGTACATGACGTCCTCCACCCCTGAACAATTCCACCGTTCCGGTTTTGGGGTGTGACAATAACTTAAAAGACCCTTACGGATAGGTCTATAATCTTGCAAGGTATACTCCCAAGGTTTTATATAATTGACATTTTATAGACTTAGAATTTGTGATCTACGCTTCACTACCTGTTCCTTGTTTGGTTGTGGTTTTGGAGTAGGATCACTTATTCGAAGGTCTATCTCATCTTAAATTATATACAACTTGTATACATTGTACAATTATAGGAGGACTCTGTAAGGATCACCCCATAATGTTTCAGTTAAACCTCATAGATTCTTTAGCCACTTCCATTCTCGCACGACAAACCTAGATAGATGTAACCACTTCCTCATAGTAGTCAATGGAAGATTCAAGGAGGAATAAGAGCAAGTTCATGAGAAGCTTTCTGTGACAACCCGAAATTTCCATAAGTACAAACCATACTGTCAAGCGCTTCGGATAAAAGTCAAATACTTTTCTGCTAAATTTTAGCCGGTTTAAAGTCCGTTTGAGTGTTTTAAAGCTTAGTGCTTCAGGAGATAACTGGAGAGAGAATACCCTAGGGTTTATTGTGCTGCAATAGAGTCCCAAAACTCCAAGAGTTTGGATTTTACGGCCCAAACATGGAGTTTACGGCCGTAAACCCCAAGGAGTATAAATATGACACTTAGTCATTTTTATCACTTTTTCCACCTTCAAGCTCAAGAACACTCCCTTTTCTCTCTCAAGTATCATAACACATTTCTTCAAATCCTCCAAAAATATAAGTGTTTCTTCCTTTGATTTGTTGATACAACACTTTATCTAGTGTTTATACACGATTTCATACATGAAAATCTCCTCTTTTCTTAGATCTTCAAGTGTTCTTCAAAACACCAAGAACACACACTAGTGTTCTTGGCCCTTAAACACTCTTACAAGCTTCATATAAGTAAGTATACTCCTCCTAGCTAGTTATTTGCTTAGAATACTTGCT
This sequence comes from Lactuca virosa, assembly GCF_052849685.1. NCBI lineage: Eukaryota > Viridiplantae > Streptophyta > Magnoliopsida > Asterales > Asteraceae > Lactuca > Lactuca virosa. The sequence goes on from NC_136428.1 coordinate 285,739,111, forward strand.
AAACCATTGAAGAACATCAAAAACCCCCAACAACATATATAGTCAGTTCAGTACTTGAGGGGTATATATTATGTATACATATATAGACATAAAATTTCTATTAGTCAGTTCAGTACCTTTGGGTAGCAAAGGCATCCTTCCATTTATTCATATATATATATATATATATATATATATATATATATATATATATATATATATATATATATATTACTAGTAACTATAATGGGTATAGTTAGGAGATACTATTTACTACTTCTAGTACAAGGAATCACACAAGAGTCAGTTCATTCATGAGTCTATACAAATATTTAAATACTATAAATAGAATGTGACGTACTACTTCTCGATACGACACTTCATTGTGGTATCACCTTGTAACCGAAGTCTCCTGGAGGGAGAGCGGGCATTGTGTGTATAGATATATACGGGACAGACACTCCCACATCTCGACTGCTAGCTACAGTCCGAGCCGATAAGGCCCATGGGTGACATAATGTCACCTCACTATATATGACCTGGAGGGTCATCAGTTATTCAGCCGTCGATCAGCATGGTTACATACGAGTTCACATTCAAACCTTTAATTATCCAATTAAGAATATAAGGCGAAATAGATTTTTCAAAGCATATCGTTCATTGATCCCACCTGGGGTCCGCTTTTCAATCATTTAGGCTTTTCGAGGCGTGTCGTTCATTCGATACCACCTGGAGTCTACACTGCATTCATTTAGGCTTTTCGAGTTGTGTCGTTAATTCGATACCACCTGGAGTCTACACTTCATTCATTTAGGCTTTTCGAGGCGTATTGTTCATTCGATACCACCTGGAGTCTATGTTTTATTCACTTTATAGTCAGCAGTGTCACTGCTGAGGTAAAATATTATTTTCCCTATTACAGTTACTTTGTGATTTTATCATATACACGTTTATGTATAGCTATATTTAGATAATAATAGTTATACTAGGGGAAAAACCTTCATTTTTGCAGAGTTGTAAACCCTCAAAACAGTCGGGTCTTGATAGAAGACTGCTTTTTATACTAGTAGGAAATGTGGGATTTTCTAGAGTTTTCATTCTTATACAAAGTTTTCATAAAACAATTTCAAGTCTTTTCTTTACAGTTTTACAAAGCAATGACACTAAAATACTTATGTTCTTACCAGCTTTAAAGCTGATACTCGCTTTCAAAATAACTTGTATTCTCAGGTCACCAGTAGACAGGTACGATGACCAGGTTTTGAGAAGACGGAGCGGTCAAGACTATTCTTTTATTTTTGATTTCTTATTATTATGTCGTACACTATGAAAGAACTCACATGTATTAAAATTATACTATCAATGCAATGGATGATGTTGTTGCTTGTTTACTACATTACATTGTTGTGATACTTTACATGACGTCCTCCGCCCCAGAACGTTTCTGCCGTTCTTGGTTTTGGGGTGTGACAGATTGGTATCAGAGCATTGTTTATAGTGAATCGAGTATATCAATCCATAAAAGATATACAGACTATAAATACAATGGGATTAAAATACTCTGACCAAGAGTTTATACTTTTAAATAATAAAATATTTAAATAAGTATACATGCCTGCATTCATACTAAAATCAGTGTCACTAGGACAGAACAAAAGTATTACGATTGTTGGGCAGCACAAGTAGACTTAGAGACATATAGTCAAATCTGGGAAGATATAGCCTGATCAACTATATTATTCGAGGATTGACTAGCATGTGCCTAAGTGTGGTTGTGAGGTTGCAACAAGTCTAAAAACTTACCAACACTACCACAATGAAAACCTTAGAACAAAACATAAACCTAAAATACTATAGGGGTATTTTGTGTTACTATAAATTACTTATGTGCTTATTTCTTATATCATTTTTCTCGCATAGATAATATGGCTGGATTCCATCCCCACGACAACTTGTACTTCCTTAACCAAGGTAATGGAGGAGGGTTTGAAGCAGAGCCAGAAAATGATCACCCAATCCCTTTGGACGATCACCATGCTGATGGCTTTGCAGATGGTTCTGACTCTGAGCCTGAAGTTGAGAACCTACCCCCGGTAGCTCCCAATCCAAATCCTAACCCTCGTCCTACTTTTCAAGGTCCGACGCCTCCTTGGGTGGAATGTTTGGAAACATGGAGCGAAGAGCAAGATCAACCTATGTCGTTTAATGGATACCAAAGCTTCTATAACCTGAGCGAGGGAAGTTCAGCGGATAGGGTTCTGCCAATCCTGGTCCGCAGGGTTGCCCGAAACGAGATTCAGAGCAGGACAGCGCTCCATTGAATCATGGAAGTTGACGCCAATGCGAGAATGCATACCCTCCGAACCATTCGTCTGGAAGATGCTCGTGAGAGATCTAGGGGAGACCATGAGGCCCTATTGCAGGCAATAGGTGAAACTCGATCCGAAGTCATAGAGCTCCGAGTACACCAGAGGGTGTATGAGAGACACCTGGTAGATATGGAACGTCAACTGGCTGAACTAAGGGTTCACCAGAGGGATGACCGTCACCAGTAAAAGATGCCATATCTTTCCTTCCTTGTTATAAGGAATCGTCTTCCTGTCTATGCCCTAGGTAGCACTTTTCTATGTAACTACCCCATCACCATGAGTACTTTTAGTTAGGCCTTTATGCTGTCAAAACTCTTCTACTCTAGATATGATCTAAGACCTACTACAAGGTCAATTTTCCCAAACTTATTACATCATAATATGGATTGTCGGCTAATTTCTGTGTCAACCTTTGTTCAAATACTTTCATCCTACTATCGTTTGAATTCTATATGAAATGCACTCTAGTCAAGTTATTGAGCTATGGTAATTTAGCTCAGAGATCACTTCCAATTCTTGTCAAAGGTTGGATAGCAATCGTCTTATAACCATTCTATGAACTTACTTCTACTCTTTACTAGGACTGCATCATAGGGATGTAGGTCAAACCCTCGAGAACTTACTCCTACCCTTTACATGAATGGTCGAAATACATCTAGGTTCAACCATAATCACTCACGAACTCATTTTTCTTTGTATAACAGAATCATGTCGTCATCCAGAAATAACCCGCCGAGCAACAAAACCCCTATCCTTCATATCGACGCCGCTACCTTCCAAGCAGCGGTATCAGCTGCCGTGACAGCTGTCCTCGCACACCTCCACACTAGTAACGAAAACAAGGCTGAAAAAGGTGCTGACAGTTCAAATTGTTGTAACCACCTGGGAAGTCAACAAATGATAACTGTTGCGAACACCCAAAGCCACAACTCGGAGTTTAAGAAACGAAAGCGTCAAGCTCAAAAGGAACGCAAACGGTTTCAAAGGATTGTCAGGCAACAACAACCAGTGGCGACCCCTGCCACCACAGCACGGGTCAAGCGATATGAGGGAACACTCCCGAAGTGTAACAAGTGTAGCTACCATCATAATGGAGCATGTCGGGTATTGCAATGCATCAATTGCAATAAAACGGGACACATTGCTCGTTTCTGTAGAACCACCTCTACCACCGGAGCCAGCCAAGTTTGCTATAGTTGTGGTGAGGCAGGACACTATTACAAGAATTGTCCAAAAAGGAAGATCAAATAAAACAACCGTGTCCACATAACTCCGACCCGACACTTCACTTCCACCACAAATGCTGGTACAAGCCAGATCTGTCATTTATGTGGTGAGATTGGGCATCTCCAGAAGGATTGTCCGATAACAGAAAATTTTGGCGCAAATGGGAAGATACTAAGGATCACTGCTGCAGGAAAGACTACTTCAGACCCACGTTGAAATATTAGGGCGTGTAGTTTTAGTAGACTTATAAACTGTTAAAAACTAGTGCAACTCGAGTCTTATCTTTTACGAGACCCCGTCAGACAAGGGACTCTCGTGCTGCGTGTACTTGCTTTTTGTAGTATACCTTATTCGCAGCAGTAGTCTTGTAGTAAACTTAAGTACTGAAACTCTGTTAAAAGTTGCACCGTTGTGTTTAGTTTGTAATACCTTTTATGATCTAGTCTAACGCCTTCTATTTCGAGTGGTCCGACAGTAGCATATAACAAGAGTCAATTTGATCCTCACAATGCCAGTCTCGTGCGAAAGTCCTTTTCCCCATAGTCTCCTCTCTAGCGGAAGCGCCATTCCAGAACCCCGAGGTACTCATGCAGAGAGTACCTTATATTTCGTATCCTTCCCGAAGACATCTCAGCAAACCTCCCCGGAGTACCAATCGTACAGTACGTCAATTTCAACCCGCAGACCCATACGGTTGATCTATCGTTGGAGAAGGTATATGCAAGGGTGGTATATAATCAAGGTTCTACAGGCTTAGAATTAATGATTCCGCTTTAAGTTCTTTTCCTTGTTTGGATGTGAGCTTAAAGAAGAATCATTTATTCGACTGCCTTTTCTGTCTTAATTATATACGACTCGTATACACGAAGCTGTGATTGATGAACCAAATATGACTTCTGATATGAACTTTAGGACGGAGACTGCCCAAGACTACGAGTGATCGTACTGCCATGCAGATAAACTTAGAATCCAATCAAATGCCTTCTCACCGATCGAGACAATAGATTCAGATAGAACAGAAAACTCCCAGGATTACCTCCGCAACGTCAAGTCAAATTTAGGATCGACTTAGTTCCAAGGGCTACCCCAGCAGCCAAACCACCCTATCATCTAGCACCTGCATTGATGCAAGGACTGTCCGATCAACTTAACGAACCGCTCAGCAAGGGCTTTATAAGACCAAGCTTCTCACCCTGGGGAACTCTGGTCGGGTTCGTCAAAAAGAAAGGCTGATCACTTCGTATATGCATCAATTACAGAAGCTCAACAAGCTAACAATCGAGAATCAGTACCCTTTGCCTATCATAGACGAATTATTTGATCGACTGTAAAAGGGCGATCTTCCTTTCAAAAGTCGATCCAAGATCCGGGTATCGCCGACTACGAGTGCTAGGGGAAGATGTTCTGAAGACAGCCTTCCGAACTCGTTATGGACACTACGAATTCGTAGTGATGTCGTTCGGGTGTAAGAAACGCACCCATAATATTCGTAGATTTATTGGATAAGGTGTGTCGTCCTTACTAGGATCCATTCGTCATCATCTCCATCGATGACGTACTTATCTACTCTCGTGGTAAGGAGAAGCTTAGCCAACTGAGCCCTCTAAATGGGAGTTTGGATTCGAAGGGTCAAATTCTTGTGTCACATTGTTAGTAGAGAGGGAATTTAAGTAGACACTTCCAAATCCAGGGCTCAGTTGCATATTGATGTAACAAGGTAAGGTCATTACCTAAGCCTCCCATCAGTTAGAAACCCTCGAAGCTAGCTATGAAATTCACGATCTAGAGTTAGAGGGCATCATTAGAGAAGATCGTTCAGATTAGTGGACGATTGAAAGCCTCTAGCGACCGTCAGAAAAGTTACGCAAGGCTTTTTGAGATTCTCGCTAGAATCGGCCCTGTAGCTTACAAACTTAACTTACCCGCGAACTAAGTAACGTACATCCTACTTTCCACGTCTCGAACTTGAAAAAGTGTCTGTCCGACGAGACTCTTGTATTCCCACTCGACGAAATCGAGATCAACAAGAGCCTCAACTTCATGGAAGAACCTGTAGAGATCATGAACCGAGAGGTCTAGCAAACAAAGCAAAGCCGAATCCCGATAGTGAAGGTTCACTGGAACGCCAAGCGAGAACCTGAATTCACTTGGGAGCGAGAGGATAAATGGAAACTGAAATATCCTCATCTTTTACTTAGTTATTTTTGTAACTACTTATTTGCTTAAACTCTAATTTCGGGACGAAATTTCTTCTAACGGGGGGATGATGTGTCAATCCGAAATTTCCATTCGTACAACCCATACTGTCAAGCGCTTCGGATAAAAGTCAAATACTTTTCTGCTAAATTTTAGCTGGTTTAAAGTCCGTTTGAGTGTTTTAAAGCTTAGTGCTTCAGGAGATAACGGGAGAGAGGATACCCTAGGGTTTATTTTGCAGCAATAAAGTCCCAAAACTCCAAGAGTTTGGAGTTTACGGCCGTAAACCCCAAGGAGTATAAATATGACACTTAGTCATTTTTATCACTTTTTCCACCTTCAAGCTCAAGAACACTCCCTTTTCTCTCTCAAGTATCATAACACATTTCTTCAAATCCTCCAAAAATGTAAGTGTTTCTTCCTTTGATTTGTTGATACAACAGTTTATCTAGTGTTTATACACGATTTCATCCATAGAAATCTCCTCTTTTCTTAGATCTTCAAGTGTTCTTCAAAACACCAAGAACACCAAGAACACACACTAGTGTTCTTGGCCCTTAAACACTCTTACAAGCTTCATATAAGTAAGTATACTCCTCCTAGCTAGTTATTTGCTTAGAATACTTGCTAAGCCATTGAAGAACATCAAAAAATCCCAAAGACACATGGGTTTACGGTCAAGGGATATTATTGAACCGTAAACACCATCTAGTGGTGTTTAAGTGCCACTCACACCTTCTAGGGCTTGGACATTGGACTAGAACTTTGCATGCATGAGCTACAAACCCCAAATCACGAAATGGTTGGAGTGACCATGTGTTTATGGCCGTAAACTCATGGGTTTACGACCATAAGCACATGAGTTTACGACCGTAAACTCCCAAGGGTGGCCCAAGGACCGTAAACTCCAATGATGAGCCATTTTGAGCCCTAGTCCCTTCCTAAGCCTTTGATACAAACCTAGAGCACTTCCTTGAGGGGTATAAGAACTTAAAACACACAATAGCACAAATTACCATGAGTTTAAGGCCTTAAAACTAATGGGGGAAATGACCATGGGCCGTAAACTCATGTGTTGTTACCATTTGGGAAGTAAACTCCAATGTGAGACCATACTCTCTTTAGATCCAACCCTTTAGTACTCCTAGCACTTGAAACAAAGTGTTTCCATGTATTAGAATGTCTTTACTTGATTAATTAGTTGTTAAATGACTAATTAGATACATTTATGTATCACTACATGTTACATAGGATCCGTGTGTGTGTTCAAGTCCTCACTTGACACTTAGCATCCTATCCGACACTTCCATCCAAACCCCTCACTGCAGGTGAGTTCATACCCCTTAATTAACCTTTTAAATGTTTTTAAATGCTTTTATGGGGGGGGTGGGAATACAAGTTGAATCATCATAGTTATCATATCAATCACATGTGATTAATAACTATCAAACTATGGATTTACTACACTTTTAGCTGTTTTATCAAGCAAACTACTTCAAAATGATTTCTCGAATGCTCTTACACGTTGAAATCTTTGTCAAACTTGTTTTCTAAACTATATCCTTCCTTTCAAATTCTGTTATGACTATGTTTCAAACGAAGGTCTTCATGTACTTTAAAATATGTTCCAAATAAGGGATTTCTTATACTTTAAACTGTTTATATCAAACAAACTGCTTTTAAATCATTTTATAAATTGACATCAAGTCATCAATTCTTATTATTAAACTTTTCGAATGTTTTACAAAACTTCTTTTAAACTTTTATATTATCAATTGCATGCCTCTATATGTATAGTTATATAAGTAATGTTTAAAGGACTTAGGACTGCTAACCCGCCTTATTTCCTGTTCCTTGTTTGGTTGTGGACTTAGGGTATCCTGTTATTTGTCCGAAGGTCGTCTAAATGTTAGTTATATATTATGTATACATATATAGACATAAAATTTCTATTAGTCAGTTCAGTACCTTTGGGTAGCAAAGGCATCCTTCCATTTATTCATATACATATATTACTAGTAACTATAATGGGTATAGTTAGGAGATACTATTTACTACTTCTAGTACAAGGAATCACACAAGAGTCAGATCATTCATGAGTCTATACAAATATTTAAATACTATAAATAGAATGTGACATACTACTTCTCGATACGACACTTCATTGTGGTATCACCTTGTAACCAGAGTCTCTTGGAGGGAGAGCGGCCATTGTGTGTATAGATCTATACGGGACAGACACTCCCACATCCCGACTGCTAGCTACAGTCCGAGCCGATAAGGCCCAGGGGTGACATAATGTCACCTCACTATATATGACCTGGAGGGTCATCAGTTATTCAGCCGTCGATCAGCATGGTTACATACGAGTTCACATTCAAACCTTTAATTATCCAATTAAGGATATAAGGCCAAATAGACTTTTCAAAGCATATCGTTCATTGATCCCACCTGGGGTCCGCTTTTCATTCATTTAGGCTTTTCGAGGCGTTTCGTTCATTCGATACCACCTGGAGTCTACACTGCATTCATTTAGCCTTTTCGAGGTGTGTCGTTCATTCGATACCACCTAGAGTCTACACTTTATTCATTTAGGCTTTTCGAGGCGTATTGTTCATTCGATACCACCTGGAGTCTATGTTTTATTCACTTTATAGTCAGCAGTGTCACTACTGAGGTAAAATATTATTTTCCCTATTACAGTTACTTTGTGATTTTATCATATACACGTTTATGTATAACTATATTTAGATAATAATAGTTATACTAGGGGAAAACTTTCATTTTTGCAGAGGTGTAAACCCTCAAAACAGTCGGGTCTTGATAGAAGACTGCTTTTTATACTAGTAGGAAATATGGGATTTTCTAGAGTTTTCATTCTTATACAAAGTTTTCATAAAACAATTTCAAGTCTTTTCTTTACAGTTTTATAAAGCAATGACACTAAAATACTCATGTTCTCACCAGCTTTAAAGCTGATACTCGCTTTCAAAATAACTTGTATTCTCAGGTCACCAGTAGACAGGTACGATGACCAGGTTTTGAGAAGACGGAGCGGTCAAAACTATTCTTTTATTTTTAATTTCTTATTATCATGTCGTATACTATGAAAGAACTCACATGTATTAAAATTCTACTATTAATGCAATGGATGATGTTGTTGCTTGTTTACTACTTTACATTGTTGTGATACTTTACATGACGTCCTCCGCCCCAGAACGTTTCCGCCGTTCTTGGTTTTGGGGTGTGACACTTTCAAGGAAGGATCAACCAGAGTAACCAGAACGTCTGATGCGTCACACTAATAAATAATAATCTTGTTAACTTAATGAGTTAGTGGAAACACTGCTTACATTATGTGTTAGGATTATTTTCTTACATGCAGCTGGTAACAGTTATTCAGGTAACAGATATACATTCGAGGATAGCCATTCCAAATTCATAAAGTCTATTTGGTGTAGACTCTTTTATAAATTGTTTCCAGAACCCTGTAGAAGTCAAGACCCGATACACTCAGAACTAGGATAACCTTGTCTTTCAGCTTTCGGCTTATATCTACTGTTGTAGACTTATTCCATCTCATCGTTGTATTCTTTACCAAAGATGCCTCCTCGCAGACCAAACAGACACACTACTCCGATAACTCCAACTCCAACGCCACAATTCGATCCTGCTGCTCTCCAAGCAGCGATATCCTCCACAGTGGCAACTGCACTAGCTCACTTCGGTGAAAGTGGTACCCTCGGATCTGGTAGCGGTACCCACTTAACCAACCCCCGAGTTACTCACGGACACCCAAGGGAGTGTTCGTATAAAGACTTCATGAACTGCAAACCCAATTCCTTCAATGGAAATGGTGGAGTCATCGCTCTGATGCGATGGTTCGAGAAAACAGATTCGGTCTTCGCAATCTGTTCATGCCCAGAAGGGACCAAAGTGAAGTTTGTTGCCTGCACCTTCTCCGACAGAGCCCTGACATGGTGGAACAACCATGTTAAGTCACTGACCCTATCAGTGGCAAACTCAATAGGTTGGGAAATCCTAAAAGAGTTATTGCTGGAAGAACATTGCCCGTTGGGCGAAGTTCAAAAGCTGGAACAAGAACTATGGGAGCTCAAGATGGTCGGCTCAGACATAGTGGCCTACAGTAATAGGTTCAGCGAACAAGCAGCACTCTGCCCCGGGATGGTTACCCCGGAGAGCAAGAAGATAGAAAGATACATCTGGGGTCTAACTGCCCCGATCCAAGGAGATGTGCTGTCTTCTAACCCAACCACATTCGATAGTGCCAAACGCCTGGCACAACGACTCATCGACTATGGAGTCCGCCATGGTGTGGAAGTCCTCGTTCCTGAGCCATAGAGGGAAGACGACAATATCCAAAAGTCGGGGAACAAGAGGAAGAAGAAGCGAACAACACAGGAAACCCTGCAGGAAGAACAAATGAGTACTATGTACACCGCCACAACACCTGCTACTCCAGCACCTGCCAGTCGATATGCTGGAACCCTCCTGAAGTGTGTAAAGTGCAACTACCATCACACCGGAGTACGCCGCAAAATGCAGTGTCTGAACTGCCACAGAAAGGGACACACAGTCCGTTTCTGCAGGGCACCAGCTCAAATGATCTCCCAAGTCCCCGGAGTTGAAGAAAACCAAGCCTGCTATGGCTGTGGTGAGACAGGACACTACCAGGAGGACTGCCCGATAACAAAGAACTCAGGAGCGGATGGACGAATTCTGATGATCACCGCAGGAGAGTCAACCCCAGAGTCGTCAACGAGCAGCGGTACGTTTTCAAATTAGTAATCACTTTAAAAATTAATTTATATATTTATATAAGATTAAAACTTGGGGAAAATACTTAAAAGTAATTATAATAACTCACATATTGAAATAGGTCATACTATTCAAGAGAACTAAGAGATCCGTTCTGAGAAGCTATGATGGCTTAGTATGTACATTAAGGGTTGTGCATGGCTAAGATTTTGCAGGCTTAGAGTGAGTGATTCCGCCTTAATTCCTGTTCCTTGTTTGGTTGTGGATTTGAGGCAGAGTTACTCAGTCGACCATCCAATTCATCTTATTTATTCATAACTTGTATATTCAGGGTGATCGTAGTGGTACCAAGGAGGATCGTAGTTTAAGTATCGATACTAGATAACAAAGCACTTTCGCGGTATGTACGCGCAAATCGCGGTACGATACACAGAAGTGTTAACAACAAGAGGAAAACAGAAAGCACTAGAACATTTACAAATAGTACATTTTCGAGCACACTAGGGCAGTAAATCATCGTATAACAAACGTTTCTTTCAAATCGGCCAAAACTTTGTTCAGTAAAGAGTCCGTTACTATCTTTCGTCGTGAGTTGGCGTGGTCTTCACCATACTAAGTTCATATGTTCCTAACGCCTCGACCGTCTAGTTCACAAAACCTTCGTTTTGTCCTTCGTATTCTAAACCCCGAAGTACTCATGCGAAGTGTACTTTGTCTTCCGAAACCTTGCCGTCGTATGTTCCACAAACATTACCGAAATATCACTCGTCCAGTAGACCAAGTTCGAGCACAGAGGCTAAGGACGAATACAGCCCACCTAACACTACTTAGTGTTTACGTGAGGGTGGTATATGATTATGATTACGTAGATCTAGTATGTGTGTTTCCGCCCTATCTATTGTTCCTTGTTTGGTTGTGGACTTGGGGCAGAGTCACACATCCGACTGTCTAACTAATCCTAATTATATACGACTTGTATACATGAGGTAATGATAGATGGACCGATTATGAATCCTATCATAAAAATAGGGCAAAGTTGCCAGGTCTACGAGAGAGTATTCTGTCAGTCAGAGGAGCGCAACCCCAGTAGTACTACTAAGAAAGCTAATTTCGGGACGAAATTCCATCTAACGGGGGGATGATGTGATAACCCGAATTTTTTTTATTTTAATTTTTGCCTTGTAAAGCTCAGCCAGTCAACTCAACTGAGTGTTAGACTCATTTCTGCTATCATTTAGCCTCGTTTAGAGTCCGTTTAAAGGTCCAAAGGTCAGTACATTCAAGCATTGAGCATAGGAATGGATCGCGTACACTTCTAGCATCAAAATCAGGCCTTACACTCTAACACAAGGAGTGTACGGCCGCACAACCCTCTCCTGGCAGCGCACTCAAGTGTATAAGTTTGGGACTTAGCCTTCATTCATCCCTTTTCACCCTCCCATGCCTAGAATTCGAATTTTCTCTCAACTATCATCCGATTTTCAGCCTAGATCCTCAAGAATATAAGTGTTCTTCTCTTGATTTGTTGTTAATCCTTTTAAACTAGTAACATCCTTTGATTTCATCCATTTGAAATCATGTTTTGGCTAGATCTTCAAATCTTCATCCATTTCACCAAGAACACCAAGAACACACACTTGTTCTTGGCGATTTTGAGCCTTTTCGAGCCTCCGGATCGTAAGTACTCTTTTCCAATGCTTGAATCTTGTTTAGAACACTTAATTTAGTCTTTGAAAATGCCCAGAACTCAAGAACATATAGTGTGTGCGGCCGCACACACAGGTGTGGACGTACATGTCACACCCCCAAACCAAGGATGGCGGAAACGCCGGGGATGGAGGACTTCATGTATAGTATCACAACAACGAGTATAATAGTGCTCAAAGTAAATACAACCATCATAGATATAATTGAAAAAGTTACACCATAGTATGTGTTTAGATGTTTCAAATCAATTACACTACGATGACAAAATGAAAAGTTTGACGATTTAATGTCCCATCCTCAAAAGCTGTTGATTTCCCGTTTCACTGATTTCCTGAGAATACAAGTAGTTTTGAAAGAGTGTCAATAATTAAGTTGGTGAGTTCATAAGAGTTTTATTTGAGAAAGAAGCTGTTTTCCTTGTAAAATCGATAGAGTATGATTCCAGAAAATTCAATATTTTCTTTATTAAGTGTGAAATGAACGCTCCTATGTTATGCAATAATGTACCCTAGAAAGACTTGTAGATTTCTTCTATAATCACCCAGTGTATATAAGTTATATAAAATTTAAGTTAAATAAACCATGGAATATAATGGATCTGCCCTAGGTCCACAACCAAACAAGGAACATGAAGTAAGGCGGACCCACCAATTCTAAGTCGACTGTGACTAAATTCTTATATAACTCTAACATTTACAATTAGCAATTATAGGTGAATTCTAACAATTCTAGATGAAACGTAGTTTTAATATCATTGAAGCCATTTAGTGTAAACCTGGTAATTTGTAATGTATACTTCAAGAAAATCCTTTATTTTCCTTATAAAAAGTCATGTAGTCTTAAATCCCAAGACCAAGAATATGTGTGTGTGTTTTGTACTTATAATGTTTATAATAGTAATGTGTTTCTAAAAAAAATCCAATATTTTCCTTACAAAAAGTTATGTAGCCTTAAATCCCAAGACCGAGAATATGTCTGTGTGTGTTTTGTACTTATAATGTTTATAATAGTAATGTGTTTCCAAAGAAAATCCAATATTTTCCTTACAAAAAGTTATGTAGCTTTAAATCCCAAGACCGAGAATATGTGTGTGTTTTGTACTTATAATGTTTGTAGTTTTAAATAGATAAAACCCCTTTTCAAAGTAGAATTTTTCCTGTAACTTGAAAGATTTTTAACTCCCTATGTGAGTAGTTATAACGATACTATAACGAGAATTAACCTGCAACAACGTTTTCCAGACGTCAAGATCCTATGACTCTTGTCACCCGCAGACCTGCAGGTCCGGTTGTAGCTAGCAGCGAGGTGTGGGGTGTCAATCCCAATATAGATCTAGACACAATTATCACGCTCTCCCTACAAGAGACTTTGGTTATAACGTACAGGAATTTTAACCCGCACTCTATGAGTACGATGGAAGAATTGTCTCACAACTTACGTTAACTAGTTTACATATAGTTTGAGTATAAACCTCTTCCGTGGTGGAAGTGTAATCACCCTTTATGAAATAAATTAGTGATATGAAATCCACAAACTACTACTATTATAGTTTAACATGTAGTATACGAAAAACTCATTTGTTTTGAGAGTAAAACCTTTTCTATAGTGTGCTTTTATCGTAAACTCCATAAACTATACTTATTGTAGTTTATTATATGTGTTCGAAATGAATGGAAAAACCTTATCATGAATGAATAATTTCTGTTTATGATGATAAACTAACAAGAAATACATTCAACATTTAGAAACTTATCGTTATGCACTTTGCTCAACATACTACAAAGTGTTTTTAATATCGTAAACTATGTAAGTAGTCTTTAACTTATATGCACTGTTTTAGAAAGTCATAGAAAAATCATACGAAGTCGAAAACTGAATCCGTAAATGCTGAGAGTTTAGAAAATGTGTCTAGTTTGTTCATAATTTTTGTTATGATTTTTAGAAGTCCCTAACTTGTGTGAAAATGTTCATATTCACAGACTGGTCCGAATTCGTTTCTGAAATAATAGGCAGTTTTGTAAAAATCACCATAAATTGTAGAAAAATCGTATGGAGATGTGAAAGTAGTCATTTTAAAGGTATGAACCTGAACTATTTTCATATTAAACAGTTTTGAAAGATATTAAGATTAAGATGGTCAAAACAGTCCGTGAATAGGACTCAACTTTTCTGATGAAAGATGTTGTTTGAATTTAGTTAAGTTTTTAGTATTTTAACTTGTATTCCCCCCTAAAACTTGAAGAAAACATGAAAATGTAGGGGTATGAACTCACATTGACTGATTTCAGTAGATGGATGATGAAGAAAAGGAGTTTCCAAGTGAAGAACACTTGGGAGATGCTTGAAGATTCAAAGATTCTATGAACAAATGTGATGATATTTGTGTAAGGATTCCAAGATTTGAGTGAAATGGTGTAAGATGATCAAGTGAAGGATGAAGTTTACTTACCAAAGGTGGATGAGAAGCTCCAAATCCCTGGAGAATCTCAAATTCTTGGAGAGAAAGGAGAGAGAAAAGTGTGTTAGTTTATGGTGGGAGTGAAAGAGATCTAGGAGATTGTGAGATGTATTTACTCTTTATGTGGTTGTGGGTGAAGAAAGCTTGTGGGGGAAGCGTGAGAGTACAAAGGATTGACTTTTCAGATGTGAATAGTGACTGAGGGTGGTCATGGAGTGGGTATGGGAGGTTGCTTGTGTAACACTTTAGGGAAAGTCAACACTCCATCACAAAATCTAACTTAATAGATTTTATTCATGGACATGGATTTCGCCCAAAATATGTTTAATTTATGAATATTTAGGGTCTCCCATGTCAAAATACGAGTTTCGGTGAAAATCCTGTGCTAAAATCACGAAAAACGAGCTTAAAACAAAGTCAGCGTCGAAAACCAGGAAATAGGGGCGAAACTGCGAAAATCCGGGTTCAGGGCCGAAGGTTCGGTCCTTGGGTGTTTAGAACCGAGAGGAGGGTTCGGTTGATGGATGAGAACTGAAAGCAGGTTCGGTCCGAGAAGGGTTCGGTTGTGAGGGTAGGACCGATGGTGGCTTGGGAGCGAAATAGACCGAAGGCGGAAGAAGCGAAATGGACCGAGAGTATAATGAACCGAAAGTACTTGTTTCGGACCGAAAGGACTTGACCCAAACTGAAGGTGAGTTCGGTCCTATAAGGGGAGTTCGGTTCTAAGGGAGGTTCGGCTCTAAGAGGTTTCGGTCCTATAAGAGGGTTTCGCTTCTATAAGAGGGTTTCGCTTCTATAAGAGGTTTCGGTTCTATATGGCTGATTTTCCGTTTATCTTCCCGTTTCGAGTTGTTTTTGAATAAATTAAGGGTCGGGATGCCCCGAGTGATTATAAAAAGTTGAGAGAGATTTTGAGAGAGATTTGGGAGAGATTTCATATTCTTGGAGAGATTTCATATACTTGGAGAGATTTGGGAGAGATTTCACATACTTGGAGAGATTTAGGAGAGATTTCACATACTTGGACAGATTTGGGAGAGATTTCACATACTTGGAGGGATTTAGGAGAGATTTCACATACTTGGAGAGATTTGGGAGAGATTTCACATACTTGGAGAGATTTGGGAGAGATTTCACATACTTGAAGAGATTTATGAGAGATTTCACATACTTGGAGAGATTTAGGAGAGATTTCACATACTTGGAGGGATTTAGGAGAGATTTCACATACTTGGAGAGATTTGGGAGGGATTTCACATACTTGGAGAGATTTAGGAGAGATCTGAGAGAGATTTGAGATAGAGAGAGATAGAGCGAGAGAGATTGAGAGAGACTTTGTTTGTGACCTTTGTGAGTGTTTAACTTCGAAATGCAAGGTTTGTAAATCCCGTTTTGCCTTGTAATGAGCCTTATACGCCCCCGAAGGGTATGTATCAATGTTTTATTGAGTTGTTCCATCAGTTACTCTAATTAGGGTTTAGATTTTCTGAACACAAGGAGACTTAAAGTGATACTTTGCATAAAGATAGTGTGTTGTAAAATAGTAAGCACAATGTAAACCCTATTATACAAGGGTTAAATGAGTTGACCGGTTTGACTTGTTGACTTTATTTGACTTTGACTTGACCGGAAATTGACGGTTGTCACAGTACATCCCTTAAACACCCTCAGAACACCCCTAAAGGCTTCCATATTGTAAGTACCATCCCCTAAGCTTGTTACTTACTAGATATGATCCTTAGAAAACGTCCAGACCATGTTCATCAAGGAGTGTGCGGCCGCACACACTCCATGTGGTCGTACACCACTTTGTTTAGTGCTTAAGGGCCTCCAAAGTGCCTTTCTAGCTTCAACACTTGATGAGCATTAGTCCTACAAGCCTCCCTACCTTTGGAAAACGCTTTTGTGCACTCTTTACCATGAGTGTGCGGCCACACACTCTCTGGCCGCACACCCATGGTTGTACACTCCTCAAAGTGGCCGTACACTCCCTTTTATTGAATCACATATGATTCCAACACTTGGCCAAAGTGTTTCCTAGTCCCGTAATGTGTTTCCTTGCATTTGGTTGCTTCTAAACTCTATATTTATGTCAATATATGCCATTATATGTCATTTAGGACTCGTTTAGTCTCGGGACTTCATTCGTGGAACTTATCATCCTTACGCGCATATTCGTTTGAATCACCCACATAAGGTGAGTTCATACCCCTGTAATCAATCTTTTAAACTGTTTTAAATGCTTTTAAGGGGGAAATACAAGTTGAACACAATGATAATTGTGTAATTGTTTGTTATAAACATTTTTAAAGGATTGCTTATGTCATTTATAAGTAGTCAAAACATTTCAAAAACTCTTTTAAAGTTATGTTACTTTATAGTTTAACAAAACTCCGTTTTTAAAGTACAATCATAACTTAGTAGAAAAATGAGTCCTTTCAACCACAGTTCAAGTAAATTACTAGTAAACTATAAGGGGTATAGTTTAGGGGTTTAGTTCATACTATAACTAGAATATACTAAGATGCTAGATACTAGAGAATACTAAGATACTATAACAAGAGAAGATACTAAGATACTATAACGAAAACATACTAAGATACTATAACAGAACGAACATAATAAGGTGCTGCAGCTTGGGACAACTACAGGATCCAATAATACCAATGAATCACTAACTCAATGTTCTAGGCAATTAGTGATAGTTATATTGGGTATACGAGATCAAATAACTTTAATGTGAATTTACACGGGCAAGCAACTGGTTTGCGGAAGTCGTGTTTGGTTCCCAGAATCTCTTGCAGGGAGAGCGTATAGTATGGGTACTAGCTTTCTCATTATGACATTAATAAAACAAACATATTTTAAGGTAGTCAGTACGTCATTATGTCAGTTCATAAGGCAACTAAGTACTTCTATTTTCCAAATACTTTAAAATTGTGACAGTTCCACTTGAAAGTTAATAAAAACTATTTTCGAGTCAAGATAGTTATAAACTAGGGAAAACTTACATTTTACAACTGACACACTATTCAGTCGAGTCTAGTACATTCAGTAGAAGGGGGCCTATAATGCTAACTTTATGATTCCTTAGTGTATGCATTCAGGGATATATATTAATCGGATCCGACAGGTAGTAGGATGTGTGCTTTCCGCTTCATTTCCTGTTCCTTGTTTGGTTGTGGGCTTAGAGCAGATACACCCAGCCTACTATCTATCCGATCTTAGATATATATATGTTTTGGTATACACCAAGTAATCATAAGGGGTACCAGGTATGGGCCAGGTCATAGGACACTAATTCAAAGCACCGTTTTCTAGTACAAATCATACTTTTCAAGTAAAGAACTTTTGATATACAAAACTAGAAACTTACTAGTAAAAAGGGTTTAATCCATTTTATTAAACCAGTATAACTTAAAGGACCTTAGGTGGTTAATCCTATAATACCTTAGTTTATACATCAAAGTTATATATAATTAATACCCGATAGGTACTTAGATGTGTGCTTTCCGCCTCATTCCATGTTCCTTGTTTGGTTGTGGGCTTAGGACAGATTCACACAATTAACTATCTGTTCGATATTATATTATATATATCTAGTACAAACTAAGTGATTATAGAAGGAACCACTATGGTTACCATTTTTATTATAAGAAATAAGGGTTTTCTTAAAGAATCTTTTCATCAAATATAAAGGAACTATTACATTTAACTTCGTGAGTACCAAGTGAATACGCCAGGGTTATATACAACGATGATCTAACAAACAATGGGATGTGTGTCTTCCGCCTCATTTCCTGTTCCTTGTTTGGTTGTGGGCTTAGGGCAGATACACACAACCGATTGTTTGTTTACTCTGAGTTTTATATAACTTGTATACATTTAATAGTTATAGAAAGGACTGTTGAGTCATTTTTACTTATCTTTCATCAAAGCAGGAAATATAGGATTTCCTGGAGGAACAAGCAAACTTTTCTAAACATAACTTACTACCACATACTACAACTTTCTTACTACACACTTACATCACCTAAATCTTATGAACTCACCCGCTTAAATGCTGATCTACGCTTTCAAAATAACTTGTATTCTCAGGAGACCAGTAGACAGGTACGCGCACTCAGATTCAGAAGATGGAGCAGTATAGCTTCATGTATTTTTGTTATTTGCTATGTATTCTATATTATGTGAACCACATACTTTGTAAACACTTTCTTTCTAATGAAATGGTTGTTTATTACTTACTTACTATGATGCATGTCCTGTGATACTAAACATGACGCCCTCCGCCTCAGAACGTTTCCGCCGTTCCGGTTTTGGGGTGTGACATGGAATTACTGATAAATCTTATTTGTAGGTTCATAATAAATATTTATAACTATAAATATAAGCTACACTAAAAATAAAAGGGTGTAGCTTAACATATAGAGGTTTTAACAAAAACTAGAAACTGAAAGGATAAAGTGTCGGCCCAAATACTCCTTCTTGTCAGGCTCTTAGAGTTCCCGAGATTCTACTATAATATTCCTAAAAGTTGGGAGGAATCGAGCTCATAAGCTATAGAGTTTTCTAGAAAAGAATGAAGTGAAATGGGTGAGGAAAATGAACAAGAACGAAGGGTATATATAGACTCAGCAAAGATGCTCGCCACTCAAGGCATGTGCACGCCGCGCACATCAGCCTTGTTGGCCGCTACCTTCTTTCGCCACGAGTCGTTGCCGTATTAGCCAACCTCACTTCTTTCTAGAACGTGACACGTGTCACAAAACCGTGGTGCCACATGTCAGATTTTGTTTATGCCATGTCACATTTCCTCTTCGAGAGTTGTTCGACTGACCATTCGATGTGTCGCCTCCGGGGTATACAACTTCATCAGCGCGAATCGTGCATCGCGCGCTAGAAATTCCAAAATTTCAAAATAGCGTAACTTTTTCATTCGAGCTTCATTTTCAATGTTCTTTATTTTGCCGGAAAGCTAACGACGAGATCTAAAACTTTACTTTCGATCCCAATAGGTAATTTTCACTCTATAAAAATTTATATTTTTGATAGGCTTAGACTGTTAGAGATCACTGTAGAAAGCATAACTGCTACATACAGACTCCGTTCTCAATGTTCTTTATATCAACGAACTCCTATTGACAAGATTCATAACTCTTGTTTAGATTATTTTTCCTAATAATCTATGGTTGTAAAACTTTAATTTCTGTGTGCACACTGTTACGATGAATCATAGAAAAATCATAACTTCTTCTAACAAAGTCAGATTTGGATGTTCTTTATACGTACGGATTCGGGTAGAGTCAAAGTTGGTAGAGAGAGTTAATAGCTATATCTTTCGTTATGTGTCTATAAGTGTCGAAAGCAGAAGTACTTTGGACATGATATCTATTGTAGTGTCGTTATGTCACATTTAGTCCTTGTATTTTTTGTACGTCTGTTGTACCCTATAAATAGGGTAAGTACTTTGGTCAGAAAAATCGGTTCGAACATTCTCTTATCACATTTTGTACTCTTTCTTTGTACTCTTCAGACGTGAAATTGAGCCAATAAGATATTATTTAGATTTGTGTGTCTTTTGCTGATTATACTGTCACAACCCAAAAGTTTTGGATCAAGCAAGGTCTAAATTGTAACCCTATTACAATAAAACCTTGAAATCCAAAAGGGCATAAGTGCATGTATATGGATGTGCACACTTTGGAAATCATACATAAGATAACCTCTTGAAAGTAAACAAGTTTATCAAGGAAAAATTAGTCTAATAAATTGGAATTCATGATTACAATAAGCCTTAAGTAAACAATGCAATCAAATAAGGACCAAATGGTGATAACACAAGAACTTGTAATTGGGTAACAACCTTGAACACTCAAAATTCTAAGGCCACCATATTTGAGTTTCCTATCGATAAGAACCGTGAACACAACTAAGAGAACCGACCAAGACCGTAAACCCCTTCAATTGGGCCATAGTTGGTCGAAAACACCCTAAAGGACCTTAGCTTGGCCGTAAACTACCCTAAGGAATCAATGTTTGGCCGAAAACCCCTTAGTGGACCACACTATGGCCGAAAACTCCATTCTAAGAAGCGTATAGACCGTAAACACCATTCTAGGAGGCATTTAGGTTGTAAACACCACCATTTTATGGTGTTTAAAGATGTCTACGGTCATAGTTGGGAATAAGACAAAAGGGTTGACCTTAAGATAAGAAGTTTCATCCCTTTCCAATGCATTCCCAGTAAACCATTCATTATCCTCTAGATACCTATGTTTTAACCTTCAGATTACCAAGCACATATCCCATCCTTCCTTGTCTCATAAACATCGAGAGTAAACAACTACTCCTTATTTCTCTTCTCTTCCAACTTCCCTCTTTTCTCTCAAATTTTCCCCTCAAGTTCCAGCGTAAGAAATTGCTACAGAATTAACTCTTCAAGCTCTCCTTAGGTTTTTGGTAAGTTGATCCATCAATCTAGTGCTTTACATAATTTTTCATGATAAATTCATATTATGTTACACATATTAATATGTAACAAAAACTCTTAGGACAACATTCCTTCCAAAGGAGTTCATCAACTCATCCAAGAGTTTAGGCTTCAGATTTTCACTCCATCATCCCAAACAACTCATTAACCAACTCAAGGTGAGTTCATGCCCCCATATTTTTCCAAGATTTTTCAATGTTTTTAGGGGGGAGAATACAGTAAAACACAAGAAATCTTGTGTTTATAAATATAATTTACTTATCATGTTTTCTTACCGTTAATATGCATTTAAACATGAAATTTATTAAACACGCCAAATATGAATACTGTTAAATTTTGTCACACCCCAAACCGGAACGGCAGAATCGTTCAGGGGTGGAGGATGTCATGTTTAGTATCACGAGATATGTATATGGTAAGCAAGTAATGAACAACCATTTCATTTCGAAAGAAAGTGTTTACAATGTGTGTGTTCATAAAACATAGAATTCATACACAAATAACAAAACAAGACTTGAAGCTATAATGCTTCATCTTCTGAATCCCCAGCACGAGTACCTGTCTAATAGTCTCCTGAGAAAACAAGTTATTTGAAAGAGTTGATCAGCAATTAAGCTAGTGAGTTCATAAGAGTTTAGTGATGTGAGTAAGTTGTAAAGTGTTGTTGAAAATGTAGATGTAAAATGGTGTTGAAAGTGTAGTTGAAACATGTAGTTGTAAAATGTTGTAAGTTGTAAGTTCTATTTTGAAATGTTCGCCTGTTCCTCTAGAAAATCCTATATTTCCTACTTTGACGGAAGTTTAAGTAAAATTTCACTACAACCCTTTCTATGGCTACTAAGTGGGTACAAGTTATATAAGACTCAGAGTAAACAAACAATTTTGTGAGCCAATGACCCCTTTATATATTATGGAGGATTAGGGTTACATCCATGTAAACCCTAATACCCATGACCTTTCATTTACATAGGATCCATGGGTTAAAAGCTCCATGGACCATCCATGAAAGCTTAGCCCAACCTAAATGAACTTGGCCCATTCCATATATATAAGAGTCCATATTTAATTAGTTCTTTTTGATCACCTAATTAATTCTAAATTAATTCTTGATCAATACTAATTAAATAATATGATTCCATATTAATATATTAGAACTTATAATATATTAATATAAATTATAAATATACTATTCTCAAAAGACTAACCATATAAATTGTGTCGGTGAAGTGCAACCCAAATAGACCATGTCGGGTCGGGTCAAGTACCTACCAAATATAGTTATGGACTTAGACATTAATCCAACAGTCTCCCACTTGGATAAGTCTAAAACTATTATTGAGTATGACTTCAAAACCTAACTGGCAATCGTAGCTCTTAAAGCCGATGTCGAACTCTGACCTTGTCAATGACTTGTCCATTAGATAAGGGATCATATATTCCTCCATTCTAGATATCATATGGACTGAGACATGGATTATAATCATTCTCTCTGTCCATTTGTTGTTTCCCGATTTTCGATTTATGATGACTGACTGATTGAACAAATCAAATCAGTCCTGGCTTGGCCA
Organism: Lactuca virosa; assembly: GCF_052849685.1. Classification (NCBI taxonomy): domain Eukaryota; kingdom Viridiplantae; phylum Streptophyta; class Magnoliopsida; order Asterales; family Asteraceae; genus Lactuca; species Lactuca virosa. The sequence goes on from NC_136428.1 coordinate 285,761,887, forward strand.
AGCACTCACATGTGTCATCGCTAAATCATCGAGGGGCCCACATATATCGCTTTTATCCCGAAGGTAAAAGGAATGGATAAACTTCGACTCATATGGCTTGTTCTACTACTTGTTGAATCATACACAAAGGCACGTTTTATAACATCGAGTTACCAAATGCGTTTTCGTGCAATCAATGTATAACCAACTCATAGTAACAACTTATATCTCTAGGTTTGAGAATATAAGATATTATCGTCTCATGATCACTCGTGATAAAATCCATGAAGTGATTCAAATGAGCGCGGGTTGAATCCAATACTCAGAACTTATGAGCACTCATGAGTGTTGTAGCACCACTTTGTCCACCAACTTAGACCTCTACAAACCAACCCATGACAGTCTTGATTCATATCTACTTCCAACATATGACCGATTATGGATGGTTTGAATAACTTAATCATTCAGGAAGAGCGACTTAGTTATCCTGGAAGTCAAAACATGCAAAATGAAACACAAGAATAAATGAATCAAATTTGATATCAAACCCTATGAATATAAATAAACACTTTTATTTATCACCATACTGATTACTCATTATTCATTGTTTCCGTTTTATCAACTTTATACTTGAATTAAAAACACTAGTTGTCACATGCTCCAAGCATGTACACTATGTTTTTCTTAAACAATAGCTTTTCCATACACGAAGTATGTACTCTATGTTTGTCTATGATCCTTACTTTGTGAAATAAACCAATTGAACATAATTTCAATGATTCTGATTTCACACTCCCAAATCCTTATCGATAAATGTGAGAATTTCAAATTCCTATCATTTATCGAAATCTGTTTAGATTTTAAACTTATATGCACTGACCCTCCTGTAATGAATATGTACAAAGTCACAAAGACTTGTCAACAGTCATTATAAGGTATTCCAATGGAGATCAACTCCATGGAAACTAAGTCTCATACTCAAAGTACATTGCTTTGGACATGCTTCGTACATTAAGTTTTCTAATCTTACATAGATAACTTCCACCTATGGAGACAACTCCATATTCTCATTTTGACTATCACTTCTGAATAAGAGATGCCTCTTTTCAGAATATGTCAATATGGTCCTTCCAAAATTAGCACTATACTTCCAACTGTCCCTGAGCAACCAATCTTTGGTAAACCTCAGATTGTCCTCGACAATTGCTTAATCATTTTAGTCATATCCAATTCTATACCTTTTCCCTTCTTAATGCCTCTGGGCATTTGGAAAAATTTAGAAATGACAAATATTATAGCACATGCAATCGATCCTGTACCCAAAGTAAATGGTACACGATTCATGATGTCTCACATAAAGACATGATTCTAGACCAGTCTTTTGCTACAATACTTTTATTTTCCATGTTTTCAAAATTTGACTATGAAGAGGGATGCCGTACTCATAATCGAATTTTGAGAACGCAATATATAGAATTTCCTAAGTTGAACCAATCCAACATGAAATTCATATATATATATTCTTGACTAAAGATGATTAAGGTCTCAATCTAAGCCTTTAGAACTGAAATGAAGTATATCCTCTCCCTTAATTATAGCAAAACAACTTTTTCAATCCCTGCAGCCTCACGAATTGAAACTTTTGTTTTCTATAATTAACATTGCTAACTTGAAACACTAACAATAATTATCATGCTCCCACTTACATGATGATTATTAGCATAACACTTATGCTCCCACTAGCTTTGACATGTACTCAGAAATCAGCTGGACTTCTAGAAATCAATACTTCATTGACTTTCTTACCAAAGTTCAGATTTCTGATACGAGATGCTTTGATAAAACTTTATCAAAATCATACACCTTTCCTTAGATAGCATGCATGTGTGTCTAAACAATTTCAGAACTATGAAAAGGGATGTCGTAATCATAGTCTCAATTGTTTAGACCTTTTTCCATCTGCTTCAAATCTACTTGGTGGAAGTGTTTCCTCACCATCATTTTCATGAATCGGAGAGAAACCTTATGACCCTTAGATTTTATGGTGTATGTGTTCTTATCCATGTGAATCGTCAAAACCATAGTCACAAGACAAGGATAATGACAAATCCAAACTCATATGGACTGAACTTATGCAATCTTAACTTCTTTCCACCTGGCAGTACAGGGCCTGCCCTTGCTTCCAAGTTGTTATGCAACCAATTGAGAACTTTCAGAACTCCTATGCAAAACCAACTTTAACTGGAATGGGCACAGAATATGTCCACACGATAGGTTATAAACCTCAAGTCGTGTGCTAGTGAAGAACCTCAGGTTTTATTCTTGATTAGTTCTTGAAATTCTTTTTAGGATCTTTAAGACTCCCACTATCCTCTTGACATATAAGATTATCTTGCCAAATATTCAAGAGATAGTGCGGATTCTTTATCAAGACAAACACTTCACACAATTGGCCTTAGTTGGTCTTTGTTTTATCCAAAACATCACAACTTACCAATTTCAAATGTACAAGAGTAGGACACTTTTACTCTTACATTTGACAAGTGTTTTAAACCTTTCTTTAAGATATGTCACTAAAGTTACAATCTTGGAGTATGACTCTAAGAATTGTTGTGGAACGAAGTATGACTCATCTTCCTGATCTAACCATTTCAACAATTCGTGACTCCTCTTCTTAGTCATAAGAATGCACTAAGAAGACCTTTAGATGACTAATTGTGATATGATTTCTAAATCATTAAGATGATCACAAACATGATACTAAAGTACTCTCCCATCTTTTCATATTTGAGAAACTTTTATCTTTCTGCCTAATTTGATTCTTCCCATTCGTTCTGCCATACATTGAGACTTTTCCAATGTTTCAGAATTATACTCAAACTTGTAAGTATAACCATATATACTAAACTTTAGTAAATCAAATAGTCTTAACGAGCTTTGTGGTGGACATGACCAGTGTACAAGAATGTGTACTCGATCCCTTTAGTCCTTCACTTGACTCACACATCCATGTGAACAAGTAATTAGTCTTGATTTTCCAATGCTTGAAAGTTCTCATTCATCATACTATTCAACTTGCATGATTCCAAGTTTCGGTCCAATTGAAACTTGGGTGATGAGGAACTTTCCTGATTTGATAAATTTAGACACTACCACAAATGAAAGAATCAAATCCATTTTCCAATATTGATGTCAGTGGAATCATATAAGCAACAATTTTCCACAAATGCAATTGTAAGGATACTTCAAATAAACAAAATTAAACAATTTTCTTTTATTTTAAAACTTTGCGGAAAAACTTATCCTTACAATCCACATGGAAAAATGTTGTTATCTATTCCTTAGCAATATATCATAACTTCTTAAGCAACTGCTCAAAATTCTGATGCGATCGAAATCCACCTTCGCGATCAGAATCAGCATATACTTCCTTTAAGATTTCTCTCTATTCTTTGATTCTTAAAACATCAACATGTGACCCAGTCACATCATGTAATGAGGATCTCAGAATAGAACTTAACCGAGTTAGATAATGGGCTCTACCTGATGTAGAGTCAAACTTATTGACTTTAACATCCTTAGGTAAATTTGGCAGCTTTGCAATCAACGCCCCTTCCTTTGGCAAAATAAACATATGGACCCTTTGGTAATGGGACTATCTCAGACTTAGCCTTTCTCTTTACCATTTGGTCAACCGGGTTGACTATGGCCAATCCCTTTCCATTGGGAAGAGAATGCTTTTTCTGGATTTCCAGTGTCACCATTGTCACTGTCCATAAAGTTTTTGGGAAGTTGATCTTCTAATCAAATTTGCTTCACTATCGTTCCAAATCATTGTTGATTCAGCAGCACCAAGAAAATAGATATGATCATTAAGGTTCATGTCATAGTCTGTATCATAGTAGTCCCAAAGGAACTCACTATGTGACTTAGAAAGTGATTGAACATCCAACTTTCTCAAGACTTTGAAACCCAATTCTCCCGGCTTGTCAATATGTGACTTCATCTCTAAGATGTGATCATACATAGACCTTGCTTCCCATTAGGGATTGAGTGACCTTGAACTTGTGGGTTACGGAGAATAATTGGAGGAGGTGGAGGAAGTAAAGTTCCAAGAGATTTGGGAAGATCATAGATGTCTGAACTCGACATCTTTTGGGAGATATTCAAGATAGTTGATTTAAAGTCCTTAATATAACACCCAATATGAAATATTAAGGCTAGGATCCAACAACCTATTTATAACTGGAAGAGGGATGCCGTAATCCGAGTTATAAAATATTTGAAGGTAGGTAAATGACGATTTACCAATTTCCACCATGAAAAACGAAATAATTTAATTAGGTTTTTTTTACTTGGATTTTAAACTCCTAGATCTTTTGAGATTCATTGAACTTTTCAATGGCATGTTTCAATCTCGAGTGTGCCCTTCAGGTTTTGTGACTGGGATGCCGAGGATCACAAAACAATGTGTGAAGTAACCATGCAAATATAATTGGTACCCTTAATATTTACCCCTCAATCGATGTGCCGGTTAACCACACGAGCTCCACCGATACTATGATAAATATTAAGTTACCCTTTGCCTACTTTGTTAAATCCAGGTTAGTGTGCCGGTTAACCACACAAGCTCCACTAACGGTTTAAACAAAGTGCAAAGTGTAATTTCATGGATTAGCACCTTATTCACATTTTCCTAAGTAACTAAGATTGGGAATTAATAAAAGGTTTAGTTACTTAGTATTTATCATTAATACTTTTAATGAAAGGAGAATTATAGTCCTTGTCCTACCTGTTCGGCTAACGACCCTCCACCGGTCAAGGAAGCGGTGAGTGAGAGTGGACACCCATTAAACTGCCATTTTATAGGCAGTAACCTTATACCCCCCTTATAGACCGGCTTCGTGAATGAGGCCTACTAATGGTAAGACGACTTGCTCTTATACATATAATATATTAAACTTTTAATATTATAATAGTATAAGGGTGTATTTTAGACATTTAAAATACTTGGTGGTTTAATCTATTAATTAAACTAGACTTTTAATTTAATTAAACTCAAACCATATATTTATGAACCCAAGAGTTTTAGAATTCAATTCTTTTTTCATAAAAAACTTTTCTCAAATTCCAAAACTAGAGGGCAAGTTTTGGAATTCTTGAAAAACTTTGGATTTCATAACTTATGGAATTAATGGTGTTTTATGATGAAACTTTCCATGTTCCATAACTTAAGAACAAGTTATGGAATTCTTTAAAACAATAACTCCAAATTTTGTAACTCCATAAAAAATTTAAATCAATTTTTTTTAAAAAAAAAACTTTCATATCCATAACTTATGGAGGTTTCAAAACACTTAAGATCACAACTTTAAAAAAAACTTTTGAGCTCCAAAATTTTATGACAAAATTTGTAACTCCTTAAAACATTTAGATCAAACTTTTAAAACTAAAAAAATAATCATATCATTTTATCTTTTACTAAATTTGACCTAATTCAACTCATACAACAAATGATTCAAATTTTACAAATAATTAGTTTTTCACACAACAAGTAATTTTCTTAAAATTTGACAAACGTCATGTTTTTTTTCCTTTTTTTTCAACTTGAAAATAAAACATTTGCATCAATATAACAGAAAACAACCCATGGCTCTGATACCACTGTTGGGTTTTGAGCATTCTAACACTCCTATGGTGTACATGCAACCCTATAAACCTTGGATCTATGTTTTTTCTAATATACATGCAAATATTAAATATTCCAAGGTTTCATCCTAACTAGCATATTATGAAGCACCTATACTACAAAGTTCTAGTTAGATGACATACCTTTTGATGTAGCTTGATGTCTTCAAGCTTTAAGAGCTTTGCCCCAATAGTGTGGAAGCCTCAAATGGCATCACAAATCACCAAAACACCTTGGAAGAACTTGAGATAATATGTATGCACACTAAAATCGGCCCACTCTTATTTTCACACACTTGTTCCAATTTTGTGAGCCATGGACCCCTTTATATATTATGGAGGATTAGGGTTACATCCATGTAAACCCTAATACCCATGACCTTTCATTTACATAGGATCCATGGGTTAAAAGCTCCATGGACCATCTATGAAAGCTTAGCCCAACCTAAATGAACTTGGCCCATTCCATATATATAAGAGTCCATATTTAATTAGTTCTTTTTGATCACTTAATTAATTCTAAATTAATTCTTGATCAATACTAATTAAATAATATGATTCCATATTAATATATTAGAACTTATAATATATTAATATAAACCATAAATATACTATTCTCAAAAGACTATCCATATAAATTGTGCCGGTGAAGTGCAACCCAAATGGACCATGCCGGGTCGGGTCAAGTACATACCAAATATAGTTATGGACTTAGACATTAATCCAACAAAAACTGGGAAGATATAGCCTGATCAACTATATGATGGGTTTTGAGCATTCTAACACTTCCTAAGTGTACATGCAACCCTAATAACCTTGGATCTATGTTTGTCTAATAATCATGCAAAGTTGAATTCCAAGGTTATATTCCTATCTAGCATACATAGGGAACATTTTTAACTTGAATGAAAGATAGAATAACTTACCTTGTTGTTGATTATGATCCTTGAAACCTTGTGAGCCTAGCACCCCAAGTGTGATGCCTCAAATGCTTCACACAACACCAAATGCAAAGGAGTACACTTTGAGAGAATCTTACACTTGCAAAATCGGCTCTAGCCCTCTTATTTCTTAGTGTCGCCGATTTTGGTGGAGAACATGTTGCTTATATAGTGTGTCACATCTAGGGTTACACCATGTAAACCCTAATGTGGCATGACTCTTCATTTCCACGACCCATGGGTTTGTAACTCCCATGGAGCCTCCATGGAGCATTCAATGGGTTTAACCCAACTTGATTATCCATGGAGCCTTTTAGCCCACTATACAAGTTATGGATGATTTACATGATCAACCCATATATTTAAGTAGTCATCTTTTGATCACTTAATTAATCCTACATTAATTCTTGATCAATACTAATTAATTAATACTATTAATATATTAGAACTTATAATATATTAATAAACCACAAGTGTTATTTCTCTCATTTAGTCTATCCAAATGCATGATGCCATGCAACCCAAATGGACCATGCCGGGTCGGGTCAAGTACATACCAGAAATAGTTATGGACTTAGACACCTTATCCAACAGTCTCCCACTTGCATAAGTCTAATAACTATAACTGCAAGTATGACTTCAGGAACCGATCAGCAATCGTAGCTCTTTTCAAGGTTTCTCGGAACTGAGAAGATGATGATACGCCATTTCAGATAAGTGATCATATAATCCTCTGTTCTAGATATCAGCCGGACAAATACATTGACTTATGAGCACTCATGAGTGTTGTAGCCATGTCCAACAACTTAGACCTCTGCAACCAATCATGACAGTCTTGATTCACACCTACTTCCGACATATGACCGACTGTGGAGGTTCGAATAATATGATATACCAAAGATAATTATTCTAGAAGTCAAAACATGCAAAAGAAATATAGTAAACGATCGACAAGAGATAGCAACACTTTACTCATAAATATAACACCTTTTATTCATCATCTAATGTCAATTACACTTTACAAATTTCAAGGTTATCTAACTACTAAATCTAATATCATCCTTCAGCCCTATGCTCCGAGCATGCTGGAGATGCTTAACCCGAGTCAGTCCTTTCGTGAGGGGATCTGCTGGATTCTCATCTGATGATACCCTCTTTGCCACGAGGAGTCCTTCTTCTATTCGATGTCTGATGAAATGGTATTTTCTGTCGATGTGTCTGGATCTCCCGTGATCCCTTTGTTCCTTGGCTAAGACAACTGCACTTTCACTATCAAAGAAAATTTCCATTGGCTCTTTAATAGCTGGTACAACTCCAAGGTCTCCAATGAAGTTCTTCAGCCATATCGCCTCCTTTGCTGCCTCGCTAGCTGCTATATACTCTGATTCGCAAGTTGAATCAGCCACTGTCTCTTGCTTGGAACTCTTCCAAGAAATTGCTCCTCCGTTTAACGTAAAGACCCAGCCTGACTGAGAGCGGAAATTATCCCTATCAGTCTGAAATCTAGCATCACTATACCCTACAACTCTCAAGTCTTCACTCCCACTGAGGGTAAGGACCCAGTCCTTAGTCCTCCGTAGGTACTTAAGGATATTCTTTACCGCAGTCCAGTGTGCCTTGCCAGGGTTCCCCTGATACCTGCTAACCATGCTCAAAGCAAAGGCTACATCAGTTCGAGTACACGTCATAGCATACATGATCGATCCTACAGCCGAAGCATAAGGTATTCGACTAATTTCTGCTATCTCAGCCTCAGTACTAGGGCTTTGTGTCCTACTCAATCTGGCGTTACTCTGGATGGGTAACTCTCCTTTCTTGGAGTCCTGCATGCCGAATCTCTTCAGCACCTTATCCAAGTAGGTACTCTGACTAAGTCTAATTAGTCTTTTACTCCAGTCTCTCAAGATCCTTATCCCTAGAATATAGGCAGCTTGTCCTAGGTCCTTCATAGAGAAACACTTCCCAAGCAAGGACTTAACTTCCTGCAGAGTTGGGATGTCATTTCCTATGAGTAGTATGTCATCCACATACAATACCAAAAAGCTAACTATACTCCCACTAGCCTTGACATATACACAAGATTCATCTTCACTCCTAGAAATGCGAAATTCTTTGACTTTCTCATCAAAGCAAAGATTCCATCAGCGAGGTGCTTGCTTTAACCCATAAATGGATTTCTTAAGCTTACACACTTTATTAGGGTACTCTGTATTGACAAAACCCTCTGGCTGACTCATGTAAACATCCTCAGCCAACTTTCCATTAAGGAAAGCAGTTTTGACATCCATTTGCCATATTTCGTAGTCATGAAATGCAGCTATGGCTAACAGAACCCTAATAGACTTAATCTTGGCCACTGGAGAAAAGGTCTCATCATAATCAACTGCCGGAGTTTGTGAGAAACCCTTTGCAACCAGTCGTGCCTTATAAGTGTGTACATTACCATCCATGTCGGTCTTCTTCTTGAAGATCCATTTGCACCCTATAGTCTTACGACCTGGTACATTCTCAACCAAGTTCCAAACTTGATTGTCATACATGGATTGTATCTCGCTGTCCATTGCCTCTTTCCACTTGGCTGACTCAGGGCCTGCCATGGCTTCCGCGTAACTGTTAGGTTCATCCAGACCTATTAGTGTCTCATCACTGATAAGTGTATCACCTTCCGCAGTAACATGGAATCCATAGTAATGCTCAGGTGCATTCCTAACCCTTGTGGAACGCCTCAGAGGTACAGACTTGTCAATTGGCTCAACAGGAGTTTCCTCCTCAAGTTGAGTGCTAGGGTTTGAAGTTCCTTCACCACTTGACTCTTGAATTTCTTCAAGGTCAACTTGCCTCCCACTGTCTCCTTGGCTTATGAAATCTTTCTCTCGAAAGAAAGCCCTCCTAGCTACAAAGACCACATTCTCACTAGGTCTGTAGAAGAGGTAACCAAAGGATTTATGTGGATAGCCGATGAAAATACGCCTCTCACTTCAAGGTTCGAGCTTATCATGAATCTCACGTCTCACGAAAGACTCGCAACCCCAAATCTTAATGTGGTCTAGTTTGGGTACTTTACCAGTCCACATCTCATGAGGAGTTTTGACAACTTTCTTTGTGGGAACTAGATTAAGGATATGGGCGGCAGTCTCTAAGGCATACCCCCAAAATGAGATTGGTAGCGAAGCTCGACTCATCATGGAACGAACCATATCCAACAAGGTTCTATTACGCCTCTCAGCTACACCATTCAACTGCTGTGTCTTGGGAGGTGTCAATTGTGAGACAATCCCACATTCCCTAAGATAGTCGAGGAACTTTGAACTAAGATACTCACCACCTCGATCGGATCGAAGCATCTTAATGTTCCTGCCCAATTAATTCTCGACTTCCTGTTTAAACTCTTTAAACCTCTCAAAAGTCTTTGACTTATGCTTGATTAAGTAGACATATCCATATCTACTGTAATCATCAGTAAAAGTCAAATAATAACGATTAGCATCCCTTGTGGCATGTTTGAAGGGCCCACACACATCCGTGTGTATAAGATCCAACAAACCTTCACCCCTCTCACAAGAACCTGTGAAGGGTGACTTTGTCATTTTTCCAAGTAAGCATGATTCGCAACTATCATCTGACTTTAGGTCAAATGACTACAATACTCCATCCTTTTGGAGTTGGCCTATGCGTTTCTTGCTTATATGTCCAAGATGTCAATGCCATAATGATGCTTTATCCAAGTTATTATCATTAACACAATCAATACACAATACATTATTTCCTAAGTTATCAACAACAGATACAGTTTCATACACACCATCACAAGGTAATGCTTTAAAATAAAGAACATTATTAAAGAAAGCATTAATCGAACCAACTTCATTATCAAATGAAAAGGTGAAACCTTGTTTATACAATGCATGAAAGGAAATAATATTTCTTGCCATTTCTGGCGAATAACAACATTTATTCAAATCTAAACTAAACCCACTACTTAGCGAGAAAGTATAAACTCTAATCTTGGTGACAGGTAAAGCTTTCCTATTCCCCATGATTAAGTTTATTCTTCCATGCTCCACATTCTCACTTCTTCTTAGTCCCTGCAAATCAGAACAGATATGAATACCACAACCGGTATCAAGGACCCAAGAGTTAGAATGGGGTGAGTTATTAGATAAGATAGTGTAAATACCTGCATGGTTGGGTTTAACTTTCCCATCCTTCACATCTTGCTGGTACTTTGGGCAGTTCCACTTCCAATGTGACTTTTTATGGAAATAGAAGCATTCAGCCTCTTTTGGGTCAGAATAAGGAGTGACAAAACCTTTCTTGGTTCCACTTGAAGAAGAGCCATCAAGGGTCCTAGCCTTGGTACCCTTCGAAGAGCTCTTCCTCTTCTTCCCTCTACCTTTCCAGATTGCCAAAACCGGGGCGTAGTTTGGAGTAGGAGTGTTAACAACCGACTTACCCTTAAGACCTGTTTCTGCGGTCTTGAGGAGTCCCTGAAGTTTGCTGAGTGTGACCTCTTCCTTATTCATGTGATATGTCATGCGGAATTGATCATAGCACGATGGTAAGGAGTGCAAAATGATATCTATTGCAAGCTCCTCAGGGAAGTTCACATTAAGCTTCAGCAACCGATCCACATACCTTTGCATTTTCTGCATGTGGCTCGTGACGGATTCCCCGTCCTTCATCATGGTTGTTATGATAGAGCATATGATTTCATACCTCTCCTGTCGTGCACTTTAATGGTATCTTTCCATCAGATCTTGGTGCATTTCAAAAGGGTAGAAGTCCTCATAGGACTTTTGGAGTTCCGTTGTCATGGTGGCCAACATGATGCATGCCACTTTTGTAACATCCCTTTCATGTGCCCGGAAGTCAGCGATCTCCTGGGGAGTTGTAGTGGTCTCATCAATCTCCTTAAGCTCCTTGTCAAGGACATATTCTGTGTCCTCGTAGCGGGTAATCATCCTGATGTTTCTGATCCATTCATTGAAGTTGGATCCATCAAAAGTGACTTTCCCACACAAGTTCATAAGGGTAAAGGAGCCATTAGGATTAGAGCCAGAAGCAGCATTGTTTGAAGACATCTGAAAGAAGAGAACAAGATTAGTTTAGATATTAAGAGAGTCCTTAATAAAACACCCAAATGCAATATTAAGGCTAGAATCCAATCACAATATATTATAACTTAGAAGAGGTATGCCGTAATCCAAGCTGTAACATATTTGAAAGGTAGGTGAATGACGATTCACCAATTTCCACCATGAAAAACAAAATATAGATATTAGGTTTTTAATTGGTTCTTAGAAATTCCTAGACTCTTTTGAGATTCAATGAACTTTTCAAAGGCATGTTTCAATCTCGAGTGTGCCCTCCAAGTTTTGTGACTGGTATACCGAGGATCACAAAACGAGGTGTGAAGTAACCATGCAAATCACTTGGTACCCCCAAGGTTTATCACTCAATCGATGTGCCGGTTAACCACACAAGCTGCACCAACGACTTAAACAAAGTGTAAAGTGTAATTTCATGGATTAGCACCTTATTCACATTTTCCTAAAGTAACTAAGATTGGGAATTTAATAAAAGCATTTAGTTACTTTATAATATTCATCATACTTTTAATGAGAATTTATAAGTCCTTGTCTTACCCGTTCGGCTAACGACCCTCCACCAATCAAGGAAGCGGTGGGTGAGAGTGGACACACATTAAGTTGCCATTTTATAGGCAACAACCTTATACCCCCCTTATAGACCAGCTTCGTGAATGAGGCGTACTAGCGGTAAGACGACTTGACGTTATACATATATATATTAGTAAATTATAATATTATAAAGTATAAGGGTTAAATTTTAACTTTTAAAATTCTAAGGGTTGGAACTAAAGTTTTAATCAAGACTTTACATGTTCCAAAACTTGAGGGCAAGTTTTGTAAACTTCCAAAACTTTTCATTTCTTATAACTTATGAATTAATTGAGTAATAAAAATGAAGACTCTTCATTTTTATAACTCTTGTGTTCTTTTAATGGCTTTAATAAAAGTGAGACTTTTGGTTTTCCATAACTTGAGGACAAGTTATGGACTCCATTAAAACACATTATGATCATGAATTAAACTACCATGAAGGTTACAAACAATTCCTATGATCATCTAATATTCATAAGTTCAAGAGCATGAATATGAACACTTTCAAGAATCAAAAATTAAACTTAAAAAAACTTGTAATTTTAATAATTGCCATTGTAAATGGATTAGCATAAACATTACACCATCTAAAACAAGCTTTAAAACATCAAAACAGTTTAGGGTAATGTTTCTAGTCCACTTCCAGCAACAAATGTGCACACTTTCATACATGCAGAAAACAGAAAAATGATTTTTTTCCAAGCTGTTTACACACAAAAAAAAACAACAAACAAACCTAGGCTCTGATACCACTGATGGGTTTTGAGCATTCTAACACTTCCTAAGTGTACATGCAACCCTAATAACCTTGGATCTATGTTTGTCTAATAATCATGCAAAGTTGAATTCCAATGTTATATTCCTATCTAGCATACATGGGGAACATTTTTAACTTGAATGAAAGATAGAATAACTTACATTGTTGTTGATTATGATCCTTGAAACCTTGTGAGCCTAGCACCCCAAGTGTGATGCCTCAAATTCTTCACACAACACCAAATGCAAAGGAGTAAACTTTGAGAGAATCTTACACTTGCAAAATCGGCTCTAGCCCTCTTGTTTCTTAGTGTCGCCGATTTTGGTGGAGAACATGTTGCTTATATAGTGTGTCACATCTAGGGTTACACCATGTAAACCCTAATGTGGCATGACTCTTCATTTCCATGACCCATGGGTTTGTAACTCCCATGGAGCCTCCATGGAGCATTCAATGGGTTTAACCCAACTTGATTATCCATGGAGCCTTTTAGCCCACTATACAAGTTATGGATGATTTACATGATCAACCCATATATTTAATTAGTCATCTTTTGATCACTTAATTAATCCTAGATTAATTCTTGATCAATACTAATTAAATAATACTATTAATATGTTAGAACTTATAATATATTAATAAACCACAAGTGTTATTTCTCTCATTTAGTCTATCCAAATGCATGATGCCATGCAACCCAAATGGACCATGCCGGGTCGGGTCAAGTACATACCAGAAATAGTTATGGACTTAGACACCTTATCCAACAGTCTCCCACTTGGATAAGTCTAATAACTATAACTGCAAGTATGACTTCAGGAACCGATCAGCAATCGTAGCTCTTTTCAAGGTTTCTCAGAACTGAGAAGAGGATGATACGCCATTTCAGATAAGTGATCATATAATCCTCTGTTCTAGATATCAGCCAGAAAAATACATGGAACAATGTCTTACTTATTGTCCAGCAGTTTGTTTCCCGATTTCCGATTTGTTTGACAAAGAACTTAATTGAACACATCAACTTAGTTCTGACCGGGCCCGGTACATTGGTCAAAACAAAATCATCGAGGGGCCCAGATATCAGCTTCTAATCCAAGAAGGAACAGATAAACTTCGACTCATATGTTTGTTCTACCACTCATTGAATTATACACAAAAGCACGTTTTATAACATCCACTTACCAATGCGTTAACGTACAATCAATGCATAACCAACTCATAAGTAACAAATCATATCTCTAGGTTTGAAGACTTATATGATATTACCGTCTCACGATCACTCGAGATAAATTCCATGAAGTGATTCCAGTGAGCGTGGGTTGGGTCCAATGCTCAGAACTTATGAGCACTCATGAGTGTTGTAGCCATGTCCAAAAACTTAGACCTCTGCAACCAATCATGACAGTCTTGATTCATAGCTACTTCCGACATATGACCGACTGTGGAGGTTCGAATAATATGATATACCAAACATAATTATTCTGGAAGTCAAAACATGCAAAAGAAATATAGTAAACGATCGACAAGAGATAGCAACACTTTACTCATAAATAAAACACCTTTTATTCATCATCTAATGTCAGTTACACTTTACAAATTTCAAGGTTATCTAACTACTAAATGTAATATCATCCTTCAGCCCTATGCTCCGAGCATGCTGGAGATGCTTAACCCGAGTCAGTCCTTTCATGAGGGGATCTGCTGGATTCTCATCCGATGATACCCTCTTTGCCACGAGGAGTCCTTCTTCTATTCGATGTCTGATGAAATGGTATTTTTTGTCGATGTGTCTGGATCTCCCATGATCCCTTGGTTCCTTGGCTAAGGCTAATGCACTTTCACTATCAAAGAAAATTTCCATTGGCTCTTTAATAGCTGGTACAACTCCAAGGTCTCCAATGAAGTTCTTCAGCCATATCGCCTCCTTTGCTGCCTCGCTAGCTGCTATATACTCTGATTCGTAAGTTGAATCAGCCATTGTCTCTTGCTTGGAACTCTTCCAAGAAATTGCTCCTCCATTTAACGTAAAGACCCAGCCTGACTGAGAGCGGAAATTATCCCTATCAGTCTGAAAGCTAGCATCATTATACCCTACAACTCTCAAGTCTTCACTCCCACCGAGGGTAAGGACCCAGTCCTTAGTCCTCCGCAGGTACTTGAGGATATTCTTTACCGCAGTCCAGTGTGCCTTGCCAGGGTTCCCCTGATACCTGCTAACCATGCTCAAAGCAAAGGCTACATCAGGTCGAGTACACGTCATAGCATACATGATCGATCCTACAGCCGAAGCATAAGGTATTCGACTCATTTCTGCTATCTCAGCCTCAGTACTAGGGCTTTGTGTCTTACTCAATCTGGCGTTACTCTGGATGGGTAACTCTCCTTTCTTGGAGTCCTGCATGCCGAATCTCTTCAGCACCTTATCCAAGTAGGTACTCTGACTAAGTCCAATTAGTCTTTTACTCCGGTCTCTCAAGATCCTTATCCCTAGAATATAGGCAGCTTCTCCTAGGTCCTTCATAGAGAAACACTTCCCAAGCCAGGACTTAACTTCCTGCAGAGTTAGGATGTCATTTCCTATGAGTAGTATGTCATCCACATACAATACCAAAAAGCTAACTATACTCCCACTAGCCTTGACATATACACAAGATTCATCTTCACTCCTAGAAAAGCCAAATTCTTTGACTTTCTCATCAAAGCAAAGATTCCATCTGCGACGTGCTTGCTTTAACCCATAAATGGATTTCTCAAGCTTACACACTTTATTAGGGTACTCTGTATTGACAAAACCCTCTGGCTGACTCATGTAAACATCCTCAGCCAACTTTCCATTAAGGAAAGCGGTTTTGACATCCATTTGCCATATTTCATAGTCATGAAATGCAGCTATGGCTAACAGAACCCTAATAGACTTAATCTTGGCCACTGGAGAAAAGGTCTCATCATAATCAACTCCCGAAGTTTGTGAGAAACCCTTTGCAACCAGTCGTGCCTTATAAGTATGTACATTACCATCCATGTCGGTCTTCTTCTTGAAGATCCATTTGCACCCTATAGTCTTACGACCTAGTACATTCTCAACCAAGTTCCAAACTTGATTGTCATACATGGACTATATCTCGCTGTCCATTGCCTCTTTCCACTTGGCTGACTCAGGGCCTGCCATGGCTTCCGCGTAACTGTTAGGTTCATCCAGACCTATCAGTGTCTCATCACTGATAAGTGTATCACCTTCCGCAGTAATATGGAATCCATAGTAATGCACAAGTGCATTCCTAACCCTTGTGGAACGCCTCAGAGGTACAGACTTGTCAATTGGCTCAACATGAGTTTCCTCCTCAAGTTGAGTGCTAGGGTTTGAAGTTCCTTCACCACTTGACTCTTGAATTTCTTCAAGGTCAACTTGCCTCCCACTGTCTCCTTGGCTTATGAACTCTCTCTCTCGAAAGAAAGTCCTCCTAGCTACAAAGACCACATTCTCACTAGGTCTGTAGAAGAGGTAACCAAAGGATTTCTTTAGGTAGCCGATGAAAATACACCTCTCACTTCGAGGTTCGAGCTTATCATGAGTCTCGCGACTCACGAAAGCCTCGCAACCCCAAATCTTAATGTGGTCTAGTTTGGGTACTTTACCAGTCCACATCTCATGAGGAGTTTTTGCAACTTTCTTTGTGGGAACTAGATTAAGGATATGGGCGGCAGTCTCTAAGGCATACCCCCAAAATGAGATTGGTAGCGAAGCTCGACTCATCATGGAACGAACCATATCCAACAAGGTTCGATTACGCCTCTCAGCAACACCATTCAACTGCGGTGTCCTGGGAGGTGTCAATTGTGAGACAATCCCACATTCCCTAAGATAGTCGAGGAACTCTGAACTAAGATACTCACCACCTCGATCGGACCGAAGCATCTTAATGTTCCTGCCCAATTGATTCTCGACTTCCTGTTTAAACTCTTTAAACCTCTCAAAAGTCTCTGACTTATGCTTGATTAAGTAGACATATCCATATCTACTGTAATCATCAGTAAAAGTCAAATAATAACGATTAGCATCCCTTGTGGCATGTTTGAAGGGCCCACACACATCCGTGTGTATAAGATCCAACAAACCTTCACCCCTCTCACAAGAACCTGTGAAGGGTGACTTTGTCATTTTTTCCAAGTAAGCATGATTCGCAACTTTCATCTGACTTTAGGTAAAATGACTCCAATACTCCATCCTTTTGGAGTTGGCCTATGCGTTTCTTGCTTATATGTCCAAGACGACAATGCCATAATGATGCTTTATCCAAGTTATTATCATTAACAGAATCAATACACAATACATTGTTTCCTAAGTTATTAACCACAGATATAGTTTCATACACACCATCACAAGGTAATGCTTTAAAATAAAGAACATTATTAAAGAAAGCATTAATCGAACCAACTTCATTATCAAATCAAAAGGTGAAACCTTGTTTATACAATGCATGAAAGGAAATAATATTTCTTTCCATTTCTGGCGAATAACAACATTTATTCAAATCTAAACTAAACCCACTACTTTGCGATAAAGTATAAACTCCAATCTTGGTGACACGTAAAGCTTTCCTATTCCCCATGATTAAGTTTATTCTTCCATGCTCCACATTCTCACTTCTTCTTAGTCCCTGCAAATCAGAACAGATATGAATACCACAACCGGTATCAAGGACCCAAGAGTTAGAATGGGGTGAGTTATTAGATAAGATAGTGTAAATACCTGCATGGTTGGGTTTAACTTTCCCATCCTTCACATCTTGCTGGTACTTTGGGCAGTTCCGCTTCCAATGTGACTTTTCATGGCAATAGAAGCATTCAGCCTCTTTTGGGTCAGAAGAAGGAGTGACGAAACCTTTCTTGGTTCCACTTGAAGAAGAGCCATCAAGGGACCTAGCCTTGGTACCCTTCGAAGAGCTCTTCCTCTTCTCGATTGCCAAAACCGGGGCGGAGTTTGGAGTAGGAGTGTTAACAACCGACTTATCCTTAAGACCTGTTTCTGCGGTCTTGAGGAGTCCCTGAAGTTTGCTGAGTGTGACCTCTTCCTTATTCATGTGATATGTCATGCGGAATTGATCATAGCACGATGGTAAGGAGTGCAAAATGATATCTATTGCAAGCTCCTCAGGGAAGTTCACATTAAGCTTCAGCAACCGATCCACATACCTTTGCATATTCTGCATGTGGCTCGTGACGGATTCCCCGTCCTTCATCATGGTTGTTATGATAGAGCATATGATTTCATACCTCTCCTGTCGTGCTTTTTGATGGTATCTTTCCATCAGATCTTGGTGCATTTCAAAAGGGTAGAAGTCCTCATAGGACTTTTGGAGTTCCGTTGTCATGGTGGCCAACATGATACATGCCACTTTTGTAGCATCCCTTTCATGTGCCCGGAAGTCAGCGATATCCTGGGGAGTTGCAATGGTCTCATCAATCTCCTTAACCTCCTTGTCAAGGACATATTCTTTTTCCTCGTAGCGGGTAATCATCCTGATGTTTTTGATCCATTCATTGAAGTTGGATCCATCAAAAGTGACTTTCCCACACAAGTTCATAAGGGTAAAGGTGCCATTAGGATTAGAGCCAGAAGCAGCATTGTTTGAAGATATCTGAAAGAAGAGAACAAGATTAGTTTATATATTAAGAGAGTCCTTAATAAAACACCCAAATGCAATATTAAGGCTAGAATCCAATCACAATATATTATAACTTAGAAGAGGTATGCCGTAATCCAAGCTATAACATATTTGAAAGGTAGGTGAATGACGATTCACCAATTTCCACCATGAAAAACGAAATATAGATATTAGGTTTTTAATTGGTTCTTAGAAATTCCTAGATTCTTTTGAGATTCAATGAACTTTTCAAAGGCATGTTTCAATCTCTAGTGTGCCCTCCAAGTTTTGTGACTGCGATACCGAGGATCACAAAACAAGGTGTGAAGTAACCATGCAAATCACTTGGTACGCTCAAGGTTTATCACTCAATCGATGTGCCGGTAAACCACACACGCTCAACCGATGCTATGGTAAACCTTAAGTCACCATTTACCTACCTTGTTAAGTCCAAGTTAGTGTGCCGGTTAACCACACACACTCCAACAACGACTTAAACAAAGTGTAAAGTGTAATTTCATGGATTAGCACCTTATTCACATTTTCCTAAAGTAACTAAGATTGAGAATTTAATAAAAGCATTTAGTTACTTTATAATATTCATCATACTTTTAATGAGAATTTATAAGTCCTTGTCTTACCCATTCGGCTAACGACCCTCCACCGATCAAGGAAGCGGTGGGTGAGAGTGGACACCCATTAAGTTGCCATTTTATAGGCAACAACCTTATACCCCCCTTATAGACGGCTTCGTGAATGAGGCGTACTAGCGGTAAGACGACTTTACGTTATACATATATATATTAGTAAATTATAATAATATAAAGTATAAGGGTTGAATTTTAACTTTTAAAATTCTAAGGGTTGGAACTAAAGTTTTAATCAAGACTTTACATGTTCCAAAACTTGAGGGCAAGTTTTGTAAACTTCCAAAACTTTTCATTTCTTATAACTTATGAATTAATTGAGTAATAAAAATGAAGACTCTTCATTTTTATAACTCTTGTGTTCTTTTAATGGCTTTAATAAAAGTGAGACTTTTGGTTTTCCATAACTTGAGGACAAGTTATGGACTCCATTAAAACACATTATGATCATGAATTAAACTACCATGAAGGTTACAAACAATTCCTATGATCATCTAATATTCATAAGTTCAAGAACATGAATATGAACACTTTCAAGAATAAAAAATTACACTTAAAAAAACTTGTAATTTTAATAATTGCCATTGTAAATGGATTAGCATAAACATTACACCATCTAAAACAAGCTTTAAAACATCAAAACAGTTTAGGGTAATGTTTCTAGTCCATTTCCAGCAACAAATGTGCAAACTTTCATACATGCAGAAAACAGAAAAACGATTTTTTTCCAAGCTGTTTGCACACACAAAAAAAAACAAACAAACCTAGGCTCTGATACCACTGATGGGTTTTGAGCATTCTAACACTTCCTAAGTGTACATGCAACCCTAATAACCTTGGATGTATGTTTGTCTAATAATCATGCAAAGTTGAATTCCAAGGTTATATTCTTATCTAGCATACATGGGGAACATTTTTAACTTGAATGAAAGATAGAATAACTTACCTTGTTGTTGATTATGATCCTTGAAACCTTGTGAGCCTAGCACCCCAAGTGTGATGCCTCAAATGCTTCACACAACACCAAATGCAAAGGAGTAAACATTGAGAGAATCTTACACTTGCAAAATCGGCTCTAGCCCTCTTGTTTCTTAGTGTCGCCGATTTTGGTGGAGAACATGTTGCTTATATAGTGTGTCACATCTAGGGTTACACCATGTAAACCCTAATGTGGCATGACTCTTCATTTCCATGACCCATGGGTTTGTAACTCCCATGGAGCCTCCATGGAGCATTCAATGGGTTTAACCTAACTTGATTATCCATGGAGCCTTTTATCCCACTATACAAGTTATGGATGATTTACATGATCAACCCATATATTTAATTAGTCATCTTTTGATCACTTAATTATTCCTAGATTAATTCTTGATCAATACTAATTAAATAATACTATTAATATATTAGAACTTATAATATATTAATAAACCACAAGTGTTATTTCTCTCATTTAGTCTATCCAAATGCATGATGCCATGCAACCCAAATGGACCATGCCGGGTCGGGTCAAGTACATACCATAAATAGTTATGGACTTAGACACCTTATCCAACACTATATTATCCGAGGGTTGACTAGCATGTGCCTAAGTGTGATTGTGAGGTTGCAACAAGTCTAAAAACTTACCCACAATACCACAATGAGAACAATAGAACATAAACCTAAAATACTATAGGAATATTTTGTGTGTTACTATAAACTACTTATGTGCTAGATTCTTATATCCCTTTTCTCGCGTAGATAACATGGCTGGATTCCATCCCCACGGCAACTTGTAGTTCCCTAACCAATTTAATGATGGAGGGTTTTAAGCAGAGCCAGAAAATGATCACCTAATCAATATGGATGGTCACCAGGCTGAAGGCTTTGCAGATGGTTCTGACTCCGAGCCTGAAGTTGAGAACCTACCCCCGATGGCTCTTGTCCCAAATCCTAACCCTCGTCCGACTTTTCAAGGCCCGATGCCTCCGTGGGTGGAAATCTTGGAAACATGGAGCCAAGGGCAAGATCAGCCCATGCCATTTAATGGAGACCGAAGCTTTTATGACCTGAGCGAAGGGGGCTCAGCAGACAGAGTCTTGCCAATCCTGGTCTGCAAAGTGGCCCGAAATGAGATTAAAGGCAGGACAGCTCTCCATCAAATCACGGAAGCTGTCACCAATGCTAGAATGCATACCCTCCTCACCATTCGTCTAGAAGATGCTCGTGACAAATCTAGAGTAGACCATGAGACCCTGCAGCAAGGGCTAGCTGAAACTCAAGCTGAAGTCATAGAGCTCCGAGTACGCCAAAGGGTGTACGAAAGATACTTACTTGATATGGAGCGTCAGCTGGCTGAACTGAGGGTTCACCCAAGGGATAATCATCCCCATTAGGAGATATTCTACCTTCTCTCCCGGATAGAAAGAATAGTCTTCTAATCTATTCTCCCAGTAGCACTTTTCTATGTAACTAACTTCGTACTGTAAGGGCCTTCTAGTTAGGCCAGTATGCCGTCAAAACTTTTGCTACTTCGGATATGATGTAAGACCTACTCCAAGGTCATTTTTCCCAAATATATTACATTTTAAATATCAATGATATTGTCAGTGGGCTAAATTCTTTGCCAATCCCTGTTCATATACTTTCTTTTTGCTATCGTTAGAATCCTATCTAAACCCTCACTTCGTCGAATTAATGAGCTATGGTGAATTAGCTCAAGGATTCCTTCCAATCCTTGTCAAAGGTTGGATAGCGATCGTCTTATAACCATTCTAGGAACTTACTTCCACTCGTTACTAGGACTGCATCATAGGGATGTAGGTCAAAACCCCCAAGAACTTACTCCTACTCTTTATATGAATAGTCGAAATGCATCTATGTTCAACCATAATCACTCACGAACTCATTTTCCTTTCCATAACAGAATCATGTAGTCACCCAGAAATAACAAGCCGAGCAACGAAACCCCTATCCTTCACATCGACGCCGCTACTTTCCAAGCCGCTGTATCAGCTGCCGTGGCAGCTGTCCTTGCAAACCTCAGCGCTAACAATACAAGCAAGGCTGACAAAGGGGTGGACGAATCCAATCGTAGTAACAATCCGGGAAACCAACAAATGATAACGGTCACAGACTTGCAAAGCAGTAAAATCGAGAAAAGAAAACGAAAGCGCCAAGCCCAAAAGGAGCGCAAGGGATCCCAAAGACTTGCCATACAACAGCAACAAGTGGCAACCCCTGCCATCCCAGTACCGATCAGAACATACGAGGGAAAGCTTCCAAAGTGTGACAAGTGTAGCTTTCATCATAATGGGGCTTGCCATGAAATGCAATGCTGCAGTTGCCATAAAATAGGGCACAATACTTGTAACTGTGGAGCACCGGCACGACCCATCACTCCAGTACCTGACATCGGAGTCAGCCAGGCTTGCTATGGTGGCGGTAAAATCGGACACCTTAAGAGGAATTGTTCGAAAAGGAGGAGCAGCGAAAGCGACCGTGTCTACATAACCCTGACCCGACACATCATTTCCACCACCGATGCGGGTGCTAGCCAGATGTGTCATTTATGTGGTGAGATAGGACATTTCAAGAAGGATTGTCCAATAACAAAGAACTCCGGTGCAGACGGGAAGATACTAAGAATCACAGCCGCAGAAGAGACTACTCCGGACCCATGTTGAAATACTAGGGTGTTTCGTAATAGTAGCCTTATAAACTGTTAAAAGCTAGTGCAACTCGAGTATTATCGTTTTGGCGAGACCCCATCAGTCAAGGGACTCTCGTGCTGCGTATACTTGCTTTTGTAATATACCCTGTTCGCAGCAGTAGTCTTATAGATAAATCTAAAATACTCAAACTCTGTAGAAGTTGCACTGTGATGTTTTGAAACACTTTCGTTATCCAGTCTAACACCTTTTATTCCGAGTAGTCCGACATTAACATTTAACTTGAGTAAAATTCGATCCTCGCAATGCTAGTTTCATGCATAGTTTCTTTTCTCCGAAATCGCCTTTCTAGCAAAGCCATCATTCCAGAACTCCGAGGTACTCATGCAGAGAGTACCTTATGTCTCGTATCCTTCCCAAAGACACTTCAGCAAAACTCCCCAGAGTACCACTCGTACAGTACGTCAAGTTCAACCCGATGACCCATACGGTTGATCTATCGCTGAAGAAGGTATACGCAAGGGTGATATATAATCAAGGTTCTATAGGCTTAGAATTGGTAATTCTGCTTCAACTTCTTTTCCTTGTTTGGATGTGGGCTTGAAGAAGAATTATTTATTCGAATGCCTTTTCAGTCTTAATTATATACGACTCGTATACACGAAACTGTGATCGATGAACCAAATATGACTTTTGATATGAATTTTAGGACGGAGACTGCCCAAGACTACGAGTGATGGTACTCCCATGCGGATAAACTTAGAATCCAATCAAATGCCCTTCTCACCGACCGAATTAATAGATCCAGATAGAACAGAAAACCCCCAGGATTACCTCCGCAACGTCAAGTTGAGTTCAGAATCGACTTAGTTCCAGGGGCTACCCCAGTAGCCAAATCGCCCTATCGCCTAAAACTTGCAGAGACGCAAGAACTGTCCTGTAAACTTAACGAACCGCTCAGCAAGGGCTTTGTAAGACCAAGCTTCTCAACCTGGGGAGCTCCAGTCTTATTCGTCAATAGGACAGCCTTCCGAACTCGTTACGGACGCAACGGGTTTCTAATAGTACCATTCAGATTGACTAATGCGCCCGAAGTATTCATGAAGTTAATGAATAGGGTATGCCATCCTTACTTGGATCAGTAGTCATCGTCTTCTTAGATGACAAACTTATCTACTCTCGTAGTAAGGAAGAGCATAGTAAGCATCTACGTCAGGATCAGATAAGATATACATAGGTCTTAAAAAGCTATACTGGTGGCCTATCATAAAAGCAGAGATACTACCTTCGTGAGTAAATGTCGTACTTGCGTCAAGGTCGAGGTCGAATACCAGAAACCCTCAGGACCACTACAACAGCCGGAGATACCGGAATGGAAGTGGGAGAGGATCACTATAGATTTCTTAACCAAGTTGCCCAAGACAACGGGTGAACTTGATACCATATGGGTCATCGTCGATAGATTAACCAAGTCCGCACACTTCCTGCATACCAAAGAAACAGACAAGATGGAGAAGCTTACAAGAAATTAACTTACCACGCGAGCTCAGTAACGTATATTCTACTTTCCACGTCTCGAACTTGAAAAAGTGTCTGCCCGATGAGACTCTTGAAATCCCACTTGACGAGATCGAGATCAACGAGAGCTTCAACTCCGTGGAAGAACCTGTAGATGCCATGGACCAGGAGGTCAAGCAAACGAAACAAAGATGTATCTCGATAGTGAAGGTTCGCTGGAACGCCAAGCGAGGACCTGAATTCACTTGGGAGCGAGAGGATCAGATGAAACTGAAATATCCTCGTCTTTTTACTTAGTTATTTGTAACTACTTATTTGCTTAAACTCTAATTTCGGGACGAAATTCCTTCTAACTGGGGGATGATGTGACAACCTGAAATTTCTATTCTGTACAACCATTCAATTCAATCGAAGTCAGAACAGTTTCTGCAGACTTTCAAGCTTTTTGGAATAAGTTTGAGTGTTTTAAAGTTATTACTTCGGGAGATATCAGGAGAGAGGATGCCCTAGGGTTTATTGTGTACCAATATTATGCCAAAACTCCAAGAGTTTGGAGTTTACGGCCTAAACAAAGGATTTTACGGCCGTAAACACTAAAAGGGGGTATAAATATGACACTTAGTCATATTTGACCACTTCTCACATTTTCAAGATCCAAATCTCAATTCTCTCTCAAGTATCATCCATCTTTTTTTTTTCAAGATCTTCAACTTGTAAGTGTTTCTAGCCCTAATAAGTTGATATATTACTTAATATAGTGATCTAACATGATTCCATCCGTGAAATCATTCCAAAAGTGTAGATCTTCAAGTTTCACCAAGAACAGCAAGAACACACACTAGTGTTCTTGGACTTTTAACACCTTTTCAAGCTTCTACTTGTAAGTACTCTTACCCTAGTGTGTTATAGGGCTTGCTATACTTCTAAAACAACTAGAAAACACCATGAATCAATGGATCAAAGGTGTTTACGGTCCAAGAACACCTTGGACCGTAAACCCTAAAAAGGGTGCCAAAGTGTGCCCTAGCCCCTACCAAGCCTTGTAAACTTGTTTAGATCTCATCCTTGATGTGCTTAGGATTTAAAACATCAAAAAGACCATAAACCATAGTGGTTTACGGCCGTAAACACATGGAGAAGTGGTCCATGGGCCGTAAACTCCATTTAGGAGTGAAATGATGCCACAAACACTTCCTAAGGCTTATAGATGAAGTAGGATGCTTCCTTATGACTAGAAAAGCTTCAAATCGCAAAATGGTATAAGTAACATGAGTTTACGGCCGTAAACTCATGGGTTTACGACCGTAAACTCAAGGGGTGATGGTCACAAAACCGTAAACTCCAATAGAGGATCCCCTTGAACCCTAAACTCAATAGCTAAGTCCTACAACCCTTAGATGCAATCCTTAGGACTTACAGCACTTAAATAAGGTGTTTTACATGTCTTAGGATGTCTTAACTTGGTTAATTAGTTGTTTTATAACTAATTGGATACATATATGTGTCTTTATATGTTAACTAGGATCCATGTGTGTGCTCAAGTCTTCACTTGACACTTAGCATCCTATATCAATCCGTTCATCCAAACCACTCACTACAGGTGAGTTCATACCCCTTAATTAACCTTTTAAATGTTTTTATATGTTTTATGGGGGGAATACAAGTTAAATTCTTATAGTCATTATATCAATCATATGTGATTAATGACTACCAAACTAGTGGATTTCTTACTTTTCAAACTGTGTTTTCAACAAACTACTTTTCAAACGGTTTTATCAAACTCTTTTACATATCAAATACTTTACTTAAACTCTTTTACATGCCAAATACTTTTTCTTCAAATCTTTTACACTTATATTCTGTTAAGTGTATATCTTTATAGATATAGTTATATAAGTAGGATTGAAAGGACTTAGAACTGATAACAGCTAGCACATACATATACATACACATATACATTACTTACAGTTATGTGAGCCACTTAACGAGGGCATGGCACTACCTATCATGACCCGTTTTGTATCCAGAATCTCCTTAAATGGGGAGCGTATGACATTGGGTATAGATCTATACTAGATTGACTATCCTACCCCCTTGCTGATCGCTACAGTGGGACTTGCAAGTCTACGGGTGCCAAACGTCATTTCTTACGACGTGTTACATCGTCGTTTTTCTATGAGTCGGTAGCAGGGTATAGGCCGATCACATGGTACTTTAAATAATAATTGGTTTAAGGTAGTTAGTACAACAGTAGTTACTTAATACAACACTACAGTACTATTTCATTTTCCCATTACATTCACTTTGTCAACATTCACACAATGCACTGTAATGTAAAAACTATATTTTTGGTTAATGATAGTCAGATATGGGAAAATACATGCTCTTACAAGAGACACACACACAGACACTAGATTCCTTGGTAGAAGGCTACTTTTAGTAGGAATCATAGGGTTTTCTAGGAGAGTTCAAAACATCTTACAAAACATCTTACAAAACATCTTACAAAACATCTTACAAATACTTTTGTACAAATACATACATTAATATACTTATGATCTCACCAGCTTTAAAGCTGATAAACTCTTTCAAAATAACTTGTATTCTCAGGTCACTAGTAGATAGGTACCGGAGCCAGGCTTTGAGAAGATGGAGCTCGTTCAAGACTCATCTTTCATTTTGAATTATATTTTGGGTGTCTATTAAATTTGGCAAGACATACTTGTATTAAAATTATATTATTATTGCAATGGATGATGTTGTTGCTTGTTTACTACTATTCATTGTTGTGATACTGTACATGACGTCCTCCGCCCAGAACGTTTCCGCCGTTATTGGTTTTAGGGTGTGACAAAAACTGTGCTTTGACTCTGTGTCCTATAACCAGACCCATACCTGGTACCCTTATGATGACTTGATGTATATTAAGCATACATATATATAGAATCGGATAGAAAATAGATTGGGCGAATTCGTTCCAAGCCCACAACCAAACAAGGAACAGAAAATGAAGCAGAGAGCACACATCCTATTACCTGTCGGACCCTATTGGTATATATATATCCTATGATGTATACATTAAGGAATCATAAGACTAGCATTATGGTCCTTTCTTTTAAACGTATCCTTCTACCAAGGCATCCTCTATTAAACGTAGCCTTCTACTAAGGCATCTACCGATTTGTGCTAGACTCGACTGTTCTGTTTGTCATTTGTAAAAATGTATGTTTTCCCTAGTTTATAACTATCTTAACTCGAAAATAGTTTGAGTTTGACTTCCAAGTGGTACTGTCACTTTATGAAAGAAATGGGAAATGTAAGTACACAGTTGTCGTTTATAATGACATGCGGATGTACTAATGACCTAGAAACATGTTTGTTTTATTATGATCATAATGTGAAGGCTAGAACCCCTACTATACGTTCTCCCTGTCTAGAGATTAAGGGAACCAAACGCGACCTCTGCAAATTCTTGCAAGCCGTGTAATTCACATTTGCTATATGATCATGTATACCTAATATAACTATCACCTTTTGTTTAAAACAATGAGTTAGTGAACAATTGGTATAATTAGATCCTGTGTTTGTTCTCATGCTATAGTAACCTAACTTGTTTGTTTTGTACTGTATATTATACATTCTGTTTGTTTCTCCTAATTGTGTGTTCTCTTTGTATGGTATTGTTTGTTTCTATTCACTGTGTGTTTGGCTCATGTATGAACTGACTCTTTGTGTGCTTCATTGTACTAGAAGTAATGAATAGCATTCTCCTAAACTATACCTACTATAGTTTACTAATGTTCTACTTGGACTGTTATTGAAAAGACTCATATATCTACTAAGTTATGCTTGTACTTTAAAAACAGAGTTTTGTATAACTATAAAGTAACATAACTTTAAAAGAGTTTTTGAAATGTTTTGACAACTTATAAATGACATAAGTAACATTTTGAAAGATGTTTATAACAAACATTTACACAATTATCATTGTGGTCAACTTGTATTCCCCCCCCCCCCCCTTAAAACATTTAAAACAGTTAAAAGATTCATTACGGGGTATGAACTCACCTGTAGTGAGTGGTTTGGATGACCGGATGGTATAGGATGCTAAGTGTCAAGTGAAGACTTGAACACACACACGGATCCTATTTAACATATAATGACACATATATGTATCCAATTAGTGTTTATTCAACTAATCAGGTAAAGAATAACACCTTAAGGACCAAGAAATCCTTAAATGGTAGTGTTATAATCAATTAGGATTGCATAAGAGGGTTGTAAAGCCACTTAAGGGAGTTTTCGGTCCAAGTGGTATGTTTCTTGGAGTTTTCGGTTCTTGTGGTTTTCGGTCCATATGGTTTTCGGTCCAAATGGTTTTAACCGAAAACCCATGGTCTTTGATGCATAGGGTGATTTCCAAGGGCTTTCAACAATCAATGAAGTGTTCTAGATTCACGACTAAGCTTTAGGAAAGGTTTAAACTCATATTGCACCCTTCATAAGGGCTTTCGGTCTAAGGAGATGTACAAGACCGAAAACACCTTTTGTTCTTGGATAAATGATGATTTCAAGGCCGTAAATCAAGAATTTCAACTAGATAACAAGTATAGGGAAGCAATACTTACGATTTATAGGCTAGTAGAGTTGATTTTTGGACCAAAACACTAGTATGTGTTCTTGGTGTTTTTGGTGTTCTTGAAGATCAAACCCAAAAGATGAAGTTAATGGATGAAATAGAAGGGTGTTACTAGTTAGGAAGATCTAATAACAAATCAAGGGGAAAGAAACACTTACATTTTCGAGAATTTGCAAGAAGATCTTATGATACTTGAGAGAGAATGGAAGTTTTCTTGACTTGGAATTTAGAATAATGAATAAAATAAGGAATACTCATGCTTATGGGATGAGTTTTCGGTCCACATTAGTTTTGACCGAAAACTCATATGTTGTGACAACTCGAAATTTCTATTCCGTACAACCTTTCACTTCAATAGAAGTTGTAACTGTTTCTGCTAACTGTTAAGCTTTTTGGAGTTAGTTTGAGTGTTTTAAAGCTTAGTACTTCAAGAGATAACAGGAGAGAGGATACACTAGGGTTTATTGTGCTTCAATAAAGTCTCAAAACTCCAAGAGTTTGGAGTTTACGGCCCAAACATGGTGTTTACGGCCGTAAACTCTAAGGAGTATAAATATGACACTTAGTCATTTTTATCACTTTTTCACAATTTCAAGCCTAGAAAACACATTTCTCTCTCAAGTATCATCCGACTTTTCTTCAAGATCTTCAAGAAAGTAAGTCTTTCTTGCCTTTTTTAGTTGATATCTTCCTTAATCTAGTGATCTTACATGATTTCATCCATGAAATCATTCCATTTGTGTAGATCTTCAAGTGTTCTTCATTTCACCAAGAACACCAAGAACACACACTAGTGTTCTTGGACTTTAAACACCCTTACAAGCTACTATATAGTAAGTACTCTTACCTTGGCTTGTTATAGGCTTGATACACTTGTTAAACAACTAGAAAACACAAAGAAACACAAGATCAAAGGTGTTTACGGTCAAGACATGTGCTTGAACCGTAAACCCTAATGAAAGGGCCATTGTGAGCCCTAGTCCATTACTAGATCACATCCTTGAAGTGTTTAGGAACTTAAACATCAAAAATACCAAGAACCATTAGAGTTTACAGCCGTAAATTCATGGAGAAATGGTCTATGGGCCGTAATTTCTATAAGTTGGCGCAATGGTGCCACAATCACTTCCTAAGGCTTAGACTTGAAGTTAGGATGCTTCTTTATGACTTATAAGACCTCAAAACACAAAATGGTAGAAGTTACCATGGGTTTACGGCCATAAACTCATGGGTTTACGACCGTAAACTCCATGGGAGTTGGTCCCAAAACCGTAAACTCCAAAAGAGTTTACCCTTGGACCTTAAACTCAAAAGCAAGGCCCTACAACCCTTAGATGCAATCCTTGGTACTTATAGCACTTGAATCAAGTGTTTTTTCATGTCCTAGGATGTCTTAACTTGGTTAATTACTTGTTTAATGACTAATTGGATACATATATGTGTTATTATATGTTAGCTAGGATCCTTGTGTGTGCTCAAGTCTACACTTAACACTTAGCATCCTATACCATCCGTTCATCCAAACCACTCACTACAGGTGAGTTCATACCCCTTAATCAACCTTTTAAACTATTTTAAATGCTTTTAGGGGGGGATACAAGTTGAACTATTATAGTTATTATATCAATCACATGTGATTAATAACTACCAATGAAGTGGATTTCTTACTTTTCAAACTGTGTTATCAAACAAACTACTTCAAACTGTTTTTACAAACTCTGTTACCTATCAAATACTTTTATTTAAACTCTTTTAAACTTATATTCTGTTAAATGTGTATCTATATAGATATAGTTATATAAGTAGGATTGAAAGGACTTAGGACTGATAGCTCACCTTACCTCCTGTTCCTTGTTTGGTGGTGGACTTAGGGTATCGGTTATTTGTCTGAAGGTCGTTTGAATCCTAGTTATATATTATGTATATGTATATAGATATAAAAGTTCCTTCTTTCTATTCAATACCTTTGGGTAGCAAAGGTATACAAACATGTTCATAAATACAAACAACCTTACTAGTAAACTATAATAGGTATAGTTTAGGAAGTTACTAATACTATTACTAGAACAATGAAACATACAAGGAATCAGTTCATACATACATACTAGACAGAGAGAGAACACACAATAGAACTTGTACATACTATACATTATAATACAGCTAGTACATACTATACATTATACAAAGGAGCATACTATTATGAACAACAGAGAGAACATACATACATACTAGACAGGGAGAGAACACACAATACAGCTAGTACACACAATACATATACAAGAATACTACTATAGTTATGTCAGCCACGTAACGGGGCATGGCATCACCTGTCATGGCTCGTTTTGTATCCAGAATCTCCTTAAGTGGAGAGCTTTGAGTTTGTGTAAAGATCTATACTGGATTTACTATCCTACACCTTGCTGCTCGATATAGTGGGACTTGCAAGTCTACGGGTGCCAAACGTCATTCCTTCTGATGTCTTACATCGTCGTGTTACTAGTCGGTAGTATGGTGCAGGCCGATCACATGATACTTTAAATAACAATTAGTTTAAGGTAGTTAGTACAGAAGTAGTTACTTAATACAATACTACAGTACTATTTTATTTCCCATTGCATTCACTTTGTGATCTTCATACAATGAACGATAATGCAAAAACTATATATTTGGTTAATGATAGTCAGATTTGGGAAAATACATACTCTTACAAGAGTCTTTATCACACCCCGAAACCGAAGGCAGAAACGTTCCGGGGCAGAGTGACGTCATGCGTAGTATCACAACAGTTGTATCATAGTAAGCATAGTAAACACCACCATTACATTATAATATGAATATTTACATTATTCAAAAACATGATTTATACATAACAGTATAGCAAAAGTAAAAGACGTGAATCCGAAACGCTCCGTCTTCTCAAAAGTCGGCAGGAATACCTGTCTATTGATGCCCTGAGAATACAAGCAATTTTAAAGAATATCAGCATAAAGCTGGTGAGTTCATAAGCGTTTAGTTCTGGTGAAAGAAAGGTTTCTTTGATCCTTTGAAAAGTGTTTACCAAGAAAATCCCATATTTTCTTATGAAAGATGTTTCATTTCCCATTAGTTATATGATAAACCACCTGTTTATGAAAGTTTGAGTTATCCCAATAAAATCCCATATTTTCTTATGAAAGATGTTTGGTTATCGATTCTGAAAAGAGAAGTACAAGTATCTACCATACTTGTGTCGTTAGATGTAGTTTCCTTGACATACCCTGTTTATTCTCCGTGAGATGTATTAGTCTTATTACAAAAATAGAACTAATAAGTAGGTAGTGAACTAGATCCTAAGGGTATTATCAATACCCTCTAGTAATCAAATCGGTTATTACTTTGAGGTTAGTTCACTAGATTCATTATTACCAAAGTAAATCTCAGTTATCTAGGTTGCGAGTTTCATAACCATACATTAAACTGGATATGGCACATACGGTGGCCAGTATCATTTTATGACTTTGTCACCCGTAGACCTAACTGTCCCACTGTACCTAGCAGCGAGGTGCGTGATAGTTAGTCCCGTATAGATCTATACATAATAGTCACGCTCTCCCTCCAAGAGAGTATGGTTATAAGGGTAGTCCTACACTCACGAATCCGGTGGAGTGTTACCGAGGACGTGTCTCCAATCCTTACACTAACAAATTTAGAAGTAATAATACAGAAAACCCTGTTTATGGTTGGTATGAATCCTTTGTAAAACATCACAATTTATGACAAGATTCATAAGTTCCGTGCTTTAGTTTTGAAAACTATTTCTAAGAGTTGATTTCTAAATCGAATGGTAAAACGGTTTTCTGTTTTTGAAAGCATACTGAACATGTAATTATTTTAAACAAAATAATATATTTGAGCACAAGTTTCCTTGTACTTTTGCTTGTATTCCCCCCCTGAAAACATGAAAAACTCGGAAAAGTATAGGGGTATGAACTCACAGTTTATCGTAGGATCCGAAAGCACAATTGGTTACGAGTGTTGAGTGTCAACCGATGTTTCGTACGCAAGTAGATCCTATTACCATGTGATAACATATATGTATGTTAAAATTAGGGTGTTTCATGACTAAACATGACGGGAAACCACCATAAAGACTTGGAAATGCATGTCGGGACCCTATATGATCAAATAAGGGAGGTGTACGGCCATTTGAGTGAGTGTGCGGCCAGGGTGTGCAACCAGGTTGTGTGTGCGGTTGCATACAGGAGTGTGCGTCCGTACAGAGGGTGTGTGCAGCCGTACACAGGAGTGTGCGGCCGTACACTCCTCATTTGTGTCTGAAATGTCGATTTTGAGGTGTTCTTGAGGTGTTCTTGTGCTAATACTAGGTTCTACTATTGAATGGAGGCTAAACTCTTCACTTTGGAGAGTTTTAGGGTGTGTGAGGCCACCTCATGAAGGTGTGCGGCCGTACACCTTCAAAGGATGAAGAACATGAAGAACACTATGAGTTTTAGGCTTAGATTCTGGTGTCTTACCAATATAACAAGCTGAATGATGGAGTGCTTCACGTTTTTTAGGCCCTTAGAGTGTTCTTGGATGATGTTTCTAAAGAGAGAAAGTAGAGACAGGGAGTAGGGTGCAGCCAAAAGAGGAAAAGAGTGAATGAAGGGGGTCTCCTCCAATATATAGGGTCGGGTGTGACGCTGGAGGGTGTGTGCTGTTGGGTGTGCGACTGGCTGGCCGCACACGTGGGTGTGCAGCCGCACACACCTTATTTGGTGTGTTTGGCCCTATTTTGTGATGCTACACACTTTCTAACCCTTCCTAAGACTCATATCCATGTTATACTAAGCCTAAAACACTCATATAGACCCATAATTTCGTTATAAGATACTAAAATGAAGGCTAACTTTGATAAAAATGAAAAATGTACAAGTTAGAAATTTTGGGTTGTCACAATCTTACATACATACAGTTGATGCCTTGGTAGAAGG
This sequence comes from Lactuca virosa, assembly GCF_052849685.1. Classification (NCBI taxonomy): domain Eukaryota; kingdom Viridiplantae; phylum Streptophyta; class Magnoliopsida; order Asterales; family Asteraceae; genus Lactuca; species Lactuca virosa. Next base: position 285,796,005 of record NC_136428.1, read on the forward strand.
CTACTTTTAGTAGAAAAACATAGGGTTTTCTAGGAGATTCAAACATTTTACAAACATTCACAAACTTTTAAAAACTTACACATCACATACTTACAAGCACTTTCATACAAACACAGACACTAAAATACTTATGATCTCACCAGCTTTAAAGCTGATAAACCCTTTCAAAAATAACTTGTATTCTCAGGTCACCAGTAGACACGTACCGGTGACAGGTTTTGAGAAGATGGAGCTCATTGAAGACTCGTCTTTTATTTTGATTTATATTTTTGGTGTCTATTAACTTGACAGAACACACTTGTAATAAAATTATATTATTAATGCAATGGATGATGTTGTTGCTTGTTTACTACTATTCATTGTTGTGATACTGAACATGACGTCCTCCACCTCCGAACGATTCCGCTGTTCCGGTTTTGGGGTGTGACAGATTGGTATCAGAGCATTATTTATAGTGAATTGAGTATATCAACCCATAAAAGATATACAGACTATAAATACATCGGGATTTAAAAATACTCTGATAAAGAGTTTATACTTTTAAATAATAAAATATTTAACCAAGTATACATACCTGCATTCATACAAAAATCAGTGTCACTAGGACAGAACAAAAGTATTACGATTGTTGGGCAGCACAAGTAGACTTAGAGACATATAGTCAAATCTGGGAAGATATAGCCTGATCAACTATATTATCCGAGGATTGACTAGCATGTGCCTAAGTGTGGTTGTGAGGTTGCAACAAGTCTAAAAACTTACCAACACTACTACAATGAAAACATCAGAACAAAGCATAAACCTAAAATACTATAGGAGTATTTTGTGTTACTATAAATTACTTATGTGCTTATTTCTTATACCCCTTTTCTCGCGTAGATATCATGGCTGGATTCCATCTTCCCGGAGACCCGTACTATCCTAACCACGACAATGCTGGATGGCTTGGAGAAGAGCCAGAGGATGATCACCCAATCCCTTTGGATGATCACTATGCTGAGGGTTTTTCTAATGGTTCTGACTCAGAGCCAGAAGTCAACAACCTACCCCCAGCTGCTCAAGACCCAAACCCGAACCCTCGTCCAGCATTTCAAGGAGTCACACCTTTATGTGCCACAAACTTGAACAGATGGAGTCAGGAACAGGGTCAACCCATGCGTTACAATGGAGACAGAAGCTTTTACAACCTCACCAAAGGAGGTTCAGCTGACAGGGTCCTGCCCATCATGGTTCGTAGGATTTCTCGAAACGCCGAGCAAGGTCGAGCAACTATCGACCGAGTCATGGAAATTATTATCCAAATGCTATCATCTGTTAGTACTAGATCTACATTCAATCGTGCTATTCAATTGTGCTGTTGGACTATGGAGAGTTATTCCATGAGGCATTCTCATCAAATTCTCCCTATTAAATTCTTATCAATATCTTCATCTTTGTAAACTTATAGTTGAAAGATGCCTCCATGTCGATCAACGAGACGCGATCCTCCAATAACTGCAACACCACCTGCTCCTCAAATCGATACGGAAGCTCTAAATGTTGCAGTAGCTGCGGCTGTGGCAACAGCCATGGCTCAATATCATTCTTCTGGTTCCACTGGAGGAGGAATCCCTGTTCAATCTACTCATGGTGAAATCCTTGTGCCCTTGTGAGAGTGCTCTTACAAGGACTTCACCAGCTGCAAGCCACTATCCTTTAAAGGGACTGGCGGAGTCATTGCCCTCTCGCAATGATTCGAAAAGACAGAGTCGATCTTCGAGATCTGCTCGTGCCCGGAGGGAAGCAAAGTCAAATTTGTTGCATGCACCTTTGAGACAAAAGCCCTGACATGGTGGAATATCCATGTCAAGTCACTATCCCTAATAGTGGCAAATGCTATGGGCTGGGAAGCTCTGAAAGAGCTAATGATTGAAGAGTACTGCCGAGGGGCGAAATCCAAAAGCTTGAGCAGGAACTGTGGAGCCTAACCATGAAAGGCTCTGACATAGTCTCCTACACCGCCAGATTCTGTGAATTGGTGGCCCTCTGTCCCAACATGGTTCATACAGAGGGAAAGAAGATAGAGAGATAAATATGGGGGCTGGTGCCTCCATTCCAGGGAAATGTTTTGGCTTTAAACCCCACTACATTCGATAGTGCCAAGCGGTTGGCACAATGGCTTATTGACCATGGGGTTCGTACCCCGGCCGCAACAACAACCCTGGCCATCTTAGAACCCGCTAAAACCGCTGACTCCAAGCGGAAGTTCTGGGATGATAAAAAAAAGAAGAAGGCTGCCAAAAAGCAGCAGGTCGTGGCAGTACATGATGCGATAGCACCTGCCGCTGCTGCTCCGATAAGGCAGTATGTTGGAAGTTTGCCTAAGTGCAACCAGCGCAACTTCCATCACATTGGAGCCTGTCGTGAAATCCCGTGCTCTAACTATAGCAGGAAGGGGCACACTGCCCGCTTCTCCAAGGCTCCAGCAAAACCAATCACCCAAGTCCCCGACGCTGGTGTGGGCCAAACTTGCTACGGTTGTGGCGAGGTGGGCCACTACAAGAGGAACTGCCCGAAGGCAGGGAATGCCGGTAGAGTGGGAAGGGTTCTGGCCATAGGCCACGAGGAGGCGGTTGCCGACCCCACAGTGGTTACTGGTACGTTTCTCCTCGATAACTCTTATGCATGCATACTGTTTGATAGTGGAGCGGAGAGGAGTTTTGTGAGCCAAAAATTTGCTCATTTACTTAAACAAAAATCATGAACACTTAAAGAACCGTTCACTGTAGAAATGGCTAATGGAAAGACGGAGAGCACTAGCAGTATATTCATAGGGTGTACCCTAACTCTAGATAGCCATTCATTTTCGATCGACCTCATGCCGGTCTCAATTAAAAGTTTCGACGTTATTATCGGCATGGACTGGTTGAGTCTACATCGTGTCGACATCATGTGTTATGAAAAGGCGGTTCGCCTTAATCTGCCGTCTGGCGAAACTCTGGTCGTTTACGGCGACAAACCCGTCACTTACCTTCGTATCATTTCGGGCATTCAAGCCCAAAAATTCTTACGAAAGGAATGCCGCGCATTCCTTGCTCATGTGGTCGATGTGAGCCAAGAAACGAAAGACATCCAGAACATTTCTGTAGTACGCGACTTTCCCGACATCTTTCCAGAAGAACTCCCAGGATTACCTCCGCAACGTCAAGTCGAGTTCAGAATCGACTTAGTTCTAGGGGTACCCCCGTAGCCAAATCTCCCTATCGTCTAGCACCTGCAGAGATGCAGGAACTGTCCTGTCAACTTAACGAACTGCTCACCCTGGGGAGCTCCAGTCTTGTTCGTCAAGAAGAAAGACGGATCGTTTCGTATGTGTATCGACTACAGGGAGCTCAACAAACTAACCGTCAAGAATCGTTATCCTCTGCCTCATATAGACGATTTATTTGATCAACTGCAAGGGGCGAACTTCTTTTCAAAAATCGATCTAAGATCCGGATATCACCAACTACGACTGCTAGGGGAGGATGTTCCAAAGACAGCCTTCCGAACTTGTTATGGGCAGTACAAATTCGTAGTGATGTCGTTCGGATTAACAAACGCGCCCGCAATATTCATGGATTTAATGAATAGGGTGTGTCGTCCTTACTTGGATCAGTTCGTCATCGTCTTCATCGATGACATACTTATCTACTCTCATCGTAAGGAGGAGCATAGTCAACATCTGCGACAAGTCTTAGAAACACTGTGTTCGGAGAAGCTCTATGCGAAGTTCTCGAAATGCGAATTTTGGATCCGAGGAGTCGAATTCTTAGGGAACGTGGTTAGTGAAGAGGGAATACACGTGGACCCTTCCAAAATCAAAGCCGTTGAGAGCTGGTCAGCACTAAAAACGCCTACCGAAATTCGTCAACTTCTAGGCCTCGCTGGCTACTATCACAGGTTCATTCAGAACTTCTCACGAATTGCAAAACCTCTTACAACACTGAACCAGAAGGGCGTGGCCTCAGACTGGGAAGAGAAGCAGTAAAGAGCGTTCCAAACGCTCAAGGGAGCCTTGTGCACCGTACCAATACTATCCCTCCCCGAAGGGATAGAACACTTCGTTGTCTATTGCGATGCTTCAAATCAAGGGCTCGGCTGTGTTCTGATGCAGCGAGGTAAGGTCATCGCCTATGCCTCGAGACAGCTGAAGACACGCGAGGTCAACTACACCACCCACGATCTTGAACTAGGAGCAGTTGTGTTTGCTCTGAAGCTCTGGAGACACTACATGTATGGTACAAAAAGCACTATCTTTACAGACCATAAAAGCCTACAACATATATTCGACCCGAAGGAGCTCAACATGAGACAACGACGGTGGGTCGAGCTACTCAGTGATTACGAATGTGAAATTCGCTATCATCCCGGCAAGGCCAACGTAGTAGCTGACGCCCTAAGTCGGAAAGAATACTCTGGTCGTAGAGTCAAATCATTGACTATGACTATCCATTCACACTTGTCCACGCAAATTAAGGAGGCTCAGCTCAACGCCTTGAAACCTGAAAATGTGGCTGGTGAATCCCTGTGAGGGATGAATAAGAACTTGGAAGTCAAGGGTGGCGGAGCTTATTATCTCATGGATCGGATCTGGACACCGAAACATGGTGGTTTCAGAGACTTGGTCATGACCGAGGCACACAACACTCGTTATTCCGTCCACCCAGGTTCAGATAAGATGTATCTGGATCTTAAAAAGCTATACTGGTGGCCTAACATGAAAGCAGAGATTGCTACCTTCGTAAGTAAATGCCTTAGTTGTGCTAAGGTCAAGGTCGAATACCAGAAACACTCAGGTCTACTACAACAACCGGAGATACCGGAATGGAAGTGGGAGCGGATCACTATGGACTTCATAACCAAGTTGCCCAAGACAACGGGTGGACTTGATACCACATGGGTCATCGTCGACGGATTGACCAAATCCGCACACTTCCTGCCTATCAAAGAAACAGACAAGATGGAGAAGCTTACAAGAACCTACATTCGGGAGATTGTACGACTGCACGGTGTTCCCATATCCATTATCTCGGACATAGATAGTAGATTCACTTCGAGGTTCTGGCAGTCGCTACAATATTCCCTAGGAACGAGGCTGGACATGAGTACAGCCTACCATCCACAGACCGACGGACAAAGTGAGAGGACTATCCAAACCATGGAAGATATGTTACGAGCCTGTGTGATCAACTTTGGGAAAGCATGTAATACTCATTTACCCCTTGTTGAATTTTCCTACAACAACAGTTATCACACGAGCATAAAGGCTGCTCCATTCGAGGCCCTCTATGGCCGAAAGTGGAGATCCCCTCTGTGTTGGGCTGAGGTGGGTGATACCCAGCTTGCTAAAGGACGAGTTCCTGAAAGCACTCTCACGGGTCCAGAGATCATTCGGGAAACGACAGAGAAGATCATTCAGATTCGTGAACGATTGAAAGCCTGTAGAGACTGACAGAAAAGCTACGCAGATAAACCAAGGAAACCGTTGGAATTCCATGTGGGAGACCGTGTTCTATGGAAGGTCTCACCCTGGAAGGGCTTAATATGCTTTGGAAAGCGTAGGAAGCTAAATCCAAGATACATAGGACCTTTCGAGATTCTCGCTAGAGTCGGCCCTGTAGCTTACAAACTTAACTTACCACATGAACTCAGTAACGTACATTCTACTTTCCACGCCTCGAACTTGAAAAAGTGTCTATCCGATGAGACTCTTGTAATCCCACTTGACGAGATCGAGATCAACGAGAGCCTCAACTTCGTGGAACGGCAAGAGAGGACCTGAATTCACTCGGGAGCGAGAGGATCAGATGAAACTGAAATATCCTTGTCTTTTTACTTAGTTATTTGTAACTATTTATTTGCTTAAACTCTAATTTCGGGACGAAATTCCTTCTAACGGGGGGATGATGTGACAACCCGAAATTTCTATTATGTACAACCATTCACTTCAATAGAAGTCAGAACTGTTTCTGCTAACTGTTAAGCTTTTTGGAGTCAGTTTGAGTGTTTTAAAGCTTAGTACTTCATGAGATAACAGCAAAGAGGATACACTAGAGTTTATTGTGCTTCAATAAAGTCTCAAAACTCCAAGAGTTTGGAGTTTACGGCCCAAACATGGTGTTTACGGCCGTAAACTCTAAGCAGTATAAATATGACACTTAGTCATTTTTATAACTTTTTCACAATTTCAAGCCTAGAAAACTCATTTCTCTCTCAAGTATCATCCGACTTTTCTTCAAGATGTTCAAGAAAGTAAGTGTTTCTTGCCTTGTTTAGTTGATCTCTTCCTTAATCTAGTGATCTTACATGATTTCATCCATGAAATCATTCCATTTGTGTAGATCTTCAAGTGTTCTTCATTTCACTGTGACAACCGTCAATTTTTGGTCAAGTGAAGGTCAACCAAAGTCAACAAGTCAAACCGGTCAACTCATCTAACCCTTGTATATTAGAGTTTCCATTATGATTCTTATTGTACTACTTGCAATCTTAATACAAAGTATCACTTAGAGTTTTCACGTGTTCGGAAATTCTAAACCCTAATCAGGGTAAGTGATGAATCTACTCGATAAAACATTATTCCATCTCCCCTCGGGAGCGTTTAACATTCATAACAAGGCTTAACAGAGTGTAAGACCCTTGCATTACAAAGCTAAACAGGTAAAGAGGTCGCAGGCGAAATCTCTCTCAAATCTCTCTCTGTATGAGAAATCTCTCCAACTATGTGAAATCTCTCCCAAATCTCTCCAAGTATGTGAAATCTCTCCCAAATCTCTCTCTGTATGAGAAATCTCTCCAACTATGCGAAATCTCTCCCAAATCTCTCTCTGTATGAGAAATCTCTCCAAGTATGCGAAATCTCTCCCAAATCTCTCTCTGTATGAGAAATCTCTCCAAGTATGTGAAATCTCTCCCAAATCTCTCCAAGTATGTGAAATCTCTCCCAAATCTCTCTCTGTATGTGAAATCTCTCCAACTATGTGAAATCTCTCCCAAATCTCTCCAAGTATGCGAAATCTCTCCAAGTATGTGAAATCTCTCCCAAATCTCTCTCTGTATGAGAAATCTCTCCAAGTATGTGAAATCTCTCCCAAATCTCTCCAAGTATGTGAAATCTCTCCCAAATCTCTCTCTGTTTGAGAAATCTCTCTATGTACCTTCCTCAGTCGAAAACAGCCCAAAAGGACCCTCTTGGTCCGGAACCCTCTTAGTCCGGAACCCTCTTGGTCCGGAACCCTCTTATTCCGGAAGCCCATGGTCTGAAACCCCCTTAGTCCGGACTACCCTCCTGCTTCGGAACATCCTCCTGACTCCGGAACATGTGGGGCGGATCGGACCTCCAACTGAACCGGACACATTTGGCTCCTGACCTCGGATCCGAGAAGGAAGCGTCGGACCTCGCCCAGCGCCTCCGGAATCCACTGCTCACCCGCTTCGGAACCTCGCAGCCTAAGCCTCTCCTCCGGAAATTTGGCAGTAGCTCCGGAATGCTTAAGGAGCTCCGGAAATTTTGTGGTGACTCCGGATTTCCCCCTTTTACTCTGGATTTTTACCAATTTCGGACTTTTTAGTGTTTTTAAGTGATTTTTGCTCCGGAAATTTCCTTAGACTTTTATTTTTATAATTTTAAACACTCCAAACTTATATTTTAATATATAAGACCTATATTATCATATTTTAAACCATATTTTGGGATAAGATCGTAAACCAAGGACAATATCTATTGAGTGAGATATTGTGTTAGAGTGTTGATTTCCCTTAGAGTGTGACACAAGCTATCCCCCATACCCACTTAGGACAACCCCCAGTCACTATTCACCCCTACCTAGTCAACTATTTGTCCTCTCACATCTCTCCTCCAGCTGGTAGCTGGATCAAAAGTTGGAAACTCCCATCTCTCCTTCCACTTTACTCACACTCTCACCAAGAAACAGACACTTGTCTCTCATTTCCCTCTCTAAGAACTCGAGACTCCAAGGCTGCCTTTGAACTTCTCACCCTCATTCAGTAAGTATTCTCATCCTACATTGAACATTCTTCACTCCTTCACTCAACTTATGAATCTCTCATAACCAATGTCACCATAATTGTTCTTAGATCTTCAAGTCCTCAAGCTTTCTCCAAGTGTTCTTGACTTGGAAACCTCATTCCTCCAATGTCCATCTCAGGGAACCACTCAAGGTGAGTTCATACCCCTACATTTTCATGTTTTCTTCAAGTTTTAGGGGGGGTGGGGGGGGGGGGGGAATACAAGTTAAAAACATCATAATATAACTTAAACTCAAACTCCAGCTTTCACCATGAAAGTTTAGTTCCATTGACGGACTGTTTTAAACATCTTAAACATTTTAGTTTTCAAAACTGTATTAAATGCAAATAGTTCAGGTTTATACCTTTAAAATGACTACTTGCACATCTCCATACGATTTTTCTGCGATTTATGGTGATTTTTACAAAACTGTCTATCATGTCCGAAACGAATTCGGACCAGTCTATGAATATGAACATTTTAACACAAGTTAAAGACTTTAAAAAATCATAATAAAAATTATGAACAAACTAGACACATTTTATGAACTCGCAGAATTTACGGATTCATTTTTTGACTTCGTATGATTTTTCTATGATTTTTCTAAAACAGTGCAGAACGGTTAAAAACTAGTTAACAGCTTATAACTTTCATAACACTTTGTATTATATTGAGCAAAGTGTATAACAATAAGTTCTAAATATTGAATGTATTTTTTTGTTTGTTTATCATCATAAACTGAAATTTGGTCATTCATGATAAGGTTTTTCATTTATTTCGAACACATATAATAAACTCCAATAAGCATAGTTTATGGATTTTTACTACATGAAAAAGGTCTTACTCTCATAACAAATGGGTTTCTCATATACTACTTGATAAACTATGATAGTAATAGTTTATGGATTCATATTACTAACTTATTTTCATAAAAGGTGATTTCACTTCCACCACGAAAGGGGTATAATACTCAAGCTATATGTAAACTAGTTAACGTAAGTTGTGAGACAATTCTCTCCCCGTACGTTCGAGTACGGGATTTCAATTCCTGTAAGTTATAACCAGAGTCTCTTGTAGGGAGAGCATGATAATTGTGTATAGATCTATATTGGGATTGACACCCCACACCTCGCTGCTAGCTACAGCCGGACCGGCAGGTCTGCGGGTGACAAGAGTCATAGGATCTTAACGTCTGAAAAACGTGGTGCAGGTTATTTCTCGTCATAGTATGGTTATAGCGACTCACATAGGGATTTAACAATCTTTCAAGTTTACAGGGAAAATTCTACCTTGAAAATGGGTTTTATCTATTTTAAAACTGCAAACCCGTTATAAGTATAAGACACACACATACTCTCGGTCCTAGGATTTAGGACTACATGACTTTATAAGGAAAATATTGGATTTTGTTTGGAAACATATTTCTATTAATACTACATTTCATCTAGAATGGTTAGACTTCAACTATAATTGCTAAGTGTATATGCTAGAGTTATATAAGAATCTAGTCACAATCGACTTAGAATTTGTGGGCCCGCCTTACTTCCCGTTCCTTGTTTGGTTGTGGATCTAGGGCAGACCCACTATATTCGACGGTTTATTCAACTTAAATATTATATAACTTATATACACTGGGTGATTATAGATGGAATCTACGGGTCCTCCTAGGATTCATTATCACATAGCATAAGCGCATTCACTTCACACTTAATAAAGAAAATATTAGATTTTCTGGAATCATACTCTATCGTATTTACAAGGAAAATGACCTTTTCCTCAAACAAAACTCTTATGAACTCACCATCTTAATTGTTGACACTTTTTCAAAACTACTTGTATTCTCAGGAAATCAGTGAAATAGGAAACCAATAGCATTTTGAGAATGGGACGTTAAATCGTCAAACGGTTCATTTTGTCATCATAATGTAATTGATTTTGAAACATGTAAACATATACTATGGTGTAACCTTTTCAATTATATTTATGATGGTTGTATTTACTTTGAGCAATATATTATACTCGTTGTTGTGATACTATACATGAAGTCCTCCACCCCCGGACGTTTCCGCCATCATTGGTTTGGGGGTGTGACATTCACCAAGAACACCAAGAATACACACTAGTGTTCTTGGACTTTAAACACCCTTACAAACTACTATATAGAAATTACTCTTACCTTGGCTTGTTATAGGCTTGATACACTTGTTAAACAACTAGAAAACACAAAGAAACACAAGATCAAAGGTGTTTACATTCAACACATGTTCTTGAACCGTAAAACCTAATGAAAGGGCCATTGTGAGCCCTAGTCCCTTACCAAGCCTTGGATACTAGTCTAGATCACATCCTTGAAGTGTTTAGGACCTTAAACATCAAAAAGACCATGAACCATTAGAGTTTACGGCCGTAAACTCATGGAGAAATGGTCCATGGGCCGTAAACTCTATAAGTTGGTGCAATGGTGCCACAATCAATTCATAAGGCTTAGACTTGAAGTTAGGATGCTTCTTTATGACTTATAAGACCTCAAAACACAAAATGGTAGAAGTTAAAATGGGTTTACAGCCGTAAACTCATGGGTTTACGACCGTAAAATCCATGGGAGTTGGTCCCAAAACCGTCAAGTCCAAAAGAGTTTACCTTTGGACCTTAAACTCAAAAGCAAGGCCCTATAACCCTTAGATGCAATCCTTGGTACTTATAGCACTTGAATCAAGTATTTTTTCATGTCCTAGGATGTCTTAACTTGGTTAATTAGTTGTTTAATGACTAATTGGATACATATATGTGTTATCATACGTTTGTTGGGTTTTGAGCATTCTAACACTCCTATGGTGTACATGCAACCCTATAAACCTTGGATCTATGTTTTCTCTATTATACATGCAAATATTAACTATTCCAAGGTTTCATCCTAACTAGCATATTATGAAGCACCTATACTACAAATTTTTAGTTAGATGACATACCTTTTGATGTAGCTTGATGTCTTCAAGCTTTAAGAGCTTTGACCCAATAGTGTGGACGCCTCAAATGGAATCACAAATCACCAAAACACCTTGGAAGAACTTGAGAGAATATGTATGCACACTAAAATCGGCCCACTCTTATTTTCACACACTTGTGCCAATTTTGTGAGCGAAGGACCCCTTTATATATTATGGAGGATTAGGTTTACATCCATGTAAACCCTAATACCCATGACCTTTCATTTACATAGGATCCATGGGTTAAAAGCTCCATGGACCATCCATGAAATCTTAGCCCAACCAAAATGAACTTGGACCATTCAATATATATAAGAGTCCATATTTAATTAGTTCTTTTTTATCACTTAATTAATTCTAAATTAATTCTTGATCAATACTAATTAAATAATATGATTTCATATTAATATATTAGAACTTATAATATATTAATATAAATCATAAATATACTATTCTCAAAAGACTATCCATATAAATTGTGTCGGTGAAGTGCAACCCAAATGGACCATGCCGGGTCGGGTCAAGTACATACCAAATATAGTTATGGACTTAGACATTAATCCAACAGTCTCCCACTTGGATAAGTCTAAAACTATTATTGAGTATGACTTCAAAAACTAACTGGCAATCGTAGCTCTTAAAGCCGCTGTCGAACTCTGACCTTGTCAATGACTTGTCCATTAGATAAGGGATCATATATTCATCCATTCTAGATATAATATGGACTGAGACATGGATTATAATCATTCTCTCTGTCCATTTGTTGTTTCCCGATTTTCGATTTATGATGACTGACTGATTGAACAAATCAAATTAGTCCTGGCTTGGCCAAGCACTCACATGTGTCATCGCTAAATCACCGAGGGGCCCACATATATCGCTTTTATCCCGAAGGTAAAAGGAATGGATAAACTTCGACTCATATGGCTTGTTCTACTACTTGTTGAATCATACACAAAGGCACGTTTTATAACATCGAGTTACCAAATGCGTTTTGGTGCAATCAATGTATAACCAACTTATAGTAACAACGCATATCTCTAGGTTTGAAGAATATAAGATATTATCGTCTCATGATCACTCGTGATAAAATCCATGAAGTGATTCAAATGAGCGAGGGTTGAATCCAATACTCAGAACTTATGAGCACTCATGAGTGTTGTAACACCACTTTGTCCACCAACTTGGATCTCTACAAACCAACCCACGACAGTCTTGATTGATATCTACTTCCAACATATGACCGACTGTGGATGGTTTGAATAACTTAATCATGCAGGAAGAGCGACTTAGTTATTCTGGAAGTCAAAACATGCAAAGTGAAACACAAGAATAAATGAATCAAATATGGTATCAAACCCTATGAATATAAATAAACACTTTTATTTATCACCATACTGATTACTCATTATTCATTGTTTCGGTTTTATCAACTTTATACTTGAATTAAAAATAGTAGTTGTCCATGCTCCAACCATGTACACTATGTTTTTCTTAAACAATAGCTTTGCCATACACCAAGTATGCACTCTATGTTTGTCTATGATCCTTACTTTGTGAAATAAACCAATTAAACATAATTTCAATGATTCTAATTTCACACTCCCAAATCCTTATCGAAAAATGTGAGAATTTCAAATTCCTATCATTTATCGAAATCTGTTTAGATTTTAAGCTTATATGTACTGACCCTCCTGTAATGAATATGTACAAAGTCACAAAGACTTGTCAACAGTCATTATAAGGTATTCCAATGGAGATCAACTCCATGGAAACTAAGTTTCATATTCAAAGTACATTGCTTTGGACATGCTTCTTGCATTAAGTTTTCTAATCTTACACAGATAACTTCCACCTATGGAGACAACTCCATATTCTCATTTTGACTATCACTTCTGAATAAGAGATGCCTCTTTTCAGAATATGTCAATATGGTCCTTCCAAAATTAGCACTATACTTCCAACTGTCCCTGAGCAACCAATCTTTGGTAAACCTCAGATTGTCCTCGACAATTGCTTAATCATTTTAGTCATATCCAATTCTAGACCTTTTCCCTTCTTAATGCCTCTGGGCATTTGGAAAAATTTAGAAATGACAAATATTATAGCACATGCAATCGATCCTGTACCCAAAGCAAATGGTACACGATTCATGATGTCTCACATAAAGACATGATTCTAGACCAGTCTTTTGCTACAATATTTTTATTTGCCATGTTTTCAAAAATTGACTATGAAGAGGGATGCGGTAATTATAATCGAATTTTGAGAACGCAATATATAGAATTTCCTTAAGTTGAACCAATCCAACATGAAATTCATATATATATTCTTGACTAAAGATGATTAAGGTCTTAATCTAAGCCTTTAGAACTGAAATGAAGTATATCCTCTCCCTTAATTATAGCAAAACAACTTTTTCAATCCCTGCAGCCTCACGAATTGAAACTTTTGTTTCTATAATTAACATTGCTAACTTGCAACACTAACAATAATTATCATGCTCCCACTAACATGATGATTATTAGCATAACACTTATGCTCCCACTAGCTTTAACATGTACTCAAAAATCAGCTGTACTCAGAAATCAGCTGGTCTCAATTGTTTAGACCTTTTGCCATCTGCTTCAAATCTACTTGGTGGAAGTGTTTCCTCACCATCATTTTCATGAATCGGAGAGAAACCTTATGACCCTTAGATTTTATGGTGTATGTGTTCTTATCCATGTGAATCGTCAAAACCATAGTCACAAGACAAGGATAATGACAAATCCAAACTCATATGGACTGAACTTATGCAATCTTAACTTCTTGCCACATGGCAGTACAGGGCCTGCCATTGCTTCCAAGTTGTTATCCAACCAATTGAGAACTTTCAGAACTCCTATGCAAAGCCAACTTTAACTGGAATTGGCACAGAATATGTCAACACGATAGGTTATAAACCTCAAGTCGTGTGCTAGTGAAGAACCTCAGGTTTTATTCTTGATTAGTTCTTGAAATTATTTTTAGGATCTTTAAGACTCCCACTATCCTCTTGACATATAAGACTATCTTGCCAAATATTCAAGAGATAGTGCGGATTCTTTATCAAGACAAACACTTCACACAATTGACCTTAGTTGGTCTTTGTTTTATCCAAAACATCACAACTTACCAATTTCAAATGTACAAGAGTAGGACACTTTTACTCTTACATTTGACAAGTGTTTTAAACCTTTCTTTAAGATATGTCACTCAAGTTACAATCTTGGAGTATGACTCTAAGAATTGTTTTGGAATGAAGTATGACTCATCTTCCTGATCTAACCATTTCAACAATTCATGACTCCTCTTCTTAGTCATAAGAATGCACTAACATGACCTTTAGAGGACTAATTGTGATATGATTTCTAAATCATTAAGATGATCACAAACATGATACTAAAGTACTCTCCCATCTTTTCAGATTTGAGAAACTTTTATCTTTCTGCCTAATTTGATTCTTCCCATTCGTTCTGCCATACATTGAGACTTTTCCAACGTTTCAGAATTATACTTAAACTTGTAAGTATAATCATATTTACTAAACTTTTGTAAATCAAATAGTCTTAACGAGCTTTGTGGTGGACATGACCAGTACACAAGAATGTGTACTCGATCCCTTTAGTCCTTCACTTGACTCACACATCCATGTGAACAAGTAATTAGTCTTGATTTTCCAATGATTGAAAGTTCTCATTCATCATACTATTCAACTTGCATGATTCCAAGTTTCGGTCCAATTGAAACTTGGGTGATGAGGAACTTTCCTGATTTGGTAAATTTAGACACTACCACAAATGAAAGAATCAAATCCATTTTCCAATAATGCTGTCAGTGGAATCATATAAGCAACAATTTTCCACAAATGACATTTTAAGGATACTTCAAATAAATAAAATTAAACAATTTTCTTTTATTTTAAAACTTTGCGGAAAAACTTATCCTTACAATCCACATGGAAAATTGTTGTTATCTATTCCTTAGCAATATATCATAAGTTCTTAAGCAACTGCTCAAAATTCTGATGCGATCGAAATCCACCTTCGCGATCAGAATCAGCATATACTTCCTTTAAGATTTCTCTTTATTCTTTGATTCTTAAAACATCAACATGTGACCCAGTCACATCATGTAATGAGGATCTCAGAATAGAACTTAACAGAGTTAGATAATGGGCTCTACCTGATGTAGAGTCAAACTTATTGTCTTTAACATCCTTAGGTAAATTTGGCAGCTTTGCAATCAACGCCCCTTCCTTTGGCAAAATAAACATATGGACCCTTTGGTAATGGGACTATCTCAGACTTAGCCTTTCTCTTTACCATTTGGTCAACCGGGTTGACTATGGCCAATCCCTTTCCATTGGGAAGATATGATCATTAAGGTTCATGTCATAGTCTATTTTATAGTAGTCCCAAAGGAACTCGCTATGTGACTTAGAAAGTGATTGAACATCCAACTTTCTCAAGACTTTGACACTCAACTCTCCCGGCTTGTCAATATGTGACTTCATCTCTAAGATGTGATCACACATAGACCTTGCTTGCCATTAGGGCTTGAGTGACCTTGAACTTGTGGGTTAGGGAGAATAATTGGACGAGGTGGAGGAAGAGAAGTATGACTTCCATGAGCCAAACTCGGGAAGTCATATTCATTAGGAAAGCTTGGTTTGGGAAGATCATTGTTGTCTAAACCAGACATCAACAATGGGAGAAATTCACGTAAAGTTGATTTAAGTCCTTAATATAACACCCAATATGATATATTATGGCTAGGACCCAACAAACTATTTTATAACTTGGAAGAGGGATGCCGTAATCCAAGCTATAAAATATTTGAAGGTAGGTGAATGACGATTCACCAATTTCCACCAAGATAAACGAAATGTATTATTAGGTTTTAATTGGTTTTGAAACTCCTAGATTCTTTTGAGATTCATTGAACTTTTCAATGCCATGTTTTAGTCTCGAGTGTGCCCTTCAGGTTTTGTGACTGGGATGCTGCGGATCACAAAACAAGGTGTGAAGTAACCATGCAAATATACTTTGTACCCTTAATATTTACCCCTCAATCGATGTGCCGGTTAACCGCACACGCTCCAACGATACTATGATAAACATTAAGTTACCCTTTGCCTACCTTGTTAAGTCCAGGTTAGTGTGCCGGTTAACCACACACGCTCCACTAACAGCTTAAACAAAGTGCAAAGTGTAATTTCATGGATTATCACCTTATTCACATTTTCCTAAGTAACTAAGATTGAGAATTTATAAGTGTTTAGTTACTTAGTATTTATCATTATACTTATAATGAAGGGAGAATTATAG
This sequence comes from Lactuca virosa, assembly GCF_052849685.1. Classification (NCBI taxonomy): domain Eukaryota; kingdom Viridiplantae; phylum Streptophyta; class Magnoliopsida; order Asterales; family Asteraceae; genus Lactuca; species Lactuca virosa. Next base: position 285,812,393 of record NC_136428.1, read on the forward strand.
TCCTTGTACTACCTGTTCGGCTAATGACCCTCCACCGGTCAAGGAAGCGGTGAGTGAGAGTGGACACCCATTAAACTGTCATTTTATAGGCAGTAACCTTATACCCCCCTTATAGACCGACTTCGTGAATGAGGCCTACTAATGGTAAGACGACTTGCTCTTATACATATAATATATTAAACTTTTAATATTATAATAGTATAAGGGTGTATTTTAGACATTTAAAATACTTGGTGGTTTAATCTATTAATTAAACTAGACTTTTAATTTAACTAAACTCAAACCATATATTTATGGATTAATAATACTCTTTTAATTAAACGCTTTAATTAACTATTAATAAAGTCCATAAGAATTAATTTGAACTATTCAACAAAACATCATAATTCCAATTATTAAACTCAAAATTAAAACCATTTAATTAATTATTTAAGTTATGAACCCAAGAGTTTTAGAATTCAATTATTTTTTTCATAAAAAACTTTTCTCAAATTCCAAAACTTGAGGGAAAGTTTTGTAATTCTTGAAAACCTTTGGATTTCATAACTCATGGAATTAATGGTGTTTTATGATGAAACTTTCCATGTTCCATAACTTAAGAACAAGTTATGGAATTCTTTAAAACATTAACACCAAATTTTTTAACTCCATAAAAACTTTGAATCAATTTTTTTTAAAAAAAAAAACTTTCATATCCATAACTTATGGAAGTTTCAAAAACCCTTAAGATCACAACTTTAAAAAAAACTTTTGAGCTCCAAAATTTTATGACAAAATATGTAACTCCTTAAAACATTTAGATCAAACTTTTAAAAGTAATAAAATAATCATATCATTTTATCTTTTACTAAATTTGACATAATTCAACTCATACAACAAATGATTCAAATTTTACAAATAATTCGTTTTTCACAAAACAAGTAATTATCTTAAAATTTGACAAACGTCATGTTTTTTTTTTCCTTTTTTTTCAACTTGAAAATAAAACATTTGCTTCAATATAACAGAAAACAACCCATGGCTCTGATACCACTGTTGGGTTTTGAGCATTCTAACACTCCTATGGTGTACATGCAACCCTATAAACCTTGGATCTATGTTTTCTCTATTATACATGCAAATATTAACTATTCCAAGGTTTCATCCTAACTAGCATATTATGAAGCACCTATACTACAAAGTTCTAGTTAGATGACATACCTTTTGATGTAGCTTGATGTCTTCAAGATTTAAGAGCTTAGACCCAATAGCGTGGAAGACTCAAATGGAATCACAAATCACCAAAACACCTTGGAAGAACTTTGTGAGCACACTAAAATCGGCCCACTCTTATTTTCACACACTTGTGCTAATTTTGTGAGCCAAGGACCCCTTTATATATTATGGAGGATTAGGGTTACATCCATGTAAACCCTACTACCCATGACCTTTCATTTACATAGGATCCATGGGTTAAAAGCTCCATGGACCATCCATGAAAGCTTAGCCCAACCTAAATGAACTTGGCCCATTCCATATATATAATAGTCCATATTTAATTAGTTCTTTTTGATCACTTAATTAATTCTAAATTAATTCTTGATCAATACTAATTAAATAATATGATTCCATATTAATATATTAGAACTTATAATATATTAATATAAATCATAAATATACTATTCTCAAAAGACTATCCATATAAATTGTGTCGGTGAAGTGCAACCCATATTGACCATGCCGGGTCGGGTCAAGTAAATACCAAATATAGTTATGGACTTAGACATTAATCCAACAGTAATTATACTTGTGCTTTTCGGTCTTGGAACAATTAAGACTACAAATCGATTTTACGGATAATACATGATTTTCCGGGATAAACATCGTTATTTTTACAAGAAAACATATTTACAAAAGGTTCAACACTTATTTACAAAATAGCATAACATAAAGGACCCTTAATTGTTAATCGTATGGTTCCTTAGCTTATACATTAGGGTTATACATAAATAATATCTGATAGGCAGTGAAATGTTTGATTTCCGACTTACTTCCTGTTCCTTGTTTGGTTGTGGGCTTAGGGTAGATCCATACATTCAACTGTCCATTCGATATTAGTTTATATATAATTAGTATAAAGTAAGTAATCATAGAAGGAACTAGTATGGTCACATTCTTACTAATAAAATATAGGATTTTCTGACTGGACACGCAAACTTTTCCAAAGAACAAAGGATGTACTTTCTATAACAAAAATGCTTATGAACTCACCAGCTTTAATGTTGACACTTTTTCAAACCACTTGTATTCTTAGGAAAGTTAGTAGACAGGTACCCTCTCAGGTGTTGCGAAGACGGAGCATAGTAGTATTACGTCTTATCTTTTGCTATAGTTTTAATGTAAATCAGAAAATGTTTTGAACACAATGTAAACTTTATATTATTAATATAATGGTTGTTGTTGCTTTGATTAATATTATACAATTGTTGTGATACTGTACATAACGTCCTCCGCCCCCGAACGTTTCCGCCGTTCCGGTTTGGGGGTGTGACAGATTGGTATCAGTGCATTGTTTATAGTGAACTAGGTATATCAACCCATAAAAGATATACAACTATAAATACAATGGGACTAAAACACTCTGACCAAGAGTTATACTTTTAAAATATAACAGTATTTTATAAAAGTGTACATACGAGCATATATATATACTAGAACAAGTATCACAAAAAGAACAAAACAAAAGTATTTAGATGTTGGACACTACAGTCAAACCTGGACATTTATGTAATCATATCTGGAATAAATATAGCTTGATCAACTATATTTATTTGAGATACGATCAATATGTGTTTGGGAGTGGTAGTTGTGTTGCAACAAGTCTAAAACTTACCAACTCTATATACAAAGGAATACTAGAACCAAACATAAAGTTTAAAATATTATAGGAGTATTTTATGATACTATACAATAACAACAAGTGTAAAAACTTATCAACCTCGTATACGAAGATGCTCTATCATCAAACATACCAATAAAGTACCATAGGAGTATTTTAGGTACTATAAATAACTTATGTGAAAACTAAAAGCCCTTTACTGGTAAGTCTATAATTGTGGAGTGTATGCTCCCAGGGTTATATATAATTAAGATTTTATAGACTTACAAATTGTGATTTTCGCTCTATTACATGTTCCTTGTTTGGTTGTGGTTTTAGATCACTTATTCGAAGGTCTATTTGATCTTGGTTATATATAACATGTATACACTGCGTGATTATAGGAGGACCCGATAAGGATCGCCCCATAAAAATAAGAAGGTTTTATTTATCTCATAGATTCTTTAGACACACCCATTCTCGCACAACCGATACACACAAACCTTGCACTATGTGTTAAGCTTACCGTACCTTTCGTTACAACTAGAAACAGTAAAGTCAAGAGAGATACTCCCTTCCAAAACCCATGAAACCCGATCAACTTAAGATTTTAATATCAATACTCTATTTGGTTAAACCTAACTTTGATACAATACCTATTTCTACTCTCTACCATAAATACATCATAGGGATGTAGGTCAAAACATTGAGGATAGTACAACAAAACGAGAAATTTCTATGTATATATAAATAGATAGAGTACAACTAGCAATGACTATAGTTATTTAACGAAATCGTTTCACATCATGTAACATAATCATGTCTTCATATGGAAATAACTAGCCAACCGACGAAACGCCATTTCTGCAGATAGACTCTGCTACTTTTCAAGTTGCGGTCACAGCCGTCGTGATAGCCGTCATGGCACATCTCAATGCAAATAACGCTAGTTAAAATGGAAATGGTGTAGACAATTCAAACCGTAGTAACAAGCAAGGAAACCAACGAGTGCCTACCTACAAGAATATCCCAACCCACAAACCTGAAAACATGAAACAAAAGTTCTGGAACAAAAAAGGGGGCAGTTCGACTCAAGGACCTACCAAAAGGCAACAAGCTGTAGCAGTCCCTACCTCGACTGGCCCTACTACCTCAACACCGACAACACCATATTTAGGAAACCTCCCACACTGCAGCAAGTTCAACAACCATCATCATGGAGTCTGCCGAGAGTTGCATTGCAATAGGTGAAACAAGAAGGGACATATCGCCCGCTTTTGTAGGACTCCGGCCCAACACATCCCTCCAACCCCCCAATGCTGGAGTAAGCCTTGTATGCTATATATGTGGTGATATGGGACATTTCAAGAGAGATTGTCCAACACAGAGGAATGACAGAGGAGCGGGAGGACTTTAGCAACAGGTCATGATGAAGCAACAACGAGCCCTGCTGGGATTTTTGGTACGAATCCTAAAAACTAAAATTAAACATCAAATTTCAATAAAAATTTTGTCAAATAAAAACATAATCATAAATTGTTCCCTCATCCGAATAAAACAAATCCCTCATATAAAAACTAAGGATCCTTATAGGTGAGCTATGATGGCTTAGTGTATACATTAGGGTCATACATAGTTAAGATTATGTAGGCTTATAGTGAGTGATTCCGCCTTATTTCCTGTTTGTTGTTTGATTCTGGATTTTGGGCAGAGTTAATCAGTCAACGGTTTTCTCTATCTTAATTGTACATAACCTGTATACACCAAGCGATTATAGAGGGACCTTGTAGGGATTATATTATGAAATGTTCGTAGTAGTAATAAAAAGGAAAAAACCAGAAGCATCAAAGATAAATACATAGAATACGCTATCGTTCTAAACAATCATCTCCCTTCCAAATCGACTTAACATCTCTTACATTAAGAAGTCCAACGTCGTCACTTGATACGGACTGGTTTGATCCTCACCATACCAATTTCAAGCACTACAAAGAGACCTTTTGCATTACCCGATCGATTAACAAAACTGTTTCAACCTATAACGACAAATCCCCAAACCATCTCTAGCATCTAGGTTCATGAGTACTTATGTAAGAGATACCATACTCCTTCCTAGCCCCACAATAAGGATGGAAAATAAGAAGCAAAAGACATCAAAGGTATCCAAGAGGTTCATAACCTCCCTGAGATTTCCAGAAGTTCTTTACAGAGATATCACCCATGTGCCGAGTTGAGTTCATAACCGACTCGACTCTTGGAACCATTCCCATACCGAACCGCAATACCACTTAGAACCAACCCAAAAACCGATATTTTCCAGTCGATAAGACGACCTAATAATTATGGAAATTATCAGGCCAAGCCTCTAACCTTAGAGAACAACCGTCCGACTCATAAGGAGGAAAAGCAGATTGCCCATAGGACAACTGAACACTAAGGGTCAAGCAAACCCATCGTCAAGGATCGATATCCCTATTCCGAATGGACGGCCCACTCAGCCAACTCTAGGAAACAAGCAATGGTCGACATCCCACTAGTTCAGGATTCTGTAGGAAGAAAACTCCTAAGGCAACCTAGGAGTTATAAGGCCAGATGCGCCATACCCAACCTTAACCTTGGAAACAGTAGTGGCAATCCTTAAGGTCTAGGAACACTACCTCTAGGGCACCAGGAACACCATCTTCATTAGGCCATTCGAGATCCTCGCCACAATAGGACCAGAAGTCCATAGACTTCGGCTGCCACAAGGACTCAGCATCGTACATCCCACGTCTCACGTATCCAACCCTAATAGGTAACTAATCGCCAAAGCTCTTGTAGTCCCACTCGACGAGATCAAGGTATGCAAGAACCTTAACCTCGAAGAGGAACATGTGGGGATCATGGGTAGGGAAACCAAAAGGAAAAAGTCAAACACCGATAGCGAAGGTCTGCTGGAACACCAAGAAAGGACCTAAATCCACCTAGGAACGGAAAGACCAGATGAAACAAAGATACCTTGAACTTTCTAATAGTTGCAAGAGCCGTCCAAGATGCTAATTTCGGGACGAAATTCCCTCTAACGGGGGGATGATGTGACAACCCGAAAGTTTTGGATCAAGCAAAGTCTAAATTCTAACCCTATTACAATAAAACCTTGAAAGCCAAAAGGGCATAAGTGCATGTATACGGATGTGTACACTTTGGAAATCATACATAATAAAACCTCTTGAAAGTAAGCAAGTTTATCAAGGCAAAATTAGTCTAATAAATTGGAATTCATGATTGCAATAAGCCCTAAGTAAAAAATGCAATCAAACAAGGACCAAATGGTGATAACACAAGAACTTGTAATTGGGTCACAACCTTGCACACTCAAAATTCTAAGGCCACCATATCTGAGTTTCCTATCAATAAGAACCGTGAACACATCTAAGGGAACCACCCAAGACCGTAAACCCTTTCAATTGGGCCATAGTTGGCCAAAAACACCCTAAAGGACCTTAGCTTGGCCGTAAACTACCCTAGGGAATCAATGTTTGGCCGAAAACCCCTTAGTGGACCACACTATGGCCGAAAACTCCATTCGAAGAAGCATGTAGACCGTAAACACCATTCTAGGAGGCATTTAGGCCGTAAACACCACCATTCTATGGTGTTTAAAGATGTCTACTGTCATAGTTAGGAATAAGACAAAAAGGGTTGACCTTAAGATAAGAAGTTTCATCCCTTTCCAATGCATTCCCAGTAACCATTCATTATCCACCAGATACCTATGCTTTAACCTTCAGATTACCAAGCACATATCCCATCCTTCCTTGTCTCATAAACATCGAGAGTAAACAACTACTCCTTATTTCTCTTATGTTCCAACTTCACTCTTTTCTCTCAAAATTTCCCCTCAAGTTCCAGAGTAAGAAATTGCTACATAATTAACTCTTCAAGCTCTCCTTAGGGTTTTTGGTAAGTTGATCCATCAATCTAGTGCTTTAAATCATTTTTCTTGATAAATTCATATTATGTTACACATATTATTATGTTACAAAAACTCTTAGGACAACATTCCTTCCAAGGGAGTTCATCAACTCATCCAAGAGTTTAGGCTTGAGATCTTCACTCCATCACCCCAAACGAATCATTAACCAACTCAAGGTGAGTTCATACCCCCATATTTTTCCAAGCTTTTTCAATGTTTTTAGGGGGGGGGGGGGGAGAATACAAGTAAAACACAAGAAATCTTGTGTTTATAAATATAATTTACTTATCATGTTTTCTTATGGTTAATATGCATTTAAACGTGAAATTTATTAAACACGCCAAATATGAATACTGTTAAATTTACAACTTATAAACTATAATTGGTATAGTCTATGGAACAAAGAAACTATATTACAAAGCTCAGATAATAAAACAGAAACCAAATTATAAACTATAATAGGTATAGTTTAGGGAACAAACGGACTATTTTACAAAGTTACATGTTATTTACTAAAAGGTTTTTCACTTATTACTCGTAAACTCATTGAAGCAATTTGTGAGAGATATTCACGTACTTACCTAAGTACTAACAAAGTCTTGACTTAATAACCAGAGTCTCCTGCAGGGAAAGTGTGATTTTGTGTATAGATGTTTACGGGACTGACAATCCCGCACCCTGACTACTAGCTATAGTTGGAACGGAAGTTCTGTGGTGACAAATGTCATTAACGATTCCGACGCCTGAAGAACGTCGTATCAGGCCATCCGTCATATTATTATGGTTATAAGAACTCATAAGGAGAAAACAACGACATATTTACGTAGTAATATACTTGTTCTTAAACAGTCTTAAGGGGTATTAACTCTGTTATTACTTAGCATATACATCAGGGTTATATAAAATTGATGTCCAGTAGACAGTGGAATGTGTGATTTCCGCCTTACTACATGTTCCTTGTTTTGTTGTGGGGCTTAGGGCAGATTCACCCATTGAACTGTTTGTTCGATCTTGATTATATGCAACTCCTATGTACAAAGTGATCATAGGAGGGTAGTAACATCGCATCTAGTTTACAGGGCAAACACATCTTCAGCTAGTTTTACTTATAAATAAAACTAGGTATCCTTAAACTATGTATAGTAATTATACTTGTGCTTTTTGGTCATGGAACAATTAAGACTACAAATTGGTTTTATGGATAATATAGGATTTTCTGGGATAAACATCGTTATTTGTACAAGCAAACATATTTACAAAAGGTTCAACACTTATTTACAAAATAACATAACATAAAGGACCCTTAATTGTTAATCCTATGGTTTCTTAGCTTATACATTAGGGTTATATATAAATAATATCTGATAGGCAGTGGAATGTGTGATTTCCACCTTACTTCCTGTTCCTTGTTTGGTTGTCGGCTTAGGGCAGATCTACACATTCAACCTATCCATTCGATATTAGTTTATATATAATTAGTATAAAGTAAGTAATCATACAAGGAACTAGTATGGTCACATTCTTACTAAGAAAATATAGGATTTTCTGACTGAACACGCAAACTTTTCCAAAGAACAAAGGATATACTTTCTATAACAAAAAGCTTATGAACTCACCAACTTTAATGTTGACACTTTTTCAAACCACTTGTATTCTCAGGAAAGTTAGTAGACAGGTACTCTCTCAGATGTTGTGAAGATGAAGCATAATAGTATTACATCTTATCTTTTGCTATAGTTTTAATGTAAATCAGGCAATGTTTTGAACACAATGTAAACTTTATATTATTAATACAATGGTTGTTGTTTCTTTCATTACTATTATACAATTGTTGTGATACTGTACATGGCGTCCTCCGACCCCGATCGTTTCTGCCGTTCCGGTTTGGGGGTGTGACATATACTTACTCGGTTGATTCGTTTATCATTTCAAACATACTTCAATTGCTATCAGAGCTGGATTCAGATCACTGATTGAAGTTTTCTCGTATTTTCATCTTTTTGAATCGATCATTCTGATTCAAAATTTTCGACCGAGTGAAATAGACAACTTGGGTCAATCGATTGATTAGTAACGACTATGCGCTTTGTGTGTTTGAAACATTGATCTCTAATTTTTTTTAATCTTTAATTTCTCTTTGAATCAAAAATTTATTTCTTCAAAAATTATACATCAATGGCGAACTTCAACGTGAACACGATGAAGGATTTTTCTCATTTGCTTGGATCTGCAACAAAGCTTCCAATGTTAATTCCAAAATACTACGAACAATGGGATGAAAGAATGGAAGATTACTTGAATGGAATTGATGAAGATCTTATGAGATCAATCAATAAAGTTCCATTTCTTTCGGAGATGTTAGCTATTGTTGGAACTGTTGCTACTGCTGAAGACATGATCACACAAGGTAACAAGATGAGAGCAAACGATAAGAAATGTATGCGTGAATTACATGGTACTCTTCCACCGGTGCTTTACAATTATGTTCGAGGATGTTTTTTTGGAAAGCAAACTTGGGATACTATGAAGGAGAAGCATCAAGGTAACGAGAAAACGAATAAGAGTTCCATTACTCAATGTTTATTGGAATTAGGTGATTTCAAGCAGAAAGAAGGTGAATCAATCGAATCATATTATGATCGATTGAATGAGTTGATTTTCAAATGTTCTCGATATGGAGTTACTCGTTCGAGACTAGAGTTCAATTTTACTTTTCTCATGGGATTGAGAAAAGAATGGATAAATATAAATTTGATGATTAAAACGCTGGAGAACTTTAATGGTTACTCACTATCGAATGTTTACAACATCTTGAAGGCTCAAGAAAATGAGGTTAAAGATATTGATGAGTAATACAAATCGAGTTTGGGAGGACTATTGGCCTTGGTGTCGAAATTTTCTACAAAGAAAGGTGAATCTGATGAAGAAACTAAAGATGGTGAACAAGGATTCTTGTTCAATTCTGATGATGAAGCCGTTATATACAATTCAAACAACAAAGTCAAAAAGTTTTCAAGAAGCCATTCCGTGAAAAGTTCAAAAACAGTTCTGAGAGTAAAGGAGTGTAGAACATCATTGGAAGTTACTGCCTTTCCTTTCATATAAAAGAGAACAAATAGATGAAACAACTTATGATTGCGAAAATAAGATAGCTGATTATGATAAGATACCAAATGATTCTTATGCATATGGTATTGATGATATTAATGAATGTTTAAATGTTGATGATCTTCTGAAAATTATGAATGAGACTTTAACCAAAAATGAACAAGTTAAGATTTCGAGCATGAGATGTCGAGACTAAATTCTAAATAAATTTTTGCTAATATTGAAGATAATTATGTTAATATTAGTGAAATTGAGGAAGAGGAATGTGTTGATTGCTCACGATTGTCCATCATTAATGTCAATTCATTGGCTAAAGGCAAAGATAATAATGATCCAATGATGAAGATAAATAATGATCAATCTTCGACTACAAAAAACTGTGATTTTCAGGATATTGTTGTTGGTGTTGTTGAGGACTGTGTGACTAATGATGATGAAGTTTCGAATTAGATAACAATTTCAAGAGTAGTGGAAGATCAAGTTTTTGAAGACTCGAAAGAATACACAAAAGTGTTGAAAGACAAAGGACCACATTATCTCGAATCCAATGCAGTAATTCATCCAAGGTTCAAAGATACTAATAATGTTGTATATCCAAATCAAGTCTTTGTTACTAAAGGAAATGGTGATAAAGTTGCCCCTGAATTTAACAAGTTGGTAAATGAAGAACAAATCTCTCTCCTTTGATAGCTGTCGGGCCTATTCTATTCATTAAAAGAGAAAGTCACTATCCTTAGTTGCCTTGTCTCTACATTTAGCCCCCCCCCCCCCCCCTTCAGCCTTAGCTTAAGTAGATTCTTTCGATTATTCAATGAAAGCGTTCATGAAAGCTACAAAAGGATAAAGGATATCCTCTTTTCTTGCTCTGTCTACTTAATTCCTTCTATTGAATCTATTGGTGCCATTTCTTCTCTTGGAGGCAGGGCAATAGATTCATCTTGTCCTTGGCTTGTGAAGGGAATGAGGTAGGGTATCCAAATCCCCCAACAAAGGGAGAGGGAAATCCTTCCCAAGTAATGCATAAGCAAGATCAGGACTAGAGGGGTGTGAAGAGTAGGGGGATCTCTTGTGCAAAGCAAAGGCAGGTATGTGCTCGCAAAGAAGGGAAGTGGCAAGGGATTTCAAAGAAGAAGAAAGAAGAGAAAGCTAATACACAGAGTCTTCCCCTTCATAATTGATCTAATGAGAAAGAGGTGTGACAGATGAATGATTTTATTCAAATCAACGTATTATCGAAAATGGTTTGAACAAATCATTGCAAGCTTTTCAATGTCTAAATAGATTAAAACATGTTTGGGCAATAAAAACAGAAAATCCTGTTGTTGAAAATAAAAAAAAAGGAAAGACTTGTCGAATCTTTACCTAGTGATCTAAAACATCAAAAGGCAAAAACACATTTTTCAAAAGAGAAGTGGAAAAATTATCATCTGGAAAAGGAATTTCGAAATCAAAAGCTCAAAATAAAGTTTATTGGAAAAATCAAAAAGATTTTCACAAACTAAAGGTTTTTTTAAAAAAACTCATGGATTTGAGAAGAAGATTTCGCAAAATGCAAAGAATTTAAAAAATAAATCGTTTCAAAGTCAAAATAATTTTCGACAAGGTCAAAACCATGCTAGAAATAACTTCCGACAAGGTCAAAACCATGCTAAAAATAACTTTCGATAAAGTCAAAACAATTTCCAAAAGCAAAATGGCTTTCAGGGATTTAATCAAATTCATGGACCATGAAGCTATGCTCAAAATCAAAAAGTTTTTCAACAGGATTCACATTTTGGTTATCAAAATCGATATCGAAATCGTTTTCAATACCAAAGTAAAAAATCATCTCCCATGAGACATTGTGAGAAATTTTAAACAAACGGAAGGGAAAATGTTCCTTTTAAATTTAAAAATCCAAAGTTTCCAAATCCAGATTCAAAGCAAAAGATGAAAGCTTCCTTTGTCAAAGGTAGAGATGATATCAAGAATATCAACCATCGGCTTGAAGGAAAGGGAAAACGATACCAATCACGAAAGTATTCTCAAGAGCATATTCAACAAAATTATGAGAAGAATTTGAATGAATCAATGAGTGGAAGCACTTCATCTCAAGAGTCCACACCAAAAGTGGGAAAATGGATAGAAGTTCAAAAGAAGAAAATTGATGTTTCTCAGAAAAATGTTGAGAAAGAGAAGATCAAAGTTGAAACTTCATCACTGCGTGATTACATATCGATTCCTAAAGCTAATGAAGTTAACTTAATTGACAATTTAAAATTGAAAGTTCGTAATATGGTTTTAAGTTCTTCTTTGCACAATATGTTTCAAACTAATGTCCAAGAACCCAAAAAGTGTTGGGGACCTAAATTTTTCTAATTGATTGCAGGTATTATGTGACAAGTAGTATGACGAAAATTGGTATATCGATAGTGGATGCTCACGTCACATGACTGGAAGGAAAAAAAATTTGAGAGATTTTCGGAAGTTAGAAAATGCTGGTGCTATAAAGTTTGGAAATAATCAAAAGTGTAAAGTCAAAGGCTATGGAAAAGTAAAAAATAGGAAATTCAAGGTGAATCATTTTGCTTATGTTGAAGGATTGAAGCATAATCTGATTAGTGTTTAGCAACTTTTTGTTGGAACAAGAAACTAGGTTCTTTTTGATGAGGAAGGCAGTACAATCACAAAAAAGGAAAACAAGGAGGTTTTGTTAAAGTCAAAAAGAAAATGAGACATGTTCACTCTTGACATGAAACCAATATTAGACACATTCTTTGTGTGCTTGTTATCGAAAGCATCTTCGGATCTCAATTGGTTATGGCATCGACGTCTTTCTCATCTTAACTTCAAGAATTTGAATAAACTTGTTTTTAATGATCTTGTTCGTGGTTTACCTATTTTAAAATTCGACAATAATTCCTTGTGTACAACATGTGAACAGGGTAAACAACATCGTCAGGGTCATCCAATCATAATTGATTCAAAGATCATTGAACCATTGTAACTTCTTCACATTGAATTGTGTGAACCTTAGACTGTTGAGTCGCTCAATAAGAAGTACATACTAGTTATTGGTGATGATTTTTCAAGGTTTACTTGGGTTTTCTTTCTTCGACAAAAGTCTGAAACTACTCAAGTGATGATTGATTTTATCAAGAATATTGAACTGGGCTTGAAAAGAAAAGTTCGAAAGATAAAAAGTGACAATGGAACAGAGTTCAAAAATAGAATTTTAGATTCGTTTTTGACAGAACTAGGAATTTCACATAACTTTTCGTCTCCATACACACCAAAACAAAATGATAGAGTTGAAAGGAGAAATAATTCCCTGTGTGAAGTGACTAGAACGATCGTCACTTATGTGAATCTGCCTTAATACTTCTGGACTGAAGTGGTTTTGACTACTTGCTTTACGCAAAATCGTTCTTTTATTCATCGTCATTTCAATATAACACCTTATGTGATTATAAAAAAAAGGAAACATAATGTTAAATTTTTCCATGTTTTTGGGTGCAGATGTTTCGTCATGAATCTCAAGGATAATCTTTCCAAATTTTAGACGAAAGCCGATGAGGAAATTTTCGTGGGATATTCTCATAATTCTGTTGCCTATAGGGTGTTGAACAAGAGAACAAGGAAGATCGAAGAACTTTATAATCTCACATTTGACGATCATTATGTTAAAATAAATGAACAAACGTTCTTACGGAAACCAATTATGCCTGAATCGAGTCATGTATCTGAGAAAATACTTAGTTTTGATGTTGATCTTGATTTAATATTTTGTATTCCTGATAGGGAAATTGATGTAGAGATCAATGTTGAAGAAAATCAAATACTTGAGGAATCGAAACATTCTGATGATTCGACAATTACAAATTACAAAAATGATGCACATTCTTCATCAACTTCAAGAGTCAATGTAGAAAGAATTCAAGTTTTGCCAGATAGTCATGTCGAGGCAGAGCATATGTCAACCCAAGTTGATATTGAAGGGAAGCATATGACTAATCAACTTGATTGTGAAGGGGAGCATATGACTAATCATCCAGATGTCAAGGGGGAGCATCACATAACGAATCCATTAGTTGAGAGGGAGACAAGTGGATCAAATCATGATCAGCGTGATGATAGAGGTAATGATTTTGATGATTGTAATGATAACATCTCAATAGCTTGGAGTCCTTCTATATATTTGAGAATTTACCCCACGGTTCTAAGTGCAAGTCTTTCTTAGTGCGGTAACCCTTATCTACGCTATTGACTTTCCTCCCCTCATGGGAAGTAGCAAGAGCCTTTATCTAATTAGGCACAGTCTTAGTTACTGAAGATATATTTGAAGATGCACATTTGGAATTTGACTCTGCATGGAAAAATAGACAAGAAATCATCCAAAGGAGGAGATTCTAGGTGATCAAAATTCAGTAGTTTTGACTCGAGCCCAGATTCGAGCCAAAATTCAAATTTTAAATGTTCATCAAGAATTTTGTATGTTCAATGTTTTTATTTTGAAAATTGAACCAAAACAGTCAAGATTGCATTAGACCATCCCGATTGGGTTGTTGCAATGAAATCTGAGTTGGCGGAATTTAAACGAAACAATGTTTGGCGATTAGTTCCTAAACATGATAAAGTTTCGATAGTTGGACTCAAATGGGTTTTTAAGAATAAAACTGATAAAGGGGGTAATAGTGTTAGAAACAAATCTAGGCTAGTCGTAAAAGGTTACTCTCAACAAGAAGGTATTGATTATGAGGAAACCTTTTCCCCTGGCGCGAGACTCGAGGCAGTATGAATTTTTCTGGCTTATGCTACTCAAAAGGATTTCGATGATTACTATATGGACGTAAAGTGTGCATTTCTCATTGGTGTTCTTGAAGAAATGGTGTATGCGGAACAACCACCAGGTTTCATTAACGATAAGTATCATGCTCATTGTTATGTCCTCGACAAAGCAGTTTATGGGTTAAAACCAGCACCTCGTGCCTGGTATGCAACACTTACCAATTTTTTGATAATCGCTAAATTTAAACAAGGATCAGTTGATCCTAATTTATTTTGAAAGAAAGTAGGGGATCATTTGATGATTGTTCAAATTTATTTCGATGACATTATATTTGGTTCAACTAATCCTTTGTTGTCGAAAGAGTTTGAGGAACTAATGAAGAGTTAATTTGAAATGAGCGTGATGGGTAAGATAAATCACTTTTTGGCTTTAAATATTCGTCAAAGAGGGAAGGAATATTTAAAAAACAAGATAATTACACTTGAAACCTGCTTGAAAGATTTGGGATGACAAATTGCACGAAACTCAAAGTATGTATTGTTGTCGGCACGCTCTTAAGTCCTTTGTTGGATAAGCATGTTGTCGATCTCACCACATATAGGAGCATGATAGGGTTGCTTTTGTCTTTAACTGCAATTCGACCTGATATTAAGTTTTATATATGTAATTGTGTCAGCTATCCATCGAACCCAAGAGAATCCCATCTTACTGCAGTAAAGAATATCTCTCAAAACATTTAGGGTACAAATAGGATTGTGGTATCCGACGAAATCATGATTCATTATCCAAGATTTTTATAATGCCGATCTTGGGGGTCATCAGTTGGATCGAAAGAGCACTACTGGAGGATGTCAATTACTAGACGGGAAACTTGTGAGTTGGCAATCGAAAAGTAGACATGTGTTTTTGTTTCGAAACCCGAGGCTAAATATATTGTTGTTGATGTGTGCACATCTCAACTAATTTGGATACAAATCCAATTACGTGACTATGCAATGTGATTCATAAAGCGCCATTCACAGTTGTCACAATCCAGTTCAACATTCGAAATCACAGCATATTGCTCTTCGTTAACATTTCATAAAAGCTCGCGTTGAAGATGGGAACATTGAAGTCCATTTTGTCAAAACAATAGATCAACTTGTTGATATTTTCATGAAACCTTTGGATGAAAAATCATTATAAAGGATTTTGAATTGTTTGGGAATGATGGAAACATGTTATGTTCCACATTCAACATAGTTCCTTCTTAAATTTGTCATGTATATGTGTTTTACCTTACTTTTGATTTTCTATATCAATTTTGATTAGTAGGTATAACTTTCGAGTGTTATCTTAACTTTCGTTTCTTGTTTAATTCTTGTTCATAGGTTACAGTTCATGTTAAGGATTCGACTACCTTCACATTTGACTTCCTTCTAAGTCTTTCAGTATGACTTTCGACTATGGAGGAAGAATTTCGATGCACAAATGCATTTTTGGAGAATGACCATGTTTGCTAAATCAAGATGGGAACAAATAGATCTTGGTAAAATTTTCGATTACTTTACTTTTGTTTTTTAGTTTATAAATATCAAAAATACAAAAAGATTTCTTGTTTCCGTTTTTGCTTTCTAAAAATAAAAAATCCAAAAAGATTTTCTTCTTTTTTGTTTTTACTTTCTATAAATAAAAAAAAATTCAAAAAGATTTTCTTATTTTTGTTTTTAAGTTTTATAATAAAAAGTCCAAAAATATTTTCTAATTTTTGTTTTTTTTTCTAAAAATCAAAAATCTAATTTTTTTTTTGTTATGGTTGATTTTGGGGAATCTCATTGTAACAGTATGATGTACATTCGCATGCCACATGAGCATATTCAAAGGGACTGTGAACTAGTTAAGTCTCCCTAGAAGCATGCTGCAACATGTTGTCCTCAAGCCTCACATACTTTATATGTTCGAAGCCTTAATGAAACTATTAAAATGAAAGTTTCTTCCTAATCAGGTTGTATTTACATTAGTCGACGAGCTACCTTTCTCTTCTCACGATGAGTTAAGAGATTTCTGCTAGGTCCATTTTTTTTTGCAGAGGTACAATGAGTTCTTCTAACCAATCTTTTTCACCCAAAATTTTGTTCACAATGACACATACCCAAGACATCTCTGGTCAAAACCTATCATGATGTAGGTATATCACAACTATGTGTTAATGATCCTGAATCATTTTTCCGTGATGACGGTGAAACCCAACAAACCTAAACTTAAATGAATTGATGGTGAACATTCTTTTCAACATTTTAACAAAACATTTGTTTCAATGTACCAATTTTTATGTTCAAAATCTCATTTCATCTATATTACGTGATCTCAATAAAATGTATGAATCCCAACTCATTTTTGCCCCAAAGATCTAGAATTTTTTTTTTAAATGAGATTTTTATCCGAACATCTTTTATGCCATTTTCGTTACTCAAAATTGATTCAAACCTACTTGTTCTTGACTACACTGGTCATCCAAGTCTTTTTTAAATATTGATTCTGTTGAAGCAAAAAGTGACCCTCTTAAACTTGGCAACCCGCAATCATCTCTACTACCGCAACTCTTTTGTCTACCGCAACCTGTTCTTTTCTCTACGAGAATTACTCCTCTGCTACCGCAATCAAGAAGTGGACCGCTGTAACATCGTAAATTCCAAAACAATTTTTCACTTTTAAAAATATAATTTCATTCATAAATATTATCAATCTCCATGTATCACATATCAAATCCATAAAATTCATCCCAAGATCACAATACATAAAAACTCCACAAGTGTGTACTGATCATGCCGATGCCTTCCCGCGATCCTCACTGGTACCTGAAACACATAACACAAAACACTGTAAGCATAAATGCTTAGTGAGTTCCCTAAAATACCACATATAACACATATTAGCCACTCGAGGCTATAACTCTGTGGGCCCACTGGTCCTAACTCTGTGGACCCTCCGGTCCTAACTTTGTAAACTCTGGAATACACACAGCATAAATCACATAGAAATAATGCAGTGCAACACATCACATACATAGCATACAAGATACTCTGTCACATAACCCTACTTACCACTCAAGGTAAAGTATAGTGAGAAGACTCACCTCGGATAGCTCGGTAAACCTCGAACTCGGAAATACTCATCTAGCCTTCGCCTAATCACATAAAATAATTACCCTAATTAATATGATTTTCAAAGACTAGGATAATTCCACTCTAAGTTCTCTAAGAAGGGTAAAAGTCTATTCTACCCCTCCAATGGCTCACAAGTCCAAACATTGACTCAACCCTAAAAGTCAACGAAGTCAACTCTAGTCAACGGTCAAACTTTGACCAGACTCGTCGAATGCTTCCTGGCGACTCGGCGAGTCAACACGGGTCCTCTTAATCCTTCTAAGCCTCACTTGGCACGTCGAGTCCCTCCTCCACTCGCCGGGTATATCTGCGACGAATCGCGGGGCAACCCCGACTCGACTCGTCGAGTCCACTTATGAACTCGACGAGTTGCTCCCATGACAACACTCAAATGACCTTCTGAGGTCAGATCTGCTTCTCTAAACTATAGATCTGACTTCCCCATGACCAATAACCACGTAAAGGTCGAATCTTGACTCACATGTAACGCACCCAAGGCTTCTTTTGGGTGAAATAACTACTAAAATGGCCACCTAGGCTCATAACTTCAAAGGAATGGCATAAAGCAGAGTGATAGGGGCTCTCTAGACCTCTTACGGTCCAGATCTAAGAATCATTTCACCTTGGGACCTCACACACTCCAGATTCAAGCTAAATAATGCATAAAGAAACCCTAGATTCAACTAAATCATCAAAAATAAGAGAATAAGCACAAATTGATACCTCCAACAGCTTCCTCTGATCAAATGGAAATAGAACCCAGCTCCCCAACCCGCCTACCTTGTCCTTCCTCCTTCCTTCTTGCTAAAACACACAAGAAATGGTGAACAATGGCCTCCTTTCTCACTCACAAGACTTACAGATGCTCTGGTACGCTCAAAGACGAAGGTAGCCGCAAATAAGGGCCATAAGGTCCTTTAAATAGGGTGCAGGCCCGGGGATTTAGGGTTTCCACTTACAGCGCCTACTCGGCGAGTCTACTCTTGGACTCGTCGAGTAGTTCATTAAACTCACGTGGCTACCCAGCTTCTACTCGACGAGTTATAGCACCAACTCGTCGAGTAGATCAATGATCCCCAAAATAAATAATTCAAAATAACATACTCGAAAATCCGGATTTTACAATTCTCCCCCACTAGAATCAGACTTCGCCCTCGAATGTACTGGGGCCCCAGCTTGCCCCTCTTCCTGAATCGGATCACTCCTTTCCAAGGAGATACCTCCAGGAGTACGAAATCTCCGACCTGGAACTCGAGCTCGGATCGCCGCCTATCCGCATAACTCTTCTGACGACTCTAGTCTGTCAGTAACCTCTGTCTGACCTGCTGTATCTGCTCAGTCGTCTTAAGCACTATCTCAGTGCTACCCATCACTCGCTGTCCTACCTCTCCCCAACAGATGGGAGTCCGACACCTCCTCCCATATAAAAGCTCAAAGGGAGGCATACCGATACTCGAATGGTGGATGTTGTTATAAGAAAACTCAGCCAACGGCAAATACGTGTCCCAACTTCCTCCAAAGTCCAATACACATGCTCGAAGCATGTGCTCGAGCGTCTGAATCGTCTGCTCACTCTGTTCGTCCGTATGTGGGCGGTATGCGGTACTGAAATGCAGCCTCGTACCAAACTCCTCATGGAATTTCTTCTAGAACCTGGAAGTGAATCGCATATCTCAATCTGACACAATCGAGATCGGTACTCCATGCCACAATACCACCTCTCTCACATACAATTCTGCCAATCTCTCTGCGGAAAAGCTCTCACTGATGGCAAGGAAATGAGCACTCTTCGTCAACCGGTCAACGATCACCCAAATTGCATCGACACCCCTCGCAGTCCTCAGCAATTTGTTGATAAAACCCATGGAAATCTGTTCCCACTTCCACTGGGGAACCTCAAGTGGCTGCAACTTGCCATGCGGACGCTGGTGCTCGGCCTTAACCCTGCGACAGGTCAAGCACCTGTCCACGAATCACGCAACATCCCTCTTCATACAGGGCCACCAATAGTCTCTCTTCAGGTCCAAATACATCTTAGTGGCCCCGGGATGGATCGAGAACCTTGATCTGTGCGCCTACTCCATCAGAATGGTATGTGCCCTGCCCTCAAATGGCACCCAAATCCGACCCTGAAAGGTCATAAGCCCTCGGCTATCGGTAACGAACTCAGACACCTGCCCAATCACCCGCTCTCTCTTGCAGTTCTCCGGCCTCATGGCCTCAACCTGAGCCTCCCGAATGGTGTCCAACACCGGGGTCATCACCGTCAACCTCAAACAAACATCACGTATCGGGGCACTCTCCGCCCTACGACTCAGGGCATCGGCTACAACATTAGCTTTGCCCGGGTGATACAGGATCTCACACTCATAATCCTTTACCACATCCAACCATCTCCTCTGGCGCATATTCAGGTTGGGCTGATCCATCAAATACTTCAAGCTCTTGTGATCCGCGTATATGGTACACTGGACCCCATACAGATAGTGACGCCAGATCTTGAGGGCGAACACCACAGCCCCCAACTCCGGATTGTGAGTAGGATACATTGCCTCATGAGGCTTCAGCTGCCTCGATGTGTATGCTATCACATGCCCTCTCTGCATCAGCACCGCACCCAATCCCGATATCGACGCCTCACAATACAATACAAAATCCTCCATCCCCTCCGGAAGGGCTAACACCGGGGCTTCGCATAATATCTGGCGAAGTGTCTCAAAGGAGGCCTGCTGCTCTGGGCCCCAACTAAAAGCCACGCCCTTCCGGGTGAACCTGGTGAGAGGAACAACAATCTTGAAGAAATCTTTAATAAATCTCCTATAATAGCCGGCCAACCCTAGAAAACTCCTGATCTCGGTGGGGGATCTCGGCACCTCCCAACTCATCACCGCCTCAATCTTGGCCGGATCGACCAATATCCCATTCTGGTTAACGAGATGTCCCAGGAACTGGACCTCTCGTAACCAGAAATCACACTTGGAGAATTTGGCATAAAGCCTCTCCGATCTCAGAACTCCAAGGATCTCTCTCAAATGCTGCTCATACTGCTCCTTGGATCTCAAATACACCAATGTATCATCAATGAACACTATCACCGAACGATCTACTATCGGTCTGCACACCCTGTTCATGAGGTCCATGAACGCCGCCGGTGCATTGGTGAGCCCGAAAGGCATCACCACGAACTCGTAATGCCCATAACGAGTCCTGAACGCCGTCTTCTGGATATCCTCATCACGCACTCTCATCTGATGATATCCAGACCTCAGATCGATCATGGAGAACCAAGACGCTCCCTGCAACTGATCGAACAAATCATCGATCCTCGGTAAGGGGTAACGGTTCTTGACAGTTAACTTGTTCAACTCCCGGTAATCGATGCACATCCGGTGTGAACCATCCTTTTTCTTTACAAAAAGGATCGGCGCTCCCCATGGTGAGCTACTCGACCAAATAAACCCTTTCCCCAACAGCTCCTGAAGCTGTGAGGATAACTCCTACATCTCTGGTGGCGCAAGCCGATAGGGCGCCTTGGCGATAGGCGCTGCCCCCGGAACCAAATCGATACGAAACTCTACTTTCCTCTCGGGAGGCACACCCGGCAACTCCTCGGGCAAAACATCCAGGAACTCACGCACTATCGGAACCTCATCGACCGATCTCGGCCTCTCCGCATCAAACTTCGTATCCATCACATAAGCCACAAACCCACTACAACCCTGCTATAGGCTCTGCCTCGCTCTAGCGGCCGAACAAAACGCTGAACCAGAACGGGTACCCTCGCCATACACCGTAAGAAATCCCCCACTAGGGTCTCGTATGGTCACCAGCTATCGCTCGCAGTCGATAACCGCTCCAAATCTGCTCAAACAGTCCATGCCCACGATGACACAGACATCTCCCATCGCAATCGGGACCAAATCAATAGGAAACTCAACGCCGAAGATCTCAAGTACATATCCTCGAATCACATCAGTGGCATACACCGCTCTCTCGTCAGCTATGGAAACTCGCAGAGGTCGACTCAACGGCTCTCGGCGGATACTGATGTGCTGACTAAAGGCTAACGATACAAAAGATCGACTTGCACCCGAGTCAAATAACACCAAGGCAGGTACAAAACTCACAAGAAAAGTACCTACGCATATCATAATATAAGCACAATATCTCAAACTCAAAATAAATACATGAAAGAATACATACCAGGTACGACATCGGGCGCTGCGCGGACCTCCTCCGCTGTCAACTGGAAGGCTCTCCCTCGTGCATTCGGTGCCTCGGCCTTCACCCGCTGACTCTCGGTAGGTCGTACAGTAGCAGGGGCAGATCCCTGCGATGCTCCTTGTGCTGACCCCCGCAGCTGCGGCCACTCGGCCTTCCGGTGTCCTTTCTGGTTGCAGTGGAAACAGACTGCAAACCCCTTGGGGCAATCCTTGGCCATGTGCCCCTCCTTGCCACACTTGTAGCAAGACCCTGCTCTACAAATCCCCTCGTTACTCTTGTCGCACTTGCCACAAGTACGACCCTTCTGGTTCCCTGACCTCGAATCGGCGGGCTTGGCCCGCTTGGCTGCCGGCTGGGACTGTGCCGGTCGCAGATCCCTCCCCTGAGACTCCACCTCCTCCTTAGCCTGAGTCTCAAGCTCTATCTCCCTCTTCCGAGCATTCACCTGAAGCTCAGCAAATGTCCGGTACGATAAGTTCGCTACGAACTCTCGGATATCTCTCCTCAAAATGCTCAAATACCGACTCATGCGTGCCTGCTCGGAAGACACGTGCTCAGGGCAGAACATCGCCCTCTCATGGAACATCCTTGTGATCACAGTAACAGACTCAGTATCCTCCTTGAGGGTCAAGAACTTCTGGGCCAACCGTTCCCTTTCGACCGGGGAAACATACTCATCATGGAACATAGCGATGAACCTCTCCCAGGTCACTGCGGCAAGCTCTGCAGAAGAATAGTGTGCTGTCACAAACTTCCACCAGTCCTTCGTGATGGGTTATGAGCATTCTAACACTCCTAAGTGTACATGCAACCCTAAATACCTTGGATCTATATTTTCTCTATTATACATACAATTATGAACATCCAAGGTATTATCCTAATCTAGCATACAAAATAATAAATATAACAAGATAGAATACATACCTCTTTGATGTAGAATGTCTTCATGAAGCTTGAGTGCCTAGTGCCCCAAGTGTGACACCTCAAATGGTTCACACAACACCAAATACACTTGGAATAACTTGAGAGAAACTTGAACACTCATTGAAATCGTCTAGCCCTCATATTCACACATTAGTGCATGATTTCTTGAACCATGGGATTCTTTTATATGGTGGCTATTAGGGTTACACCATGTAACTCATAACTTTACCCATTCCTTATGCTCCATGGATTTTAACCTCCATGGAGTATCCATGGGTCACCCCATGGACTTAGTCCAACATAAGGAATCTTGGATCACAAGCCCACATATATAAGAATGAATTATTTACACAATCAACCCATATATTTAATTAGTCTCCTTTTGATCACTTAATTAATTCCAAATTAATTCTTGATCAATACTAATTAAATAACCTTATTAATATATTAGAACTTATAATATATTAACCAACCTTAAGTGTTATTTGTCTCATTATAGTCTATCCAAATGCATGATGCCATGCAACCCAAATGGACCATGCCGGGTCGGGTCAACTCTTACCAATTATAGTTATGGACTTAGACATTAATCCAACAGTCTCCCACTTGGATAAGTCTAAAACTATTATTGCGTATGACTTCAGAAACCGATCAGCAATCGTAGCTCTCAAAAGCTTCTGTCGAACTCTGACCTTGTCGTTGAACTCTGACCTTTGTCAATGACTTGTCCATTAGATAAGGGATCATACATTCCTCCATTCTAGATATCATATGGACTGAGACAAGAATTATCAATCATTCTCTCTGTCCATTTGTTGTTTCCCGATTTCCGATTCATGATGACTGACTGATTGAACAAATCAAATCAGTCCTGGCTTGGCCAAGCACTCACATGTATCATCTTTAAATCATCGAGGGGCCCACATATATCGCTTTTATCCCGAAGGTAAAAGGAATGGATAAACTTCGACTCATATGGCTTGTTCTACTACTTGTTGAATCATACACAAAGGCACGTTTTATAACATCGAGTTACCGAATGCGTTTTCGTGCAATCAATGTACAACCAACTCATAGTAACAACTCATATCTCTCGGTTTGAAGAATATAAGATATTATCGTCTCATGATCACTCGTGATAAAATCCATGAAGTGATTCAAATGAGCGCGGGTTGAATCCAATACTCAGAACTTATGAGCACTCATGAGTGTTGTAGCACCACTTTGTCCACCAACTTGGACCTCTACAAACCAACCCATGACAGTCTTGATTCATATCTACTTCCAACATATGACCGACTGTGGATGGTTTGAATAACTTAATCATTCAGGAAGAACGACTTGGTTATTCTGGAAGTCAAAACATGCAAAGTGAAACACAAGAATAAATGAATAAAATATTGTATCAAACCCTATGAATATAAATAAACACTTTTATTTATCACCATACTGATTACTCATTATTCATTGTTTCGGTTTTATCAACTTTATACTTGAATTAAAAACACTAGTTGTCCCATGCTCCAAGCATGTACACTATGTTTTTCTTAAACAATAGCTTTGCCATACACCAAGTATGCACTCTATGTTTGTCTATGATCCTTACTTTGTGAAATAAACCAATTGAACATAATTTCAATGATTCTAATTTCACACTCCCAAATCCTTATCGAAAAATGTGAGAATTTCAAATTCCTATCATTTATCGAAATCTGTTTAGATTTTAAATGTAACAACCGTCAAAATTCGAGTGGGTTCAAGATTTGAATAAACTTAGTAGCACATATAGGCACGACACATAATAGACTTAGTAACTAGAAGCTAAGTTATAACCTACTAGAAACTTGGAAACAAGTAGGATCGGATGATTGTGTACTTAGATTTCACATTGATATGTGAATTCTACTACTACTTAACTGTAGTGACTATCCATATTTGGGTCACTCTTTGACTCAAACACCTTTTCATGAATCATATACACACATTATGCACTTGACCTAGCAGTAGAAATTAGGTTGGAGCC